>NC_135329.1:154122569-155349991 GCF_023851605.1 Tamandua tetradactyla | reverse complement strand
ACAAAGCAGGACTAAAAGCAGTACCTGGGAGCCTGGCAGAGGCTGTGCCAGACCTAGAGTAGACCTGAGACACGGAGGACTGCAGTAATGCTCCTTACCTGTGTGAGTCTGGGCAATTAAGTTAATTAACCTCTCAGCTCCAGGTTTTCAGTACTGTAAAATGAAGAGAATTATGCCCACTTCAGAGGATGTTTGGTTTATAAAGCGTATGAATACATGTTTTTTTTAGACGGTAAACTGTGATCACGTGGGGAGCATTGTTAAATTGGAGCTGGAAAAGTAAACGCAAATGGCCAGGAATCCTGAAGGACTAGGATATTAGAGGACGGGGTCCCACAGTAATCCTGCTCCGGCCTCAGCAGCTAAGGCAAAGGCAGGGACTGCCCGGCCTGTAGGGAAGCTGGGGGGATGGCTCACTCTCTAAGGCGAGGAGTGTGGGTTGAGAGAAGTGATGGACATCAGGGCATTTTGTAACTTTCTGATCTTTTAGGCTTTAGCATGTGCCCGTCCCCAAGGCTTGGTTTAAGGATGTCAGCTTGTGTTGCTTCTATCTGTCTATAGAAGGGGGAGGCATTTCTTGAGCCCATTAAAGATAGGAATAGGAAGTGGATGTCACCAGGAAATCTGTAGAGTCCCTGGAAAACCCAGTTTCCATGATTGAAAGTAGAGGATATTCCCTCAAGTCTTCAAAGAAATCCTTTAAAGAACTTCTCATTCTTTCCACTAAGTTGGACATATTGGCATCTGATAGAAATGAAAAAAATGTATGTTTACATATATGTAGATAGATAGGTGTGTGTGTGTGTGTATGTAAACTATATATATAAACGTAGGTATACACTTTTTAGCCATTCTTTTAGAGAACCCCCCTTTCCTCTGTCTCATAACAGTTAGCTAGGCCTGACTGGGCCATATGTTCCCTAACTCCCCAAATTCTAGGAGTGAGCATGTGGTCCAGGCCTGTCCAATCAGAACAGACCATCCCGCTAACCTAAGTGATTGCTTTAGGCTGGGCATGTAACTCAAACTGGGAAGTTCCAAATTCTCAAGGATAGTGACTTTTAAGGTCCATGTGGACTTACAGATACCTGCCGCATAGACAAATCCTGTCTGATTTGAAGCAAAACAGGTGCTAGAAGAACTGAAAGTCAAGGAGGCGAGAGAGATGGTCTTATGGGTTGGTTTAAACTCCTGCATTCAGTGGCAGATGTGCTTACACGTTTCTTTCACTTGATCCTGAAAGTGTGACTTATACAAATACCATGGTGTTAGCCCCCAAATAGTTCTCAATTCTGTTTTATACTTTATGACTTAGCAATAAAAATGAAAGGTATATTTTTTGGCTAAAAATAATATAATACTGTAGGATTCTGCAGCATATGTAGGCCATGATGAAGTGCTTAGTTTTTATTTGTTCTTGATGTGAAGTAATTTAATGGAGAGGAATAGAGAATTTTCATTATATATGGCTCTTTAAATCTATTTTTTAAATTGTGTATATATGTATATACACACACATACATAAATAAAATTTCCCATTCTAACCACTTTTAAATATACAATTCAAGGAATTAATTATATTTTTCAATGCTGTGCTGCTGTCGCCGCCATCAAAACTCCATCATCATCCAAAACAGAAACTCAACCTGTTTAGCAACAATTCTCATTTTCCCTATTCATGACACTGGTGACTTCTAAATAACTTTTTTTTCTGTATGAATCTGCCTATTTTAGATACCCCATGTCAATGGAATCATACAATATTTGCCCTTTTGTGGCTTATTCCGCTTAGCATAATTTTTTCAAGATTCATCCATTTTGGAGCATGTATCAGAATCTCACTCCTTTTTGTGGTTGAGAATATGCCATTGCATGTGTAGACCACATTTTTTTATCCATTCATCTGCTAATGGGCATTCGGATTGCTTCCACCCTTTGACTATTGTTAATAGTTGCTTTAGATAGGTCTGTTTTAAGTCCCTGCTTTCACTTCTTTTGGGTATATACCTATAAGTGAAATTATGGGTCATGTGATAATTCTATGTTTAACTTTTCCAGGAACTGCTGAATTGCTTCCTATAGCGGCTGTACCATTTTAGTTTCCCATCAATAATGTATGAAGGTTCAAAATTTTCCACATACTTATCAACATTTTTGATTTTCTGCTTTTTAAAAGAAAATTATATCCATTGCATTTTTATTATGGTTAATGATAAACATCTTTTCATGGGCTTATAGGCCATTTACATATCTTTAAAAGAATGTTTATGCAAGTCCTTGGCCCATTTTTAAATTGGGTTGTTTAGATTTTTTGTTGCTACATTGTAAGAGTTCTTTATATATTCTGACTATTAGGTCCTTATCAGACATGATTTCCAAATATTTTCTTCCATTCTGTAGTTGTCTTTGCAGTTTCTTAACAATGTCCTCTGCATAAAAGTTTTAATTTTGGAATCTAATTTACCTCTCTCTTGTGTTGATCATGCTTTTGGTGTCTTATCTAAGAGCCCATTGTCAAATACCAAGTCCTGAAGATTTTCTGCTAAGTTTTCTACTAAGAGTTTATGAGTTTAATTCTTATGTTTAGGTCATTAATCCACTTTGAGTTAATTTTTGTATATGATATGAAGTAGGGGTCTAATTTCATTCTTATGCTTAAGGCTATCCAATTTTCCTAGCATTATTTGTTGAAGAGGCTCTTCTTTCCCATTGAATTACCTTGGCATCCTTGTCAAAAATAGCCATAGATGAATATTGTTTTAGAAAGAATGGATAAGTTTATTTCAAAAAGCCCAGCAGCTCAGGCAATGGACTGGCGTGGCCAGTAGCCCAGCTTCTTGAAGGTTCTTGGTGTGCCGCCACCAGCAGCACTGGGCACAGTGCTCCTGCACCGCCAGGATGCCCCTGAGCAAGCTCAGCTCAGTGGAAGGAAGGTCTGCAAGGCCGTCAGCTAAACATGCTCCTGCAGAAGTGGAAAGGAAGCCAAAAAAAAAATAGGCAGTTGAGGAGGTTAACTGAGAAACCAAAGGTTTACCCACAGAAAATAGAGAAACTAAAAATGAGGAGAACACAGCATCTGATGAAGCCTGAGAGAAAGAATCCAAGTCTAAATAATATTGTATGCTATGTCTTATCAGTGGTCCTTGTTTCTTCCCTCTTGTGTAATTCAGAGGAATATTTTAATAAAAAATATTTGTTTTATATGCAAGTTTTTTAGTAGCTCCAGATGAAGCATTTCAAGGAGATGGAAATCCCATTTCATCCCATTTTTAAAGTATAAATGCTTTTTTATTATTTAAGAGGGGAAATCATTTGCTGGTTGTTTATTTCTTTGGTACAACCAGAAAATAGTGTGAGATATTAAATTGGAGGCTTTGACTGTCTTGGGGGTCGACTGAACATTCCATAGGGTGAGGGGGTGGCAGATTGTATGCCTTATAATAGAACACATATTATGATGATTTGGAGTCATAGTCATGTATTTAATATGCATTGAACATTTAAAATTATTTCTATTCCCATACTTTTTAGTAGAATTTTTCCCTGATCTTGGCTCTCCCTGTCAGAACTGTGCACTCTAACACCCTTGTCTGCGGTCTCCTAGTTTTCCTAATAACTTGTTAAATGCTGTGAAAGATTGGAAATTTTAGTATGTAGCATGTAAGATATTAAATTGCAGATTAATGGTATTTATGATGTTAACAGCTTTTCAACATTTGAAGATATTGGTACTTGATGTCCTCTTAAGGAAGACTTGCCTGTAACTTTTTAAGTTGGAAAGTCACTGGAATAACTTTAGAAAAGAATTACAACTGTGGATTTTTAAATTTTTAGTACATACATTAAGAATTCTACACAGTTGTTCATAATATCTGTGCTGATCTTCAGAACAACCAATAAAACCTCAATTATGAAAGAAATAAAGCCTATTAACAAGGATTTATATGAGGAAAGTTTTCATCTTATTAACTAGATTAAATGCAACTGTTTAGGGAAGAAATAGCTTCCATGGTAACTTCAAACAGTAGAACTCAGATGATCTTAAAGTGATATGCTATAATAAATTAGTATAGACCTTTCAACAACTTGAAGATAGTATAAAATGTCAGCTGTGAAAACATATATTACCTCATGTACTTTAAATAGCAGCTACACTATTTAGCACTATAAGCAGCAGCAAATGATTATCATGTTTAGGAAGAGCTACAATAAAATTATTTTACCTAAGAAAAACTTTGCAAAGATCTCTAATCATTATACAGGGTCGTATAATTAACTCATTGTATAAGGATGTATAAGCATGTGCTTCTCTTAGAGCATAATGTTATAATAAAATGTTAATTGTAAATTCATTATGTTCTCCTTTGTTCATCATAATCACTAAGTTTTAAAATCTGGGGTGAATGAACGTCCAACACGTTCATTTTAATGAGTCATTTGTCTTTGGTTAAAACATTTCAACTTATATTTGCTTTCTTGGGAAAAATGTTAAAATAACCTAAGTTTTAGAAAAATCTAAAAAGAATCGTTTTCTGTATTAGCTATAAAATATGAGGAATAGTTTAGCTATGACAACAGAAACAAAATGGACCTAATTTTTATGATTGGGTATATATTTCATTATATAATATTATTTCATTGTCATTTGGTAATACTAAAATGAAATAAGATATAGTGAAAAATCTCTTCTACATTTCCCTCCATATATGCAGTACCCCTATAATATTTCTCCCACATCCCACCCATACATAGACAGCTACCTTCCTTAATTTCTTACAAATCCTTCTAGAGTTTCTTTTGCATGTGTGAAGAAATATGTATAGAATCTTAATAGTCCAAGCTTTTACACGGGTTCAAAAACTTTTACTATATGGTTTGTTTTCTTCCTTTGTATTTGTGTAGGCATTCTGATAATTAGGAAGGTTTCTTTTTCCCATCAGTGGTACTTTTATAAATATAACTATTATATTCTTATTACCCTGTAGTATCTATAATACTAAGAGAAATAATAAAATCAGCATATTTCTTCTTCTTCCTTGTTCTTTTTTTTAATCATCAGATACAGGAAAATAAAATTATCTTTCCTAGTCTACCACTATACTGTTAAATATGCACATATTTCTATTAACTGATTAGTCAGCTTCAAATAGTTTTTTTGACTCCAAGTTTGATTACAGACAAGATGATTAATCAGCAAAACTATATGCCCTCTACTTTTTCCTTCATGCTGTCCCAGTTTTTACCAGTTGTGTCGTTTCTATACTTTCAGAGCATAAAATTATTACATTCTGATCATTCACCTTTATCTCTACTTTTATTTCAGTGTCAGTGCTAAGTCGAATGCATCAGTCCCTCTTGCCACCTCTTTGACCATAGAGGAAGGGAGTTCAGTTTCGTGATTAGGGAATACACTAGAGATATGCTCAATTTGTTTGAAATAAAAATGTCTATGGATTTTCCTTATGAACTAAACTATCATAAGTTAGGATTATGCTCTTCCAGAAACTATCAAAAAGTAAAAAGAGTTAAAGGAAGACCCAGCTAATTCAATTTTTCTTGGAACTAGGAGATAAGTACAATTTGTAGATTGTAAATTTTTTTAAGGTTGTAAAACGAGCTGAGATTGGCAGAAGCCTTTTGAAAGCAAGTGTGGGGAAAAGAAAAAGGACTGATTATAGTGTGAGGATTTGCTGGCAGCAGGCCTTAGAGACTATCAACCAAAACTTACCTTCTAAAGTGAGGGACACTCTAAGAAATTGAATATATATGATGTATATCTGAGAGGCGCTAAAACAAAGTAATCCAGAAATGATTAAAATGAGAAGTTAGACAGCAAAAGAGGTAGGAATTGGAACGGGTTGTGCTTGCAGAAACTTTCCTGAACCCAGTTTAGCTAAATTAAACATAAGAGATGGGGACACACAAAGAATAACACAGATAGACTGTTTGTAGGAAGAGGCAGCAGAGAAGAAAGTGCCTTCAGGTCATGAAATCCAGACAGCCTGGTAGTTGCCCTTGCCCTCTACACCCCTATCCTCCATAAGAACTTTGTGCAAATTGCAGGTTGAGAAAAATTCTACCTCTTAAGTAATTAGTAATGAAAAACGAACTGTTGCAATATCAATATAAAATATTATAAGATTAAAGGAAGAAAAAATCAAAACACTGCAGAAAAATACTAACACCAAGCACATGAAAATAGAGACAAAATATTTTGTCGTGAGTTTTATAATCAAAATTTTACTAAGGCAATAACTTCTCTAGAGGAAAACAAAAGCAGAGACACAAGAGGTGAGGAAAATGATGGTAAGCTAAAATGAATGGTTGAAACTGTGACTGGAAGAACATAGGAAAAAGTAGAAGAAAAAATTACAGAAAATAAAATGAAAGAGAATAAGAGAATAGACATAGAAAACATGGTGAAGGGGTGATGAGCCAGAGAGAATAGAAATATTAAAAGTGAATCGGGTGCACAGGTGGTTCAGTGGTAGAATGCTCGCCTTTCATGCAGGAGACCTGGGTTCAATTCCTGGACTATTGTACACCCCCCCCCAAAAAAAAGTGAATCAAAGGATTAAAGAGTGGTAGATACAGAAGACAGGCAGAACAATATGATATATGCATAATTGGAGGCCCTGAAGAATATACATAAAATTCAAGAAACCTTCCTGATATCCGGAGACAAATCTTCACAATGAACTGACAGCTTATAAATAGCAAAATACAAATAGTTTAAATAAGATAGTCAACATTACTCAAAATTAGAGACATGCATATTTATGTTATACTGAGTTACCATTTCTTCTGCCAGACTGGCAAAGAGTTAGGTTTTATAACACAGTACTGGACAGGAAATAAGCACTCTTATTCATGGCTGATGAGTGTGTACATTAACTTAATATGAAGGGCAATTTGACAATATATCAAAATTACAAAGATGCATTACACTTAGAACCAGCAATTGTATTTCTAGTAGATATGTTCTTACATGTGTAAAATGATGGAGGTACAAGAATATAGGGTAAATTCATCAAATAAATGATGGTACATCAATACAAGGCAGTGGAACATTTTCCAGTTTAAAAAAAAAAAATAGGGAAACACTCTATGTACTGATTTTAAGAGACCTCAAGATATGTTAGGTGAAAAATTACATCCCAGGAAAACATATGCTACCTGTGAGGGTTTAACTGAACATGGAACCAACTAGCCACTTCAATGGAAGTCAGGATTGGAAATGCAGTTATACAGGAAATGTCTGTAGAAAGTTCTATTGTTTAATAGTTTGGACTTGATAGTTTGGACATCTGTGAACTGCATGCAAACCAACAAGAGTTTTGAAGATTTTTATGAGTGGAACCACTGTTGCCTGCCTGGACTAAAAGGGACAGAGAAGGGACAAACCAAAGGAAGAACGACTTCAAGGTCAGTATCATGAAGCTGAGGTTTGGACTGAAGATATCTCCTTGGGCCAAGAGAGTGGGCCCTCTCGTGTGTGAAAGGGTGGGGCTCACCTCTGTGCGTGGAGGGGTCAGATCATCTGCCCTTGTGCTTGGAGGAGATGGGCCTTTCACCCTGTTGTTCAGGGAGAAAAAGTCACAGAGGGAGAAGCCAGAAGCTGAACATCAACAGAATTTGCAAGAGAAAGGAGAGGCCAGGGGAGGTGGCATGTGCATTGCCATGGAACAGAGAAGCTCAGGACCAAGGATTGTCAGGAGCTATCCCCAGAATGCCAAAGTCTTTGGGGGAAAAGCATCACTTTGAAGATACCTTGATTTTGGCTTCAAAAATTTTGGCCTTAAATTCCCATTGTTTAAACCATCCCTTTGCATGGTATTTGCTTGAGCAGCATAGGAAATTAAGACACTGCTATTTGTGTAAATTGGAGAAAATAACAGTTGTTATGAGAGAGAGAACAGACTGTTGGGACTGGGCAGATGGATATAGGCTTGAAGGGAGCCTTCACTGTATTTCTTTTTAAACTTTGCAATTTTTGGACCTTGTAAATTGTCTGATAAGTTTCAAAAAAATTGAATTGAAAGTCACCAGTAATACAGAAATTTTAAAGAAAAATAGAGCAACTCACTACTGATAGAATAAAATAATCTGGCTTTTAAAAATCCATTAAAAATGTAGCTATATGTCCAATTATTTATCCACTAATCAGAATATGGTAACAAGTCTTCTAAATGAAGGGTATCCAACTGACTTATTTTTCTATAATTTAAAACATTCATATTGTGCTATTGAGAACCTGTAAACTGCATATTACTTATGATAATTGCTACTATGGTTCATTTCACATAGTGACATTTTATATTTCCTTTTATTTTGCACCTGTTCTCAGTATTTCTGAAACAGGTTCCAATCATTAGGATGAATATAGTAATTAAAGTTCTATTAAAGATGAATCATCTCTATATGCTGAGTGAATTTTGATTATTCTAGTAACTGCCACTGCTGTTGAAACGGTTCATTCATATGTCAAGTATTCTTTGCAAATTTTTATTTTCCTTTACTTTCCATTTAGAAAGCTGATTTTCTCTCCGACTGCCACAAAATGTTACCCATGTGCACTGAGGATTTTGCATTTCAAGGTAAAATTCTTTGGACATTTTTCATTGAATACTAGTGCCACCTAGAATCTTCAGTGTTTCTGAAAATATTAACAAGGTCAGTTTCACAGTACAGAAATGACTGTTGAAAACTTCTTTGGATTAAACAGGACTCTTTTGCTATGGCTTGGTTGATTTCAACTGTGTTTTTCAGTCTACCTTATTTCTGGAGTTATTTTCATTTCCCCCAATACTTATTATGTTAGTATAAACATATTTGAGATGATTCTAGTATACACTTCTCACAAATGTACCCCACTTTCCTCTTATCTGTAGAAAGAGACTCTTGAGAGCTCTATGGGTTATCTCTGTCTGGTTCGAGCTCTAGTTGAGGTATGCTGGTCTATGACTAGTCCATGACCTACTATAAGTTAGGGTGCTAATCCTCATACTTTAAAAAATTTTTTTGCATGGGCAGGTTCCAGGAATCGAACTGGGGTCTCTGGCATGCAAGAACTCTGCCACTGAGCCACATGGTGCCTGCCCATCCCCATACTTTTTAAATGTCAGTTTACTTATAGTCACAGGAACACAATTTGAATGAAATCTTCTATAAATTGACAGAAGCAAAAATAATGCATTATTGTCTCAATGATAATTTCGAAAGCTTTGGAAAGACTCAATTAGAAAGCTTACTTAAAAATCTTAAAATCTTACTTAAAAAGATAAGTATGGATGAGATAATGTGAAAGCTTAGAAAAAAACCATAAAATATTGAAGGACTTCCTATTCAGATTTTTCTGAAAGTATTGTATCTCTAAGTTTTCTCTTCATGTTTAAAAACAAAAATTGGAAATCATATACTATCTCATGAGTGAGGTTCATGCAAGACATCATGTAAAACTCATCAGTGGATTCCCAAGTGTTGTACTCAAGGAGATCTGGGTATACAAGAAAAAACTAGAAAGTGAATGTACATTAATATATTGAATTAAAGTAAAATGGTTAAAGTAACTAATATTTAAAAAAAATTCACCTCTTTATGGCAGCTGTTTTTGATCAACCAGTTACTAATGCTGATGTGGGAATTAAAAGGATTTCCACTGAACTTGACTCTAGATGACTGTCCTATTAATCATTCCAGTTTGGACCTACCTTTTATGAAATAGGGGAGAATTTGTCCTTTGGAAGATGTAATGCTCTCTTAGGGTGCTGACAAAGTGATCATGACTCAGATTACAAGTTAAGACCTCTCTTCCTTCCTCCATGCTTTCCTTCAAAAAGAATCAAAGCCTTTCACATCAAAAGTTAGGATAGTCCAGATACCAATAACTGGCCATAACGTCAGCCATTTCCATTTTAATGTGACTGAGTTATCAGCCTAAGTGTAAATGACTGAGGCTGATGGGGATACCAGAGAATTATGTGTATAGAAGATGGGAAGAAAAATACCAAACTATCAGGCTGGGACAGAATGGGACAGGGTGTACCTTCTTAATCCAGTATTAGAAGAAGAAAAACTATTTGGCTATACCAACACAACTATTTTTGATTTTCAAAATTGTTCACGCAATCAATGTAATATGTAAACCCAAGTAACCAGATTCTTATTCGCGTGCTTCCTTTCACACTGCCCTGCTGTCACTCTGACATTTCAGTCGTAACTCTATTTGAGCAAGTCTATGCATCCTGCCACTTGATTCTACTTCATTTTGGTTGAAGCAAGTAGAGCCTACATAAAATTATTTCTTTGTAATCTAGCATTATTTTAAGGGAAATCTCTAAGACCTGAATGGGTACGGCATAACTACAGTGCTACCAAATTATATGGCTTGAGTTCACCATAAAATCATAAAATCATTTTCCTTTTTCTTACATCTCTGAGAAAAATATTATTTATTTAATGAATTAAACAGAGTGAGAAACAAGGTAGCCCTGGTACCCTATAGTAGTCATAATTTGAGTTCTTTCTGTAATAGCATGAATTTTATATCGTTTGACTTGAAATTGAGGGGTGTTACATAAACGTTTATAAGAGTAAAAACATCTTAAAATTAGAATTCAATTTAAATTGTTATGAACAATTCTGTGCTGTAGTCCATTAGTTTTTTCAAGTACTCTGTAACTTAAAACTCTCTTATCTTTGTAAAATCCGGAGATGACTTGTAGTGAGACTAGAACCCAGTTTGGCACAGGAGCTGTGAAGGAAAGAAGGAATACTTTTTAAAGTAGAAGGAGAATATTCCTCCTTCAGGTGTCCAACAGAGTTGTACTATAATGAGAGGGATAAAAAAAGGAAGCTAGAGGAGCTGGGGGCATAATTACAGATAAAAGAGAAGTATCACCGCTTATATTTGAATTTACTGTGAAATGTTTGAAAAGGTAGCTTTGAGTTTACAGTCATTCTTTCATTTACTCAAGTGAGTGATAAATCTTGCAGAGTTGACAGAAGAATCTCATAGATTTCATTTGTTAGGCTGCTGGGATAAAAGCATTCTGTTTAAAATATGATAGTAATTTAAAATTTTATTTTCAACGGTGCCACAAAAATAGTATACTGTATTTGTTTCATTTTTAAATCTGATGAAGCATTTGTCTTGAAGGAACACATGTCCAATTGTGCATGTGTACATGTGAGTATATGTTTACATATTATTATCCTAAAAACTTTCTTCCTTTTTTAACCATCTCCTTGAAATCCAAACCAAATCTCCCTTCCATTCTACATATACTTTGGTCTGGAGGAGAATAAAACCCTCTGAAAGTTATTTAAAATTGCATGAAGATGCCTAAGAGTTACTTCTGGAGGACCTCCATTGTTGCTCAGATGTGGCCTCAGTCTCTCAAGGCCCAGCTCAGCAAGTGAAATCATTGCCTTCCCCCCTATGTGGGACATGACATCCAGCTGTGAAAGTCTTCCTGTCAACATGGGAGATGACTCCCAGGGATGAACCCAGACCACTGTGCAATCAACAATTACATCCTGACCAAATAGGGGGAAAGAAGTATAATTAATAAAGTATCAGAGGCAGAGAGAGTTCAAATAGAGTTGAGAGTTCAAACTACTCTGGAGGTTGCTCCTACACAAGCTATAGGTAGACCTTGCTACCTATCATAACCTGCCAACACCCAACCAGGACCATTCCAGCCAATCCTAAAGAACACCTAGGGCAATATATAAGATTCCACAAGGGTTCCAGGCACTAGAGTAACTTGCCAGAAACCTACAACCTTTAGATGAGTCCCTGGTCTAGATGTGTCCTGAAACCTAGCCCAGCCTCTCCAGAACATCAGATAGTTCCATCTCCCTACCCCATATTAATGCCAGACCCTTCCAATATCAGAAATTTAGAATTGCCATAGTCCAAACAACCCCAGTGAGAAGTATGGAAAGAACAAAGGTGATGGTGGAATTATATATAGAAGATAGGACTTAACAAATGAATATGAACGCTGAATCCTTAAATTGATATCTCTTTTAGTCTCCAGTATTTTAGAGCAGCTAGAAGTAAAAACCTAAAATTGTGAAATTGTAACCCAAGTCAAAGTCTGAAATATGTTCTACAATAATGTGGTGTTGTGCTTGGAAATTTATACCTTTTTTGTATATACGTTATTCACAAAAGAAGGGGAAAATGTCAATTGTGATGATAAGTATTTAAGCCATCTAGCCCCCTATATTCTGGAGCAGCTAGAAGGAAAAATATGAGAGGTTTGTATGGCAGCCCATGACAAACTCTGGGATCTATCCTGTAACCACTTTTTGAAGAGTGCTTTGAAAACTATTGCTTTTTACTTTGCATTGTATGTATGTTATACTATACAATAAAAAAAGTTAAAAAGAAATTGCAACTGTTCTAGTTTGCTAGCTGCCGGAATGCATCACACCAGAGATGGATTGGCTTTTAATAAAAGGGGATTTATTTTGTTGGTTCTTCAGAGGAAAGGCAGCTAACTTTCCACTGAGGTTCTTTCTTACGTGGAAGGCACAAGATGGTCTCTGCTGGTCTTCTCTCCAGGCCCCTGGGTTCCAACAACTTTCTCCGGGGTGACTTCTTTCTGCATCTCCAAAGGCCTGGGCTGAGCTGCAAGTGCTGAGATGAGGAATGCCCAGTTGCTTAGCAGTGCTACGTTGCAATCTCTCATTTAAGCACCAGCCAATTAAGTCAAACATCACTCATTGCAGCAGACACGCCTCCTAGCTGACTGCAGATGTAATTGGCAACAGATGAGGTTCACATATGGTTGGCTTATGTCCGCAGCAACAAGACTAGGTATGCTCACCTGGCCAAGTTGACAACTGAATCTAACTAACACAGCAACTAAAAGAAAAAAATTGCATGAAGGAAATGGCTACTGTAATAGTGTGTCACAGCAAATGATTTGATCAATAATCTTACTTAAAGGAATTACTAAAGCAAATGATAATTATTGTCACTTCAGCTAGACTGAATATAAGTTCAGCTTGTGTTTTTGAGAAGAGCAAATAAATTGAAGATTAAGACCATTTCTTCAAGTCATAGTTTACAAAAATGCAAAGAAATATTTTTATGTGAAATATTTTATGTGAAAATCTTGGCAGAGAGAGAGAAAAGTGAATTTTCATAAAAGCTTTTTTGCCTTTACATACAATTAATTTTTATCACATTAACTTCTGTTAAAGAAAATACCAAGATTCATAGTATCTCATCATATGGTAAGTGCTTTGCTATTGCAGGGATCCAAATTATCATGAAATGAATAAACATTATAAAAAGAAAGCAAAAAGGTGTATAAGAGGAAAGGAGAAAATTTGCTAAGCTGTTGGTCTCTGTGTTTTAGTGAAACTGTAGATCCTGAGAGTCCCAAGGAGGGAACTGATGCTGGGCTGGACTTATCTTTACGAAGAAAACTGTAATTTTGTATTGAAGAACATGAGATATGAATAAATAGGTAAAATACGTTTTTTGGTGAAAATAACATTAAAATATGAATCTTCTAAAAATTAGTATAAAAATGGGATTCATTTAAAATCAGAACACAAGCTATTTCTTTATAAAATTTTTATGAAGGTATGAATGTCTGAAATAAGACAGTTTTGAAAATGAGGAATAGAGAAAGAAAATTTGTTTTACTATATGAGAATATGCTGTAATTCACTGCATTTGAATCAATATGGCCTTGGCATGAGAATTGAGTAGTAGAAAAGAATTTAGAAACCAAAAATAGATCCTGGTAAGGATGAGAGTTTAACATATAGCCAAGGTGGTATTTTAATTCATTGGGGAAATGGTGGTTTCTGTAACATATGGCACTAGCCCAATTGGCTATCAAGAAGTAAATAAAATTGTACCTCTCCCTTACACCATATGGGCAAATCAATTTCAGATGCTTTAAATATTAAATGTAACAATATCAACAACAACAAAAAAATTGCAAGAAAATCTGGATCACAGGTATAAATGGTGGAAGAGAGCCTTTTTTTTAAATTTAAGAAAGCTAAGAAACTGAGAACAACCCAAAGCTATAAATGATAGGCTTACATAACCGAATGTATAATTAAAATCTTTCTATAACAAATGATACTTCAACAAAGTGAAGAGACAAAGAGATTTGTAAAAAATGTTTGCAAGCCAGAACACAGGTTAATATCTATAAGATAAAAAGTTATTACAGGGTGGGCCACGGTAGCTCAGCAAGCAGAGTTCTCGTCTGCCATGTCGGAGACCCGGGTTCGATTCCCGATGCCTGCCATGCAAAAAAAAAAAGTTATTACAAATCAATGAGGAAATACTGTAATAGAAAAATGGGCAAAGGATAAACATAACTAAATCATAGAAGAGTTAGTACCAAAAAGCTCACACTCCTGATAGGCAGGCAAATGCAAATTAAATGCAATCTTAGACTGGCAGCAATTAAGTAGGATGGCAGCACTTTCTGCTGAGGAATGGTTGGACAAGGATGCTTTCAGATGTTACTAACAAAAATGTAAATTATTGCATCAGTTTTGGCTAGTACTTTGGCAATGTCTATTATAAGAAATAAATGCATAGCATACTTTGACCTATCAGTCCTACTTGTAGGAATCTAACAAGTAGAAATAACAGCATCAGTGAAGATTGCATACAAGAACGTTGGTTTTAACATTTTTCATGGTGGCAAAGAACTGAAAACAAAGTGAATGCTCGTGATGGCACATTCATACTATGGGATGTTTTGTAGCTGTTAAAATGACTGAATTAGAACCATAGTAGGAAACTTGAAGGGATTTCCATTAGGCGTTGCTGGGTGAGAAACGCAAGATGTTGACAATGTTGTATACTACCCCAGTGTTGAGATATGAATGAAATCCACTCTCAACACTGTAACTGTGTATGTATTTTGTCAGTCTGTATAATCTAACGAATCTGGTCACTTGGATTACATGGATGATGATGGAGGTTACGTGGTAGAGGAGAAGAAGAGAAAAGGAGAAAGGGAATGGATTAGTTTTCTATACATACTTAATACATTACCACAGATTCTCAGCTTAAAAGAATGCACATTTATTAACTCATAGATTTTGTAGTTTAGAAATCTGGGCACAGATTAGCTGAATTCCTTGCTCAGGGTCTCAAAAGACTCCAATCAAGGTGTTGGCAGGGCTGAATTCCTTTCTGGAACTCAGGAGCCTTTTCCTAGTTGACAGAATATCATTTCCTTGCAGCTATATAACATTTCCTTGGCTTCTTACCAGATGTTGGCTGTTGGCCACCCTGTGCCTGAGAAGCTGTCTGTTCCTTGTCACATGCCCTCTCCAAAGGAAGTTCACAACACGGCTGTTTGCTTCTTCAAAGAGTAAAAGTGAAAAATACAAAATAAAAATTTGTGGAACTGGGCAACACAGTAATTCCTCAGTTAATCCATGGACTATAGTTAATAGTACAATTATTAAGATGTACTTTCATCAATTGTAACAAATGTACTACATCAATGTGAGGTGTTAATAATAGGACTGTATCTGGAAATCTAATATTTTGTGCATGATTGTTTTGTAAACTCACAACTTCTCTAATAAAGGGGGGAAAAGCTTAAGTAACAAGGGGGAGGATATTATTAAAAGGCTATAAATCTTAGGGTCCCCTTAAGGTGTGTCTCATTAAGTGCCAAGCAAACAATGTAAAGAACTACTTTTAAAAGACCAAAAACAAATTAAAAACAAACTAACGATCATATTTATTTAAAATTATAAGGGTTTTATAATTAAAAAAATGAAAACATTTAAAAAACAAATTACTGCCATGTCTCAGACTATTAGTTTTATATACAATACCATAAGCTTCCTTGGGTTCCTCATTAAGAATGTGCCCCCTAGGGTGGGCCACGGCGGCTCAGCAGGCAAGAATGCTTGCCTGCTATGCCAGAGGACCTGGGTTCTATTCCCGGTGCCTGCCCATGTAAAAAAAAAAAAAAAAAAGAATGCGCCCCCAGATTCGATGGTTTTCCTTCAGACTTTGCCTCCAAATTTCATCCACTCTAAAATAGCATCAGTTTAAGGTCTTGTTATTGTATATTCCACAGTGAAAGATACATTGGGGGTGGAGGGGGCTACCAGTTGAATTAAGCTTTCTTACCACATAAACTATGAGATACATCTCAGTTATGTTTTACATAACAAGATATTGTTATGTAAAACCATGTCCATTGTAGAACTGATGAAAAATGTTTGAAGATTTGTCTGAAAAGCTCTGGAAAGTTCTCTGAGCAGCGTAATTACTGCAACTCTGACTTCCCTGCTGGAGGCCGGCATAGCTCAATGGGTCACCTCCTTCCCCTCAGACATTGCTTGATTCACATCCTTCTCTTTTTCTAAAATGTAAATTTGGAATAACAGTAATCAGATTTATGTCGAGCAAGTATAAGTAAGATACTTTATAAAAGTGAGTTTCTTAAGTCAAACAGTGCTTCTAGGACATTAGGGTTCTACTTGCAGGTCAATAAATGCAAAAGTTCCAACTATATATTTTTCATCTTTTGTAGGAAGTGACAGTGTTAGAGGTGAAAATAATATGGCAAAAAATTTGAATTTTCAACTTCCAACAGCAGATGTCTGGAAAATTTTCTGGCTAAGTACAGCAAATAGATATAATTATAATATTGTGTGTGAACAGTGCTTTTCCTTAGCTAAAATGAATGTTAAACTTGAAAAGCAATTTTAAATGAGCCATCTCTTAAAGTGATCTCAAGTGCGCTGAAAGTGAGTCAATGATTTGCTTAAAAGAGATTTTATTTAAAAAAAAAAAAGGCAATTTGTCCGTTTCCTTGGTCATGCTGCTCAAAGACAACTGTATATTAGGGAAACTTTATTATGAGGTCTACAGGATGTTGCTAAATTTTTGTATGGTATCTATAGCCTTCTCCAGAATAAAGGCTGTCATCATGTTTTCTTCACCCCAATGCTAACGTTAATATCACAAACTCTCAAACTAGTTTAATGTGTTCAATAGGTGTTTGAAATCATCTGAATTTTCAAAAGCAACAGTGTAAACTACCATCTTTAAAAAAAATTACAGATAGCAATATTTTATATTCTTAAGATTTTTTTTTTTTTAATTCAAGTGTTCTTTGCTACCATCAAAACTTTGTAGATCTTAAAGCTTCTCTCTAAGTTGTTGATATGGACTATCATGGATTTTATTTTGATATTGACTATCATGGCTTCTGTTCTAGTTTTCACCAATGATAAGGCTTCGATTATACCTCTAAGAACCTATTTCCATTTCATGCATCAGAGTCAACTGAAAGCATAGCTCGTTGGTATTGCGGTCTGTCTTTTTGCTTTGGGAATCAAAGCAAGTTGGAACATCTCAGACATAACTTTAAGCTAGAGTCTATTTTTCAGTCACTTTACATATTTCCTGTATGGAAAGCCCTACAGATTGCAAAGACTGGTGAACAGTGGGTGAGGAGGATTAACGACTCATTTGTGGCTTGTCAGTGTTGTCATCTTAAGAGGTGACTTTTCTTTCTCTCTGGCTTTGACTCTGATCTTTGGCATTGCTTGAATTTATCCCTGCAAATCTTCCTAATTCCGTGTCCCCCTTTTATTTTTCTCACCCACACGCAACAGTCGATGCCGCTGCTGTGGCACATGCTGCTGTATGTGAGGAAGGATTTCTTCAATAATAAATATCAATGTTTAGGTTTTTTGCTTCTGAGGTAGAAGTACATGACGGCCTAGCTTCTTAGCCCTGTGCCCCTCAATACTACATTTTGGTGGGAGATTGTATGATACTGCCCATTTAAGAATAATGTAAACTGATCCATTTTTATGTTTTTGTGTTACTAGATCTGATCTCAGATGGAAGCTCCAAGGAGATTTAAACTCTCCCAGCCCAGGTGAGATAAGCCTGTGTTATTTCTCTAACCTCATGTAAACTGGGGCCACCTCTACCCTGCTCCCTAGAACAGAGGGTCTCTATCATGGTAGAATTCCTATACTTTGGTGAGTGCTCAAGACTCAATTTCATAATTCTCAAAATTTCAGAGGGGGTAATAGATATTTGAATAAAATAGGGACATAAGCTACCTAATTCTCCAACCTCCATCTTTGCATCAAATCAGAGCATAGAACACGATATAATCCAGGAAGAACTATCTCAATTTGCCTCTGTTCCAAGAACCGTGATTTCTTATTATCTCAGTTTTCATTAAGGGTTGATGTGAGGACTGACCGTATGAGAAAGGATTCTGTATCTTTTAAAAACTGCTATTGGAAATAGTGTTCATTGGTATCCATGATATCAATATGAACATTTATCTGATAAATTCCTTATAGCATTTAATGCCACTGAACAATGTATCCTGATACATTGGTATGTGAGTATCTCATTACAGGATGACAAACGCTGTGCTTGTTTTTCCTTTAGAGTACAGACCTCAATAAACAGTCACAGAGGAGCCTTGAGCAAACCAAGTGGCCAACATCCAGCTTGTTATTGTTGATGTTATATTAAATTAGTAAACATGAAGTTACAATTTATACTGGGTGATATTTACCTTTCTTGGACTCAGTGTTCTCATTCGTGAAGTGGGAATAAACCTGTCCTATCATCCACGGGGCTTGTAGAAGATTCAAGTTAGTGTATGAGACAGATGTTAGCTCTTCTAAAAAGCAGGATAATCCAAACAACCTGGACTGCAGCCTGTGGGCATAAATGAAGTCATTAGAACTAATATGAAAGTAAAGATGACATTTGTTCAAGCTATGCTCATGTAAGACCTGTCCTGCCACACCCAAGTTTCTCAAGGTATATCTATGACTTCTGAGGTGTTATGCAGGCATTAAGGTGTCTCCTTGAACACTCAAAAATGTTTCATGCTTTTATCTGCTACGAGAATACTCTCTTCTGTGCACTGGCAGTCAGCTGGCTGGCGACAACCCTCGGCCCCCGGCTTAACCCTGCTCTTTGGAAGACCTGGTAAAAGCTACCTGCCTTAATTTTGTATTACTTTCTGTCTCCTAAGCCCTGAAATAAGACTCATAAAGACTCCTTATGCCTAGAATGTCACATAGGCTTTCCCAGGCAAGTATCCTAGATCTATTTTCTTCCAAACTTCTCTCTCTACCCCAGTCTGTTGGGCTGGGCAGGAGGGATAGTCCCTGTCCTAGCACCTCCATCCCTTACATTGCTCCATTTTCACTGATTTCCCAGCTGATTGAAGACATGTGCCTAAACATACATGCTCCTCCCTCCTTCTGGTCCCCAGACTCCAGAGCTCCTTATGGATATCAACTGATGCATGTAGATACTGCTGGGATTACAGTCTAACCACTTCTGCAAATAGCAGTTCAATGTAAATTGAAGTAGAACACCCTGTTATAATAATAATAATTTTTTTGAGTCCCATTTATTGCACATGAGTTCATATCTTGTTGTTGTTGTTGTTCTAAATGTGCCTTAATACAACCCTATACATAGATTCTTTACTGGTGCTATAATGCTTCCTTCCACTGAAGGCTCTATCTCTGTATATATCCTTGGATGTGTCTGTTTTTTATTGCTGATCTTTTGTTTCCAGTTTTATTCCCTATTTGGACCCATCCTTACATCTAATTCACCAGGCTCTCAGAGTCCCTAAAATACCTGAGTCAGTTTTGGTCACTATCAAATTCAACCCAGTTTTCTAATACTCTAGTCCAGGCCCATGACTTTGCTTACTGCGCACCAGGGAAAGGATATGACGTGGATTTAGGATGGTATGAACTGACTTCTAAAGTTAATATATTTTCATTATTATCATTTCGGTGTAGGTCTCATAGAGAGGACTTTTTTTTTCTTCACATTGCAACATGTTTTGCCTGGCTTGGTAAGAACACGTTCAAGGAAAGTTTATCTTCTTCATTTGGGAAATAATCATTATATAGCTTTCCTTCTTGCCTTAGCTCCTCTCTGACCTAGAAAGATGGAACAGTAGAGCTCAACCCTGGTTGCTCATTTAGAATCACCTCAATTGGCTTTTCTTGTTTTCAAATGCCTCAGTCCAGATCAATTAAAACATTCTCTATAAGAGGGCCCAAGATAAGGGTTAAAAAAAAAAGAGTCTCCAGGTATTTCTAAAATATAGCTATGCTGAGAGCCACTGAAATTAGAAGGTATCAAAACAATCATTAGCTTCCGAATTTTAAAGGGTAATACTATCTCGTACTAAAGGGCCACCATTCTTTTCTAATTGAGTTTCTTTAAAAAATGAAAGTATTTCATTTCAGGTATTGTCTGAGATGGATCATCTGCTAATATTGGGAAATGAGTTAACCAGTCTATAATAGTCTATGGCTTATAAATTAAACTATTAATTATCTTTTTAAATTTCATTCTCTAAAGTCATAAAATGAATAATTCTCTCCTGGGGCTTTTTCCATGATTAAATAAATGCATTATTAGCTAGCAACTAAAAGAATATGCATGAATTGTAATTCACATGCTGGATCCAATTTGGACTTAATTATTTTCAGACTGAATCTGAAACCTCATTTACTTTCAGGATGTACGGATATATTCTTTCATGCACTAGTTTAAACTTATATAAATTAAATATTTGAAATCCTCAGGAATTTTATAAATGTTGAAAAAACAACAAATTCTTTGCTGTATCACGTAAAAATAAAAATTATCAATTCCTATTAGTGATGGAAAGTATCACAATGCACTCAAAGGAACAGAAACAATGAATGATTTGTGAAATGATATCCAAAAATAGCAAGAAAAGTTCTTTAAATGTTTGCAAAATATTTGATGATTATAGGAGATGGCAGAATATATTTAAAAAATATTAACTGATACATTTCCTCTTCATATTTTATCTGAGGAGAGTGTGATAAGTTGGCAATTGAAAATATCACTTGAGACTCTGGCTTTTGTGTTTCTGAAAGGCTCAGCCATGCTGAAATTATATTAGGTGCTCCCTGAAGCAAAAACATTTTCTAGAGAAAATGACATCTTTACTTTCATAAATAAGATTAAGTGTGTATGGTGGGAGTAGTCAACTGGTGATCATCAAAATGTTCCCCCTGGTTTGAAGGAATTGGTGGTTTTTGGGTCACAGAGAGAGGGATGTAGCCCTTCTCCTGGGACAGACCCTGAAGAGGTGAAAAGATGTGAGAAGTTTGTGGAACCTGAGATATGAGGGAATCTGCATTTCACTTTGTGGCTTAGAATCATGGAATGCGTGGCAGCATTAGAGAGGGAATACTGCCTGATGCATCTAGGCAGAAGGGGCACAGAGACCCTTGCAGAAAGGATTCCTGCATTATTGGGAATAATGTGGAGGGAGTGGAGAGAACTTCCATGCCTCAGAGGACCATGCAGATAGGAATGAGGGTTGTCTCAGTACTGTTTTGTGCAGGCTGATGACTAGATGGGATGATGGGCATCTCCATGAATGTCTGCAGAATCATATGGGTTGAGGAGAAAATGTTCTGGCAGTATGGAAATACCCAGGTCTTAGAGCTCCAGAAACCATATTAGGAAGTCAATGAGCTAAGGTCAAGGTTTTCCATAATGAGAAAATGGATGCTCAAAGCAGAAACTGGATTTTAGGAAAGTCAAGAAAATTGTTTTTTGTATTTGTAACTTTGAAACGTGTTACATAAGACAACTGAAAAGAATGTGAAAAACATGAAAATTTATTACCATTCATGTATTTTCAATGGCCTTAAAAAATCTTGTGACTAAAGAAGCGTTCAATTTCATAGCCTATGTTTCCTGTTTTAAATGTTTTATAAAATTTCTGTAATAGTTTCAAATCCTTGGTCTTACTATTTATTCTATTTCAATAAGATCCAATTTGGATGGGGGATAATAGTAGAAAAGCCCTTGTCCTTAGAGGAGGGTACCATATTAAAAAATATATATATATATATTTGATACTAAAATATTTTTGACAGCATAACTTCCCACGTACATTTTGAAAAATTATGAAAGCTGGGATCAAACGAAAAATTTCATGGAAGAATGGATTTCAGTCAGATGTTCAAAGCAATAAACAAAGATTGGCTCTTCAAGAAATCATTTTAAGCTTTAAAAATCCAACAGAATTCATATTACTGTACAATTGCATTAATAGTGGTATTCCCAGAGACTCTAATAGACACATTCAATTTCTCTTTATTGACTAAATACAAATATTTTTATTTTTAACTTCTTTATTTTATGGGTGTTATACTTGGCTTAATTCACTGTAAAATGTTTAACAAATTTCCTTCTATGAAAGGATCAATGGAACTTTCTCCTGAACTCGCATGTGTGATAGTTCTGATGTATCAGAAGGAAATTGATCAGAGGAAATAGAGTACTTTTCATAACATGTCATTTATAGCATGGTAAAATCTTAATGTCTGAGAATCTCAGTATTTCACAAAGAGTATTTTCCAATGTCAGAAACCTCTCTGCTTAAGGCACATCTTCATGCAGGGATCCTCTTGGTGAGCTGTTCCCCCAAAACCTACAGCACATCCCTCTACCACTGTGGTTGGCTCAGGTGACTCTGATCTTCTTGTCCCCATGGGGAACGAGTGACTGTAGAGTCCTATGCTTGCGTGCATCACACAGTGTGTTCTCAGCTCTTGCTCTTTCCTCATCTTAAGAGTTTATAGCACTCCCTAGACATGCTCAGAGTTTTGACTATCACTCATTGGTGCGATTTACCTTCTATTTTGGGGTATTATTGTAATGTTCCAATTGGCCAAGTAAGCATTATAACAAACTGATTATTACAAACTATTCCTAGCTCATTGAATAACTGGACATTTAAAACACAGATAAATAGGGAAAACATCATTGCAGAAATTAAGAACGTGTAATTAATTTAGCTTCAGGATGAATTTAACGATAGTATTTTTTTTTTTTTTTTTTTTTACTTTGCTGATGAATTGATGAAAATTTTATTACTGACTGGCACTGGTTCAAGGAATGGAATTTAGGAGCCACTGTCTTAGATAATGCCTTCCTGGTCTGGTCAGTTTCAATGGAGCCCTAAGTCTAACATTGTGTTAGAACAGGTTCGTCTCCCTATGAAGTGCATCTTCTCTTTGTAGGGCATTTGTTTATTTAACAAACATAAGCCAGGCCTGTGCTCTGCGCCAGGGATGTAGAGATAAAAGCCCCTGCCTCCTAAAATTCACAATCTTATAAACAGATAATTTTTCAGTTGAGTCCTGTTGCCACTAACTCATTTTCCTGGTATTAGCCATGTATAGAAAAGACACACAGAAGAGAAATGTGATGCATGGCACCTCTTAAAGCAGTGAGCCTATTGCCAATATGCAGAGGAAGCTGCCAATTCCTTTTGTTTGTCAAATTCTTATCTACGTTGATTCATTTTTTTTTTTGCCTCATTGCTCACTGACTATCATTGTATTGCTTGCCTTCCTCAACAAAGTCTTTCAATAGCCTTACTTTCACTTCAAGCCAATAAGATATTTTTTAGTATTTATCTCACCTCTTCCTATTCTAATTCCTTCTCTTTTTATTTTTTATTCTGAAGTAATTTCTCAAAAAAAAACAGCCCACCCTACAGTGTTTTGGGACTTTTTAAGGTACTAAAGCAGGGAGTACAGCCGAAATGAGAAAACTAGATGAGCACGCAATATTGGAGTCCTCCTGCTGCAAAAATTGGTGTATGATGGTTAGGTTCTGGTGTCAGCTTGGCTAAGTGATGATGCCCAGTTGTTTGGTTAGGCAAGCATTAGCTTGATCATTGCTGCTAGGAGGTTTCCTGGCTGGTTGATAAACTGGAAGGCTGGTGTATTAAATAATCAGTCAGTTGATTGATTCTATGGTGATTACAACTAAGGCACACCTGCAACTAAGGAGATACAGTCAGTTGAAGACTTTTAAGGAAGAATAGAGAGTTTTCACTGCTTCTTCAGCCATTGAGCCTCTCCTGTAGAGTTCATCCAGAGCACTCATCGGAGCTGCCAGCTTCACCGCCTGTGCTAAGGATTTTGTACTTTTCCATTCCCACGGTTGCATGAGACACCTTTATGTAAATCTCATATTTACAGATACTCCTGTTGGTTCTATTTCTCTAGAGAACACTGACTAATGCAGATTGGTACCAGGAGTGGTTCTTGAGAAACAGAATCTTAAAATTTTTTTTTACAGTTGGTTTTCTACTCTGATTAGACACAAAGACACTAATGACTTTGTCTCCAACAATCAAGATGGCACTGACAGTCCATGGGGTAAATTGGCAAGACAGATATGCAAATTGTCACCATTAGATTCTGCTAATTGTACGTTTATATGAGGCAAGGCCTAGGCTGAGAGTGTTTTTGACACCTGTACAGAGTTCTGTGGAATTAAGAGGTATGATGATGTAGGTATGATGGTTATTGTTAGATAAGCTGGATACAGTGATGAGGGAAATGGAAGAGTGGAAGGCTTCAGCTTTGCACCTTAAGCACCATATGAATGAATGATGTAAAAGTTTCCATGTGGTTGCACCCTTCAGATCTCTGAAAACCAGACTCAGAGCCTCATTGTATGACTAGCAGATTTATAATGCAAACTAAACTTTTAATCTTGTAGGGTGTCTGCTATTAAAGTAAGGCCTTTGATTGGAAAAGAATGGGATCCTGAAACATGTGATGGGGATAAATGGCTTGATAATGATGGCAATGGGGCGATGGAATCCCTGGAATCTGCTGAGCCTTTGCTAGATAGACCTGTAATGGACTGTCCTGAGAAAAGAACTTGCCCACCTCCAGCCTGCCTTGAGGAAACAGTTTCCTGGTCTCCAGTCTCCCCAGAGGAGTCTGCCACCCAACCTCCACCTAAAGAGATTAACCCTTTAGTGCCTGCTAAACCTGTAATCTCCTCCCCTGGGGAAACAGCCCTCACTCCTCTGTCTGGAATGACTAATCCTGTTTCACCAGAAGAAACTGCAATGGAATGCCCTGAGGTAACTGGCTTGAAAGATACCTTATTTCTTTTCATGACCCCCACCCCTCCTTTCTTCAAGACCTACAACTAGACTAAAGTCCCAACAGGCCTGAAAAGATGAGTTACAGAGTATGACCCTTGAAGAGGTATGCTATGCTCCAAAAGAGCTGCATGAGTTTTCCACTGTATATAGACAAAAATCAGGGGAGCATGTGTGGCAATGGATATTAAGGGTGTGGGCTAATGGTGGCAGGAGTATAAAGTTGGATCCTGCAGAATTTATTCATATGGGCCCACTAAGCAGAGATTCTGCATTCAGTGTTGTAGCTTGAAGGGCTAGAAAGGGTATTAACAGTTTGTTTGGATGGTTGGCTGAAATGTGGACCAAAAGGTGGCCGACATTACCTGAGGTTTAAGTGCCAGACCTGCCCTGATAGAATGTAGATGAGGGGAACCAGGGGACTAGAGAGATGAATAGTAGAGCAGATATATCATCGAAGACCTGCTCACACACCCCAGGAATGTCCAGAGGACACATCTTTCACCAAAATCTTGAGAAATAAATTGAGACTAGGTCTATCATCCCTGAAGAACTCTGTAGCTACCCTTCTCTGTAGGTCAGATATTATTGTGGGAACTGCTGTCACTGAGCTGGAATCCTTAAACACAATGGGGATGATCAGATCTCAAGTTGAAAGAAGCCATGTGGTGCACAGTTACTCACCATAGACGAGGTGAACATGGCTATAATGGATAGCAGTCAAAATCTGACTTCCAGAGACTTGTGGCATTGGCTAGTAGATTATATGGCACCTAGAAGTAAAATATACGGGCAGTCTTCTAAATGCTTGCTTGAGCTGCATAAGCAGAAGAATTTAAGGTCAAGTGAACAGAAGTCTAATCTGAATTGCAAAAACATAGAGTCATGGCCCCTTACTCAATTTCCAGACTTGAGGCAGTTTATAGACCCAAAGCCCCTCAAATAAGGGGAGGGCCAGATTGGGGAAGGACCCTTTTACACTGCTCCAAATTTACACTGTTAAGCTTCCACCTGGCCTTTCCCACAGAGACCTACAGCCTTTTACCAGGGTGACTATGTATTGGGGAAAAGGAAATGATCAGATATTTTAGAGATTATCAAATACTGGCTCAGAAGTGACAAATTCCAGAACACACAAAATGCCACTTTGGTTCACCAGTCAGAGTAGGGACTTATGGAGGTCAGGTGATCAATTGAGCTTTAGCTCAAGTCCATCTCACAGTGGGTCTGTGAAGCCATTTTCTGGTCATTTTCCCAGTTCTAGGATGCATAATTGCAATTGACATACTCGGCAACTGGCAGAATCACCACTTTGGTTCTCTGACTTGTGGAGTGGGGGCTATCATGGCAGAAAAGGCCAAGTGGAAGCCACTAGAACTGCCCCTACCTAGCAAAATAGTAAATCAGAAGCACTGACAGATTCCTGGAAGGATTACGGTGATTAATGCCACTCTTAAGGCCTTGAAGGATGCAGGAGTGGCAATTCCTATCATATCCCCATTCAACTCTCCTATTTGGCCTGTGCAGAAAATAGATGGGTCTTGGAGGATGACAATGTATTATCATAAACTTAACAAGGTGGTGACTCCAATTGCAGCTGCTGTTCCAGATGTGTCATTGTTTGAGAAAAGCAACACATCGTCTGGTACCTGGTATGAAGCTATTGATCTGGTAAATGCTTTTTTTCTCAATAGCTCTCAGTAAGGACCAACAGAAACAATTTGTATTCAGCTGGAAATGCTAACAATATACATTCACTGTCCTGCCTCAGGGGTATGTCAATTCTCCAGCCCTATGACACAGTCTTGTTCAGAGGGACCTTGATCCTTTCCCTCTCCCACAAGACATCGCATTGGTCATCATGTTGATGATATCATGCTGATTGGACCTAGTGAGCATGAAGTGGTGACTACTTTTGACTTATTGGTAAGGCATTTGTGTTTCAGGGGATGGGAGATAAATCCAACAAGAATACAGGGGCCTTCCACCTCAGTGAAATTTCTGGGATTTCAGTGGTGTTGGGTATGGTGAGATATCCCTTGTAAGGTGAAGAATAAACTTTTGCTTCTGCCGCCTCTGATGACCAAAAAAGAGATACAATGCCTTGTTGACCTCTTTGGACTTTTTTTCTCATTTGGGTGTGCTTCTCCAGCCCATTTACTGAGTGACCATAAAAACTACCAATTTTGAGTGGCAACTAGAACAAGAGGAGGCTCTGCAACAAGTCCAGGCTGCTGTGCAAGCTGTTCTGCCACTTAGGCCATATGATCCAGTAGATCCTATAGTGCTGAAACAGTCAGTGGCAAATGGAGATGCTGTCCTGAGCCTTTGGCAGGCCTTTAGAATTTTGGAGTAAAGCCTTACCATTCACTGCAAATAACCACTCTTCTTTTGAGAAACAGCTTTTAGTCTGCTACTGAGTCTTAAAGGAAAGACTGAATGCTTAACCACGGGCCACCAAGTTGTCATGAGACCTGAGTTGCCTATTATGAGCTGGGTGTTGTCTGACCCACCAAGCCATAAGATTGGGTGTGCACAGTAGCACTCCATCATAAAATGGAGGTAGGGCCAGAGCAGGGCCTGAAGGCACAAGTGAGTTACATGAGGAAGTGGCCCAAATGTCCATGGCCCCCATCCTTCTCTTTCCCAGACCAGAGCCATGGCCTCTTGGGGAATTCCTTATAGTCAGTCAACTGAGGAAGAGGAAATTCAGCTTGGTTTACAGGTGGTTCTGAATAATATGCAGGAGCCCCACAGAAGTAGACAGCTGTAGCACTGTAACCCCTTTCTGGGATGTCCTTAAAGGACAGTGGTGGGGGGAAATCCTCCCAGTGGGTGGACCATTGAGCAGAGCACCTGGTCATTCATTTTTCTTGGAAGGAAAACTAGCCAGAGGTGCATTTGTATACTGAATCATGGGCTGTTGCTAATGTTTGGTGGGAATGTCAGGAACTTGGAAGGTGCATGATTTAAGAATTGGTGATAAAGAGGCCTGGGGATAGCCCTTTCCGAGTGGGCAAAGAGCATGAAGATGTTTGTGTCCCCTGTGAATGCTCACCAGAGGGTGACTTCAGCAGAGGAAAGTTTTAATAGTCAAGTGGATAAGATGCCTCATCCTGTGGATAGAAGTCATCCTTTTTCTTCAGTCACTCCCACCATTGCCCAATGGGCTCATGGACAAAGTGGACACAGTAGTAGGGATGGAGGTTATGCCTCGACTCAGCGATATGGACCGCCGCTCACCAAGGCCAGCTTGGCTATGGCTATTGCTGAGTGCCCAATCTGCCAAGAGCAGAGACCCACAGTCAGTCCCTGATATGGTGCCATTCCCCAAGGTGATCAGACTGCTACATGGTGGCTGGTTGATTACATTGGACAGCTTCCATCATGGAAGGGGAAGCAATTTGTTCTAACTGGAATAGACACATACTCTGGATATGGATTTGCCTTCCGTGCATGCAATGCTTCCACAAAAACTACCATCTGTGGGCTTATGAAATGCTTTATCCGCCATTGTGGTGTTCCACACAGCATTGCTTCTGATCAAGGAACCCACTTCACAGCAAATGAAATGTGGGAATAGGCACAGGCAGGGCAGTGTTCTCTAGGAGAATGTGTATGCTCTAAATCAGCATCTGCTGTAAAATGCTATTTCTTCCATAGCCAGGATTCACAGGTTCAGGAATCAAGGGTTGGAAATGGGAGTGGTACCATTCACTATCACCTCTAGTTATCCACTAGGAAAAATTTTGCTTCCAGTCTCTGAAACCTTAAGGTCTGTCTTAGTTCCAAAAGGAGGAGTGCTCCTACCAGGAGACACAACAATGATTCCATTAACTGGAAGTTAAGACAGCCACCTGGCCATTTTGGGGTTCACGGGCCACTGAATCAACAGGCAAGAAACAGCTTACTGTTCTGACTGGGGTGATTGATCCTAACTCTCAAGGGAAAATAGAATCTCAACTACATAACAGAGTTAAAGAAGAGTTTTCCTGGAATACAGGAGATGCCCTAGGGCGTCTCTTAGTACTACCATGTCCTGTTCTTAAAGTCAATTGAAAACTCAACAACCTAATTCAGGCAGGACTACCAATGTCTCAGAAACTTCAGAAATGAAGGTTTGGGTCACCACAGCTGGCAAAGACCCATGACCAGCTGAAGTGCTTGCTGAGGATAAAGGGAACATGGAATGGATACTAGAAGAAGGCAGTGAACGATATGAACTACAACCGCGTGATCAGTTACAGAAATGAGGACTACTATTGTATGTTTCCTCCTTGTTTTGTAAGAGTATGTTTGCATTTGTACATTTGTAAGGAGGAATCTTATTTTCCTCTTATCGGATGACATAAGTTGTGTTGTTCATGTTATAGTATTTAAGTTATAGGTTATGAAGTTTAAGAGCAAATATTATCTAAGTATCTGCACCCTGTTCTGGAGAGATGTGCATTTTTAGTTGTAGGCAGGACAGTTGAGTATTGTTAGATGAAATATATGTCTATTTTTGTGTTCTATTTGGAAATTAAGCATATTTTAAGGTGATGTGCATAGCTGCCAAGTTGACAAGGGTTGGACTATGATGGTTAGGTTCTGGTGTCAACTTGGTCAAGTGGTGATGCCCAGTTGTCTGATCAGGCAAGCACTGGCCTCAATGTTACTGCAAGGTTATTTAATGGCTGGTTGATAAACTGGAAGGCTGATGTATTAAATCATCAGTCAGTTGATTGCAACTCTGGCTGATTACTACAATCAACTAAGACATATCTCCCACCAATGTGATAATCCAGTCAGTTGATGACTTTTAAGGAGGGAGAGAGACTTCACTCACTGCTTCTTCAGCCAGTGAGCCTCAGCTGTGGCATTCTTCTAGACCCTTTCATTAGAGCTACCAGCTTCACAGCCTGCCCTATGGATTTTGGACTCTTCCATTCCAACAGTTTTGTGAGATACCTTTATATATCTCATATTTACAGATATCTTCTGTTGATTCTATTTCCCTAGAGAACCCTGACTAATACATAGTACTCAGTCAAAGTCTTGTCAAAGATGTAATTTGAAAAGAAAAGCAAAAATAGCAAGTCTTGGCTGTGTGTTACACTGTGGTACATGTGTCATATATACATACAAGGTCCTGTAAGAATGAGAAGGGCTGATATAATACAGGTAGGGTATAGAGGTTTCTTGAAACAATAGACATCTGAGACAGTATGAAGATTGAGGAGTGAGTCAATGATGAAGATGAGTAAAGATATTCCCAGAAAAGGACAAGCCAATAAAATGGCATTGAACTGTGAGAGAATAATGCTGTAACTCAAATGGAGACCTATTCAGAACAGTGGACTGTGGGTCCCTCACAAAGAAAACTATCTCAGCTTGGTGAATTGAATAGGCCACAAAAGTCTTAAATTGCACCACATTTCCTTCAGAGGAAATCTGGCATAAGGCATCCCTTAATGAACCAGAGATCAGAACCTAACTTAAAGGTAGCTGTGAGATCAACTCTGGCTTCACATTAGTCTTATTGGGAGTATTTAATACTGTTGTTGTCTGAGTTTGTACCTCCTCTTCCCAGAGATTCTGGTTTAATTTGTTTGGGGCAGGTCCAGATCAATATACTTTCAAAGCACTCTGGGTAATTTTAAATTATGTTCAGTGTTGGTTACCACTGTACAATGTGAATGGGAGAACTCTGCTTTGTAGAGACATTCTCAGAAGCATGCTACAATCTCTTGGGGAGTCAACAGAAAGAGTTGGCTATTGCAGTGGGTATAGCTAAAGAAGCAGCCTCAGGAGATGAAGCATAAGCAGAGAAGAGAGTCAAGAGAATCACTTTCTACTGGAGTTGCTGAGCTCTCTAGAGAGACATGCTACGTCCCATGAGGTCCTACTCTGCTACTGCTGTGTGTGGTTCTTTTATGTGCCTTTATTCTTATGATGGTCTGCTACTATCTTAGGTAACCTATCTTTGTGCTGAGCAATCTGAATGAGTTTATGCTGAAAAGTATATATCTGTATATCTATATATACTATATGTACCCATCTATATATCACTATATATGTAGATAAATAAATTTTTCCATTTATATCTGATGTAATATGATACTCAAGCAGCTCTGTGAATTAGTTTTATCTTCATTTACAGATTATGAAAATATGACTCAGAGGCACAATGCAAGAGGGTCTCAAACTTTTTCAGTTCACAGAGTTCTTATTGACTCAGTATATTTTTTATAAACAGGAAATTTTAATATAGTAATTTGTGAAACCATTATTATTTCTCTTACTAAATATAAAAAATATAATAGATGTACATATTTTACTTTGGGAATATATATTTATTTTCTTTTTTAGTGGAGAACTTGTAGGTTCATAGAAAAATCATATGTAAAATATAGAATTCCCATATAGCACCCTATTATTATTATTACCTTGCATTAGTGTAGTACATCTGTTATAATTCATGAAAGAACATTTTTAGGAGTGCTTTTTTTTTTGCATGGACAGGCACTGGGAATCGAATCCGGGTCTCTAGCATGGCAGGTGAGAACTCTACCTGCTGAGCCACCGTGGTCTGCCCTGGAATGCTTTTAATGCTAGTTAACAATTGCACTATTAGTTTGGGTCCATGGTTTAAATTAGAGTTTACTCTTTGTGTTGTGCAGTTCCATGGAATTATAAATTTTTTTTCTATTACCATATGTACAACCTAACATTTCCTCTTTTAACCATGTTCATATATATGTTTCAGCATTGTTAATTACATTCACAAATGTTATCATACCATCACATGATCCATTTCCAAAGCTTCTCGATCAACCCAAATAGAAGCTCTGTACAATTTAACCATTAACTCTCCATTCCCTATTTCTTCTCCTGCGCTTGGTAAATATGCTAGTTTTTGACTCCATGAATTTGCCTATTCTAATTATTTCATATTGGTGATATTATACAGATTTGTTGTTTTGTGTCTGGCTCATGATGTCTTCAAAGTAGACACATGTTTTTGCAAGTATCAGAATACCATTCCTTTTTATGGTGAAATAATATTCCATTGCATATGTATACATTTTATTTATTCATTCATCTGTTGAAGGACACTTCAGTTACTTCCATCTTTTGACAATTGTGAATAATGCTGCTATAAACATTGGTGTGCAAATATCTGTTTGAGTCCCTGCTTTCAGTTCTTTTGGGTATATACTTAGAAGTGGGATTGTCAGGTCGTATGGCGATTCTACACTTCACTTTCTGAGAAACCACCAAACTGTCTTCCATATTGGCTGTATCATTTTACATTCTTACCAGCAAAAAGTAAGAAAATTTGTTGGATTCTCTCTGACATTTGTAATTTTCTGCTTTTTAAATATTAGCCTTTCTAGTGGGTGTGAAATAGTATCTCATTATGGTTTTGATTTGTGTTTCCCTAATAGATAATGATGTTGAACATCTTTTCATGTGCTTTGGCCATTTGTTTCTCTTCTTTAGAAAGATGTCTATTCAAGACTTTTGTCCATTTTTAAATAGGGTTGATTGTCTATTTGTTGTTGTAGGATATTGTTCTAGTCTGCTAGCTGCCGGAATGCAATATACCAGAAATGGAACGGCTTTTAAAAGGGGGAATTTAATGAGTTGCTAGTTTACAGTTCCAAGGCCAAGAAAATGTCCCAATTAAAACAAGTCTGTAGACATGTCCAATTTAAGGCATCCGGGGAATGATACCTTGGTTCAAGAAGGTCGTTGACGTTCAATGTTTCTCTCTCAGCTGGAAGGGCACATGGCGAACATGGCGGCGTCTGCTGGCTTTCTGGTGGCTCTACCAAAAAAGGGACTCTCTCCAAAATGTTTCCTCTTTTAAAGGATTCCAGCAAGCAACTCCACCTTAAGTGGGTGGAGACACACCTCCATGGAAATCATCTAATCAAAAGTTACCACCCATAATTGGATGGGTCACATCTTCAAGGAAACAATTAAAATGCTCCCACCCAGTAATATTGAATGAGGATCAAAGGGCATGGCTTTTTTGGGGTCCACCACAAATTCAGACCAGCACAGATATCTTTACATGTTCTGGATATTAAACCCTTATTGTTGTATCAGTGATTCCCACATATTTTCTCCCACTGGGTAGACTGCCTTTTTATTTTCTTAAGTCCTTTGATACACAACTTTTAAATTCTGATGAAGTCCCATTTATCTATTTTTTCTTTTGTTGCTTGTGTTTGGGTGTAAAGTTTAAGAGACTGTTGCCTAACCCAAGTCCTGAAGATGCTTCTTTATTTTTTCTTCATGGATTTTATAGTTCTGGTTCTTATATTTAGGCCTCTGATTCACTTCAAGTTTATTTTTGTCTATGTGTGTGGTAGGGGTCTCCTTCATCCTTTTGTAAATGGAGATCCAGTTGTCTCAGCACCCTTTGTTGAAGAGACTAATCTTTTCCAATTGTGTGAACTTGGCACCTTTGTCAAAGAGCAGTTGGTCATAAATATGAGTGTTAATTTCTGAACTTTCAGTTCCATTCCATTGGTCTATATGTGTGTCCTTTTGCCAGTACATGTTTTTTTGATTACTGTGATTTGTAATGAGTTTTAAGATCAGGAAGTGTGGGTCCTCCAACTTTGTTCTTTTACAAGAGGCTTTGGCTCTTTGGAGGCCCCTACCCTTCCATACAAATTTGATGATTGGCGTTTCCATTTCTGCAAAGAAGGCTGTTGGAATTTTGATTGGAATTGTGTTCATTCTATAAATCGCTTTGTGTAGAATTGATGTCTTAACAATATTTCATCTTCCAATCCATGAATATGGAATGCCTTTCCATTTATCTAGGTCTTCTTTGATTTCTTTCATCAGTGTTTTATAGTTGTCCGTGTATAAATGCCTACATCCTTGGTTTAATTTATTCCTAGATACTTGATTCTTTTAGTTGCTATTGTAAATAGAATTCTTGTCTAAATTTTCTCTTCATATTGTTCATTTTTAGTGTATACACAAACATGACTGTTTTTTGTCTGTTGATCTTGTATTCAGCCACTTTGTTGACTCTAGTAGCATTGTTGTGGACTTTTCAGAATTTTCTATATATGGGATCATGTCATCTGCAAATAGGGCAATATTTACTTCCTTTCTAATTGGGTTGCCTTTTTTTTCCTTTTCTTGCCTAATTGCTCTGGCTAGTTGCATAACAGTTATGACAATGGACATCTTTATCTTATTCCTGGTTTTAGGAGGAAAGTTTTCAGTCTTTCCATATTAAGTATAATGTTAGCTGTACTTTAGCTTTTTATTTTAAAAATCTTTTCCTATGTCATCTAAACCCAAAGCCTAAAGACCTAATGTTTAAAAATAAACATTTTTAGATGTTAAAGGTAAACCTGCTGATAAGGTAGGTTTCTAACCAAAACTGTGCTCTCCATATTAGGAATTCAGTAGACAAATGAATATTTTTCTCCCAAGTACCTAAATATGAAGAATACAGTGTTATGAACTTTTATAACATAGCATTAGCATTTTATTCAACATATATATTAGTCTTTGGATTTATAAACTACAGACAATTTTTTTACTCCTCTATGCTTCCTCTTTTGAAAATTTTGCAATGTTTTGGAAAATAACCTTTTAGGGAATGGGTAATCCAAAATAGACTGGTACAGAAGTACAAATGTATTGATAAGGACAGAAGGGAGCATGAGCATTTTGAAATAGTATTAAATATTTTTTTTAAATCAAGCTTTATAAAAATGCCCAATTTAATTTTCACAATCTAAGAGAACTTTGTTACAGAGTTATGAACTCTAACTACCAGAGTTGACAAGTTAGGGTTGTCAGAGTTGCCAGTAATAGAAACTCTAAAACCTGAAAATGTTTACTTAATGATTTATTTTTAATGATTTTATTAATTTATTTTAATCCTGGGAGTAGAGTAGAGTATGCATCCAGCCCAGGCTTGAAGGAACTTCCCCGATTATGCTGAGGTAGAAACCTGAAGGGTGTAGGATATATGATTTCACTTTTATGATCCTAATAGAGAGAGTAAGCTCTGGTGATCTGGTATATGTAGTTATTCAGCAGTCTAATCAGATATCATATATGGATCAATAAGAGGCATATATTGAACCTCTCTGATATCTATAGCACTGGAATATGCACTTGGATAGACTTGTGGGAGAAAATACAGGATGGCCAGTTAAATTAGAATTTCAGATAAAGGATGAATAACTTTTAATATAAGTATGTTCCAAATATTGCATACACACACACACACACACACACACACACGTACACGTACATACTAAAAAGTGTTCATCATTTATCTGCATTCAAATGTAATGGGGCATCCTGTGTTTTTACTTGCTATTTTTGGCAACCTTATCAGAACAGTATAAGGTTTAAGAGTGAGACCATATAAACAATATATACATATTATGGTGCTTTTAAAACATATCCACGAATTCTCTGACACTCCTTCCATTTAGGGGTGGGGGCTAGGTCCCCCCTCCTTTGGCCTTGGCTGGATTTAGTGATTTGCTTGTAACCAATAGAATGCAGCAGGAGTGATGAGGTATGACTACGGAGGCTAAGGTGATGCAGCTTCTGTGTTGCCTGTGCCAGTGCTTGCTTTTGGAACTCTGAGCCTGCATGTAATTCTAGTTATCCTGAGGCTAGCATTCATAAGAAGTCCAGGTCACAAGGAGAAGCTCACGTAGGTGCTTCTGTGTACCTCCCAGCCAAAATACTGGCTGACGTGGTAGTGTGAAACCAGCAGCAACTACCAGTTGCGTGAGTAGTCAACTCCAGAAGATTCCAGGGCCCTGCCATGAAGTAAGTTCCAGCTGAAGTTTAGGTACTGTGGAGCAAGAATGAGCTGTTGCCCTTGTATCTCATCTGAATTCTTGACCACAGAAGCTGATTGAATACTAAAATAGTTGTTTTAATCTACCATGTGTTGGGATAAGTTTTGCATGTTGAAATGGTTGTTTTAATATATTATTAAATTTAAGCATACAGGGTAACTTGCTACTCAGTAACAGTTACTGGGATGTTCATGCTACGTATAAGGTGAGTGGTTGGAATCATCAGCGCTACAGGAATTGAGAAGAGAAAGCAGTCCCCATAGGCTTTGTTGGGCGAGGGCTCTCTGCCCACCCTACAGTTTAAAGGCAGAGTTTGATAGCATGTACAGGACTTAGACAATGAAAAAGTGGAAATGTGAAAGCAGAGCTAGTGGTGAAGATCCCCCTTTTTTTTTCTTAGAATAATTACAATTTAAAATAAGTCATCCTACAAAGCACTGGCAAAGAAAAGATTAAGGATGGTTGGAAGAAAGAATAAATTAAACTCCCATCTTAATTCTGTGCTATGTTTCTGAGAGTTTAAAGAGGAAGCTATTATGACCATGCTTAGCACATAATGATTTTTAGGAAGCGTGATAAATGGAAAAACAGTTTGGAAAAATTTTGGATTGGCGATCTACGAGGCTGACTTGATCATTTAAATTTTACGTTCTTTAAAATCCTGAAACGGTGCATTTTAAAGTGTTCTTTTAAAAGAATAAAAAATTTTCATGGGAGAACAAAGTAATTGGGTGAAAAAGGACTTCCTTATGCTTTAAATACCTTTAGAAAGATGTCTAAAGTACTAAATGACAAAAGACAAAAGCAAAAGCATGTTTGCCTATGTCTCAGGAAGCATTTACTAAAGGTCACCATGTGCAGATACTGTGGAGAGATAGGAAAGATGTAAAGGATATTTGTGCATTATTAAAGTGAAAATAAAACCTAGAGATTTCTACTTACATGTAAAGCACTGCACCAAACAACTCCTTTCAATCAAATTCACCTACACCTATACTTACTTATAATCCCAATAATGAGCTTCCCTCACCTCTATCCATTTCCAAAATTTAAGTTCAACCTCATTAAAATTCTGTACATATTAGGCAGCTGCTCCCCACTCTCTAACTTCTATTTTTTTGGTAACATATTCTGCATTTTATGACTGAGTTTACATACTCTAGTTAGTTGACATTAGTGAAATCATATCATATCTGTCTTTTTGTCACTGACATTTCACTCAGCATTATGTCTCTGGGTTCATACATGCTGCTGTGTGCTTCAGGACCTCATTCCTTCTTACCGCAGAATAATATTCTATATTATGTCTGTGCCACATTTTGTTTATCTAGTCATTGGCTGATGGACACGTGGATTGCTTACATCTTTTGTCAATGTGAATAACGCCAGTATGAATATTGGGGTGAAAATGTTTGTTTGTATCACTGCCTTCAGATCTTCTGAGTATATGCGCAGTAGCAGAATTGCTAGGTCATAGGGAACTCAATCTTTAGTTTTCTGAGAAACTGCCAAACAGTCCTCCACAGTGACTGTACCATTTCACATCCCACCAGCAGTGATTAAGTGTTCCAATGTCTCCACATCTTTAGCATTTGTAGTTTCCTGTTTAGTAGTGGCCATTCTAGTGGGTGTGAGAAGATATCTCATTGTGGTTTTGATTTGCGGTTCCCTAACAGCTAATGAAGGTGAATATCTTTTCATGTGCTTTTTAGCCGTTTGTATTTCCTCTTTGGAGAAATGTCTATTCATGTCTTTTGCCCATTTTATAATTGTGTTGTTTGTCCTTTTATTGTTGAGTTGTAGGATTTCTTTATAGATGCTGGGTATCAAACCTTTATCGGATATGTGGTTGCCAAGTATCTTCTCCCATTGAATTGATTGGCTTTTCACCCTTTTGATAAATTCTTTGAATCACAGAAGTATTCAGTCTTGAGGAATTTCCATTTATCTATTTCTTTTGTTGCTTGTGCTTTGGCTGTAAGGTCTAAGAAGCTACCTCCTATCACTAGGTCTTGGAGATGTTTCCCTATATTTTCTTCTAGGATTTTTATGGTATTGGTTCTTATATTTAAGTCTTTGATCCACTTTGAGTTAATTTTTGTATAGGGTGTGAGGTAAGGATCCTCTTTCCTTCCTTTGCATATGAATATCCAGTTCTCCCAGCACCATTTATTGAAGAAACTATTCTGTTCCAGTTCAGGGGATTTGAGGTCCTTGTCAAAATGAATTGACCATAGGTCTGAGGGTCTATTTCTGAACTCCCAATTAGATTCCATTGATCAATATCTCTATCTTTATGCCGGTACCATGCACTTTGATCATGTAGCTTTATCATAAGCTTTAAAGTCAGGAATTATAAATCCTCCCACTTCTTTTTCAGGATTTTTTTTTTTTTTTGACTATTTGAGGCTCCTTTCCCTTCCAAATAAATTTGATAACTAACTTTTCCAATTTTGGAAAGTAGATTATTGGAATTTTGATTGGCATTGCATTTAATCTGTAGATCAATTTGGGTAGACTTGACATCTTAACACATTTAGCATTCCTATCCATGGGCCCAGAATGTCTTTCCACCTATTTAGGTCGTCTTTGATTTATTTTAGCACTGTTTGTAGTTTCTGTGTGTAAGTCATTTACATCCTTGGTTAAATCTATTCCTAGATACTTGGTTCTTTTAGTAGCTATTGTGAATGGAATTTTTTTTATTGCCTCCTCAGATAGTTCATTACTAGTGTATATAAAGACTACAGATGTTTACATGCTGATCTTGTATCCCACCACTTTGTTGAATTCATTTACTCAAGTAACTTTGTCATAGTTTTCTCAGCATTTTCCAAATATAGGGTTATGTCATCTGCAAATACTGAGAGCTCTACTTCTTCTTTTCCAATTTGGATGCTTTTTTTTTTTCCTGCCTAATAGCTCTAACTTGAACTTCTAGCACAAGGTTGGATACTAGTGGAAAGAGCAGGCATCCTTGTGTCTCATTCCCTATCTTAGGGGGAGGAGGCTCTCAGTCTCTTACCATTGAGTACAATGTAGCTGTGAGTTTTTCATATATGTCTTTCATCATTGAAGGAAGTTTCCTTCAATTCCTACCTTTTGAAGTGTTTTTATCAAGAAAAGATATTGAAATTTGTTGAATGCCCCTTCAGTGATTGAGATGATCATGTTAGTTTTCCCCTTTGATTTGTTAATGTGTTATATTACATTAATTGATTTTCTTGTGTTGAACCACCTTTGCATGCCTGAAACAAATCCACCTGGGGGTGGTGTATAATTCTTTTAATATGGCTTTGGATTTGATTTTCAAGTATTTTGTTGAGAATTTTTGCATCTATTTTCATTAGGGAAATTGACCTGTAGTCTTCCTTTTTGCAGTATATTTATCATGTTTTGGTATTAGAGTGATGTTAGCTTCATAGGATGAGTTAGGTAGTGTTCCTTTTCCTTCAAGTTTTTGGAACAGTTTCTGAAGGAATAGTGTTAATTTTGGGGGGGAATGTCTGGTAAAATTTGTCTGTGAATCCATCTTTTCCTGGGCTTTTCCTTATAGGGAGGTTTTTGATGACTGATTGAGTCTCTCTACTTGAGATTGGTTTGTTGAGGTCTTCTATTTCTTCTCCAGTCAGTATAGGTTGTTTCTGTGTTTCTAAGAAATTGTGTGTTTCAAAATGTCTATTATATTGATCTTTTATTGATTGTTGATCTTATTAATTATCTCAAAGGATCAGTTGTTGGTTTTATTGATTCTCTCTATTGTTTTTTGTCCTTCATTTCATTTATTTCTACTTTAATTTTTATTTCTTTTTTTTTTTCTGCTTGCTTTGGGGTTAGTTTGTACTCTTCAATTTTTTCAATTCACTTAGGTCTGTGGTTTTAGCTTTTTGTTTCTTTTTAATGTGGGCATTTAGGGCTATAATTTCCTCTCACTACTGCCTCCTCTGCATCCCATAAGTTTTAATATGTTGTATTCTCATTTGTCTCCAGATATTTACTGATTTCTCTTGCAATTTCTTCTTTGACCCACTGATTGTTTAAGAGTATATTGTTTAACCTCCATTATTTGTAAAAGTTCCAGTTCTCTGGTGCCACTGATTTTCAATTTCAATTCATTATTGTCAGAGAAAATGCTTTGAATAGTTTCAATCTTTTTAAATTTATCAAGACCTGTTTTTGCCCCAGCATATGGCCTATCTTGGAGAATGTCCCATGAACACCTGAGAAGAGTGTATATCCTCATGTTGTGGGGTACAGTGATCTATTTTGTCTTATTATATCTGTATATGTTTATATATTTCTAATAGATCTAATTCATTTATCATATTGTTTAGGGTCTCTATTTCCTTATTGATCCTCTCTCTCGTTCTATCTATTGAAGAGTGTAGTGTTTGAAATCTCCCACATTATTGTGGAAACGTCTATTAACTCCCTTCAGTTTTGCTAGTGTTTGCCTCATGTACTTTGGAGCACCTGGATTAGGTACATGAGCATTTATGATTGTTATTTCTTCTTGGTGAATCACCCCTTTTATTAATATCTAGTGTCCTTCTTTGTCACTTATAACGTCTTTGTATTTAAAGTCTATTTTATCTGATATTAACACACTCCAGTTTATTTTTATTATTGCTTGGATGGAACATCTTTTTCTATCCATTTACTTTCAACCTATTTGTACCTTTGGGTCTACAATGAGTCCCTTGTAAACAGCCTATAGATGGATCATACTTCTTTTTCCATTTTACCAATCTATTTCTTTTTAGAGGGGGAGTTTAATCCATTTACATAAAATGTTATTACTGTAAAAGCTGTCCTTCAACCATTTTATCCGATGGATTTTATCTGTCAGACCTAGTATTTTTTTCTTTCTATCCTTTTAGTTCCCCTTACTGAAAATCATCATTTCTGTACCCTTCTCCAAATGTCTCTATTCTTTTTTTTTTTTTTCCCAGCAGCTAGAGCTCCTATAAGCATTTCTTGCATGTCAGGTTTCTTAACAAATTCTCTAAGTGTTTGTTTATCTGTGAAAATTTTAAACTCTCCCTCACTTGTGAAGGACAGCTTTGCTGGATAAAGAATTTTGACTGGCAGTTTTTCTCTCTCAGAATGTTAAATATACCTTACTATTGAATTCTCACCTCAATGGTGCCCATTGATATGTCAGTATTTAGTCTTATGTGGCTCCTCTTGTATGTATTGAGTGATTTTTCTGTTGCTGCTTTCAGGAATCTCTCCTCTTCAGCGTTTGCCAGTCTGTTTAGTATGTGTCTTGAAGTGGTGAAGTGGGTCTATTTGGATTTATTCTATCTGGAGTATACTGGACTTCTTTGATTTGCTTATTTATGTCTTTTATAATGCTGGGAAATTTTCTCCAATTATCCCCTCAAATAATCTTCCTAACCCTTTACTCTTCTCCTTCTGGGCCATCTTTGATTCTTATGTTTGTGAACTTTGTGTTGTCAATCTTTTCCCTGAGATCCATTTATTCCATTTTTTTTCACCACTTGTTCATTTGTGCATTTGAATTTGCTTGCTCTGTCTTCTAGGTTTTTTATTCTTTCTCTGTCTTTTCAGGCCTGCTGTTGTGTGTCTCTAGTTATTTTTAATTTGATCTACAGTGTATTTCATTTCCATAAGATCTGCTATTTTTCTATTTATTCTTTCAAATTCTTCTTTATGCCTTTCTATTCTCTTTTTGAAATCCTGTATTTCTTTATCATATCATTGAAGCTTTGTTGTACAAAGATGTACAACAACATCTTTGATTAGTTGTACCAAATACTGTATCTTCTCCCGCTTTTTAATCTGATCATTTGGCTTGGCCATATCTTCTTGCTTTTTCATGTGCCTTGTGATTTTTTTCTGCTGGTTTATTGGAATCTTATCTTCATAAGGGAATTTTGAAAGCTGGTTTCTCTCACTTGTCTAAGATTTTGTTGTTACTTGAGTTTGCACTGAGGGTCTCCATTGGCACTTGGTTTGTGAGTAATTCCTAGCCAAACCAGGAATGGGGCTTCTGGAAGGAGGTACAACCCTTCTGTTAGAGGCTGAGCAGAAAAGCAGGTTGCTAGACTGCACTTTCCCAATCTTCCCAGCAGATGGTGCTTTTGAGTCACCTGTTCCCCACAACCCGACCTCTCCCTGATTGCTGCAGTTCACTGGACAAGGTTCAGACAAGGTGAAAATTCATTGAAGGCCACAGACCCCAGAGGGTCACCCTCTCCAGCCAACTATTAGCCCAGGGTTAATTTATTTCTCCCTCTTTTCCCAAGGGGTGAGTCTCCCTGTCTCTCCCAGCTCAGACAGCACGAAGCTGCTGGCTCCCAGGGGTCGGGAATGGGCATTGTGCACTGTGGTGAAGACTTCGCTCATGGGCACAAGGTATTTCCACCTGTGTGGAAAGACTCCAGGCTGCTGGACTGAGAGGTTCAACTTCACCAGCCATCAGCTGGCCCAGGAGCGTGCTGTTTTTTTTGCCGTCAACAAGACCCAGGTACCATATACCTGCTGGCCTTGGGGATGGGAGTAAGTGCCTAGTGTTGCACTGTAGCTCCCTCCCTTGCCTCCACCCCTCTGCTCCTGTACATTCTCCCATGCAGAAAGGATAAAACTGTGGGAACTAGAGGATCTCCCTTGCTTGCCAATCATCAGAAGGGCATTGCTCTACCCCTCTCCTTGCAAGGAGAAGGCTTCCCAGTAGCTCCCACATACAGGTACTTGGAGCAGCCAGCCTCAGGATTAGGGGGAGGCAGTGGGCACTACAGCAAGTTCTCTGTATGTGGATATGATGAGACTACTGGCTCCCAGGTTCGCGCCTGGAAACTCTAGGCTGTGGAACTGAGAGGTTGACTTCCTCAGCTGGCAGCCACGGTAGGAGTGTACAGCTTTTCCAGCTGTCTGATCTGGTGGTGCATGTCTGCAGGCCTCAGGGGTAGACGGGATTGAAAAGACTCACCCCTATTTCCCAGTCATAGTTTCTCCATTTTTTTTTTTATCCAGCTCTTCCTTATATATTGCTGTAGTCCTTCTTTGGTCACCTGAGCCTGGAACTGATGATTTGGACCTAACCTTATTTTTAAGAGGAAGAAATGGAGATACAGAGAGGTTAATATACCCAAAGTCACATAGCAGTAGGTAGTAGAACAGTCTACCCTGGAACCACTCTCCCGATTGTACTATAATCATGCTTTACTGCCTTCTCGCTCTAAAACACATGTATCTCTGAAAGGTGGCAAACATGAGTTCTAATAGAAGGTATAGTTCAAATTGATACTGTGAAAAAATAAACATTTTCCTAAATATAATGTGCATGGAATTCACATAACTGGTGCTTCGTACCACTTTGAGAACTGGTGTTCATCCCCCTCTGTTTATTCTCTGTTTTTGAACTTTGCTCAGAGGCTTACCAATGCATATGAAAGTGGCCTGAGAGAGGAAAGGGTGAAAGATGATTTTCCAAGAGGCAGGTACAAAAAAATTTTCTCCTAACATATTTTGTTTATCTACTGAAAAGATATATAAAGTGAAACATTTTTTCCCCTAATTTATATTAGATGTACTTTTCCCCCATATAAAACTTTGCATTAATGTGGTACATTTGTTATAATTCATGAAAGAACATTCTTATGCATGTACTATTAACTACAGTATATTGTTTATAATAGGGTTCACTGTATTATACAGTCCTATGTTTTATGTTTTAATTTTTATTCTAGTAACATACATATGTTCTAACATTTCCTTTTTAAATCTCATTCATATATAATTCAGTGCTGTTAATTGCACTCACAATAATGTGCTGCCATCACCACCATCATATCCAAAACTTTACAATCAACCTAAATAGAAATTCTGTACAAATTAAGCATTAAGTCTCTATTCTCTATGTCCAAACCAGTCCCTGGTAACCAGTATTCTAGATTTTAACTCTATGAGTTTGCTTATTCACATTATTTCATATCAGTGAGATCATATAAAGTTTGTCCGTCTGTGTCTAGCTTATTTCACTCAGCATAATGTCTTCAAGTTTCATCTATGTTGTCACATGTATCAGGACTTCATTCTTTTTTTATGGCTGAATAATAATCCATTGTATGTAGACACCAAAGTTTTCTTATCTACTAATCATTGATGGACATTTGGATTGCTTCCCCTTTCAGCAATTGTGAATAATGCCACTATGAACATTGGTGTGCAAATATCTGTTTGAGTCCCTTCTTTCAATTCTTTTGGGTAGAGGAATTGCCAAGTCATATGATAGTTCTATACTTAGCATTCTGAGGAACTGTGAAAATGTCTTCCATAGTGGCCACACCAGTTTACATTCACACTAGCAATAAAGGAGTGTTCCTGTTTTTTCACATTTCCCTAAACACTTGTAATTCTCTGTTTTTCAAATAGTGTGAAATGTCATCTCATTGTGGTTTTAATTTGAATTCCTTAATAGCTAGTGATGTTGAGCACACTTTCATGTATTTTTTACCCATTTATATATCTTCTTTGGAAAAATATATATTCAAGTCTTTTGTGCATTTTTTATTAATTAACAACCAGTTGGGTTGTTTGTCTTTTTATTGTTGAGTTGTGGGATTTTGTTATATATTCTGGATAGTAAGCATTTATCAGGTGGGTGGTTTCCAAATATTTTCTCCCTTTGAGTTGTTATCTTTTCACTTTCTTGAAAAAGTCTTTTGCTTCAAAAGCACTTTTAAATTTGAGGTGGTTCCATTTATTTATTTATTCTTTTGTTATTTGTGCTTTGGATTTAAAGTCTAAGAAGCCATTTCCTACACAAGGTCTTGAAGATGATTCCCTACATTTTCTTCTAGGAGTTTTATAATTCTGGTTCTCATATTTAGGCCTTTGATCCACAATGCTTTATTTTTTCTTATATTGTGTGAGATAGAGGTCCTCTTTCATTCTTTAGCCTATGGATATCCAGTTCTCGCAGAACACATTTTTAAAGAGATTATTCTTTCCCAATTGAGTGGACTTGGTAGCCTTGTCAAATATCAATTGGCCATAGATGTAAACATCTCTTTCTGAACTCGCTGTTTGATTCAGCTGATCAGTATGTCTGTCCTAGTGTGCCAGTACCATCCTGTTTTGATCACTGTATTTTTGTAATAAACTTTAAAGTCAGGAAGTATGGAACTCCCAACTTCATTCTTCTTTTTTAAGATTTTATTGGCTATTTGGGTCCCCTTACCCATTCAAATAAATGTGATTATTGGCTTATCCATTTCTGCAGAGTAGGGTGCTGGAATTTTTATTGGGATTGCATTGAATCTGAAAACCATTTTTGTATAGTGTTGATATTTTAAAGATACTTAATCTTCTAACCCATGGACATGGAATGTTCTTCCATTTATATAGGTCTTTGATTGATTTCAGCAATGTTTTGTAGTTTTCTGTATACAAGTCCTTTGCATCCTTGGTTAAATTTATCCCTAGATATTTGATTCTTTTAGTTGCTATTGTAAATGGAACTTTTTCTTGATTTCCTCCTCAGATTGATCATCACTAGTGTATAGAAATGACTACTGATTTTTGTGTGTTGATCTTGTATCCCAACACTTTGTTGATCTTATTTAATATTGTTAGTAGCTTTGTTATAGGTTTTTCAGGATTTTCTGTATGGGACCATGCCATCTGCAAATAGTACACGTTTTCCTTCTTCCTTTCCAATTTGAATGATTTGATACCTTTTTCTTGACTAACTGTTATGGCTAGAAGTTCCAGTACAATGTTGAATAGCAGTCATGACATTAGGTAACTTTGTCTTGTTTCAGATCTTAGAGGAAAAGCTTTCAGCCTTTCAACTTTGAATATGATATTAACTGTGGGTTTTTCATGTTGAGGAGATTTCCTTTTATTCCTGTTTTTCTAAGTGTTTTTATCAGGAAAGGATGCTGTCTTTTGTCAAATGCCTTTTCTGCATCATGTATTTTTCTTCTTCATTTTTTTAAGTGGTGTATTACATTAATTGATTTTCTTATGTTGAGCCATCCTTGCATACCTGGGATAAACCCCACTTGGTAATGGTGAATAATTCTTTTAAAGTGCTGTTGGATTCAATTTGCAAGTATTTTGTTGAGGATTTTACCTTCCATATTCATAAGAGAAAGTCTTCTTTCTTTTCTTTTAGTATCTTTATCTGCCTTTGGTATTAAGGTGATGTTGGCCTCATAGAATGTGTTAGGTAGTTTTCCCTCTTCGACTTTCTGGAAGAGTTTGAGCAGTATTGGTCTTAATTCTTCTTGGAATGTTTGGTAGAATTCCCCTGTGAAGCCATCTGGTTCTAGGCTTTTCCTTGTTAGTAGTGTTTGATGACTGATTCAGTCTCTTTACTTGTAATTGGTCTGTTGAGATTTTCTATTTATTCTAGAGTCAGTATAGGCTGTTTGTATGTTTCTAGGAATTTGTCCATTTTATCTAGGTTGGCTGTTTTGTTGTTATATATCCTGCTGTTTTGGTTGCAACGATGTATATGTCTGTTAGGTCTAGTTCATTTATCATATTACTTAATTACTTTGTTTCCTAATGATCATTTGTCTAGAGGTTTTATCATTGTGTATTGGAGTCTCTAACTTTATTATAGCGGTGTCTATTTCTCCCTTCAGTTTGCCAGTGTTTGCCTCCAGTATTTTGGGGCATCAAGGTTAGGTGCATAAATATTTATGATTATTATTTCTTCTTGGTGGATTGCCCCTTTTACTATTATATAATATCTTATTTTTCTTATACCAACTTTTGACTTAAAGTCTAATTTGTTTGATATTAGTATAGCTACACCAGTTTTTTTTTTTTGGCTCTATTTGCACAGAATATCTTTTTTCCATCCTTTCATCTTCAACCTATATGTGTCTTTGTGTCCAAGATGAGTCTCTTATAAATAATATATAGTTGGATAATGCTTTTTTGTTCATTCTTCCAATCTCTGTCTTTTGACTGAGAAGTTAAATCCATTAACCTTTAGTGTTATTACTCTAAAGGCAGTATTTCAGCCATTTTGTCCTTTGAATTTTATATGTCATATCTGTTTTTGGCTCTCTTTTTCTTTGCTGCAACCTCATATTCTGTATAGTTGATCTTTTGTGATGTATCTGACTAGTTCCATTCTTATTTCTGCTTCTGTATATATTTAAAATACTTTCTATTGGCTACCCTGGTGTTTATATTATACAACCCACATCTATAGCTTACTAATTTGAAAAGATACTAACTTATCTTCAATAGCATATATGTTCTCTGCTGCTATACTCTCCATTTCCCCTCTTATGTTGTTCCGTACCCCCTCATCAGGAAATATGCCCTTTTCTTGTTCCACTGTATTCTGATTCATACAGGAATTAAACAGTAGAGTTGCATACTGAGGACACAGTACTATCTGATTTTGCATTTACTCTTTTTGTTACCCTTACTGATAGTCTTCAAAGAAACTCCCTTTAGTAATTCTTGGAGGACAGGTCTTTTATTGACGAACTCTCTCAGTGTCTGTTTGTGAAAATTTTAAATTCCCTCATTTTTTAATGACAGTTTTGCTGGATGTGCCTGTTTGAAAGTATTATATACCCAAAAATAGTCATGCTTTAATCTTTATTCAGTCTTGTGGGAGAAGAAGTTTCTTTTAATCCTGATTTAATACTGTAGGTTTGAAACTTTTGATTAGACTATCTCCATGGTGATGTAACACGTACAATTGTGGGTGTGACCTTTTGATTCGACAGGGTTGTGATACCACCCATTCCAGGTGGGTCTTGATTAGTTTACTGGGATCCTTAAACATTTTGGAAAGAGTTAGAAATGATAGAGCCTACAGAAATGACAGAAGCCTCGGAGCCAACAGAAACTTCAGAGCAGAGCTGACACAGAGACATGGATGCTAGGAGATGCTTGGAAGCCCTGCTTATCACCATGAGATGTTAAGCAAGCCAGAACCTGGAGAGAGCCAAGGGAAGCCAAGAGATGAAAGCCAGCCCCAGAGAAGCAAAATGAGAAGCCCCACAGGAACAGAGGCTGAAAGCAGTGGAGCCCAGGAGCAAGGGACCAGTGACTTCCCAGCTGACAGAGGTGTTCCTGACCCATTGGCCCTTCCTGAGTGAAGGTAACCTCTTATTGGTACCTTAACTTGGACGCTATCTCTTCCTTAGCACTGTAAGCTTGTAACTTATTAAATTCCCCTTTTTAAAAGCTGTTCCAGTTCTGACATACTGCATTCTGTAAGCTTGCAAACTAACACACTGAAAAAATTTGTGCCTAACAGTCTTCGTCTTTCAGTACCTTCAATATATCTTACCCCTGCTTTGTCAACCCCATGGTTGCTGATGAGAAATTGGCAATTAATCTTATTGAGGCTCCCTTGTATGTGACAAATTGCTTTTCTCTTGAATTCTCTATCTTTGGCATTTGATATTTTGATTAGTATGTGTGTTGGAGTAGGTCTACTAGGATTTATTTAATTTAAAGTATATTGTACTTCTTGCATATGTGTATTTATATCTTCCGTAAGAGTTGGGAAATTTTGGGCCATTATTTCCTCAAATGTTCTTTCCATCCCTTTTCCCTTCCCTCTCCTCTGGGAAACCTATGATGTATATATTGTGCATTTTGTGCTGTCACCCAAGTCTCTGACATACTGCTCAATTTTTCTATTCTTTTCTCTATTTGATTTTTTGACAGTATGATCTCAATTGACTTTTCTTCTGATTCTGATTCTTTCCTCTGCTTGTTAAATTTTGCTGTTTATGCCTCTAGTTTTTCTTTCATTCTCATTGTTGTGCCTTTCATATCCATAATTGCTGTTATGCTCCTTTTAGTACTTTCAAATTCTTCATGCTCACATGTTGTCTTAATATCCTTTAGCTCTTCTTCCATATTTTCTTTCATCTCCTTGAATTTATTATGAGATTTGTTTGAACTTCTTTGATTAGTTGTTTCAAATTCTGTGTATCTTCTGAGGTTTTAAGATGTTCCCTTGTCTAAGCTATATATTCCTGTTTCTTAGTATTGCTTGTAATTTTTCCTGATGTCTGAGCATATGATTATCATGATGAGTTAACTCTGAAGGTCAGTTCCTCCCTCTTTTTAAAGGTTTTATTGTTAAATGGCTTTGCGTTAAGTCTCTTCCTTGACACCGGGTCCAATTTATTCTAGATCTTTAGAGTAGCCCATATTTAATTGTTCAGATTTTCTCAGTTTTTCTTCATCTGCTTCTTGCCCTGGATATGTGGCAATAATTTTTAAGATTGTACTTTTTGCATGATTGTTTCTCCTCCATGAGAAAACTTCCTTTCATGTTCCTTCTCTGGGAAAATTGATCAATTCTATTTATTTTTGTGTAGAATTTTCTCCCCAGATGCTTTAATTTACTTACTCTTACATTTCATTCATTGCCCCCTTTTCCTTACTAGGATCTTCTTGTCTTACAGCAGTTCAGTTTAATGTCCCCTCCTTTATTTTCTGTGAGTTTTTTCTGTTTTCAGTTTCTTCTTCATTAGGGACTCCTAACCCAAAGAACCAGAAGGGATTATTTCAGAAAAGGTGGGTGTGCTGGTTTGAAACTGTTATGTACCCCAGAAAAGCCATGCTCTTTTAATCCAATCTTGTGGGTTCAGATTTATTGTGAGTGGGATCTTTTGTTTAGATTATTTCCATGGAGATGTGTATTAGTTAGGGTTCTCTAGAGAAACAGAATCAACAGGGAATACTTGCAAATATAAAATTTATAAAAGTGTCTCGTGACCGCAGGAATGCAGAGTCCAAAATCCGTAGGGCAGGCTGCGAAGCCGACGACTCTGATGGAGGGTCTGGATGAACTCAACAGGAGAGGCTCACTAGCTGAAGCAGGAATAGAACCTGTCTCTTCTGAATCTTCCTTAGAAGGCTTCCAGTGATTAGATTAAGCATCACCCATTGCAGAAGACACTCCCCTTTGGGTGATTACAAATGGAATCAGCTGTGGATGCAGCTGCCCTGATCATGATCTAATTCTATGAAATGTCCTCACTGCAACAGACAGACCAGCACTTGCCCAACCAGATAAACAGGTACCACAACTTGGCCAAGTTGACACATGAACCTGACCATGACAAGATGTGACACAACTTATTCATGATGGGTTGCAGTCCTTTCCTGGAGCCCTTTATGAGAGAGAACTCAGAGCTGATACAGAGAGCAGAGAGACACAGATGTTTGGAAATGCAAAAGCTAAGAGAGCTGTTTGAAACCAGAAGTCAGGAGAGAAAGACAGAAGATGTTGCCATGTACTTTCCCCATGTGACAGAGAAACCTCAGATGCAATTGTCATTCTCAAGAGAAGGTATCCTTTTGTTGGTGCCTTAATTTGGACATTTCATGGTCTCAGAATTGTGGCTTATAACTAATAAATCCCTTTATAAAAGCCAAGCTATTCTGGTATATTCTGGTATATATTGATTTGCAGCTTTAGCAAATCAAAATAGTGGTCACTTCAGAAGAGTCTGTTTTGCATTTAGGTGGTTTGGCCCACAAAAACTGGATTTAGTATGTGTAGTTCTTGTCAACCGTTCTGCTATGGTCTCTCTCTCTTCTGCCCCTTCCCCTCTCTCTCCCCTGGAGGCCCTTTGCATGCAGCATAGTGAGTGGCTTGTGTTCTGCTCTGGGTCTCTGCGGACTTGGGTCCCTATGCCTGGATATGCCTGGGCTCTCTGTCTTGCTGCTGTGAGTGGCTTTTTAGTCTGTGTCTGCAGAGAGAGGGACCTAAACTGTGCTGCCTCCATGACACTCCCAAGTTGCATGAGACAAAGTGAGGGGGAGAGGAAAGACTGGAAGTTTGGGGTAGAAATGTCCTACCTGCTTCCCCCCCCCCAAGATTTTAAATTAATTAATTAGCTTATATATATATTTTTGTGTATTTTTATTGAGATATCTTGACAAACCATACAATCCATCCAATGTAAACAATTAACTGTTCACAATGTCATCATGTAGTTGTGTGTTCATCACCATGATCATTTTTAGAACATTTGTATTACTCCAGAAAACAAAATTAAAAGAAAAAAGGAAACCCTAAACATCCCATACCTCTTGCCCTTCTCTCTTATTGGCCACTAGTATTGTAATCTACATAATTTGAAAACTTACAATAGAGGTAGGTTAATTAAGACAGTGTAATATTGACAGATTATGTATATATATAATAAAAATTGTGAAATAAAACAAAATATTGAGAAGTATGTCCACGCAAACACTGTCATACCATCATTATCAAAGTTTAGGGATACTGGATTACAGTTCAACAATTTCGGATATTTTATTCTGGCTTTTCTACAACATTAAACTCTATAAAGAAATATCTATATAGTGAGTCAGTTTGAAATCTCTTACACACTGAAATTTTATTTTGCTCTTTTATTTTCCTGTTTTGATCATTCTCAATCCCATGATGCCAGGGCCAGGCTCATACCTGGGTGTCATGTCCCACCTAGTGGGGAGGGTAGTGAGTTTATTTGCAGAGTTGGCTTAAAGAGAGAGGCCACATCTGAGCAACAAAAGAGGCTCTCTGGGGGCGACTCTTAGGCATAATTACATGCAGTCCTAGGTTCACCTTTGCAGAAATAAGTTTCGTAAAAACAAGCCTCAAGATTGAGGGCTTGGATTATTAAATTGGGAGTCCTTAATCCCTGAGAGAATAGGCTGAGGAAGTTCCCAGGTGGGTAAGTATAATCTATATCAGAACGTTTAAATAAAGATGCTATTTTCTCCATTTGACATTTAATAACAGTAAGGGCCTTCTAATTGATTAGACTGCGTTCCCATCTACATTCCCAGAGTATTTATATTTGCCAATTTCACAATGTCTTGTCTGTTGGCCAGTATTTATTGGTCTGTTTTCATGGTTTTATCCCAGCATACCTTGCTACAAATATTTATAAAATACTCTCTGGTTCATTATTATTTTTCTGCATAAGGATAATTCTGATATTGGTGTTTCTTGATAATTGCAATTTTATCATATTGTTAACAGTGCCTATTATGGCTGTTTCCCTTTAGCCTTCTTTTCTCAAGATTTTCAACTGCTACACAAAGAACATTTCTGCAATTATCAAAATAACCCAAGAGCAATGTGAGAATTATACATTGTGCTTGATTCACACCAGAGGATTTGGAACCCAGATACATAACATAACTGCAAAGCTGGGAAGACCACAGTCAGTGACTAATGTGTTGACTGTGTTGATTTTGAAATCATTTTTTAAAGTTTTGATAATTTTAGTTTGAGAGAATTTTACTATTATGATTTTAGAAAACATCTCATTTACTGATTTAATGCAAGATCCAAACATGAAAGTTGGTTTTTGAATTCTGAATGTATTTTATTGGGATATAATTCACATGCTGTAAAATTCACCCTTTTCAAGTATTCAGTTTAGCGCCTTACAAGGTTGTACAACTATCACTACTGTTGAATTCCAGATTATTTTCATCACTTCAAAAAGAAACCCTGTACCCATTAGCTAGTCATGCTTTCATTTCCTCCCCCACCCCACCAGTCCTGGGAACCACCCATCTAATTTTAATTTCTATCTCTGTAAATGGAACCATACAATATGTGGTCTTTTATGACTGGCCTTTGTTTTTTTTTCACATATCATAATGTTTTTAAGGATTATCCGTGTTGCCTCATGTATCAGTACTTCATTCGTTTTTTTGGCCGAATATTCCATGATATGGATTCAAATGTACCACATTGTGTTTATCATTCATCTACTGATGGACATTTGGGTTGTTTTCACTCTTTGGCTATTATGAACAATGCAAATGTGAACATTCCTGTACAAGTTTTTGTGTGAACATATGTTTTCACTTCTTTTGGGTATGCACATAGGAGTAGAGTTGCTAGGTCATATAGCAATTCCATATTTAGCTCTTGGAGGATCTTCCAAGGTGTTTTTCAAAGCAGCAGCACCATTTCAAATTCCCACCAGCAGTGTATGGGGCAAACATGAAGTTGTATAACTGTATCTGTTTTTTGAAAACCATGCCTTTTCTCTGATTGAATTAAAAGGAGATAATTTTACTTTAGGAATCATTAGACATGATGATACTTTAAAAATATTGCTCATTATAGGAACTTTACTCATAACACCAGTGTGATTCGCTAGAGATTAAAAAGTATGACCTATATATATTCTTGAAGGAATTTAAGAGAAACAACACAGACTGCTGTCTTATCTCAAATATCATTTGGAATTAAATTTCAGTCCTTCAAGAAAACCTTTGTGTAGGGTCAATAAAATATTGCATGCAAAAGCATTTAGCTCAATATACTTTTCTTGATCTGGGCTCTGCTCCTACAACTAAGTTGCCCTGGCCTTGACATGACACTTACCTTTAAAATGTCCTCCTTGTGCCCCTTGTGTCTCATTTAATAGATGCTAATTCAATGTTCCTCATTGAAATCCCTTGGGTATCCTGAATGGTGGATGACTAAAAGATTATTGCTTTTGCTGAACAACTGTCATTTCTCCTTTATATAGGATTTACCTTTTGCTTACATAAGCTGCATAGTGTAGTATAGTGCTTTTCAAAGTAAGATTTCTGACTAACATTAGTGTCATTGTGAGAACTTGTTAGACATGCAGTCCCAGGCCCTACTCCAAACCTACTAACTCAGACACTCTGTGCAGGGGCCCAGCAATCTGCATTTAAACAAATTCCCCTGGGAAACACTAGTGTGGCACTTAAACACACCTGCATTCATGTACCAGGATGCGGGGCAGGATACTGAACTGCACTTTGCCCCCATGCCTCATCTTTTCATAGGAAAATGATAAAAATACTAATACCTAGTTCATTGGGTTATTATAAGTTAAGCACTTAGAGCAGTACCTGCACATAGTGAATAGCATAATTATTTGTTAGAGAAATAAAGATATTTAAAATATAAATCAATTATTAAAATGTATCCCCAGCCTTTGATAATAAATAGGAACAAATACTAAAAGTTGAACTTTCTCTGGCTACTTAATCTTACTTTTAACCCCCTGAAGAACTTCACCGAATTGCCCTCAGTTTCTCCGGGACTGTCTCATAGGTGTTTCAACAGAATTTGTCAGGTGCATGCACTGCACATAGTCTATTGTGGTTTTCCTCTGTCTTCTGTTTCTCAATCCTTTTTGCACAGGGAGCCACTTATTGATGTTTTATCTATTGGCACCAGCTATAAGAACACCCATGCTCATGCCAAGTGTTCTCTCCCTTTGAACTTGCATAGCTACCAAATCCCAAGGGGCCAAGGGGCACTTACATATCCTACTCTTATAGACTTTGTTCTTTGGAGACCTAAGTAAGGTATTAAGCTTGAACTGATACAGATATTCCCTCATGGAAAAGTTATGCCAGCTTTTGTCTTGATTTGCTTGTGCTATGGATTTATAGTAATGGTTGTCAAACTTGGCTGCATGATAGACTGACCCATTTGAAAATGCTGATGCCCAAGCCTCATTCCTGGAGATTCTGATTTAATCCATCTAGGTGGGCCCCCAGGATCAATTCTACTGTGCTGCCAGAGTTGAGAACCTCTGATTTATAGGCAATGACAACAAGAAGACCTTGTGCTGGCCTCCCTACCCTTCCAGGCTCTCTTCCAGATGCCCATTGAAATAGGGACGTCCTAGTCAAAATAGTCTCCTTCAGACCAAAAACAAACAATACTCACCTTCAAGCAAATCACATTCAAAGCACACACTTGGTTGTCATAGATATTTAAATTTTAGTTTGACATTCAAAAGTAGGAATCTTATGGAAATTTTTAACAGGGAAGAGTTTCAAACACAAACTTCAGGGGGAATATAACAGCCCATTCTAAAGTACGAGAACAATCTTTGGTAGCAGTAAATGTTACATACATTAATTCTGGATTTTAATAGATTTCTTAATTTTCCGGGATCACAAATTATACTGAACACTGAAGAACCATTCCAAGAGTCAATCAATCATGCGGTTTCCTCTCAATAATCGCAGAGGTAGATTTAGTGCTACTGAAGAAGTTCGTACTTTAGATACTAGGAGCATCTCTAGAGAAGTGTCACATCAGGAAGCCCCCAGGACCGTGCAGAGGGCTCTGGTTGCCAGCATTGGTTCTGATTGGCCAATGTCTGCACCAACTCGCGTAGGGAATATTATGGACATCACCCTTTACAAACACCATTAAAAAAAAAATTCTTCCATTTTATGTAATAGGTCAGAAAACTAAATGTTTAATACATCGTTGTATAAGAAGCAATCCTATAAAACCACAACTTCATGGAACACAAATTGTGATACATTCATACAATGGAATATTATTCAGCTATAAGAAATGAGCTCTTGATCCACAAAAAGATATGGCTATACCCTATATGATTTCCAACAATATGACATCCTAGAAAAGGCAAAACCACAGAGATAGGAGAATGATCATTGGTTGCCAGGGGTTGAAAGGGAAAGATGAACAGAAGATTTTTATTTTTTTAAGTGTAATTTTATTGTGATACATACGTACACCAGATCATCCATCTAAAGTAGACAACCACTGGTTCACAGTGTCCTCACATGGTTGTACATTCATTACATAATTAATCTTAGAACATTTGCATTACTCCAGACAAAGAAATTAAAAAAAACAAACATTCCATACCTTTTATGTCCCCCACCTTATTGACCCCTAGTATTGATTCTACCCAATTTAAAGGTAAAGTGGACTAAGACTATGTAGTATTGTCAGGTCTAGATATATAGAGCAGTGGTACAAAATAAAACATACAGGAGTAGATCCAGCCAACTTTTCTCTCTCTATTGCTCTGCTATCATTATCAAATATCAGGGCTACTAGATTAGAGCTCAGCAGTTTAACAGAGGATGTTTAGGGCAATGAAACTTTTCTTTACGATATTATCATGGTGGATACATGACATGCATATGTCAAAAGCCATAGATCTGTACAACACAAAGAGTGAACCCAAATGTAAATTATGGGCCTTAGTTAATAATTATATATATGTGTGCGTGTGTGTTCATCAGTTGTAACAAATGTGCCTCATTAATGTAAGGTATTAATAATAGGGGAACTATGTGTATGTGGCAGGAGAAGTATATGGGAACTCTAATTTCTGCACAATTTTTCTGTAAACCTAAAAGCAACTCTGAAAATAGTCTGCTAGTTTAAAAAGCAACATGTTTTAGAAATTATTTTTGGATACTTTTTTTAGTCCAATATTTAGTTTTTGTATGATGAAGAAAAATCATGTCATATATGAACCAAATTTCAAGTTAGTCAAAAAATAATCTGAGGAATACTTTAATAGAACTTTAGTTTGCAATTAGGATGCTTCTCGGAATGTATTGAAAGAAGGAAGCCAGCTGCTAATACAAAGCAGTATAACTCAATAGTCACTGTGTCGGAGTTGCTATGAGGACTAGAAAAGAGAAAATACAAATTTCCAACAATTGTGTGAATCTTTAGTGAGAAACATATAGGGGAAAGTATTGCACTTATACTCTATCTAAAAATAATCTACAATCTTGGTTTAGGGTTTATGGAATCTTCTGCACAATTGGCAATCTTGGAATAAACAAATCATGTGGGTCATATTTAATGCACAAGAGTGATGAAAGTAAAAAGAAAAGTGAATTTAGGAGTAGGTGGGTTATATAAGCACCCAGTAGCCTTATTGGGTTGAATTGTTTAGCAGGTATTTTTAATTTATAAACTGAAGAGAATTTAAAGTTACAATATCTTTACAGATTCAAAGACATGATATAAATAGGCAACAAAAGGAGCAGGTGAAAGGTTCTTATGGATGGAAAAAGTGACTGCCCTGGCATTTTCAAGGAAATTTTATTTAGAACTTTCACAAATGGCCTGAGAGCATATATGGAATTACTAAAATTTGCAGCTACCACTAGTTTTTATGATTATAGACTTAACTGCTTATTTATTCAGCATTCAAAAAAGTCTTTGTTAGGTGCTTAACATATTCAAGGTATTGTGTTAGAGTATGGAGATGAAAGGATGAAAACGGCACAATCCCTGTCCTGGAGGAGTAGTGGAGGTAAGCAGATAAATAACTCCATTCAACATAACAAGCCATCTACAGAAATGAATTAGTCCAAGAGAGAATCAGTCTACCTACCTAATTATGTATCTTTTTCATATAAGATCTTGCATGTCAGAAATGCCAAAGGAGTTCTAAATCTAATACTGATTCTCTCCCATGGGTCTGACACATTAGGAGGGATTGTTCTTTCTTGTGTTAAATGGAACCACATCATGCTATCCCCCGGTTTACATTCCTTGAGTATTTATTTGGTGCAACAGTGGAGGAGTGATGGGGCCTCTGTCTGGTCTTTTCCTGTCTCGCCTCTGTTTCTGGTCCAGCTCTCCTGTTCTTCTGCTTGCATCACCGAGAAGCGATCCGTTGTCTGATCCTTCAGTGTTGAAAGAAAACTGAACTATAACCACATTCAAGTGTAGATGTGCCCGGTTGAATTCATAAATTTAATCCCAAATTCTACCAGCAGGTGGTAGGGAAGTCAAACAGAGTTAATCTATTAATAATTTTTCTGGGCTGACACTGCAAGGATAGTAATGATTTTGATACTTCTTGGTAAATAACACCTTCTATGTTTATAACTACACTTGTGGATATTATTCTTGTTTACTTTATTTGACTTTAAAATCAAATTTTGTTAGTTTTGTAGAATTTCAAGCATCAGCATTAATATTAAAAAATACTGTGTGTGTGTGTGCCTGTGTATTGACTGGGTCCCCCGAGAAAGCTTGTCTAAGTTTGTGCAGAAGATACCATAAACTCTAAGCTATATATTTTTCATACCTAAAAAATATGAAGAGCATAATTCATGTGTGCTAATATGAGAATCTAATGATCCATTTCTCTTTTTTTAATTTCTTATTCTGCAAATGAACCAAAAAATGAAGTCTAAGTCCTGTGAGCTTTTGAAATTGATCAACAAGGTTTCCCTTTCAAAACAGGTCTCCATACTAAGGAAAAACTGTTTGGAGTGGATTAAAAATGGGGCAGTAGAGAGCATCAAAGAAGAATGTTTTGATAAGACTAGGGAAGGAGAAGATATACAGGAAATCTCAGCAAGATGACTTATTACTCAATACTAAAGAAAACAATGCAGCAGGGAGCTCTGAAGTTGAAAAACATACCTGAATTAAATGTTCTTTTAAAAATTCACAAAAACTAACTTTACATAAAAATAAACAACAGAAATTATTGAGGTCAAATCTCAAAGTGGTTACAACAATAAAAGAGAATTAAAAAGCAGAATAACATCCTTACAGACAATACAAGCATGCTTGAAAGACATACCCATAAAACAGATAAAAGTCTTGACCTACTATTTAAAAAATGAGTTGAGACATTAAGAAAATGACAGTTATGAAAAATACTATAGATAAGAATTAAAAATTCTTAGAAAACCATAACAACCCTCAAGAAAGACTTAGAAATTTTAAAATAGCATTTTAGAAGTGAAGATTGAAGCAGAAGGAATATGAGACGTAATACAATTTATAATGTCTTAAGAGAAAGATAAGGTGAAAAAGAGGAATATTTTAAAATTAAAAGAACTATATCCATGCAAGGTGTGGTGGTAGGGTAAAAAGCTTCCTGGCTCTGTGCCCCTACCCCCCTCATAGAAGTTTTGAATATCAGTAACAATTGGCAAACGTATTTTTCTTAAAGCTCCAGTAAACAGTTAAAGGATTGTAGTAACAGTAAACAATGAATTAAGAAAAATCCTTGTTAAAAGCAGTAGGATCTCATTACACCCTGGCTGACCCCTATTCCATTCCTTTACCAGCCAGCAACCCCAGTGTGGGGCATGGTCCTAGTGCTGGAGAGAGCAGAGTAAGCTTTGTGTATATATTGGGAGGATGTACTTCTGGCCCAGTCTCTCTGGTGGTGCCATCAGGGACTGGACTAGTACATCAGATACAGGCTTGCTGTCCCAGAACTTGCCCTGTATATAGAAGGTAGCTCACACTGTGAGAGTGCAATCAAGTCATGATTTCCTGGAGCAAGGGATTCCTGGCTGTAGGACATACAGTGCAGTGCCAGGACCCAGAGGAAATGATTTCCTAAGGAAGAGAGGACATTTGAATCTGTGTAAATGGGGGATTTCCTAGGGCCATTTGTGCATGCCAAACATAAGTCAAATGTGTAGAAAGGATCAGGGGAGCCCTTCTGCTTGGGTCTTGAGCTATTCTCTAAACTTGTATAGATAAGCTCAAAAGGGGAGTGCAGGTCAAGCTGCAAAATTGGGAAAGGTATTTTCTTATTTGTCCTCTCTTTCTCTCTCATTAACTCCTTTCATTCAAAGTAAGTTCTGTCATAAACCTCCAACTGAATATAAGCTTAAGGAACAGACACTCCCAGAGTATAAATTCTAGCAATAACACATTAAATACCAAAATATTCAGGTTTCAACAAAAGATTCCAAGATATACAAAGAAACAGGAACCAAAGGCCAGGCAAAGAGGAAGAATGAAGCATTAGAAAGCTTCAGCTAGAAGGACCAGACCTTGGACATACCAAATAATTTTTTTTAAATGGTCCTAAATATGCTCAAAGAATTAATGGAAAATATGGACAAAGAACTAAAGGAAATAAGTTAAAAAGTAGGTGAACATGAACAGAATATCAATAGAAAGATATATTTATAAAAAGGAATCAAACAGAACTAAAGACCACAGTAACAGAAAATGAAAAATTCCCTTGAAGGGTTCAACAGTGGATTAGAACTGGCAGAAGAAAGAATCAGAGAATTGAAGATAAGGCAATTGAAACCATTCAGTCTGGGCAGCAGAAAAAAGAAAGAATGAATGAAGAAAATGAACAGAGCCGTAGGAATCTGTGGGATCCCATCAAGTGTTCCAATGTATGCATTGCAGGACTCCTAGAAAGAGAGAAAGGGACAAGATATTCAAATAAAAAATTGGCTGAAACTTCCCAAATTTAATGAAAGACATGAATATACATATCCAAAAGATAATCAGACTCCAAACAGGATAAACCCAAGTAGACACACACTGTGCTGCACAGTTTGTTATAATCAAACTGCTACATGCCAATGATAAGGAGAGAATCTTGAAAACCATGAGAAGAAACATGTCACATACAAGGGAGCCTCAATAAGATATGTGCTGATTTCTCATCAGGAACCACGGAGGCAAGAAGACAGTGGGATGACATATTCAATGTGCTGAAAGCAAAAAAATTGTCAACCAAGATTTCTATATCTGGAAAAACTGTCTTCTAAAATGAGGAAGGGGGTAAGACATTCCTAGCACTGCCAGACCAATCTAAAAGAGATACCAAACAGAGTTCTGAAGACTGAAAGGAAAGGACAATAGGCAAAGAATTGAAGCCATGTGAAGAAATAGAGATCTCTGGTAAGGATTACATGGGTAAATATAAATGCCACTGATATTGTATTTTTGGTTTGTAACTCCACTGTTGATTTCCTACAGGATCTAAAGGGCAAATAAATAAAATGTAATGAAAAATCAGAGGATTTCAGACTCATAAACATGTAAGAACTACACAAAGATGGGGAAATGGGGTATAGGGATATAGCTCGTGTTTATTGTTGAAGCTAATTTGGTATCAAAGCAAACAAGATTGTTAGAGGTTTGGGTTGTTAAATTTAAGCCTGTTGGGAACTACAAAAAGCATGTCAGAGAATACATAAGCTCACAGAGGCAGAAATTACAGTACACATGGCCAGTGTGGGAGTCAGAAGGAAGGGATGTTAATGCCTTACAGGTGTAGGGTTTCTGTATCGGGAGATGTGAAACTTTAAGTAATGGAAGGTGATGAAGGTACTGTAACATCGTGAATGTGATTAATTCAATGAATGATACCCTTGGGAGTGGTTGTGGGGATGGGAAATTTTGTGTTGTGTATGTGTTCTCACAATTAAAAAAAAGCAACGAAAGAGACAATGACAAATAAATGCAATATATGATTGGAGAAGGGATCTACCAAGGAAGGAGAAAAGACTCAAAAGGATATTATTGGGATATAAGAAAAAATTAGAATATAGATTATAAAATTTATATCAATGTTGTTGAACTTGATAATTGTACTTAAGGTGGTTGCATAAGTTCTTAGGAAAGGTACCCAGTGGCATTAAGTGTTCAAAGAGCATGATGTATTCAACCTACACTCAAGTGTTCAGAAATTGGATTGGATAGATAGATAAAATGATGCAGCAAATGTCGCAAAATGTTAACATTGGTGGATCTGGGTATTGGGAAGATAGGGAGGTGATGTCTGTGTCCTCTGTATGGGGTTTCTATTATTTTTGTAATTGTCCTGTAAGTTTGAAAGTATTTCAAAATAATTTGCTTTTAAAAAAAGAAAAGGACTTAGGAGAAAATGACATTTTGGAGACAAGCAAAGAAAATCCAATAGAAATCCTTTAAGAATAAAAATCAAAAGAAAGAGAATAAATATCAAAACCTGAAATTCAAGAAAATTATCTTGAAATTAAAAAAAACCACATATTATATCTGAAATTAAATTTGGAAAGAGCACATTGAGGATATTGACCCAAATCACCACCCTTGAAACGTGTTCTACTAAAATTAAAACAAGAAGAACAAATTCTTTATTTCCCAACTAATTAAACATTAAATTGAACACTAAGCATCCTGGAGTCTTGGATATTGCATACCCCTCATTATTAATTAAATAGAAGATATGTCATTAGTGTGAATAAGGCAAACGTGTTTCTGAAACAATCTAGATCAGGAGTATTCCAGTTATCTATTGTGAAACAAGCTATCCCAAAACTTAGAGGCTGAAAACCTTCATTTTGCTTATGAATCTGAAATTTTTGCTGGGCTTCGTTGGGACAGCTCATGTCTGCTATACTTAATGTCAACTGGGGTAGCTCAAATGCAAGGGAAAAGGGCAGAGTCATTGAAGGCTTGTTCATTCCTATGTCTGGTATTTGATGCTGGATGTCTTGTTTCTACAACTACCCTTTGCCTTTCCATGTAGCCTGGACTTCCTTACAATAAGGTGGCTGAGTTCCTAGTGTTGGCATCTGAGAGAAAGGGATCCAGTGGAAGCCATGTTGCCTAATGTGACCTAACCTTGGAAGCCATGCAACATTATTTACACTACATTATATTTATAGATGCAGTATAAAGACCAGCCAGGTTCAGAGAAGGGAAATAGACTTTTCACTATTTGATGAGGAGTGGCAAGGTGCTGACTGCTTTTGTATTCCTATAAATGTTCTTGAGCTTTGTCCTGGGATGCTGTTAAAATTACTTGGCAACAGGTTGTTCCTTTAAGTGTTAAGTCTGAGCTGTGCTCAGTATAGGGCTATTGATTCTCTGTTACTGAGACAAGGCCTTTTGGTGTATTCAACCCAATGCCATGTGAATCATGGGGTTTTCCATTCTGGCTGGTGGGCACTATTAGCACTAATCCCTTTGGGTGGTTCTTTCTCTGGGCCCCAGTAGTTTCCTCATACTCATGTGGTGATTAGTACTCAGCTGAATACCTGACAGAAACCCTCTGCTGTTCCCTGGAGTTCTCCCTCTGTGCAGCTCTCTCTTCTAGAGCTCTGTCCTTCAAACTCTACCTGCCTTGGTTTTCCCGAACTCTCAACTCTGTCTACTCAGCTCAGGAAGTTCACTGGGCTCCTTCTGGACTCCCGCTTTGGGCTGCTACCTGGATATTCTCTTAAGATGATATGTTGGGAAAGGCAATAGTGAAGCTTATATTATTTTTTCTTTGAATTTCAGGGGTCCTGGTCCTTAATTTTAAGGTAACTATTCATTGCCTGATGTCCTAGGTCTTGAAAACAATTGTCTCATTTATTTTGCCCACTTTTTGGCTGTTTTAGTTGGGAGGGTAAATTCAATCTGTTATTCCATCTTGGCAATAAATATAAGTACTTGGCTGCTTTTAGTTATGCTTTAATTTCTCTGTGCCTATCCTGAGACTCCTAAACCCCCGAAATTTAGAGAATGTTTCCTCAAGGCACAGGAAAACGCTTGCATTTCTACCTAAATGAAACGGATCCATGAAATTTGGCCATCAGTGCTTTGAGTGTCAAATCACCTAATTGTTTCTGTTTTCGCTGCATGTCTGTTCTGATCTTCAAGGAATCGTACATTATTTTTCTATTGCTGCCATAATAACTTACCACAAATGCAGTGCTTCTTTTTTTTTTTTTTTTTGGCATGGGCAGGTACCAGGAATTGAACCCGGGTCTTCAGCATGGCAGGCAAGAATTCTGCCACTGAGCCACCATCACACAGTACCCATAATGATTTTTAAAATAATAGAAACATTATCTCACATTTCTCTAGGTTAGAATTCTGTGTACAACTGGTCTTGGCTAGTTCCCCTGCTTCAGATCTCACAAGGCTGAAATAAAAGATTCAGAAGCACAGCATTTACTTCAGAAGACTTTGAAGGCGAATTATTTTTCCAAGCTTATTCAGATTGTAGGTATAATTCATTTCCATGTGGTTTTAGGATGAAGGTCCTGTCTCCTTTCTGGCTGCCAGTTGCATGCTGCCCTTAGCTCCTGGAGACTTCCCTTCAGTCCTGGCACATGGCTTCCTCCATCTCAGAACCAGCAATGATGTGTTGAATCCTTCTCATTATGCCACGTCTCTTCTACCTCTTCTTCTTTTGCCACATTAACCCATCTACCCTCGTTTTCTAATTTTAAGGATTTGAGAGATTAGATTGGCTCTACATGGAGAATCCAGGATAATCTCTCTCTTTTAAAATCCAGAACCTTAGATACATGAGCAAAGTCCCTTTTTGCCATGTAACGTAACATAGTCACAGGCTGTGTGGATTAGGGTATGGAAATCTTTGAGGGCCATTGTTCTTCCCCCCATAAATATACTTTATTTCTCTGAAGCCTAAACAGAAAGTCATTCTGCATTTTTCGGATCTGGCTTTCCTCTGGCGGAATCATTCCAATCAGCTTTCTGAGGATTTAGGACTCTTTCCTTTTTAAAATTGGCTCTGATCATTCCTCTTGACCTAGCAATAACTAAATATCATCCCTTTTCACATCCCCTTTTTAAGAGCAACTAGACCTGGGTCTATCTCTTTTTCCCATTTATATACATCCAATAGGATCTTCAAGATCTCATGCTTTTTTCCTATGTCAGTCTTTCATTTTCTTTCTTCATTTTCCTTTCATTAACTCCTGTTTAAGCACATTTTTATAGAAATTTAATTTCTTCTTAGCAATATGATTCCTAGGGACACTGTTCCAGGCACAGGACTTTTTAAAAATTGCCTATTTGGCTATTGCATTTTCAATAATTTTCTTGGGTTATTTATCTATTATCAACTGAAGAAGATGATATATGCTCTATTTCCAATATAGTAAGTTCCCATAGTCATAGACTATGTAATTAATATTTTAGAATCAATATGAAAGTACTATGTGTGTGTGTGGTTTCTTCTATGGTGTTGAAAAACTTAACATGGGAGTTGAGCTTTTTGTCTGTGGACAGAAATGCAATAAGATGCTATGATCAATGTTATAATCCCATTTAACCCTTTTTTTCTTAACCATTAAACTCTAAAGCCAACTGCCCTGCTTACACCAAACACCTCATTCTCTGAGTATTAGTTCTTATTCCTTTGTCTCAAGTGCTAGTTCCTATTCCTTTGTCTCAGGGTTTCCTGTATTCTAACCTTTTATTGAAGGTTTGGGCCAATATTTAATCTTTTCCTATCTTTCTAAGTTCAGAGACAATTGAGACAGGAATACTAGAGCTGACAGAAATCAAGATATTAGCTAAATAACAAGTGAAAAACTGTGGCTTAGATGTGTTCCTATAATGGGCTTTGTAACACATCACCCTGACTTAACTGTCCAGCAAGTGGCACAAGGGAAAATGATAGCTGAGCACTGTGGGTCTCCTACATGGTGGAGGGTGGCCTAGATTATCCCCCTTATGGACGTACCAAAGAGAAAACTCAATACATGCTAAGCCATGCAAACTCATTTCCTTTCCCAAATGTATCAATTAGGTAAATCATTCCTCTTGCTATGAGGAAAGTAATTAATGAGGGGGTTGTAAGAGACACTAGAACTAATATTTTTCTGGAAGTTCCTTCATGAACTTCCTTTATGAAAACAACACCAGAGGAATAAATTTGACTCATTCCCATTTTATAGGTGCATAAGATTCCTAATCATGGAAAAGAGGTTTTTTATGCTTCCCTCCCCAGATAAGATAATGAAGGCACATGAACACTGGGAGTATGTGGGAGGGATTCCCTTATTCTGCATATCATTTCCCTAGCTCCCTTCTTGCAGTCTTCTCTGAGCAGATTCTTTGTGGTCCATGCACAGATTTCTCCTCTCACCAAGGAAGCACTCCTTGGAAGAGGTGCTGGTGGCCAGTCTTTTCTCTAGGCATACCCAGGCACCTCTCCCTACATCCTAAGTAGTCAGTACACATTAATAGTGTCATGTCTACAGAAAAGAATTTGCATCATCTTCTCCTGGGAATTTAAATTGGCTCTCTTCCTACCTGGGTACTATCCCTGGCATTTATAGACTATCATATTATTGGGGATAAGGTTTTTGGGTCACCTAGACACTTGTTCCTCACTGGGTAGATTAACACTTTTAGTTCCTCACTGGGTAGATTAACAGGTCAAGTACACTGTCCAGAGATGGAGAGCAGTGTGTGTAGAATGGGTGTCTCCCTTGCCTAGTGTATCAATGGCCCTCTTTTCCTTCTCTGACTCATTTCTGGATGCCTTCTTTCTTTTACTTAGTGGCTAGATATAAACCCTCCGCCACCCTGCCCAGGGGTATTATTATATCTAGCACACCTCCATGTGGCTGTGATTATTTCATTGGACCCCTTTGACTTGGCCTGCCCTATTATTATCTGCCTGTATTTTGTGGGCAGTGTCCTCAGAATATCTACCTCTGGTGGTTTGGAGCTATGTTCCCCAGGAAAGGATGTTCTTATCCATTCCGGTGGGTGTGAATCCTTGTGAGTAGGGCCTTTGAATGAGGTTACTCTAGTTAAGGTGCAGCCCAGTTGGGTCAGGGTGCATCTTAATCCTATTGCCGGAGACCTTATGGGGGAGACCACAGAGCAAGAAAGCCACAGAAGCAAGAAGCTGAAAGTCCAAGGGACCTGGGAGAGAAAGAAGATGTCACCATGTGCATAGCCACTTGACAGAGATACAAAGGGCCAAGGATTGTAGGCAGTCAGTCGTCAGGAAGAAACATCATCTTACACCTCAATTTTGGACTTCTCCTAGACTCAAACACTGAACAAATAAATTCCCATTGTTTAGGTCAATCGATATGCATGGTATTTGTTTTGGCAGCCAGAAAACTGAAACGCCACCCCTGGATGAGGATAGCTGTCTTTTGTCAACAGATCATCCTTTGTACTCAGCCCTGATTTATACCTAACACCAAAATTGAAATCACCTAAAACCATATCTCAATTTTTGCCTCCTTGAAGCTGGTGATGGGAAGATATTATTAGTCCTGTGTAAAATCATCCCATATAGGAGTATCTCTCTGCATTCACATCTCATTTTCTAAACATTTACTCTATATACTTAACAATCTTTCCTGCAGTTAAATAGTTTATTCTTTAACTGAAACCTGCTATAATGAATATGCTTGTGTATCAGCAGAATCATTTAAGTTGGGCAGGATGTACTATGAATTTTCTGTTCTCCCAATAGGATTAAAGCCCGTATTCTTGCATTGTTCAATGCATTTGCCTTATCGCTATCAGCTGTATCACCGATTCCCTGAAAGTTTAGCCTTCTTCAAGTTTTCCAGTGGTTGCTTTTGTGAGGTGCTTGTGGCACTGCTAATCTGGGGTCTAAATTAGATAGCAAGTGTTAATTTTATTTGAAGTCGGAGGGATGGTTACTTAACATTTGAAATACTCTAATCAGGCATACACCCACCACAAGTAGTTAGCATTTGAAAGACTAATCAGGAGTGCATCCTCCAGAAGCACCTGCTACTAACACACTCTGGGTTTTTCATCATTATTAGTGGGTGTCCTAATGATAACAAAAGGGATGTTTAAAATGATTTTTCACTGGTGAGATGAGTATTTAAGAAAAAATGAAGTGGCTAGAAATATTGCATAGGCACTTCTGACTTACATGAAGAGAGACTAAGTATCCAGTGAGCCAAGAAATCTAGACTGGTTGTGCTCAACCAGGAGCAATTTTGTCCTTCACCCTATTCCTCTAGGAGTGTGTGGCAACATCTGGGTAAATTTCTGGTTATCATAACTGGATGGAGGGACTGTTACTGGAATCTAGTATGTAGATGCTAGGGACAGTGCTGAGTATACTACAGTGCACAGGAGGCATCTCTGTCCCCCATGACAAATAATTTTCTAGCACCAAATATTGGTAAGGCTAAGACTGAAAAACCCTGGCCTACATGCTTCAGGTTGGTGCCCTGGGTTTAGGACTCTATTTGGTTCCATTTGTGGCCCTTAACGTGCAAATTTTGTCACCTGCTTCTGACTAGAGAGCTGATTTCTGCTGCTAGAATATTTCTGCAATAACTTCAAGTGAACCTTTCATGGAAGGTGCTGGTTAGAGTCCTAAGAAGTCTGAGCACTAGGGCTTGGCTACTTTTGTGCATGCTTGTTTGAATGTATTTGCATGATTCAGTCTGAGACTTACTCTTTTTGTAACAGAACACCTGGTAGATGAAAAGATTTTGAGAGCAAAGACCTATGGCCCTCATCTACCTCTCACTGTTAGAGATTATTTACATTTATTAAAATAACCTAATAATTGCGAATGACTAATTTTGCTTAAGTCTGTTTCCAAAAGGCAAGGTAAACTTTCTATCACACTGGGAGTCCAGTATCTTCAGGAGCTGTTGGCCTGCTTAAATATTTGCACATACACTCACTAGATTATACTGAGCACTTTTTATGTATTAGGCACTGTAAAGTCAGTCCTCCCTCCATGTGCTTCTAATTCACTTCCACAAACTACCATTATAGGTTTTGTTTTTTTTTTTTTTTTTTTTTTTTTTTTTTTTTTTTTTGCATGGGCAGGCACTGGGAAACAAACCTGGGTCTCTGACATGGTGTCATGGTCAGCTTAATGTGTCAACTTGGCCAAGTGGTGATACCTGTTTGTCTGGTTGGGCAAGTGCTGGTCTGTCTGTTGCAATGAGGACATTTCATAGAATTTGATCATGATCACATCAGCTACATCCACAGCTGATTCCATTTGTAATCAGCCAAGGGGCGTGTGTTCTGCAATGAATGATGCTCAATCTAATAACTGGAAGCCTTTTAAGGAGGATTCAGAATAGACAGGCCTCTCTCTTCCTGCTTCGGCCGGCAAGCCTCACCTATGGAGTTCGTCCAGACCCTCCATCGGAATTGTTGGCTTCACAGCCTGCCCTGCGGATTTTGGACTCTGCGTTCCCATGGTCATGTGAGATACTTTTATAAATTTTATATTTGTGAGTGTTCCCTGTTGATTCTGTTTCTCTAGAGAACCCTAACTAATACAGCAGGTGAGAGTTCTGCCACTGAGCCACCATCACACGCCTCATTATGGTATTTTTAAGACCACATCATGTTTGTGCTCACTTCTCTCCCCTGCTAGGTTGTGAGCTTTTCAAGCCTATCTCCAGTGCTCACCAGAGAACATAAAACACAGGGAGATGAATGAAAACATTGTTACCATCACTTATTCTTATATCCGGAAAGGGCACATAATTTGTATTTCTACATATTATTTAATATTCCTAAGATGAAGTTGAGTTCTAGTTGTAAAAATTCCAATAGTCAATAACGTGATCAGGGTGTCCACTTGAGGAAGGCTGGCTGATTATTGTCCAAAAGGACTCGCAGTGACATATATTATATTGGTAAGTATGCAATCCTAAGTCTTGTATAGTCACTCTGAGAGTGGATCCATTAACCACTAGTGTGATGGACTTCCATTGACCAGGCTTCATGAGACTGGTGTATGGAATATGAATATTAACATACCAGTATTTGTGAGTGTTGGCTTGATAAGAATATTCTTTATAAAAAATATTTTTATTGAGATACCATCGTGCACCATATAGTCCATCCAAAATGTACAATAAAAGTTTATAATATCATCACAGATCAGAGTATTCTTGACCTGGTGGCACACACCTCTGGAATCAGAGTCAAAACAGAGAGCCTTAGATGCAAATTGCTTTTGTCAGATGCTTCCATTAACCATGACCAAGGAGGGCCTTTCTCATTGATTCCAGTACTCTAACTGAGATTGGCTAAGACACATCCTTCCCTGGATGAAACTTGAATTGCACTCTCAGATTTTGCTTCTTCAATTTTCATTTTTCATGGTTTCATGACTGACACCTCTGCTTTTCGTATTTTCCACTAATTTATGATGGACATATTCTTCCCTTGAGGATATTATTTTGTTCATTCAGATTGAGTTAGATCTTTTTGGCCAGGGATCTCGGTATTTATACATTATTCATTGACTGCAAAGCTCAGTGGAGTATGTTACACTGTAGCTCCTGTAAGTTACAACATTAACTGTCTTTCCTTCCTTCCTATCTTTTCTCTTCTCCTTACCTTCCTTCCTCCCTTCTTCCCTTCCCCCACTCTCCCTCCCTCCCTCCCTTTCTTTTTTTGTCTTTCAAAATGGAGCTCTGCCAAATTAAAAAATTTTAACTTAATACAAGTGTGACAAAAGTCATTAAACTACTATTTTAAATTACTACTCAACTCATTGAAAATCGATGAAAATTCAAATGCAATTAGGAATAAAGAATTGAATTCCAATCCTCCTGTGATAGGTTTTATAATCTTAATGAGACATTCAGATATGTTCTTTTAGATAGGATGAGCTACTTTTTAAATGCTAGACAGGAAATAATGTAATCTCTTTTTTGTGGCATCTCAGAGGTGGTCGGCTGCCTCAGCATGAAGTTGAGCGTCTCCTTCCCAGCCACTGGCTGCCAGAAACTCATTGACCTGGACGATGAACACAAACTTCGTTCCTTTTATGGGAAGCAAAAGGCCACAGGAGTTGCTCCTGATGCTCTGGGTGAAGAGTGGCAGGGTTGTGTTGTCTGAATCGGGGTGAAAACGACAAACAAGATTTCCCCAAGAAGCAGGGTGTCTTGACCCATGGTGCTGCCTGCCTTTTCTGAGCAAGGGGTATTTCTGTTTATAGGCCAAGGAGAACTGGAGAAAGAAAGCATAAATCTGTTTGTAGTTGCATCATGATGTCAATCTGAGTGGTCTCAACTTGGTTAATGTAAGAAAGGGAGAAAAGGAGATTCCTGGACTGACTGATGGTATTGTGCCACGTTGCCCAGGGCCCAAAAGAGCCAGCAGGATCTGCATACTTTTCAGTCTCTCTAAAGGTGACATCTGCCAGTATGTTGTGAGAAAGCCCCTTGTTCTAGTTTGCTATCTGCTGGAGACCAATTTGCTTTTAATAAAAGAGGATTTATTTTGTTGGTTCTTCAGAGAAAAGGCAGCTAACTTTCCACTGAGGTTCTTTCTTACGTGGGAAGGCTCAGGATGGTCACTGCTGGCCTTCTCTCCAGGCCGCTGGGTTCCAACAGTGTTGCCCGGGGTGATTTCTTTCTTCATCTCCAAGGGCCTGGGCTCAGCTGCAAGTGCTGAGGTGAGGTATGCTGAGTTACTTGGGTTGTGCTACGTTGAGCTCTCAAATTTCAACACCAGCCAACTCAGTCAAACGTCATTCATTGCAGCAGACACGCCTCCTAGCCGACTGCAGATGTAATTAGCAACAGATGAGGTTCACGTACCCTTGGCTCATCTCCACAGCACCAGAACTAGGCACGTCCACCTGGCCAAGCTGACAACTGAATCTAACTACCACACCCCTGAACAAAGAAGGTAAGAAATCCAAGGCCAAAGCGCCCAAGATTCAGCGTCGTCATTACTCCACGTGTCCTGTAACATAAGTGTCGGCATATCGCCCTGAAAAATCAGCATACTAAGAAAAATAAGAAAGAGGACGCGGAATCTGCTAACCTGTTGCCCAAGAGAATGAAAGAGGTCAAAGAAAAATGTGAGGAACAGATTGTTAAGAGACGGAGGCTGCTCTCTTGAGAGTTTCTACCTCTCAGTCTGTCTGGTCAAAAATAAGATTTTCTAAGAGTTACAAGTAAATGAGATCAGACATCAATGACAAAAGGAATGTGATGAAAAGGCCAGTGGTTTTCATTCTTAAGGACAATACAGTGATATTTAAAAGTATTTCTGAAGAGGAGAAATAGAAGTAAAAGAATTTCAGCCGAAGATTATGCTCTCCAGCACTTAAAAGGCCTTCTAAGCACTCAGAATTAGAACTGTAAGAGGAAGAATTTATGAGAATTTAAAACTCCAGATTTTTTTATCCTGTAAGAGAAAGGGCAATTGACTAGAATTGTGTTGAAGAAAACCGAGGGTCATAGGTAGGGATTTCTTGACCCATTCGCTCCACAGGAGAAAATGTTTTTTTCACAGAACTGGAGGGAAAAGTTCATTTCTGGCTTTATTTTCAGGGCTCTCCTTTCCCCTATTTAATACTGAAAACAGATGTTTTATGTAGTAAACATATGATGAGGAAGAAAGGGATTTAAAATAATTTACTTGGAAATAGACATATCCTACAAACTACTATCTGAGTAAAGGATATTTAATAGCAAAGCAACACTACCAATTTTTCATCTCTTAAATTCAGAACTGATTGTATCAAAAACACATTCTGTTAAAACATAGTCACTGCTTGGTAAAAAAAAAAATCCCAATATGTTGAGCATTCATTTGATTTTCTTCTTGTGACTCAGACATTACAGAGTCACATCAAGTTGTTTTCTGTCTCATGGTAAATGTCTTCTTCAGTTTTGTGGTATATTTAGCAAACATCACAGGCCTACTTAGTGTTTAATTCACAGAAGGACCAAATCATGTCTTATGTAATGGGTGTATCAGGCACTTAATATTTTTTAAATTTAAGTACTCATGGTTTCAAAATCTCTAATTGAATTCTAGACAAATCTAACAGGATACAACGTTAAGGCTAGGAGAGGGGAGGAGGGAAAGTCAGTAGGCTTTATTCAAACCAGATATGCCACTGATTTGCTTTTATGCTGGTTTCATATGAAAACAGCAAGTTAAAATATATTGCCATATCTTCCTAAAGAAATGCTTTGAGCATTAATTTAATTAGTTAATGCATGGAAGACTTAGCACCTCACATGATTATAACCATAGTGGAATACCTTCAGTGTTTAGAGTTACTTGTGTAATGCTGAGAAATGTAGGATAATTTAAGTTTTAACTATAGAGAGAATTCCTCATTATTCTATGGATACACCTGGAAGAATGTTCGTTTCTGTCTGATTCTTGTTAAAAGAGTGGAGATAGCTTGGGAAGAGTGCCATGCTGGAGAAGCTCTGGTCTGGTCCAGAAACATCCAAAGAATGACTTAATCATAAGGGCAGTTACTTGAACCTGCAAAAATCAGGGTTAGGGTGCCTAAGAGTCATTGTCCTGCGAAGCAAGATCACATCTCGCTACCTTCCCTGGAATAAAGTCAAAAGTCGTTAACATGAAGCATAAGACCGCATGTGATCTGGTCCCTGCTTCCAGTTCTCTGTGCCCTGGTAATGCTGACCTGGTTTCTCACCTATGGGTGATTGCCCGCTTGTTCTCTTTACCTGGAACACTTCCTTTTTCCACCAAGCTGATTCCCATAAATCTCTCTCTTTTCAACAGAAGTGCTTGTTTCTTTGTGAAATCTTGACTTCAAATTGGGTTGCTTTTTATTATGGTTGCCCTTCAAATTGGGTTGCCCTGTTATCATGCTCCTGTAGAGGCTTCCTCTTACCTCCGTTAATGCTTTATATACTAAATTATAATTGGCAGTTTACTCATCTACACCTGCAACCAGAAGGGAGGATAGGAAAAGACAAATGTGATATCTTTCTTACTGTTATAAGCCATGCATCTGATAAACACTTATTGAATGGATCAATGTATAAATAAATGTCATTGTAAATCAGTGGTTTTCAAGCAGAGATGATCAAATTTTTACCAGAATAGACTGTGGAAGATATGTGGCAGTGTCCGGAGACATTTTTGATTGCCATGATTTGGGAGGGATGGGGCTGCCAGGATCTAGGGGGAAGAGGCTAGGTATGTTGCCACACACAGCACAGCCTCCCATGCCAACACATCACTAATGCTGAGTTTGGGAAATCCTGGTGTAAATGATTCTGTGTTTAGTGTAATATCTAAGGTGAAGGTGTTCTCAGAAGAAATTAGGGAAGTAAATGGGCAGTGACAGTAAATAACTGGGAAGCTTGGAGGCCGTTAAGTATGAGGTTCAAGGAGAACAGTTCAGAACGAAGGTCATGGAGAGCAAGTGGAGACCAAATTTCCCTTCGTGTGCATATGAGGTGGGCTGAGTGAAGTAGTTCAAAAGGTTCAGGCTTGGGTACGCTCTCCAATATATTTATGGTTCTTTTCTTAATAGAAAAAGTTACTGCTTTTTTATGTTGGCTTAACTTTGTCCTATTACCCATAAAATATTTTGTCACTCAATGTTGACGTTTTAAAGATATTCTTTAATCATTATAGATTGTATATTGGAGAGGAACACTGAAGATGAAGTCTCTATAATTTGTAGGAGGAAGATTGGGGAGGTATAACCTGAAGTTTTTCTAATACAGAAAAGGAGAAAAATTCAGTCTTTCTGGCCAGTCTTCTTAGAAACAGGGATTCATTATTTCATCTCATCCATATATATATTATCTTTCTTTGAACGCATTTTGTTCAGGTTGAGCACAGTGAGACCACTTTCCCCCTATATATACATCTGAAATGCATAAAAATCTAAACTAGTCTTTAAAAAAATCAAACTCATTATAAAAAATGGCATCCAATTAGTAAACAAGCAATTGGGATTATTAACTAAGGACAGATGATATTTAATTGGCTTTGTAATTTATGGTCTATGTTTCTGATTAATCATCAAATTTGTTGTATCTATGGAAACAGAGAAAAATTGCTTCTACCTTCAACAAATGTATAAAAATGAAAAACATTTTGCTTCTCTGAATAACCAGCATAGATGTTGCCCTCCCTGTTAACCTTGTGTTATTATCTATTTTACCAAGAAAAAAGTAAAGTCATGTGGGTAGAAATCAGAAGATGTAAGATTAAGAAATGGATTAAAATTGCCTTAAAGAGAGTTAGTTGTATAATATCAGTTATTTGGGCATTCTGAATTCCTTTCTGAATCAGGCAACAAAAAGTGCTGAAACCTAGATGGTTTCTAGATCAAGTCTGTGACTTGACTCACAAATACGACCACTTTCTGTACAGTTTTAAATGTAAGTTTTATTAGAAAATTCTCTAAGATTCAGTGCATGGGCGAATAATAATTATCCAAGCAAGGAGGCTCCCCCAAATACATTTCATAAATGTAACATGCCATTAATTTTTAAATGATATGCTATGGCTCTTGTTGATATTAGGAATCTGATTTTCATGAGCATGTGTAGCTTGCTGAAATTTCCTGTAAGATACCAGTTCTTTCTGGGTGTGATTCTCTCCAAATAGTAAAACTAAATGAGATTTGTGTGAGGGTTAGGGCAGAAATGCAATTCTACCACCTCTTCTCTCTATCAAGGTTAAAACATTGCTTGATTCTTCTATTTAGGTATTAGAAGTTTCAAAATCTATTTTATATAGTTTTTCAAAAAAAAAAAAAGAAACAGAAATAGAAGAACTCTTCTATTTGTTCATATCAGGCTTTTGCTTTGTTTTATGTGTTTTTGTTTTTTTGTGGCACCAACTCGAGCACTAAGCTTTTCTCATGTCACCTTCAGAGTAGACTGAATTTCTTGTTTGTATGGTTAATAATTGGGCTTGATTCCCTTTTTGTGCTCAAGATCATTTGAAGCACTTGCTCCCCTGGGTGAAGAGAGAGGAGCGCTTCCCTCTGCTAAAGCCAATTGCCTGGTGCAGCCAGGCAGGCACCCCAGCTGGGCTTCCTGATGAGACAGGAGCAACAATTCCAAGTGTTGACAGGATCCTAGCAAGAGAATCCCATCACTGTAGGAGGGCAGAGTTCACTCTAGGGAAGTGTCTGGCTCTGCCCTGTCACATCCTGTCAGTGCCCTTTTAGGTGGTGAGCACTGCACAGCTACCCAAGACAGTGGTGGCCTGAGAAGGCATGAAAGCTACCATTTGCCACACACGCGCATATTATTTCACACACACCTGACAACTCTCTGGCCAAACAAGTGTTATTTTAAAGATCCATATCTGTATCTGTATTTATAGCAAGTATTTATTTTAAAGCTAAGACTGAATTAAGAAATTTGCCTAAAATCACGTAGATCATCAATGGTGGAGCCACAATTCACACTTTTTCACAAGTCTCTCCAACTGCCACACTGCTGTGTTGTTTCTGCAACTCCTGCGGCTACCTGCAAGGTTTCTAGAGCTGCATTTTCCACCTTTTTAGAAAGCACCATTGGTCAGCTAAGTCCAATCACATGATGTCTGCGTTCCCTAATCAGGAACTCAGAGTTGAATGATTTAATTATGTTCTGGAATCTCTTGAGATCTCAATACAATTCTGTTGTTAACTTTGAATTTTCAACTTCTGTGCGAATAATCATCACAATAAACTTACCTCATACAATTTGTGGTCAGGGCAGTCTGAGGGGAGCCTGCTGCCTTTCCCGGGGACCCACAAATATATTCTGTGTTCAGGACCAGGTGTGTTAGCCTGGTGAGATCAAACACAATCCCCTAATAAGGGAATTGCGGTTACATTCCTTCCCTATTGTCCTGAGCATATGTAAACATTCACTGCAGACAGTCTGGCTCTGGTGGCTTGTTTTATGACAGCCAGTTCATACCCCATGGTGTATCTGTCCCTGGAAGGGAGGGAGAAGGCTTCTTCCACTAACATGTATAAACGTAAGAGAGGGTTTGCTGCTCATAGAACGTCTCCTTTGTCGGCCACGGATTGAGATGCGCTGGCTGTGGGGAACCAACGCCCACTACTGAAACTGACCTTGCCCTGTCTCTTCTGTGAATGAAACGTCTTTCTGTCAGAGCCTATGTGAGATGTGCTGTTGCTGGCTACCCCACACCTGTATTGGAGTGGTTTGGTATCTCTTTAGATGTCTTTCTTTCTGACTGACATAGCTGTTCTGTGGAGTATTTAATAGGTGATTTTAAGTATCTGTCATGAATTATTGCTCAGTGAAGGCAAAGATCCATCACTGATTTGGAACATAGTACAGGCAGGAATACATGACTGGTCTTTTGGTGCGATTAATAATAGGGCTTTGAACGAAGTGGAGAATTATCTTTATATTTGTAATATATTATCATGCTGCATATATTTTATGCTGGTCTTAACCGCCTTCCAAAGAGCTATGGACTCTGAATAATCATATTACCCTTTTGTCTGCATATGAAGGAAAAAATAAACCTAAATGTTTCAGATAAATACTCAACCAGATCTCTATGATATCTTTATGATAATTCAATCAATCTTGTCAGCTTGCATATATTATTTTGATAATTTCCTCAATTATTGAATTTCCTTTGACCTTAGAGAATTTGCTGTTCTCCCTTAATTCTTATTAAATGTGCAGCAGTTGAATCATATCATGTCAGCTGTTGAAAGAGGAACAGTCTCCTTTATTAAAAACAAATCCAGAATCTCCATGGATTTTGTCCCTGGAAGCAGATCCTTTTGGATAAAGAGAGCAGATAAACAAGCAGCTGCTTCTTTGTTCTCCTGATTCTACCTTCCACATCTAGTGGTTCTCATGTTCAAATCACTCCCACTGTCGTGGGGCCATTCCCCAGGGCTTTTCTGCGTTCTGTTAAAGCTTTGTTTCAAACACAAAAAAGAATGCTGTCATTCTCTTTCCTACGATCATTACAGCCTGGAATTTTCAGTTATTAACCAAACACAAAACCCTATCAACAAGGATGCTAGCCCAGAAAAATGTGTGAAGCATAAAAACAATCTGGTTACATAGAGTAGGTTTCTGAAGCTACTGTGACCAACTTGCCTTCCAAATCTTAAAGGTGCTGTTCCCTAGTGTAATAGTGTCTCTCCCAACTGGGTCTCTACCTTTGACCTCAGCTCAAGCCCTTCCACCTACCCTCTGTGAAGTAGTACCTAACCCCGCTGGGGCACTCACTCTCTTTCCTAAAGACATTGCCACTTTAGTATCTTTGCACAAGCTGTTTCCCTGGCCAGGAATGGCATCCTCCCATCTCTTTTGTCCATATATCCTTACTCATTCTTCAGAGCCCACTCACTTGTCACTTCTTGTGTTCCAGACTCCCACAAAATTAATGACTTTCCTGTTTATGTAGTATTTTTAATATTGCTTTAAAATTTCACTTACGCTGAATTATTATTTCGCCATGTATCTGTCCCCCTATTAGACCTGAGTCTCTTGGTGGCAGGGGCTGTCTTAAGGACCACCTGAAGTACATAGCAGGTACTTGATGGCTTTCTGAAAATGACAGTTTAATGTCCATTTGGAGATGATGTCACATCCTCGCCCTACCTGGCACAACTTTGAAGATTTTTTCACGGTTCCTTGCTTTATAATTCCAAGTCTTGGAACTGTCTAACTGGACACTTTCATCCTTGCTGGGTTTGCATTCAAGATCAGGAAAGCCTACAAAGTTGAATCTTGGTGTAGGGCTCGCAGGGTGGCGTGGAGCAGACAGTCAGGTCATTTGCTTTATTTTAGTATTCGACTAAGCTGCTTAAATTTCTATTACATAAAAAACTGAATGTAATAACAGCACTGAAATAGATATCTGAATTAGGTTGAAAGGGGAAATATTAGGTTGTATGTTTAAAAAGAGGCTTTTTGTCTACTTTGGTACATAATTCAATATTTTCTTACTGTCATTTTTAGTTTTACTCAGGGCAGTTAGATAACTGGCTCTAGTACTGCATTTGGAAAAGGCATAGAATTTCTATTTTCCTAGTCTCTCATATCAGACAACAAAACTTCCATCCTGCCTCCTCAGGTAATCTAAAAGGGAGCGTTACATGGTAAGTGCCCTGGGCTGGCTTCAGGAGACTGGTTCCAGTCGTGGCTCAGTCTGAAGCTGGTGCTGTAACATACAGCCCTCTTGTTTCACTGCCCTGGGCCTATATTTCCTCATATGCTTCCTTCCAGAAAAGGTATTCCAAGTTTCTCAAAAGTACAGCTTTTCTTCCTGGGTATTCTATATTGAGTTGTTTCTTATTTCTCGACTTGGTATTTTTTAGATGGCTGATTAGTGTGAGATATATAGAGGGTATTTAAAAACAGATGTAATAGATTAATTTGATTCCTGAGATGGATGCAGGACTATCAATTATTATTTTGAATTAAAAAAAATGATTTACTGGAGGTATCCACCCAAAGTTCTTGCAGGAAAGCTCTCTCTCTCTCTCTCTTTTTTTTTTTGCATGGGCAGGCACTGGGAATCGAACCCGGGTCTCTGTCATGGTAGGTGAGAACTCGGCCACTGAGCCATCAAGGCCCGCCCTGCAGAAAGGCTCTTAAGTTGCAGAACATGTTTGTTTAGTTAATGCTGTACACCTTTTGAATGCTCAGACCCTTTAGCATACTGACTGAGTCTGCATTGCCTTTCCTTGGGAAGAGAGTCTACATGAAACCACTGTCCTTACTTGAGTGTATTTCATAAGAATTAAGCCTATGATACCTCATGATCCTTATTTTTCCTTTACCAGGTCTTTCTGGGGGAGGGGAGGATGGTCCTAGCTACTTAGTCAACTAAGAACACCGACACTCAAGTTTTCAATTTTTCTTTGCTGTAATTAAAATCAACCAGGGGCATAGATTTAAATTACTGTATTTTTTTCTAGTCATTTGATTAATTGTCCTAAGACTGTTGAAAGAAATTCTGACTGCATGTGTGGTTCAACAGACATGGTTATCTTATTGGACATTGTATGGTATTCTTCTTTTTTTTTTTCTTTTTTATTGTATGGTATTCTGAGCAGCTCCAAAAGCAGTAAGAGAAATAAGATACTTCAGACCGGGAGCAAAAGATTGACAAAATGTGGAGAAGATGTACATAAATTTTATAATCGGTGATAATTTTTGGAAGGCATATACTTTACATGGAACAATGGAGAAAAACGACAAGTTACATATTCCCTGAATAAATTAAAAGAAATGATAAATAGTGAACTAATTCAAGACTAAGGTGTTTGTCAGGCAATATCAGGCAAAGAATATGTATAAAGACCTAAAAAGAAGTGCATATTTGTTAATGACCTGTTGGCTTTTAGCAATTCTCTTTTACTAAAAACCTTATTATACATTATTTCTGGTAGTTATTCTACACAGTACATTGATTACAAGTTTTACAAGTTGGTTTGAGAGGACAGTCTTCCATTTAGGCTATAGAAAAATATTTTTTTGAAAATTGAGGGCGGAGTTCAGTAGCCTCTGAATGATGAATCTTGCCTTGATGTTGTGATAGGGAAAGAGAATTTCTTCATATTCTTCTGTCATTTATGAGAAATAAAACTTTTTATCAAGTTTAAAATTAGAAGCTCCTAAACATATTAGGTAAACATTTTAGGTCTGACCTGGTGAAGTATTACACCCATAATAAAAGTACAAAGGTGTACTTTGGGATGTTGTGAATTCCTTGTAATATGAAGAATTTAGGAAATTCAAATGATTGATTGATTTTGTTAGCAATCAAAGAAGTAGTTACTCTTTTTTTGGGGGGTGGTGGTACTTGGTCCAGGAATTGAGCCCGGATCTCCTGCATCAAAGAAGTAGTTATAAAGTTTGTTTTGCAATACTTTTCACCTTGGGTGACTGGAAATAGGGATTGGATAATTATCTGTGTCCAAAGAATTCAGACTGTTTATGATTAGCCTTTAATGAGATACTGTGCTAATGGCATGATTGGGGACAGGGTTTGCCGGGCACTCTCCCATTACTTGCTCCTCATGGATCAATGCCTTCACTGAATTTTTATTCTAGTCCTAGAGTCATCATCCTCTTATTCAAATCGTACCAGTTTACACCAAGTTTTAAAAATAATTTACATGAAAATAATTTAGATTTTAAAGGCTCATTTATGTTTTTTGAGCATAACCTGTACTTGTTTCTGGGTATGAAGCAAAACAGTTATCCCCTCCTCTTGAATTTGGTCTCCTTTTAGACTTATGCCAACAATGATGGACAAGGTAGTTATATAAACTGACAGCCCTTGGCTGATCTCCCCACTATGTCTCTTGGGAGAGAACTCAAAAATGTTTGCAATCCTTTGCCAAAAAGAATCTTCATTAGTCACCCTGCTTGCTAATTTTTAGAAGTTCATCTCCCTGTTTATCTGTGAGCTGCTTGAGGGCAGGAGCCGAATCCTACAGCAGAGTGCCTAACATAATATTTCTTGCTTACCTATTTTGTACCTGGTACCATCCAAGGGTATCACCTGGGCAGGCACATGCCTACTGAGAGGCTAAGTAATGAGTCAGATATTCCAAACTGAGTGGAAGGCAGGATTTGAGTAGGCAATCTGGCTTCAGGATACGGGCACCTAAACTTCCTATACAGGTGGCTGTCCAAAAACTACTTGTTCACTTCATGGTAGAATGTTTATTTGGTGGTATCTTGGACTCATAACTGTCCTCTCATGCTCAATAAAGATAGAATTAACTGCTCCTGACCTTTCAAAACCTTTTTTAGATTATTTATTTTACTCAAAGTGAAAACAATTTTTTTTTCTTTTGTGTGAATAGAAGTGCCTTTCAGAGAAAGATAAATAAATCCATCTATTTCTACTTTAACTGGGCATCTTCTCCTAGGGAACTCATCAAAACCTTCATTGGAGTTCCTAACTTGTGACCTGCCCTGCAGAAATCCCCAGGGTCATGGGAGCCAATTCCTAGAATAAATTTCATAATCACATACATACATGTATGTATTTTGTGTCAGTTCTGTTTCCCTGACTAATACAATAGTAGAACTCTGACTAACATAGTAAAGTAGACTTTCTGTTTAGAAATCAAAGATAATACTGCCTTTTTGATATGCTGGAAGCTTTTAAGTATCATTTGCAATATTTTAGTTGCCCACTATATACAAGTGATGAAATTTGTAAGATACAAGTGATGAGATTTATAAGCTTTATAAATACGTAGGTTTTAAAGAACAAGGGCCCATATGTTTGCTTTCTGCTTTCTTCCAAAGAATGAAAGGGGAGTATAGAAGAAAATAGGTCCAGGTTATGCTCTGATAAAGGAATGCCATGATTTAGGTTGGTTTTTGTCCTTGCCTTGTTCTACGACAAAGCTCATGGGTCATGACATAGCAAAAACTCCAACCAACCAAACAAACAAAAAATAAACTTTAACTTTTTTTTTATGGTCCCTGTGCCTAAATACTTTTTATTTTAACTAAATTCCTCCTTTCTCTTATCACCTGGAAAGGGAATACATTCAACTCTTTTTTAGCAATTCTATGAACTGTTTGAGTACAATTTTAAAGACTCTCCCACACAGTGGACCTGTTGCCACATTTAAACATTCCCTCATTATCATTATGTTTGACCCCTTCAACTCTTTTCTTAGTTATTTCAAGAAGTGATGGTCTGCTAGAAGTCTTGTGTGACTATTTATTTTTCCCTGATTCTCAGTAATCTGCATGTCAAAGAAGATTATATATAAGACATTTGGCTGTCCAAATGCTGACTTCTGCAGGAAAAAGTTTCTCTGAATCAATTTAATCAGACTCTTTGTTAGCAAAATCAACAGATTAGCACATTCAAGAAAGATGAGACAGAAGGGTTATTCTAATAAAGTATTACTTAATTTGGTGTAATATAAATGTTTAAATCAATGCTACAGAATGATTTTGGAGAATGATGTCAGACAGAATTGAATTTTATACTCCACTTCACCAGTCTTAGTGGTGGGGTGGACTTGGCTGAGTTAACTATATTCTGTGAACTTTAGCTTCTTCATGTATACAACTGGGCTACAATATCAATCTCTTTTTTCAGAGTTAATGTGAAAATAAATCAGGTAATTTATATATAGAATCCACTGTGGTTCCTAGCAGATAGTAAGTGATCAATAAATGCCATTATTACTAACAATGGTGTTAATATTCAATCTCCCTACTTTCTCTGACCTGTTAGATCTTTAATTTTCTTTTAAACTTTTAATTATGCAATTTTCAAGCATACAGAAAAGGTGAAATAATGCAATAAACACCTGCATATCCTTAATCAAGATTCAGAAAAGTTAACATTTTTCCATATTTGATATATACACATATATACATACAGAATTATTGGAATTTATATACTATACAAAATAAGGTTTGCTGAATCATTTAAAATAAATTGTAAACATCACACTTTACCTACATAATCTAGCATGTGTTTCTTAAGAATAAGAACAATCTTCTACATTATCCTGATAGCATTATAATAACGAAGAAAATTAGTAACTATTCCCTAATATCATTTATTACTAATTCAGGTACACATATTTCCAGTTGTCTCCAATATGGAAACATGGGGTCATTATAAAGATGTCTTTGCTATACAGCCTTTGTTAGGAATGAACATAAAAGATCAATATTAAAAAGCATCTTTTCTGGATAATGAGTCAAGTCATGATTGAGCTGCTGCAAGGTTGTAGATTTAGAATTTTGCTGGCATAGTAGGTCATGATCCCTTTCCCAATAACCTGCTGCTTCATTAGGGATCTGAAGTAGCTCAAGCTTTGTTGTCATTCTCAGAAATCAGGTTTACTGGAATTTAGAACATTATCCATGATTCACATGAGTTTTTATAGAACATTATTGCATAATTTTCTGTTATAGTTTGCCTGCTGTATTCCTCTAATGTAACAGAAAAGTACTCATTACTTTTTTTTTTTTAATTAAAAAAATTTTTTTTTTTTACATGGGCAGGCACCAGGAATCAAACCCTGGTCCTCTGGCATGGCAGGCAAGCATTCTTGCCTGGCCGCCCAGTACTCATTACTTTTGATCCAAGAATAAGCAGTTCTTGCATTTGACTGAGATTTTCATTTTAGCAGTAACATAGAAAATAGAAATTATTTCCCTTATAAATTGGAACATTTGTCTTTACAGGTCTATACTCACTTTTAGATAAAGGAATGAAAATAATACGAGGCTAAATGAACCCCCCAAATCTCAGGGTCTGTGGATGACCATTTTATGCCATTTTTTTTCTTGATATTCTCTTGCCTGGGCATACCGTTTCAACTATGATTTTATTTGCAGAATAATACTGAACATATTTGCATTTTCTTTTCCATTATCTTCCTCTTAATGATACTTCAATGATCCAAAGAAAGTAGCTGAAAAACTAAAATTTTGAATTACAAAGCAAAACCTTCAGCTTTGTCCACAGTAATAGCTCAATAGCTCTTGCCATTCTCTTCATAATCAGGAAGCACTGAATGAAGACCCTCTGAGAAGCCATTGAAATAAAACCTTTGTCAGCTGTCTCAATTCTCATAAAATTATTTCAACATTACCGTATCCTTCAAACAAATCAGAAAATATTTTTAAAGCAGTGCCATGTGTCAGCCAGTGTTCTAAGTACTTTACTAATAATGCCCTTAAAATGCTTATGTCAACTCAATGAGATAGTGCTATTATAACTCCCATTTTATAGATGGAGATAAAATAGGTTAAGGATCTTAGCCAGTGTTGTATAGCTAGTAAGTGGGGGAGCCTGTGCTCTTGTCTCTCTTCTGTGCCATTTTACCACAAAGATTCACACGTCAATATATGGATATATAAACCCTTAAACTTTCCACTGTCTAGTTTAGCAGAGAATCCAGATTTAGAGAGAGTTAGTTATTTAATGATTGTTTGAATGATATGCATTGGTCTAATTATTTTAGATTTTATTCTTCTCCTATTTCAGACTAAGAATATGACCTTCTGAAGACCTGACCCTCTATGGAATAACTTTCATCGCTGTGTTTGAGGACATGACCTTTATTGACTGATGCTACAAGAAACAGCCTCATAAAGTGTGTCTGGGGTGGGGATGCTACTGAGGATATTGTCTACTATATTACTTAGTCCCCCACCATGAGTTCCTAAATGAGAAATTTCTTTTAAAACTAAGTAACACACACACACACACACACACACACACACACACACACACAAAACAACTAAGTGACAAGAAGGGGTTTGCTTCTACTGATTAAATTGTTTTTCCTTTTCAGCAGTATTTACAACCGGCCATATTTTCCTTTTTGCTTTGGCTATCAGGGACAAAATGTGTAGCTCAGTCAAATATGTAGGTTAGTATTAAAATTTTAAGAAGTATGCTCTTACGATCTACATTAGTATTTTTTACACTCTCTATGTCCTTCCTCTTTATGTATTGGCTTCCAATTCTGGTTTACATTTTCCCTGTTCCTGATTTTTATTAGCATATTGTTATCTCTTTTTTGGACATTTTATATATGTTACCTTAAACATCTCGTGGGATAAGGTAGATGACAGATAGACTGACACAATCTCATGCCTGCAAGCCCCATGGATGTAAACTGAAAAGCATAGTCTCTGTTCGTAGGAAGCTCAGCCATAGTTGAGCAGCACTTAGACACAGAGAGAAATTAACAATCAAATTTAACGCACAGTGAGTTCTGAATAAGTGGTATAGATGAAAAAAAACCCACTATGTGAGTTTTGAGTGAATCCTGGCAGAGTTGCAGAAAAAACTTAGGAGGAAATGGAATGTATGTTGGCCACTAAAAATGTCTGAAAATTCAATGAGTAGCATGGGAAAGGAAAGTTTCCTGAACTGAGATAGAGAAATGGGAATGTGTCTTCTTCAAACAACAATGGGTATAAAAATATGGCAGATTTTTCTTTTTTTAGTGATCTTATTATTTTTTAATAATAAAAGAGAAATGCTTATAATTAAGGAGATACTAGTTTTCTGTCCTCTTAAAGGTACTTTTATGTAACCAGCCCTTAACAGTTAAGATGATGGCAGTGGAGTGGATTAAGTACAGCACACAATAGTGTGTTTCTGGATATTTACTTACAGCTTGCTATCTCCCCAAATCATTTTATTTTATTCTTCTTGCTCAAGGAGCAAGAAGGAATTTCGGTATCTTATCCCTTGCTATACTTATGTTTTATTCTGAAAGGCCAGAGTATTATAAAAACAAATACACACCATCAGAACAAATTGTGGGTTAATTCAGGTTTAAATTCTGTTTTACGAGAGACTCAAACTTAGGAACATTGAAACCCAGTAATACTGGCCTAATAGCATTTCAAAAAAATCTCAAGACACTCTTAGGAAACACAAATTCCATTTTTTTAAATATCAAAAGAAAACTAGAACAATTCAAAATATCAAACGCTGCATTTAGTTAGTATTTGTGACCATCCTCCGCTAAATGCTGCTTTTAAAAGTCCTGCAAGTAGTTTAGCTGATGTCTTCTCAAAGTCAGAAGGAACCCAGAACTGTTGTATTGTCCTGTGAATGTGTGGTTTTCATTTGTCATGCATTCATTTCCTCAATTGTTCAGTACATGTTCAAGTGCCAATCATAGACAAGTTATATCATTTGGAAGCAGTATCTTATTCTTCTGATTTTTTGTGTGTAATAGCACTATTGAGATATTTTCCTACCATACAACTCACCACTTTTAAATGTTTAATTCAACATTTTTTGTATATTCACAGAGTTGTACATTTCTATCACCTCAAGTTACCTTTTGATTTTTTAAAAGTTATTTATTTTTTCTTGTGAAATATAATACATATACAAAAAAACAATAAATTTCAAAGTACATTGTAACAAGTAGTTATAGAACAGATTTAGTTTGGTATGGGTTACAATTCCACAATTTTATTTTACTTCTAGCTGCTCCAAGATACAGGAGACTAAAAAAAATATTGATATAATGATTCAGTAATCATACTCATTTGTTAAATCCTATCTTCTCTGTTATAACTCCTCCTTCTCCTCTGATCATTCTCCCAATCTTTAGGTGTATTTGGTTTCTGCCCATTCTAAATTTTCCATGTTGGAAAGGGCTGTTGGCCCTCTGGGTTTCAGGACTTATCTGGCGTAGGAACCCATCTGGAGGTTGTAGGTTTCTGGAAAGTAATTATAGTGCATGGAATTTTGTAGAATCTCAGATAGAGCCCTAAGTGTTATTTAGAGTTGGCAGGAATGGTTTTGGGTTGGAGTGTGGCAAATTATGGTAAGTAGCAATATCTAGTGGGAGCTTGCTTAAGAGAATAGCTTAAGCTTGCTCCAGAATAGCCTCTTGACTCCATTTGAACTCTCTCAGCCACCGATATCTTATTTTGTTACAATTATTTTTCCCTCATTTGGTTTGGTAGGCATTGTTGATGCCACCCTGCCAGGGCCAGCCTCATCCCTGGGATTCATATCCCACATTATTAGGGAGACTTTCACCCCTGCATGTCATGTCCCACATAGGAGAAAGGATAGTGATTTTACTTCCAGAGTTGGACTTACAGAGAGTGAGAGAGGCCACATCTTAGCAACAAAAGAGGTTCTCTGGAAGTAACTCTCAGGCATAAGTATAGGTAGGCTTAGCTTCTCACTATATAAATAAGCTTCATAAGAGTAAGCCTCAAGATCAAGGTCTTGGCCTATTGGCTTGGGAGGCCCTAATGTTGAGACAGTATCAAGGGTTTCCTTGGTGGTAAAGCTTAATAGTTCCATAATTTTTCTCCAATCCCTCAAGGGACTTTGCCAATACTTTTTAATTATCTGTTCAACATGCTGTGGGATATATCCAAACATTACATTAAGCTATACCAAATTACGAGCCCTCATTTCCATTCTGGGCTTCATGTGTTTGGGTTGTTTAAACAAACTATCCACACAGGTTGTGCTAGATTATGTGCTATAGAAAATTTAGGTTTTGGACAAAATAAACCTCTCTTCCTTTGATCTCATTGGGTAGGTGAAGTTCTAAAATACAGACAATGTCCTCCTTACCTCTTTATTCTGATTTACCTTAGTACTCACACAATTGGCTTCATTCTTATCCCTAATTGAAGCCTGATCTCTTTTTTCAGTTTCTTTAACAGTTGTTATATGTGGCAATGCTGACTTTCAGACCTGCAGAACTCCTACTCTGAGTCTTAGGTGTCACACATATACCCAAAATTCTAACAAAATACTAGGTTATGCATGTATAGTCACAAAATCTACAAATAACATTCAGAGCTTTGGACTAAATGTGACTGCTATAAGAGCTTACAATCTAGGCCCCAATTTTCTTATAATTATTTTCTAAAAGAGACCATACAATATTTGCTCTTTTGTTTCTGGCTTGTTTTGCACCACTATAATGTCCCCCAGGGTCATTCACCTTGTTGCATGTCTCACAACTTTGTTTCTTTTTGCAGCCATACAATTTTCCGTCTTTGTATGTACCACTGTTAACCTTTCTACTTCTCATTCAGTGTATCTTTCATCCTCCTCAATCCAATGGGCATCATGGATAATGTCCAAAGTCAACAATCCATGTTTTACATTATCCTCTCTTAGTATATCCATCAACACTCTCAATTTTATACAATTTTCATTGCTCTCAAGAGAAGAATACCCTAAAAAGCACCCTCACCAAACAGAAAATCCAAACCTCCCCTTAACTCTTGTCCTTTCCCCCCAATTATTTACCCCTGGTACGGCTGTGGTAGTATTGATGTCTTCTTGTTAAACATAGCCCATAGCATGCCATAGTAGTTTTCCCCCTATACCCCAATATTATTTGCTCTTTGTACATGATTCATGCCTTTGGAATAGTTCATGCAGCACTTATTTATATTTGTAATGTTAATCAATGGGATACATGGATCTATACCACCCCTTTCAATCATGTTCATCTTCAATATAGCCATATTACTTTATAGGCCTACCAATGAACTGCTTTCATGTCTATCCATTCCCTTACATTTAAATTCAACCTCATTAGCTAACTGTTCCTGATCTCTAGCTTCTGTGTATCTCTATGTCCCCTATATTCTATATTATAAGCCTCTGAGTTTACATTTACCAAGGTCATAAAAGCGAAATCATATAGTATCTATCATTTTATGTCTTTTTTTTCATTCAGCAATAAGTCCTCAGAGTTCATCTGTGTTGTCATATGCTTCAGGACCTCATTTCATCTTACTGCTCCATAATATTCCATTGAATGTATATACCACATTTTGTTTATCCACTGTTGATGGGCACTGAATGGTTTCAACCTTTTAGTGATTGTAAATAGTGCTTGCGATTGAGTACTGGTGTGCAAATGTCTGTCTGTGTCACTGCTTCCAGCTCTTTCAGGTATATACTGAGTAGTGATATTGCCAAGTCATAGGGCAACTCAACATGTGGTTTTCTAAAGAACTGTCAAACTTTCTCCCACAGCGGCTGCTCCATTTTACATTCCCATCAGCTGTGCATAAGTGTTCCAGTTTCTCCATATCCTCTCCAACATTTGTAGTTTCCTATTTAATGGCACCCATTCTTGTAGGTGTGAAGTGAAATCTCACTGTAATCTTGATCTGCTTTTCCCTTATAGCTAATGAAAATGACATTTCTTCATGTACTTTTTAGCCATCTATATTTGTTCTTCAGAAAAACATCTATTCATATCTTTAGCCCATTTTATAATTGGGTTGTTTGCTCTTTTATTGTTGAGTTGTATGGTTTCTTTATGTATACAGAATATCAAACATTTATCTGATATGTGATTTCCAAATATTTTCTTCCATTGAATTGTTGCCTCTTCACCAATTTGACAGCCTTTTGAGGTTAAGAAGTATTTGATTTTCAGAGTTTCCATTTCTCTATTTTTTTTTCTTTCATTGCTTCCGCTTTTCGTATAAAGCTTGAGAAACTGCCTCCTATGGTCTTGAAGATGTTTTCTTATATTTTCTTCTAGGATTATTATGGTACTGGCTTTCATACTTAGGTCTTTGACCTACTTTGTGTTAATTTTTGTGTAGGATGTGAGATAAGGGTCTCTTTCTTTCTTTTGACTATTGATATCCAGTTCTCCTATGCCCATTTATTGAAAAGATTGTTTTGTTCCATTTCAGTGGATTTGTGAGCCTTGTCAAAGATCAGTTGCCCATAGATTTGGTGGTTTATTTCTATACTCTCAATTCTATTCCACTGGGTATTCCTTCTATCTTTGTGCCGGTCCCATTCTGTTTTGACCACTCTGGTTTTATAATAAGCTATAAAATCAGGAATTGTTAATCCTCCCACTTTGTTCTTCTTTTTTTAGAATATTTTTAGCTTCCAAGTGAATTTGATAACTAGCTTTTCTAAGTCTTCAAAGTAAGTTGTTGGGATTTTGATTGGTTTTACTTTGAATCTCTAGATCAGGTTGGGTAGAATTGACATCTTGATTATATTTAACTTTGTATCCATGAGCAGGGAATGTCTTTCCACCTACTTAGATCCTCTTTGATTTCTTTTAGCAATGTTATACGGTTTTCTGCATACAAGGCCTTTACATCCCTAGCTAAGTTTATTCCTAGATATTTGATTCTTTTAGTTGCTGTATTATATTGATTGATTTTCTTGTGTTGAACCACCCTTGCACTTCTGGTATGAACCCCATTTGGTCATGCTGTATAATTCTTTTAATACATTGTTGCATTCAAATTGCCAGTATTTTCTTGAGAATGTTTACATCTATATTCATTAGGGAAATTGGCCTGTAGTTTTTCTTCCTTGTAGCATCTTTATCCAGTTTTGGTATCAGAGTGGTGTTAGCATCATAAAATGTGTTAGTGTTCCTCTTTCCTCAATTTTTTGGAAGAGTTTGAGCATGATTGTTAGTTCTGTTTTGAACATTTAATACATTTTTTTCTTTGAAGCCATCTGGCCCTGGGCTTTTCTTTCTAGGGAGATTTTTTGATGGCTGGTTGAATCTCTTTACTTGTGATTGTTTTTTTTTGAGATCTTCTGTTTCTTCTTGAGTCAGTGTAGGTTGTGCATGTGTTTTTCTTGTAATATGTCCATTTCCTCTGAGTTGTCTAGTTTGTTGGCATATAGTTGTTCATAGTATCCTATCCTCTTATGACTGTTTTTATTTCTAGGGTCTATGGTAATGACCCTCCTCTCATTTTTGATTGTGTTTACTTACATCCTTTCTCTCTCTTTCTTTGTCAGCCTAATTAGGAGTCCATCAATTTTACCGATATTCTTAAAGAACCAACTTTTGGTTTTATTGATTTTTTCTATTGTTCTTTTGTTCTCCCATTCATTTAACTCTGCTTTAATTTTTGTCATTTCTCTTCTTTTATTCGCTTTGTGGTTAGTTTGCTGTTCTTTCTCTAGTTCCTCCAGGTGAACAGCTAAGTTCTTTATTTTTTCTCTTTCTACTTTTTTAAGGTAGCCATTTAGGGCAATAGATGTCCATCTCAGCACTGCCTTAGTCACAGAATGTAAGTTCTGACATGTTATATTCTCATTTTCATTCATCTCCAGATAGTTACCCATTTCTGTAGCAATTTCTTCTTTGACCCACAGGTTGTTTAAGAGCACATTATTTATTCTCCATATATTTTTGAAAGTTATGGTTCCCTGGTGGTTATTGATTTCCAGCCTCATTGCACTGTGATCAGAGAAAGTGTTTTGAATAAGTTCAATCTTTTAAAATTTATCAAGACCTGTTTTGTGCCCCAGCATATTATCTGTCCTGGAGAATGTTCTATGAGCACAAGAGAAGGCTGTATATCCTGGTGTTTTGGGGTGTAATGATCTATATGTCTGTTAGGTCTAATTCATTTATGAAATTAAGTTCTCTGTTTCCCTATTGTTCCTCTTTCTGGTTGTTCTATCTATAGAAGAGAGTGGTATATTGAAGTCTCCTACTATTATTGTTGAAGTGCTTTTTGCTCCCTTCAGTTTCCTCCAGGATGGCCTCATGTACTTTGGAGCTCCTTGACTGGGAGCATAAACATTTATGATAATTATTTCTTCTCGGTGAATTGTCCCTTTTATTAATATATAGTGTCCTTCTTTGTCTCTTATGATGTCTTTATACTTAAAGTCTATTTTGTCTGATATTAGTATAGCTATTCCTGCTTTTTTTTTTTTTTTCCGCATGGGCAGACGCCAGGAACAGAACCCAAGTCTCTGGCATGGCAGGCGAGAACTCTGTCTGTTGAGCCACCGTGGCCTGCACTCCTGCTTTCTTTTGGTTCCAACTTTAATGAAATATATTTTTCTATCCTTTCACTTTTAATCTATTTGTGTCCTTGTGTCTAGGATGAGTCTCCTGTAAGCCGCACAGAGATGGATCATATTTCTTGATCCATTCCGCCAATCTTTATCTTTTAATTGGTAGGTTTAGTATTTTAACATGCTAAGTTATTACTGGAAAAGTAGTTGTAGAGTCTACCATCTTATCCTTTGTTTTCTATTTGTTAGATCTATATATTCTTTTCCTACCCGCACGGGGAGGGGGCGTGAAGGGGGTGTGGCTCCGGAGTTCATTTGCGCGCAGGACACGGGGTCAGAGGGTGTGTACACAGGTGCGTGTGTGGGGGATGCAGCAGGCTGCAGTGGTTGGGGGTTTGGGTACAGGAGCTTAATGTGTGGGGTGGGTTGGGGACGGTACGTGGGTGCTAGTGCGCAGGGCATCGTCTGTGGGCATGGAGTGGTCAAGGGGTATGGCTTGGTTTGCTTCATCGGCCCACCTCCCTGTCCTGAGGACTCTGGGCCTTCATTTGGAAAGGGGAGCAGTAAGCTCTTTGTACTAGTTGGATGGTTTCTATTAGCTGGGAGAGCTAGTTATCCAGCTTCCAGGTGACCCACAGGAGTTCTGGGCTGCTGAGCTGAGAGGACTGATATCCCAAGCAGGCTGCATGGCCGCCACTTTCCTGGGTGTGGGCTCTTGTCCACTGTGGAGTCCTAGTGAAGCCCATATACCCACTTGTCTGTGACTCAATGCCTCAGCTTTTTCATCCAGGACCTTCCTATGTAGTGTAGGAGACCCTCTCAGGTCATTCTTACCCTGGAATCCCTGCCCTTGTTGTTTTGCTGTCACTTCTCTGGCTGTTCTTTGGAGCAGGGATGAACTCAGTATTCCACCCTCTTCCCAGAAGCAGATTTTTAGTTGCCTACTCCAGCATCCGTTCCCTTGCTTTTCCACAATTACAGACCCTTGGCTATATCCAGAGCAGCCATATGATTAGAGAAAACACTAGGTTTTTCATCTCCAGGTTTTTCATTAACCAACTTAATCCAAATAATAAGTTTTGACAGTGAAAGTTAAACAAAAGTGTGTATCAGTATGTGGGACTTTGTCTCTTTAAAGGCAGGGAGGAAGACAGTCTTCTCTCCTTCCACCATCCTACTGCTTGGAAGGCTCAAGTGCGGTTGGAGCTCAGTGGGCTTCAAAGACGTTGAGAATAAGGTCTATACACAAGGAATGGCGGTGCAGATGCTGGAGGGAGCCTGGGTCTCTGGTGCCTTCCTGCAGCACCGTGTGCCTCTGGGCTGCCCAACTCCAGACTCTTTTGTGTGAGATACTGAAATCTGGTAAGTTTAAAGGGCTATTTTCCAAATTCCTTTGACTCATAGCTGAGTGCCATCACTCACTGATAAAACAAGTTGGCTGTAGTAGAGAATTCATATAGAACATGATATGAAATTTTAGGTCAGAGCTTGTCTTACAAACGAGAATTAAAAAAAAAAATTTTTTTTTATTGCTGTTAGTCCTTTAAAGCATCTTTCTTGGTCTTTGCATTCTTAAAACCAACACACAATGAGGAATACTGTATTTGTTTTAGAAATACTATTAAAGAGATTTAATTTACTGAGAAATGCAAGGAAGATAAGAAATATGCTTTTAAATCTCTCCTTGGTGATAGATATCTTGTATCTAAATGAGTAAAGATTTTATTTTTTTCATAACTATTTGCCCTTAGTTTGGGAGACAGGTGTGTCACATTTCAAGTTTCTTATGAAGAACACCACAAAAATAAATAAGTAATAAATGGGTTATAGAAACCTCCTCCCTTTCTACAGAATTACCTTAGAATATCAGGTCACAAGTTGGCAGAGATAGGGGCACAGTGTGACTGCACAATGTGAATCACAATGTAGAGCCAAACCTTTGTGATAATCAGGTAATTTTGTTGCAGTTGTTGCAGCAAACTTATGAAATGGCATCAGTGGGAGTATCAAAATACTTTACAACTATAGTTTGATTATGGAAGAAAAGGATTTTTGCATTTGAAAGGAAATATTATAATTAATTAACAGCAAATAATTAAGTAACCAAGCTGAGTTCTTCTAGGACTTTTAACATTTCTCATTATTATTATGAATTGTGATCACATAATAACCAAAATTTTTAAGTCAATCATGGATTGTTTCTTTGTTGCAAAGCAAAGATAAATTCTAAGCTAAATTTAGGTGTTTACATAAATAAATAGGAAAATTTGCTTGCTTTAACTTGTTATGCAAAGGTCAAGTTTATCGAATCTATTTGCATAGCGCTGTTGCTATTTACAGAAGATGAAAAGTAAACTTATGGGAGTGCAAGGGTAGTTCAGTGGTAGAATTCTCACTTGCCATGCAGGAGACCTGGGTTCAATTCCCGGCCCATACAGCCCCCCTCCAGTGCACGCGCGCGCGCGCACACACACACACACACACACACACACACACAAGAAAAGTAAACTCATAACTGGCAGATGGTCTTAGATTGCTAAGAAAAGAAGTTTGGTCAAATTCACTACGACTCACTAAAATCAGCTTCCTAGTTTTGTAGACGTGTCCGGTCAAATATGAATTCCAGAAATTATTGTCAAGACAATTATCTACTACTGATGACTTATTCTGTTTCATGCTAGAAATAATACATTGAGTAAATGGAAAGAGATATTTAAAATTAAATACTCATATTTCATTTCTCATTTCCTGTATCTTATCAGGTACATTTGGAATTTAAAATTGACATTTTTCTTTACTTTTCTTCCTCCATTATTTCCTACCTTGCTCTCTTTTGTTTTAAATCTTTGTTTCTAATTGCTTAGAAATATTAATGATTAGGAAGTTTTCTAATTTAAATGAAATATAACTTTAAAATATTGTAGTATTTGAAGATATAGGGTGAAAACCATGGCAGGCAGATAGATATTTGAAATGAACTGATTTTAAACAGGAGAAATTGAACAGAAGGTTCAGACCAAGGTTTGCTATGCTGTGGTTCAACAAATCATGAGAACGTAGGAGTGGGATATGAAAGGAATTTATGGATAGGAGAGAATTAATGGGCTGTCTGAAAGCAAGGCTGTGAATTAGACTAAGAATGTCAAGCAGAAGGTCTGAAGGTAGCTTGTACTGTCCTTACAAAGCCTGTGCATCTCTTTCAAATCACTAAGCTCTGAGTCATCCTGAACACAGAATTCCACATTTTGTGTATCCTGCATCTGAATGGCCAACCCAGCTTCCTCCACATCTCCTCTTTTGGTTAGTAATATTTGTAAATGAGCATTTACCAGAGGGTGGCTGGTGGGATGGGACTGTGTGTCTGGGTCAAACTTTCCATAAAAACTGGATCAGGGAGTTAAGTTGCTTCACCTGGAGAAAGGAAGATGCATGATTTGCTGTCTTCAACTCCTTAAAAAGCTTTTATGGAAATTGATATGGACTTTTCCAAGGTTCAGAGGGATAACTAGAGTAACAAATCAGATTTTGACTGACTTCAAAATGTAATATTGAAAGGTTTAGGAGGCGGAAGGGTGAGAAAGAAGAATGGTAGACCGGGAAATTTAAAGTGGGTGGGTTTATTTCTGTGCTCCTGGGCTGAGTTCACTGAACCCAAGATGGAGGGAGGTAAGTCAGCGCCTGGGCACTTTTTAAGCAAGGGGGTCAGGTGACGTCCAGAAGGGGTGGTTCTCTGGAAGTCGGGTGCCTGGAAGGGGCGGTTCCAGAAGTCATGTCCTCTGGAAGGGGCGGTTCCAGAAGCCATGTTGGGAGGGGCCACACAGCCTCCGCAGCTCCAGTTGCAGTGCCCTTTCCCATTCCCCCAACCTAACATTCCAGCCTTTTTATGATAATAGGGCATCAAGGTTCTTCTGGCTACTTCCTGCTGTACTGGGGTGACATGGGGTGATAGGCTGGGGTTGTTGTGGCCAGCAGAGGGAGGAGGTTAGCTATAGGAACCTGGTAAGGAGGGTAGGGGGTGGTAATTATGCAGGAGCATGTGGTTTGCTGCTACCCGTGACAGTTCCTTTATGCATCCCTGAAGGAAGTTGAGGAGACAGGGACCTAGGAGAAAAAAGAGACAGATTAGGATAACTGGTCCCAGTAGCGGGAGGAGCCATGTCGCCAGGGGGGAAGAAAACCAGTCTAAGGCAGGGTTGGTTCCTTGTTTTCTAAGGATCCTCTTTTAGTTTGTTTAAGTTTTGAATATTTTGTTCCACCAGACCTGACTTGTTGACGTAATAGCAGCATTTTTCCTGAAGGAATATGCACGTTCCTCCTTTCTCGGTTGTTAGCAGGTCTAAGGCCCATCGATTTTTTTTTTAAAATTTTTTATTAATTAAAAAAAATTACAAGAAACACAAACATTCCCAACACATACACTCAGCAATTCACAATATCATCACATAGTTGTATATTCATCATCATGATCATTTCCCAGAACATTAGCATCAATTCAGAAAAAGAAATAAAAAGACAACAGAAAAATATAACAAACAAAGAAAAAAAATTTTACATGCCATACCCCTTACTGGTCCCTTTCATTGATCACTAGCATTTCAAACTAAATCTATTTTAACATTTGTTCCCCCTATTATTTATTTTTATCCCATATGTTCCTCTCATCTGTTGACAAGGTAGATAAAAGGAGCATCAGACACAAGGTTTTCAAAATCACACAGTCACATTGTGAAAGTTATATCATTATACAATCATCATTAAGAAACATGGCTACTGGAACACAGCTCTACATTTTCAGGCAATTCCCTCCAGCCTCTCCATTACATCTTAGATAACAAGGTGATATCTACTTAATGCATAAGAATAACCTCCAGGATAGCCTCTCCACTCTGTTTGGAATCTCTCAGCCATTGACACTTTGTCTCATTTCACTCTTCCCCCTTTTGGTCTAGAAGGTTTTCTCAATCCCTTGATGCTGGGTCTCAGCTCATTCTAGAGTTTTTCTCAATCCCTTGATGCTGAATCTCAGCTCATTCTGGGATTTCTGTCCCACGCTGCCAGGAAGATCCACACCCCTGGTAGTCATGTCCCACGCAGACAGGGGGAGGGTGGTGAGTCTCCTTGCTGTGTTGGCTGGAGAGAGAGGGCCTGTCGATTTTGAAGAGTTACCTGGGCTAGTGAGGTAAGTTGACATTGTTGAGAGGAAATGGATTGTGATGTCGATTCCAGGGCTATCTGTAGTCGAGTCTCAAAGTTTTGAGAGGTTAAAATACCATGTCCCAGTGCCCCTCCCACTGAGGCTGCGACTGAGGCAGTCAGGCTGAAGCCTACCAGGATGGGAAGAAAGGCAGCCCTTTTGGAGCGAGGAGAAGGCAGTAGCCAAGTTAGTTCAAACTCCCCATAGAGGGTTAATTGAGGAACAATAGTTACCAGGAAGCATGGTCCTGGGGCAGTGGAGTTAAGGCACTTGGTAAGAGTTCCATTACACCAGAAATATTGTCCTTTGGGGGCATGGGTGGTGTTGTGGATAGTGACGTTAGTTTGGCATCTATTATGTAGTTGTGTCTGATTTGGAATTGTGTGCGTGAGGTAGCAGGTTTTAAGGGGGTAGGGAAGGTTTTCAGGCTCTGGTTCCCATAGGGGGATGTTCTTTAGAGTGGTATGGCAAGAATCAGGGCTATGATTATGTATTGGGTTAGATTTATAGGGACAGCTGCCAATAGTGGCCTATTTAATGTGCACATAGGAAACAGTGGGTTACTTTAGGGAGTATTTATGTTTGTTTGAGTAAATGTAAGGTTTGTTGGTGGATTTGGAGTCACGTAAGAGAAGCTGGTGAGGCATAGGTTTGGACAGGTGGCTAGAGAGACTCTGCTCCGCTCGCGAAATGTCGACAGATACCTGGGTAAGAGTAGTATTAATGAGGGCACAGGCAGGGTCCAGAGGGATTGTGAAGAAGGTGTCTTTAAGGTCCAGGACAGGAACAGTGAGTAGTGTGAGGAGGTATGTGTGAGAGAAGAGTATAGGGATTGGGAACTACTGGGTGGATCGGGATGACGGCCTCATTGATCAGTTGGAGGTCTTGGACTAAACGGTAAGAACTGTCTGGTTTCTTGACAGGCAAGATGGGGGTGTTATAAGGTGAGTTAGTGGGTTTGAGGAGTCCCTTTCCCTTGAGCCAGTTAATGATGGGCTGGAGTCCTTTCCGATGGCTTATGGAGATAGGAAACTATGGCCTAGATGGGAATGAGGATGGATCTTTTAATCAGATAAGAACTGGTTTATGATGGGAAGCTATTAGAGGAGTTGAGGTATTTCATACTTCTGGGTTTACTAGGTGAGGTGGTAGAGGAAGAGCAGGAGGTGTGGAAATCTGAGTGGAGGTGGAGGCCACACATAAGGGTAATAGTAAAGTTGTTTGGGGTTTTTGTATCCAGTGAAGTGAGGCCTCTAACTTGGTGAGAAGATCCTGCCCCATTAGTGGGCTGGGGCAAGAAGGAATCACCAAGAAAGTGTGTGTAATGGGGTAGACTTCTATTAAACATATAAGTGGTCCAGTATTTAAGGGGCGCGAAGGACGGCCATCTATGCCCATAACCATGACCTGGGAAGGAAGGAATTGACCTGAGTAGGAGGGAAGGACAGAGAAGGTAGCCCCTGTGTCCACTAAAAAGGAGGTGGACTTACCTGCCACCTTGATTGTTACCCTGGGCTTGACGAGGGTGATCGGGGTCGCTGAGGCTGGGCATCATCAGTCGGTGGCCAGGCCCAGGACTGCCAGCAGTGGTTCAGGGGTTGGAAGGATGGCCCCTCCATGGCCAGGTGCTGAGGGGCAGTCACTTTTCCAATGTCCCTTTTTCCCACAGAGAGGGCATGGTCCCTTGGGTGGTTGAGGATTGGGGCACTGGAGGGACCAGTGTCCATCGAGGCCACATTTGAAGCACTTTCCTGGCAGTAGATTAGTTGTAGCTGGTATCTTGTCTGTTGAAGTGGGTCGCAGGGCCGCAATCAGGGATTGGGTTTGTAAATTCACTCTTCAGCGGTCCCGGGATTCCTTTTCCACCCTCTCACAACTCATCACGAGTATTAAAAATTTTAAAGGCCGTGTTTACCAGGTCACGAACAGGGGCCTGAGGATTGTCCATGATTTTTCTAAGTTTGCATCTAATGTCTGGGGCTGACTGGGATGTAAAATGTGTGGCTAAAATGGTTTTATCAGCCTCCGAGTCAGGGTCTAGGCAGGTATATTGGGAGAGGGCTTCTGTGAGCTGGTTTAGAAAAGCAGCAGGATTTTCATGACCTTGAGTAATCTCCCTCAGTTTATGGAAGTTTACGACTTTATGGGAAGCTTTCTGCATGCCGGCTATGAGGCATGTAAGCATTTTGTCTCACCCAATTCATCCGTTTCTCCCAGCTGGGGTGTCAATCTGATAGTCCCACCCTGGATCTTGATCTGGTACTGCCTCGGCCCCCACCAGCATGGTGTGGTCGGTTATATGCACCTGGTTAGAATGAGCCCTGGCCACATTGAAAATGCAGTCCATCTCATCGGTAGTGAGAGAAGAAGAAGAGCAGATTATATGGATATCATGCCAGGTAAGGTCATAGGCATTAGCCAGATATTGGAATTCTTTAGTATAGGTAGTTGGGTCGTTAGAGAAGGAGCCCAACCATTTCTCAATGTGTGAAAGATTGGCCAGGGAGAAGGGAGTGTGTACTCAGATTAGCCCTTCAGGTCCTGCAACTTCCTGGAGGGGACAGAGTAAAGTACTTTTTGTGTGGGTACAGGAGCTTATGGGTGAGAATAGTGAGGAACTAGCCGGTGGCAGAAGAGCCGAAGCGGGAGGTGGGGGGCATGGTGGTAGTGGGAGAGCTGCTAGAGTAGGAGGAGGAAGGGAAGGATGAGATGGCAGCTGGATAGCTGCTAGTCCAGAAGGGGGAAGATAAGGATAAATGGCGGCGGGAATGCTCTGGAGTGGTGAGGGGAAGAGAACAAGATGGCAGCTGAGGTGCTGCCGGAAGGGAAGGAGAAAAATGAAGGACAAGATGGTGGCTGAGGTGCCACAGAGGGGAAGGAGACAGTGAGGGACAAGATGGCGGCTGAAGTGCTGCCAGAGGGAGAGGAGGGTAGAGCCAGGGAGGAGAGGATAGTTTCCCTAAATCTGGTGGAGGCCCTGATCATTTAAAGGGAGACGAATCGAGTGGGTTGGAAAAGGAGGAAGTTTCATCAGGCTGTTTATTTAGAAGTGGGGATTTGGGGGTTGCTCCAGCTAGGAGAACCTGAGCTGTGGAGCAGGAGGTACAAAGGGAGGGGCGGGAGCACAGGAGAAAGAAAGCCTGGACATGAGGAATTTCGGCCCACTTGTCATTCCTCTGGCAAAAATTGTGGAGGTTGGTAAGGATATTAAAATGGAAAGTCCCCTCCTCAGGCCAATGAGAACCATTAGCCAATTGATACTGGGGCCAAGCCTTTTTACAAAAGTAAGTGCGGCATTTTGGCCAGATGTCTGGAAGTAAATCCAGTGTGGATAGGTTTGTCAGAAGACAACCCAGAGGAGTATAAGGTTTGGTTTTTGAGGATTTATTGCCTATACTGATAGGTCTCTGAGGATGAAGGACTGGCCCAGGGGGTGTCAGCATCCCAATGCCCTGAGAGAGTCCTCAGAGCTCTTATGAGCAGGGGCTCGTCTCCCCAGGGATGTCTCACCCTGGTTTGAGGCCCTTTCAGGTCCTGGACCTGAATTTGGGAGGGAAATGAGAAGCAGGGCGTCCCCACAACTTCTCAAGTCCCAGGAAAGGGAGTGAGGCTTGGGGGCATCCCCATTCACTTCAGCCCTCAGAAGAGAACCTGATGTGAATTCATGATTTTTGGAAGGTAATTAATGGACCTAACGGTTCTCTTGGAAGCGTGAGACCCGGCAGGGCTAGGAGGGAAGGGACTTACCCAATCTGTGGTGGATGTAGTGGCAGGTCGAAGGACCCCTTGCCACTGGCTTTGTGGAGGAAGGAGAAGAGAGGAAGCCGGGGTGCCTCTGGCCAGGCCAGCGGCACCCACACTCCTCTCCCAGGTTTTAGCACCAAGATGAAAGGTTTAGGAGGTGAAAGGGTGAGAAAGAAGGACAGACCAGGAAATTTAAAGTGGGCGGGTTTATTTCTGTGCTCCCGGGCTGAGCTCACTGAACCCAAGATGGAGGGAGGTGAGTCAGCGCCTGGGTGATGGCGTGGGCAGTTTTTAAACAAGGGGGTCAGGTGACATCCGGAAAGGGCGGTTCTCCGGAAGTCAGGTGACTGGAAGGGGTGGTTCCAGAAGCCATGTTGGGAGGGGCGACACAGCCTCCGCAGCTCCAGTTGCAGTGCCCTTCCCCATTCCCCTGACCTAACAAATATCAGATTTATTTTGACTTTGAATATAAATATCTGATTTATTTTGACTTTAAAGTTTGAACCATTTTATATTTATTTTTTCAGCAAAGGGACAATCTCCCTTATGAACTGTGGGCTTATTATCATTAGGAATGGTTAAGCCAGATTTATAGAAGGCAGATTTTAATATATGGGTGTTAAGTATGAGTTTGTTTCTGTGCTATTCATGTATATGTCAGTAGTCATAACAAGAATCTCCATTACTTCTTCCTCTATCTCTCTCTGCCACCAAACTGGTTTTGATCCTAATGTATTTTGTACTTTTCTTGTCCTTCGTGCTCCTTTTCCATTACTAGCATTCTCACCCCCACTGAGAGTAACCACTATGCTGCCTTTTAAAAACATAAATTAGAGTTGCCTGTTTTTAAAACATGGAATCATTTAATATGCACTCTTTTGTGTTTTCTAAAGTTGTTGCAACAGTTTACATTTCCCATAGGAATGTCTGAGACCCTATCCTAGCCAACATTTGACATTGTCAAAATTTATAATTTTAGCTGTGTTAATAGAAATTTTGTAGTCAGAGTGATCTTTTCAAAATGTATGGGAGATTCTTTCTCTTCCTTTCCTAAATAACTTCCAATGGCTTTTAATTTTACCTAAAAATAAAATCCAAACTTCCTGTCATGGCTTATAGTCCCCCACGTGGACTATTCCCTGCCTATCTCTGATTTTGTTTTATACCATTCTCTTCCTTGATTACTAATTTCTAGTCACATAAACTTTAATTTTGTCCCTTGAAAATTCTAAACACTTTCTTACTTTAGAACTTTTGCACTTGGTTTTTATATCAGATCTTTACATAGTGGATTCATTGGGGATTTAATTCTGGTGGTATAAACATTTGTTTTTTTATTGTTTGTTTAATTTATTATTTATTTTTTAAACTTTCTTTCTTGTATAAATATATATACAAGCAAAAAAAGAAAAAAGCAATAGTTTTCAAAGCACTCTTCAACAAGTAGTTGCAGAAAGATCCCAGAGTTTGTCATGGGCTACCATATCCTCATCTCAGATTTTTCCTTCTAGTTGCTCCAGAATATTGGAGGCTAGAAGGAATAAATGTAATTTTTTATCATAACAACCAACTTTTCCCCTTTTTTTGTGAAAAAATAACATATATACAAGAAAGCAGTAAATATCAAAGCACAGCACACCAATTAGTTGTGGAATAGATTTCAGAGTTTGGAATGGTTTACAATTCCACAATTTTAGGTTTTTACTTCTAGCTGCTCTAAGATACTAGAGACTAAAAGAAGTATTAATTTAATGATTCAGTAATCATATTCATTTGTTAAACCCTACATTCTCTGTATAACTCCACCATCACCTTTGATCTTTCTATCCCCCTCTTTAGGGGCATTTGGGCTGTGGCCATTCTAACTTTTTCATGTTGCAAGAGGCTGTCAATAATATGCAGTAGGAAGGCAAAACTAGCTGATAGTCTGGAGAAGCTGGCCCTTATAGGTTTTAGAACTTATCTGGTCCAGAGACTCATCTGAAGGTTGTAGGTTTCTGGAAAGTTACTCTAGTACATGGAACCTTTGTAGAAACTTATATATTGCCCTAAGTGTTCTTTAAGGAATGGCTGGAATGGTTTGGTTGGGTTTTGGCAAGGTATGATAGGTAGCAATATCTAACTGAAGCTTATGTAGAATGACCTCCAGAGTAGCCTCTCAACTCTGTTGAACTCTCTCTGACATTGATACTTCATTAATTATATTTCTTTTCCCCCTTTTGGTCAGGATGGAATTGTTGACCCCATGGTGCCAGGGAGACTTTCACCCCTGGATGTCATATTCCATGTCGAGGGGAGGGCAATAATTTCACTTGCAGAGTTGGACTTAGAGTGAGGCCATATCTGAGCAACAAAAGAAGTCTGCCAGAAATAACTCTAAGGCATATCTATATGTCATCTAAGCTTCTCCGCTACCTACATAAGCTTCACAAGAGTAAGCCTCAAGATCCAAGGGCTTGACCTATTGATTTGGGTGTACCTAATGTTTGAAATAGTATCAGGGATTTCCCTGGTGATAAAGTTTAATAGTTCCATATTTTTTCTCCCATCCCTCGATGGACTTTGCCAATACATTTTTATTATCTGCTTAACATATTCTAGGATGTATCCAGGCATTACATTAAACTATACCAAGGCCCTCCTTATTCTGGGCTCCCTGTGTTTCAGTTGTTCAAATGAGCTATCCAGACAGGTTGAGTTAGATTATGTGCTACAGAACATTTAGGTTCTGGACAGAAAACCTTTCTTCCTTTGGTCTCAAAGAGTAGATGCAGTTCCAAAATATATACAATGTTTTCTTTACCCCTGTGTTCTGAATTAACTAATCTCGACCTGATTGGCTTCATTCATATCTCTAAATACCAGATTATACATATATAAAACAGCTTCTTATAATCCAGAAATAATAATCACGACTTTGGGCTAAATGTGTTTGCTGTAGAAGCTTACAATCTAGGCCCCTTTTTTCCTCATAAGCTTTTTCTAAAGGAGACCATGCAATAATTGATTTTTCATTTCTGATTTATTTTGCCTCAACAAATGTCCCACAGGTTCGTTCACATAGCAATCATTTGCTTTTGAAGCTGAGCATTTAGATACAGGTATAAGAAGATTAAATAAACTAAGGGGACATGATTTTAAATCTTACCTTGATTGGGGTCTGGTAATCAAAGTTGAGGAAAGTGAACCTTTTGAAATTACTGTTCTGTTTTCCCTCTGGACTTATGATTAGGCTTGTTGTCCACAATGATCAATCAGAATATGTTCCCTAAGCAAAGAGGAAAGAAAGCTCTCTTTAATGGCCTGTTGAAGTCACTGGGGTTGAAGAATTGTTGACATTGACTCAAGCCCACTTTCTTATCTGCAGAAATTTGTTTTCTGAACAGAGCTTGGAGGACAATTTTTCCTTTGTGGAAGACTGCATTGTTTGAGCACTGATGGCTTAAATATTGTACACTATGATTTATTGAGAAATAGGAAGAACATCTATCATTTTTGGAAATCCTTTCTTTTCAGCATGACTTTTATAAATCATTCTTTTCATGTTCTATGAACAAAACACTGGCTGTTTCACTTTTACTGTATTTTTGCCAGACTTTTTCTGAAATTTAAATGACTATGTATTTGTTGAAAGACTGGTGTGATCTTATACCTTTCACTTGTTAGTACAATCCTGTTTTTTTCATGAATTTAAGGCAATTATAGCTGTGTTATTACTTATTGTTCTAGTGTGTTGCTGCTGGAATGCAATATACCAGAAACAAGATGGCTTTTTAAGAAGGGAAATTTAATAAGTTGCTTGTTCACAGTTCTAAGGCCAAGAAAATGTCCCAATTAAAACAAGTCTACAGAAATGTCCAATCAAAGGTATCCAGGTAAAGATACCTTGGTTCAAGAAGACCGATGAAGTTCAGGGTTTCTCTTTCAAGTGAGAAGGCATATGGTGAACATAGTCAGGGCTTCTCTCTCAGCTGGAAGGGCACATGGTGAACACAGCATCATCTGCTAGCTTTCTCTCCTGGCTTCCTGTTTCATGAAGCTCCCTGGGAGGTGTGTTCCTTCTTCACCTCCAAAGGTTGATGGCTGGTAGACGCTCTGCTTCTTGTGGCTATGTCATTCTCTGCTCTCTCAGAAATCCCTCTCATTTTCCAAAATGTTTCCTCTTTTATAGGATTCCAGTAAACTAATCAAGCCCCACCCAAATGGGTGGAGACACACCTCCAACTAATCCAGTTTAACAATCACTCTTGATTAAATCACATCTCCAGGGGGGTGATCTAATTACAATTTCAAACACACAATACTGAATAGGGATTAGAAGAAACGGCTGCCTTTACAAAATGGGATTAGAATTAAAGCATGGCTTTTCTAGGGTACATACATCATTTCAAACCAGCACACTTATTATCCTAGAAGTATATATTTAGTTATCACAGAGCTAGAGGTACTTGTTTGCTTTAGATAGCAAAGACATTCACAACATAAAGTACAGATTTCTGATAAAGTTCAATAAAAAATACTAGCTAATGTCAAAGAGGAAGAAAGTTATCAAATTGGCACAAATTTCTTCACCTCTAAAGGCTAACATTAGCTGATTAAAAAATCAGTGTTTATATCTTATTTGGAAATATCTTCATGTTTAAAATAGTATAGCTTTATGTTATTTGATATTTCTTATGAAATTAAAACACATTTATGAATCACCAATGGTTTTGTTTTTTAGAGTTAACAGTTATGTTATTAATAAAATTATCAGAACTCATCTTGTTTGGTAAGCAATTCATTGCTTAGTCATTCTTGTCAATTCATGGTTACTTCTTCCCAAAGGAATGGCCTAAAACAATAATCATCTCATTACTAAGGTTCATTTAGGAATTTTCTTTGATTTTGCAATGTTTATGACTGGTTACACAAAATTGATTGTTAAAGTGTATTCCACCTTAAATAACTGAGCTCAAAATGCGGGAAAATGGTTTCCATCCAAATGGTTTCTTAAAGACAACGTTTTTTTTCTACCATATGAATTTTAATGATCTATGAATTACAAATGAAGAAATGATAATTTTGAATGTGTTTGTTAACTAAATAAGATTTCTTATTCCCAAGTGTAGCCTGCTTTAAAGTTCTTATATTATCTCATTCATCATGTAAGATAGTACCTTAAAATTTCACAATAACAAACTATTTGAATTTTAATGTGTGATGTAACTTCTTGACCTCTGCTTTTAGGTGTATCCCTTAAAATGAGTTTTTTTCTTGTGCTTTCAGCAAATCTATATATTTTTACAACAATTTGGAAAAGGCAGCTATAAATGTATTTTCCAAGTCCAGTCTGCCTTAATGAGTTTAATTTTGATTTCTAATCTTTGATTTCATAAAAAAGGACTTAAAAATGACTAATTTAAAACAAAAAATCATATATACAAAGAAAATACTGCTTTTTTTTTTTTTTTTGATTCACCCTCTCTCTCTCTACAGCCAACCCGTATTTGCACATAATCCATCATAGATTGCTAGCATATTTTACAGCACTGTGTTCTAGTCTGACATTATCTGGCTGGGTAACCTCACTTGTAAAGTGTGGTGCTGTCAAGTGATCTCTCAGCACTTTGCCAATAACGTTAAGTTTAATGCAATTGAAAAAAATAGCAATGACTGAAAAATAAAATTCTAACTCTTTGGTCAAGAGATGATAAATTTAAAGTGATAAGTTGCTCAGTCACTTAGAATGAATTATTATATTACAATTTTAGGTTATATATTTGTTTCTTTGTCCAATAATACAGAGTGCTCATGAAACAATGGGTAAGATAGTCATACAATGAAAATTATGGTCAACATTTTCCTTTTGGGAATAGTATCATACTACTTCTTTGCTTTAACATCATCAGTTTCTTAGTTTCTGCAAATAAAATTCCCTTTTTATAAATATGTAGGAGAAAGGATAAGAAGTATATCTAAACCAGATGTCTTCAAATTTTTTTTATCATGGTCCCAAATAAAAAATAGGGTCCCCTATCATTAATCCGTATATACTTCAGAGGTGCCTCAAAGTTCAGTTTTGGTTTTAGAATGGGCACCAAATCTGCTTTTTTGGCTTTGACTGAGCTTCAGCATCTGCAGATATAATTAGTCAGATCAAGATTATGGTCCTGAAAATCTACCTTTGTAAGGTTGGTTGTCACATGCCTCTCCCAGAGTCATTTCTGGCAGCTGTGAACGTGTGTGTAATCGTGTGGGCTGTCACCATGTTTAATCAGCACAGCAACACTAGTAAAACAAGGCATATCATTCAGAATTAATACTTACTTTCAAATGTATCAAAGTATATTGGAATGAATTTAAGAAAAGCATCTTACTTGCTTTACCCTGTCAGTAGATGGATATAGGTATATTTATTATTGTGAAAATAAGATGCCACAATAATTATGATTGTAAAAGTTTTAATTTTGAGAAGAGAGACAATGACTATCAAAGAGTTAAATGTAGAAATAGAGTGGCAGTTAATATGAAAACATAAGTTTGGGAAGAAAATATATGCTAATAAGATTTAAACCATGACATAATAATGTATATTAGAGTATATTATCTTGTAGACTTGTTTGGTGTACTTGTCTCAAAAAAAAAATAGTCACCAAAAACTATTCAATTTTTACTTACATAATTCTACATAGGCTATGAATCTTTAAAGAAAAAGTCTGAGAATTCTTCACATCTGGTGAGAATGAATTAAGAGTAGGACATCAACCCTGTCCCCCCAAATTTATAAGGAGGAAAAACCTACAAAATTACATACAGCAATATCAATGCTAAATGATCTTCAACGCCAACATAATAAAGAACTTAAGAAGACAAAGAAAAGAAGGTGTTAGAGAAAAATGGAGCATCCCAAACAAATTTTGTACTCATTAATCAAACTTCAAAACAACAGATTTTATAACAACAATTTAAAAAGAAAAGCTCTTAAAGTTTTGTAGCTCTGGAGATTAAGCACTTTAGCAGAAATCTTGTGGAAATGAATCCAGTCGAATGTCAGCCATTTTTTGTAGTTGATGATGAAGATTTTTAAGTTTTGCTTAAGCTATAAATCTTAGTATAAAATTTCTTTAGGAAATGTGCTACTGGAAACTGTTTCCTGACATATTCTATGCACAAAAAAGTTAAGAGACGTTATTTAACGTGCCAGTTGAAGTAAGAATCTATGGGTAGTGAACTGCAGGAAGACTCTAGAGATGACAGTGCTGAGAAATTATTCTCAAACAGTTACATAAAATTTAGAAAAGCAGCGACTAGAATTTTTAATAATTCATCTGAAATAAAATTTTAAGTTTATTCTTACATACCGAAATATATTCTATCATAGTGATATTTGGTTATGGCTGAATATTAATTCTAAACACTCAGCTTTCAATGAAAATGTATATTCACTGCCTCTCCCATATTTATTCACTGATGACATACAGGATCTGTGGTCCTAATATGTTAAGTACTAGGCCTAGTATGTAAAGTACTTAGTATTTTAAGTATATTATGAATTGTATGGAGAAATGGAAATGTAAAGGGCAGAGATAAATGTGACATAGACAATATTTTAAAATGCCATCATGCTAATTGTCATGGCTTCCTGTCATCATTAGATATTACTTTAAGAAATAAAATTAAGGCAATGCATTCATCTAAATGAAAATTGATATAAAGCCATCATACAGTCTTCATAATTTTAACATTTTAAAGTGCGGATTAGGCTGTCATTGCTTTCAACTCTAATGTGGCTCCTAAAGGGTACTTCCTAGGAAAAGTGTCAACTTCCTTTATTTTTTTGCTGTTTCCTCAAGCTTGCATTTTTATTATACTGTCTTTAAACTTTAATTTATTTATAGGAATATTGTTAAGCTACTTGTGCATTTTCTGAGAGTAAGTTTGACACGATATAGAATAATCTGTAAATCCATTTAACTGGTTACAAGTAAACTTTGCTGCTTCCCTGTATTCTGGGTGTGAGTACATAACTGAAGATACCATTGTCAGCATCTGCTCGTGGCTCTGTGTTCCCCTCTCACTCCTCAACCTCCAAATCATCTACCAGATCTCAACCTAAATTGTTGGTTATTGTCTTTAGTGGGAATCTTTTAAGTGGTTTAAATAGATATTTATAATCAGAGGTTCCCCTTTCTCCTTGTTTGTAGCTATCATTTCAATTTTAGTATAGCATATTCTGGTTTTCTTTTACTTTGAGGAATAACTAAACTTTGTAGCTGGAAAGGATTTTAGAGCTTATGTAAATCCACCTCCTCATTTTTGTTGTTGATTTTCTTCCAAAAAGCTACTTTTTTCCCCCCTGCAATTTACTAGTGGTTCTATCTTACTTACAATTATCCACCTGCAAGTGGATTGTTTTATTTTTAAATAAAAACAATGTTTACTTAAAAAAAAAACTTAAAAAGATTCCTGATAACTAATAGTGACATTTCAACCATTTTTCTGAGGATATATTTTGGCAAAGATTTTCTCAGTGCAAAGTATGTACCTTTACAGTATATACTCCTTAAATGGTGACAAAAAGATTATGTGAGTTTTAAGATATTCTGCAGTATTTTCACTGCACTGTAACATAAAAGGCTTGTTCTTTTTTTAAAGAAAAAGAAATTCATTTACATATACCAATTTACTAGTTAAAGCATCTACACAGATTAGAAATAATTTATTTTATTGTAGTTCTTGTAATTTTGATTCTATTATCTTGCCTCCATTATCAAAGTCTCTGAGCACTGAGAATCTTGACAAAAATTTGTACCAGCAATGTGTTTGAATAATGTCATGAACTCAAGTAACATGGAAATTCATTTCCTATGAATTTGAGAGAAGCTTTACAGAAACCTTTTTTGGTTAAAATTCTGCTTATTGTGTAGAGTGCTTGCTGTCAACTGAAAGCTCCAATGTTAGGGAAATGATTACGGTGAGTGCTATTGAAACTAAATTTGCTATTTGAGTTGTGCCCAGGAGTGATGTCAGATAACAGATTATTTTTCTTCACATCTTTTCACTGTACATGAGTGTTATGAATCAGAGAGCATTGACAAGACTTCAGAGATTTAAGACTGAAAGTGTTTCTTTGTTTGTTCTTTTGGAAGGATATCTTGAAATTCTAATAAGATGCCTGTGAAATTATGCACATTTTTCCAAGTAATTTCCCCAGAATTTTATAGTAAATTATAGCTAATGGAACAATGACTTTATCTTGCCATTTTATATTCTGAAACCAGATTTTCCTATGAAGTGGCAGAAAGAAGAAATTTCTAAGACAGCTATCAAGCACTGGGATATAATGTCTTGGAAAGTAATAATAATAATGTTATCAATAATAATAGCAATATTGTCAAACTTTCATTGAGACTTACTTTGTGCCGGGCATTGGACTAAGCGTTTCATGCATTATTTCATGCATTTATCTGAGTTAAGTAGTACAATTATTTCCATTTTACAGATGAAGAGTCCATAAGCTTTGAGCAAAAGTTAAATAACTTGCCAGAATTCCCATAAGTGGAAGTGATGGAATAGGAATTCAAATCTAAGTCTGCTTTATTCCAGAGCCTACGCTTTAACCACCTCACTAGATACATCATCCCTGAAGATGTTCAAGCCTAGTCCAGAAGATGGTTTGGCAAGGATGTTGTAGAAAGGCGTCCCACATCACACGGCTGGTTAAATCAAGTGAATTAAAACAGTTAAACCTTGACGATCTGTGATTCTATGTTTATGTCAGTAAGAAATGTATTTTTGTGTACCTTTAGAGTTCAGAAGAGGAATCGTGACTAGAATTTCATCAGAGATAGATTTAAATTAGTTTGATTTTAAAACACTAAGAAAGAATATGAAATAGTTCAGAGAGTTTGCTTCCAAACAAATGATCTCTTCTAATTGTGGATTAAATTTAGTCAAAGAAAAATGGTGCAACTCCTTTGAGAGACGCCTTGCTTTAGGTCTCTGCTGTATTTCACCTGCATTCTGCAGTCCCATTTCTACTGGTCTTCCTGCCTTGACATTTGTGACCCTTGTAATCTCTCTTCTGAGAAGCCATGATATCTACCATTGCACACATTTCATCACATAACTTGACTGTCTAAAATGCTCTGATGATTTCTTCTGTCAATTTTTTTATCTTCGTGTTCAAGGCTGATTACACTTTGGTTCCAACTGTCTTTTAACTTCTCCCAACGCTTTTCTTCATGCATTCACCATTCCAGACACACAGAGATTCTTTATATTCTCTAAATCTGTCATACATCTTCTTGCCTCTGCACTATTGCATTCACTTTTACAGTTCTGTCTGAATTCTTGTCACCTCATTTTCCAGCTGAAGAATGCCTATTCATCCTTTGAGTTCTAGTTCAAATGAAACCTATGTGAAGTTTCACAGTTGCCCCCAGGCAGAGTTAATCATTCTTTCCTCAATTCTTCCAGGGCATTTGGTATGTGTTTTATCACTTTGAACTGCAATCATATCTCCACGTCTTTCCCCACCCCAACTATAAGTTCCTTGAGGAAAGAGATAACATGGAAAAAAAAAAACACCACCACCTTTATATAACTTGTATTTCACATACACTGAGCACAGTTTTTAGTACACTTCAGGTGCTTAAAAACCTTTGTCAATTGACTAGCTGTGTGCCCTACAGAGGAGGAGTATGTAGAGTAGGTGCTGAAGATTTGGAGATTACTTGTGTTAACATGGCCTCCCTTCTTGGAGTCTATATTTCTCCCTGCTTTTGAGAGTTCTTGAAAGGTATGTAATAGGTTTGCAAAGGCATCATATATAGAAAAACTGAAGTGTTTTTTCTGAGGTCCAATATGGGTTTTTAGACAGGTAATTGAATATTTGGGGTCAATTTGGAGTCATTAAGTCATGAAAGCAGAATGGTAAAAAATAATAGAAAACCTTTTTTTTTTTTTGTCTTTTAAAAGTTTCTTCAAAACAGTTCTCTGTGATGGTTGGCTGGCAGTGACCATCTGGAGTCAAGCTTGGCCACATCCTTGGTTAAGACCCTATGCCCCCATGACTTTCGCCTTATTATAGGGAGTAATTGTCAGCTTCTCCAGGTGCAGAAGTGGACACTAAGGATCCCTTTATGTACTTGCTCTAAGATCATTCTTTTCTCTCCTCTCTAAAATTCTGAATTCCATGAGAAATTACCCCCTGCTTCTCCTTACTGCTGTTGTTAACTAGTCATGGGTCAATATCTACCCTTCCAGCCCCAATTTCTCTAGGATTTTTAGTTCTGAGACACAGTCATTAACATTATGCCATTATCGGCATAGATGATACTTCCAATAATTGTCCTCCCCTTTTTTGATCTTCTCTTTTCAAATGATCTACCCTTCACTCAACCTTAGCCACTTGCACCTATTGTTATTAGCTCCCTCTCCCCTGGTGCTGCTCTGTTTTCTCTCCCCATGTCCTGCAACCATGTATTTGTTACATTTTAACAGATTCTGTTTGTTTATTATGCTTATTTTTGGTTTGTCTCCTTCAGTTAGATTAGGTCAAGAATCTCTTTTACTGTTAATTGATTGTAGGCAACACTGGCTAGTTATTCTTCAAATCTGTTTCCTTCTTCCTGGGGCATACAGGTAGATTGCTTTTACCAGTCTCCCTTATCGTTTGGTATATGTAGTTTGTTTCTGGTCAGTGGAATTTGAGCAGCTGTTGTGTGCACTATTTCTAGGCCTGGCCTCATGCTTTCTCTTCTCCCATTTGTTGGAGGTACAAATCAAATGAAGGGCGCTGATGATTTCTACAGGCTGAGGGAACCAGAAGATGAAAACAACCTGGGTTCCTGAATTATCTTCTGATGGCTGCCTACTTAATGTACTAATTTATCTTGTACCTGATACAAAAGTAGAATTCTATTGTGTTAAACCATCAAAATTATTGGTTGTAGCCTATCCTGATTTAATACGGTGATGTATCTCCAGCATCTAGAATAGTGACTAGAGCAGGTAATTGTTCATTAACAGATGCATTTTTCTTCAATATTATGGGTTTTAAAGATCTCAAAATAATCAATACATGCTTCAACAATGTTTCAGAATTGCAATTCTAGACAAAGGCTCTCACATAATCTACCTTGGTTATAATTGCCCTGACTTCTGATGGTCTGTGCCAAGAAAATAGTTGCAGAGTATGTTCTTTCCCTGGAGAAAGATCTTACTCTAACTAAAGAGTGGGAAGGCTAGCAAAACACTCTTTGACTTAATCTATTCTACACGATGATTGCAGATTAACTCATGGTTTTAACACATTTGTTCATAGAACAGGACACTTTTGCTAGATCTAAGTAAAGAAAAATTCAACTTGTTACTTGGCATTCTCACATTTAGTTTATTTATGGTAAGAATTCCTAGTTCTCTTATAGGTTGAACAGAGTTAAGCCCCTTGATTTTAAATCTGGTTGTATGGTTATCTTATGTATCTGGGGTCAGGGCTCTACTCCTTCTTTTCTAAGAATCTCCAAGTCAAAAATTTATCTTATTTTTAAAGAAGGATGAAAAATCTGATGACTGTGAATGATTATACATATAATAATGTTTTTCTAGAGAAAAAGTTAGAATGTAAGGATGCTGTCTGTTGTAGATTGAAATATGTACCCAAATTTTGATGTTATTAATCTTAATTTGTACAATGGGTGTGAAAGGGCCTCTTGAAGATGTTATTTTTAAGGTGTGGCCTAAATGAATGAAGTTGGGCCTTTATAGAGATTACTAGAGTCCTTTATAGGCAAAAGGAATTCAGACATAGAAACAGAAAGCTATGGGGAGGAGCCAGAAGTAGGAAGCTGTGCTAGTTTGAAATGATTTATGTACCCTAGAAAAGCCATGTTTTAATCCTAATCCCCTTTTGTAAAGGCAGCCATTTCTTCTAATCCCTATTCAGCATTGTATGTTTGAAACTGTAATTAGACCATCTCGCTGAAGATGTGATGTAATCGAGAGTGGTTGTTAAACTGGATTAGGTGATGACATGTCTCCACCCATTCGGGTGGGTCTTGATTAGTTTCTGAAGTCCTATAAAAGAGGAAACATTTTGGAGAATGAGAGATTCAGAGAGAGCAGAGCAGAACAACAGTCACGAGAAGCAGAGTCCACCAGCCAGTGACCTTTGGAGATGAAGAAGAAAAATGTCTCCCGGGGAGCTTCATGAAACGGGAAGCCAGGAGAGAAAGCTAGCAGATAACGCTGTGTTCACCATGGGCCCTGACTGCATTTGCCATGTGCCTTCTCACTTGAGAGAGAAACCTTGAACTTCATCGGCCTTCTTGAACCAAGGTATCTTTCCCTGGAAGGATGCCTTTGACTGGACATTTCTATAGACTTGTTTTAATTGGGACATTTTCTCAGCCTTAGAACTGTAACTAACAACTTATTAAATTCCCCTTTTTAAAAGCCGTTCTGTTTCTGGTGTATTGCATTCAGGCAGCTAGCAAACTAGAACAGAAGCCAACGGAATCTAGAAGAGAAAGGAGAGGACATCGCCATGTAATACAGGCAGGGAGACCAGCCAAGGTGCCCCAAGGATCCCTGGCAGCCAGCACCAGAATGCTATAGACTTTGGAAAGAAAGCATTGCCCTGCTGATGCCTTGATTACTGAATTGTATCAATAATATAATCTGGACTAAATGAGGCATTTGTTTTTCTATTTAAGTTCAAAATTTGATCAAATTTAGAGACATTTGCAAGAGATCTGCAAGTCATATTTTTATTTCTTAATTCAGTCTCCGGTCACCTGCTATATATTCTATGCATAATGTAATACCATGATGCTGAATTATATTACCACTAATTCCTGGTTTATGTTTAACTCATGAGTTTTAAATATCTTGGGTTCTCTCAAAATTATTGATTTTGTGCCTTTTTGCGTTGTTAATAATACTTGTAATTTGAAAGAAGCAAGCTCTGAATTAATAGAAACATTTTTCTGGTTTGCAAATTCAAGTAGAAGACTTCCTTATGAAAGCTTCAATAAGAATTTATTGTCTTTTGGTGCTTGTTATTAATTTTTTTGAAAGATTTTTCTTAAAGTCTATTCAGTTATTTCTAACACTTTTTGGAATACTTTCTCTATAGGAAGTTCTTCAAGGTCCCATAAAAAAGATCCAAAACTCTTGGAATCCAAAGTCTATTATATATAAAGAAGTTTATAAATATTAATTCCTTTTATAGTCTATATATACCACTATACCATTACTTTCACTTAATGATAGTTGATTTTAAAATCTTAAGCACATCTCTGCTATTATTCATGTAAATTGTGATTAAAGGAAATGTTTAGTTGGTCATTCATGTGGAACGTTCATCCAAGAGTGGTCTGCAAACACTTAGAGAACATTTACTGGTCAGTTTTTCCATCGTGGAGTTGTTGTTTGACCTTAGTGTGACCTAATTGAGGGAGCACAACACAGAATCTCGTTCCAAGTAGGGAAAATATCTTCTGCCAGCATTTCATGAACTATAGAAGTATGAAAGGGGTCTAACCTACCCCAGATGGAAGGTTCAGCACTAAGAATAGGAACCTCACTCACAAAGGAAGGCAGGAATGCATAATCTGGGGTGGGGGGTGGGGGTGGGGGAAGGCTCTACCACCCTTATGTTTTAGAAAATCCTTAAAAATTCTACAAGCAGCATATGCCTCCTTGGTCTGTGTGTGTTTTTGAATAAACTCCTCAAATGTTCCTTTGACCTCAGCACAGTTGAGAGCAGTTGGCAGGCACAGATTTGGGCCCACATTCCCCTAATCTGCGTTCCAATTCCTCCTTGCATTTTGCTCTGTCGTATCCTGTGCGTTTTGTCTTGGCATTTGAACATTTGTCACTGATCCTATTTTAAAAATCAAGCTCGTCGTTGTTTTGGCTCAGGTACTTTAAAAACAGAAATTGAAAAGCAATGAATTATTTGGGAGGTCTTGGGAAAGAAAGCAAAACCAGCTGTTTCCTGTTAATAAGAGTTGAATCTGGAACACAGGTTTCTTCAGGCTCTGCGCTAGTCTTCTGGCCACTATTTCTCCTCCTGTGACTGAGCAAATATTTTATCAGTTACTTAAGATGATGAGAATAAAAACAAGTTCTCCGTCAATTTCAGTAAGTTATTTGGGAAAAGCGCAAAGTTCGGAAAGGAGATGTTTATTTAAACTTGTGATAGGAATTAAACTGTGCAGAAGACTGGTCCTAGGAAAAATTGCGATATTTGTTTTAGGGCAAGCCATTCCCATTTCTACAACCTCCTCTCAATTTACTCCTCTGAATCAGGTACTGGTACAAGAAGCATTGTTATTTGACTTTTTTGAAGCTCTTTCTTCAAAACATTTTTGTCCTATGTACTACCGTCTCAGAGAAGCGGGAACTAATTATTAGTGGATCAACTAATTCATGTGAAGGTTTGAAGAGGAATAATTTATAGACATGTTAGTTTTTAAATTTAAATAAGAGTGATTAGTGCCTTCATTATAATCACAGAAACTTTAGGTACTGTGACAGGACATTTTGAGAGTTTTTTGGTGAAAGAGGGATTTTCCCATAGCTTCCCAGTCACATTGCACAGCCAATCTGCCTACGTGCAAATGAATGCAGACAAATTATTTCCAGATGTTTGCCTATGTACACTTCCTAATGCGAGCTGAAGAGTGTGCCAAGTGTCTGTACGGGTTATGTATTTTAATTAGCATTTCCTGGGTACTACTAGTTATCTAGGCCTGACTGATAAAGATAATTTAAAGGAATAAACTCTGAAATTCCTGATTAATTGTTTCTTGCCCTAAGCGTTTTCATTAAGTAGATGTCTTATATGCATGGTCAAAGGCAGGAGGGTATATGGTGGAGTTTTAAAACATATCAGGTGCAGTTGGTTTCCTGTGGCTTCACTTTTCTCTCCCGTTTGGGGAGGTCCGTTTTGGGAGATGAGAGTCCTATTGGACAGATAATGGACAGCAAGAAGGTGCTAGATCAGAAAGGGTGAGCTGGAAATTTAGAGTAGGAGCCCTACAATGAGATGGAAACCTCGTACCCAAAATGTACAAATGCCTCTTTTTGCGTTTTGCACCTGGAGTTATTGCCCAGGATTATCTATAAGGCTTTTTCTTTTAAATCCTATTTCTGTATTGATTCACTCCTAATAATCTCTGATAATACTTTTAGTTAGCAAATTCTAGTTTACAAAGTGACTTCATATACAGGAGAAAGCTTGACTACAATTAGCTGAAAGGATCTGTTAAGGTCGGCATCATAAAAAATGCTTAGAAAGTAATCTTTGGTGAAATTTCAGCTTGGAAGTAAAAACAGGAAATGGTTAAAATTTTCAGTAATGTCCACTAATCTTTCTTTTGTGCACTCATTCCCCTTGTACTGGTTTATGGAGGAGAATGAGAGAACAGATCTGTCCTTACACACACAGCAAGTTGGCATTATTCTCCTTGGTTGATTATAAGTCTTGCAGTTGGATGAGAATACTCCTCATGGGTGGGGGTGAAATTACTGTCCCTTTGTTGGTGATCAAGCTCCCTTGCCCATTGCTGACTGTGGCTTCCTTCTACATGGCAGACTTCCAAAAGCGCGTGCTCTTGTGGGCTGCACAATTGTGGGTTCCTCACAGGGCCTTTGTTACTCCCTCCTTTGTCTAGCTGTATCACAGAAACACTTGGATATCCTTGCCACAGCATGTGCTGGAGATGCAGGCTGTCCTTTTGGCACTGCATTCCTCCAATCTGCCACTCTTCTTCTGTCCTTTATATATCCCCAGCTGCATCAGGTGCTTTGCTTTCAGGAGCTCAGTCACTTTCAGACAAGAGATGATGATAGTCATTGATTTAGTAACAAGGGAGGATAGTTTGTGTGCTCCTTTCTTGTAGGAAGAAGGGAGCAGCGTGGCCAATTGAAATGACATTGGCCAGTCGAGGGAGGGATGAGGGGAGGAATGGTTGTTCTCCACAAATTCTATAATGCCTCCAAAGATCACTCCTTTTTTCATTCAGTCCTTCTCTTATATCTTTATACAGTGAAAGTCACCAAATCTGTTTGATCTCTGTCACTCTCTCTAATTACATGCTAATAACTGGTATAATGAGGTCTTGGAACAAGGGCAGTCAACTCTTGGTGAAAATATAAATCAGCAGGTAGGAACAGATGTGTAGAAAACAAGATTACCAGCTCTGAGCTTTCACTGTGCCATGGACTTTAGCCAATATGGTTTTACGATGGAATAAAGAGTTTTTATTGGTCTGACAAGTTTGTTAAGTGCAAAGGTTAGTTAAGAGAACCTTTACTATAGGCTATGATATTGAGAGCCACAAAACAACTGTATGAACCCAAAGTTAAATGACTTGACTCAAATTATGCAGCTAATTAGTTACATTTAGAAAATTAAATTAGGTCTTTTGATTTCATTTGCAGGGCTCTTTTCACTGTAATATTTGTATTCATTGGGGATTCAGTCATTGTGGTAGTTTGAAGCTGTTATGTACCCCAGAAAAGGCTGTATTCTTTTAATCCATTCCTGTGGGTGCAGACATATCATGGGCGATGGGGCCTTTCTGGTAGGTTATTTCAATTAAGATGTGTAACCCACCCCATTCAAGGTGGGTCTTAATCCTTTTACTAGAGTCCTTTATGAGAGACTAAAAGTCCCCAGAGGACCTAGAGAGGAAGCCACTGAAGCCAGAAGCTGAAAGCAACAATACCTGGGAGAGAAGGACCAGCAGACACAGGTCATGTGCCTTCCCATGCGACAAAGGTGTCCCACATGACATTGCCCTTTCTTTAGAGGAGGTATCATCCTATTGAAAACCTAATTTGGACATTTTTCACAGCCTAAGAACTGTAAATTGTAAGTTTATAAATCCTCAATGTAAAAGCCAACCCATTTCTGTTATATTGCATTCCAGCAGCTTTAGCAAAGAGCAATAACCAGGAAAATAGGAACCTTTCTAGATATTACAAACAGATGGAATTTATTAGAGGGTACTGGTTACATAGGTATTGGAAGAGAAAGAAAAACTTAACAGGGCAGAGTGGAGCAACCGAGGGGACAGCTAATACGGGGAGCTGCTACCAATCCTAGGGCTAGAGCGTGTTTCTAGAGCCCATCTGGTGGGGGCTAGAACTAGGGCAGGTCCTCTGGGCAGAAGCAGATACCACAGAGGGAAGAGTTGTTTTGTGAGAGCTGGAGCCCTCAGCCATTATCAGAGAAGCCACCCTAGGCAGAGAGACCCAGGGGCTTCTTCCTTCATCTCGTCCTTCATTCTTCTTCTCCTCTCTTTTCCAATTCTTAGTTTTCAGAAATAGATGTGAGTGATATCCTGATAGAATAACTTAGATGTTTTCCTAAGAAATGGACTGTAACAAAACATGGCATGTCTAATAACTTATCTCCAAAAGGGCATATTCAAAAGTTAAAAAGAAGCAAACTCTCAGTAAGATGGTATTAATTTTATAAAAATAATACATATTATACAAATAGTAAATGATCAAAAAAATCATTGTACCATTTATTTCTTTTTATTCTCATCATACTTTTCTGCTGTGATTTCACCTCTACGTTTTTGCCCATTACTGAAAAAAGGGAGAAATGAACAGGGAAGAGAACTAGAAAGAGGAAATAGGTATGGGGGGAGAGGCAAGGGGAATTAGAGAGGTGAATGGGCAGAGTCAAGAAGGCACAGGCAATATAGGGAGAAAAGCAAGAAAGGTCCATTCAGGTGTAGATGAAAAGGTTGAGACAATATCATGCAGGTAGAATTTTAATAGGACTTCTTATATAAATGAGAGGGTGGCTCAGTGGCAGAATTCTCGCCTGCCATGCCAGAGACTTGGGTTTGATTCCCGGAGCCTGCCCATGCCAAAAAGCAAACAAATAAACAAATGAGAGGGAAGAGGAATGATTGTGAAAGTGGAAGAATATATTAAACAAACCTTCTCCTACCACATCATTTTCCCTTAGACTGACCTTGATTTCTTGCCACTTGAGCAGGCACACAGGTGTTAAATTCTCTGGGCTTGTGTTATATCCCCAGGTCCCCCCCCCCCCTTTTTTTTTTTTTATATTTTACACAACTTTTTTTGGTGTCACTTACATTGGTTTAGACTCATAGGTCTAAGGTTGGAGAGCAGAAGGAAGCATGAACAGCAAAAGGAAGCATCTATCTTTCTCCCAATGATAAAAACCTAAAAAAAAAATGACCCACAAACAGAAGGAGAGAAACCAGACAGCTTTAATGCACCTTTGGTTCTGTGTGTTTTACTCCTCCTGGTCAGGGCTGGCCTGGCTGCGGCTCTGAGCCAGTGGCCCAGCTTTGATTTCATCAGCGTGTGTTGATCACCTCTCCCTCTTCTCCCATTATGGGAGGGTGATTGCTTTGTCACCTCTTAACCCTGTTTGGGAGAGATGATGTGCTAATAGTTCTGTACCTTGAAGCAGGTCAGTGATTTTTAATAAGAGTAGGGTCCTTTTTATTTTCGGCATGGAACGTTTAAGAAATGTTTACTGAGGAACTCAGGGACCACCATGTAAGTAATTTTACCCACGGCACCAAGTAGCATGACAGGATTCAGGATGTGGTGGGAGAGTGGCAGGTGGGGAAGGAGAGACAGAGGAATAGTTGGCAGAACCTGTGTGTTTCATCTTCTCAGTTTAGAAGCCCATATGGTGCTTCATAATGCTCTGCTCCATTGCCATATAGTTCTTGTCTATATCCTATTAAAAATAAACTCTATTAAGAAGAACATTTCAGTTAAATTATAAATCTCACATTTTGATTCATAGGGTGGTTTCAGGAGGAGCATGCTAAGTTCAGTTTGACCTTGAAATGTAAATTGAGAATTTGTTTTAATGATAAACATGAACCTAGTTCTAAAAGAACTGTTCCACTACTTAACTTTTCAAGGACATAAGGATTATATGCATTTGATTAAATTAAGGTTAAAGTTCAATTAAAAAAACTTTGTTTTGAAGTAATTCCAAACTTACAGGAAAGTTGCAAAATACAAAAACAACATGGAGGACCCTAATATACCTCCTACCCAGATTTACCAATTTTTAACAATTTGTCACATTTCTTATATCATTCCCCCTTCATCTATCTAATCTCTCTATTTTTTTTAAGCATTTGAGAAGAGGTTATATATATCATCCTCCTTTAACACTTAGTATTTCATGTATATTTCCTAAGAACAAGGATATTCACATATGTAATCACATTAAGTAGAATTGCCAACTTCAAGAAACTTAACATTGATGGAAAGCATACAGCTGTATTCCAATATTTCCAGTCATCCCAGTGTGTCCCTTTGGACATTTTCTCCTCCATTGTTAGATCAAGATCACAGTCATGTATGGTCTTTAATTGTTATTGTCTCCTTAGTCTATTTTTTTAATTGTGGGTTTCATAAAATTTCCCATCTCAAACTTTTCCACACGTACAACTCAGTGGCATCAACCACATTCACAATAATGTATTGTGCTACCATCACCCCAGCCATTGCCAAAACTTTACTATCATCCGAAGCAGAAACGCTGACCCGTTATAAATTGACTCCCTATTGCCCTGTTTTCCACCCCTGGGAACCTGCATAAAATGCAATTTTAATGTCGTTAGAATAAAACAAAATACAACCAATAAACAGCCCCCGCAAAATACTCTTTTCCAAAATTGAGGTACTCCCTCTTTTATAGCTTTATGTACAAAAGTATGATTACTTTTTTAAATTCTGGGGATGAAACTACATAAAAGAAAACCGCATTCCCTATCTTTGAGATGCTTGTAATCTTGTTTGTTGAGAAATTGCTCCAAGAACTAGTTTAAGTGGCTCACAGTAATGGTTAGTGATATATTGAGATTTAATATTACAATTAGTAGAATAGCCTGCTATTTATAATTCATTATACCAGTCCATAAGTTCTATTGAATTTTCAAGGTAATTTCTATAAAACAAATACAATTACAGGAAAATGGATTTATTTTTTATAATGTGAATGATATTTTTTATCTGAGTTATTTAACACTATCAAGATTTCAAAGCATACTGATAGTTGAGGTCATCTTCAATATTCATACTGGCTGTGTCAGTGTAGGGGTCCATCCTTTCTGATGGCTGCCCTTGTCATTACCCACTGCTTCTTGATTTGTAACCTAAGGGAAACAGCAGCTGCCTTAGACAGACCATTCATAGCACACTCACAGAAAACAGAGTCCTACAAAAGTCAAAGGTAAAAAAGAGATAATGGAGCAGTATATATCAGTGGTAATACAAATGTTCTCACCATCTGGTTTTCTTTATCATTGCCCTGTGAGTTCTGGTTTTTGGATTTAGAGACATATGCTTATTTTCATTTACATGATTTTCCCCTAAAAGATAAATATGCGACTTTGGCAGAGAAATCAGAACAAATGTGAAAACTGAGAAACATCCAACTTATTATCTTGACAACTGGCTTTTATACACTAGTTGGACATCTTCAAAAACCAAATGTTTATTTATCATCCATTGACGTAAACCCATAGTGTAGAAATTTTAAGATATGCCATGGAACCAAGAGATATCTATTTCCAAAATAGGTCTTGTTATTTCCTTGCCTAATAGAATGGTAGCACATGCTCTAAAGGATAAAAATGAGAATCATTAGAACATTTAACAGCAAAAATAAAAATAATAAGATAGTTTATCATGACTTATTTAGCACTTGGAATGTATCAGGTATTAAAAGTACTTTCATTCTGTTGGAGCAAATGAGAGAATGAGACCCTTTAGCTCTAGTTAATATATAGTAATGTGTTTATGATGTTAACAGTTTTTTAATGAGGTCATTCAAAAGCAAACAAATTACAAAATTTGAAAAATTTGGCATGTAATAAATACTCTTAAACAATATTTAATTTTTCTTTCCTATTCCAGGATTCTTAAATTAGTCCTGTCTAGCAACTAACTAATTCGGCCCTCAGTAAACATTAATTGAAGAATGAATGTGTAGAGCAGAAGATAATAAAGTTCTGGCTGAGAGAAAGAATGACCAACATAGTACATATTTCATGTAGCATTTACATGAGGCTTATAAAATAGTTTAATTCATACAGAATTCTGGAGATTTTCCAGTGACTTTTACCCCAAATTTACTTGATGAGTCTACTTCATAGCAGTTCAGAAAATTGGGAATTTTCTCTAGTGTTAAAAAGTTATTTGGGCTTAAAGTATAGGCAAATTTCCCTTGAAGTACTGGGGAGAAAGGAGGAATTATTTAATTTCCCATCTGGGGAATTCCTGATATTCTCGCAAGTAGTAGAGGCAACCAATTTAATAGTTGGCAAGAGGCAATCTTGGAGTTTGCCTCTATGAAATTTATTCTTGCAAAGGAGAAGCTAAGCCTACTTATAATTATGCCTAAGGGTCATCCCCAAGGAACCTCTTTTGTTGTGGTCTCTCTCTCTAAACCAGCTTGGCAGGTGAACTCAGTGCCCTTCCCCCTACATGAAACCTGACTCCCAGGGGTGTAAATCTCCCTGTCAGCATGGGACAGGACTCCCAAGATAAGCAGGCACTCAGCATTTTGGAATTGAGAAAGCATTCTTGAACAAAAGAGGGAAGAAAATGAAACGAAATTATATTTCAGTGGCTGAGAGATTTCACATAGAGCCAAGAGATTATCCTGGAGGCTATTCTTATGCATTATATAGATATTCCTATTTAGTTTATGGTGTATTGGAGTGACTAGAGGGAAGTGCCTGAAACAGTTGGAACTGTGTTCAATCAATCGCCTTGATTCGAGAAGACTACTATATAACAATAAAGCTTTTACAGTGTGACCGTGTGATTATGAAAACTTTGTGTCTGATGCTCCTTTTATCCAGGGTATAGATGGATGAATAAAAAATATAAGGATAAAAAATTAAATAGGGGGGATAAAGGGTAAAAATTGGGTAGATTGAAATGCTAGTGGTCAATGAGAGGGTGGGGTAAAGGGTATGCGATGTATGAGGTTTTTTTTATCTTTTTGTTTCTTTTTCTGGAGTGATGCGGTACTCTAAAACTGATCATGGTAATGAACACACAGCTGTGTGATGATATTGTGAGCCATTGATTGTATACCATGTATAGACAGTATGTGTGAAGATTTCCCAATAAAAATATTTTTTTAGAGTTACTTTTTGAAAAGCACATATATGTGTACATTTGTCAAATAGAGGATCAAAGGAATCTGTTTTTGTTAAAATGAACATAGTTTTAAAAACCAGGGAACATAGGTTAGCATGTTTTGAAATATTGAAGGTTGAATTTTTTTTTTTTTTTTTTTTTTTTTTTTAAAGGAAAGACAGAGAGAAGGAAGGAAGGATAGAAGGAAGGAAGGAAGGAAGAAAGGGAAACATTTTTAAACATTTTCTTGTTTTATTGTATTCTGTTTCTCCGTTTTTGTTACATGGGCTGGGGCCGGGAATCGAACCGAGGTCCTCCGGCATAGCAGGCAAGCACTTTGCCCGCTGAGCCACCGCGGCCCTGAAGGTTGAATTTTTAACTTGAATTACTTGTCTTCTGGAAATTACATAGACTTGTTATAAAATGATTGATTTGAAAAGTCAGTCTGATTTCAATCAATTGAATAAAAGCAATGTATTTTGTAATGTCATGGAATTATTAAACCAAATTTATTAAGATATTTTCAGCCAGTGTCTCTCTGTAAATACTTGACACAAAATTCTAAACCAATTTTAATTTTGATGGTTTAAACTAGGAATTGTTAGGTTTATGACTTGGAAAAGGAATTTTAAAATCCAGTCAGAGAGTTAAGCCTGTAATTTCCTGTTCTAATTACAGAAAGCTTCAATTGCAATAGTTAATTTGGGTTTTTAAAATCTAATTAATATTTCCTTTTCTAACATGTGAAGGTAATTAAGTCAGAAACTGATTAGCCTATAAACATTAACTATGTAACAAAAGCTTTCAAATTTTCTTCTATATTCATAGCATGTAATACTCTATTATCAATAAATTCAAATATAAACCGAATGGTTAGCCTGGAATGGCATTAAAAATAATTTAGATGAGTTATAGCCATAAACATTTTTACAGGTTGAGTCTCACAAGAACACTCCAATGTTGATAGTGTGACTTTTCTTATATCTCTCAATACCATAATAATGGCTACTCTTTATTGAATATTTCCTGTAGTCAGGAACCAAAGTTCCCACATTACAAGCACTCTCTCTCTGAAACATCACAACAATGCAGTGAGGTTCGTTTTACGATTAGTGACGCTTTACAACTGAGGAAACTAGAAATGTTAAGTAGTTTGCCCAAGGTTAATGAAGTAAAGTGGTGAGGCTGGAAATAGATCCAGGCTTATCTTAACCTCTCTTTGAGTATTAATAGATGAAAAAACTGAAAGAGAGCTTAAGTGGTAGCTCACAAGCAAGGGGTAGGGCCCAGGGCTGACCCAGTTACTGTGCATCCAAATCTCTTTCTGCTCTATGACCCTAATGCACCAAATTCTTTAAAAATTTAGTTTATCCCATTTACATCACGTGAGGTTAGAAATGGTTTTAGGTAAGTCTATATTAGAGGTTGTTATTCTGTATGCCTTGAGTTGTGTTTATTCTTTTAGATAAAAGTAAGTTTTATTTCTGCGATTTCTGGTATTATAGTCAATTGGCCATGCTTTCTTGTATCTTTTCAATGGGATAATTGCTGCAACTATAATAAAGATTTCAGATAATTGTAATAGGGAAGACAATTGGGTTTTCTTTTATGGATTAAGCATAAATATGCAATTAGGTAATGAACATTCTGTATTTTATGGAGCTTATAGGAGTGGGGGACTTGTATATATATTTCATACTTATTGCAAATTCATAGTTATGTGTATTCTTTATTGATGTGAATTGAGATTAACATATATAAATATGTATTTTATGTTCACTGTATTTATTGAAGCTACTTAAGTGGGTGGAAAATCTTCAACTGGTCTTTCATACATCTGAAAAAAAATGTAGAACATTTTTGCAAGTCAATACCATTTCTTATAGTTGTTGAATATGAAAGATATGATCTTAATTAAGCAAAAATTGCCTAAATTTTATGTTTAAATATTGAGAATTTCTTTAATGCAGATGCTGTTTGTTTTAAGAAGTATTTGTTACACATCAGCATGATTGATTTAATAATTTGACAAGGTTTTGAAGTGGGAGAGATGAGTCTCTTACAAAATAACCTGTCCTTTCTGTATCACTTGTATCCTTTTTCATGTACTCTTATGATTCATGGTCTCTTATGATTCCCAGACTTCTTTAAAAAAATGATTATTTTGTCAGTATTTTATTCTTTTGTAGAAATTTAGGTCAATGGTTTTCTTCTCTGAGAAGTATTTACATTTTAATGTATATTTTTTAACTTTTAATTTTGAACTGCTTTCAAACCTACAGTACAGCTAAAAAATAACACAAATCCCATACAGAGAACTCCAGTATACTCCTGTTCCCTTTGATACCCAGATCCACCAGTTTTAACATTTTTTTTAACATTTGTTGTAACCATCTATCTTTCTATCTATATCTCTGTTTTAGTTTGCTAATGCTGCCAGAATGCAATATATCAGAAATGGGTTGGTTTACAAAAGGAAATTTAAGTTACAAATTTACAATTCTAAGGCCATAACACTCTCCCAACTGAGGCATCCAGAGAAAGAAGGCTGATTGGGCGGGCCAAGGTGGCTCAGCAGGCAGAGTTCTCCCCTGCCATGCCAGAGACCTGGCTTCAGTTCCCGGTGCCTGCACATGTTTAAAAAAAAGAAAAAAAGCATAAAGAAGCCTGATTTATTCTGTCAGCGGTTTCTGTCACATGGGAAGGCACATGGCAATGTCTACTTGCCCTTTGTCCTGGTTTCTGGATTCAAACCGCTTCCCCTTGGGCATTTTCTTTCTGCATCTCCAGACATCTGGTGTCTGTGTCAGCTCTGAGCTTTTTCCGAAATGGTTCCCTCTTAAAGGACTCCAGTAAACAGATTAAGACCCACCTTCAGTGGGCGGAGATACATCTCCAAGGAAACCACCTAATCAAAAAGTCCCACAACAATTGGGTGGGTCACATCTCCATGGAAACAACTTAATCAAAAGGATCCCATCTATGCTGATTTGAAAAGATTATGTACCCTAGAAAAGCCATATTTTCATCTTGATCCAATCTTATGTGAGCAACTGTTGCTTTTAATCCCTATTTAGTACTTTAGTTGGAAACTTGATTAGATTGTCTCCATTGAGATGTGACTCACCCAATTGTGGCTGTTAACCTTTGATTAGAGGGAGATTTGACCCTGCCCATTCTATGTGGGTCTTGTTTAGTTTACTGGAATCCTTTAAAAGAGGAAACATTTTGGAGAGAATCAGAACCTACAGAAATGAGGGAGCCATGAGAACTGGAGAGCTCACACAGCCAGAGACCTTTGGAGATGAAGAAGGAAAATGCTCCTGGGGGAGCTTCATATACCAAAAGCCTGGAGAGAAAGCTAGAAGATATCTCCATGTTTGCCATGTGCCTTTCCAGTTGAGAGAGAAACCCTGAACTTCATGGACCTTTCTTGTGTGAAAGTAACCTCTTGTTGGTGTCTTAATTTGGAGATTTTTATAGACTTTGACATTCCCATGGCCTTAGAACTGTAAGCTAGCAATGTATTACATTTCTTTTTTTAAAAGGCATTCCATTTCTGGTATATTGCTTTCCAGCAGCTAGCAAACTAGAACACCATCCAAATAATTGGTCTGCCCCCACAAGATTGGATTAAGAAAAACCATGGCTTTTCTGGGATACACAGCAACCTCAAACCAGCTCTCTCTCCCTCTCTGTCTCACCCATTTTCTGAACATTTGAGTAGAGGTTGTATACATCATACTCCTTGAACACTTAATACGGCCATGAACATTTTCTCACAAGAAGGATATTCACTTATATAACCACCTTAAGTGCAGTTATCAAATTCAGAAATTTAAATTGATAAAAAGCTTATAATCTATATCTAATTTTTTTTCATTTATCTCAATGATGAACCCTGGAGCCTGTTTGCCTCCCTTGCTACATGCCATCCAGGATCATATAGTGGATTTAATTGTCATTGTCTCTAGTTGCTTTTTCTACTTTTTTAATTGTGGGAGCATGTATTCAGTCGAAATTCTCCCATCTCAACCACTCCCAAGCAAACCATTCACCAGGATTAATCACATTCACAATATTGTAGTACCCTCACCATCTTCTGTTACTTTCCCATTTCCCCAAAGAGAAACCCTGTACATACCATTATGCCTTAACTCCCCATTCTCTCAACCCTGTTTCTGTCTCTAGGAGTTTTGGAATTTAGATTGTGAGGCTTCTGTTCCTTAGGCTTTCATCCAGCCTAGAGCCATGATAGAGCGTTCCTTGAATGCCAGGAGCTAATAAGAAAAAGGAAAAGAAGAAAACACCTTTCCCAGTCTTTGCAGATTTACTTGTTTGAATGTACTCCTTCAGAGCTTATACACAAGAGTTTGGAGAATAGTTGGAAGTCAAAGCATAGCAGCCTCCTGATCCTTTGTATGCATGCACCTTGTCTTGGGCATGCCTTTGTGGCTTTAGAAAATCCCCCATTTTCAAGGTTCTGAGTATCTCTTCTTTCCTAGGAAAGTCTCCTCATGGCCTGAGGTGCTGTACAGTGTGTCCTGCAGCAGCAGTCCGTTGCCCCCGGGAGCCACTTGACTGCTCTCCGTCAGCCAGCCACCTATACACAGGGCAGTTCTGGGACAGCGTGACCCTCAGGCCACCATCAGGCAGATTGGACCACACATATAAGCTCCCAATATGTTCACGAGTGTTACTCTGCTCCCTCTGGAACCAGAATCAGAGACCACACTGGGAACACGGACCAGCACTGCACTGAGCTGGTGAGGGGTTGGGGAGGGCCGCCAGGCACCAGGAAAGCCTTCCATTTTCACGTAGCCTTATTTTTGGATTCCACACTCATCCTGTTACTTTTCTGAGAATTTGAGAAAGATATTTCTGTCAGTTCTTGCTGGTTGTTCAGAGCTTTTTAGGGAGTATGGAGCCCTGAAGTGTCTCACTCTGTGATTTTGATCAGGGCAGGCCTCACATGGAAAATTTTTACCGTAATGCCGTACTTTGAAGCTTTCTCCTCAATAGAATTTTGCGCATTTTTATCAAGCAGATGAGAGATATTTTGGAGAGATGGAGATGACTTTTTTGAACATAGCTAGGTGAATTTTTACTCCATGTCTGCATTAAACTGACAATGAAACCAGCAAATCATCTAATAGCTATTTCACATGTGTTTATTGACACTTCATTACATGTCACTGAATGTCCACTGAAGCTAGTTTGGCTATTCATGATAAACTATATGATAGCTGGGTACTGCATGCCCTACAATGTCTTCAAATGAGGATTCTGTTAAATATGAGCTATGATGTATATAAAAAATTTAAATTCTAACTTTTTCTAGAATCGCTAATAAACAATAAATCAAAGATTTTGATAGAAAGCTTTAACTTTAGATGGACAGTATTTCTGTATATTTTATGCTTTGAAAGCTAGTTGTATTAAAAATGCTCCTTTTTCATAGAAACTCTCAGAACTTTGGGGTATAAATTCTGGATGTCTCTAAAAGCTGATTGTTTGCTCTGAGAACTCAAAATATAACTGTAAAGTTTTACACATATATTTAAGTATATATAAATAATAAAGAATGCAACTTTATATATACAATTTATAAATACCCATGCATTTTATAAATATATAATTTATACATATGTATAAAATTCTTTATATGTAAAGAAAATACCTCCATAAAGGTAGAATTTGGTTGTCTTTGCTACTGAATTTCCAGTATCTGGTTATATAGTAGGCACTGAACATTTTATGGTATTGAATGAATAACTTTTTCCTGAATCAGTGATGTATGAAGTAGTGGAATTATTATAAATACTAGTGTTTTAAGGAAGACATACAATTTTTAATAACCTTCTCTAAACTGTTCCAGAAATGGAATAAAGGGTTAGAACATACTCAACTTACCCTAAAAATAACTTGGTGTTCATGATGTGTGCCTAAATAGGAAAAGAAAAGAAATACTGCTTTTATAATATTTTAGAGAAGCTATGACTTTTTGATGGTATTATGCTTACTGAATTCTTGGTTGGTACAAATCTCAGTGGTATGAGTAGTATGAATTTGGGTTGTAATCTGCTTATGTGCACATTATGTACACATTAATCTTTTCAGCCACACCTGTACAAATATCGAAACTTATATCATACTAATATTAATGAAGACCAGCTGTTTGTACAGTGAACTTTATTCCCTATTTCTTACTGTTCTTCCCTTTACAATTTTCAGTGGGTATAAATTTCTTCCTTTTTTAAAATGTAGACTGTTGACATCAGAAGGAAAATACCCATTTGAGTCTGTTTTGAAGAGACTGTCTAATTTTACAAAAACCAAGAAATAGTCACATAAAATTCATTTTTCATAATTCCACAAGTCGTGGTTTGTGACAAAGTCACAGGGATATGCTTAAGGCTGTTATTTTAATAATGGCCTCAAGGACATGAGAATCATTACACCAACAGAGCAAATGTGTGATTTTTTTCAAATTGAAAACAACCTAAATGTTCAAAATTAGGAGAATTTTGAGAAATTAGTAATACATCATGTGCTAATGTAGAGGCATTTAAAAAGATGCTGCAAAAGAGAGGGCAAAAGATCATTTTTCATAGCTGACAGGATTAGCTAATTAAAACTCCAAGATAATTAACTAAAAATATCGGAACTGATAATAGAATTCAATAAGTTGGCTGGGTTGAAAATAATGTTAAAAATATCATAATTTTTAAATAAACAGTAATGAACAATTAGAAGATATAGTGGGCAAATAAGAAAGCATGATAGCAACAAAATACTTTTAGCCCTAAAAACAAGATAGGAAGGAGTAAGCTGAGAGATATAGCAGAAAGTATGTAAGAGTACAGGCTTTGGAATTAGACACACCTAAATTTAAATCCTAACTCTGTCATATTTAGCTGGGGGTCTTAATCCCTCTGAGCCTCAGTTTTCTTCATCTATGAAACAATTACAATAATATATACTCCACATATTGATGTGAGATTAAATGAAATGGTGTATGCCTGGAAAGAGTAGTCAAAAACAATATCTATTAAATATAATTTTAAATGTGTCAAATCTTTTTTAAGAAAATGGAGAGACTTCAGAGACAAATAGAAAATATCTTGTTTGATTAAGGTCATAGTTCGAATTAATGAGGGCAGATGAAACATTTCAACAAATGGTTCAGGACTTTGGATGAAATCTTTGGGGAAAAATATAACTAGATGTATTCTTTTCACATATACTCAGATCAATTCTGTTTAAATTGCAGCATTAATTAAACAGGGTGAAACTATATTAATTATAATAAAACAAGAGTAAGTATTAGATATTCATATTGACCTGGGGGAACATTTCTGAGGCAAAAGAGCAATAGCAGAGCCACAGAGAGAAGATGGGCAGATTTGTTAACCTAAAAAGTTAGGTGTAAGTGCCACCAAAAACTAAAATGAAAAACAAAAAAAAGTTTACATCCTATATGATAGGCCAAAGATTAATATAAACACATAAAAAAATTTTTCAAATCAATAAAAACAATTTTGAGCCCTTTAAGAGGTAAATGAGAAAAATGCAGAGCAGAGAATTGACAAAAGCAGTACAAAGTGCCAAAAATTTGGTGCATATAATCTCATTAAATATAAAAATTTAAATTAAAATATTAGCATGATACATTATTTTATGCTTATTAAATTGTTGAATGACTTGAGGGAGAAAAAATATAGTACCCATTTTTAGTTAGGATGCCCTGAAACTGGAAACTGCAGATGAGGGAATAAATTGGAGTAAATATTAAGGAACGTATATTAGATTTATAGACCTTGACAAATATTTACTTCTACTATAAATTTGTTCTTAAATACTTAGAAATGCAGATGAGAACTAATGTGTAAAAATATGCATTAGAGTATTATTTATAATAAAGGAAAAATAGAAATAACATTTAGGGATTGGCTATATCATCATGGGACAGCCAAATGATAGGATAGTTTATAGAAGTTAGATGAGCAATTTTGAAGAAATACAATTTTTTCTTTTTTTTTTTTTTTTACATGAGCAGGCACCAGGAATCGAACCCGGGTCCTCCGGCATGGCAGGCGAGCATTCTTGCCTGCTGAGCCACCGTGGCCGGCCTTGTAATACAATTTTTAAAGGAAAAAGAAGTATGTAGTTCTATATACCTCTACATGATAGTCTATTTTTTAGCAGGTATTTTTTTTAGGGGTTATGAAAAACTTTCAATTTTTTCTTTGTAGTTTTGGTAATATGTAGAAAAAATATAATATTTTTATATTTAGGAAATAGAAAATGTTATTGTTAATATATTAAGTAAGTAAAGCTATGAAATAGCACATGCAGATGGTTTCAGGTATATATATATATATATATATATATATATATATATATATATATATATATATATATAATTTTTTCTTTTGCATGGGCAGGCACTGGGAATCGAACCCAGGTCTCCAGCATAGCAGGTGAGATCTCTGCCTGCTGAGCCACCATGGCCCGCCCAGTCTCAGCTATGTAAATAAAAATTCTGAGAAAAGAGCCTGAAAAGAATGAGTTTGAACTCTAACTGGCAAGAAATGGAGAAAGTGTGGAAGAAGGCGGGGGCTGGGCCATCTTGTGGTCAAAGCAGCAGTGAAGGTGCATCAGTACGAGGGCTCTAACTTCAGGTGGGGAGGGAGGGCTCAAGCTAAGTTGTAGTAGAGGGAATGACTGGAAGAGGTTGGTAGTGAAGTATTATCAGGGGTGGGATTGAAAGTGTTTGGATCCTGGGTATATGACATGAAGGACAAGAAGAAGTCTAAAACCTGGAGAATTTATAAATATTAAAAAAAATAATTATTGTAGAAATTTGGAAATAATTCAGAACAATACAAAAGACAAAACAAAAATGAAAGTTTCTGTTATAGAAACATGGAAATTTTGAGGAAAAACTGGTTGGAAATGGATGATAAATTAATTTTTAAACTTGAATTTGTGCCAATAGGATATTAAAGACATATTCAAATATCCCACCCCCCTACATTTTTACTATGTAATACATGAACATGGTAAACAGTAATAATCAGACAGGTATATGTTAGTAGTAAATCGCCTACTGAATATCCTAAACCTACCACAAGTCCTGTTCTTCATTGGTAACTACCTTCAACCTAAAATTTTAATTTTCTCCTAGTGTTCATTTCTAAATCCATGGAACTTTATCCTCAATATCTTAGTCTATTAATATCAAACATGACTTAATGCCTCCATACTCTAAAAGACCATGAATCTATGGTATTCTTCCTCTAATCTCTTTAGGTTGATTAATAACTTTTGGGTACTGTCTCGATAACCATTATAATATATTAAACTTAAACTTCTCTATCTTGATGTTTCAACTTTAGACAGTATTATTTACTTCCTTACAGTAAAATTGGAGAATATGAGTGATTGTAAACTTTCCTCCAAGTTTCATCTGTCTGTTTACCCAATATCTGACAGCCATACTATATATGTTATGATTCATAACATTTATATTATAGTCTGTATGTATAATCCATATTTTGCATAGAGTTAAATTGAAACCTGAAAAATTTAAGATTATTGTTATGCAAATATTATTGATGTAGAACCAATTCTATTTGGGAAACACTGAGAGATAAACATTATACTATCTTCTTTACTTTTTTATTTTTGGGTGCATGGTCTGGGAATTGAATCCAGGTCTCCCTCATGGAAGGTGAGTATTCTACTACTGAACTACCCGTGTACCTTATCTTCTTTACTTTCAAACCAATGTTATTAAGGTTGTAATTTACATACCATAAGATTCATCAGTTTCACCAAAATTCACCAATAAATGTGTGATCCAGTGATTTTTAGTAACACAACTCAGTGGTTCAGTCATCATTATCATCTAGTTTTAGAGCATTTCATTACCTCAAACAATAGCAGAATGCATATTCTTTTTAAGTACACATGGAATATTTACCCATTGAAACCATATTCTGGGCCATAAAGTAAGCCCCAATACATTTAAAAGGATCCCAATCAGATTAAGCATGTTCTCTGATATAAATGGAATTATATTAGAAATTGGTAACAGAATAATCTCTGTAATATCCCCCCATACTTGGAAACTAAATAACACACTTTAAAATAACCCATGAGTCAAAGAAGTTAAAAAGGAAATTTAAAGATACTTTGAACTGAATTAAGATGAAAGCACAACTTAAAATTGGGGGGAATGCAGCTAAATCAGTAATCGGGGAAATTTATAGCACTATAGATATATATCAGAAATGAACTGGATCACACATCAGTGACCTCAGGATTCACATTAAGAAAGTTGTAGAGCATGAGCAAATTAAACACAAAGTAAATAGAAATAAGGAAGTAAATATTGAAGTATCCAAGCTTGTATCTCTCCTTTCTCACAGAGTTCTGTGTATTACATTCGGCAAATATACTTAGAGAGGTTATGGCTTTACTATATTTTAATAATTCTAATTTCCTAATCCCTCTTCATTTTGTATCTGAGGATTTCTTTTTATTTCTTACAGGTGCAGCTATGTATTAAAAACATAAATGCATTTTATGCAATAGTTTAAAATGTTATTGGCTAGGAGATTTTCAGAGTATCTAGCCTGCCCCATTTGCAAATATTTTCTGGATTATTTTTCTTGTCAATTAAAAAGTAATGTTCATTTTTATCAAGAAAATCATTCATCTGTTAGTTTGTTAAGATTATTGCTAAATTTAAACCAGTATTTCTTGAGATCATTTTTTTGGATCCCTTCAATTTCTTGTTCTAATTTGAGCCAATTTCTAATTTGAACCCTGCTCCACAGACGTCACCCTGAGATTTTGTTTTTTTTTTTTTTTTTTTTAACATGGGCAGGCACCGGGAATCGAACCCGGGTCCTCTGGCATGGCAAGCAAGCATTCTTGCTTGCTGAGCCACCATGGCCCACCTGAGATTTTGTATTTTTAATTTCTACTGTTTGGTTAGGTTCATTGTCTTTGATTTTATTCACTAATTACTTTCTGTTTTACAGGTTATACTTATACAAGTAATTATTTTAGAAAGAGTATTTGGGTGGTATAATTTCTGAAATTGGTGCTTCTGAATGTCATCGTTTATCCTTGTCGTTGCATGAGTCTTTTTTCTGGTTATAGAATTATAAGTTTAAAGTAATTTTCCCTTCAGTTCATTACATGGTGCCAGAATAACTTTAATAAGAAAATCAATGAAGTTAGTGCCACAAATATATAGAACAATTTTACTTATAAATAAGGATTCAAGTTTCTAAACAAAATGAACACCAACAATGGATACAATGATAAAGCTCTATGATGAATTCTTTGTGAACTAGTTCACTATCAATAAACCATTGACATAAATAATTATACTATAATTGAAAGGAGAAAAAGTATGAGGCAGTATCAATAGTAATAATAGTTAACACTTATAGATTTAATATGTGTCAGATACTGTTCCTAATTCCTTACATAGATTACCCCATTTAATCCTTATATCAAGTCTATATGGAAGATGATGTTCATTTTGTACGTCAGAAAATGGAAACAGAGTAGTTTACAAAAGGTAACATAATTCTTTAAAAGACGGAAGAGGAATTCAAACCTAGTAGCCTGACTCCAGTGTCTTTGCTATACAGTATTGTGGCATCAATGGATACTAAAAAAGTAATTCTATAAATTTTTGTCACCACTCTTAATGAAGCATTATGTAAATAGGAATGAAGGAACTGCTTATTATATTTACCCCAATATAGAGTTACAGCCAAAGAGTTGGGAAATAAGGGAGAAATTATTTACCCCAATATAGAGTTAAAGCCAAAGAGATGGGAAATATGGGAGATAAGTAGAGAGATACATTGGATTAATTTTTACCCTATATTCAGGAATATTTTCTCAACTGCCTCCTACCCCCCCATCATGAAACTTCTATTGCATGTTTGTTTGGACAGCATGTTTTAATTTCTTAGAATTTTCTCTTGTTGTCTTATTTCTCTTTGTGTCAGATTTCTTTGGTTTAGTTTAATTTTGTGAATTCAATATCTCAAATCTTTCTCAAAATATTAATTAGGAAATAAAAGTAAGTTATACACTTGTCCCTAAATTCTATGTACTTTTTTTCATTGTGATTTGCTTTATTTTTATTTCTTAATACCTCTTTTTTTCTTTTTTTTTAACGTGGACGGGCAGGCACCGGAAATCGAACCCGGGTCCTCTGGCATGGCAGGTGAGCATTCTTGCATGCTGAGCCACCATGGCCCGCCCTCTTAATACCTCTTGCATGTATTAATTATAAACTAGAGGAGAAAAATGCTTTGAATTCTCTACATTAACAAAAATAACCTTTTGATAAATAAGGTTAAAATTTTTTTTGGTCAAGGATTGAAATAATGAGCTGTTTTATCTAGCTTACTATTCAAATTTTTATTTTATGGAACATTTTCATGCAGTAATTCAGCATTATTTTGTGGCAGGTGACCCAATCAGTATACCTGGAGGGTTTATTTATCAATATATGATAGAAGTGACTTAGTGAAAGCAAAGGAGCAAATGAGTTGTAATGAGATAAGGGCAGAATTCAGATGTTTGCTGATTATTTCATTAATGAAAAATCAAGTAAGAATTATTAAGTGAGTGATGGTAGGATTATAATTTAAGGCACAATGCAGGTAAAATCAGTAGTTGCAGAGCAATAAATTAAGTTCCTTCCGGCAACTCTGGTAAAGGCTCATTGGAGTACAGTTGTGTGAAGTTGTCTGCTTGTTAAGTCATTAAATTCAGATCGAGTCCAGGAAATACCATATCCAAGGGAGGAAAATCGCGTTTCAATTGATTTTACCTCCTCTAATTTGTAAGTAGAATGCAATGTCTATCCAAATTTTCACAGCATTTTTTACATACATTTTAGAGCTTTCACTACTACTAAATGGGTAAGTGAAAATTCGGTGAACATCCTGGCTTTGCATACCAAGCCTCTCATCAATCAAGTAATAGTGCCGATTTTAAAGGATTGGCTTTAATCTAGAGAATGTTTCTTGGTTTCATCATTTGTTAAATAGGAATAATGTTACTTGCCTCTCAGACTTTTTGTGAGAATTAAAAAAGAGAATACATGTTAGGGCTAGAGAACAGCATCTGGCACATAGTAAGCACTTGGTAAATATTAGATATCATTTTCATTTTACTTCTCTGTAAATATCTCTACTTTAAACCTCAAGGTTACAGGCAAGTTAGCTTGCAGGGAGAAGTAAAATTACATCATGGTGTCCAAACAAACAAAAAAGAGATATTGCTTTTCAGCAGATTTTTCTTAGCAGCCTGCATATAGCAATAGCTGTCATGGAGCTCATACTTCAGGTCTGTGCTTGTTTCAAAGAAAGCTCGCCATGTGTTAGGAGCCTGGCAGATGACTCACTTCTGATTCCTTTTATGTCCACTTTCTCTGGTTTCTCTTCTAAAACGCACAAGCAGCACAGCATCAATTTCTCTTCTGTCTCTCACACATACACACCACACTCGCTTTTCCCCCAGCATGCACACACATGCATATACACTAGTTATGTGTTATTTTTTAATCCCCAGAGGATTCAGGGAGCAGGCTGTGTGCAGCTGCCGCGTTTTCCACGGGTTAAACTGGCAATTACCTACTGTGTGGAGTTGCTAGGAGAAGGTGGATAAGCATGAATACAGCATCAGTTGATATACATGTTCTTTCAGTAACAACCTGTGGAGCTCTGTGATCTGTCTCCTGTATGGCTTCTTCTGTTATTTTCTCTTTGTTGTCATTCATATTTATTGCATTTATTGTTAGAGCATTATATATTTTTAGGTGTTGGTTCCAGGTCAATCAAGAGACAAAAAACCTTGGCATTTAAACAGGCACTTTTCTCTCAGGGTGGTGCTGCTGATACTGGTTGCTACCATCTGTTTTCTTATTGCATCCTGCCTCCCTTCCATTGGTAGAGAGGGATTCGTCTTCTTCTGGAGCACAAAAGTCATTCACGTTTCTCTTGTGCATAATCAACCTCGTAAACTGTAGCATTCTGATGTGCTTCGGTGCACAGAACAATCACAGATGAGCTGCTCTGGGGGAGAGCTTGAGCACGCAGTTGGTCAGTAGTACAGGGGCAGGCTCACATGTGCCGAGCATTCTTGTGAGGTCAGAGGCACTGTTTATACTGCTCTATGCTTGAGGGGGGTGGTGTGGCGAGCAGTGGATATGCCTGTCAAAGTGAATAGCAATTCTGGCAGAGGCTTCCCTCAGCTTTGTAAACCTGCGATGTTTTGATAGATAAGAGATGCTACTGTATCACAGTTTGTGATGAGTAGTGGACTGAGGAATGCTTGTTCTGGCTGCTGAAACTGACTGTAACTGTATTGCCTTAGGAGCATCATCATGGGGTCCTCTGCTACAGAAATTGAAGAACTGGAAAACACCACTTTTAAGTATCTTATAGGAGAACAGACTGAAAAAATGTGGCAACGGCTGAAAGGAATGTGAGTAAGCTCTTTGCTGGTTTCTGCGCTTTTATTTTCCACCGAAAGATTTGACTATTAACGTAACTAATTGTTGGTGTTATCTGCCTTTGTGGACTAGTGTTTCCTATAGAAATATTTTTGCCTGAAAAGAAAATGTGTCAGTCTTATCTAAAAACTTGCTTGAAGGATGTATTATTTTTGCACTTGAACATTTAATGTAAAGAAAGTTACTCTTTGAGAAGTCCCTTCACTATCATACTGGCTGCATGACTTCTTTTATACATTCTCTATGTGTTACTTAGATATGTGATTTAGGCATGCAGAAAAGTAACTAGAAAAGGGTACTTACTGAAATAAAAATTTCCTCAGGGAAGTAGAGAGATTATGACTGGTATTTATTTTTCTGTGCTTAGATTTTGAAAAGCAAGGACAAGATTAATGTGATATTAAACAATTATGCTTCATTTTGCTTATTCTTTATGTCTTAAATAATAATATTTCTATATGAAAAATATGCTTATGTGGTGAAAATATTAGAAGCACTCCAAACTTATTGGAGAGTTTCGGCTTTAAATTAATCAGTTCACGTATTCTAAGGTAACACAGAATAGCCCATGGTATAAAGTAGCCCTTATAAGATGGGTCAAGAGTTGTGCTTATGTCAAGCATGAAATGTAAGAATCCAACTCAAACTTTGATTGCGATGCCACGCAACTTGCTACTTAAACAAAATTCAAGTATTAAACAATTTTTTTTGCTGTGTATGCTATAACTCCTATTTTGTGTTCCAGCATACTATGCTTAAATGCTTTAATTGTGACATATTTTAAAAACAGGATTTAACATTTAGGTAAAAATCTGAAATATGAATATTTAGAGGCTATTGTAATCATTTAACATATTTGCAGGATGGCAAAGGAAAATATGTATTTTTTCTGTAATAATAGCTGAAAAGATCCTACAACATGTGAAATAGAAATTTTCCAGGTCTCATATCTCTTATGCTCTGTGTCTATGTACTGCTTTGGAAAATTGTAGTATCTGAGTAAATTTGATGTTACTTTTTTGATATATATGACTTTTTTGAAGGATAAAATTATAAATTATATCAAACTTTGTTTAGAGGTAAAAATCTCTTTTATTTTCCTCCCTTTTCATGCAGTTAATAGTGCTGGCATATTTAAATAGTGTTCTTTATATATGTTTCTAGTACTTGAAGTAATATATGGCAACTACGTTACTACGTTAAAAGGATGCTAATAATGCAAATAGCATTCAGCAGAGAATAACTTTTAAAAGGAAGCCATCTTTATATTATTTGAGTGAATTAGAGAGAGAAATCCATTTCCACGATTCATAGAAGACTTAGAAATTACAGCTTCTGAAAGAAGTGATTCTCTAGAGAAATCAGTAATCCTAAAAAAGCAAATTACAACTTAGAAAATTAACATAGATGCAAATCAAACATTATTAGTTGTTCGATACTCTGTGTCCTAATCTAATGAATGAATGAATATCTGTCCCAGAAATATTATATATTGTATTATAATCTATTTTAGATTTCTTGTTTGTTTGGTTTATTTTGTTATATTTTCTATAATTACCTGGATGTATGAATACGTACAGTGGAAGATCCATGCATGCATCTTTAAGAGATTTGAAAAGTGATTTTCCTTTTGTCTAACCTTTTAGGGCAAAGTTATCTGATTTTTTTCATTTTTAACAGTTGACCTCAAAGTCTACCTGTCATTTTATTTCAGGAGAGGGTGGAAGAGTCATGCAATAGTATATCATCATAACTTGATGCTCAACATTGCTGTAGGATATATAATATATGCACATCTCAAATATATTTTGAGTTGTATTCACATGTAGCCACTTAGTAACCACTTAGGAAAAAAATACCAGATTAGCCAGATTATTAAAAAATCACTATTATTGAACTGATTGTACTCATTGGCTGCTTTTGCATTAAAGAAAGGAAGAATTTGCATTTTGGTACTATCACTTTAACTTGTACTTTGACTTAAGACATTTCCAGTATTCTAGGTTTAGAACTGTCAAAACAAGAATCTCTAAATCTAAAATCTGCATGACTAATGACAACCAAATTGTTTAATTATGGTCTTTTGTATAGTCTGCATTCAAAGTGGTGATATGTGAGACTCCCTATTCCATTGCTGAAATTTTCTTGCCTATTTAAAATACAATATTGACTCTAACAGAATTTTGGCTTATCATAATTGCCAGTCCTAGAATTCTGCTTTTAAATATTGGCAATTATTATGCTATTCAGAAAAGCTACCATACAATTTTACAATAATTTTCTTAGTTTTGGCAAAATGAATTCAATGTAAGGCTTTAGATATTTGTTTGAAGAGCAATTTTTTGATCCTTTCATGCTTCCAGTTTTACAAATGCATTGATTTATTTCAACTGGATATTATACTTTTAATAGCCTTACTAATAGATTTTTGTGGTTAAACAAAAATGGAAACACAGGTGAAATTAAAATAATGTTATTCAATTGTACTTTAAATATGAAAATTATGAACTTCTACAGGCAGATAGTTATTTAGAAAATGCTTTTATAAACATTGCCATAAAACATTTTAGAATACTGCTTTGAGTCCACAGAAATAATTTCTTAGTTTTGTAACCTACATGATTAACTAAATTAAAGTACAAATTCTTCTCTACCTTTTTGTTGATTTCTTTCATTGAACCTCTTTTAAATCTCCATCAGATAACATTTAACTGGCACCATATAAAATTATGTGCCATGAAATCTCTTGTTCCTTGTGAGAACAAAGGTGAAATATTTTCCTACTCCATTCTGAAGTACTCCATTCTGAAGTAGACTTCAATGCTTTATTCTATTACTTTTCTTTTTATAGGTACAACTTTTTCTTTAGCTCTCTTTAATCCATCTTTTACCACTAATTTGTCACTCAGTTTGACAATTTAGATTCTACACTATGACTCAACTATGATGTGGAAATATTAGCAAATGACTATGGCATCATGTTACCCATAAATTTCATCTAAAACTAGTTCATGTACTTGTTCCTAAGTTATCAGTGATTTAGGGACTAGAAAACACTTCCCATTTCTCCTGTCATCTAAATACCTGAGGAAATTTCTGATTTGCAGGTTTCTTGTGACTCTGTGTCCTAAACTACTTCCCATAATGTACTCAGTAGCTTAACAGAGAAGAGGAAAGTTTGAACTGCTCAAAACCAGCAACTATGAAAAAATACATAAATCATTCACCCCTTCATAATACTTATTGCCAGTTCCTTTGGTTTTTAAAATTATAGGAGTAGAAGCTGTATTTCATAGTTGGAAACTGATTTAAAACCCTATACTTGATTTTATGTATACAGACATCCTCCTCTTTGCCTCTCCAAATCCAGACAAGTGTCCAGATATTAAGATCTGGAATTGATAATGCACAGCTGTAAGACATTAAATTAAGCTCCTTTCTGTTTCCTCCTTTATCGGTGGTAAGCATGGCCATCAGGAGTGGAAGGACAAAACACAGAGAAACAGAAAGTGAAGAAGAAAGGAAAAACTGTAAAACGTTTAGGTGCTTCAATTGAAGTGGGGAGTGTGTGGTTGCAGTTCTCAAATAAAAAAGCCCACACCCTGAGCACTGGAGGATATAGTAGAAACACATATTTAGAATAAAAATTGTTACAAGATGTAAAATGATAGGGGCTATTAGCATCAAATACCAAGTTGGAATTGTACTTTGGGATGAAGCAGTACTGTAGATAAAAAACAAACTTGATGCTTTTACTCTCCTGCTTAAGACCCTTTAAACTTTCTTTTGCCCTTGTTTCAAAGCTCAGCACCCTAAACTAGGTCTCTTGGTTCCTGCTTGACCTCCTCTCATGGAGCCACCTCCTCATGCCTCTTCCTCTGTGGCCACCTCTCAGTCACTCCAGGGTTGCCAGAAGAAATATTGCTTTCTGCCCATTTGCCTCTGCAGACTGTTCTCTCTTCCTGGGGGAACCACTTCCTTCTCGGTCAGGGTGGTCCTGCTCCCCCCACACCTTTTGGAAATGTGTGGGGATGTTTCTGGTTGTTGCATTGACTGGAGTCTATTTCAGCATTTATTGGGCAGCAGGGCCCAGGCATGCAAAATATCCTACAATGCTGGGAACATTCCCTTAGCAGGAGGAAGAGCCCCACTCCAAACGCCTCAAGGATCTCTGCTTAAACTTCGCTTGCAAAGGAAATCCTCCTGACACCCTCCCCACCCCTTATATTAGGTCAGTTTCCCATATTTGGCATGTAATGTAGCTTGTACTTTTCTTTTCATAATAAAATGTGCCTTCCTAATGGATCACAATCTGGTAAAGGCATTGCATTTGCTCTTGGATTCCCAAATCCCAAAACAGTCCCTGGTTCATAGAAGAAAATGCAATGAATATTTTTTAATCAATCACTGAATGAATGCAATTTTGAATCATATAATAGCTCTTGATGGAAATTAGGTTAGTCAGGCTACCAAAATCAGCTTAAAACCTGATTGGAGGAGTGGATATATAGTCACAGCTGGAATGAGAATGAAAAAGATGAAAGGAAGTAATATCTGCTGATCACCTACTACTTGTTAGAACCATGTCAGTGATCTTAAGAAGCATCCTAAGTTGGTTACACAGCCAGTAACTGGTAGAACACAGATCTGCCCAGATGTAATGCTCTTACTCATCTTCCAAAACAAAAAAGAGGACATTCTCAGAATGGTTACCTAGAAAGGTCACAAAGAGAGGACCTAGAGTGGTGCATCTTAAAACCCAGCCGTTGGCATTGTGGTAGGCAGAATAATTGTCCCTCAAAGGTGTCCACGTCCTAATCCCTGGAACCATGTTACCTTGCATAGCAAGGGGAAATTAAAGTTACACATGGCATTAAGATTGCTAATCAGCAGACTTTAGAATAGAGGGATCATCCTGGGGTGAGTTCCATGCAATACAAGTTTCTTTAAAAGTGGAAGAGAGAGACCGGGGGACATCAGAACGATGCAAAGTGAGAAGAACACAACCAACCTTTGGTAGCTTTGAAGATGGAGAAAGGGGCTACCCGCCAATGAATGTGGGCAGCCTCTAGAATCTGTAAAAGCAAGGAAACAGATTTCCCCTGGGATCTCCAGAAGGAATATCTTGCCAAAATCTTGGCTTTAGCCCAGTGAAATCTGTGTCAGACTTCTGCTCTATAGAATTGTAAAATCCACTAAGTTTGTGGTAATTTGTTATAGCAGTAATGGGATGTGAATACAGGCCATCTATATTAGAATAACAGGATGCTTAATCCACATGATTCTTGCCTTCTCCCCAACACACATGTGCACGTGTGCACACATGATCCAGAGAAGTGGGGCCCAGCCTTGGTCGTTCTGTGGTGCACTGGAGTTAGATAAAGAACTGAAGTTCTTAATCGTCAACATTAAATTACTCATGGCAACTCCATCTAACCCTGTGCTATAGGCTCTACATGCTCAGACTGTCAGTTTCTGAATCATGCTCTGATATGAATGTCATTGAGGTGAAGTATTTTAAGGATTAAGTCGAATTGGCTAAATATTTTCTAATACTACCTGCTTTTTCACTTAACTTCTTTAACTTCACTTTTCTAATCTGTAAAACTCATTCATTCCATTAGTTACTCATTCAAATTTTTCAACAAATATTTACTGTCTACTGTATTAGGTGCTATTTTAAGCACAGGGGCTTACGTTTTAGTAGAGGAAACAATGAAAAGCAAGTTAATGTGGAATAAGAGTGACTTGAAGAAAACATACCGGGTGGTATGATTGTAAGTTACTCAGGAAAGTATTTTGATGGTCAGGTGCGGGCTTTGCCTAGGAGACTTGTCAGCTGAGATAGACTAAAATTGAGATAATGCCTACTTCATAAGCATTCAGAATTTAATCTGTAATAAAGCTGCCATTTTTATCTCCATCTATGGACTCTTAAACCTATTCCTCATTTAATTCTAAACTTGTATTCGAGGACATGGATTTGGTGTGCAGGTAAATAAACCAGAACTCCTGTGAATTCAAATTACTCCCCATTCCCATCCTCCAAATTGCAGACCTCCCTGGTAGGGGACAAAGTCTCCTCTCCTCAATTTACCTCCTGTTCCTCAGCAGATGAGTCTCTGCTTTCTACAAGTAGAAAGCCTCCCCCCCTCAACAAGGGAGAGTTTGTATCCCCAGACCCAGTTCCTTCTCCACAACTGACCGAAGTGTTTCTCTTCCTCCCCTTACTGAAAGGCGGTGGAAAGTGGAAAGTGAGGCCTGAAAGTCTTGTGTAATGGAAGGTCCTTCTACCTAGAAGGAAGCATTGAGAGCTGGGAATATTGTATATTACCCAGAATAGCATAGGGAAATTTAAATGATAACGTATGTAAGAAATATAGCACAGTACTCAGCACATGTAAGTTCTCAAAATATTTTGTTATCATTAATATTATTATTTTATCCATTCTTGTGTCTACTCAAGTTCTATTTAATAGCTGTATGATTTTTACTGAGTTGGTTGATCTTTTTGATGCCTCACTTTCCTCATCTATAAAAAGGGAATAATATTGTTACCTATCTCTTAAGGTGTTGAGAGAATTAAATAAATTAATGTTTGTAAACTGCTTAGAATAGTGTTCAGAATTCAAAAACTTTTAGATGTTTATCATTATAACTACCAATATTATAGCCAAACATAGAATTCTACTTTTTTCTAAGTACTTTTGTCATCAAGATCAGCAGGCAGAGTAGTGTTGTCAAGGTAAGGAAGGAAAGTTTTCCCTTGGCTCATTGGAAGTGGTCTCACTAGGACTGCAGGTTTCTCTTCCCCAGAAGCAACATACTCTAGGGCTTATATTTCCCTGGGGCAGGAGTGAGGACTACTTGGGTAGGAGGAGTTGAGGAACTCTCCCAGTATAGCTGACCACACCTTAAGAATTTCATTAACAGAATTGCCTTGATCGAGTCAGCATCTTTAATTGAGCATCTTGTGCTGTTCTTAGAGTGAATTCTAAGTCTCCATAATTATGTGCACCCCAGGGCTAGACTGAATTCCTGGGGCGCTGTGTCTTGAAAGTCATTCTCCATCCTTTTCCTTATCCCAGTCTGGGCCTGCTTTACAAGGAAGTTGACTTCTACACAACTGCTGTCATGACCCGTAGTCCTTCCCTTTGCTGATTCAATTTAGAAAATATCGTATTACTGTTATTAGATTTTGTTCTTTAATCTAACGCATTTCAATTAGCTAATCAAATGTAAATATTTGAGCTAGTCTGATTCCCATTCAGTAAAGGACTGTGTTATCGGCCTTTTGGCTATGAAAGCAAGTGCTGCATTACACAGATGATAGTGTTAAAGCCCTTTTTTTAAAAAAATTTATTTATTAATTAAAAAAATTAAGAACAAACAAAAACATTAACATATAATTCTGTTCTACATATATATTCAGTAATTCTCAATATCATCACATAGTTGCATATTCATCATTTCTAAGAAATTTGCATGAATTCAGAAAAAGAAATAAAAGACAACAGAAAAAGAAATAAAACAATAACAGAAAAAAAAGATTATACATACCATACCCCTTACCCCTCACTTTCATTTATCACTAGCATTTCAAACTAAATTTATTTTAACATTTGTTCCCCCTATTATTTATTTTTATTCCATATGTTCTACTTGTTTCTTGACAAGGTAGATAAAAGGAGCCTCAGACACAAGGTTTTCACAATCACACAGTCACATTGTGACAGCTATATCATTATTCAATCATCCTCGAGAAACATGGCTACTGGAACACAGCTGTACATTTTCAGGTAGTTCCCTCCAGTTCAAGGTCATTTTTGTCCACACAGTCCATATATCTGGTCTGGTCAAGTATGAGGCATGAATGGTGACTTAAAGTTAAATAAGTATGTAAAAATGATAATAGATATTTTGAGGCATATAAAGAAACATGATTCTTTCTCCTTTAAGCTATACTTTCTTGAAAAGTTTTAAAAAGGTTGCATTTTATTTTATAAAAAAATTTAAAAGTATATGGCTGTGCAGTCATGGCTCAGTAGCAAGCATTCTTGCCTGCCATGCCAGAGACCCAAGTTTGATTTCCAGAGCATGCCCATGCCAAAAAAAAAAAAAAAATTAAAAATACAAATTTTTGCTAAATATGCCAGTCATGAAGATAATTTTTGATAGGCAAAATTTTGATATTATAGTTATTTAAATAAGTTTATAATGATTTTATAATGATTCATGAAAAAAGTAGTAAAATGTCTAAGCTTCAGTATCTCCAGAAAAAAAGAAAACAGGTGCCAGCCTTAATTAAATTCTGCATAAGCAGACATGGGCAAGAAATTCTCAGGATTTTCTACATGAACTCTGTCCTTGATAATTCAGAAGAAAATAAATACAAATTTCTTATTAGAAAAGCAACTATGTACAGATTCTGTTCCACTTACAATTGGACTTTCTAAGAATTGGTTGAAAATAAAGTGTATTTGGAAAAGGATAAAAAAACTGAACAATTTAGACATCAATCACACTGATTAGCTTCACCTATTTTAAATCACCTCTTAATTGAATAATAGTAGTAATAATACTTTATAATTCTTTTGTGTTGTGTAATTCCTATAAGTTTTTTTTCTTTTGATTTATATAGGTAGACACAATTATAAGCATTTTCTTATGATGAGAAAACTAAGCCTCCAAACAAATTGAATAGCTTGACTAATGTTTCAAATTAGTTAAGGGGAGGGCCAGATTCCTGGCTCATAATTATGTCATTTGATACTGACTTAGATATTTCCACTTAACACTTAAGGCTTACTATAAAACTTGACATTTCAGGAGTTAAAAACTGTTCTCTTGTTTAGAATTTTCTACAATCCTGCCATCTGTTTGCCTGGTTGTGCATACTCAAAGATGAACACCAAAGGGAGTTGTCACTCAGCGTGTGCTCTAGCTGCAGAAACTCCCCAGCTCTGTTTCTTTCCTTCTCTAGGACATGCCCTACCATTATCTCTTTGATTAATTTATTTAAACAATGATCTTAGCTAGTATCTGAAAAGGAGTCTGACTTTTCCTAAAACCTCTTGCTGCTTTAGAAAGGAGTCTGACTTTTCCTAAAACCTCTTGCTGCTTTAGAGCTTGGACCATTACAAAGTAACTCTAATTTATTTGGTTTTTAGTTTCCCAAAGAACAGAGAAAGAAAACCCTGCCCAGTAGTAACTTCTTGATGTCTGTTCCTGAAGATTTTATTACCAGTCAGAATTAAACCAGGAAGCTCTAGCAATTAAAACAAGGCATTTTATTCTTCTTATGCTACCTCTTCTCTTATTGTAAAGGATGGTAACCATACCATAAGGTTCTTCCCTGAAGTAAAGCAAGCAGAATCTTTCCCCTCTTTGTTTTACAGAAATCATCTTATTGGAGTTTATTCTGCTTAATTTGCCAAAGAGAAAATAAACCTCTTAAAAGCATGCAGAATTATCCTCATCCTTTCTTAGAGTGCATTTGGAAATGGTTAGTATATGGATTAGACAGGTCCTTTCTAAGTTTCAGAGCTCTCAAAATTTCCAGTACTGCCAAATGGTTCCATTATGAACAAGAATCTTGAAATATGCAAAACTCTTAAAAAGTAGCAAGTCTTTGCTCTCATACCTCAAATTTTCCAAATAGCTCTCTCATTTCCAGAATTTCTTCCATACTGTGTCTTACTGTAGCAGTAAGTCCCAATTTGTTCATGACTTCTTGTATCAATACCCTTAGATAATTCCTACCATACTTTGGTTGGTGGGGCCTTAGCAAATGTGATGTGAGCAAAGGAATGGAAACGGCTTGTATATTGGAACTTACTTTCTTGTTGGGAAACCCAACACCAGCATGCAAAGAAGCCTAGTCAGATCTACTGGAGATGGAGCAGGTGGAGCAGATATGAGCCATTCCAGCTCAGGACTTTTAAACAACCAGATGACCCACCACCAGATATGTCAAGGAGGATTCTAAACTGTCCAACCTCCTCAAAATCGTGAGAAAACAATACATGTTTGTTGCGTTCAGCTACTACATTTTGAAGGTGGTTAGTTTCACAACAAAAGCTAACTGAGAATACATTCTAAAACAGCCCTTAGCCCCTAACTTGTTTAAATAATTCTCTAGTTTCCAGTTTTTTCTACCTACTACTCTGCTGTCTTTCTCTCATCATCTTCTGTCATTTACTCATATCACCGAATTAAAGCCTAGCAATTGTAATGTTTCAGAGCTTATGAAAATAAACATTGAGGTCCCCCCACATTATTTACACCAGCAATGATATCAGTTTCCAGTTGCAATATTTTTTCCAATACGTGCCCTTTTGGTGGCCTGTATATTGAAGTTGTGTTGCTCTTGGATTTCTGTGAATAAATATAATTTGCCACTAAATGGAAAAGAAACATAAGAGTAAGGCATGGAAAATGCATGGTTGTATAAGAGAGATGGTTCATATCCTGTTACCTTGGCAACAGGCACTGGGAAGGCCAGGGCTCCCCGTGAATACCGTTGCCCTGACAACAGGTCACACAGGGGCATGGGAAGCCCAGTTCCCAGTCTTCTTGGCCTCTTGTTCTCAAGCGCAGATAAAAAGTAGAAAATGGTGTTGGATCTTGTTCCTCCCTACCTATATATATCTTCCATTATCTGATACACTTCAGTATAAGATCATCTTTCCAGATGTAGAAGAGGATAAGAAAACAGTGGTCTCAGTTTTAACATTCACAAGCTCTGAAACATTTCCTAATTTTTGACTCAGAGGAATAAATGATATGAAAAGATGAGAAAGGGAGAATTGAAATAAAAAGGGGAAGAATTAGTGGAAACCAGAGAAATAATACATGAACAATTTAGCAGCTAAGAGCTGATTTTGTGTGTCTATCATTTGGCTACATTGTTTATGCTTAGCTAACTTTTAGGGAATTTCTCTGAGGAAGTAACATGTATGAAATGAACTACTCCTGACTATATGACTATACAGGTACTTATTTGCTTACTTCCACTTGGTGAGCAGACAATGCATAACCAACCATCATAAAATGATGCTATGTTATAAAAAGTTATTATAAACTTAATTCTACAATTCTGTATAATTTTCCACCTTTTCATTTTTGTTCAACTTTTATTTTGTTTCATCACTCATCATTTTTTACCATGTTGAGTTGATAAGAAAGAAATATGACCAATTATTTTTTCCTTCCCTTTCTTTCTTAAGCAATTAGTTTGATAATATAAAATGAATGCTTTTTATTTTTGGAACCATATATTGCTTTGTCTTCATAATTTGTGGCTCATGTAAAAGAATTGTCTTTTCAAAACTTACAAATACCATCAATTCTGCTACAGGAAATCTCCACCAATTTTCCTATGAATAAAAAAATTTTTTTTTAGTTGATTTCTCTGGTTTCAAAGGTAGGGTAATAGTTTTTACTTTGTGCCAAACCAGAACTCTTATTTGGGGCAGAGAAAAGTAACTTGAAAATTATTCTCTCAAAAAAATAAGGGAAAGAATTTGGAAAAAAATGATTTGAATTTTAATCTAATGGAAAAGAAATATAGGCTAGTGAGGAGGAATCATCTATGAAGGAACCATGTTGATGAAGAAGTTAGAATGGTCATTGCCCAAATATCCCTAAAGAGTGGGAGAAGGATCAAAGGAGAAGGAGGAGTTGTAACAGAGAAGACAGTATTTAACAATTGAGTATGACTACTGAATCATCATGTTGATATTTCTTTTTAGTCTCCAGTGTCTTAGAGTGGTTAGAAGGAAATACCTAAAATGTTGAACTGTAACCCATTCCATACATTGAAATTTGTTCTATAACTCCTTGTTAAAAGATACTTTGAAACATCACTTTTTTGTATATGTATTGTATTTCACGATAAAAAATGTCAAAAAAAATACAAAACAGATAAAAAAGTAACCACATTGACACTGAGCTTTGAAAAACCAAGTGGGGAACTTTGGACATAATCAGAATATCTATAGGTTCAGAGAAAAATACTTGCAATTATCTTAAATTAGAATAGGTGAGCCTCCTAAATCCTTTAATTACACCTCATGTTTCATTGTTATTGCCAATTTTTCTTCCTTTTCTGTCTTCTTTGCAATCCTTTTTCTCCCCTTGAGGTAATAAGAAGGAAATGTAGAATAGATCTGCTCTTTTAGTATCTTCAGTGTCTAGCTTATTTCATGGCATGAGTAAGAACTTAAACCCAGTTCAGTATAACAAAAAACAGCAATCAGGCAACATGTGACAACTGTATAATTGGATGATATGCCTAGGAAAAGCTGTAGTTGTTCAGTGGCAAAATTTGTTCAGCCTAGAAAGTCAATAAAGTTTTAGGGAGGATATCTGAGCTATTTCTGGAGAAAGAAAGAGACCTAGTATTGAAAAACCTGACCAATAGAAGTTGTTGGAGTTGTGACTACCACAGACGAAAAACCATGGTAGTCTCTGACAATTCTTGTAAGGAATAAAAATAATAAAGAGTGTTTGGGCTCTGCATCTGCACAGATGTAAGTGCATCTACAAATAGCAGTTGTTATTGCAAATTATTTTGTAGTACAGCTATGTGTAAGACAATTCATCTTTCAAATATAAGACTGAGCCCAAATAGATAACTTACAGCTGAAAGGATGAAGAGGAGATTTAGACATTGAAAGTTCAGGAGACTGAACTTTCTGTGGCAATATTCTTTCTAATTTCTCTACTACTCATATCCCAGGAAAACTCTTCAAATTTCTGTTTCATAGTGTAGTTGAACAATGAGGAGTGTGTTGAAAATATCCTTCGGTGATTAGTGAATCCTCTGTCCTCATGTGGCGTGGCAGCCTGGGGAATACTTAGTGAGTGGAGACTGCTGTGTATCCTGTGAGAATTAATTGCCTGTTGAAGTTTCCAAACTGTAATGTCAGTCGAGGAGATAAGCAGACTGAACTTGAAGGCAATCAGGCTAAGTACTTTCACATTAGCTTCCTTGTGCACTAATGAATTGAAGACTGACTAATCTTCTCTTTGCATGGGTCCTCAAAGAGAAATGTATAATTATAAAGCAAGGTATTCATGAAGTTTCACAATGTGATTGAGCAATTTTAACAGTTCTTCAGTTTCCAGGTGTGTAATGAGGCTTGAACTAATGTACCATTTTCAACTGTCATTTAATGGTTTTATTCTCTGACTTCATCCTGTCACAATAATCATATTTCAATTAGGGATAAATATTGGCAAAATATGTAGCAATTTTAGGAGACTAATTGCCCTTTAGGTAATAAATGATGGCTCTCTTTAAAAGATAATCCATCTATCCAAAATGGAGCTGTGGATTAAGGAGACAACATATGCTTAATGTCTGAGAATGTTCCAAAATGATATTCACAACTAAAATATTAATATTCAGTTTAAAGGATTAAACTATCCCTGGCATTAGCCCCCAAATGGTTTTATTATATATTCTCTCTATATATTTTACATGGGGTATTGTAATATAATTTTTTGATTCATTACCTCAAATTCTTTCAATTTTTTTAATAAAAATGATGTATTTTTTAGCCTTAATTCTTTGATTGACACATTTGTACTGAAAGTAACATATAATCATTTTTCTATAATTAGACCCATAATGAGGTACTTTATCTACAGATAGCAATAGCAGTCAGAAAATAAGAAATAGATATAGAATCACTTTATTAGAGCTCTTGGAGTTAGGAGCATATTGCCAAGTAATCTTAAGAACGACAGAAAGAAGAGGTGTTTAAGTTTCTAAGCAGAGAATTAAAAAAAACTCTCCTTGATAAAGTCAGATTGTCTAGTATATGTTTTATGGGTATGGTAGTAAATGCTAACTTACACAGTGCAAGTCAAAGTATGGCAAAGTTTATCACTGTTTAGAACCAGCTTAAGAATGAAAGTCAGAATAGGGGTGTAGCTTAATTTCACCAAGACTATTCTGACACTTTGTTGAGGTGCTTTGAAAAGTAGGACTAGTATAATTTAGTTTAATTAACCCAACTCATTTGACGTATAAATACAATTAAATTAATTAATTAATTCAGTAAATATTTACTAGTCACAAAAAATATTACTACGGACCAGCATTACTCTAGGCACCAGGGATAAACTGATGGAACGGTGCAGACAAGATCTCTGCCTTTATGGAGCTTGCATTTTGATGGCGAAGACATATGATAAACAAGCAAACGAATGAATATGTAATGTAATTTTAAGAAAAAAAAAACAGGGTCACATAGAATGCCTGGGAGGATCAGAGGTAGCTACTTTAGAAGGCATTGTTAGAGAAAGGCTTCCTGAGGCAGCAATTTGTGAAAAAGGACGTTAATGAAGTGATGGATGAGCTATGCCTTGGCCTGAGTAATGGCATTCCATGCATAAGGAAGCAAAAGCTCATGTCCTGAGACAGGGTACCACTGGCATGTTTGAGAAACAGGAACAAGTCCAGGAGGACTGGAGCACATTGGGTGAGGGAGAGAGTGGAAGAAATGGGTGTGAAGAGAAAGGCAGAAGTCAGATCATCTCAGGCCCAACAGGCTATGATGAGAAATTAGGATTTTATTCCCAGCATGGGGGAGGGCTTTGGGGTTTTGGGGGAGGTAAGTGAAGAGCTCTGATTTCTGTTTTTATAAATGATCAGACTTCTCTGGCCATTGTGTGAAAAATATCATGGAGGGCCAGGACAAGATTGGAAATAAGAGGATGGGTTAGGAGGCCATGGCAGTTGTCCAGGTGAAGGTTTGGGGGTTTTGGCAGCAGTTATACCTTGGAGAGGTAAGAAATATTTGGCTAACAAACCTCACTGATGAACTGGATGTGGGAGGTATAAGGAATGAAAGGAATGAGGTATAATGCCTTGTTTTCTGTGTGTGTGTGTATGTGTGTGTGTTTATTCTGAACAACTGGGTCCACAATTTCTTATCTGTAATCTCTGGACTCAGATGTGACCTGAATTCAGAAATTTTCGGATTTTAGAAAGGTAATATGTACATGCCTATTATAAAACTATGAAATACTCCTGTAGGTTCTGGGGCAGCCCTTCATGAATATTTCTGCAGCTAAGCATATAACATTTACTTAAGTAAATTCAATAAACGGGCTCTCATAGGATCAGGTCAAGTTTTGCTGCCCAATGAGTTTAGGTCAGATCAGATTTTACTGCCAAATAAGCTATTTAAAAAAGTCTGGGTTTTAGAATTTTTGGATTTTCGTAGTTGTAGATAAAGGTAATTAACTTGTACCATTTCCTGAAATGGGGAAGATATCTGTGAAAAATAAAAGTCCTTTTGGACTCGTGAATTCCACAATGCCAATTAGACATTTATGTGGACTTGACAAATATAGAAAGCTGGACAGATGAGAGATCGGTGCTGAGGATGTAAACTTGGATATATTTATCATCATGGGGCAAGATAGGTCATCTATGGAGTGAAAGTAGGTACAAATGAGAAGAAAATAAAAGACTGAACCCTTGGGTACTCCCACATTTAGTAGTTAAGAAGAAGAGAAGAAAAGGAGACTGGAATATGGACAATTAGCTGTAGCATCCTGCATTGATATAGGAAGATTATTTTTCAAGAAAGAGCAAGTATCAATGTTGTCAAGTGTTGAGAGATCATGTAACATGGACTTACCATTGACCATTGGTTGTGGTATTGTGTAGGTCTTTAGCTATCTTGGCAGAACACTCTCAATGAAGTGGTGGACAACAGTCCTTATGGGATTGGGTAAAAGAGAGAATGGGAGGTAAAGAAGTGGGAACAGCATATACAGCTAATCTTCTTGTGGTACTTTGGCTTATGTACCCCAGGAAAAAAATTCTTAATCCTGTTCTTGTGAGTATGAATGCATTGTAAATAGTACCTTTTGAGGATGTCATTATTAGTTAAGATTTGGCAACTGGGCCAGGGTGGGTCTTAATCTATTGCTGGGGGCCTTATAAAAAAGAGAACCATGGAAAGAGTTGGATGCAGGAAGCCAACAGTCAACAAACCTGTTGGCTTTGTTGGAAGAGAAAGAAGAGGAAATTGCCATGTGATGGGAAAGTCAAGGAACCCAAGGATTGCCAGTTAGTCAGAATGTAACTAATCCTGGGAGAAAACAAGCCTTCCAACCTCTGAAACCATGAGACAAAATAAATTCGCATTGTGTAAGTCAACCCTTTGTGCGGTATTTGTTTTAGTAGCTTAGAAGCTAAGACACCTTTTAAGGATTTTCTGTAAAGGAGAGCAAGCAATAGGGTGATTACTAGAGGGGGCTTTGGAGGTAAAGGAGTTTGTTAAATGTGGGAAATATTATTTGGCAGTTCAGATGGGAATGATGGTAGGAATGATTCAGTGGTAGGTGAATAATCAGTTATAAGAGAGAAAGAAGATAACTTCATCGCCCTTACACGGGCAAGAATTGGGGTCTATGAAGGTGCAGGAACTGGATCTAGAAGCAGAGCTAACTCATCCATGAGCACAGAGGGCAGAAAGAATGTAAGGGAACATTTGCAAGGAAGTTAGCACAAAATTTGGTGATGCTTCCCTCTGGTTACTTTTATTTTCTTAGATGAATTAAGAGGTTACTGGAGAAGGTGTGAAACAGTCACTTCAGAGATCAGGAGAGTAACTAAGGAAATTCAGTGGATTGGTGGGCAGTGCTGAGCATCCACTTGAAGTCACTTATTTAATGTGAGCTCAGTCTGCATCACTGTGTGCTTTTTTTTTTTTTTTTTTTTTTTAACATGGCCAGGCACCGGGAATTGAACCCAGGTCTCTGGCATGGCAGGTGAGAACTCTAACTGCTGAGCCACTGTGTCCCACCCCATTGTGTGCTTTTTTCCTGCTGCATTCAGTTTAGCTACTTCCATGCAAGCTCAGAGCAGATGAAGAACTAGGTTTACAGGACTGGTATTTTAGTAGATTATTATGTAACTAGAATAGATGAAGAAGGGAGATGGTTTGAGGGTCTTTCTAAAGGAGTTGATCCTTAATTAGCCATGAGATCCAAATTGGGTAAAGAGAGAGATGAGAACATGGGGAGCGTTTTAGTTTTCTAGCTGCTATAACAAAGACCATACAGGGGGTCTGATTTAACAACAGGAATTTATTGGCTCATGGTTTCAGAAGCTGAAAGTTTTGTTTCCTCCTCGGGTCGGCATCTTCTGGCTGACCGACAATCTTTGGGATCCTTGTCTTTCCATCACATGGTAATAATACTAGCAGCATCTTTTCCTTTCTCTTCTGGGTTCTATTGACTTCTAGCTTGGGGTACCTTACTATGGCTTCTTTCTCTCTGTGGCCTCTATAAGGTTTTCAGTAATAGGATTAAGATACAACCTGATTCTTTTGGGCCACACCTTAACTGAAGTAACCTCATCAACAAGTCCTATTGACAATGGGTTCATACTCACAGGAATGGATTAAGAACATATTTCTTGGGTACATAACTCGAAGCCACCACAGGGGAAATGATGGATAGTGAAAAAGTGAGTAGGGTCCATGGATTGGTGGTAGGAAAGGGGATAAAGAATCGAATACAGGATTGTACAAGAAATACAATTTACGAAATGAACATTTGGTAGGCAATTTTATTTTTCTCTTTGTAGATGACTGCTGTGAGTTTCTTTACTTTTCGTTACTAGGCTTTCCCTCCAAAACAGAATTGGCTGTTAGAAGTGTGGCCATCCCTGTAAAGAAAACAAAGCTGGCAGATCTAATTTTAGGATGCTTTTCCTTGACAACAGCCTTTTAAATATTTCCTACACAATGAAAAAATGGCTCCAGAAATTAATGAGACTGTGTTTGGCCAAGGAAATTGAGTTCCCTTTCGCACGTGAACTTTTTCACAGAGCTATCAGAACACTTCATAGGCTTCCCCTTCACTCTGCAATAGTGATTGAAGTTTTGCTGCTTATAGGGTTGTTAGTGGTGGGTGGTAAACTTCAACATATGGATCAGTAGCATTGGGCCAAACATGCAATAAAAACTCCTATGAAATATAATTTTAACCACAAGGTTATACAGATTGTTTTACTACGTGAGGGTTGCGCTTCTGCTCTTGATGTTATTGCTAACTTTAGTTTGATATAAATTATTCAGAATTTAGGTCCCCTCTTGAGAAGCAAATTGTTTTTCAAAGACTACACTTACAGAGCAAGCAATTAATTTTTCCTTTCCCTGATGATTTGGTTACCAAGAATGAAGTTTGCCTGGTTGAAATTTTATGACAAAACAGACACACACCCATTAGAAATAATGGTATAGTTATTCATTTTGGTATAAAAATAATTCCTGTTCAATAACTATAATATTGTGCTGATCAGATCTAAAGAAAAGTAAAAGTCATTGTTTCTTTAGATTTTTATCACACTTATCATATACTGAGTTTAGTGGTCGTGACATTAAAGATTGTAAGACTTCATGGTAAAGGTGACTTGTGGATAGAGTTTACACCTACTTTTGCAGGAAATCAAATGTTCTCTTTTTGTGCAATAAACTAATATGGAGATATAATACGTGAGATGTGTGAATGTTTAAAAATTGCTCTTCTGAAAGTTTTGCTGAATTTCCTATTTGGAATTGCAGGGTTGCTCTTATTTGACTTTTAGTATGGGGTTGCTTACATCAAAAATAGTTTTGCAATTAGTCTTAATTGGATCCTTGGTGGAATGTCCTACAGGTAATGCAATGCATTTTATGGCTGGTAAATTGAATTGTCTTCTCAGCTCCCAGAAGCTTCTTTCCTTCCTTTGAGGATTAGCCTGAATATGATCTAGGACTTCATGGCTCCTGTTCTGTTTGCCATCAAACTTGTTCTTGACTGTCTCAGGCGGCCAGTCATAATTTGATTGAGTCTTTAAGGAAATGTAAAGTGGATTCCCTTGATACTAATATATAGTATATAATACTTTTACTTTCAAAAATTAATTCTTATTTTTATCAAAGTAATAAAATAGTACAAGGCAATATAAAAAGCATCCCTAAATGCTATCTAGATCTGTTTCTTAAAGTATCCACTTCCATCTTTTAACTCTTTTTTCCTGTATTTATCTCCATATTTTAAAATAATATTTTTATGTGGCTCTTTCTTGATTTGCCAGTTTTAGGCCTTATCTACTGACTTCATAGAGTAGTAAATACAAATTTAGCACTGAGGCATACTCTAACCACCCCTTTCCTGATTTATGCTTTCCTCGTTCTCCCAGTGTAGTGCTATTACCAGTTGAATGCTTCTGTTTTTCATGTTTATAGTTTCATGCCTGAATTGTTTTCACTTCTGAGCCAAGTACTAAAATATGAATTTATTTCCAGTAGAGGATAGCCCCTTGTTTTTCCTGGAATTAAAAAAATATCTCATTTTGATTATTAGTTTTTTGCCCAATTTACTGCTTACCTAACACTAAATCTTTCCAAATTCATCAACAGTATTGGAAAACCCCTTCAATATTTCCCACAATTTCAAGAACATCATTTGCTTTTTCTGTTCCACTTTTTTTCCTTGGAGGCATTGCTTTTCAAGCCTTTAGCCCTCAGCTTGGTCTAGAGCTCTCTAAGCCTGAGGCACAGCTGTCTCTTGGGACTGTCCTTTGTATTCATCCTGGGAAATCCCTTTGGTGTTAGGTCTGTTTTCTGGATTCCATTCTTTGTGGTTTATTTTCATTTAGTGGATGAGCTTCTCCAAAAGCTTCCTGAGAGATGATATTTCAGAAATTATTTTAGAACATTCATACATGAAAATGTATTTATTCTACTTTGGATTAGCTAAAAATTAGTAAATTAAAATAATTCTGTCATTTCGAAGGCATTGCTTCACTGTTGTTTTTTTTTATTATTAAAGAAGTTGTAGGTTTATAGAATAATCATGTATAAAATACACAATTCCTATGTACCACTGTATTATTAATGCCTTGCTTTGGTGTGGAACATTTGTTGCAATTGATGATAGCACATTTTTATAACTGTGCTAGTCCTTGGGTTAATTTAGGGTTCACTGTGAAGTTAGTTCCGTGTTGTTTTTTTTTAAATTTTTACTTATTGTCTTTTTTTCTTTAATTTTTTTTTATTAATTAAAGAAAAAAAGAAATTAACACAACATTTAGAAATCATTCCATTCACTCACTTACTTATTGTCTTTTAACTTTTACTTTTGCTATTGGGAAGTCTGATGCTGTGATTCAGTCCTGATCTTTTTATGTGATGTGCCCCACAACCCCCACCAGTCAAGAATTTCTAATTTTTGCTGTTCTGAACTTTCAAGAGAAGAACACTAGTGTGAAAATGTTCGTGCTGGGGAGTTGGTTGGGTCTTTCAAGTTGGAAACACATGCTCTTCAATTCTGGGAAAATTTCTCCATTTTTTAATTTCTATTTTCTTTGACCTTTCTTTCTGGAATTTTTCTGCTATACCTCCTAGGATAAGCCTTAAACTTTTAAATATTTCCTCTCATCTTGTCATTTTTTTAAAATTCCAAACTTTAAAATCTATCTTTAAACTCCTTCAATAAATTCTAATACCTGATCTCTTTCTTATTTTGGTTCTATTTATAGTCCTTTGCTCCCTGGTTATGTATATACTGGCAATTTTTATAGCTCTGAAATTAATTTTAGTTGGTTAAATTTTGCATAGACTCTGTTTCTATTGGATTCCTGTTCTCTGCATGTTCATTTGAGTCTGTCTTTCATGTTAAAGGCTTTCCTCAAAGATCTGGTAATCCTTGGCTATCTGCTCACTTATAAGAATGAAACACAGAAAAGCTGATTAATGCTCGGTGTGAATGAATGGGACTTGTTGACATGGGCTTCACAGTAGGGTGATAGGTTCTTGGCTATTTAATTGAGTAACCACAATATGCCTATATCTTCAGGTTTCTTCTCTGGAGCTATTTATTTTTGCTAGAGAAAAATTATCTAATCTCCTTCCTGGGATGATTAAGCCTCATTGCCCCCATTCTAGAACTGAGTGAGGAAAGATGTTGGCATCATACTTATGTAGTTTTAATTTAGTTTTCTTTTTAAGTGGAGGAATCTAATTCTCTTATCTCCTTGGTTTACTTTCACCAGAAAATAACTTCTGCTCTTTGAAAATGATGTGGGAGCAGTGGTTGGCATCTATTTTACTCCTCAGTAATGGGGAGAAACATGGGGGTCTAGGGGTCTATCTTTTCTTTCTACTTTCTGCCCTTCTCTTTTTACCTTATTTTCAGTCTCACTTCTGATTATCCGACGTCTGCAAAACCTGGTGCCTCCAATCCTTGCATCTTTTCATCCTTTATGGTGAAAGCTTTGTTTCTGTTGTTATCCTTGACTATGATTTCTGCCCCACTGCCTACTCTCCAAACTTCCAAAAAAAGAATTTTTGCTCGTGCCTTATTTTGTTCTTTCCTATTCACTTTGTCCTTCTGAAAGATTTACAATAAATGACTCTACTGTCATTTTAGTGGAGTTTTAAGATATGATTTAATGATAAATGCATGTGTTCACTTAGCCATGGTTAAAAAAAGATGTACTCATGGACTGTGGACTTTGGGCGTTATATATGATGCCTGATGAATGCAGGTGGCTAAAGGATGCACTGATGGAGAAGTAGATTGGTGAACGATGGCGTATACTTATAAACGAAGATTGTGCTGCTACAAAAAGGAACAAAGTTGTGAGGCATGCAACGATGTGAATGAACATGTGGGACATTGGGTGAGGCAAAATAAGCCAGAAACAAAAGAACAATAATGGTATGGTCTCTCTTAGAAAATGCTGACAAGAAAACAGGGGCCTAGAGTTCAGCTTTTATAGCACACATTTAGTCCAGAATGGTAATTATTATTTCTGGATTTTGAGAGGCTGTTTATTTACATATATAATATATATATATATATACAACCTGATATTTAGAGATGAGAACAAAACCGATCAGGTTGGGGCTAAAGTAATTCAGAACACAGGGTAAGGAAGACAATGTCTATATTTTAGAACCACACATACTCTTTGAGACCCAAAGAGGAAAGATTTATTTGGTCTGGAACTGAAATTTTCTGTAGCGCATAATCTAACTCATCCTATCTGTATAGCTCATTTGAACAATTGAAACACAGGGCACCCAGAATAAGAAAGAGGTCCTTTAATCCTGTATAGATTATTGTAATGCCTGGATACATCCTAGAATATATTAAGTAGATAATCAAAAAGTATTGGCAAAATCCCTTGAGGGATGGGAGAAAAAATATGGAACTATTTAACTTTACCATTAGGGAATCCTCTGATACTGTGTCAGACTTTAGGGACACCCAAATCAATAGGCCATGCCCTCAATCCTGAGGCTTACTCTTGTGAAGCTTATGTAGCGGAGAAGTTGAGACTACCTATAGGCATGCTAAGAGTTAGTTCTGGAGGACCTCTATTGTTGCTTAGATGTGGCCTCGGTCTCTCTAAGCCCAACTCTGCAAGTGAAATCATTGCTCTCCCCACTACATGGGACATGACTTCCAGGGGTGAAAGTCTCCCTGGCCACATGGGAGATGACTCCAAGGGATGAGTCTGGCTCTGGCACCATGGGATCAACAATTTCATCCTGACCAAAAGGGGAAAATAAGTGTAATTAATAAAGCATCAGTGGCAGAGAGAGTTCAAATAGAGTTAAGAGGCTATTCTGGAGGTTGCTCTTAATGTGAGCTTCATTTAGACATTGGTACCTATCATAACCAGCCAAACCCCAACCAGGACCATTCCAGCCAATCCCAAAGAAGATCTAGGGCAATATATTAGATTCCACCAGGGTTCCATGTAGGTTCCATATCTACAACCTCCAGATGGGTCCCTGGTCCAGATAAGTCCTGAAACCTAGAGGGCCCAGCATCTCCAAAACATCAAATAGTTCCATCTCCCTCCCCTATATTAGCGACAGACCCTTCCAATATGAAAGGGGCTGTCCAGTATGGCCATAATCCATACACCCTTAAAGAGAGGGATGGAAAGATCAACAGTAATGGTGGAGCTATACAATGAAGATAGGGTTTAGCAAATGAATATGAATGACGAATCATTAAATTGATTTCTCTTTTAGTCTCCAGTATCTTAGAGGAGCTAGAAGTAAAAATCTGAAATTGTGAAATTGTAACCCATATCAAACTCTGAAATATGTTCTACAACTAATTGTGGCGCTGTGCTTGGAAATTTATTGCTTTTTTTGTGTATATGTTATTTTTCACAAAAAAAGAAAGATGTTAACCGTGATGATAAAAAATATTTAAGACTTCTAGCCTCCTATATTCTGGAGCAGCTGGAAGGAAAAAAATCTGAGAGAATCATGTGGTAGCCCAGGCAAACTCTGGAATCTGTCCTGTAACTACTAGTTGAAGAGTGCATTGAAAACTATTGTTTTTTTATTTCTTTGCTTTGTATATATGTTATACTATATAATAAAAAGGTTTAAAAAAGGATGCACCCAAAGGTTTTAATAATTTAAAATCAATTAAAATTTTCTTTTTCACTTTAATCCTCTTGAAAACCCTTTGAAGACCATACTCGCTCCATCTATCATAGAAAGAACCCAAAGAGCTGATTTTCTTAAAATAATTGTATCATGCACGGTTCAGTGCTAGAAACAGAAAGCACTTTGCTATTTTAAACTTTCTAGAAAGGGCTAAAATACAAGAATTTGATGTTTATAAAATCATAGGAATATTTATAGGAGCTGGAAGCTAGCGAGCCCCAGTGGACTAACAGGTTGAAATCTCACCATAATAGCCGTGATTGACTCAGGAAGCTGCTACTGGGCTACCATCACTAGTGCTATCACCCAACTGCCTCTATATAAGCCCAGGAAGCTGTAACTAGTATAGGAGCATGGAATCCAGCCAATGCAACTGTCTTGCCTTGTTCATGAGCCAAAAACAGTAGCGGAAGATGGTTCTTCCTCACTTTTCCTTCCAAATGTTTTGTGACTGCTTTTAATTGGCAGTACCTCATTCACATCTAAAAAACCTTAACTAAAATGGTCTGGAAATGTAGAGTTTAGTTTTCAAATGTCGCCAAATAGAAGGACTCAATCTAAAGGGTGTGCCACAGTAGTACAGCTGATTTGTGACAGTGCTGTAACTGGATCCCAGCTTTTATGACTTCCAGCATTTTTCTTTATACTGCTTCCTTCCACTTAAAAGAAAAGAATATAAAATTTAAAATAATAAATATATTAAATATATTTAAATAAAAATATAAAGATAACATTAAATGTCAATGACCAAATGGAATGACTATCAGAAAAAGCCAGTGTAGTTAAGATATTTCTCTTTTAAGGCTTTTATCTCAAGCAGCCTTTGGCAATATCTGAATGCAAGATAATATTTTGATTCTCATTGAACAATCAGAGTATATAGATCTATATTAAATTACATACTTAACATTATATTAGCTTATTTGAGGAATATGGAAATAAAAGTTATAATCTTTCCTCTCTCTGGGTAGATAAAGCTAGTTACTATTACTGAGTGGTACCTAAAATATATGAAAGATATGTATATATGCAGTTCTGAATTATGGGTGAAGAGAAGACTCATCTGTTAATGTGTCAGAAAGTTTTTACTGATTATCTCATTAAATCTTCATACAAACTTTGTAAAGGCAGCATTAGCATCCCCATTTTACAGAGGAGTAGAGTGACACTCGGGAAGGTTAGATAATTTCCTAATATATGCTAACACGGACTATGGAAAGAGTTTAAAATTTTTGCTCTTTGTACCAGGCTACATCGTGGAGAGATTTGGAATGAAACTTAATGAAGGAAAGATTTAGATAGGGAAAGGAAGGTAGCACAGATTCAAACTCAGATGTCCTCAGGGGCGGTAGCTGAGGGAGATCTCTGACAGCTCAGGGGCCACCAGCTGCCTCTAGGACAGCAATCCCTTGGTCCAGCTTCTTTTTCTTCTGTGGAATATCAGGGTAGTACAGTCAGTTGTGATTTTTAGAGAGAAGACAAAATCCATGTTTTTAGGTATAATCCTTTGACTTTAAAATGTTAGTAAATAAATCAGTTTTTAAAGTCACTGATTAAATCAATGATGTGAAGACTAAACAAAACCTCTGTAAAAGTATTAAAATGGGATTTTTCCATTTTAACTTTTGCTGAGGCACTAAAGGTCAAGAACAGTGCAAAAGATGCCAACCAAAGCCAAATTCTAAAGCTACAAACTGGGACACCCATGTAGAAAAACCGAGTGTAAAATGAATTGCTGATGTTAAAGACAACCTTCTAACTATCTTTAATGAATGGGACATAGAAAAGGAGGACTTCAAGACTTATTTGGGAGTTTTTCAAATAAGCCCAATGTGCTGACACCCTCACTACTCCCAAGGAAAAGTCTAAAGGTGAAAGACTGTGGCTGGAGCTGCCTTTGTCTGTCAACAAGGAGAAAAATAAAACAATGGGGCTGCCATCAATGTCGGTGCAAAGAGGTGTGTGTTCTCCTGCAGACCAAGTGGACTCTTGGAAAGGAGCCAGTCTGTGTCAGTTTTAAGGAGACGCTACATAAGATGGCTGCCTGGAAGTGCAGAGTAACCTCAAAAGGGAGAGTTAGTGCAGAATGGAGTATTAGAGCCAGGCATGAAGGAGGGAGTCATTATGGTCAGATAGAAGAGAGCATTGCCTACTTGAGAAGCTGCATCAAAGGACCACAGAGGGAAAAATCTCCAAAAATTCTCTGGGCTTGAGGGGACCACACTAGAGTTAGTCAGCATCCAGTAGGAGTCAATTCTAGAAAAATAATTGTATCTGCCATGTAAACTGTGCCATTTCCCCTAGTCAACTTTCCTCTGGGGCCTAAGAAGTTGGAAAGTTGAGGAAAAATGAAACTCCAAATCCAAAGCAGGTCAGTGCTTGGGGGTTGGGGGAGGAGGAAGGGAGCCTGGAAAATGCTTCATTTTGAAAGAAGTTGGAGCCCTGGATATTGGTTGTTTTGATCTCAGAAATGGGACTTTTCTTGTAATTTAAAGGAACCAAAAAGCTGTGGGAGCTGGGTTTCATCTAGAGGTAGAAACAAACAATTCCAGAGGGTGAGTGTAAAGGTTGCATGGAGAATAGACTAATGTACTTGCACCAGGCAAAGTCTGTGGATTCTTTTACCTGATGCACTCAAATGACCAATTCCTGAGACACCAAGGTTTCAAAGAGAGAAAAAGTTTATTACTAGGCACATAGCAGGAGTTCAGAGGGCCTATTGGCCCAAAAATCTATCTCCACAAACTGCAAAGTTCTGATAGTTTTATAGCATTAAAAGATGGGTTTATTTTATGATAATGATACAATGGCTCCAGATTAGAGATGATTTAATTATTGAACATATACAGATTGATTGCATGCTTAGTCACAGTATGCATGTAAGAAAATGATGTCTTCAATATCATAAACTGTGATTTTTTTGTATTATAATGAGGTATAGGTGACATATATAAGTTAAAATCTAAGCCACTGCACATATCAGGTGGGCACATTTTGGTTAGATCCAGTCTCAGTTATCAAGATGACTTTAGGCTTGGGATGGGTTAGTTCTGGGATGACCTAAGACCCCTCATTAATAAACATCAGAGGGAATCTAGTGATTACAAGACTCTAAAGTTGAAAAACTGGATAAATGGGTACAAGTTAAGGTTAATCACGAGGCTTTTATAATCACAAGGGTAAAGATAAAGGTTATATAATCATTTTTAGGGATCAAGGCAGCTGGATTACAATACAACGATTTCAGGTATTTCCCTCTGTCTACTCTAATACACCAGAAAGCAAAAAAGAACATCTATAAAATAGTTCAGTAATCAGAATCATCCTTAAATCCTAATTTATCAGTGACAATTTCTTACTGACATCCAGTTTGTTTCTTAAGCATTAACATATGTCTGCAAAAGCCAAACTGTGGGTTCTCTATTTGCAATATTTGGGATAGGGGAAAGTGGTTGAGAAGAGGAGTTGATCACTGGATGGAAAAAGAGTGATCATTAATATTAAGTAAGAAAAGATAGAACTTTCTGTAAAATCATCTGCCTTGTTCTTTTTCTTTGCAGTATCCAAATGACCTTTGTAATTGCTACACACTTAGAAACTGAGCAAAATTGGCAGGTTTAGTGCTTTTAGACACATAGGTGGTAGGTTACCTTCGACAATCATCTGAATGATGTGCCATCATCTGAATTTGACCAAATACTAGTATAAAATGGCTTGCAAAAGATAGTCCAGAAAGTCCCCTTGCTGATTAAAATATTGTTTCAGTTAAAGGAGGATTTTTGTTGTGTATATCAAGGAAAGTATGGGCTAATTGTTATGGTTTCCATTGTATTTGATTTCCTAGTGGTGTTTTGTTGTTTGGGGCTCTTGTAGTTGCTATAATGATTAGGATGAGGTTAGCCCAGAGTAGATATTTTACATTATAAAGAAAGCATGGTTAAGAAGCCTGCTGGTCCTGGGCCCATTTGTCCCTACCTTAGTAGGATATGCCCTCATTGTACTGTCTAACACTCTAAGTCTGGAAAATCTTTGTATGACATCCCCACATAATTAAATCATATGAGTAATAAAGGCATGGGTTTTTGGCAGATGGATATCTCTTGCCATAGAATCTCTTTGAGAATCAGACTTTATTTAAAAACACATTTCATTGAATCAAAATAAATTTTTTTAGCATTGTTTTAAAATAGAACAATAAACAATTCATGATTAACAAAAGCAAGTGATACAAAAGTTTATTCTCCTCTAAGTGTAACTGATTCACAAGTTGAATATTGAGCTCTTGACCCATGATTAGTTTTAAGATCATATAGGCTGAGTCTCATTGATATGATAAGTCTATAACTCTTAACCATTTCTATCAATATATCAGACAGTTAAACTCAGAATTCAAGGAATTTTGATAGGAATCTTGCTGCTATTACAAATTTTATGTGAAGTTTATGTCTAAAAAGTCAAAAGGTATGAACTGATCATTATTTTATCCAGACTTTGTCCATCTACTCATTCACTCTCTTACTTTCACTTTTCACTCATTCAATGAAATGTAGTGAGCTTCTACTATATATAGAACTTGATGCCTGCTTTTTCTGGATAAAAAATGAACAGTTGTAAACCTTAGGAGTTGGGACACTTGAAAAATAATAAGAGAGTTAAAGATTGACACAAATAATCACATAAATAATTAGACATTTGTGCAAGTAATTACAGCAATTGTTGGAAGAGTTATGAAATAGGCAAAGCCAAATAAACCTACTGTTCTGTAGAGTCAGTAGTCAGTACTGAATATTACCCCACTATGTTGCCAGGTTCAGCTCTAGGTTTTTGGCCATGCCTTGAGAAAGAATTCAAGGGCACAGTACAGCATAGAGTAGGCAGACAGAAAGCTTAATGCGTGTAAGAGGAACATGAGGGCACTCTTGCAAAGAAAAGAGGTATGTGGTGAGAGGCCCTGACACTGTGGGGTAATCTGCTTTTGTAGAATTTTGTTCCTTTTGTAATTTTATTGTTTTACTACTTTCCCTTTTTCTTCCTTGGTAGATGCTTAATGGTAGATAACTCACTCAGCTGGTGTCTTTTAGCTCCTCGGTGCTGTTTATTGTTGTTCTTTTCAGAGATATCCTTCTCCTTGAGGCCTGACCTCTTCTGGGAATTTGCCCTTTACTTAGAGTCAGCCACTGCCCTAATTCTAACCTTACCTCATTACCCTCTTCAGAGATTTGTAGCTCCCTTAATCTTAAGGAAATTTGGGTCAAGATCCATCTCCTGTAGTGGCTTACAGTAAGTCTTCAAGGAGAAAGATATCTTTAAGAACAGCAATAAACAGCACCTGGGGGGCCAAATGACTTGAGTGAGTCATCTCTGGAGAAGGGTGGGGCCAACAAGCATCTACCAAGGAGGAGAAGGGGAAGGTCATAAAATAGTTAATAAAAATTAGAAAAGAAACAAAAATCTATAAAAGCAGATTTGGGGCCTCTTGCCACTCACCACTTTTTTTGTAAGAGTGCCCACATGTTCTTCTCACATGCATTTTTTTCTACCTGCTTACTCTGTGCTGTGCCATGCCCTAGGATTCTTTCTCATAGCATGGCAAAGAACCTAGAGCCAAATCCAGCAAAAGTTGGATAAAGAATCCAGTAAATGTCTGAAAGATAGAGTCATAGGGCAGCCATATTTATATTGGTAAGGCAAAGTAAGATACTAGGAAATGAGCAAACAAAGAACCAAAAATGAAGAAGTGGAATTGAGAATCAAGTAATGGTTGCAATGATGAAGGTCATGAAAGCAGTATCATAGATAATTGGAGTTTAATGGGCTGAGCATATGCAGATCTTGAGAAGGTACCTTAAAGTTGCCTGAATATATCAGGCAAAGTTTTTATCTGAATATATCACATAAAATGAGATAATAAGCATCATTGGTCCTCTTCAAGTATAGAGAGAAATGAGATGCAACTCATAGAAATGGCATCTTGAAGAATATGGAGGATTTCATTAAGTATCAATTAGGGAAAAGATATTCTAGCAGATAGAAACAGTATAAGAATATAGAAATAGAGCTGCTGCAACAAATTACCACAAACTGGGTGGCTCCAAACAATAGCAATTTATTTTCTCAAAGTTCTGAATTTTGGAGATTCAACATCCAAAAACAAGATGCCAGCAGGGTTGCTTCCATCTAGAAGCTTTGAGTAAGAATTTTATCTATGTCTCTTTCCTAGCTTCTGCTGATGCTGACAGTCCTTGGCATTTCTTGGTCTGTAGCTGCATCATTCCAGTTTCTGCCTCTGTCATCCTAAGGTCTTCTTCCCTGGGTCTTCTTTGTGCCTCTGGGTTCAAATCTCCCTCTCCTTTCTTTCATAGTTTCCAGTCATTGGATTTAGGGCCTAACCTAATCCTGTTTGACCTCTTCTTAATTGGATTATATCTCCAAGGAACCTATTTCTGAATAAGGTCATAAATAGGAACCTATGTCCCAAAGAAGCTACTGGGAATTAACTTAAATATAACATTTTGGGGGACACAATTCAGCCCACTGTATTTTATAAGTAGGAAAGACTCATTGCAAGGCCTGAGGTCTTAATGCTAGTTTGCCTCTTCTGTTACAGCATGAATGAGCCTGAATAACGTCTTGACTTCATGCTGTAAGAAAGTTCTGTGTTTGAAAGGTTGCATGCCTGCAATGCTTATGATAAACTGGAATGGGACTAACTCTGCCATTTATTATATAGCCAAACAAAAGTTGATAGAACCTCTATTTTTTTCACATTCCCTTATAATTCTTGTCAAAAAGCAACACTGAATGAAGCTGCATCCGAGCTATAGGTTTTTGTTTTGTTTTGTTTTGTTTTGTTTTTACTATTATTACTTTTATTTTTTCCTCTATATTAACATTCTATATCTTTTTCAGTTGTGTTGCTAGTTCTTCTAAACCGATGCAAATGTACTAAGAAACGATCATGCATCTATGTGATGATGGTAAGAATTACTGATTGCATATGTAGAATGGTATGATTTCTAAATGTTGGGTTAATTTCTTTTTTTCCGTTAATTAAAAAAAAAAAAAAAAAAAAGAAATGGGAGCGGGCCACGGTGGCTCAGCAGGCAGAATTCTCGCCTGCCATGCCGGAGACCCGGGTTCGTTTCCTGGTGCCTGCCCATGCAAAAAAATAAAAAAAATAAAAAAAATAAATAAAAAAAAGCAAATACAAATTTTACATATATTTTATGTAGATGGGTGGTCAGAATTTAGTGTTCTGAACTTTTTATTTAGCTTTATACTATAAGCATTTTCTTTGTTGTCCTATTTTTTATAAAGTTATTACAAAAATTCAGGCTCATAACTGGAAATTCAGAAAATACAGATAACAAAAAAGAAAACCTTAAAATGTAGATGATCCCACCCACCAGTGATAAGTATTGTTAAAGTTTGGGGATAAAGCTAGTATGGCTGGAGAGTAAGGCAAAAAGTCTATGAAGTTGTTGCCTCCTTTTTTGGGTCAAAGATGAAATATCACAAGAGAGAAATTCTCTCCTCCCTTTCTCTCTCTTTTTTCCCCCCACAAGGTAGCATTATATTGTACATTCTATCCTACAGCCTACTTTGTTTTCGTCTAATTAAACCTTCTTTCATACCCAAAGTTAATTTATCTGTAATGTATTTAATTTCGTGAATATTAAGGCTGCTCCCAACGTTTCTGTTATTACCAATAGCATTGTAATGAGCATCCCAAAGCGTGCATTGCTTACCATAAGTCTCTACAAACTCAGTTGGTGGGTTAGTAATAAATGTCTTAAAAATAGACATTTTTAAGACTTATATGCATTTTAAACTATCCCTCAGATTTTTCAACTAGTTTCTCCTCATCTTTACCAACTGCAAGTAATATCATTTTATTATCTTTGACAATTTAATAGGTAAAAACTGGAATTATGTTGCTGTTTACTTTAGTCATTAGCAACCTTGACTTTATTTTGTAGCTTTATTGGTGAGTTGTTCCTGCATAATTCTTTTATTTTAATGGCTATATAATAATTCCTTCGATGTTCTAACATTTATCATTTTACTGCAAACAGACATTTTAGTTTTTTATTTTTACTGTTATAAATATTGACATAAAATGTCCAAGTCCTTTGTTTCTTCTTTCAATTATTTACAACATTAGAATTACTGAGTTTAAGGATAGGAACATCTTTGTGGTTTTTGATATCTATTCCTTCATTTTTGACTTACAAAATGAAGGATGCAATTTCCACGATCACCAGCAATCTATAGGCCTACCAATTATACCATACTCCCACCAAAATTGGCATGTATTATTTTAAATATTTACCAATTTAGTAATCAGAATCCTTGTCCTTATTATTGCTTTAATTTCCACTTCTCTGGTAAATTTTAGGTTTATGATTCACATATTTTTGTTTGTTCTTATATCTTCACTTGTAATTGCCAGTTAGTTCTGAGTTAAGTCCCTTGTTGAATTCACTACTAAAGCATCCTGAATTATATATATGTAATACTAATGTAAATGTATTTGCTATGTATGTATATTTAATATGTATATGTTTATAATCATAATGTGCATAGAAGAGTATCTGGACTATTTTTTTTGTTTTTGTTATATTATTCATTGCTGTTATGTTTTATTTTTACATTATATTTTAAATGGAGTTTAATGTTTTAATGGAGTACCTTACTTTTTCTCTGTTGCCAGACAAATGTGCTGTTTCCAATTTAGGGCTATTATAGATAACACTCAGAAACATCTTTTCCATATTTTATGTTTTTCCCGAGGATAAATTTCTAGCTGTAGGTACGCTGTGTCAAATCTAAATCTGAAGTGGATAAATTTTCAATCACTAGCACATATTTTTGTAGTTTAGTCCTTCTAATACCCCAACTCAGCAGTTTTTCCATCCAACTGGGACCTCCAACTCATTATCCCTTTACAATATCTCTCTCACTCACCTATGCTGCCCTCATTTGCTCACATTCCCTGTAACCAGCTTAGAAACAATGGCCTACTAGCTTGCATACTCATTAAGTTACCTTACCTCTCTTATGTAATGTCACACACTTCTAGAAAAACCCTACTCTTGATTGACTCCTACTCTTTGTCCATTTCACCCCGGTATCTCTGGTTGTGGGTAAAAGAATACAAATCTCTGTTCACTGCCCTAAATGCCACTTACAACCAGCTGTATTCCCTGGAATCCATGATGATTATTCTAAGCCTTCTCCCGTCTTGTCAAACCCTCAAGCACCTCCTTTCTACCTTACTTCCTACTTCATTGAGCACCCCCCTTCCCCACATCTACCAGTCCACATGTCCCTCCTCATACCTACTCTGCCTTCTGTTATGAATGAACCATTACTGCTCCTAAAGCCAATCCCTACTTGTGTACTCAAGCGCAGCTGTTACTCAGGGGCATTACCCCTACAATGGGACCTGCTTTATTCTTCACAACTGTGGCTTTTTGAATACACTGATTCAGGGGTAGAGCAAATAGGTAGTCACACACACAAAAAAACAGTTTATGGTATCTAAGAGGCAATACATGAAAAGGAAAGAATATAATAGAGTCAGCTATCCACTTCATTTGGCAAATTAGATGTTAAAAAAATTCCTTGCTTCACACTTAAAAAAATCGTAGTATATCTTATCTAATTAACATATTAACATCGCACTATTAATAAGACAATGATAAAGTGACAGAACCCACATTACCATATACTTACTCAAAGAACTATAAAGTTCTAAAAATTATAAATACATGAGACATGAACAAAAGCAAAATATATAAGTAATCAAACTATGCAAATTGTGCCTACTAAAGTAACAAAAGTGAAACTCATTTCCCTTGCCTACCGTACAATTCTTACCAGCATAAAGCTTACCATATATTTCCAAGTTTTTGGTTTTGTAAAAGCACCTTTTTTTTTTTTTTTTTGGCATGGGTAGGCTCTGGGGAAAAGCATCTTTTAACCTATGTCATCTCCCAATTAAGTCCAATTTCCTCAAAAAGTTGTCAACATTCTTCGTTTCATTTTCTCGCTTCCCTTTTCTCTTTAATCTACTCTAATTATATTTTCTATCTTTCTTTTTTATCCCACTGAAACTGCTCTCAGCTTCCATATCAGTGGCTTTCATATAAACAAATTAAATATTTGCTTCTCTGTCTTTGTCTCTTTTGGTCCATTAGCAGCATTTGACTTAGGATCTTCCTACTTGAAACACGTTCTTCACTCCTCTCAGAATACCACTCTCTTGTGTCTGTGGCTACCTCACTGGCTAGTCTTTCTCAGTTTTCTTTGCTGATTTATCCTTGTTTTCCAACATTTGAATTTTGGAGTGTCCTAGGACTCAGTTTTCACGTTACCTGTATTATCTATCTGTGCTTATTCCCCATGTAATAGATCCAATGTCAGTCTACTAATTAGTGCTGAATTTACATGTCCATTTCAGACCTCTCCATATTCCAATATCCACAGTCTATTTACCATCTCTACTTATAGGTCTAATAGGCAGTTCACATTGAACATTTCCCAAGGGAAACGCTTGGGTTCTCCCTTTACTCCTAGAGAACCATGTGCTCCTGAAGACTTCTTCATTTAAGTCAGTGGCAATTCCATTCTGTCAGTTGCTTAGGCCAGTAGCTTTAGAGTCATCCTTAACCTCTTGCACTCACAACCACATCTAATTCATCAAAAAATCCTGTAGCATCTACCTCCAAACTATATTTAGAATTCAACTACCTTTCACCATCTCTACTGCAACCTCCCTGTCCCAATCCAATATTGTCTCTCACCTGGAAATACCCCACCAGCCATGGCTTCCTGACTGTCTCCCTGTATCCAGCTTTACCCCTTTGCCCTGTTTCACAAAGTGTTGGAGTGATCCTTAACAAAGGAAGCCAGATCATGCCACTTCTTTGTGTAAGAACTTTCATTGTTCTTTGTCTCAGAGTAAAATCAAAAGCCCTTATTCTTTAGGATTTGTGCCTCCTCCACCTCCACCTTTTTTGCTTCATGTGCTCAACTCTTTTTTCTTTTTTTCCCACCTAGTTCCATCCATCCTGGATTCTTTGCTGCTTCCTATAAACTTGTGGCATATTCAGGCCTTGGGGACTCTGCACATGCCTTTGCTTTTCATGGTGCACTCTTTCCCCAGATGCACACGGGGTACACTCTGACTTCCTTGAGGTCTCTACTCAAATGTCACTTTCTTAAAGAGGCTTTCTCTGACCACCCTTTATGAAAAAAAGCCTCTAATATCACTCTGTAAACTTTTATCCTGTTTTATTTTTCTTTGTAGCATTTATCACCTTCTTACATTCTACTTATTTGCTTAATCATATATCTTCTCCCATTAAAATGAAACTTCATGAAAGTAGGCGCCTTTACTTTTGTTTTGATAACATTCCCTCTTAGGGCTTAAATCACATCTGAAACCTAGTAGCTACCCGACATTTCTTGTTGAATGAAGAAATGAATAGTATTTATATCTTTAAATTATTAAATCATATTATCCAATTTTGTATCACATATGATTTTCATGAGGGCCAATCTCACTGTGCATGTACATGCATTGGATATTATTTTTCACTTTTGTTACTTTAGTAGGCACAATTTGCATAGGTTGATTACTTATATATTTTGCTTTTGTTCATGTCTCATGTATTTATAATTTTTAGAACTTTATAGTTCTTTGAGTAAGTATATGGTAATGTGGGTTCTGTCACTTTATCATTGTTTTATTAATAGTGCGATGTTAATATGTTAATTAGATAAGATATACTATGATTTTTTTAAGTGTGAAGAAAGCAAGGAATTTTTTTAACATCTAATTTGCCAAATGAAGTGGATAGCTGACTCTATTATATTCTTTCCTTTTCATGTATTGCCTCTTAGATACCATAAACTGTTTTTTTTGTGTGTGTGACTACCTATTTGCTCTACCCCTGAATCAGTGTATTCAAAAAGCCACAGTTGTGAAGAATCCTCCGAAATCTTTGGTAAAGTTAAAGTTTACCAAACTTACCTTCTTTTAAAGGAAGATAGCTTCAAATAAAAGGACATAGGAAAAGTTGGAGACATATTCCAATGCTGTAGTCATTGCAGCTGAACCAAAGTGGCTCAACCCATTTTAATATTGTCAGATTACAAATGGTGAATTGAAACCCTAGGTGTTTTTTGCTGATTTATTGAAAGAAGACAGATACATATGATGGTTTATTAAGAGAAGATGGGTAAATATGATAGTTTTGGGAAATTGCAGAAAAAAATATTAGGGTTGATAACATTTGTGAAACTATATACAAGCCAAATTACATGCATTATGTTCAACTTATACTTTTTTCTTCAACATTGCAAGCCATTCTGGTAAGATTTACTTATGATAAATTTAGAGACAAATAGTGGTGCATTTAGATCTTGACACTTGAATAATTACTTGATATTTTTTCTGACATTTAAGGAAAGCACTCTTGAATATTGTTCTAGTTTGCTAGCTGCTGGAATGTGATATAACAGGAAAGGAATGGCTTTTTAAAAAGGGGGATTTATTAAGTTGCAAGTCCACAGTTCCAAGGCCGTGAAAATGTCCAAACTAAGCAAGTCTATAGAAATGTCTAATCTAAGGCATCCAGGGAAAGATACCTTGGTTCAAGAAGGCCAATGATGTTCAGGGTTTCTCTCTCAACTGGAAGGGCACATGGTGAGAATGACAGCATCTGCCAGCATTCTCTCCTGGCTTCTTGTTTCATGAAGCTCCTCAGGGGTGTTTTCCTTCTTCATCTCCAAAAATCTCTGGGTTCATGGGCTCCTGTGGTTCTCCTTGCTCTGTTTCTCTCTCCAAAATACTTCCTCTTTTAAAGGATTCCAGTAAACTAATCAAGACCCACCTGGAATGAGTGGAGTCACATCTCCATGGAGATAATCTAATGAAAAGATTCCCAACTACAGAGCTAATAGGGATTAAAAGAAATGGTTGCTCCCACAAGACTGGATCAGGACTAAAACATGACTTTTCCAGGGTACATAATGCTTTCAGTCCAGAACAAATACATTGTCTGCTATATATAAAATTTTTCATTACAAACTTAGGAAGATAGCATTGAATAAAAGTTTTTAATTAAATGACATTTTAAATAGCTTCATTAAGGTATAAATTCTATACCATAAAATTCATCCATTGCAAATGTACATGGCAATGATTTTTAATAAATTTATGTGGTTATGCAGTTACCACCGTGGTCTGGTTCGAAATATTTCTGTCAACTCAAAAGGTTCCTTTTGCCAGTTCACGGTTATTCCTAACTCCAATGCATTCTAGCCTCAGGCAAATACTGATCTGCTTTCTGTCTTTATAGATTTGCCTTTTATGAAAATTTTATGTAAATGGAATAATAAAATTTGTAGTCTTTAATTTTTGGGGGGGTTCACTCATGTTGTAGTGGATATTAGAATTTCATTGCTTTCTACTGCTGAATAAAATTCAATTTTACAGATATACCACATTTTGATTATCCATTTACCAATTGATGGATAGATTTTGGCTATTTTGAATAACACTGCTATGAAAATTGATGTGCAAGACTTTGTATAGACAAACGTCTTCAGTTCTGTTGGGTGAATTCTTAGGAGTGGAATTACGGATCTAGTTTCATTGATTTTTCTCTATTGTTTTCTGTTGTCTATAACACTGATTTCTGGATCTTTAATTTTTCATTCCTTTAGTTTGCTTAGGGTTTAACATGCTTTTCTTTTGGGAAGTTCTTAAACTGGAAACTTGGATTATTTGAAACCCAATATAGGCATCAAACGCTGTACATTTTCTTCTAACTACTGCTTTAGGTACATCTCATACATTTTAATATGTTTTCACCTTAATTTAGTTCATGATACGTTCTAATTTCCATTGTAATTTTATCTTTGTCCTATGGGGTATTTAGCGTGTACTATTTATATTTCCCATGGTTGTAGAAACCCTAAATTTCTTTTAGTTGTTGATTTCTAACTTAATATTGTTATGGTTGGAGAGCATACTTTGAATGATATTAATCATTTTAAATTTACTGAGACTGATTTTGTGGTCTAGCATGTAAGTGTCTGGAAGAATATTATGTGTACACTTGAAAAGAATATGTGTTAGTGGATGGAGTGCTCTATAAAAGTCAGTTAGATTTCTTCAGTTGACTGTGTTGTTCAAGGCTTCCATATCCTTGTATATTTTCTGTCCAGTTTTCTTTCATATGTTGAGAGTGAAGTATTGAAATCTCCAAATATTTATCTATTTATCCTTTAAATTTTGTTTGCTTTTGCTTAAGGTATTTGGGCCTTTAGATATACATTTATAATTGCTGTATCTTTCTGCTGTAGAGACCCTTATCGTTATGAGATGGCTCTCTTTGTCTCTAGTTATATTTCTTGTCTTAGTGTGTAATTTATCTTATATTAATGTAGCCATTCCAAGCTCCATTATGGTTACTGTTACACTGCATATCTTTTTCATCTTGCTTCCAACCTAATTTTATGTCTTTGTATTTAAGTTGTGTCTCTCTTGCAACATATAGTTGAATCTTGCTTTTTGTCCAGTCTGGCAATCTCTGCCATTTGATTGGAGTGTTTAGTCCAATCACATTTTATGGGATCCCTGAAATGATTTGACAAATGATATTTGTATATCATTTTCCTGTTTATTTTCTCTAAGGTCTCATGCCTTTTGCTCTCCCCACTCTCTTCCAAATCAAGTCAGTCTCCTCCAGTGGTGAAGCTGCTTATTTCAAGTCCAGCTCCACTGTGGTAGAACTAGCATGTTGACCCATTTGGGGTGTTGGATCATGGTTGCCCAGCTCAGAATGTCACCGACTCCTACTATTAACTAAAGTCCAGCAGGTTTTGATAACTACATACTTCTTAGTTTGTTGTTTGCTTTGGCTGACAGCTAGAGCCCTGAATGATTATTTTAACCATTTTTCCAACTATTTATTTGTTGTGGAGAGTATTTTTGACCTTTTCATACCTCCAAATCCAGAAATCCCTGACATTTAGGTCTGATGAAACATTTTGTGCACATTGTTTGAAAATGAAAAATGAATACCAGATGACAAATGAAAAATGGTAACTTAAAAAAATCCATATTCATGATATTTTCTATTATACTTTTATTAGATTGTTATAATTCAGATAAAGTTCTTTAGAACTGAAAGTTTTCATCAAGGCCATACATTGTTTGATCTTATAGCAGCCCAAAGAGTAGCTAATGATCTAAATGTTTTATAAAGTGTCAGATTTTATTTTGAAATCTATTGTTTTGGATTCCTACTGTTATTAGTAGAGGAATTTAATTTTGCCACTATGCTTAGTTGCTTGGTTTTGTCAGACTCTAAAATTTACCATGCATTTAAAGATGTACAGTGAATTTATAAATGTAGTGGCTATGTATAAATTATGTATAAATTACACTTTCTTGTGATTAGATAGTGAAAACAAGGAAAAGAGAGAATATTTCTTAGAATTAGGGGATTGCATGGTAGGAAAGTTACCTACGTTCCTAGTTCTGTAGCTAAGGTAAGAACACCCAACTAAGCCTCTTTGTCAAGTGGTCATCCCCCCTCTGCTTGAATACTTCTGTTCATGAGGAGCTTATCATGTCTTGATTTAGGCAAATCCATTCCTTTGGTTAGCTCCCAAATGCTGAAAGTAGTTCATTCTAAGTAGAATAAAGAAAGCGTTGCTCTTAACTCAAATTGGGAAGGACTGATTTGATCATCACGGAGAAACAGAAGATTGTATAGTATGGAAGTTTCCTTCCCTGAGGTGGAAGATGTCTGATTTAAAGAAGAATACAAGCATCACAGCTTGTAGGAATAGTTAGTAATGGAGGGGGATTCTTAGAATGCATGAAAGAGGATATGTGGTAGAGGGGCATGGAACAGAAGGACATTCACCATGGTTTGTAGTTCAGTCTCTTCTTTTTTTCATTTAGATTTTGCTTAAGTAGAGCAGGTTGCACATAGCCCCAGTAAGGGCTCTGTTAAGTTTAAGTGGATCAGAATGAAAAAGTTTCGTGTTATTGATAGGAGGCCATTGATTGGGGAGTAAGCGCGTTGGCTATAGAATCTGGTCAACCTCAGTTTGAATCAGCTCAATTCTTTAGTAGCTGAGTGACCAAGAAAAGATATTTTATCCCTGTCTTAGATTCTTCATCTATAAGTTATATTTCTATATAGGGATTGCTATAAGCATTATCTAAAATTACATTTGCCAGACACTTAATAGCAGTGCTTAGCACTTAGTAAGCACTTCATAAATGGCAGTTATTATTTATTCATTACCTACTACATGCCAGATAGTGCACTAGATCCTGGGAATCTAGGAGTGAACATACCGAAAAATTTTGGTTTTTGTGGAGCTTTTAGAAGAGGACTGTTTAGATACAAGATAGATATTCATATATATATTCATGAGCTTTTGTAAGGGCTATAACAGTTTCCTGAAGTTTAATCATAAAACATTTTTTCTATAATTATTTTCAACTATGTTATTAAACTCATTCCTCTCATATGAAGTAGTGGTCCTCTTAAGGTATCAACCTAGTGCAGAAGTTTTAAATCATGTTTGGTTAGTACATTAATTCCTTTTGCTTCTCTAAGACTTGGTCCTGTTTGTCTAACACTGTCAACCTTTATCTAACTTAAAATTCTTCTCATTTCTCCTCCAATCCTAAATGCAAAAGCAGAAGGGGTGGCTTTCTCTATTCAGGCAACAACTTGTTCCACCTTCCTTCCTGGGGCCAGAATTTGTAGTGTTGAATCTAGGAAAGAACAGAGCTGTCCAAGGTGTTCCTAAGTGACTGCTCTAAAGGATAGAAAGAGGAGAAATTTTCCCCTCAAAAATGAACTTCTTTCCAGCAATCATTTTTTTTTTTATATTAGGAAGTGTGTGTGCATGTGTGCATGGGTGTGTGTGTGTGTGTGTGCTCGTGTGCATGCATATGCTATATTTCTGGTTCCACTAATGGCCAACATCTCAGCAAGCCTTCAGGGAGGTAGCTAACTCAAGCAAGGGGCACTCCCTGAACTCAGAGTACGTTCCTCATACTTGATGCTTTTGTTTTCAGCCCTGGGCTTTAATGCAAAGCTTCTAGCAGATAGTACCATTCCGACTCAGGTGGTATGGTCAAGTGTTACTTGACCATATACATGTTGGTAGTATGTTTTTGTCATTGGGAGGGGATATAATATTATTAATTTTTCTTTTTTGCCTTAGTTGTCTTTAATGGGGTGAATTGTTGAGTCCTAACCCCTAGTCCTTTAAATGTGACCTTATTAGGAAATAGGGTCTTTGAAGATGCGATTAAGTTGAGGCCAAACTGAATAAGGGTTGGCTGCAATCCAATATGACCAGTGTCCTTATAAGAAGAGAAAATGTGGACACAAACACACAGGCCAAGGAAGAATGCTATGTAGTGAGTGAGGCAGAGATTAAAGTGCTACAGTTACTAAGGAACACCAAAAGCTAGAAGAGGCAAGGAAATATTCTCTCATATGGGTTTCAGAGGAAGCATGTTTTTGCTGACACCTTGATTTTGGAGATTGATATCCAGAACATTGAGACAATGAATTTCTGTTGTTTTAAGCTCCTTGGTTTGTGGTTATTTGTGATGGCAGCCTGAGGAAACTGAGACTATCATACATGTAAATACTAGTGATGATTATGCTGGTAAAGGTTTTTGTAGTGGTGGTTATTATTCCTCGGCATCGCAGAGCTGAATGATTAACATCAAACTCCCTCGCCAGCCAGAGGGGAAAATTATTTACACTTAATATCTTTCAAGAAGTTCTGGTGTTCTGTGAAACAGATGTAATGGAAAACTTTCCATCAGCTTGCTCTTTCCAACAGGACAGAGTTCATAGTCATTAAGTTTTAGAAGATTACAAAGCCTTTTTCCTTAGATACATGAAGGAATCAAATGGCTTCTGCAATAATAAAAGGCTTTCTTAAGGACCTCCTATAATGAAATAAGTACAAACAAGAAATTGTGCGAGATATATATATATATATACACACACACGTAATTAAGTAATTAAAATTTCTATTGCATGTGATTTAAACTTTATCATGTGCTCAATGAATATCTACCAGATGAATGCAGAGTATAATAAAGACTGAAATGTTACGTATTTTTCTTTTCTTTAAACTCTTTTCACAGCTTTTAGAGCTGTTAGCATTCTGCACATTGATGGATTTTATCCTTGGAGATCAGTTCTAAATCACAAATGTGCTATAAGCATCCCTTTTTCCCTCCCTCCTTCCCTTCTAGTTTTTCTTTTTACGAAGAAGAGTATAAAGCTACATCTGTGAGCTTGACACTAATGATTCTATCAATTAGGGATTGAGTTAGCGTTTTCACATTTCAATAAAATTTATAATGCCCAAATTATCTAAGAGTTGTTATGATTGCCAGTGTGTTAGATTGTCAGCATAACTATCTTTTGGTTTGATAATTCAAGTAGGAGTTAATGTAATGACAAGGATGTTACTTTTATGCATCCTTATGATTACCTACAATTGCTGATTTTTAAGGACATAAAGTTCACTTTTTGTGCTTTGAGTTTGTCTAAGAAAATTCTACCATTCCTGTAGACCTTCCTATAAGTAGGATCTGAAAGGATTCTACCTTACTAGAATTAACATTGATATCTTTCTAACTAAGTGGGAATCAGTAGGAGATAATAAATATGTGTCCTTTCAGTAACTTCAAGTTAAAAGGTACATCATTAATCAAATCTATTGTGTCTTGGAGCTAGATGGTATGTATCTTCTATTATAAAATAATACAACAGGACAGGAGTCATTAAGCAGATGTTGTGACATTATAATTTCAGTTTGGAGAAAAGAATATTGCAGTAGTCAAGTCACCCACAGCCAGACCAGAATCCAATAGTCATTTAAAGTGACCTGCTAAATCATGGCCACTTTGTTTCTCTTCATGGTGAAGGATGTGAAATATCCACTATCTTAGCTTCCAAATGGGAATTGTGGCATGGGAAGTTATATAAAAAAGGCCAACTTATTTAAACCAAGGAAAGTGTTGTATGGGCCAAGCAATTGCAAAATTTTTCCAGGCACTGGGACAAATGCACTGGCGATAATATCCAGAAATAATCAACCTAGGTACCATACTTGGTAACTATGTTGTGATTTCTAAATCCTAATCTAATTGGGACCAAAAGGTATTTGCAGAGATAAATGGCATGAGGGAACTCACAAGATATAAGGATGCCCCTAAAATGGAAATGGTATACATGTGGCAGGCATATGTAGTTCCCCCACTTCTCTGCCCACATCAGACATTGTTAATCCATCACGGCACCATCTCCTACTGGGGCAGGACGTGATCCGTAAGAGAGTGGATCAGGCAGCCACTGCCAGTTGTAATGAGAGTTAAGCTTAGTGCTTATCTCATAATAGCGTCTAATGTTTGTTTCATAAATTATTTGAACAAGATAATCCAGAATTTATAAAATTCCCTTGATGGTTTGTGAGTTATAACAAATATAGACCCAGGAAGGAATTTTTCTTTAAAGTTGTTTATTTTCAAAATTCCAGTCAAAAGGAATATTTAGAAATTTAGTGATGGATCATTTTTATGCTTCAGTTTATATTTGTTTGAACAGTTTCTTTTCAAGATGGTTTCCAAGCCTGCCTGCAGATGCTCTAGCTGCCCCCTTCCATGTCGCAACAAGGATATGAGTCAGGCTCATGGTTCCACAGAAACCTCACCTCTTCCTCCTATGCGCCTCATATCCAGCAATGAAGAGCCTCCAGGCTTCCACAAAGGAGGAATACAGTATCTGAATTACCTTTCTGTGAGTGAATTTTGAACTATGTCATGCAGCTTCTGTCAAAGGCATGGCATAAAGAGCTTTGGCTTTCCAAGTTCTGAGTCAGTCTTGGCTGTTTTGACACTAACTGTGCAATCTTGGGCTTATTTGACTTCAGTTTTCTTATCTGTAAAATGGAGACTATTATAAGAATTCTCCCTACATCTCAGCATTTGTGGGTATGAAATGAAATTAAATATGTGAAAATGCTTGCAGTGTTTTATACAAATGTCATCGCACATTGTGTCCTCTAGAATGTGGCACTTACCAAATGAAAAGTCATGATGATGTGCAGGTTTAAAGCATTGACTTTGAGTTCAGAAGTGTTGGAGCTCAAATTGCAGGTTGACTATTTGCTAATGCTTTGACTCAAAGCACATGCATTAAGCCTTCTGAGCCTAGGTTTCCTCATCTATCCAGAGGCACAGGAACTGTGATGAGAATTAAATTGGCATGCATTTAAAGCAGCTGGCATAGTTGCTGGCAGCCAATAGATTGTTGATTAACAGAAGCTGTTAGAATCAATAAATACTAGTTGACTTAAAGTTATATTTTGAGATAAGCTAACCGCGCTATATTTTTGCCTATGTTTTACCCTCAACATGAGTTAGATCGTCAGAAAGCTACATACGTGAATTTTTCTACGTTGTCCTGCAGTGCAATAATAGCTACAGATCTTCGACATTCTGTACCTAGCTTCTAATTGAGGTGCTTTTGAAGAAATGAGAATATGTGAATCCCTCTGAATTATTTCAAATTATTCTGCTATTCATTTTGTTCTTTGGTGTCCTTATATAGTAACTCATGTGACAAACTCTTAACAGAATTAAAATATTAAAAGGAAAACTTTTTCTCTTCTGGTTTACTGATATATCTCTGTTCATGAGGTAATATAAGTTGTGTATAATGGATAACATTTCCCTCTTTACCTTGGCTGTCAGGTAGCTTAAAAATACATTTTATTCACAAAAGCTTTAGCCATATTTAAAATCAAAACTTTAATTATTGATTCCTGATCACTCTTATTACAAGATTTTATCCATTTCATTTTTACATTAATATATTCCAGTTCTGCATCTTCATAAATTTTGGTAAGCTGGCCCAAGTCTCCTTTTTAAATAGATGGATCCCTGACAATCAGAAAATTAGAAAAATGTAAGCTGGTCAGTCCTGATAAGCTTTGATGCTACCTTTGCTATCCAACAGTATCCTGAATTCATGTTATTAAATCAGAGTTCATTTTGAGACTCAATTAAAGAAAATGCCCTGATTAGCAAAGTAATGTGATGTATGTTAATAAAAACAATGTGTAAATTATGAAATCAGTCCTTAAAATGGGTAACAATAATTCTAATAAGTATAATTTATGTTAATAATTAAGTGTCCTATGGATATAGGACAGTAATATTTTTTCTTCCAATATTTCATCTTTCAAAGAAAATTATTCCCAGTATTTGAGCAGCCCATTCAATATTAATATGATATCTCTCTTTGAAATCATGAATAGAATTAAATTTTTACTGCATCCTGTCGATTACAAACTAAGGAAATCCATCCTTTTACCTGTAGCCCTAAATGAACTAAGTTCTTTATCAGCCTCCTGTCTCCTCAAACTCTTAACATGTCATCTCAAGGACAAAAACCAAATTAACAGAAATATATTTTGGAAAGCAAACATCTGAGGATAAAAAAAACAAATTAACAGAATATTATATTTTGGAAAGCAAACATTTGAAGATAAAAAAAAAACAAACACTTCAATTCCATTTGCTGTGTGTGTGACCGGAGGAAACTAATAAAACACTTTAAATGAGTGAAATAAAATGGAGTTGAACCATAACTTCATTAATGGCAAGAGAGTTGAAAAAAAGATCTGGTGTATTTGAGAGGCACTTGCTTCTGAGAATGTATTTGTTTTTCCAAGGGATATAAAATAATTTGTCACAAAAAAATGTAACCTAGCTGTCCCAGAACATATTAGTAATATATAAATCAAAGAAATAAAGGAAATGGCAAGGCAGTATAGTCTGCCCTGAGTCCTGACCTTTGGAGTTGCTTGGATTACAAGTCACATCTCAGTGTACATGTTTATTCTCCTCAATGAGATATTCTGTGTCTGGACCTAGAGAATTGATTCATTTCCCTTTCTTTGTCTTGCCTGGATCCATGGGGCAGATCAGTTCTCTGTCACCTGATAACCTCAGTCTGCAGCTGCTCTTGCTGAACCACACGGCACTGACATAGGTGTTTTCTGGGGTCTCACTTCGACATTGCTTTTGTGGAAATCTTCCCATTCCTGGAATTCAGTGTTGCCACTCTTAATGAAGTAGGGAAGGCTCTCCCTCTTCACTTGTCTCCCCAAAGGTCTAAGCTTTCAATTTCCCTTTTGAAAAACCTATAGACAAATCCTTGAGATTGTACGAGAAGCTACCCAAGGGAAAGCACAGTTACCTCTAGTAGTGCTGTCCCAAGAAGTACCCCCAGAATGATGTCCAGACTCACTGACTCTTCTCTCTCAGAGAATAGCCATTGCCCACGCCGGGAGAAATTGCATGGGTGTTTGTCTTCCCTTGTGTGAAGCAGCCTTAATTTCCATGTGCCAGAACCCAGTTATTCACACCACTATCTTTTATTTTGCTCTTGGTATTCTAAATTGCTCTCATGAAAGTAGGGCTTCAGTTATTAGGACTAAGTTATTAGCAACTGAGGCAGCTTGATCTTCTCATTATTTTTATAGTTCAAATCAAAGAAGAATTAGAGTTTATGTCTATATAATTGTTCTTATCCCATAGTTTCTCTCTTCTGTCTTATTCAGGAAAAGCTACCCTCTCTAAATTTACAGGCCCTCTCTAAATCACCAAGAGAACTAACCCACTTCAACACTTCTTGTATGCTTTACTGCTTTGCAGTGATCTCATTTTAGTAAGAATCATGGAAGTAAGGAATGAAAATTTTACAGATATAGAAACCAAGCAGCTTGCTCAAAATCACATGATTAATTAAGAATGGAGTCAAGATTCAATTCCAGTGAGTTAGGGTGGAACCCAAAGGTCGTACTCTGCCTACCGCTGGGTCAATTCTCCTCAGTCCCTTAGAGAATTGAGTAGCCTGCCTTCGTGCTGCAGGTTATGCCTGAGACATTCCTATTGATCCTGTCCTTGGGTAAAAATATTACCCAAAGCATTTTTCATCATTCAGAGAAGAGTCTGTCTTAAATAATGTGAAGAGTAAAATTTCCGCCATAGTAAAATACCTAAATCCAGGTAAACATTTCATCTACATGCTTATCTATCACTTTACACACAATAGATGCACAATATATATGTATTAAAAATGCTTATATTGAATTTAATTTTTATGGCTATATTTTAGTATTCAGGGAAGTGCATTGGTATGGATACTTAATGTAGGTTTTTATATTAAGGAAATCCCTTTCAGATAAGATAAGGTTTTAGAGTAAGAGTGTCTCCTGAAATTCTTTTTCTACCACATTGCTGAGCCATTGGCTTTCTTAATGGCATTGACTAAACAGCTAGAACTTATGCTAATTTATTTCCTGTTGAAAAAAATTTCGGTAGCAATAGTAGCCCTTAAAAAAGGAGCAATGCCAACCTAAAGTGTTCTTTTTTCAGATTATAATATAGTAAGGAGTAATGCACTGCATCTTTATGTATATCAGGAATTAAGCTGGCATATCTTAAAGAAAAAAAAAAAACACTTAGGAGACTAGTTCCTACCCTTCCATCCTAAACTTAAAGGCCAGTCTCATTTTAGCCCAGATTTGAGAAATGTGAATTCAAATTAAAGGGAGAATTTTTTTGTTTGTTTTGCTTGGGTAGGCACCGGGAATTGAACCCAGGCCTCTGGCATGGCAGGTGAGAACTCTGCCTGTTGAGCCACCATGGCCTGCCCAAAGGGAGATCTTTTCTTTAACTTTATTTTATTTCATTCAGGCCTCTTGTAATAAGCCAGTAACTGCACTGTTTCAAAGTGTCCTCTGGGACTTCTAATGGCTATGGGACTAAGGAAAGTCACTTCTATGGTAGGCACAAGAAAAGCTTCCTGTTCATATTTTCCTCCTGCTTAATATGTAGTACTTTCGGATATATTATTCCTTACATTAGCTAAATAATTATTAAACATATCTTTACAATTTTTATATGTGTTCTAAAGCTACAAGACTGTGGATTCTAAAGAATATTTTTGCTCTGGATCTAAATATATTGGTCTGTAAAACAACTTTATTTCTGTGAAACCACTTGGAAAATTTAGTTCCCTAGATTGTGAATATTGTCATTTGCCCACCCTCTGTTTTTTTGAGAAGCGTATATAATTTCAACTGTTTGAAATGTTATTCCACCTACATGCAGCACTCAAATACAGAAATCATTTAGAACATAGACAAGGTAATTCATGAAAAACAAATTGCTGTATCAAAATAGTCATAGTATCTTTTTAAAAATGTGAAGTCAAATGTCATCTCCCACTGGATTGAGCCTAATGTGCCATGTGCAAAACCTTTTATTCTAAGTGTTCTGTAACACAATAGTTTCTTTACTCTGTGAATATATCCATTTATATAACCTACTTGCAGTTCCACGAATAGCAGCTACTTTCTCTTGTATGGATACTCACTTCACTATTCCAACTCCTTCTCATCCTTCAGGTCTAACTTCATATAAAGCCTTCCTGGACCACCTGACTTGGCTAGGAGCTCCTCCCCTGTAACACTGCAGCACATGCACTTGCCAACATCACAGCATATATCACATCTTTACTGAAATTTCTTTTTTATCATCCTCATAAGGTCTAAGTGCCCGGAAAGCAGGGGCTGAGCCTTCTTGTTTTTTATTAAATAACTATTCCTATAATAATTTTTGGCAGAGAATAGCTGCTCAACTAATATTTGGAGGATTGAATTAAACTGAATTTTTAAAATTTCATATTGAGAAATCCATTACATGAACACAGTCCTTGGTGGGAATTGAAAACAGTAGCGCGAATTATTAAACTCTCTGAAGTGTTGAATTTATTTATAGCTTAACCAAAGAACCAAGGGCAATTCATAAATAAGCAAGATTGCCCTAGGCCTTTAAGAGTTCTCTAGGTATCCCCTGTTTCACCAAGACTGTGTAGACCTGTGCTCCACTAATCATTGTGGATCTTTCTAAATTTCTACCAAATATTTGAAGGACAGGCAATTCACATTTATTCTGTTTTCTGAGATTCTAGAAATAATAAATATGCATACTTTCCTATTGAAACTTGGATTCTAAAGCTCTCATGTTCATAGAAGTTGAACTAAATATTCATTGGGAACCTATTACTTTTAAAGAACTGGGTTAGTAATTGTCTAAGGTATGAAGATGAGATATTGGTCTCTCTCTAAGATGCTTGAAGAGAATTACTTGCAGTCAGGTAAAATCCCTAGACTCAGATAAAGTTTTAACAATTTAGGCAGAACCTCAAATGTTTCACTATTTTTGCAGTTGTGTCCATTACTATTTGGGGGTTGGGGGGGCTTGTCATTAGAGCTGTGAATTTGTGAACTTAGGACTAACTTTTGGTATCATGGTAAGCTATTTTTTTTGAAGAGCGAAAGTTCTTAATCTGGATGAAGTCTATTTTATCAACTATTTTATTTTATAGTTTTTGCTTCTGGGATTACCCTATGCCATAAGAAGTTTCTCCTATGTTGTCTTCTAGAAATTTAATAGTTTTAGCTCTTATATTTAGGGCCAACCATTCTGACTTGATTTCCTGTGTGTGGTACAGGGTAGTAGTTGATATCCTTACGTTTCCATGTTGGTGGCCAGTTTTTCATCATTTGTTGAAATGACTATAATTTCCCTATTGAATTACCTTTCCAATTTTGCCCAAAATCAATTCTCCATGTATGCGTGATTCTATTTTTGCACTCTTGAGTCTGCTCTATTGATCGATATGTCTGTCCTTATGCCAATACCTCAGTGTCTTAATTATTGAAGTTTTATATTAAGTTTTAAAACCAGGTAGCATAAATCCTCCAATTTCATTACCTTTCTTTCAAATTGTTTTAGCTGTTCTATATCCTTTGACTTGATATAAACTATAAATTTAGTTTGTCAATTTCCTGAAGTTAGGATTATGACCGGGATTGCATTGAATCAATAGATTAATTTTGGGAGAATTGGCATTTTAACAATATTGAGTCTTTCTAACCAATAACATGACATATATCTTCATTTACTTAGATCTAATTTAATTTATTTCATCAATGTTTTCTAGTTTTCAATGTAAGGGTCTTGTAAATTTTTCATTACTTTTTTCCTATATATTTTTGATGCTTTTGTGAATGGAATTTTTTTCTAAATTTCTTTTTATAATTTATCATTGCTAGAATATAAAAATGCATCTGATTTTTATATAATTGACCATTCTGCAACCTTGCTGAATTTACTTATTCATTGTAGTAGGATTTTTGTTGTTGTTGTTTCTTTAGGGTTTTCTACATATAGTTTCATGTTTTCTGCAAATAAGGTAATTTTAATTTCTTCATTTCCATTCTATATGCTTTTTACTTGTTTTTCTTACCTTATTGCATTGGCTTGGATTTCTAGTAAAGAATTAAATAAAATAAGAGCAGACATCCTTGCCTCATTCCTGATCTTAGGGAGAAAGCATTGAGACTTACTTACTTGAGTTTCATGTCAATTGTAGGTTTTCATAGAGGTACTTAATTTGATTAAGGATATCCCTAATTACTTCTATTTTTTTCTGAGAGTTTTTATATCCAGGGTTATCCTGACTTAAAATCATTTGGAAAATATTTTCTCATCCTCTAATTTCTGACAGAGTTTTTGGATGATAGGTATTATTTGTTCCATAAATGTTTGTCAGAATCCACCACTGAAACCATCTGAGCCTGAAATTTTCCTTGTGCAAAGGTTTATAATCACAAATTAAGTTTATTTAATTAATATATTAATGTACAAGCTTAAAAAAAATTCTTTGGGTACTTTTTAGAAATATATCCATTTCATTTAGGTTGTAAAATTTATTTGTATAAAGTGGTTCATAATATCCACTTATTATCTGAATATTCCATTACTGTCCTTCTAATATCTGTAGAATCTACAGTGAGGTACTCACTTTCATTCCTGATACTGGTAAGTTTTCTTCTTTTTAAAGTCTTTCCTCCCTCTCTCCTTATCTCCTCCCTTCTACTCTCCTTCCTCCTTCCCTTTCTTTTCCCCTTCCTTTTTCTTTCCCATGATAGAGGTATGAAAACACTTTGATCTCTAGCTGTTTTTTTAGCTTGATGAGTCTAATTGCTCAATTGCCAAATCCTAAGAACTTCTCTTACTTTTTGTCCTTGCTACCAGAGCAGAGTCAGTTTTGCTTTAGGCTTCTATTCATCAAAACCATATCTATGCCCTGTTGGTGTTTCAAGAATAAAGATTCCCATGAACAGAAAAATGAACTAGTTGGGGGAAAAAATAATCCTTTGATTTGCTTTACAACTCTTACCAAATGTTTTACCTTGCATACACTGATCCAGCTGCATATACTTTTTGGATGCTTTATCCAAAAAGAGCTCTTTCCTAAAAACCAAGTGAGGGATATGAGTAACACTCACTTCTTGCTCAAAAATCTTCAAGGGTTTCCTATTGTTTGTAGAGCAAACCCTCTGTCCTGTACTCCAAGCCTTTCTCTCTCTGGCCATACCCAGCTTTCCAATCTCCTATTTTATTAAGTTTCTATCCTCACCTCTTACTCCAGTCAAGATGGTTACTATATTGCAAATGCATGCTGTGGATTTTTTAATTCTGTGCCCTCAGGCAGATAGGCTGCCCTAGTCCTTGATTTCTATTTCTCTAGGAGAACTATGGCATAGAGAGGTGACACAACTTGATCAAGCTCAAACACTTCACTTATGAGAGAATTGGAATAAAAATCCAGATCTAGAGTTTTTTCTGTTCTAAAATGAAGTTTGGGTTTTATCTGGTGGGCAATAGGGAGTGGTTTAGTTTCCTAGACTGTTCTAAAAAATCCATGAAATGGGTTGACTTAAACAATGGAAATTTATTCATTCATGGTTTTTAGGCAGGGAAAATGTCCAAGTTTAAGCATCATCACATGATGCTTTCTTCCCAAAGACCAGCTGTCAATGATCTTTGGTTTCTCTGTCCCCTGGCAAGGCACATGGTGGCATCTGCTAATCTCTCCCTTCTCTTTTGAGTTTCATTTATTTCAGCTTCTTGCTTCTGTGGCTTTCTCTCTCTCCCTCTGAATTTCATTCCCTTTATAAGGGACTCCTGTAATAGGATTAAGGCTCATCCTTAATCAGGTGAGTCACACCTTCACTGAAGTAGCTTCATCAAAAGATCCTACCTACAATGGGTTAATACCCACAGTAATAGATTAACTACAGAACATGTTTTTTCCATTATAAACTACCAAAGGGAGCTTGTTAGGTTCCTGAGAAGATAACCCTTAGGAAGAGAAAGACAAACCTGAACTTTGTTACTGACACAAGAGATAAGAAGCATGAAAGACACCTGAAGCTGTGGGTCAGGTCAGAAATTGTGGGAACAAACAGAAAGGTATGAATTTAAAAACACTGCTAGGATGCCATTTCAGTTCTGACACTTTTTCCCTACATTTGTGACAGACTTTCAAAAGACATTTACCAGCTAGAAAAGTGGAGAAGGGCTTGATATTTCTAGAAATAAAAATAAAGTTTGGTTTCTACATTATTTCCTCTTAGGTATCATTTTTATGACTACAAACATTATACCCAGGAGTTGAAGAGTGATTCTGAATATGATCTTTATGTATCATTAAACTTTTTGACATTTGTATTTAAAAATAGTTAGCGTTTTTTGCTTCATGTCCTCCTGAGTTGTTCATTGAGCATCTTTTGAACTGGGATTTTGTTGTTCCTATAATAACTATTTACTGTACAGAAATATAAGTAGAAAATAAGAATACTCTCATACATGTGTATCTTTGTCATTTGATTAAAAGAGAAATTGAGCACACTCAAAAAGCATTCTGGAGTATTTAATGGATTTACAAAGCTAAAATGGTTCCACGATAGTCAAGTGATTTCTTACAACCATCCCCTACTTCCCCTTCTCTCTTTCTCCCTCTTTCATCCCACCTCTCTGTCTCCAGAATATCTTAGATCCTTCTGTTCAAAGAAGCCTTTCTAGGCCATCCAATAAAAATAATCTTCAGTTTTAGGGAGGACTGCTGTGAAATAATTCTCTTATCCTTTTCTATTTTTTTTTTAACCTCTTACAAACAATTTTCTAAATTCTCTTCTGATGGTTTCAGGAGACGGGCAAATCTTTTAGACTCTCCATGATACCAATAGCCTAAAGAAAACACAAAAAGATTTGAAAGTTCTAGCTCCTTGGTATTGTGTGACCAGGTCACGATGGGGGACAGAGCTTTAGTGAAGTCACCTTAGCCATTGCTGTAGTTCCAATCTTCTGTGCCCTTATCAGATGAAGTGAGGCTTTGGGCTCATATCAAAGCAGTTCTTTCCCTGTCATCATCAGCTTAGTCTCCTTTCCTTGCCAGGGAAGAGCTCGGTTACCACGGGCTCTTGGAAGTGTTCCTGGTCAGCCCTGAGTGAAACTAGAGTGATTTCATGCGTATGCTTTCTTTTAGCTTGTGATTGTCTGTGATTTTGAAAATTACCTCTGAATTTGTAATAAGGTATAATATTTTGTACATTTTAACTCTATAGGCACCTGGGTATTTGTTACCTTTCATACATCTGTTAATATAAAGAGAAGATAGAATTTTGCCTTGGGAAATGCAATTCTTCTCCCTTTCATACAGCAATATGTGAGTGGGAAGATTGTTGAATTGTTCCTGTTTCTCTTTGCCAGAAGAAAATGAAAGTATGCCCTTCACAACTCATTTCTTATGGTAACCAGTGTTATTTGGGGATATCAAAATGCAAGCAGGTGATTTTTTTCTAGTTTAGGTACAATGCAGAATAAATATTCTCTTCTTTTGCATAAACCAGTTACATCAGAGTGGATTTGCTTCCTGTATCTAAAGTCTGAAGGTTAAAGGATGACATGCCCATAGGTGATTCTTTGTGCTGTGAATGCTGTAGGATTCATGGGGATGAGGGATAGGTTAGTTTTGGAATAGATTTTTCTTTTTAATGAACTATTCTTTTTTAGATATTTTGAGATCTTTGGGGTCATTTTGTTAAAAAGATGCAGAAAATTAGTCACAGGAAAAATATATTTAACATCTCAAAAATACAATACCAATTTAAAAAAACTGAAGCCCTTGTTGCTTTTACTTTAAAATTCCAAAAAAATAAAAAGAGAAAATGTTTCAAAGTGTTGACGTTTTTTTCAGTGGGAGGAAAATTCTCAAAGTATTGCTTCATAGTGAGGGTAAATATTTGCCCCTCTCTCCTCTCCAGGACTGCCTCTGTCAATTCCTTGCCTATATCTTTTCCTTCCCCATCCCTTCAGAGGTGGAGGAATTGCTAATCTTATAGGTCAGCATCTAGGAAAATTGGGTAGAATGACTGAATGCTAAAAGGCAGGAGCCACACTTTGTTTTCCTTTTCCCTTCCCTTGCTCTTAATGCACAGATTGCATGGGTTTAAGCCTAGTCAGAGGCAGGCCCTGCCAACTCTCCCTCTCCCCAGGCAAGACTAAATCTGCGAGAGGATAAAGCCCAAGATTTTGGATTTGAAGTTGCTGATCAGAACCCAGTCATCTTTCTCTTATAACAACTCAAAGGTCTTTGGAAAGCCAACCCCCCTTTATTACTATCAGTTGATGGGATTAGACTCATTCCCAGCAGTGCGAGTAGACCCTGATTGGCTTCATCTTGCAAGCACAGCCTTCATTTCTATCCATAGGATTGACTCACAGATACAAATTTGTTTTATTTCCAAATTAAGGAGTCTGTTCTGATCTAGCACTCTATTTTCAATAGTTTGAAATAAAACTGTGAGGAAATTTTAGTTTTAAAATATTTCCTTTTATGAATTTATGATTTATGACTTTTCTAATAAAATCATTTGTTCAGATAGAAGAGGTTCAATTTTACTTTATCTTTTCTTATTCCTTTTAGATTCCTATAGCCCTTTTTATAGACCGTTTCCTAAAGATATGCCTCAGAACTCCAAGTTCATAAAATATTCTATGAAAAAAGGGTTCCATGGCCAAATAAGTATTTGAAATGCTACATAGGAGGTCACCTTCTGACTAGTCACAGGGTATTTTAATATATTAAAACCTTTGAGTTATGGTAAAGAAACTTGTTTATTTCTGCTTAAGTTGCTTGATCATGAACTCTCTTCCCATCGAGCCACCCATCTTTTCTTACCTTACAATACCTTTAACATTCAATGGAACTGGATCAGACTGGTGGGATAGGAATGGCACTACAATGATAACCTTGTCTTTGAAAGCCTGTTCTTTTCTCATTCGTAATTCTAGTTAATTAGCAGAAAAGTTTTTTTTTGTCAAATACAGTTGTCTTTGAGAATTTTATAAATTGGAAGCACTACTTTTAGACTTACTCCTGTTTGTATATACTTAAACCCATTTAAATCTACCAGTAATTCTTATATTTGAGTTCTGGTCTTGCCTAAGAAAGAAAGTACATCTTTATCAACTACAGCAAAAGAGACAAGACCATAGAAATAGTAAAGACACATAAGAAAGAATAGAAGAAGTATAAATAATCTTATGAATTTTCTAAAAAGTACAGTTTATTTTAATACTACTTTGTTTTATTTTATAAACAAAAGCTGATATTCACAGCTGATACTCCACAAATTAATTTCTACTTACTGTAAACATACAAATTAAAAGTATATTTCAGTAGAAAGCATGCACCGTGTATACGGTGGGCCAGGCTACAAAACCAAGGACAGGGCGGGCCGCGGTGGCTCAGCGGGCAAAGTGCTTGCCTGCTATGCCGGAGGACCTCGGTTCGATTCCCGGCCCCAGCCCATGTAACGAAAACGGAGAAACAAAATACAATAAAACAAGAAAATGTTTAAAAGATGTTTCCCTTTCTTCCTCTCTTCCTTCCTTCTATCCTTCCTTCCTTCTCTCTGTCTTTCCTTAAAAAAAAAAAAAAAAAAACCAAGGACAAAGCCTTAAATCTTTGGAGTACTGAAAGTCATTTTTAATGTTTTTTTTTTTTTGTGGAGGAATCACAGTATGACATTTTCTGAATAAACAATTAGTCTGAATGAATTGAGCATAAAGAAATAATCTAAAATGTAATTGACAACTGTCACCTCATGACTTACAAAAACCTTTACTCAAGAATGGGAATGGATAGACTACTGGTATTGGTCTAACAAAAGAGAGATTTCTGGACCTCATTCTGCCCATTTATGGAAATTACATTTATTCTTTCACAAACCATTTACCTATTGACTATGAAGCCATTTCTGGTATCATATTGTTACTGGTATCACACATGTGAATACAAAAATTCTCCAGGCCTTAAAATGGTACTTATTTCCTTTTACTGGGAGTTGGGCATTGAAACAATTAAGGACAAGAAAGTATAACAGGTACTATGATACCTAGTATATAAGGGGCCTAGGGAAGGTGCAAAGGAAGAGGTGGTCAACTGTCCAGTAAAAGTACCTGAACCAGCCTGACGCACCAGATTTACCTACACTCTCTACTCCCTCTATAAAAGATGCCTATGGCCCACTGAGCTGACAGGCTAGTCTCTGGTACATGTCATGCTTTCTGTTCCCACTTCTTGAACTGTATGCTTATGAAGAATCTGTGTATTTCTTCCTAAGCTTGCTTATGGCAGTCATATTTCATTTATAATTATAAAAATAATGTAATATTAAATAAATGAACAAATAGAAGCATGAAAAGGAAGTTTTTCTGTATGCGAAAACTAAATTTGATATTGTGAAAAGACCATAAAATGCGAGTCATACAAGAAAAGCTGTCTAATCCAATGTGGACAAGATAAGAAAAAAATTGGGAAGAATTTTTTTTTTAACCTAGGATTTTGAGTTTTTTCTTCCTCTACTTTCTCATTCCACTTTAAAGAAACAAACTAGAAATCATGGAGGGACAATTTCGGGTTTGGTTTACACAAGAAAAGTGATTTGAGACTCCAATCAGCAGATTCATGCACAAAGAAAAGCTTTGCCTTACGTTAAATGATAAACAAAAAATCTCATGTTCATAGATTTCAAGAAATCAGATCAATGTTATCATTTTTAAATGTCTTCTCCCTTTAACCACTATTTTGGCTAGCTCACAAATACTTTTTCCAGAGGCCTTTTGCTGCATTTGAAGGGAAGGTCAGATGACAGCAGCATTGAGGAAGTGAGGCTTGGCCTGAGTTTTAGAAAATGAGTGTTTTAGAAAATGAGAGGAGAGGCTGCTGGGATTGGCAGAAGGATAAGCAGTAAATTAAGCCATCAAGGTGTGAGATATTCTCCTGCCCTTGAAGGACACAGGTTAGTTATCCTTATATAGTAGTCAGTAGCTAATTATTGATAAACAGCAGATTTGAATTTTAGTAAAACCACTCTGGTATTAGATTTAATGTGGATTGGAATGAACAGCCAAGATGCTAAAAGAGATAGAGATGTGGTCACCAACTAGGGAATAGGAGGAAAGAAGATGGAGGAGTAAGAGGTGACATAGTAGTTGAAACCTAGAGACAACACCAGGGGACAGGAAAGGGAAGTGAGTAGGAGGTACTCACAACAAGGCAGAAATAAAGGTGTTAGAAGCAGTGACAGCAAAGTATGAAGGGGGAGCAGAAAAAGGAGCTCTATCACCAAATAAGTTTATGTTATTTTTTTAAAAACCTAGACTAAGTAAAGTAAGTATAAAATGAAGGGAAGATATGATATGTTCTTTATACTTCACGTCATTAAAAAAAATCCTGTATTTGGAAGGGAAGTTCCTTTTTAACGAAAACTACTAATGAAATGTGGAGAGAACCTTGAAAAGTTTAGGAGGCAAGAGAGTGAGAAAGAAAGAAAATAGACCAGGAAATTTAAAGTGAGCATGTTTTATTGCTGAGCTCCCGGGCAGAGCCCACTGAACCCAAGATGGAGAGAGGTCAGTCGGCGCCTGTGTCTTGGTGTGGGCAGCTATTAAGCAAGGGGGTCAGGTGATGTCCGGAAGGGGCGGTGCATTAAGCTAGGGGGTCGGCGGTCAGGTGGACATTTTGCAAGCGCTTTCGTAGTAATGGTTCACTTCCCCATTCCAGAAGCCGTGTTGGGAGGGGTGACACAGCTCCCATAGTCCAAATTGCAGTGCCCTTCCCTGTTCCCCGACCTAACGAACCTAACTGGCATAAATAAACAAAGGGAAAGTATTGATACTATTTATGTTGTTTGTATTGTTCCTGAGTCTTTTTGTATCAGCAAGAAATCAAGAAATCAATCTCGCCCTATTTCATGAAATTATCAAGATAGTTTTACACAAGGGTTTTCTATGCATTTGGGCAAGAAAATGGAGTCATCCATTAAAAAAAACAAGAACGACTTTTTCCATATATATCATATATATACATATTTTAATGAAGCATAGATTCCTCCTTTAGTGATATTTTATGGGGGGGGAACAGATGCTGCAAAAGAAGAGAAACTTTGCTGTGGTGCAAAATTGACAAATTTATTAGTATATTAACTCTAATGCTATGGGATTACTTTTTAAAATCAATTACTAAGTATTTATTGAGCCCCTATTTATGTCAGGTATGCTACTAAGGACAATGGGGAAGATGATACTATTCTGTCAGAATTTTGAGAAAGAAATAGAATGGATGATTGCTTGAGTTTTTGTTTTGTTTTGCTACTCATGTTCAACCCTTTTGGTAGAATCCCCATTGATTGTTGGTAAAAGTAGAATTGGATTATGGAAGCCAAGATGGCTAGACAACCCTCTCCCTTCTCACTCCCTGGCAACTTGGGGAGTTTTTTTAGGGACCCACCTTCACCAATTTAATGTTCTTTTTTTAAAGTGAAATTTTATTGAGATATATTATATATTCACATACCATCTAGTCATCCAAATTATACAATCAGTGGTTCACAGTGTCATCATATAGTTGTACATTCATCATCACAATCGATTTTTGAACATTTTCATTACACCAAAATAAAGATAGAAAAAATCTAAAGATGGAAAAAAATCTAAAGATGGAAAAATGAAAGTAAAAAGAGAACACTCAAAACACCCATACCTGCCTTCCTCCTACATCATTTGTTTACTTTTTGCCTTTTTCCATCTTACTCATCTGTTCATGCACTAGATAAAAGGAGTGTCAGTCACAAGGTTTTCACAATCACATGGTCACATCTTAGAAAGCAGTATAGTTATTTGGTCATCTTCAAGAATCAAGTCTATCGGGTTATAGTTCCACAGTCTCAGGTATTTCCCTTTAGCTACCCCAATACATCAAAAACTGAAAAGATATGTGTGTGTGTTTGTATATATATATATATATAATACAGCATAAGAATACCTCCAGAATGACCTCTTGACACTATTTGAAATCTCTCAGCCACTGAAATTATTTTGTTTAATTTCTCTTCTGCCTTTTGTTCAAGAAATCTTTCTCAATCCCACAATGCCAGGTCCAGTCTCATCCACCAGAGCCATGTTCCACATTGCCAGGGAGATTTACATCCCTGGCAATCATGTCCCATGTAGAAGGGAGACTGTGAGCTCACCTGCAGGGTTGGTTTGGAGAGAGAGGCCACATCAGAGCAACAAAAGTTCTCTGAGGGTGACTCTTACACATAATCATAAGTAGGCTTAGCTTCTCCTTTGCAGGAAAAAGTTTCATAAGGGCAAGACCCAAAATCGAGAGTCTGGCCCATCAAACTGGCAGTCCCCAATGATTGAGAGAATATCAGGTTTTCCTCAAGTGGGAAGTTTAATATTTCCACCTTTTTCCCCAGTCCCTCAGGGGTATTTTGCAAATAATTGTTAATCTTTTGCCTAGATTCCTTTGGGATGGATCAGGGCATCACAACAACCTCTACAAACCAACGAGATCTCACTCGCTATTCATTGTAGCTATGGTGTTTGAATAAGCTGACTGCACAAGTTAAATTAGATTGTGTGCTACCAAAAATATAAATTTCATACCAAATAAGCATGTCTTCTTTTAGTCTCACACAGAAATTGAAGCTATAAAATACAGTCGATATCATCCTTTACCTTTTAGTCTGATTTACCCTTAATCCTACCCAGACCAGCTTCAATATCTCTAATTGAAGTCTGATCACTTTTTCAGTGTTTTTTAACAGTTGTTGTGTGGGGAAATGCTGACTCTTATAGGAGTAGAACTCTAGCTCTGAGTATCAGGAGTCATACAAATACCCAAAGTTCAGGGAGTGACCAGGTTATACACAAAGAGGTCAGCCTCTCAGAATTCAGAAATAGCAATTACAACTCCAGAATAGATGTGAGTACTGTAAGAGCTTAAAATCAAGGGACCTTTACAATAATTCTTCACCTGAGAACCCATGCTCTCGAATTCGATTCTCAGAGTTTGCACATTATAGTTAGTCCATATTAGTAAAGTGTTACAGTATTTGTCTTTTTGTTTCTGGCTTATCTTATTCAACATACTGTACTAAGTTTCATTAACCTAGTTGCGTGCCTCACAACTTCATTCCTTCTGGCAGCCTCTCAGAAGAGGCATTCATTCATTGTATGAATACGCCACAGTTCCTCCTTCCATTCCTCAGTCGATGTACCCTTAGGCCACCTCTGCCCAATGCAAGACATAAATACTGCTGCCATAAGCACCATTGTGCAGATTTCCATTCATGTCCCCACTCTCAGTTCCTTCAAGTACACACCTAACTGCAGAGCTTCAGGATCATATGCCACCCCCACCCCAGCCTCCTGTGGAGCCACCACACAGCCCTCTAGAGGGGCTGCACCACTCTGCTTCCCTACCAACAGTGATTGGGTATAACTCTCCACATTTTTTTCCCCATCACTTGTAACTCTCTGTTCATTTTTAAATAGTTTTATTCACACATCATGCATTCCAACCTGAGTAAAAACTCAATGCTTCCCAGTATAATCACATAGCTATGCCTCCACCATGACAATCTATATGAAATAAATGGAGACATTCATTCTGCAGAGAATCCCATACTTCTTCCCCATATCCCCGGCTTATTGACATTTAGCTTTGGCATATTGCCTTTGTTACATTTAATGGAAGCATATTACAATGTTACTGTTAACTATAGACCCTAGTTTACACTGATTATAATTTTCCCCCATATATTATCTCATTTTCAACCCTTGCAATGTTGACACTCATTTGTTCACTCTCATTCTTACATCTGTACATTTATTCATCATTATTGTCCACTCTAGGCATCGCTAAGTTGTACCATCTCAGTCTTTTTAGCCTCTTTCTTTCTCTGTCATACATGCCCCCAGCCTCCTCCCTCAATCATACTTACACTCAGCTTCATTCAGTGTACTTAAATATTGTGGTATTGTCAGATAGTAAGTATTGTGCTATCCATTTCTGTATCTTTACAATCAGTCCTACTGAACATTCTGTATTTCTTCAGCACCAAATGCTAATCTCTACCCTCTTTCTATCTCCTGATAACCTGTGTTCTTATCTTTGATCCTCAAAGTTCACTTTTTAATGTTAGTTTATATTAGTGAGACCATACAGTATTCACCCTTTTGTTTCTGGCTAATTGCACTCAGCATGATGTCCTTAAGATTCATCCACACTGTTCCATGCTTCATGATTTCATTCTCTCTACCAGCCGTGTAATAGTCCATCATACATGTATGCTATAGCTTGTTTAGCCACTCATCATTGATGGACATTTGGGCTATTTCCATCTCTTGGCAATCATGAATAACTCTGCAATAAACATTGGTGTGCAAATGTCCTTGTGTGTCCTTGCCTTCAGTTCCTCTGAATATATACCTAGTAATGGGATTGCTAGATTGTATGGCAATTCTATATTTAGCTTCCTGATGACCACCAAACTGCCTTACAGAGAAGTTGCACGTTTTTACATTACTAACCACAGTGAGTAAGTGTGCCTCTTTCTCCACATCCTCTCCAGCACTTATAGTTTTCTGTTTTTTCGTTAATGGCCATTCTAGTGGGTGTGAGATGATATCTCATTGTGGTTTTAATTTGCATTTCCCTAATAACCAGTTGAGCATCTTTTCATATATTTTTGAGCCATTTGTATTTCCTCTTCTGAAAAATATCTGTCCATTGCTTTTGCCCATTTTTAAATTGGGTTGTTTGTCTTTTTGTAGTTGAGTGAATAATCCCTTTATATATTCCGGATATTAAACCCTTTTCTAATATGTGTTTCCAAATATTGTCTCCCATTGCATAGGCTGCCTTTTTACTTTTCTGACAAAGTTCTTTGTTGAACAAAAGTCTATAATTTTGAGGAGATACCATTTATCTATTTCTTTTTCAATTGCTTGTGCTTTGGGTGTAAGGCCCAGCAAACCACTTCCTATCACATGATCTTTAAGATATTTCCCTAAATTTTCTTCTAAATATAGATTTTTTTTGTATGCTATATGGTGGGGTCACATTTCATTATTTTTCCATGTGAGTATCTGTTATTGCAGTACCATTTGTTGATTTTGTTTGTTGGTTGGTTGGTTGGTTTTTGCTTTTTTTGGGGGGGGGGGCGGAATTCATGAACTGGGAATGAACTGAGAAGTGCATGAACTGGGTCTACCACATGTCAAACAAGAATTCTACCACTGAAGTACCCTTGTACTCCCTCTTCTAAATATTTTATGGTCTTAATTCCAATTAGGTTTTGATCCATTTTGAGTTAATTTTTGTGTTAGGTATGAGATATAGAAACACTTTCATTGTTTTGAATATGAATATCCAGTTCTCCAAACACCATTTATGGAAGAGGCTACTCTCTCCCAGGTGGATTGGCTTGGCCACCTTATCAAAGATCATTTGTCCATAGATGAGAGGGTCTATTTCTGAGCACTCAATTTCATTCCATGGGTCACTATATCTATCTTTATGCCAGTACCATGCTGTGTTCATCACTATAGCTTTGTAATATGCTTTAAAGTCAGGTAGAGGGAGACCTCCCACCTCCTTCCTCTTTCTTAAGATATTTTTGGCTTTTCAGGGCACCCTATCCTTCCAAATAAATTCAGTTATTGGTTTTTCTATTTCTGCAAAATAAGTTGTTGGGATTTTAATTGGTATTGTATTGAATCTGTAAATCAATTTGGGTAGAATTATCATCCTAAATATATTTAGTCTTCCAATCCATGAACACAGTATGTCCTTCCATTTATTTAGGTCATCCATAATTACTTTTAGCAATTTCTTGTAGTTTTCTGTGTATAGGTCTTTTGTGGCCTTGGTTAAATTTATTTCTAAATATTAGAATATTTTGGTTGCTATTGTAAATGGAATTTTTTCTTCATTTCCTCCTCAGATTGCTCATTAGTGGTGTCTAGAAACACTACTGAGTTTTTTGGTGTTGCTCTTGTACCCCACTACTTTGCTGTACTCATTTATTAGCTCTAGTAGCTTTGCTGTAGAGTTTTTGGGATTTTTGACATATAGTATCATGTCGTCTGCAAACAGTGAAAGTTTTACTTCTTCCTTTCCAATTTGGATGCTTTTTTTTTTTTTCTCTTGTCTATTACTCTAGCTAGAACTTTTAGTACACTGTTGAATGACAATGGTGACAGTCATCTTTGTCTTGTTCCTGATTTTGGAGGCAAAGTTTTCAGCCTTTCCCCATTGGGTATGATGTTACTGTGGGTTTTTTTTCATATAGTCCCTTCATCATGTTGAGGAAGTTCCCTTCTATCTGATCTTCGAAGTGTTTTCATCAAGAAAAGGCATTGAATTTTGTCAAATGTGTTTTCTGCACCAATCAAGATGATCATGTGGTTTCTCTGCTTTGATGTATTGATGTGGTGTATTACATTAATTGATTTTTTTCTGTTGAACCAGCTTTGCATAACTGGAATAATCCCTATATGTTCATGGTGTATAATTCTTTTAATATGCTGCTGGATTCAATCTGCCAATATTTTAATGAGGATTTTTGCATCTATATTCATTAAAGACGTTGGTCTGTAAGTTTCTTTTTTTGTAGTATCTCTGATTGGTTTTGGTATCAGGGTGATGTTAGTTTCATAACTTGGTTTTGGTATTAGGGTGATGTTAGTTTCATAGATTGAGTTGGATAGCTATCCCTCCTCTTAAACTTTTTTGAAGAGTTTGAGCAGGATTGGTACTAATTCTTTCTTGAATGCTTGGTTGAGTTCACACGTGAAGCCATCTTGTCCTGGCTTTTTCTTTTTGGGAGCTTCCTGATGACTGATTCAATCTCATTGCTTGTAGTTGGTTTATTGAGACTTTATTTCATCTCAAGTCAGTGTTGGCTGTTCATGCTTTTCTAGGAATTTGTCCACTTTGTCTATGTTTTCTAGTTTATTAGGACATAGTTGTTCATAATATCCTCTCATTACCTCCTTTATTTCTGCTGTGTCAGTAGTTATGTCTCCTCTCCTATTTTTGATTTTGTCTATTTGCATCCTCTCTCTCTCTCTCATCAGACTAGTTAACAATCCATCAATTTTATTGATTTTTCCAAAGATCTAAGTCTGGTTCTGTTGATTCTCTCTATTGTTTTCATGATCTGAATTTCACTTATTTCTCTCTAAACTTTGTTATTTCTTTCCTTTGGTTTACTTGGGATTAGTTGGTGGTTCTTTGTCTAGTTCCTCCAGGTAAACAATTAATACCTTAAATTTTGCTCTTTCTTCTTTTTTAATATAGGCATCTAGGACAATAGATTTCCCTCTTGGTACTGCCTTTGCTACACCCCATAAGTTTTGATATGTTGTGTCTTCATTTTCATTTGCTTCGAGATATTTACTGATTTCTGTTAATTCCTTGACCCATTGGTTTTTTTAAGAGTGTGTTGTTCAGCCTCCATACATTTGTGAATTTTCTGGCCTTCCACCTGTTATGATTTCCAATTTCATTTCATTGTGGTCCTATAAAGTGTTTTCTATAATTTCAATCTTTTAAAATTTATTGACACTTGCTTTGTGACCCAATACGTGTTCTATCCTGGAGAATGACCCATGAGCACTTGATAAAAATGTGCATCCTGCTGCTGTGGAATGTAATGATCTGCAAATGTCTGTTAAGTCTAGTTCATTTATCATATTATTCAAAATCTGTTTCCTTTTTTAAATCTTCTCTCTAAATGTTCTATCCATGGATGAAAGTGGTATATTGAAGTCTCCTATTATTATTGTAGAGGTATCTACTACTTTTCCCTTCAATGTTGTCAATGTGTTCCTCATGTATTTTCGGGCACTCTGGCTCAGTGCATAGATATTTATGATTGTTATGTCTTCTTGATAAATTATTCCTTTTATTAATAGATAATGTCCTTCCTTGTCTCTTTTAATTGTTTAATTTCTTCTATTGTGCCTTTCATTCCCGTAAGTTCTGCCCTTTGTTTTTTGAAGCTTTCAAGAACTTCTTTATGGTTGCCCACTGTCTCCTGTATATCTTTTGTCAAGATATTGCTGTATCTTCCCTCAACTCATTGATTTTATTTTTTACTTGATTTAGTATGTTTGATTGAACACTAATTGGTCATCTAAACTCCTATATTTCATTTGAAGTGTTAGTTTGTTCCTTTGGCTGGTCCATGTCTTCATCTTTCCTAATGTGATGCATAACATTTTCTTGGTGTTTTGGCTTCTGATTTCCTTTATTAATTTATTCTCTTTACCTTGGGTTTTCTTGTTGGCTGTCTTTGTTCTCTGTTCTTTTGATGTCCAGTTCAACTTCTTCTAGACCTCTAGCATACCTTCTAGTTAACTATTAGTATTTTTCAGCTCTTCTTTTTCTGGTTCTTGCCTTGCTTAAATAAACTTTTTTATTTTAGGATGGTCTCCCAATATATCATCAATCCCAGTCAGATTTTGCTTGATTAGATGGACCCAGGTCTTAGGAGGAAGGTGTAAACAGTACTAAGTTTCCCTGGGAATGAGACCCAGCAGGTTGTTAGAGATTTCTGTTAAGCCTCTAGACTTTATACTTTTCCTATCCTTCTAGTAGTTGGTGCTTGTCAGACTGTAGCTGTCCACAAGTGTAAAGTGGTGCAGTACTTTTACTTCTAAGCTACCAGGGGTGTGGTTGAGACAGAGGCTGAGAAAGAAGGTGGTTGTAGGGCTTAGCCCTAAATTCAGATGTCTGAATTCTCTGATTGAAGGCCACCACTTGAGCTAGGCCCTGCTTGCTGGGGAATATAAGCCCTTCATGGAATTATCTCCTTCACCTGACTTGTTAATTTGACCCTCAGACCTATCTTAACTCTACCCTCACCTGGATCAGGGCTGATAATTGAAAATGCGTGAGGTTTTTTCTAATGAGCTACTTAGAATAGTTCAAAAATAAAAAAAAAGCCTTTTCAGAGTCAATTTCCAGCCCCTAAGATTCACATGTCAAGAGTGGAGTTGGTACCTGGCTCTGTGTGTCTTGGAGCATAGCTGATTTGCATTATTCTTACTCAAAAAGTCTCACCTCCTGTCTGATGGGAGAAACCTCAGTATTCCTTTTCTGCTTCCTCTCAGTTTAACTATGCTTAAAACTTGTATACAGCAGACCAAATTTGTTAATTAAAACTATAATTGGAGCTTGGCTGGGGTGCCTTCCCTTGCTCCCAGCAGAGACAGATTCTTTTTCCCTTGTTGAAATGCTTCCCACTGAACCTGCTGTTCCAGTGGGGGAGGGGCACCAGCCTGGGGATTTTGGAGGCTTTACTCACAGTTCTGAAGAGTGATCTTGGCCATTCTACCCATTCTATATTGGTGTATAATGTGTGTCCAGTCACAAATGTCCCTCAGACAGATGCTCCAGACAGTTCCTGGCTATTTACTAGCTGCTGCAGAGATAGAACTAAATTCCACTCATACTTACATTGCCATCTTGCCCTCTCCTGATTCAATCGAATGCTCCTGACTCGACTCTGAAACTGTAGTTATTGATGCAAAAGCCTGGGTAGGGTGAAAGTCCAGTCAAACATATTCTCCCAATAAATTTCTTTTTTGGTCAAGTTGGTACTAATAGAAGTAAATGAATGTATAAATGCATAAAATACAGAATGCAGAAAGTAATTTTGTAAAGTAAGAAAAGAGAAGTCTTTAAAGCATGCTGCCAGTACTGAAGGATATTCTCATGGCCAACTGTCCTATCAATATACACTGGAAAGGGGCTTCTCATGGGGGAGGATTATAAAATTCCTTTCTCTGGAAGCTTAGTTTGTGTGGGAGCTCTGAATTCTTCATAAGGTATTAAGGACTTAGCACTTTGCGTAGGGGCTTCTGACTTTGGCATTGGTGCATCAGCCTTTCTTGCATTAACAATATATTGATGATTTATATAGTAATGTCTGCATATTTGTTGGGGTCAATTTAATGGCCAGTAACAGATATACTTATTTTGTTCATTCAGGGATGAATGAAAATTGAGAAACAAAATGTATTAAAGACATAAAAGATTTCATGAGTTCAGGGACCAGATTGTAAATGTATTTATCATGTTAATGTAAAGTGTTTTCATTGTGTTGTAGAAAAATAAAAATGGAAAAGGACAGAAAATACTAAGCTTAGAGAGTATTCATTAGAATATGTTAGATAAGAAGATGGAACAGTAATGAATAGAAGAGTAAATTGGCACAGTTAACTAAGCATTTATAGAAGCACTTAGCATCACGTTAATTAGTGAGAAATTATAATGGCTTAGTTGTTTTTGCTATCTAATGTTTCAAAAATGTAGTTGCCTATCCAACAGTTCTGGTTTCCCCCACAATTATGCTTTGTTAAGGAAAGTCTTCATCATGCAGAATTTCCTCTAATCAGAGGCTGCATGGTAAAATAAAATGTGCACAGTACTAAGCTGGGGATTCTGAGACCTAGTCTTGGATCTGTTACTTCTAGTTATCCTCTCTGAGCCTTAGTTTCCTAAGCATTAATATTGGACACAAACACATCCATTCCAGATGGGTAACAGCAGATATAAAATAACTTCAGTCACTCTCTATCCCTCTTTTACTACTTTATTTATGTTTATGGTTATTATCACCTGATACATTTATCTATTTGCTTATCATCTTCTGCTGTAGGTTGCTAGCTGCCAGAATGCAACACAACAGAGATGGATTGGCTTTTAATAAAAGGGGATTTATTTTGTTTGTTCTTCAGAGGAAAGGCAGCTTACTTTCCACTGAGGTTCTTTCTTACGTGGGAAGGCACAGGATGGTCTCTGCTGGCCTTCTCTCCAGGCCTCTGGGTTCTGACAACTTTCCCTGGGGTGATTCCTTTCTGCATCTGTCAAGTCATTACTAGAGTCACAAGGAGTAAAAGAACTTTTAATAACAAACAAAAATAACCCAAACTTCAAACCTCCCACTTTGTGGGATCTTAAAGTATGCTAAGATGACTACAATTAAAGGGTCATCAGCTATCTGATATGCAATGACAAAATGACAACTGAAGCATTTCATTTCAAACAAAATAAAACACACACACACACACACACACACACACACAAAACCCCAAAATCTCAGCAACAATATGAGGTTGGTATTACTATGTACAAACTCATAGACACAAATAAATAGCGTTTTAGAATTGTTCATGGCTTAAGCACTAGTTAGGTCTGAGAAATTCTTTTTGAACTCTCCTTCTGAAAGACTCAAACTAATCAAGAGATAAAATTCCTTATTGTTTTTAGTAATCTATGATCTGAAAAACCTGGGGCTTACTAAAACTATCTGAAACTCAGGTAAAGAGTCCTATGTTTCCTCCTGTAACTGGAAGCCAGGACAGACTACCAGATTCTAGTGACTAGGAAGATATTTCACTTCCTTCTTCATTTGCATGGCTCTTTACCTCTATTTCTACCATTATATATATATTTTTAAATGTTTAATGTCTCCTCCCTCTTAGTACACTTAGAATGAAGTCAGAAAAAGTCAGTCTTTACTCTTGGTGTTTTAAATTAACCCCAAATTTCTTCAGAATTGAGTATACTTTCCTTCTTTATTCCAGAGAAGGCAGAAACACTTCTGAAGTATCTTGGTTCTCCCAGTGCTCAACAGTTAAAATAGAAATAGATTTCTGAGGCACAACCTGGGGGAAAACCTTCAATCTTGTTGAGTCCCAAAGGAAAATGAAGACATTATTATCAGGCATCCAATAGCCAGAAAATGCTGTTGGTCCAGTGGTATAGATGCTGACATTTCAATATACCAGTGCAATTAAAAATATATACATTTACAATTATCCTGCAAAAAAAAACCCTCAGGAAATGAAATACTATGTAGTAAATTAGTTATTCAGTCATCCATTCACTCTTTCTAGGAGGCGTGCCTGCTGCAATGAATGCCGTTTGACTTAATTGACTGGTGCTTAAATGAGAGAGCGCAAGGTAGCACAACCTAAGCAGCTTGGCATTCCTCATCTCAGCACTTGCAGCTCAGCCCAGGCCTTTGGGGAGAGAAGGCCAGCAGAGACCATCCTGAGCCTTCCCACATTAGAAAGAACCTCAGTGGAAAGTTAGCTGCCCCTCCTCTGAAGAACTAACAAAATAAATCCCCTTTTATTAAAAGCCAATCCATCTCTGGTGTGTTGCATTCTGGCAGCTAGCAAACTACAACAGATTTTGGTACCGGAGAGTGGGGTGCTGCTGCAGTTTGCAAATACCAAACAAGTTGGATAAATGGATAAGGAGAAGAATCTGGAGGAGTTGTGAGAAGTTTGATAGAGAAGGCCTAGAATGCTTTGAAGAAACTGTTGGTAGAAATGTGGACTTTAAAGATACTGTTGACCAGGCTTTAGACAAAGATGAGGTACATATTATTGTAGGCTAGAAGGAAGAGGCCTCCCAGGGAGCTTCATGAAACCGGAAGCCAGGAGAGAAAGCTGGAAGATGACGCTGTATTCGCCCTGTGTCCTTCCAGCCGAGAGAGAAGCCCTGACTGTGTTCACCATGTGCCTTCTCCCTTGAGAGAGAAACCCTGAACTTCAGCCTTCTTGAACCAAGGTATTTTTCCCTGGATACCTTAGATTGGACATTTCTATAAACTTGTTTTAATTGGGACATTTTCTCGACCTCAGAACTGTAAACTAGCAACTCATTAAATTCCCCCTTTTAAAAGCCATCCCGTTTCTGGTATGTTACATTCCGGCAGCTAGCAAAGTAGAACATCTTCCTAGGTAGGAATGGAAGCCTCACGAATTCAAGGCTTCTACACGTTTTGCTTACTACCCAATTGTGAAAGCACAGAGTAACGCCTGACACAGCATAGGCATTTTGAATAAATTTTTTGTTGACTGAAAAAATGAGTAAAGGTTTTGTTATTTTTAATTGTGAAAGCCTTTCTTGGGACGCTTGTCTCTGATTGGGGAGGATTAGGTCCAAAATTTTGGATCTCAGGAGGCAAATTTTCATATTTGACTGTAGCTCAGGATTATCTTTGTCTCTGTCTCCATTTTACCTATTATTTCAAGACAAGATCAACTGCATCCTAATGAAATTTTCTCCCAACCTGTTTGTTCTAGCTACTGTTTTTTTTAGTACCTAAATATGTATTCCTGAGTTGTGTACATTTGCTAATATTATTGCCTTACAGATAAATGCTTCTGTTGTCAATAGAGAAAGACATGGGACTTTTCACTTGAACCTAACAGAGCCTAAACTTTGCCCAATACAAGTAATGAAGTTTTCTAAGAGAAATGATCCCAGTTTTAATGCTCAGAGTTTCAGCCTTTCAATATACAAACCTGTTCTCCTGTTTGTAACCATTTGAAATATCCCCATTGCCTTAGTTATTTCATGTGAAATAACACACAATAACACAAACAATATCAACATTGAAAGTAGTTCCTAGAGTTATTACTATTAGTATTTGACAGTACATAATTTAATTTAAGATATTTTATGTAGGTAATTGAAACTTTCCATTTTGAGATTTACTAGTCATCACATTATTTCCATTACCACCAAAACCATTCATTAGCACTAATCTACTTTGGCCTTTTACTATCCAGTAGAATCTTGTCGCAGAACTATAGACTTTTAGAGTTGGAATGTGCCCTGAGGAAGGCAGACTGCTGAAAGAAATCTTGCTTAGTTAAAGTTTTTTACTTGGTTTAAGGGCTTAATGTATATGCTAACTGAGAAAAATTGTTTACTGTATCACACGCAGCTAATGTTGTGATGAGGTCAGTGATGTAAGATTATAGAGGCCATCATCTGGTTCTTAGGAATATCTTGGGCTGGAAATTTTGTGGCAAAGATAATCCAGCAGAGCAGAGAAATTCCTTGTATGGTCTTAACCAGTGAATGCCTCTCCTCTACCAGGGAAGGTGGAGTCATCCTCCCAGAAATAAATTGAGCGTAACTCCCCTAGAATCACTTATATATCCTAACAAAGAAAGGGAATATCTATCAAAACAACCAGTCCAGGTTAACTGGTTCTCAATGGTTTTTAATGGGATGATGGTTTTTCTCTTCCCAGTAGTTAATGGGCACCACAGGCGCTTAGTGGGTGGGAGTCCAAAATGTTGGACTTCCTATAATATCAAAATTTTTTCCCTGTTCCTTAAGAATTCCAAAATTTCTAATGATCTTATTATCACCTGACACATTTATCTATTTGTTTATTATCTTCCTGAGTAGGAATGGAAGCCTCATGAATTCGAGGCTTCTACACATTTTGTTTACTGCCTAATTGTGTTACTGCCTAATTGTGACATTCATATAGGAGACAATCTGTTTATAACTATCTCAGACTAGAAACTAATTAAATTTATATATATGCATACACACACTTACGCTTTTTGGTATAAATTAGCATACACTGAAGTTTCCAGATATGTTTCTACCATATATTTTAGCAGAAGATTGAACTTTGTTCAGTTTGGAATTTCCCAAAGGTATATCACACCACTGAGGGTATACCATTTGAGTCATGAATATATCACATCTCTCCCTCTATTTTTAGTTGTTGCCCTCACAGTGATTGATGCAATCATCTGACTACTTCAGAATGTCTTCTGAGTATTGGTGTGCCTGAGTGCTTATGTTTAGTGACTGTTATTTTATTATGCACTATATCATAGTAGAGGTATTTATAGACCTTTAAAATTTATGAGTAGGTCATTATGCTATATATAAAATTCAGGCTAGGGCGGGCCACAGTGGCTCACTGGCAGAGTTCTTGCCTGCCATGCCAGAGACCCGGGTTCGATTCTTGGTGCTGCCCATGCAAAAAAAAAAAAAAAAAAAATTTAGTCTACTAAAGAGAGCACTATGAGATTTTTGTTATTTGAAAGGGTACTTTGGGGTCACATACAATGATTTTGAAACTTTAGCATGCATCAAAACTCACATGGAGGCTTTATTAAAACCTAAATTTCTGGATCCCACCTCTGGAGTTTGATTCAGTAAGCATGTGATAGGGTCCAATTATTTGTATTTCTAACAAGTCCTCAGTGATACTGATGCTGTTGGAATCCATTGAAACACTTTAATATACTTTGGTCTAATAGAATTGAGAACCCAATTAAAGCTAAACAACCCCAATAATCAATGGGGTAATATCTCAAGTTCATATCTATCTGGTTCCAAATATATTAAGTTGATCTGAATTATCTTGGATTTATATGAATAAAGGCAAACATATGGTATATATAAATAACCTAAACATTATTCATTTTGAATAGTCAGTACACATACAAACTTTATGTTCTGCCATTGAAACAAAACCCATCAAAAGGTATTTTTTCTTTTGGAAAATTAGCAGATTAAAGGACATCACACTTCCAAATTGGCTATGGAACTAGTATTGCTGACATTTTCTAGTTCTGAGATTAAAAAAAAGTGTCCTGCATCCAGAGGTATCCCAAAACCCTTCCTCAGCACTTTTGTCATTGATCAGCTTCATAATGGATAACTGATGTTGATGGTCCCCAAAAGACTTATTATTAACAAGGTTTCTTGCCACCACTAAGTTTTGATGGGGTAGACCAGGAAAGGAAGATTCCCGCCTTAAAATTAAATCCCTGGACTCCTCCTGGACAAGGTCCACAATGGTATGAAACTTTCCTTAAAATATAGAATTTCTGAGCTCTGTTTTATATGATTAAATTTACCTATCTATGTATCTATCATCTCTCTAGGTATCTATATCTATCACCTGTCACTCATTTGCCTATCTCTATCTCCTATCTTATCATCTCTATCATCTAATATGGAATGTATCATTGTTGCCATTTTATTATCTATCTTCTATCATCTGTCTATATTTATCAATCCTCTCTCTCTCCCCCACCCCACCCCATCCCGTAATCTCTTCCCAGCTTCCATTAAGGTTTGAGGCAAAAGTGTGCAATATTTCAAGTTAAGGACAAAACTCAGAAAATATATGGGGGTGGTGGTTAAGAATAGAAAAAAGAAAAATGAAACCAGGTGAGAGATTACTAATCAAAATGTATATTCTAATGTCATGTACCCTTCGAATCTGTACTAAAAAATAAAAAGAGCTCTGAGTTTCCTGTGTTACAGGGCTAAGGAAATTTACACACTAGAGCTTTATTTCCAGAACAGAACATATTTTTCTATTTGAGGAATTTTAAAAGACTGTGAAAAAACTAAAAAAAAAAAAAAGAGAGAGAGAGAAAGAATTCAAGACCAGTAGAGACCCACCAAATCACCACCACTGTTCCTTTGAATGAGCAAACTGTGTTTGCCTTTATATATCATCCCCATTAACTGGCACCTCACAGCTGAAAGGAGAAATCCTGTCATCTTAAATACAAGGATGGTCTTCATTTCTGTGCAATATAATGAATATTACTGGTTATACTCTTGTCTTTTAAAAAAGAAACTACCAACTTCAAAAAAACCTAGTGTTTATTTGAATGCAGTTGAGTATATACAGAAATATGGTCTTATTTGATAGTCATGTGGACAAAAAGATGCTTCTTTAACCCTTTCTCATGTGCTGATTTTGTGAGCATGTCTAAAATATCATCTGTTTTTATTCAGCAATGGAAATGCAGTCTATCATGGCCAACTGAAGGTTGAATTTGACCTAGCTATAATACAAAGAAATGTTTTGACTGAGAAATAGGTTTTTATGTCTAGAATATGTTCTCTCCTTCCCTTTTCACATTACATTTTCTCTAAAGGCTTCTTTTTAAATGGAGAGAATTAATGCTTACCTTGTGCCATAATTTCTAATGAGATGGACTAAATATGAGACAAGATTTGGTGTAAAATTATGTCTGTGAACACATGTAAATATAAGATAAGACAGATAATAATAGACATAAAATTCACATCTAATGGCTCACACTTGTATAACATTTCTGGGTTTCCAGTTTCACATTTCTCATCTCTTTTAATCCTAGTTATTCTGTGAAATATAGTTAGGCTATTATCTTCATTTTATCAATGAGAAAACTAAGGTTTATAGAAGTAACTTGCTTATATTCATGTGTGGGGAATGGAGCCTGGTTCAGATTCATGGTTTTTGAGATTCTTAATCCAGATTTCTACTATTGGTTAATAGAGTAGTATTTATAATACTATTAAATGGAAAAAAGCAAATATCACTGGCAGGAGAAAAGTACTTTGATTAGTGAGCAATGCTAAAAATAATTGAAAGAGCAAAATCCCCCCAAGTCTAAAGATTTAAATTATATATTGTGTTCTGTGTTGAATAAGGAGGGCATCCTGGATATGATAGGAAATCTATTTTATTGTTTTTATTTTTTTCCTTTTCATAATCTTTCTGCATGCTAATTTTTTCCTGACCCTCCAGTAAAATGTTGAGCAGGAACTAGGATTTACCTGGCCACTCTTAGGCCATAAAAAGATTTGTAGTTATTTCTGATCAGAGGAAATAATGTCCGTAATGATATATCCAGTTGAGAGCAAAACTCAAAGCATCCATATAAATTAGAAGTGAAATAACAGCTTTGGCCTGTTATGTCAAAGCTGCCTATAGTAAGAAAAGAGGTGGCATTACGATTTCCTTTACTTTTTTCCTTGATGAGCACCTCTAACTGTTCACCCCAGTTGGGAGCTGCTTCATCTTCTACCAGGCTTGAAGGTGGGGGTGGGAGGAAGGAGGTGAGAGCAGAACAGGTGTTACTTGACCATCTGGTGTTACCATGGTGATCAGACACTGACTGTTGGGGACTTTGCAGGCTCCACAATTGAGGGTTATTCATCTCCTGCCTCGCTACATGGGATTTGAGTACAGCTCCTCAGGCTGGCCCTTCCCTTACTCCCTTAGCCCCGAGGTGTTCAGGCATCCACCACCTTCTTGCGGCTGAGGATTTTCCATACTTTTAAGGGACGTTCTTTATCTTTGAGATAATCCCAAAGCAGCCTGTTCTCTTCCAGCGCTCATATCTGGTCTGTTGGAAACTTTCAAGAATCTTTACCTCCAGCACTCCTGGGAGTACAGGCTGTACTGACTACAGCAATCCTTCTTTGTCTACGTGTCTGATAATATTTTGCCCTTTGGATTTCTCAGGGATGTGTCATAAGCCAGGATATGGTGTCCTGCACACTCCAGGAGACACCTGCTAATCTTCCCAAGTGGTATCATTGAGAAGCCCCCAGTCCTTATTCCCCAAGGAGGGTGTGGGAGTCAGAGCGCACCAAAAGTCCTGTTCTGGTTAATTATGTTTGCTTTGTCCTCTCAATCACTAGCATATGGAAATGGGTCATGGGCTTAGGGTCACTAGTTGACTCAAATTCCTGCTACTAAGACCTTCTTTGATGGGCTTTCACCTCATTTCAAAACATGACATAGGGTATAATCTTTTTACCTGGGTCTCAGTAGAACCTGAGATGGGAAAGGTCTCCTTTTAACATTGTGTTCCAGTAAAATACAACAGCTTGGGTCACCCAGCAAAAAAGAGGTTTTGTTGGTAGTGAACATAAAATGAAGGTACTTGAAATTTAGTTGAAAAAATTGTGGAAAAGTTAAAAAAACAAATGTAAAAGAAACAGGATTTTAATCTCTGTAAGGGAAGGAGAATGTGTCTGTCTTGTTGATTGCTGTGTAATCCAAATGTGGAAGTACTGCCTCCAGCAGAGGTAGTATCTGACAGTGAATGTTGAATGAAAGGAAAAAGGGAAAGCAGAGGCTCCTGGAGGAACACAGTACAGAGCAGTGAAGAAGATAAGAGAAACCAAATACTCTGCGTGCAGTACAAAAGAGAGCAGCTCTGAGACGACAGAGGAGGCAACAACACTGCACAACTCTGAATATGCTCAGTTAGTCCTTATTTCCTTTGGGTGTTCTCTGTACCATCAAGAGTTTAAGCAGCTAGAAAATAGGTTGTGCGCTGTAGGAATTTACACGGACATGTAACCGGAGTTTCCTTGAAAGCAGAGCAAATTCCTCACAGATGGCAGATTCCCTTTGCAAGATTGGGAAGTGTAAAATACATTTCAAAACTATTTTTATAAAAGGTGACTATAATTTTTTAAAAGCTTAAAGAGTCAAACCTCAGTTACTTAAACAATTAAGGTACAGTATTTGCTGATGGTGCCAATTAATAACAGACATAATTTGAGGAAAGTATACATTTATGCCTTTCACATTTCCATATGTATTTTTATATATTTAACTTTATATGTTTTTTTAGTAAAGAGAAAAATATCTTTTCAGGCATATATAGCTTTGGCCGTATGAATGTGATTTGAAACCCAACTTTCATTAACTTCAATGGGAATTACAGAATACAGGCTTAAATTATTTGTAAATAAATTTGTCAGAGGAAAAGGAGTTCCATGTGGTGATTCTTATATTTTTGACATAATCTATTGTTTCCAGAAACTGCCATACCAAACAATACCAGCTATAGAAATCTATTTTTTTCTCTTCTGTAGTCAAGATATAATACTTGTAGGTATAAGTAAATCTTATATTTTCTGCTTTGCATCTTTTTTTATACATGGTGAAAAAAATAGCAACTCTTGTACTATCATGTTAATATAAAATCTCTCTGATTAAGAAATTTATAATTTCCAAACCATGGGTCCTTGGAAATTTGAAAGACAAACAATGGTATTAAAAGGAATGAGCCTGATTTGATCTTAAGCTGCTAGTAATGTTTGTTTTATTTAAAAAAATACTTTTGAGAGCTAACTTAATCTCTCTAGTGTATTATTTCCTGCCATGAGCCAATAAATTCACTTTCATGTGTAAATGCTTACTTTTTGGCCCCTAGGCTAACAGAGAAACATGAACTGAGATGGATTTATATATTGGATGTCCTGAATTCAACTCATGGAAGATTTATAAATTATTTTTCCAACTGGAAACTTTCTGGTTCATTTGGCACTTTGTGTTCCCAATTTTACTGTTCTTTTCCTTTATTCATTTCCTTATTGTATTTAGTTAATTTTTGTGCTTGGCATGGTATTTTGAAGATAGATGTTTGAAGATGCTTTTATTCCCTTTGGTGGGGGAAGAAAAAAGATAATGATTGGTTTTAGGAGTAATTAAAGAAAATGTCAATGGTAATAATAATAGTAATAAACCAATATTTAATAAGCACTTACTATGTGCCAGGAACTGTGCTCTGAAATTTATATATTTACATTATCTTATTGACCCTATGAAGAAAAATCATTTTAGCTAATGTTTTATTTTATAGTCAATATTCTAAGTATTTTATATATATTATCTCATTTAATACTCACGTCAAGAGTATCAGGTAGATAGTTATCATTGTTAAGTCTATATTATAAATGTGGAAATGGGAACATAGATGTATCAAGGAAATTAACCAAGGTCAAGTAGTTAGTATTATGGCAGAGCCAGTATGCAAACCCAGGTCTTTTTCACCTCAAATTTAATGAATGTTAGCCCTTTATGATTCTGCCTCGTATTAGAAATGAAGGTGAGAATGTCATAGAGTGAGTGTTAAATGCCTTTCAGTAAATATGGGAAACAAACTAGCATGGAATAAAAGTCTGACAAAAATGCTTTCTCCTTTCAGTATGAAATGCTGATGACAATGTTTGAACATCAAAGATTTTCCATTACTAAATGAGTAGAGTAGAAGTAATGAGCAGAAGGAGGTTTTCCCCTATTCTTTTCACTACTAATGGTGCAAAATAGATTTTTCATTGAGCTTTATATAGAGAGATATTTATATATATTTTTATAAAGCTAAGTTGATTATCTTTTCATTTCTTTTTCTTTTTTGTTGTGTTTTTCTTGGTTCAGCTTACATATCTGGCAGAGATACTTCCATATTTGGGTATGATGTCAATTTTTTGATCTTTCATTCACAGACTCTTTATAAAGCTGAGAAGATTAGTATTCTAAGAATTCTAGAAGGATTTCCTGGGATGCATGGTGTATGTGTTGGGTATGCCTATGAATAATAAAATCCTGTCAACCTCCTCTAGTTATTTATTTAGAATTAAAATCATATTTGAAAATACAGAAAAGAATTAATACAAATTTGTGGACTAGGAGAATGAATATTGCTTTGGTTTGTCTTGTGGCCGCATTTTCTTCAGGGGAAAAAAAAAGGTCTAAAACAGATTATCACTATAATACTTTTCAATACCAACATAATTATGTTTGTACCTGCCATAGAATGAAGTAAGACTAGATTATGACAACTCTGTAGTGCATGTAGCACTTAAATCTTTTTGAAAAAGGTAATTTAGCCTTCAACTGTTGTACCACCATAAATTAAACCATTTAGAACTCTGCTGAAAGAAACTAAGTGAATACATTTTTAGTAGATGAATGTTAGCTAGGTTATAGTTTTGTGTGTGTGTGTGTGTGTTTTTTTTTTTTTTGCAATGTGGAAAGAGCAGAAAGCTTTTTTGGAATGCCTTTGGAGTTTTTTTCCCCTCAGTTCTGAATATCTGAGATTCTTTACAATTTTCTTACAACAGAGTGGTCCATAATTTCTGCGGAGTCCTAAAGACTCACCTATACTGTACAATTATGGAATTTCAGGGTGCCTGAAAATTAGATTTTAACAAGGGAGGCTCTAAGTTGACAGTGACTATTTTGTTTTATTTGAAACTCATGCACTAATATGGTAAAATGGTTTAAAGTAAGGAAAAAAAGGAAGAAAATCCAGTTCAGAGCACCTGTGATGAATGTTATGAGCTTGAGATGTTAGGAAAGTGAGGGTGTGCATGATTACGTATACGGAGGTCATACTGTAGCACTAACATGTGGGTTCTGATGGTATGGCATGAACAGGATCCTGGTAAGCAGCTGTGACACCCAGGGAATTGGAACATGATAGTCAAGGAGACAAAGCCAGACCTCTAAGAAAAGCTTGTGTTCTAGCACTGTAATGTCAGAAAGTTGCCCCACCCTGCCGATGACTGTGCCTGTCAAAGAACTTCCATATGATCGAAATTGAGCTGAGAAACACAGGTTATTTAGACACAATTCAGAGGCTAGCATCCTATATTCATTCATTCATCAACCATTTATAATCTACAGTGCACAGAAACTGTATAAGGATTCTCCAGAAAAACAGAACCTACAGGATATATATATATATATAAATGTATATTTAAAGAATAGGCATATGTGATTGTGGGGCTAGCAAGTCCACACTCTATAGGGCAGGCCAAATTCTGTAAGGTGGGGAAATTCCAGTAGGGGTGATGTTGAAGTTTTAGAGTTCAGACTTCTTAGGGGAGGCCAGCAGGCTGGAAACTCAGGGAGAGGTAAAGGGTATAGCCGTGAGGAAGAAGTTTTCTTTTTTTTTTCTGGATTTCTCAATTCTTTGCTTTTAAGCCTCCAACTGATTGGATGAGACCCACCTACATGATCTAAGGTAATCTCCTTTACTTCATGTCAACTGATTGTAGATGCTAACCACATTTTAAAATATCTCCATGGCAACATACAGGCCAGCTTACGACCAGATAATGACACCATAACCTAAACATGTGGCTTCACAAAATTAACCATCACAGAAGCCTAGCAGCAAAAGATGTCATGGACACAGGGAACAGAGTAGAGAGTTAGTCATGCTCTAAAGTATAGATAAGGTTTGTGGTTGCTTCTAGCGAGAGGGTCGGGGTCCTCTGGCAAAATATGGTTGAGAAGATTTGATGTGGACCTTATGAAGAGGGCCGGGGCCTGAAACAATGCGGCCTTTAGTCTCTAGGTCTACACAAGCATCTTTTGTACTGGGAAGTGGGGGGTCCTTAATTTATTTGGTCTCCAGCATGTTTCTCGTGTCCCTCTCTATTTGTGGTATACCTTCCCATCAGTACAATGGCTTTTATGATCCAAAATGGTAGTAGAGAGGGTTGTTGGGAGATAGCTGAATTTGGTGTGCAGAGGAGGAAGTGGTGGTCAGGTGTACATGTGCAGTCAGTGAGAGCTCTCAGCTGTAACTGACCTGGTCTCCTTAGGTAACCATGTCCCTCTTTCACCAACTTAGAAATTATTACCGGTAGGTGACATGAAATATTAGGACATCAAAATTCAGTGTAATGTTATCTAGAATTGTTTAGTAATCAGGACACTAAAATTTATGTTGGGGAGATACCTTGAAATAAGAAGTGATGTGTTAGATGTGAGCAAAGACTATACATAGGTATGTGTATATATGTGTGTGTGTGTATGTGTCGCACACAAATATGTGTGATGTATATATGTATATATATAGATATATGAAAAGCGTGACTCATTCAACATTTAGGAACTGTGATGCAATGAAAAATTCTCGATGTAAAAATATTTTCTCAATGGTTTTCCTTCTGAATCTAACCGCTTGTAAATGTTATGCTAAAGTTTTATATATAGATGAAAATCAAATTAAAAAAAACATTTTGCATGGGTTTGTTATATATCAGTCATTTGGCTACGTGTTCTCTCTCTATATAGTCTCATCTAAAAAACACAAAAATTCCATTAGGTGGTCACAATTATTATCCTTCTTTGCATCTGAGGAAATTGACGCTTTCGCATTTTAAATAACTTTCCACAGATCATGCACCTTGTAAGAGGAAGAGCTGGGATTCTAACCAGAACGACCATTCCAGAGTTCATGCCCTTCACTGCTGTGCCACAGAAGGTTGCTCAATTATTTAAAGCCCCATGAAATTCATATTTAAGCATTTGAACCAAATATCCCACATGTGTCATGTAGGACAGTTAATTCACCAAATACTAGAGTAATGTCTGTAAAGGGGAACAACAATTAGCAAATCTGTTACTTATTTTTCAACTTGCATTTCTGTGTAGGGAGCAAATTGTCAGTCTGAAAAATCACTCTCTACTTCACAGGAAATGGACATCTGTCATCAATTCCTAAATTTGATTTTTCAAACAGAATTCTTAATCTCTTCTGAGGTATGTTATAATAATCACTGAGTCCAAGGCAGGAGACTCTATTTAACAGATGTTAATGGCAATGAAATTGCTTTTCACATTCTTACATGATTTTATTTGTGGTAAACAGCATGCATTTATGAGATCAATGGCTAAGATAAATCTATCCTTGTCCTATGTTAATTGAGCCTTATGAGAGTACAAACTATAGTTTTCGCTGATCTCCTGTTCTAACTGAGCTGAGTGAGCTACAATCTCTTCCAGGCATGACATCTGATAAACTGTGTATGTCTTTCAACTATTAAGCATTTTAAGACACCACAAAATATCACTGGGAATCCATTAGTAATCATTTATCTTTTAAATTATTTTTTTCTGGTGATTAAACTTAAGATATTAATATAATAATGCAAGTTGAAGTGATGTAAACATGATGCAATGATTATCATTTGGATTTAAATGACTTGGAAAACACACCTGTAACTTTATCATGTATATTAGCATTTTAAAAAGTGAGAAATATTGACTATTCATGCTCAGCATGTTACCTCTTTGTATCATAACTAATTGCCTAATAAAATTGATAAAACTCCTTTGATGATCAAGACCCTCGACCATACTGAAAACTTTAAAATATCAAGTAATGTTTAAGGTTAAAGAAAAGACACATAAGAGGAATGTAAATTTTTATGCCAACACACTAATCTTTAAAACAGCCCAAATATTTTTGAGTTACAATAATGGAAAAAACAACAATATCAGGCAGGATTGAAAAGGAAATGTTTAAATTGTTACTGCTTTAGGCCAAAACTGATCTAAGTAATGGTATTAAAAGTTATAAAATATTTAGGATCTTAATATTGCTTGAATGATTCAATATATTCTTGTGTTATAGATGTTGCTCTTTTGTATGACTCCAAATTGAAACTAATTTTATTTTTATTGGCATGAAATATTTTCCCTTAAACTCCCAGATTTGCTCCCTAAAACAATATTTATCAGTTTCAACTCTCCTGAAGGGAATCACCAACATTCATGGAACCTAGAAAAAATAACCTTGTTTAGAAGCAAAGCAATGTCATTTGATTCTGTGTCAGATGGGAAATGGAATGTTTATTTTGAAGAGCTAGCTCAGAGGATAAACTATTTACTCTAAGTGATTTGTTTAACTTTTGTTTTTATATCAATAAAAAGCTAACTTTAGACCTTTCTATCAACCCTGTTGAAGTCTTAATATTTGTAATTAGAAGGAAGCTCCTATATATTCCCTCATTTTCTTTTGCAGATATTTATATTCCTATAACTTCAGCAAACAGTCTTAAGAAGTTAAACTCTTTTGCTTTTTGTCTGCATTAGCCTTAACCGGGGAAGAAAAATATTATGTCATTTTCCAGCTGATATAAACTCATTTAATCACATTGGATGCTTAACCATCACATTATGCAGTTTCAAACACAATTATAGTATGGCCCAACATAGTCTAAAATTCCGTTTTCTGCAGCCAATAAAAATAATTTTTTGGCCTAGTTCCAAAGTGTGCCAAGTTTAACTTGTGTATCTCAGAACTGTTTTAGCATATTAAACCCCAAAGGGTTAGCTATCTTTTCCACTCTTTTTTCATGTTTATTCAAAAAGGAGAATAATAATATTAAATTAAGTACTAAAGACATTCTGTAGGAAAAAAATAGTATATAATTGCATATTCACACACATTTGTGTGTTTAGTTAGGTAATAGATTTCTTTTAGTAGAGAATGGTATATACAAGCCAAGATCTTATTGCTAGTTGTGCCCATTACTACAGGACTGTCACTGTTTCTAGACTTTCTCTATGTACAGAGTCAGGACATTAGATAGATAAAAAGATATATAGATTTCTCCCCAAACTCAAAATTCATAGGCTGATTTTGTAAGTACAGTGTAGGTAAACATTTATTCATTGCCAACCTGTTTTGTAGAAGGCAGTATTAAAGAAATTTGTTGAATACAAAGATGAATTACTCCTCAGACAGGAAGGTGACAGTTAATGGTGGAGCAGAAGTGAAAGGCAAGTGTAATCATGTAGGTGCCCTGGAAGTGGAAATAAGGAAGCTCAGCAGCTGCAGAAATAGGACACTAATCTCACACCTGTCTCTCAGGGAGCCTTTCTAAAGAGACATCTATGCTGAGGACTGAATGGTAGGCAGGAAATAGCTAGAGGAAGCGTCTGAAGAAAGAGTATTCAAGGCAGAAGTTAGACCTATGAATTCCTGCAGAGAGAACATAGTACTGTAGGTGAACTGTAAGTGCTTCAATATGGCTGAAGCTTGCAGTGTGTGTTGGTGTGTGTTTATGTAGTAGAAGATGAGGGGTTGGGAAAATTTTGAGAGATAAAACATATAAACATATCCTCTATGTTCCAAATTGAACTTTCATCCACTGGTTTTAAAGCTCATTGATTTTCTAGCTCCTTTATTCCTTTGATTTTATACTGGAAGAAATAGCTTTCCCTTTGCTTCCATTTATTCATTTATTTATTTATATCAGTACAGACTCATGGATTCTTATTTTGTTCAATGGGTAATAATATGTTACTATCATTATTTATTGTGATGCTCAAATAATCACAGATTTGGTCAGTGGAGACACTTCATGTTGGCCCTGGTGTGATTTTGATATGCCCCCATCATTCTTTCAATACATCCTTGCTTTCTGACATAACAAGAAGTTTTGGATTTGTATTGTACTTTCTCTGTTTCAGCACTGCATTTAGTTTTTTCTATAGGGAACTCTTATTTCTTTTAATAGAGGGTAGCATATAGAGACCAAGATTTAGGGAGTAGGTATTCTCATTGCTGTGGCTGTGTCTTTCTTCTGAGTCTCCTCAGTAGACATAGCTAGGATCATATATAGTTCATGTCAGTTTTTCTAGGTCATATCCAACACCACAGAGTAGTTCTGGTCTGCCCATTTCCCAACCATGAGAAACCCAGCTCCCGTTATTCTTAATATTCCTTTGCTCAAGTCCATAGGGAATTTTTGTATTAGATAAAATGATTAGGCAAAAGATAAGTTTGTTTAGAAGAATAAGCAGGACTGTGTAGCCAAAAAAAAAAAAAAATTGGGGGGGGGGAAGAGAAGAAAAATGAGAAATAGCTTGTATTACCATGTGTTTAAGCATACTATAAAAGTACAGAAATTAAATCAGTAAGGTACTGGTGCAAAAAACTTAATGTGCAGAAGATAAATAGTGCCAAATAAACATGAAAATTAAATGTATGATAAAAGTAGCATTTTAAACCAGAGGAGAAAATAAAGGGTCTTCTATCAATTGTTATTATGACAATGAATTAGTCGTTTGGAGAAAATCAAATCATAGCATAATAATGAGAGTATGGCTTAGATTTTAGACACTGTGAATTCATTTCCCAAAAGGGCAATGTTTTTATTTGGAATATATATATTTTTAAATGATACAGAAAGTAGGTCATGAACTTATTGTTTCTTTTAAATGAATAAAAGATATAATCAGGTATTTACCACTGTTGAATTGAATGTGTAATGCCTGCCTGTAGTTAGGAAGTATATGGTAGCTGACCATGTAGTCTGATGTGAAGGGTCCTGTCACAATACATTTCCAGCACATTAATCTGCCATAATTTCTTACCATTAGAGTTCTTGATAAACTTCCTGAAATGTAATAACAGGTATTTATCACATTTTCACATCAGCTGGTTCACAGTACTATTTGAGGCAATGAAACACAAAACAGTTAAGTTTTGATAAAAATCAGGATGGCAAGAAAATACATTAAACCTTGACTTTGGATGATTGCTGTAGTTTAAGATTGGACATCCATAAATCAAAATGAGAGTATTGGAACCCTGGAAGTAAATCTTGGAAGGAAGATGAGAGACATGAGCCAAACCTCTCCTACTTAAATAAGATGGACAGGGGCCGCACAGTGTCATTCTTTCATATATAAAATAACCACGAAAAGAAGGATTATCCAAATGAATGCCAAGATGAAGAACACACAGGGCAACTTTAATCTCTTCTAAATTTATAATTTTGTTGAGTTCCCACATCCCTTGAAAATTTTTAATCAAGCAATTAAATTGGAAGAAAAAAAACCCAATTTCCTTGAAGCAAAATATCATGTAAACAGATGGTTATATTTCTTCTTTCTATTACCCCATACATTTCTAGAGTTAACTCAAATCTTTCTTTTACATTTGTTTCCATAAGCAAAATTGAGGGAAGGCATTTGACTGGTGTACCTAGTCAGAAAAGTTCCCACCAGCATGGTCTTCTTGGTTTTAGAAATTTTGTGCTGCTGAACATGTGATTGTTCCAAAACATAAATTGCTTTCATTAAGGTTACAAATAGCTTCCATATTGCTAACTGTAATGGGAATGTTTCTGTTCTTTCTCTATATGATTTTTCTGAAGTTTTGGTACTAGTGACCCCTTTCTCCTATCAACACACCATCCACCTTTAAAATATAATACTTCTCTTAAACTTTTAAAAAGTAATTTGAAACTTACAGGACAAAAATAATACAAGCCCAATATGGAGAACTCCGACATACTTCCCCAGCCAAAAACCCAGACCCACCAACTTTTTACATTTTGCCAAATTTGCTATATCATTCTATCTATCCATCCATCTGTCCATCTTTCTGTTTTCTAAACATTTGCAAGTAGGTTGTATATACCATTCTTCTTGAACACTTAATACTTCTCTGCAATTTCCTAAGAACAAATACATTCACCTATATAACCACTTTATATACAGTTATCAGGTTAAAAAAATTTGACATTAATATAAAGCTTACAGTATCTACTCTAATTTTTGTCCCATTATCAGGTCCAGTCTGGGATTACATATTACTTGCAGTTGTTACTGTCTCTTTTTAAGGTTTCTCTCTCTCTCTCTCTTCCCCCTCTTCCTCCTCCCTTCTTCTCCCCTGCTCCTGCTTTCCCCTCTGTTTTTAATCTTGGTGACATATATACAACACGAACTTTCCCAAGTCAGCCACTCCCAAACATACAATTCAGCGGAATCAATCACTCAGTGCTGTGCTACCTTCACCACCATCCAACACCAGAACTTTACCATCACTCCAAGCAGAAACGCACATTTATTATATAGTGACTCCCTTTTCTCCCTTTTCCCCCAACCTGGAAAGATAAACTTTACTTTCTGTCTCTATGAATTCGCAGACTCCAGTTATGTCATGTAAATGGAATAATATAGTATCTATCCTTCTGTGTCTGGCTTATTTCAATTGACATAATGCCTTCAGGATTCATCCATGTAGCTTCATGCATCAGGACCCCACTTTTCTGTAGGGCTGAGCAATATTCCACTGTACATATGTACCACATTCTCTTTATCCATTCATCTGCTGATGAACCTTTGGTTTGCCTCTATCATCTGGCCACCATCGTAGGTGCTGCCATGAACATTAGTGTGCAAATATATGTTAGAGTCTCTGTCTTCACTTCCTTGGGGGTATATCTCAGGTCACATGGCAGTTCCATGTCCAATTTCCTGAAGAACTGCCAAACTTTCTCCTGCAGCAGCTTTACCATTTCACATTCCCACAAACATGCACTAAGATTTCCATCTCTTAACATCCTCATCAGCAGCTGCTACTTTCTGTTTTTAAATAATCATTTTAGTAGTTGTGAAGTGACATCTCATCGTGGCCTTGATCTACACCTTCCCACTGGCCAGTGATATTGAACATCTTTTTATGTGTTCATTGGCTTCCTGTAAATCCTCTTTGGAGAAGTGTCCACTGCCCATTTTTGTAGTGAATCCTTTAGTGACCCTTCTCATTTCTTTCTGGGCTTGTTTTTCCAATATCTGCATTTTCATTGACTTGGTATTCAAATTTAACATCCAAAATCTATAATATAATTTGGTTTTATACCAACTTAACTTCAATAGCACACAAACATTATGTTTCTATACTCCTCCATCTCCTACCTTTATGTAGTTCTTGCCACAATTTACACAATTATACATCATAAGTCCAAAAGTATTGATTTATCATTACTGTTTATGTGTTTGTACTTCAGGTCCTGTTGGAAGTAAAAATGTATGGTTACAAACGAAAACTGTAATAGTACTGACATTTATATTACTCATGTCATTACCTTTGCTGGAGATTTTTATTTTTTTCATGCGACTTCAATCTATTATCATGAGTTCTTTCCTTTCAATCTGAAGAACTTCCTTCAGCATTTCTTATAGGACCAGTCTAGTGATGACAAACTCTTTCAGTTTTTGTTTATTTATGAATGTCTTCAACCCTCCCTCATTTTTGAAAGATAGTTTTGCCAGATATAGATTCTTGGTTGGCATTTTTTTGCTCTCAGCACTTTAAATTTGTCATTCCACTATCTTCTTGACCTTCATAATTTCCAGTGAGAAATTGGCATTTGTTCTTACTTAGCTCCCTTGTACCTGATACATTGTCTCTCTTTTGCAGCTTTCTGAATTCTCCCTTCCTCTTTGGCATTTGACAACTTATTATCATATGTATTGGTGTAGATCTATTTCGGTTTATCCTCTCTGAAATTTGTTGAGCTTCTTGTATGTGTGTATTCATATCTTTTATTATATTTGAGAAATTTTCAACCATTATTTCTTTGAATAGTCTTTCTTCTCCTTTCTTTCTTGTTTCTCTTTCTGAGACTTCCACAATGGATATATTGGCATGCTTGATGGTGTCTCAAAGATTTCTCAGGCACTTTTCTTCATTCTTTCTTCATTCTGCTACCCAGACTGGATGATTTCAATGTTCTTATCTTCTAGTTCACTGATTCTTTCTTCTGTCAGCTCCAATCTGTGGTTGAATCTTCTAGGGAATCTAATATTTCTGTTACTGGGTTCCTCAGCTTTGTTTGGTTCCTTTATAATTTACATCTCTCTATTGATATTATCTTTGTTTATCTACTGTTTTTCTGGCTCCTTTTAGTTTTTTGTTCATGTTTTCCTCTAGCTCTTTGTGCATATTTAGGACCCTTAAAAAAAAAAAGACCTTTACCTGGTATGTCTAAGGTCTAGTATTCCTCATTGACAGTTTCTAATTCTTCAGCCTGCAACTTTGCATGTTTCCTCTTCGTATGTTTTGTAATCTTTTGTTGCAACCTGGGCACTTTGAATTTTTAATGTGTTATCTCTGAAATTTAGGTACTGAAGTAAATGTTCCTTAAATTTTAGGTAGTGTTATGACAGAGATTTGGTTGAATGCCAGGAACTACTCATAATAGAAATAAAGAAAGAGAAAGGGAGGGAGGGAGAGGGGTGGGGGAGAGGGAGGAAGAAAGGGAGGGAGGAAAAAAGAAAAGCCACCTTTCTCAGTCTTTGCAGATTGGCTTATGCAAGGGCTCTCCCTCCTGTTCTGGGTATGATTAAGTGGCCATAGAAATTCTTCCATTTATACATATTCAAATTTCCTCTCTTCCCTAAGAAACAGTGTTTCCTAACTATTCCGGATATTGCACTTCATCGTGTACAATCAGCAAACATTTACTACAAGCAGCTGCAATTCACTGTTCTCCTACAGTGTTCTGTAGGTGAGTTCTGTGAGCTGCCTCTATATGTAGGGGAAGTTCTGAGACAGCCAGCCTGTTGATGAATATCCTGGTTCAATCCTTCAGGCTGCCAGAGAGATTGGTATAGATTTGCAGACTCCCAGTATATACACAAGGGTTATTCTGCTGCCTCTGGAACCTGGATCAGGGAACCATACTTGTAATGCAGGTCAACAGGCCCCACACAGCTGGTGAGGGGATGGAGGAGGGGCCAGCAAGGGTACCACAAGATCCCACTGTTTCTAAGTTTCCATTTTCCTTGATTTGGCATTTGCCCCTACTACTACATTCCTTTTATGGTTTTCTGGAGCTTTGAGAAAGATGGTTCTGACAGCTCTTATTCATTGTTTAAAATTTCTTTGGGGGAATGAATCCCTGAAATGGCTCACTCTGCCATTTAGATGATCAAAATTATCCCCTCTCTCCCCTATTATGGTAGGACAAACTTTCCCGCCTCACCCTCTAGTCTCTCTGAGTTTTTCACTCTGTATCCTTCTGTATTCATCGCTTCAGTTCTTAAAGTTTCATTTTTGATCCCTGCAATAAGATCTATAATCATTACAAATATCTTCCAAATTGTCATCAGTGAGATCTTCCCAGGCTATACATTTGAAGATGTCATTCCTGTGAGGAGACCTGTAAATGGCTCCCCATTGCCTGTATGACCTAGCCTATGCTATCTACTGTGGCATATAGTTTTGGTCTCAAATCATACCACTCGTGTTAGTTTGCTAGCTGCTGGAATCCGATATGACAGGACTGGAAGAGCTTTTCGTTTTGTTGTTGTTGTTGTTGTTGTTTGCATGGGTAGCCACTGGGAATCAAACCCAGGTCTCCAGCATGACAGGCAAGAACTCTGCCTGCTGAGCCATGCGGCCTGCCCTGGAACAGCTTTTTAAAAGGAGAATTTAATAAGTTACAAGTTTTCAGTTCTAAGGCCATGAAAATGTCTAAACTAAGGCATCCAAGAAGACGTACCTTAATTCAAGGAAGGCTTATGGGTCAGGAAAACTCTGTCAGCTGGGTAGTCACATGGCTGGGTCTGCTGGTCCCTTGCTCCTGGGTTCTGTTGCTTTCAGCCTCTGTTCCGGTGGGGATTCCTCACTTTGCTTCTCCAGAGCTGGCTTTCATCTCATGGCCTCCCTTGACTCTCTCCATGTTCTGTCTTGTTTAACATCTCAGGGCAATGTCTGCTGGGCTCCAAGAATCTCCAAACGTCCGTGTGTCTGTTCTCCAAGTGTCAATATATATATCAGCTCTGCTCTGAACTTTCTATCAGCTCTGTCATTTCTGACTGTCTCTGAAATGTTTCTCCTTTTAAAGACCCTAGTAAACTAATCAAAACCCACCTCGAATGGGTAGAGTCACATCTCCAACTAATCAAAGGTGACACCCACATCTCCGTGGAGATAATCTAATCAAAGATTCAAGTCTACAGTTTTGAATCAGGATTAAAAGAAACAGCTGCCCTCACAAGATTGAATCAGGATGAAAACATGGCTTTTCTGGGGTACATTATATTTTCAAACCTAAACACCAGCATACCCTTCACTTCATGAGTGCTCTGATATTTCATACCTCTACAATATTTTCTACTTTCCTTTGACTGGACTGTGTTTTTCTGCTTTGTCTTTCTGACGAACAATTTTCTCCTGGTGTACTTCTGATCTCTGGGTAGGCCTTGCTAAAGCAGCCTAATTTCCTCTGAGTCTTCCTTTCTCTCACTTCTGAGCTCCTTTAGTGCCTTTATTTATTTTTATGAATGTACTTATTGAATTGGATTGAAATTACTCTAAAATAGATTATATTTTTCCTTCTAAATGTTGACTCCTTGAAGACAGAGGCTATGTCTCAATGATCATTGTACGTCTGATATCTGGTACAGTAGTTACCATTTGGTTAGTAGAGCTACCATGTTGCTTTTAAGAGATAGTATATGAGGGAAATATTTATATAAAATCAAAATTTACTTTTCAGTATGCCTTAACAATGGTCATATCACAGATGCATATACTGCTTCTCAGTAAGTCCATCAGAGCCAATTGTTCTCCATTGTTGGAATAGGTTATTGTTTCTTTGATTTTATACCAGGCAGTGAAGTTAGTATAACAATACCTCTATCTTTAAACACAAGTATCATTCAACAGGATAGTTTTTTCAAATTATAGTAAGTCCTTCAGAATGAAGGTCAAGGGAAAAGCAGGTTCATTTTCACTCATTCTGTTCATTTCAGCTCAGGGATGCTTGGGGGTAACCCTTATCTAAGATGAAGATAAAGAAGAGATCTGCAGTGGTTGGAGAGTGAGGGAGTCTATGATTCTATTAACAAATAACTCATTGCCTCAAGGTCAAAAAATAGTTGTCTATGAGCTCTTGTACTAAAACAATGTGTACATTCAAAACAGCAGCAATATTCTGTGTTTGTAGAACAGCTGAGGAAGGTGAGTTCAGAATCTCTTCAATTTTAAGGTTAGAATCACTTAATAGCAGTATTTGTAACTCACAATAGGAAAAAAAAAATGTTCCTGAAACAGGAGCAAAAAGGACAAAGGAAAGATGAAAATATAAAATGACTGTGAGAAACAGAGAAAAAGAACCCAAGTGAATCATACTGAATGCCCTTGAATATGGAATGCACTGGTAGTTAAAAGCATGGGCTGTGAGGGAAGGCAGCCCAAGATTTAAATCCTTGTATTGCCAGTCCCAGAAGTGCAATATTGGCTATCTCTAAAATAGGGATAATAATTCCTACCCTAAGTTATCACTGGGAAAATTCAGTGTAGTAGGCTTGGCAGAATCCTGAGCATGTATGGTATATAATATGTGCTCAGTATATGTCAGCAGTATTAATATTACACTTTTCATGGAATGTAGGGAGTAGGTAAACTCTGAGTTGCTCATAGGCAACTCTGAGCTTTCTGAGTCTTTGAATGGAGCCAATCCATCACTTCTGATGAAAGTGAAGCCATCTCAGGTTTGGTTTTGAAAAAAGACAGATTTTAGCTAATGAATTTTTTATGATTTGGGTTGGTGTGGACATGGCTCTAAAGAGAAAAGTGCATTGCAGACACATACCTCACCATCATTTTCTTTTCTCTCCATGAGAGAGGCATTCTGTATGTTGGGGATAGAACCACAATTTCATCTATGCATTTCTCAGACTTGAATTTTTTTTTTCCTGGAGTTTCTTAGTGATTTTTTTAAATCAGAAATTTGTTTGTCTATCCCCCTTTTATTCTGTGAAGATCTTGAAGCAATCAAATGGTCAAGTTTAAATTTAATGTCTCCAAATATTTAGTCTTTGGCTTTTCTTGATTCACAAATTTTATATCTATCTATATCTATTTTCATATCTATAAACCCATGTGAGGCTTAAATTGTGAGACTGAGCCAAACCAAATTATGTGTAATGTGTCTCTGTTGAAATAAAATCTGAATTGCTGCTAGAATGCAACCTAATTCAAATTGTCAGAAAACTCTGGTTTTAAAGATGTAGTTGGCCAAGATGCATTTTTCTCTAAAGATGCTGTTAAAACTAAGAATCAAAATTTTGAAGACAGTAAAATTTATTGGTAAGGACAAAAATGGTGGCATCAGATATAATTGGATTCAAGTCTTATTACTATAACATGTAAGTTATAGTACAGTCTTTGGCAAGTTATGTACTTGTCTGAACTTCAATTTCCTTGAGTATGAAATGAAAGTAAGAGAGTCTACCTTCTAGGCATATTATGTAAGAGTCACTGAAATAACGCATTTGAAGTATAGTGCCCCCCACACAGTAATTGATTGATAAATATATGTCAGTTCTCTTCAGTTTACACAATTTCTTTGGATCAGATGGTAAAAACAGCAGATGAGGGAAGATTGAAAATTTTCAAGATCAAAGAGCAGGATGAAGGTTCATAATAATAATACATAATAAAGATGCAGAATATCAAAATAATAATAAAGATGCAGAATATCAAAAATAGGCTTGAGTTCCATTATCTAAACTGGCATTGGACCATTTATCAGACAATACATTACACTATATGTTCAATGTTAAGATGGGGAAATATGATCATTGCCCTGTTTAAATCCTGTATGCAATGTGAATTTAGAGTTTAATTAAATAAATATACAAATAAATATTTGGTAACCATCATGTCATGAAACAATAGATAGGCATGATATATTGATATGAAAAATTAGTAATTCCAGGGATGTGGTTGGCAATGATAGATCATTACAATGGACATGACTAGGCAAAAGAGCAGAAATAAAGAGAAAATCTGAAGCTGGGATCATTTTTTTGAGAAACAAATGGATGTGAGGATACAAATATATATGATCTGTATTTATTTTCTCCGCTGATAACATTGTTATTTGAGAAAGATGCATTTGGATTATTGACACGGACCCTAGCACACATACCATGCAAAGCTTGGCAACCTCAGTGACTGCTTCTATTCACAGTCAGTGTGAGTCACGATTGTCTCTATTGCTGTGTAATTCTAAAGGCTTAGAGAAGTAAACAGGTCACTATTTAGGAATTTTCCATTTACTGACATTGATTCGATTCATTTCTTGGTTGTACTTTTGCACATTTATTCATGGCATTACTGGAAGCTCAAGGCTGACTTTAAAAAAAAATACTAATTGAATTTAGAGACAACTTGAAACCAAGCTTGAAATATGTAGGAAAGTTGGTAATGATGACCTAGTACTGAAGCAAAGTTAATGAGTTAGTGATGAATTTCAGAGCTGCAGAAAAATTGAATGATTTTCAGCAAACAACTACCTTTGGGTAACTTATCACTGACAAAGGATTTGTAAATAAGAATCTTTTTGGTATATGTGGGAAATATGATGGGAACATATGAATCACATGCTTTTAAACTGTGATATCACATCAATTATTTCCCTGATTACAGCCTTTCTTTTTATGTGATGGCGTGAGCCTCTATAGCTCTGCAGGCTAATATGGATGAACCACACACACTGTTGCATTTACAATGTGCCCCCTAAAAATTGTGCTATCGTGTGACACTTGAGTCTGATGAAGCACTCTACTTGCTGTTCTCCTCAGCCTGCTTGCTAAATATTCATTCTTCAAGCTCCTGTTCAACCATCTCTTTCTGTCTTCTGACTCAAAGGGAACCTTATATTAAGGAGGCCGCTTTGTATAATGTTCATTTAATTATCCACTCTGCAAAAGTCATTTCCTTTTATAGTAGATTTATATGCTGCTTGATTATATACTGAGCAGTGGGTGTTTGGCTATGAGAATCTCTTTTAAATGATTTCCTTTGTTGTTGTTATTGATGGTTTCACAGATTGTCATAATCATTCAAAGAAAGTTTGACTGCCAGCACTAAAGCCTGTCAGAACTTGTGGGAGTGCTAATTGGAGCCAATCAAACTTTAACTGACCTGCTTCTACACTTCAATGGCAAACAGGAATTTCTCCCACTTTGTGAAGCAGAAAGGCCCTCTCAAAAGGGTGTGCAATGCTGGGGAGTTAAACAATTTGAGGGATATCTTTTCCTTGTTGTCTTGAAGCTATACGCCTGTCTTATTAGTTAGTTTAAGAAAATAATTCTGATATATTTTATTATTGAATAAGTGGCCAATAAATCTTCTCTGACATACCAGTCAAGAGAATCTAGTTAAACATTATTAACAGAGTTTACATCTGCTTTTTCCTTCTAAGGTAAAAGACATTCTGGGTCAAGTTGAAAACCATTTTCGAAGTGATTCTCAGATGTATTGTCAATTTTAATATTCCCCTTATATTTGTTCTCAGATGCATTGAGTTCCTGATTTAAAGAAGTATAATTACAAATATTTCAACATGAAATACATGCATAAGTATTAGAAAATGTTTTGAAGCATTGCAGGAAGTCAGAGATAGTCTATTTTCTGGGTCTTATATATTTGGGGAAAAATATATTTCTTTATAACTTGACCAGGTTTATTTTTAAGGTAGTCAGGAACAGCTGTATGTTTCTGAGCTTTTCCTTAGCTACTGGATCCTGCAGAAGGGGTTTATTCGTTCATTGGACAAATGAATAAGTGAACAAATAATTACAGAGATCATGGACAGAGCAAGGAAGGAGCCAAAGAACAATGCTATAGGTATATGAAATTCAGATGAATGGTCAGAGAGGTCACCAATATGAGGAGGTAACAGTGCAACTGAAATGAAGGGAAGAACATTTCAGGCAGAGGGAACAATATGTGCAAAAGAGACAAAGAGCTTGGAGTGTTCAAGGGAATAGAGGTATGTGACTGGTGGGGAGTGAGCCAAGAGTCAGTCTGGTGAGATAGGTGGTGCAGGTAGGTGGAGCCCAGATCAGGCATAAGTTTAATCTCATGGTATAGTGTACTCACTGAGAACCCATTGAAATTAATAAGAAAGATTCTTAAAGGAATGGCAATTCCATGCTTTTCTCTCTTCCATTTTAGTGAATATGACCTTTTCCCAGTCAACCTGAGGCATCAATCCTTCTGCCTCATTAAGGGATGGGGAGTGGAAATAATGTTATTATAGATGAAAGTAAGGACAAATCAGAAACCCAGCTTTCAATATCTAAATGGAACTCTTGAGTCCCCAGAAGGTAACAGTCTTGAAAGCCATGCTTTGTTCCTGTTCCTACAAAAAAGGGGTTTCCAGATTCCTTCCCTAACACATCTGATCCAGGCTCCTAGGCTTGAACTTTGTTCGTTAGTACTCTGTGTCAAATAAAAGATATTGGATAGAGGGACCTCTGGACATAAAATCAGAGAGTTTTCTTCTATATGATATGGAAAAAGCACACCTCTTCTGGCCTGCTGGGTGTGGAAAACAGGAGGCAGATAGAAAGTGTCTACGCAAGTGGTCAGCTAAGGTCGTTTGACCTTTTACCTTGGAGCTGCAATTCCAGGGTGGGCAGCATGTTTGGTTGAAGGAGATAAGCTAAATCAGAGAGGATTTTTCCATGAGTTATTAAGTTAGCTATGACAGAGTGAAAAATTATAGTATGTTAATTAATTGATGTGTGGTGTGGCCAATCCCAAGCCTCCCTCCATGCCTACGGAGGCTGGAGGGCCCACAGAGTCCTGCCTGCCCTATAAGGAATGCAAAGTCAGCTGAGATAGGGCCAGTGGATTTGCCGTGAACCCTCCATGGCCCACCATGGCAAGGGGTCAGCAGGTCCAAAACAGTGGTCACTGGTTGACTGTCTCGGTAGAGATCTAGATGGAAGATGTGGCTGAAATTTAGAGGGTCTTATAGTATTAGCAAAGGCAAAGATTGGGTTGGAACAGCAGGAAATGACCATGTTTCCCAGACTGAGCCAGTTGAACAGACAAATGACAGATTTCGGCAGTAGATGTCTGCTGGGAACCAATTGACCTGAGAGATAGGAGACATTGTTGTAGTGACCAGAAGCCTCCCAAAAAGGCAGGGACCAGCAGTCTTGAGTCTGAGGCCACTTCTTTCCTGCCACCATAAGGTCATGGAAAGCCAATTCCCTATAAACCCAAAGCCTCCTTAAAGAAAAACAATAGCAGAGGCAAAAAGGAAAGACTGAGCACTTACTAGGATAAAACTGAGCTCTTAGAAAGAGAATATTTCTGCAAAATGATGAAATAGCATTAATTATCACTTTGTTCATGTATTCACTTATTCGGTAAATAACCATTGAGTGCCTCCTATATACCCTGCCCAGGGAGCACGGCAGACACTAATCTCTGCCCTCTCGGAATTTACATTCTAGCGAGAGTAGCTCCAAGTTGAAACTATAAGAAAAACCAAACAGATTAATTAGAAAAATAAAGATGCTGCAATTTATTTTCACATCTAAGTAATGGTACATTTTATTTTTTTAATCATGCAATAATGGGGATGAAAAGTATTCTGGTGATACATATGAACTTTTGGTTAAGATAAGCTAAAAATGACTTCAAAGTTTATTCTTGATTGGATGCTAAACTTAAATAACTTGACATTTTATCATAGATCAGTTATAAAGTCATAGAAGTTCAGAGCTAGAAAGTATCTTAAGGTCATCGGGCCTGACCTCTTAGTTTGACTTACAAGGAAAGTGACGTGCAGGGAGTTGAAGAGAAAATCTGTGCTAGAGTTGGGATTTAAATATATGTTCCTTAATGTTAGTCTAGGAACAGAGCTTCCATTTAGATCTTAGTAAAAAATATTAATCACTTTGCTTGTTAAGGTCACCTTGGTGTCAGCAGGCCTTTGGAAGCTAAGGACTGGCTCTTATAACTATTAGGAACGCAGTGAGCAATGTAATGAAATTTAAATAGGGTGTTTAAATAGTGGTCCCCAAGATGACAACATATCCACTAGAGGGTAAAAGCCTATGGTCAAATGAGACATCTGAGTTCAAATATCAGCTCTTACCATCTAGTAGTATATTAAGCATCTTCATCAGTCATGAAACTTGTAGCAAGAAAGCTAGTATAAAAAATGGGTAAGTAACTGAAATTGTGAATGATGTACCCTGAAAGGATAGGTCAGATTTGTTATATTTAAAATGTTTTCATCCCACACACTTTTATGCCATTCTCCCCACCCCCTTCCCTCCCCTCCCCCCCACCCTCCCCTCTTCTCCCCCCTCCCCCCCACCTCATGGAGAAGGGACAGTGTTGTGGTTAGTCCATTAGGAATAGTTCACACGCTGCCACTTGACTCAAAGTGTAGTTGACCAAGTGGTGCTTTACTTTACTGAAGCAATATTTACAGCTATGACAAATGAAAGTATGGCAGTGTCTGTATTTAATGCACATTTCTCACTTTTTCTTGGGTTTATTGTGGTCTAGGTACTTTTCTGAGAATGCATTGCATGTTCATATTTCATCTTTCATAGGAGATACATCAGAAAAAGATTGAGAAAAACTGATCTGGAATTCAGGTATATGAACTGTACTGTAATCATAGATAGGGCTAGCTCTAACCTCGGGGAAAGGTGAACAGGCAAGATTGAAAGAGGCAGTTCTATTTTTTTTAATTCAAAATATTATGTATGTATATAACGATGGTTGAAGTTGCCATCCAATCTGTTCTTTCTGACATGCCCTTTCCCTTCCTCCTGAGTTCAAAATTCACTTACATATGTAACTTGGCATTGTGTTAAAAAATAAAGAACACACGTCATCTCAAGACTGATTTTTTTTACTATACTTGTGTGGCAACCTGATAATCAGCAGATGCATTCATTTTCAGAGTTTGGGCTGTCAGAGTACTACATAATCCTTCCTCCATTGCATGTTTTGACACTTCCATTGTTACAATTGATAGACTATTAAAACATTACTGTTAACTATAGTCCATAGTTTGCATTAGGTGTATCTTTTCCCCATATATCACTCTATTATAACACTTTGTAATAATGATGCACATTTGTTTCAGTTCATGAAATAACACTCTTATATCTGTACTATTAACCACAATCATCATCCAGAACAGGGTTCACTGTATTATACAATCACATTTTATACAGTGACATACACGTCCTAAACTTTCCCTTCACCAGCATTTGCATGAGTAATTTAGTGCTGCTAATTACACTCACAATAATGCGCTACCATCACCGCCATCCATTTCCAAGCATTTGCAATCAACCTAAATAGAAATTCTACATGGATTAAGTATCAGCTCCCCATTCTTTGCCCTCATTCTATCTCCTGGTGATCCGTATTCTAGACTCTAAGTCTGTAAGTTTGCTTATTATAATTAGTTCATATTATAGATCTCTTAAAATATATGTCCTTTTGTGTCTGGCCTATTTCATTGACTATAATGTCTTTAAGGTGCATTATGCTGTTGCATCATTAGAACTTTGTTCCCTCTTACAACTGAGTAATATTCCATTGTATGTAAACACTACAGATTGTTTATCAGTTCTTCAGTTGATGGACACACTTGGGTTGCTTTCGTTTCTGGCAATTATGAATAATGCCACTATGAACATTGGTGTGCAAGTTTCTGTTGGCATCCTTGCTTTCAGTTCTCTGAGTATATACCAAGTAGTGGGGTTGCCAGATCATATGGCAATTCTATTCTTAGCTTCCTGAAGAACTGCCAAACTATCTTCTGCAGCGGCTGCAACATTTTACATTCTCACCAGCAATAAATAAGTGTTTCTATTTCTCCACATCCTCTCCAACACTTTCTGTTTTCTGTTTTGTTTTTTTTAATAGTAGGCATTCTAGTAGGTGTGAAATGGCACCTCGTTGCGGTTTTGATTCACATTTCCCTAATAGCTAATGATGTTGAACATCTTTTCATGTACTTTTTAGTTACCTGTATTTCCTCTTTGGAAAAATGCCTATTCAAGTCTTTTGCCCATTTTTAAAATTAGGTTGTTTGTCTTTTTACTGTTGAATTGTAGGATTTCTTTATATATTCTGGATATTAAACCTTTATCAGATATATGATTTCCAAACATTTTTTTCCCATTGAGTAGGCTGTCTTTTCACTTTTTTGACAAAATCCTTTGAAGCACAAAAGTTTTTAGGTCCCACATACCTATTTTTTCTTTCATTGCTTCTGCTTTGGATATAAAGTCTTACCACTAGATCTTGGAGCTGCTTCCTTACATTTTGTTCTAGGAGTTTTATGGTCCTAACTCTTATATTTAGGTCTTTGATACATTTCAGTAAGCTAAGCTTCTTCTTTCATTCTTTTGCAATGGATGTCCAGTTTTCCTAACACCATTTGTTGAAGAGACTGTTTTGTCTTAGTTGGGTGGACTAGGCAGCCATGTCAAAAATCAGTTGACCATAGATGTGAGATTTCTGAACTCTCAATTTGATTCATTGGTTAATATATCCATTTCTATGCCAATAACATGCTGTTTTGACCACTGTTGCTTTGTACTATGCTGTAAAGCCAGAAATGTGAGTCCTCCAACTTTGTTCTCCTTTTTCAAGATGTTTTTGGCTATTTGGAACCCCTTACCTTTCCAAATAAATTTGTTAATTGGTTTTTCCATTTCTGCAAAGTAGGTTGCTGGAATTTTGACTGGGATTGCATTGAATCTGTAAGTCAATTAAATGTTTTAATTATGCTTTGAAAGGAAATAATGACAGTAGTGATAATAGGCATTCTGTTAGTGATTCAGATCCAAGAAAGTCTGATCTGGAACTAGAACAAAATTTTCTGCAGTGTAAGTTTAAGTCTTCAAAATGAAACCATTTTTAATGTCATCTATTTTTTAGCCATCCATACACTCTCTTAAAAATGCTTGTCTTTCTTTTATTGCTGTAAGTAAAAAAAAATTGATTGCATAATACAAAAAACTCGGACACTCAGACGTGTGTGTGTGCATGTATTTTCTTCTCTTTCTTTTGCAGTTTCCCCTCCCAGCTGGAAAACCAATTTGGGTACAGTGTCATCTATAGGATTGAGCAATATTTGTTTTACTAATTTTCGTAGCTCTGACTGGCTTCGTGGACTTCATCAGTTGGAAATGGTATCTTCAACTTCAGCCAAGTGTAGGTTATTAGGTTATGAGTGCCAGAAATGATGAGTCGTCTCCACACTTCAGTGTGAATGAAAGCCAGATTATAAAATAATTATAATTGCTCTAAGGAGAGCCGGCCATGCAGGCTGAGCCCATCTTTCTTCATTATTTTGTATGCAGTTCTTATTTTAACAGAACAAACTTTCAGAGGGTACTCACATGGGACTGCTGAACCAGCTGCACAACTTTTATTTTGAAGAAAAATGTTGAGCCTCAGAGCAGCATATTTTAAAGACAGGGAGGGACTTAACCTTTCCAAACTTGACCAGCATGTGGAAAGAGTGCTCTCATGGCTGCAATAACTTAGGGAGCTCCTACCTGGGTGACACTTGGGGTAGGAAGTTTTCTGTGTGTTTTGTTCTGTCTCCAAGGGTCCCGTGCACTTCTGCCTGGATCAACGTGACTTCTGGTGGTTTTGCACACCCAGCTCTGTGGGGGAGTACCCCGACGTGCCTATCTCATGTGGCCTCTATGGACACACTGCTCAGCTGGCAGAGAGCAGGGAAGTGTTCTCCCAGCACCCAAAAAGAGAAAGGAAAGTCTTTTTTCCTTCTGGGCTCCTTGCAGCACAATAGACCAGGATAAGCTCCCACGTTTCCTCCCTGGATTTTCTGGAGTGGTTTCTAGGAAGAATTTAAAACTTCACCTTTAAATGGATGACTATGTCACTATCAGGAAGAAATATCTCCAAAGACCTATCTTTAGGTAAGTAATGCTATATCCCAGGTGGCTGCTGGAGTGTTAGGAACATTAGTTTCTCTTCTTCATCCTAAACTTGAGAATTCTGGCAGTAAACTGCAGCAAAGCAATCGAGTGTGTGCCGAAAGTTTGACTTCGTACTGAAGGGGTCCTTTTTATTTTTCTCTTCTCTAAAATTCAGTACTTAAGCTGTTATCAACTCTTGAAAATGTATTTTAAAAACATCTTAGCTATTCAAAAGCATAAATGACATAGCGCTGGAAAAACTTTTGAAGCATTATGCAATCTCTAACTGTTTTCGATGGTTGCATAGCCCTCTAAATGGGAAACACTGTTCTTGGTTCTTTGAATTGATTACACTCAGGAGGCAGTGTTTAGTGTTATGAATGCTACACCTTTTTGAAATAATGCATAGAGAGATACATTTGAATTTAATAGCTACCATACTAGAGTGCACATTTTGCAGCCAGAACAGCAGTTAAGGAAAGAATAGGGCAATAGAAGAAAATTTATACACTACTGGAATCTGTGGATTGACACTGGGGTGGAATTTGTGGCCAGGCAAAATGTAGATACAGTAAAATGGATTGAGCTAAAGTTTTATTTTCATTGGAAGGATGTTTTTTCTCCAAGGAAGTAGAAATTTCTTCTTTGATTCTTTAACTCCTGATTCTTTAAAGTTAACTATTATGTGCCTTATAATTCAGAATTTGAAATTATGAATTTTAAGTTAGCTAGAAAATCAACACAATTTCTGCCTCTTAGAACAGATTTTCTTTAAAAAAAAGTAAATTATATAGTATATTTCTGTTTTCTCCCAAATATTATTTAATATCACATTTATATAATATTATATAATTACATATATAATATATTAATATAAAATTAAATAATAATAAAATATTATTTAAACATAGCTGTGATATTACAGGGCACAATACCAAATGTTAGCGTCAAATTGCAGCCATTGGTTGTTGATCTAGAATTAGTTACAGGAGAACAGAAGTTTTTGGATGAAATTCCTGGCATTCTATTGTTGCATAATAAAAGTGGGCCTCAAGGGGTATAATTATAAAAATATGGCCATTTTTATTCATCAGTGAAGCACTACTGTAGTATTATTGATTGCAACAATATCCTTTTGTAATGCTTAAAATAAAATGCTAGACCAATCTTGCTTTAAAACCTTCTTTAAATATCTTTAAATCCATGTTTGCACATATCTACTTAAATATGTATTTGTAATTTTCATGCAATAATGGTTGTAGTAACAACAACAAAACCCCAAATGCGTATTTATCCTTCATATGTCCCCAAAGTTGATCCAACCATGTATGGTTAATCTCTATTTTCTCCCCATTGTCTATGCTACTTCAAAAAGGCATGAAAGTTGGACATATGATTCCAAACTTCACCCCGCCTGGCATCTTCCTAAGAGGACACCTACAGTAGTGCAAGGAGGCAGGGTTATTCCGGATGAAATCAGATCCATTTTGTCTCCACCTTTAGTGTCTTACCTGACTGAGGCGCTCCTGGGATTGAGCGAGGTGGCCCTTCACCACTGGTCTCTGCCAAATCCTCATCCCCCCGATAAATTAGGCTTAAGTGCTACTCGCAGGTGCATTGCTCCTCAACTGCACTTCTATTCCTTTTTTAAAAAAAATATAAAGGACAGATCCTTTATGGAAGTGGAAATTCCTCATCCAAATACCTTGAATAGCATTTGGTAGCTTCAAATGACTGCTTCATGATCCTGGGGATGTAAAAGAGAAAATGCAGCTATCAAAAAGGTCATATGAAATATTTCACTCACTCAGTTGTTTCAAGCAAGTATAGAAATGGTTCCCTGCCTGAAAATAGTGTAAGTCCTGGTGTGGAGTGGGACTAATTGGTCAACTGGCACATTGACATCTGGCTTTGCTTTTGAGAAAGGATGATTTTGATGAGGAAAAATGGAGGTAGAGTGTATCTTGAAGAATTAAAATAACTAGGCATAACTCCTCAGAGAAAGGTTTGGGCTGATGTTTCAGAAGATACAGCATGAACTTCCTTAGAGCTAGTTGTGCTTTGGGACATTCAGAGAAGTAGTTTAAACTTACTTTTGACAACTTTGGCCCCTATCCCATGCTCCACTTCGTTTTCTTTGTCAGCCACCTTTCCTGAGTGCCCTGTCCCCTTAAGCTGTTCCTTGGTTATCCAGCGTTTCATATTGAAACATCATCAGGGATGCCCTTTCTAGCCAGAGACCCATGTTCCAGAGCCTTCCGCTGTTAATACGCACTTGCTTGCACACACACACACACACTCCATCAGGGGCCTTGAACACTGGTTCTCAATCCATTTGATCAGCAACTTTGCACTAACGTGTTCCATATGTCCCATTTATACTTTATCTGAAATTTTGTGAAAATAATATCTTGGCTGTTCATAAATAATTCATTTAAAATTTCAAGCACTAAGATAGAGCAGTCTTGAAAGTTTTGTGTGTGTGTGGAAACATCAGATGTAGTAACAGGCTTCCAAATTTCAATATAGAGGCCACCGTCTCCTACAATTGAACTTATATTTTCAATTCATTTGATCTCATACTGTCTGATGACTACAAGTGTCCAGATACTGTGTTTGGACATTTGGGAGTTGAGACATGAAAAACATCCTACCTATGCTCTTATATGACATATCACCTAATATAGTACATGGCAGATGATGGGTGCCAGAAAGGAGTAGCCACTGGGAGATTATAGTAGAAGAGACAGATTTCAGTAACACCTAATTCTGACACCTAAATGTTCTAAGGAAGCTGAGAACAAGAATTTTCTTTTCAACTTCAATTTCTGAGACTGAATTAACATCAATATTCCATCAAAATAATCCTCCTAAGTTTCAGAAAGTGAAAGTGGTCCAATGAGTGTAGAAACTTAGTTGAGAGATTTTGGAGTATATGGCAGACATTGAAATCTTCTCTTCATAGCTGGCTAAGGTATTGGAGGGGACTGGGAGAAATATAACTAAATTATTACTTAGATTCTGTCCCCAAGAATGTCTTTGTCCACTAAAATAGTGATTCTTAAATCATTTCACAGAGCTAGGTATCCAACCTATTTTTAAAAAATCTTCCTTGGGAATTTTATACAGATATTTTCATGCCAGGTCTGTGAGGTGGGAAGCAAAAGCAAAGTTTCTTTTCTGGTCGAGGCCAGAGTCTATTTTCTCTCTTTCACTCGCATTATGTGGAATTTAGGGGTCCCTGAGAACCTTCATTCATGAACATAAACAAATGGTGAATCCTAAACATACTTGGCAGTCCTGTCTTCAGACACTCTTCCGTTCAGGCTCCTTTTGATAAAACATGCTCCTTCCACTCAGGAGCAAACACTTCAGGTACTACAATTTTACAGGAAAGAAACACTATAATGGAAAAGTATGCTGACATTTTTTTTCACTCAAAAACAGTGAGCATTGTCTTGTCACCCAACAACTTATAGGTCAAATTACGTAGATGTTTAAATCTAAGATGTCAGTCTCCACTTGATATCAGAGCTATCCTACTGATAAACCTTCTTTTCAGCCTTCCCAAACTAGTTTCCTGTAATAGCAGCGAGTTGTTTACCTTCATCATAATAGTTATCTCTTGATGGAAATAGATTCATCAATATATGCTTTAATATTAACACATGCCTTTCATCAAGGCATGGTACATATATTCAAACAATGTACCGTATAAACTTGGCAGAACAATTGCTGAAGACATTTCCGTCTATCGCATGCTCATTGCTTAGTAATCTTTCCAAATTCTCACATGTTAAGGCACCCTTAAACTTTGATACCAAGAAAAACTTGTTTCTTCAATAACGTTGTTTAAGTAAACGTATTTCTAATGAAATTCAGGGCCACAAAGTGTTCATTTCTGGGTTTTTTTTATAATAATCTCCTTCAACTTGATTTGATATTTGGTTTTGTCAACTTCCATTTCTTGTACACCTTTTTCTATTTATGCCTTCAAATCGAAATAGGTAAGAAATAAAATTAATTAATTTAAACAGTTTTTATATATTAAGCCCTTTTTAGTGTTCTTTGGAACTGGCAGCTTTTTGAAACTCTTTCATGATTCAAAAGTGGATACATTACTTTTGTGGTGATTTTCCATTAGAAGCAGCAGTAGAAATCCATAAACAAAATCGCGCAAATGGTTCTTCATGGATTATAGAAAGGAGAACTGGTCTATGCATCCAGGAGCTGAGACTAGTCAAATGGCTTCCAGGACCAAGACTAAATAATAAAGCTTTTTGGGATCTTCACAGAATTTAAGAACACGCAGTTTCTTATTTTTGTATGTGTTCAAAAGTTTTATTTTTACAAGTATCTGTTAGTAGAGGAATTCGGAACGTGTTTTTGGCAGGCATATTCTATTCACATAGAGATGTAGAAAGCACTAGGATGATGTAAGAGCACCTAAGGAAGCAAAAAGGCAGATCCTAATTTTGTTTGTGAAGCTAGTAGAAATGATTGGTAACCTATTGCTATGTCTGAATTCTAATTTCAACATTTGTGATCTGTCCTTTATAGAGGAGTATCATAAGGTGTTAGTTATGATTTAAAGATATTTAAAATCACCAGCCATTGATATGTAATAATTTTTATGCATTCCCACATTTAAGCTAAGTGTATTAGCATTGTGTCAAAGCTAAACCAGAATTTGCTGACCTGCAAGGGTGCAATGCATTTTACATTTTTGCACATTAATGAGGTATAAAGCCTGAACAACTTTGCCAATTTACTGTGATTTTCTGGGCCACAGGTCCAAGTAGAATTAAATTATTAAAATGTTTCAGGTTCATTTTTCATAGTCTCTTGGTAACAGTAAAACACTTGAACAAATAATATAAAATGTAGTCAATTTAAGGTTTGAAGAAATTCAAATACATTGTTGGATGTTAGAATTTTTATCTCACAAATATTTAAGTATTATAATACTCTTTGATTTAAGCCTTATTTAAACCTTCCTCTCACCCATAGAGAGAAAAATAAATTAGTACACAGTCACTGGAGGGAAAAGAGATCACATAGAAAAAAATTAAATGAGTTGCTGAAGTTGTATATTAAACAACCCTTCTTTTTTAATGTAATTCGTTTCCTCAATGGAAAAGCTCTGTATAAATTGAATATGAAATAAATGTATAATTCTATATTTATGAAGATTCTTAACTAATTTTTAGCTCTAAAGTTGAAAGTGGTTGTGGATTCATTTATTGGGGGTTGGGAGGGAAAGGAAGAATTTACCTGTAAGTTGACATAGCCACTAAAAGTTTAGTTTAAGGGTTTTGTTTTATTAAATGTCAGTGATTATTTTTTTGTAAATGATGATTAAGTAAAACAACCAAATAAAATTATATTTAGGACTTTCCCTCTTCCTATGAAAGTGAAAAATGCATCCAGAAAACAGATTTCAGGCAACGAACTTAAATGTTTTAACCTTAGACTTAATTCTGACCTAATTGTCTAGGTCAGAATTATTATTCATGGTCAGCAGTTGTTGTATGACTTACTGAGCAAGAAGCAGAAATCAGCTGATCTTTAAAGAAGATTACAAGAACAAAGCAAAAAAACAAAGAATACATTTGAATGTAAAGTGGCAATTTTTATTGTTTAAATGATCAGACATCATTGTCTTTTTTTTTTCGGTGGTGATAAAAATACCTCTATTTTGTTAGTAGTCAGCACAAACAGATAAAAGTAATTTGTTGTGGGTTTTAACAGCAGCCAGTAAATAATTTATACTCTCTGGTACTATTTTGACAACAGTAAACACAATGTTAAATTACCTCCAATAAAATTATTACTATTATCTTTAGCAGTAAGTAGTAAATGAATAGTAATAACTATTGTTTATTGAAACTTTATTTTTAGGTAAGTTATATATTTAATCTTCAGAGAAAGTCTATGAGGAGGTATTAAATCAACAATTAACAATTTTGTTTATGGATTCAGGAAAAAGGGGCAGATTAAAACATGTATGTATCTTTTGCTCAGGAGTTATACAAATCTTATAACAGCTTGGTAATAACTTGCATTTGTCTTGGACTTTGGTGTGATTTATAGTGGCTCTTCAAAATCTGGAATGTTTGAAATAAGGAAGATTACAATTATGCAGGTATAATGATATATTGGGGATAATATTATGGTTTTATAAATAATCAGCCTGACACACATAGTATTTGGTTCAAGGTAATGTAAAAAATAGTGATGCTGGTGGATGCTTGTTTTAAAAATGACCTGTAGGTTTGTAGAGATGGAATAAGGTTAAAACAGTCTACAGTATTTATAAACTCAGTCTCTTCAGTTCTGTGACTGGACATAATATAATTTTGACAGTTAGTTCTCATGGGAAAGCTTCAGTTTATTTATGTATTTGATTACGGCCGCTAGGACATGAGCTCTAATTGAGGAAAATCCAACATTTCCTGAACTGGAGCTGCTGAAAAACTGTGGGTCAAAGTTGCAGTGCACTTGAAAGAACAGATGGTAATGCTTCCAGATTTATCTTTCTAACATCCCAAGCCTGCTCCATCACACTGTGCTTTTGCTATGGAGAGATGTCAGTTCTGACTCAAGCTGCCCATCTTTAACATTTTAGAAGCTTTAGACTTTAAAATCTCAGGATTATTTTGGGAAGAGTTTTTTTTATTAAAGCAAAATAGGTATTTACATATTAACCAATTGTTTATGTATATTGAAAATTATGGACTTTGATCATAAAACCCATCCCTTTAGCTTTTAAAATAGTAATAATTAATTAAGAGTCAGAGAGCTTGGAAAAAATGTTTAAAGACCGATAGTAATGAAAAACAGTAAGACTGTCTTGAATGCACAAACGTGGCAATGTTGGGTGTCCTGATTGAGAAAGGAGAAGAAAATTCTGCTAGGTCAATTTTAAATTATATAATTAAATTAAAATTTGAGTGCAAGTAAGGAAATGTGAGAAGCTAGGAGCATTTGTTCATTAGAGATCCTCTCTAACATATTTTCCAAATACTTATATCTATTCCAGTGATAATACCTTGGCAAAGAGAAAATGAGGCTCCTGCTAATCTCTGCGCCCACTAATTAATCATTTGCTGCTTGACCTAGCTGCATCCAATTGTTCCTCAACTCTGAGAGCCTATGGCATTTTAACTGCATCTCTTGCTGCATGTATCAATTTTTCATTCTGTTATAATTTCTTATGTGGATCAACTCTCCTACAAAATTGTAAGATTCTTGAGGCTAGAATCAATATTGGAATTATTCTGTATTTCTGTAAGTTTTGGTTCAGGGTATTTCATAAGTAAGCATATATCTAGTTGTCAAATTTAAATGCCAAAAGGGACCCATCAATGCTGCAACTTTGTAAAGTAGGATGTGTTGGGAACTGAAGTCGATGGGAAAATGATGGCATCTGGAGTCACATTTTTAAAAACACTGACAGACTAAACAAAGTCCAGCTGTGTAATGCTAGCTGGTGACTCTTGAAATAAATAAGTAATCTAATGAGTAATTTGTTTTATTAGGTCCTCACACTGGTCATCTCTCCATTTTCAGAAGGAATGATGGCTAGTACAGTTTGGCTATGAATTCTGGTAGCTACATTCAAGAGAATTACTTGGGAAACGGATATTTGATTCTTGTCTCTAACCCTAGTTAAAGAGTGTATTCTATAACACATCTGTACTGATAAACCATATTTAATTTTATAACATTAAATGAACAGAAGAGTAAATAAACATTTGTTTAATACATAAAATGCATTAATGTTGTTTTGAATTATTCCAGTATCAGGGACTCAGAGCCTGTGGCCCATCCCACCTTTGAACAACTGTGACTCATTAGAAAGTAGTTTCTTAAATTGAAATCTGTCTCCCTACCATGACCACCTTGTTTTACAGTTCTCTCTCTTAGTGGATTTGGAACAAGAAGGATTTAGACTCTGTCTCTAATAGAATAGCCCTTCAAATACTGAAGATGACTGTATCAGCTGTTGCTGTGATGAAATCTCCCCAAAACATTCCTTTATCTCATCAATAGTTTATGCAGCCATTGAAGAGGTAGCACATAATTTGGAAATTTATTTCATGTTGTTAAAGTTGTTGGAGTGACCCGTGAGGATAGGAAAAGATATATTAACAGAACAGTGAGGTACAGAGGACTATTGTGTGATGCCCATGGGTCAAACGTGGCTCACCTGCCTGCAGAATACCAGTGTGCCTGCGATTCCTGGTCTGGGAAAAAGCTTCACCTAATCACTTAACACATAAGCGATTATACCCATGATGACCGTCCACATTTTCCCAGTTCTTCTTGGATGATTAATTTCCACCAAATGCCATGCTAACAAACCTGAGGAAATTAATTATTTTAATAGAAGCTGTATATAATTAATAATGTACTTTGGTGCAATTCAATTCCAATTCCATCAAAACTATGACATGAAAAGGAGTCATTGGAAATAGTAATAGAATAAAGCTTCCATATGCATTTGAATTATCTTTGGGTGACATCATTATGTGAATTCTCTTGGGAGTTGTATCCATTGTCTTATAAAAATTATTTGTTCTTTATGGCATTAATTTGTGAAAATGTTGTCTGTACTGAACCCAACCATCCACCCCCAGAAAAGGAAAACAATACCTATGATAGTTAGGTTCAAGTGTCAGTTTGACCAGGTGATGGTACCTAGTTCTGTTACTGTGGTCTTGAATCATTAGCATGTGCCTCTGTAGTCAGCTAAGGGAAGGTCCTCCACAATAAGTGATGTTGAATGTAATTAGCTGGAGTCTTAAAAGGGAGAGGTCATAAGAGAGCTCAATGCAGTACAGCCCATGCAGCTCAGCATACCTCACTCAGCATACCCCATTCAGCCCTTGCATTTCAGCTCAGACATTTGGAGATGCAGAAAGGAATCACTCTGGGGAAAGCTGTTGGAACCCAGAAGCCAAGAGAGAAGGCTAACAGCATCACCCGGTGCTTTCCCGTGTAAGAGAGAACCTCAGATGAAAGCTAGCTGCCTTTCCTCTGAAAAACTAAAAGTTTTTAACCAAATGAATCCCCTTTTATTAAAAGCCAGTCCATCTCTAGTGTGTTGCGTTTTGGCAGCTTTGACAGATTAAAACAGTACTGAACATTACTATAATGAATAAACATTTTCATTAGAGCCACAAATTATAAATTGTTGATTCTGAAAATGAATCTGTTTAGTATCTACATTAGAATGACAGCTCACAAAGCAACAGCAACACCTTTTGGAGCCATAACCTTAGAAATCTGTTTCAGGAGGTCTGGGGGTAGAAATCTTTGATGTAGCTCTAATGGTCTCCAGTTCATGTTTTTTCATAGGTAGATTTGGTAACTACTTTCCTTAATGATGTAATACAAATACAAATAGGAATGGTATAGCAGAATAATTTGGAAAACCTTTTAATAAGATCAGCAACATCATTAGGACTATAAGCCAAGATCTTTATTTTATTCATTCAAGAAACCCTGCTGATCCTGGGGACCTATGAATATGAAAAGGGCCAAGTTTCTTCTCTGAAAAATCTTAAGTCCTTTCTTAGGATATAGGTCTATAAAGTATGGAAAAAAACTACCACGAGCCCTAAATCAATGGTTCTCAACCTTGGTTGTGTGTCCCTGGGGAACTTTTAAAAATTCCAATGTCTAGGTTAAGTCTCATACCTATGCTATCAAAATTCTTGGGCACAGTCCAGGAGTCAGTATTTTTTAAAGCTCCTGTGGTGTATCTAATATACAGCCGAATTTGAGAGCTATCATCCTTAAGAGAAGTATACATGAAGTGCAATGTCAGGAGAGAGAAGTGTTTTATTCCTATTGGGGTGTTAGGAGATTTTGGAGAGGAAACACTTGAGGGTGAATACTGAAGGGTACATAAGGTCATGGCTATCAAGTGGAGAAAGAGAAAAAGGGCCATCAGGAAGATGGCCTAGCATGAACAAAGGCATGGAGATATGGAAGCGCAAGAAGAACTTGGGGAAGTTTCGGGAATAGATAGGATCTCTGGAGAGTAAAGAGCTGAGAATCTACCATACAGGAATATGGAGCTGAAAATTTGGTTAGAGCTAGAGAATTAGGAGCTTAATGCATTTATTTTGTGAATAAAAAAGAGAGGGAAAGAAAAAAGAAAGCGAGGGAAGACAGGATGAGAGAGAAAAGAAGAAAGAAGGAAAAGGGAGAGAGAACAAGAAAAAAGGAAAGGCAAAAAGAGAAAACCTTTCTCCAGATTTGGAATAACAGGTAGCTGAGTAACCCAGTTCCACCTGACCAGTGACATACAGATGGCTGTGCTCCACCCACAGGGTCTGATGTTAAAGCTGATAAGTGTGATGACAGAAAATCCTGAGCTCAGCAAATGCTATTCTATCTCAGAACGCCATTCCCCTGAGATACTCTCAAAGCATCACAGAAGTTTGGAAAATGCTGCCTGGCACACTCATGCCCTTCTTAGAGATTTGCAGAACATATTAGAATGTTTGCAGCAAAATTTAAGTTTGTTTACCCCAGTATTTCCCAAAACATAATCTATTTCTGCATAATGCTTATTAAAATCTCCAGAAATTAGTACACCAAGGAACATATTTTCATTCTCTGAAATTTCCCCAAAATATGCCTCCTTTATTTTTTCTGAAATTCACTGCTTCAGTTTATCCTTTCTCTTCCTCTGATTATTATTATTTTTTTTGTTTACATTGCCTGACAGTCTGACCTCAAGAAGATTCTCTGTACTTAACACATTACATCTCCTCTTAGAGAAGCTAGACAAACAAAGTTGTTCAGTGAGAGAATGATGTATTATATAACTAGAATGGTGTGAGTTTTTAAAAAAGGAAGAAGAAATATTTTGAAAAGATAATAAATTATGAACAATGTCACATTATTGAAACAGCTGAAGATAAATTAAGAAATAACAGATGGGAGTTCTGTGTGGATTATCACACCCAGGTGTCACTGTATACACAAATCTGGCAGCATTGTACCTAGCTCTTGCGCCTTTTCCTTCATATCATACTGAAGCAAATTTTGTAGCCTTGCCCATAAATTCACACTTAGTGAAAAGGAGACGGTTCAAAATCTGCAAATAAAATCATTTTGAATAGTTGTGGCTTACGCTTGAAGAAGTAGAATCTCATATCAAGAGTTTTAATTGTTTTTATAACCATTATACCATTTGTTCATTAGAAAAGAAACTATGGATATTCCCCTTTCATAGGTGAACAAATTGAGTCTCAAGGGGTCACAGCAACTTTTAGAAGACCTGACATCAAGAACAAGCAGATTTAATGTGGCTTGCCATTACAGATGGCACCTTCATAACAGACAATTTTAGAACATCTTAATGCCAATGCCAGGCCAGCCGTGGGATCCTGCCCTGCTGTATAAGCCATTCTCACAAGCCAAGAAGTGATATGGATCACGTTTTAAATGATTTTTTTGGCTATTTAGAATTATTAAATAGCAATGACTTACATGAAGATTTTTTTCTTTTTTTAGAGATGGGGAGAGAAAAGCTAAATTATTATGTGTTCTCTGGGTCAGATGATTTCCTTGTATTGACAGTACAAACATGTATTTGACATGCCACATATAATGCATTTACTAGGAATTTTAAGAACACAACCTGTTACGTAAAGTACTGTCTCCAGAAGAGGTAAAGAGGAGGGGTAGAAAGACCTTGTTGACACTGAAGGATGTGGCTTCTAAGCTGTACAAAACTAGAAATAAATTATTTGATTGTACTAATAGAAGTGATTAAAATATAATTTTATAGTTGCCATCTTATTAATCAATTTTTTTTCCAGGCATTGTTTTCTCTAACTTTTCTGATATCCAAAATGCTGAGAATTCACAATTTAAAGGTGCTTTGTTTTTCTGTACTTTAGGTCATTCTTGAATACATTAAAACTTCCATATTTTGTTATTTTTAAATATTTCATTTTATAGTGATTTTCTATCCAAAATCTCATGCTAATAATTTATTTTCTAGAGGGAAAAAAAAATCCCACATGTTGTTAAGCCATCAATATAGTCCTCTTACACTGCTGTTTTCTCCCTCCCAAGAATCAAATATTGAGAAAATCTTTACTAAAGGCAATGCATTTTATTTGGTACAGGATAGTGAAAACACAATTTGTTTAAAACACATTTTGTTTCTAGGGTAGATCCAGTATTTCATAATGTTTGCTTTAATGTGCATCTACCTAAATTTTGTACTCATTTAAAAAATGGAAAAACACTTTCTGGCTGCTTTCCAAAGAACTGAGAAAATGCCAAATGCCCATTGACTTAAACATGGTATAAAAATTCTATTTACCAGATTTTAGACAAATTTATTTGAATGTTGAGCTGTTATAATTGAATAATTTTTATCAGTGTATAATTTATTCTGCTTTATCCTTCTTGCTGTCTCCTAACATTATTCCCCACCCTTATCAGCCCAGTTCACAATATTTAGCCTCATTCATTAATTTAATGGAGATGATGTCAGCATAGCACTGGTGGAGGGCCCTAGCTTGCATGGAATGTTTCTTTTCTCGTTTAAATGTCTAGGTAACTATGATTGTTGTTTCCTCACACTCCCTGTTCTTTTCTTTCTTCCTCTTCTCTCCTTCCAGACAGACATCAGAGTATCAAGCATTTCCTGGGTAAGAATAATTTGCTATATGCACAGAAAACTAATGGTTATGCCATTTAAATCTCGAAGAATTCTATCTAAATCTGTGAGCATTATGACATTCAAGTCTATCTCAGAGCAGACCAATGCTTTAGGATTCCCAGGTGGAGAATTGGATCTGTGCTTTTCTTTAAAGATCAGGACCCCTGGAGAAAGGTCTTCACATTGAAGACTCATTTTAGACTAGAATACTTAGGCCATCCCTCCATACCTAACTCAACTACTTGGAAATGCCCATTCTAAAATACTCTTCCCTTAGTTCTTCTATACCTGCACATTACAATTCAATCTCTTTTCTTTCTATTTGCCAGTCTTTAAAATGTAGACTGTGCCTGCTACTTCCACATTCTCTCATTGGCGTCTCTAATCCACCTCTTCTCATAATCTCAGCTATCTTCTCTTTCAGGCAATTCCTAAATTTATATTTGCAGCTCTCACTTCTATCCTCGGTGACAATTTGCACTTCTGCCCATCTCTTGATGTGTCCTTCTAGATGATCTGCTGATACCTGATACTTAATCTATCTTAAAGAGAATTTTATAACATATATATTTCTATGAGAAATAGTACTGGGCGGGCCGCGGTGGCTCAGCGGGCAAAGTGCTTGCCTGCTATGCCGGAGGACCTCGGTTCGATTCCCGGCCCCAGCCCATGTAACGAAAACGGAGAAACAAAATACAATAAAACAAGAAAATGTTTAAAAGATGTTTCCCTTTCTTCCTCTCTTCCTTCCTTCTATCCTTCCTTCCTTCTCTCTGTCTTTCCTTTAAAAAAAAAAAAAAAAAAAAAGAAATAGTACAGGAATGTATGTGTGTAAACTTTGTCCCTTGTAACTGCTTTCCCATGAGTTTTAATAGTTTGATACACACATGTACATACATACGCATATAAAATTACTACAGAATTTCCTACAACTTTATGTCTATTTCAAATGTAAATATTTCAGAAGCAGGCATGATATTTAGTGTTTCCTAAATTGACAGTGAAAATCCCCTTTGTGCTAAATATCTATAAACATATAAAATTTTCCAGGAAAGCTTTGTTTGAGAAATACCACTTAGACAAGAAATACCACCTAGCTTCGCTGCTTTAAGACCCTTTTTGTTGATAGCCCTTAAAGCATAAAACATTTTCCTTTGTACTTCTAATCCTCTTGTCATTTACACTTGGAGTCTTGATTATTTTTTATACCTAAGTTTTGTTTATCATAACAAAACAGTTGTCAAATCCTTTCACTTATGTCCTTAGAAAGTTTTTTTCTCTCTCCTTTTTATTTCCTACCTCTTCAAAGCCTTTTCCTTCTCATCTAATATTTCGTTATTTTTTTCTAATTTGGCTTCTATACTAGCCCTTCTCCCATAGTTCCTTGTTTCTAGAGTTATCAGATTAGTCTTTAAGGCTCAGTCACATTCTTCTTCCATAATTTACTTCATTTTTTACCAAGTAAAATACTAATTCCCCTGGCATTCTAAACACTTTATACTCTCTCCCTCATTTTATCATCCACTTTATCTCTTCTGTTGTTGAGCATTTGGATGGTTTCTTGTTTGGGGCTATTATAAATAGAGCTTCTAAGAGCTTGCTTACATAGGTCTTTGATGGAGATAGGGATAAATGTGCTCTTCTGTTGATTATACTAAAAAATATTCAGAAATCCAGTGCTGCAGTCATTCTGATGACTCATTGTCCCCTGAGACATATTTTGTGCTTCCCTTCCTGAGCCTTTGTCCACTCTGCTTCCCTGCCTCCGTGCTTCCCCTCATCTCCTGTTTGAACCTTCTTTCCTCATCTATGCTTCAAGTACTGGTTCTAGTGTCACTGTCTTCATGAAACATTTCTTAATTCTTCTAGCCAAAAGAAGCTTTTATCCCTTGGGCTTTAATGGGAATAATATTTTATTCATAGCTCTGTACTTTTGAGCATATGTTTCAGAAACTTGTATTTTTATTTAGTGCTTGTCCTATATTCACTTCTTAATATGAACTTATTGGTGGCCGACACCTTGTCATATTCATAGATTTATAGAATGATCATGTTGTAAAAACCTATCTGTATCCATTCACAGATGAATAGAGGAAAAGTTTAAGACGTTAAACGTCCACCAAGTTCTCACAGCCAGTAAATGGCAGAGTCAGGACTAGAAGACAAATTTTGACTCTCAATCAAGTGCTCTTTCCAGTACTGAGTTCTTTGTCTCTCTTGCCTTTCTAGCCCATGGTAACAATAGCTACTAAGCATCTACTGTGTGCCAGGCATCTGTTAGTGCCAGGGCATTAATATGACAATATTACAAATGAGAAAACTGAGGTTCAGTGAGGTTAAATAACTTGTATAGGTTAAAGGAATCAAAGTCAGCTTCATTTTAACCGTGAACCTAAAATCTAGGGTCAAAGATTGAATGAGTAAAGAAGAATGTCTAGTTTATGGTGGGAATTTGGAATCTGAAAATTTGAATAGCCAACTAAGGACCAAGAGTCATATTTTAAAATGGTTATATTAGTTGTCAGGGAAATGTAAATTGAAACCACAATACAAACAATAATGTACCTTCTAGAATATCAAAATACAAAAAAAAATTTACTCAGTGCTGGTGATGTTTTACAATATGGTTTGTCAACGTTGACATCATTGACATTGTGAACCAGGTAATAGTTTGTGTATAGGGCTGTCTTATACACTGTAGGATGTTAGCAGTATCCTAGGACTCTTACCACTAGATTTCAGGAGCATCTCCCAGTTGCAATAACCAAAAAGTCTTCAGACATTGCCAAATGTTCCCTGGGGTGCAAAATCATCCCCAGTTGAGAACCATTTATTTAGAGCATTCAAAACTATCATAAATGGCTGGTGGGAGTGAAAATACATATGATGACTTTGGAGAATTGTTTGTAGTATCTACTTAAGTTGACTGTATGTCTACTCAGACATTCCACTCCTAAGAGTAGAACCAACAGAAGAGCAAATTTATCCATACATCTGTCAAAGACCTATAGAAGCAAGCTCTTGGAGGTTCTATTCATAAGAGCCCCAAACAAGAAACCATCCAAACATTCATCAACAGTAGAAGACATAAATTCTATGGGATACTATAAAGAAATAAGAAAGAATGACCACAACTACATGCAACAATAATTTCAAATATCACAAACATAATGTTTAATGAAAGAAGTCAGGCACAAAAAGTACATGCTGTATGATTCAGTTTTGTTAAGGTTCAAGGACAGGTAAAACCAATATGTATGCCAGGACAGTGGTTACCCTTGGAACTCCTTGAAAGGAACACACATGAGGTATTCCAGAATGTTGCAAAATTCTGTTCATTGAACCGGCTTCTGGTTGCAAGGGTGTGTTCAATTTGTGAAAATTTATTGAATTAATACATGGTTTGTGCTATTTCAATATGAATGTTATACTTTAGTAGAAAAGTTAAGGAAAAAGTAGAGCTGCTTCTGTTTGGGTGTAGACTCCCAAACTTTCCAAATTAACTGAGTGCAGAGGACGTTTCAGGAAAAACCTGATGGTGGTAGTTGAATGGCTTTGAAGAGGATCCCTTTGTAAATGCCCCAGGCTGGGTATGGGTAGGCATGAAAGGAATGAGGAATGAACAATACTTGTTTCATGTGGCTTATGAGTGGAAGATTGGTAAAATAATAATAAATAAATAAATGTGGAAGAAAATCAGATGTTAATAGCCATATGTTTACTTTTTAAATCTCAATGTTTAACTTCATATCCTACAAGTTTTATTATTCTACATTATTAATGACAGTGATTATACTATCCTCAAAAAGTAGAGTTTGAGAAATGACAATGCTTTACACAGAATGACACGTGTGCCAAGCTATATTTATTCTATTGTACAGCCATCTAATAATTGTACTTCAATTCTTATATGTTCAATAGAGAATACTCTCACCTTCATATTTAGATTGCTTATCGTCATTGTTATGGTTGGGAACAATTCCATATCAACATGCAGATTTCCTTTAAAATAAATTACACTCTAATTAAATGTTTATTCATTGCTTTGCACTGTGGGTGCATTTAAGATGGTTAATTAGTTGAACATTCACCTCAGTGTTTTGTGTATTTTTTTTCATAAATTTATTTCATAAATTTAGATACCATTCACTAGGAGACATTTTATGAAATATCTCCTGAGCATGGAAGAAAGCAAGAAAGCACATTAGCTATTTTGAACTCTTTATTTATAATGAAAATTATTCTTACTATCCATTGAGATTTGACTATTTAATTATCTGGTTTAAATAGCTCTATCATGAAAGAGAAATATCATATTTAATTTGTATTAATATTTCTACTGATAGGCCATATGGCAATGATAATTTAAGGGTTTCTGACCACTGTGAGAGCTGCCAGAGTGGAAGTTCATCAAGTACAGTGATTTTAAATTCCCTTACTCCAGTGATTTGATAGTCATGAATGGAAGGATAAGTAGAGAGGCATTCACAGATAGATCTACCAGGAAATGAAAACATAGTTATTTCAAGGTAGCCAATAACTTCATTTGAGGTATTGATCACAGGTTATAATTATACACTTACTTTTTTTTTTCTTTTTTTGGTGCATGGTCTGGGAATCGAACCCAGGTCTCACGCATGAAAGGCAGACATTCTACCACTGAACCACCCATGCACCCTACACTTGCTTTTATGATTTGCTTAGTGTATGTTTCTCCTGCTAACACTATAAGATCCATGGTTGCAGGACAGGGACTGAGTGTTCTCACCCTGTATCTCCAGTGCTTTGCACAGTGTTTCCTATTTAGTAGGTACTTGATAAATCCTTACTGAAGAAATGAATGAATAAACCTCAATGAAAATTTTAAGAGTCTCACACTTTTCTTAATGGCATCTGATAAAGTTGGAACTCAGTATTTGAGATTAATCATTGAGGACATTACTCCATTTGGTAGAAATTTCCAGCAGATTATTTTTAGGCGTACAGCTGGATGCAGATTTAGGAAACAATTGAAGAAAGGTGTTGGTTAAAGAAGTGGAGAACATATATTTCAAGAAAGAAAGAGGGCTAAAGAAACTAGAGAAATGCCCAGCTTTAGGAGGAGGGAGGAGTATTTGAGAAGAATGAAGAAAGTGAACGGGAAGTGTTGGAGCAGAACTCTGACAAACAGAAATGGAGCAAAAAGAGTTGTCCTGGAGGCAGGAGACCTGTCTCTGCTCAGCCTCTCTAAGGCGCAGGACCAATTGCTTCACCATTCTGAAATTCAGTTTTCTCTCTGCAAAAAGAAAGTAAGCTAGCTTCTAATTGATTCCCTACTTCTGTTCTAGTGGATTTCCCAGCCCCCGAATTTTGTGAAAACTTTTTGAGAATAAGCAAGGCCCATAGGAGTTGATTATTCCTTTGTTGGTAGAATTAAGCGTGACCTTCAGAAGAATGAGGGAAGCAGGCAGTTTAGGAATGTTGGGTAATAATACAGAGGGAGCAGCAGATGTAAATCATTTATTTAAACAGTTTGTAAGAAACTAGGTTGGTAGCAGGAAATAGACTGCATGATAATTTTAAACGGTGTTTTAGAAAAACAAAAACTCTATTTAGTATACCGTTTACCACACATAATTACTACCTAAGGAACCTGAAATATTTAAAGCTCTGCATTATAGGAGTCGATCATCATCGTTTTTTAAAGAATTTCTAATATATAAAGGTAATTTTCACTTGTTATTTATGTAAGGTATGCCTTTCTAATGAGTATATGTTGAAGTTGAGAAATTGAAAGTAAAGCTCAGAGAGGTTAGTTAATTCATTCAACATCACATGGCTAGTATATAGCACGACCAGTATTCAAGCCCACATCTGCCTAACCATATATAAAATCCACATTCTGCATGGTGCATGTTGTTTCCAAATAGTGGGAGTCATAAGCTGGGGGAAGAAAAAGTGGTGGTGGGGGGAGTGTAGGGTGAAATTTAGGTAGCCACAGCTTTTCATTGATGGGTACTTAAAAGAAAAGTCATTATTTTTACACAAAGTGATTGAAAGAATCTCACTAGCTTAAAATAGCAGCATGTCAAGTGTGGGGGCAGTGGAATCAGCTTTTACTGGGTATAGGCAATATGAGCTTATACTTTCTATATAGAACTTAAAAGCTATACTAGCCAACTCAGTCTACTTTTTATTGTCAACATATACCAGCAATTCTAAACCTATAGCAATGATGAAAATACTCCTTGAGGGTCCTGTGTTGGAATGTCTAAACGATTACTGTATTTACTGTTGACTTTTAATGATTACCTGTCAATCTGTCTGTCTGTCTAATCTATCTACCCATCTACGAAACTATCCATCTGTGAAACTTGGAAGGAAAACTGGTCAGAGGTACATTTGTATACTGATTCATGGGCTGTTGCTAATGGTTTGGCTGGAGGGTCAGGGACTTGGAAAGACCATAATTGGAAAGTTGGTGACAAAGAGGTCTGGGGAAGAAGTATGTGGATAGACCTTTCTGAGTAGGCTAAAAACATGAACATATTTGTATCCCATGTGAATGAGCACCAGAGGGTGACTTCAGCAGAGGAAGGTTTTAATACTCAAGTGGATAAGATGACCCATTCTGTGGATACCAGTCAGCCTCTTTCCCCAGCAACTCCTGTCATTGCCCAATGGGCTCATGAACAAAGTGGTCATGGTGGTAGGGATGGAGGTTATGCATGGGCTCAGTAACATGGACTTCCACTCACCAAGGCTGACTTGGCTACAGCCACTGCTGAGTGCCCAGTCTGCCAGCAGCAGAGACCCACACTCAGCCCCTGATATGGCACCATTCCCTGAGGTGACCAGCCAGCTACATGGTGGCAGGTGGATTACATTGGACCACTCCCTTCATGGAAGGGGCAGCGATTTGTTCTAACTGGAATAGACACATACTCTGGATATGGGTTTGCTTTCCCTGCATGCAATACTTCTGCCAAAACTACCATCCGGGGGCTTACAGAATGCCTTATACATCGTCATAGTATTCCACATAGCATTGCTTCTGATCAAGGAACACACTTCACAGCAAATGAAGTGCGGGAATGGGCACATGCTCATGAAATTCTTTGGTCTTACCATGTTCCCCATCATCCAGAAGCAGCTGGATTGATAGAACAGTGGAATGGCCTTTTGAAAACTTAATTATGGTGCCAACTAGGTGGCAATACCTTGAAAGGCTGGGGTAATGTTCTCCAGGAAGCTGTATATGCTCTGAATCAGTGTCCACTGTATGGTGCCATTTCTCCCATAGCCAGGATCCATGGGTCCAGGAACCAAGGGGTGGAAATGGGCGTAGTACCACTCACTACTACCTCTAGTGATCCACTAGGACAATTTTTGCTTCCTGTCCCTGTGACCCTGAGCTCTGCTGGTCTACAAGTTTTAGTTCCAAAATGGGGAGTGCTTCCTCCAGGAGAAAAAACAATGATTCCATTGAACTGGAAGTTAAGACTGCCACCTAGTCACTTTGGGCTACTTATGCCACTGGATCAACAAACCAAGAAGGGAATTACATTACTGGCTGGGGTGATTGACCCTGACTATCAGGGGGAAATAGGACTGCAACAACATAATGGGGGTAAAGAAGAGTTTTCTTGGAATATAGGAGATCCCCTAGGGCATCTTTTAGTACTACCGTGCCCTGTGATTAAAATCAATGGAAAACTGCTACAACCCAATCCAGACAAGACTACCAAGGGGTCTGAAAGTTCAGGAATGAAGGTTTGGGTTACCCCTCCAGGCAAAGAACCACGGCCAGCTGGAGTGCTTGCTGAGGGTAAAGGGAACATGGAATGGGTAGTGGAAGAAGGTAGTGATAAATATGAGCCTTGACCACATGATCAGTTACAGAAACGAGGACTGTAATGCTGTTTTGTTCATGTTATACTATTTAAGTTGTAAGATATCAAGTTTAAGAATGAATATTACTCAAGGATTTGCACCCTATTCTGGAGAGATTTAATGTGTTTCCAGTTATATGCAGGACAGTTGAGTATTGTTAGGTGAAAAAATGTGTGTTTTATTGTTTTTTTATTTAGAAATTTGGTATGGTTTAAGGTGGTATGTTTAGCTGCCAAGTTGACAAGGGGTGGACTGTCATGGTTAGGTTCATGTGTCAATTTGGCCAAGTGGTGGTACCTGTTTGTCTGGTTGGGCAAGTTCTGGCCTGTCTGTTGCAGTGAGGACATTTCATAGAATTAAAACATGAGCATGTCAGCTACATCCACAGCTGATTCCATTTGTAATCAGCCAAAGGAGAGTGTATTCTACAATGAGTAGTGCTTAATCTGATCACTGGAAGCCTTTTAAGGAAGATTCAGAAGAGACAGGCTCTTGCCTGTCTCAGCTGGTGAGCCTCTCCTGTGGAGTTTGTCCAGACCCTCCATTGGAATCGTCGGCTTCACAGCCTGCCCTGTGGATTTTGGACTCTGTGTTCCCACAGTCACGTGAGACACTTTTATAAATTTTATATTTGCGAGTGTTCCCTGTTGATTCTGTTTCTCTAGAGAACCCTAATTAATACAATATCTAACTACTTTTTCTGTCATGGATAGTCCCCTGGTGTGTGCAGACTCAGCTACATATGCTTGTTTCTAGAATAAGTAGTGAAGTTATGTCTTGTTTTGTTTTTGTTACTGAGCTGTCATTTTGATCTAAAATATACTCTTTATAGTGTGTTGCAGGAGGCAAAAACGGTGCTTAAAGCAAATTCAAATGATTCTGAACAATTGCAAACTTTTGAAGTTTTTATCAAGCATAATACAAATTTATGCTTACTTTTCTCATGAAGGTATTTTAGTGATGATTTTTAACTGCAGAGACATTTGAAAGCTGTTAGAATCAATCCTGAACAAAGAGACATGAACATTTTATTGTGAAATAAGCTTACGTAAATCTCTGCCAAACTTATCTTCACAACATATCCTATATATTTTTCATCAGTCACTTCATGTGAATGAAACATTTTGAAATTAAAAGTAATAAAAAATGCCCTTTGAACAACTCTGAGAAGAGAGATTGATAGATCTGGCTATGCTATCTACTGAATATGACTATGTGAAGAAGGTCAGTTTTGAAGATACCTTTCAAAAATATGCAGAATGTAAGGTTCAAAACTGGCAAAATCAAAAACTATAATGTTACTGATTACTGTAACAGAACATATAGGCATACTTTTATTGCTTTTTTAAAAAAATGAATTATAAAGCATCAATCCATTGCTTGCAATCTTTTGTAAAATCTATAGTATATATCTTATAAGTATTTTTATTTTTGGCGTAAGTTCAACTAAAGAAAATGTTTGCGTCTGTATTTCTTTTCTAGCTCCTATTATTTGTCTCATTTTGTGATTATTTCTGACAATAATTTTGACAAAACAGATAAGGTGGGTGTTAAAACATGATCCACCGTAAGTGTCCGATATGCTAGGTACATCACTGACTAAAACTAAGAGCTATTTTTAAAAATCCTCTTGGGTGATTGTGGGAAATAGCGTTTGATTTCTTCACGTCCGCCAGAGTTCTAAGCATAACAGTTGATAATACATACTTGTTGAATGAAAGCACAAATAATGAATGAATAATAAACAAGTACTTAAAATATGCCATGTTTGGTCTGCTAGCATTACTGGAAATCTACATTTTTACTGTGAGTCTATAAATCTAAAAATAATTTGACTGCTAATCAAAAATACTTTAGGTTTATACTGAATGTGACAGTACTAAATAAGATGGAGTAAACTGGAATGTTTGAGGCTTGATGTCCTAAAAATACTTTGCAATTTCATGCCTGGTTTGAACTTTTGTTTCCTCACCTGTAAAATGGGGATAATAGTAGTAGTGCCATGTTGGGTTGAAGTGAGAATGAAGTAAATAATTTAGAGAGTGCTTAACACATTGCTCAGAATAATCTAAGAAGCTAATAAATAATACCTATCATTATCAGATAGAAAATTTGAATTTTCTGGTAAAGATATTTTGACCTAAAATGTATGTAGGCAAATATCTTATTCTTCTTCAAAAAAATTGAGGTCACTAGGGATTTGTTATTTTGTTTTTTGTTTTGTTTGTTTCTTTGTTTTGTCATGGGCAGGCTCCAGGAATCGAACCCAGGTCCCCAGCATGGCAGGCAAGAATTCTGCCACTGAGCCACCATTGTACCACCTGGAATTTGGTTTTTGGTAGAAATAAGTGGGAAGCCAGAAAAATACAAAAAAGAAATAAAATCTATGGGAGACTTACCACAGTTTTTGCAAGTTTGTATCAGGACCACTTGACAGCATCCCGTCTAGAACTTAGTCCCCCCAAAAATGCAAGTCTCACTGCCCCTGGCAGCACCGTGCAATAGCAAGCATCAGTAGACTTCCTTTTAATATCAGCTATGTTTTCTTGTCTTTATATAAATAATGCTGCTGAAAGTATAAGGATTTCTATAAGTATTTACACTTCCGCATACTCCTCATGTTATCCTAGAGAAAGGCTGTAGCACTGAATCATTTGTGTATGTACATATTTAAATATATATATATATATATACACACACACACATACTTAAAACAAATCTCTTCTTAGTCATGCAGAGGCCATCATGCAACATAGCTGTGATATGCATTGCCTGGCACTAAGTTGTACATCAGTTTTGAATGCTGTTTTGTGGTCAGTTTTGTTTGTTGCCATTTGGATATTGTTGACTCATTTCATATTAGGTCTTTTTATTGCTTAATTGTTTTGGCAAAAACAATGGTCCCTCATACTTTTTTCCTTTGAACCACTACAGAAATAATAAACCTAACCACCTAGTGTAATTGTATGGTACATATCCATTCCTCTTCTAATTTTTTTCATTTAAGTCTGGAATGAATCCCAGGGAAGGGAGAGCAGTTATTATTATTCCTGTACATGATACGAATGAAATGTCTGTAGATTGGTGACTATAGGTGTTGAGTCATAGGATATGGGATGAGTAAGCAGTGAAGTCAGACCTCTGAATTCATAGTCCAGAGATCTCTCTAGTTTATTATAGATGTTTGTGGTGAAAATGCTGTCCTTATCAGAAAACATTGGATTAGGAAGTTGTTTTATGCAGTTAATAATATTTAACTAGGAATTTGGAGTGTTTTATAATTATTGCTATTATGTTTTCCATTATTTCCATTTATAAATACTGTGGTACCAATCAATCAGCTTGCTTGACTTGTCAGTCTCTGCCCACTAACTCTCAAATCCCTGTAATGCCCCTTTGTTATGTGGTAAACTGGAATTTAGACTTCTCCACTGTTTGCAATAGATAGGACTTATTTTATTTTCATATTTACAGCAAGAAGCAGTAGAGTGGTGGTTAACAGCTCTACAAAATGAAACCTTTAAAAAGTCCCAATTTGTTGCATTTGCCAATTTTCATTGTGTAAATATTTCCATCATGGTTGATTTCAAGCTATGATGTGGCATCACTGGCCCCTTGTCATGGTTAGGGACAGGTGTCAACTTGGCCATGTTGTGGTACCTGTTCGTCTGATTGGGTAAGCACTGGCCTGTCTGTTGCAATGAGGACATTTCATAGGATTAGGTTATGATCACGTTAGCTACATCCACAGCTGATTCCATTTGTGATCAGCCAAAGGGGAGTGTCTTCTGCAATTAGTGATGCTAAATGCAATCATGGGAAGCCTTTTAAGGAGGACTCAGAGGAGATAAGTTGCATTCCTGCTTTGGCTGGCGAGCCTCTCCTGTGGAGTTCATCCAGGCCATCCATTGGAGTCATCAGCTTCGCAGCCTGCCCTGTGGATTTTGGACTCTGCGTTCCTACGGTCACGTGAGACACTTTTATAAATTTTATATTTGCAAGTGTTCCCTGTTGATTCTGTTTCTCTAGAGAACCCTAACTAATACATCTTGGTACCAGGAGTGGTTCTTAAGGAACAGAATCTTAAAAATGGGTTTTTATGAATGGTTTTCTACTCTGACTGGGCTCAGAGACACTAAGGACTCTGATTCCCATAATCAGAATGACACTCCCAATCCATGGACTGAGTTGGCAAAGGAGATAGTCAAAATATCATCATTCGATTCTCCTAATGCTTCACTTGTACGAAGCCAGACTCTGGGGGATAATGTTCTTGACACCTTTACAGAGTTTTGTAGAAATAAGAGTTATAGAGATGTTGGTTGGTTGTTGTTAGATACACTGTCTGCATTAAAGGGTGAAAGGGATGGGCTTAAGGCTTCAAACAAGAAGCTTAAGTGCCGTCTGAAAGATGTAGAGGTTTCTATGAGTATCCTCAAGGAAAATTTTATTTCCTGTAGCCGTAGACTTGAGATCTCTGAAAATCAGACTCAGAATCTTATTGTTAGAGTAGCAACTTTACAACGTAAACTGAAATCTCAGTCTTGCATGGTGTCTGCCGTTAAAGTGAGGGCATTGATTGGAAAGGAGTGGGACCCTGAAAAATGGGATGGTGACATATGGATTGATAATGATGTTGGGGGTGAGGTTGAAACCCTAGACCATGCTGAGCCTTCTTTAGATAACCCTGTAATAGTCTGCCCTGAGGACATAGCCGCCCCACCTTCAGCCTGCCTTGAGGAATTGGCCACCCAACCTCCTCCTGAAGGGATTAGCCCTAGAGTTATTAATCCTGTTTCACCAGATGAAACTGCAAATGAAAGCCCTGAAGCAAATGGCTTGGAAGATATTTCTAATTCTTTTCATGACCCACCCCCACCACCCCTCATTTCTTCTAGACCTATAACTAGACTAAAGTCCCAACAGGCCCCTAAAGGTGAGGTACAAAGTATCACACATGAGGAGGTACGTTATACTCCAAAAGAACTGTGTGAGTTTTCCAATTTATATAGACAGAAATCAGGGGAATATGTGTGGCAATGGATTTTAAGAGTGTGGGATAATGGTGGGAGGAATATAAGGCTGGATCAGGCTGAATTTATTGATATGGGCCCACTAAGCAGAGATTCTGCATTCAATGTTATAGCTAGAGCAGTTAGAAAAGGTGTTAACAGCTTGTTCGGGTGGTTGGTTGAAACATGGATCAAAAGGTGGCCAACATTACCTGAGGTTGAAATGCCAGAACTGCCCTGGTATAATGTAGATGAGGGGATCCAGAGGCTTAGAGAGATTGGGATGTTAGAGTGGATTTATCATGCAAAGCCTGCTCTTACACCCCAGGAATGTCCAGAAGATGCACCTTTTACCAGAACAGTGAGAAATAAGTTTGTGAGACTAGCACCATCATCCCTCAAGAGCTCTGTGGTTGCAATTCTCTGTAGGTCAGATATTACTGTAGGAACTGCTGTCACTGAGCTGGAATCCTTAAACACAATGGGGATGACAGGATCCCGAGTTGGCAGAAGCCAGGTGGCAGCACTTAATCACCAAAGACAGGGTAGACGTGGGTATTATAATAGACAACAAACTCAAAGGAGGCATCAAAATTATATGACACGCAGAGATTTGTGGCATTGGCTAGTAAATCATGGGGTGCCTAGAAATACAATAGAAGGGCAGTCTACTAAATTCTTGTTGGAGCTGTATAAACAAAAGAGTTCTAGGTCAAGGGAACAGAAGTCTAACCTGAATTACAAAAACACAGAATCACGGCCCCTTAATCAATTTCCAGACTTGAAACAGTTTACAGACCCTGAGCCCCTTGAATGAAGGGGAGGCCAGGTCCCTATGGGGAAGAAACCTGTTACACTGCCACAAATTTATACTGTTGACCTTCCTCTAAGTCTTCCTCAAGGAGACCGACGGCCTTTTACCAGGGTAACTGTGCATTGGGGAAAAGGAAATGATCAGATATTTCGGGGATTATTAGACACTGGTTCAGAAGTGACATTAATTCCAGGGGACCCAAAACGTCACTCTGGACCACCAGTCAGAGTGGGGGCTTATGGAGGCCAGGTGATCAATGGAGTTTTAGCTCAGGTCCGTCTCACAGTGGGTCCAGTGGGCCCCCGGACCCATCCTGTAGTTATTTCCCCAGTTCCGGAATGTATAATTGGCATAGACATACTGAGCAACTGGCAGAATCCCCACGTTGGTTCTCTAACTCGTGCAGTGAGGGCTATTATGGTGGGAAAGGCCAAGTGGAAGCCACTAGAACTGCCCCTACCAAGCAAAATAGTAAATCAAAAGCAATACCGTATTCCTGGAGGGATTGCAGAGATTACTGCCACTCTTAAGGACTTGAAAGATGCAGGGGTGGTGATTCCCACCACATCCCCGTTCAACTCTCCTATTTGGCCTGTGCAGAAAACAGATGGGTCTTGGAGAATGACAGTGGATTATCGTAAACTCAACCAGGTGGTAACTCCAATTGCAGCTGCTGTTCCAGATGTAGTATCATTGCTTGAGCAAATCAATACATCCCCTGGTACCTGGTATGCAGCTATTGATCTGGCAAATGCTTTTTTCTCAATAGCTATTAGTAAGGACCACCAGAAACAGTTTGCTTTCAGCTGGCAAGGTCAGTAATATACTTTCACTGTCCTACCTCAGGGGTATATCAACTCTCCAGCCCTATGTCATAATCTTGTTCGCAGAGACCTTGATCGTTTCTGCCTCCCACAAGACATCACACTGGTCCATTATATTGATGATATCATGTTGATTGGACCTAGTGAACAAGAAGTAGCAACTACTCTAGATTTACTGGTAAGGCATTTGCGTGTCAGAGGATGGGAGATAAATCCAACAAAAATACAGGGGCCTTCCACCTCAGTAAAATTTCTAGGTGTCCAGTGGTGTGGGGCTTGTCGAGATATCCCTTCTAAGGTGAAGGATAAATTGCTGCATCTGGCCCCTCCCACAACCAAAAAAGAGGCACAACGCCTAGTTGGTCTTTTTGGATTTTGGCGACAACATATTCCTCATTTGGGTGTGCTACTCCGGCCCATTTATCGAGTGACCAGAAAAGCTGCCAATTTTGAGTGGGGACCTGAACAAGAGGAGGCTCTGCGACAGGTCCAGGCTGCTGTGCAAGCTGCTCTGCCACTTGGGCCATATGATCCAGCAGATCCAATGGTGCTGGAAGTGTCAGTGGCAAATAGAGATGCTGTCTGGAGCCTTTGGCAGGCCCCAGTAGGAGAATCACAACGCAGACCCTTAGGATTTTGGAGCAAAGCCTTACCATCTGCTGCAGATAACTACTCTCCTTTTGAGAAACAGCTTTTGGCCTGCTACTGGGCCTTAGTAGAGACTGAACGCTTAACCATGGGCCACCAAGTTACCATGAGACCTGAGTTGCCTATCATGAGTTGGGTGTTGTCTGACCCACCAAGCCATAAAGTTGGGCGTGCACAGCAGCACTCTATTGTAAAGTGGAAATGGTATATACGAGATAGAGCCAGAGCAGGTCCTGAAGGCACAAGTAAGTTACATGAAGAAGTGGCACAGATGCCCATGGTTTCCACTCCTGCTGCCACATTACCTTCTCTTTCCCAGACCAGAGCTATGGCCTCTTGGGGAGTTCCTTACAGTGAATTGACTGAGGAAGAGAAAACTCGGGCCTGGTTTACAGATGGTTCAGCACGATATGCAGGTACCACCCGAAAGTGGACAGCTGCAGCATTACAACCCCTTTCTGGGGTGTCTTTAAAGGACAGTGGTGAGGGGAAATCCTCCCAGTGGGCAGAACTTCGAGCAGTGCACCTGGTTGTTCATTTTGCTTGGAAGGAAAACTGGCCAGAGGTACGTTTGTATACTGACTCATGGGCTGTTGCTAATGGTTTGGCTGGATGGTCAGGGACTTGGAAAGACCATAATTGGAAAATTGGTGACAAAGAGGTCTGGGGAAGAAGTATGTGGATAGACCTTTCTGAGTGGGCTAAAAACATGAAGATATTTGTGTCCCATGTGAATGCACACCAGAGGGTGACTTCAGCAGAGGAAGATTTTAATAATCAAGTGGATAAGATGACCCGTTCTATGGATACCAGTCAGCCTGTTTCCCCAGCAACTCCTGTTATTGCCCAATGGGCTCATGAACAAAGTGGTCATGGTGGTAGGGATGGAGGTTATGCATGGGCTCAGCAGCATGGACTTCCACTCACCAAGGCTGACCTGGCTACAGCCACTGCTGAGTGCCCAATCTGCCAGCAGCAGAGACCCACACTCAGCCCCCGATATGGCACCATTCCCCGAGGTGACCAGCCAGCTACATGGTGGCAGGTTGATTACATTGGACCACTCCCTTCATGGAAGGGGCAGCGATTTGTTCTAACTGGAATAGACACATACTCTGGGTATGGGTTTGCTTTCCCTGCACGCAATGCTTCTGCCAAAACTACTATCCGTGGGCTTACAGAATGCCTTATCCATCGCCATGGTATTCCACATAGCATTGCTTCGGATCAAGGAACACACTTCACAGCAAATGAAGTGCGGGAATGGGCACATGCTCATGGAATTCTCTGGTCTTACCATGTTCCCCATCATCCAGAAGCAGCTGGATTGATAGAACGGTGGAATGGCCTTTTGAAAACTCAATTACGGTGCCAACTAGGTGGCAAAAACTTGAAAGGCTGGGGTAATGTTCTCCAGGAAGCTGTGTATGCTCTGAATCAGCGTCCACTGTATGGTGCTGTTTCTCCCATAGCCAGGATCCATGGGTCCAGGAACCAAGGGGTGGAAATGGGTGTGGTGCCACTCACTATTACTCCTAGTGATCCACTGGGAAAATTTTTGCTTCCTGTCCCTGCTACCCTGAGTTCTGCTGGTCTACAGGTTTTAGTTCCAAAACGGGGTGTGCTTTCTCCAGGAGAAACAACAGTGATACCACTGAACTGGAAGTTAAGATTGCCACCTGGCCACTTTGGGCTATTTATGCCTCTGGATCAACACACCAAGAAGGTAGTGATAAATATGAACTTCGACCACGTGATCAGTTACAGAAACGAGGACTGTAATGCTGTTTTGTTTGTGTTATACTATTTAAGTTGTAAGATATCAAGTTTAAGAATGAATGTTGTCCAAGGATTTGCACCCTATTCTGGAGAGATTTAATGTGTTTCCAGTTATATGCAGGACAGTTGAGTATTGTCAGGTAAAAGAAAAAATGTGTGCTTATTTTTGTTTTCATTTGGAAATCTAAGGTATAGGTGCCAAGTTGACAAGGGGTGGACTGTCATGGTTAGGGACAGGTGTCAACTTGGCCATGTTGTGGTACCTGTTCGTCTGATTGGGTAAGCACTGGCCTGTCTGTTGCAATGAGGACATTTCATAGGATTAGGTTATGATCACGTTAGCTACATCCACAGCTGATTCCATTTGTGATCAGCCAAAGGGGAGTGTCTTCTGCAATTAGTGATGCTAAATGCAATCATGGGAAGCCTTTTAAGGAGGACTCAGAGGAGATAAGTTGCATTCCTGCTTTGGCTGGCGAGCCTCTCCTGTGGAGTTCATCCAGGCCATCCATTGGAGTCATCAGCTTCGCAGCCTGCCCTGTGGATTTTGGACTCTGCGTTCCTACGGTCACGTGAGACACTTTTATAAATTTTATATTTGCAAGTGTTCCCTGTTGATTCTGTTTCTCTAGAGAACCCTAACTAATACACCCCTAAACTTAGAGTTGGGAAGACATGAGGGTAATGAGCTCTAAAGAGCCCTCAGGTGTTCTCTTCTGTTTTGTTTTTTTTCTCTCCAGCTGTTTCCCAAAGTAAAGTAGACACTTAATTTAGTCATTTACTGTAAACTACCTGAGGGCTGTTGATGGAGCAGATTATAAGGAAAAGGAGGCTGTGGTAAGCAGAGAACAGACTGTAGAAAACGTCTTTGAGAGATCAGATAAAGAGGATGCATGCTGTTAACCAGGAGTGAAAAACAGATCAGCTGCCATGAGGAATGCTTTTCCTAACTACAGGCATTACTCTATAACTAAAACAGGTTTGAGATTTACTTTTAATGTTTTTTTTTTTTTTTTTTTTTTCACATGGGCAGGCACTGGGAATTGAACTCGGGTCTGCAGCATGGCAAAAAATTCTGCCTGCTGAGCCACCATGGCCTGTCCATGATTTGCTTTTATAAACAACCAATTTAAAAATCGTTGTGTGGATTAGGCTGAAGAGATACCTGGAGAGAGTCTGTTATAGTCAAGATTTTACTTTCCTTTCTCAGTCAATGGGGAAATTACATTGACTGCCTAGTGGCATGTTTACATGCTGGCCCAGACGTTTCTGGTTCTGAAATTCACCTTTCTAGAAGACAATATATGAAGAAGAGTGTCTCCTAGTGTTAGCCAGTATAAGAATAGTTATCTTGAATTTTCTTCTCTGAATTTTCTCACTTTTTCTTCTAATTCAGTTGTAATTTATATTTCTGTTAATTGTAGTAATTACATTTTCTCAGTTTGATATCTATTCCTAAATTTAATTAGATTAGCATTATATATAAAAACTTGTAGAGACACATACATGAAATGGAAAATGCGAAAGTATTATAAACATGTCTAAGATAAGAACTAGTAGTAGAAATTGTAGCATATATTCAGATTATGATCTTTTAGATTTTGAAACACATTAGATGTTTAAATAGTTGTCCAGATGTTGTTCAAACTCTTAATTATATTAATCTTGGTAAACTCTGAGGGCTGAGGGGTAGGAAAGGGGCTCAAATAGAATATAAAGAAGAATTGACATGCCTAATACTACATATTGTTTTATAGTTTAACACCTGTATGCTTGCCAGATTCAATTTATTATGTAGGTTGTTCTGATTTGTAGTGACAAAGGACTGTGCTGCCAAATTCTTATAATAATGAGAAATATGAATTTTTATATTTTTAAAGATACAGTGTAGGCTAGTTATAATAAAATAGAGGAGCTTTTAGACAAAAATTGGTGGACACTGCTTTAAGTTTTCACATATTTCCAGCTGGAAATCAATTGCCCATGGAACATAAAGAAAGATATCTTTCATATATTAAAGACCTTTTTTATTGATTTCTATTCATATATTATCTAAACTGTCTGGTTGTGAGCTGTGCATAATTTCATATTTTGTAATGTACTTTGTCTTCCCAAATATAGATTTATGTGCTTTTGAAAAGTTTATTTCTAATATATTTCTTTGAGTAGTCTAACAAATGAGTTTCATAGAATCCATGAAGAAAGAAACCATTCTCAAGTAGCATACGGATGCTGTCTCCTAAAGTTAGTCTAAAACATACCCAAACCCTCATTTAACAATACAAGATAATAAGACAGGATGTATAACAAATTAATGGGTGATTCTTTGCTAGTAAGTGATATCAAACAAATACTGTGAATACAGGTGAGGAATCAATGGCTCTGAATGTAATTATGTTATGGACTTTGTGAAAGAGATAGGAAATGATTTGCAGACTGAGGGAGGGTAGGAGCCAGATATTTGGAGAGAAAGAAGGATGGACTTTTTAGGTGGTAGTATGCTTAGAGAATAGACCGAGCACGTAGGATGTTTAAAGGAGGGTGAGTTGATTCTTCTGACTGAAGTTAGATATTGGCGTTAATCAGTCTCTATATACAGTGCTTCTCAAACTATAATTGTATACAACTCACTTGAGGATCCTGATAAAATGCTGACGTTGAGTCAATATATCTGAGGTGAGGCCCATGATGCCGAATTTCTTCTACCCTCTTAGGGATGCTGCTGCTGTTGTTCCTGGACCACACTTAAATACCAAAGTGTAAGATTTTATCTTTATGTCCAACCTTCATGTTAAATTTTAGCCCGGAAAAGTTCATTAGAACTTATGCACAGATGAGACTTATTGGTATTCATCTATTCTCACCTACAGTTAGTGGGATGAAATGGCTTTGAAGCAGTTCTCATCCTTTCAGAGGCTTTTCTTTCTGAGGGCATTGCTGCCATGGTTTCAGGACGTCCTGGTCCTAGTTTCTGGAAGCCTGTCTCTTCACGCAGTTCCTGACATCTGTAAGTCCTGGCTCTATCATCTCACTTCTGTTTCTTCCTCATTAGTTTCTGTGGGTCTCTTCTATCCAGGTAGGCTTTGACTTCTGTAGGATTGCTGAGCTTTAAAGACCCTAATTCTGCTTACTTGGTATCTTCTAAAAATATCTAACTCCTGCCCTTCATTTGGTACCTCCCCTTGAATCTCTTCCCCCTCGCTGGTCTCACTGATCTCCCATGCCCAGGCTCCGGGTCTGGAACTGGAGATGGCAGGTCAAAAAAGTGGGTTGGGGTTGAGTCGTGAAGGAAGTTGAATTTTATCTCATGGCAAAGGTCTTTTTAAAATTTTTTTGTATTATCAAAGGCCCTCTCAAGATGCTAATGCTTTCTAGTCAATGAAGTTGAAAAATAACAATATAAACTGATGTCTTTCAGTCTAGACTTGAATTTATTTATTTATTTGCTGGGTATGAGATCTTAAAAATTGGCTTTAAAGTGAATTGTTGTGAAAAAGGTTAGATTCCAATTGTCAGGTGAAATGTTGATCTATGTTTTTCTTCTTCATGTAGAAGATTCTTCCTGGGATATTGTGAGGGCCAAAGAACGAATCTTCTTTCTTGGATCTTGAGCTAGGGAATATTAAAAATCACATACACGATATAGCAAGTTCCTCTCTGCTCTTCTCCTAGGCCATTAGGGAAAGGGTATATAAAAGAAAAAAAATAGTAGTGCTGCCAGATTTGGGACTTGGATGAACTTCCAGCCTATCTGAAGCATGGAATGTCTTGACTTATTTCATATTTACTGAGGCCATTTTCCAAGCATAGTTTTCTTCTCGTAGAATATGGAAGTTTTCTTTTCATTTTAATCTTATTGAAGTAAGTGACATTAAAAATAAACTGGAAAAAAACAAACAACAAAAATAAATAAATAAACTGGCCTATTATTTTCTTCTCTGCAGACGGGCTATGGAGGGTATGTAAGCTTTTTCATATTCTTTCATGATACAGAAGAGATTTCTGAATTAAGAGAGCACCATTGAAAATATAAAAAGTTCTATCTGGTAAGGGCCATATGTTTTGCACTGGAAAGGTCAGGAGTGCTCTGATGTTTTGTCAAAGGTGACATTAAATTAATGAGCTGATGATATATGTAGGGATCTTAGAAAGGGGCCTGGTGCAAGGTGAGTGTTGTCGTTTTGATGGCTCGACACACAGTAGGTACCCAGTAAATGTTTGGGAAGCCAAATGAGTTATAATCACTGGTCTTTATTATTAGGTTTAAGCCTAATTCTTCTAGCTTAAAATCCAGTGCTCAAATAATGAAATAAATAAAATGACTGAATAAAAAATATGGATTTAAAAAGAATATTAAATAGATTATTGAAAATAGTTCTCCAAAATCTACTAGTTAAAATCTTAACCAAAGACAACTGGGTGCAAGTGTAGTTCAATGGTAGAATTCTTGCCTGCCATGAGGGATACCTGGATTCAATTCCTGGCCCATGCACTTCCCAAAAAAGCACAAACAAGCAAAAAAAGCAACAGATGGTGCTATAATAACAGGATACTCTCATGGAAAAAGAATGAAGTGTGACCCTGACCATACAGCATACAAAAACAAAAAAAAACCTAAACCAGAGACAATGTTTTTCAAGAGGAAACTCTTAGCCACTGAAACTTTATTTTGTTTCATTTAGTTTCCCTCTTTTGCTCAAGAAGGCAATACCGGGCAGGCCACGGTGGCTCAGCAGGTAAGAATGCTTGCCTGCCAAGCCCGAGGACCCAGGTTCGATTCCCGGTGCCTGCCCATGTAAAAAATTAAATAAATAAAAATAAATAAATAAAAAAGAAGGCAACAAGCTGAGGGGGAAATCCAGAAACGAATCCCATTTACAATTGCAACTAAAAGAATAAAATACCTAGGAATAAATTTAACTAAAGAGACAAAAAACCTATATAAAGAAAACTACAAAAAACTGCTAAAAGAAATCACAGAAGACCTAAATAGATGGAAGGGCATACCGTGTTCATGGATTGGAAGACTAAATATAGTTAAGATGTCAATCCTACCTAAATTGATTTACAGATTCAATGCAATACCAATCAAAATCCCAACAACTTATTTTTCAGAAATAGAAAAACCAATAAGCAAATTTATCTGGAAGGGCAGGGTGCCCCGAATTGCTAAAAACATCTTGAGGAAAAAAAACGAAGCTGGAGGTCTCGCGCTGCCTGACTTTAAGGTATATTATGAAGCCACAGTGGTCAAAACAGCATGGTATTGGCATAAAGATAGATATATCGACCAATGGAATCGAATAGAGTGCTCAGATATAGACCCTCTCATCTATGGACATTTGATCTTTGATAAGGCAGTCAAGCCAACTCACCTGGGACAGAGCAGTCTCTTCAATAAATGGTGCCTAGAGAACTGGATATCCATATGCAAAAGAATGAAAGAAGACCCATCTCTCACACCCTATACAAAAGTTAACTCAAAATGGATCAAAGATCTAAACATTAGGTCTAAGACCATAAAACAGTTAGAGGAAAATGTTGGGAGATATCTTATGGATCTTACAACTGGAGGCGGTTTTATGGACCTTAAACCTAAAGCAAGAGCACTGAAGAAGGAAATAAATAAATGGGAACTCCTCAAAATTAAACACTTTTGTGCATCAAAGAACTTCATCAAGAAAGTAGAAAGACAGCCTTCACAATGGGAGACAATATTTGGAAATGATATATCAGATAAAGGTCTAGTATCCAGAATTTATAAAGAGATTGTTCATCTCAACAACAAAAAGACAGCCAACCCAATTACAAAATGGGAAAAAGACTTGAACAGACACCTCTCAGAAGAGGAAATATGGATGGCCAAGAGGCACATGAAGAGATGCTCAATGTCCCTGGCCATTAGAGAAATGCAAATCAAAACCACAATGAGATATCATCTCACACCCACCAGAATGGCCATTATCAACAAAACAGAAAATGACAAGTGCTGGAGAGGATGCGGAGAAAGAGGCACACTTATCCACTGTTGGTGGGAGTGTCAAAGGGTGCAACCACTGTGGAAGGCAGTTTGGCAGGTTCCTCAAAAAGCTGAATATAGAATTGCCATACGACCCAGCAATACCATTGCTAGGTATCTACTCAAAGGACTTAAGGGCAAAGACACAAACGGACATTTGCACACCAATGTTTATAGCAGCATTATTTACAATTGCAAAGAGATGGAAACAGCCAAAATCTCCATCAACAGAAGAGTGGCTAAACAAACTGTGGTATATACATACGATGGAATATTATGCAGCTTTAAGACAAGATAAACTTATGAACCATGTAATAACATGGATGGACCTAGAGAATATTATGCTGAGTGAATCCAGCCAAAAACTAAAGGACAAATACTGTATGGTCCCACTGATGTGAACGGACATTCGAGAATAAACTTGAAATATGTCATTGGTAACAGAGTTCAGCAGGAGTTAGAAACAGGGTAAGACAATGGGTAATTGAAGCTGAAGGGATACAGACTGTGCAACAGGACTAGATACAAAAACTCAAAAATGGACAGCACAATAATACCTAATTGTAAAGTAATCATGTTAAAACACTGAATGAAGCTGCATCTGAGCTATAGGTTTTTGTTTTGTTTTGTTTTGTTTTGTTTTGATTTTACTATTATTACTTTTATTTTTTTTCTATAATAACATTCTATATCTTTTTCGGTTATGTTGCTAGTTCTTCTAAACCAATGCAAATGTACTAAGAAATGATGATCATGCATCTATGTGATGATGTTAAGAATTAATGATTGCATGTGTAGAATGGTATGATCTCTAAATGTTGGGTTAATTTCTTTTTTTCCGTTAATTAAAAAAAAAAAAAAAAGAGAAGGGATAATTGGAGATGAAGGGATACAGACTGTACAACGGGACTGGATATAAAAACTCAGAAATGGACAGCACAATACTACCCAATTGTAATGCAATTATGTTAAAACACTGAATGAAGCTGCATGTGAGGTATAGGTTTTTTGTTTTTGTTTTTTTTGTTTTTTTTTCTTTCTATTATTGTTTTAATTCTTATTCTGTTGTCTTTTTATTTCTTTTTCTAAATCGATGCAAATGTACTAAGAAATGATGAATATGCAACTATGTGATGTTATTAAGAATTACTGATTGTACATGTAGATTGGAATGATTTCTAATTGTTTTGTTAATTCTTTTTTTAATTAATAAAAAAAAAAAAAAAAAAAAAAAAAAAGAAGGCAATACCAATCCCACCATGCCAGGGCCAGGTTCATCCCTGGGAGTCATGTCCCAAATTGCCAGGGACATTTTCACTCCAGGGAGTCTTGTCCCATGTAGGGAAAAGAGTAGTGAGTTTATTTGCAGAGTTGGCTTAAGAGAGAGGGGCCACATCTGAGCAACAAAAGGGGTTCTTTAGGGGTTACTCTTAGGCGTAGATATAAGTAGACTCAGCTTTGCAGAGATAAGTTTCATAAGGGCAACCTCAAAATCGAGGACTTATTAAATTGGGAGTCCCAAATGCTTAAGAGAATGTCTGGAATTCCTTAGGTGGGGAAGATTAAGGGTTCCACATTTTCCCCAGTCCCTTGAGGGGACTTTGCAAATACTTTTTTATTTTCAATTCTCAGAGTTTGCTTCTTATAGTTTATATTAGTGAGTCCATACAATATTTGTCCTTTTGTTTCTGGCTTATTTCACTCAACACAGTGTTCTCAAGGATCATTCACCTAGTTGCATGCCTCACGATTTCACTCCTTCTTGAAGCGGCTCAGTTTTCCATTGTATTTGTCCTTCTGTTCTTCAGGTGATGTACCCTTAGGTCACCTCTATCCATGGCAAATTATGAATACTGCTGCCATAATCACCAGAGTGCAAATGTTTATGTCCCTGCTTTCAGTTCTTCCAGCTAGATACCTCATAATAGGGTTGTAGAATCCTATGGCAACTGTATAGTTGAGTGGGTCAAAGATAAATTATGTAGCGTAGGTCATTGGAGTAAATAAAGGAAGAATAATAAATTTGAAATCTGTTTGGTAGTGCTATATCCATATCTTATGATAATGTTGAACTCTGTTTTATGTCAATAGGAGTTAAGAGGCTTAAGAGTTAAGAATTGCATACTTAAAGATGACAGCTTATATTGCAATACATGGATATGACCATTTCCAGTGATATTAATGAATATAAAGTATTTGCTTGCTTTTTAAGTGATCAGAATTCAAGACAGTACATTTTAAATATAAACTGTTTTATAAGAGTAAAATTGGAATTTCCCCACTCTTCAATTGAGTCCTCAACTCAAACTTTTGTTTCTCTTTTCTTTTCTTTTTGTTGCTTTTACAGCATCAAACCCTGTCTTCAATTTTTTGTCTCAGCTACCTTAACCATGTAAGCCCAGTTGAAATCCCTTGGCTTACAAATAAATTTCTTTGGAAATAATGCTGCTTATGCTATGAAATGTTATATAGAATACAATGTTCTTTGTTTCATGTGTGTTAGATTTATCTATCCAAATGAATGATGAGTACTTTAAATGCATAGTTTGTATCATACTCCTTTTTACATATCTCTAGCATCCTTTCACTCAGGCAAGTAGGAATTGATCACCTTTTCTGTTCAAGGCAACATGCTAGCCGGTGAGAGAGCTATAAAGATCACCTAAAACTGGTCTCTAATCTTAAAGAATTTACCCTTCAGTAGAAGAGGTAAGACTTGGTACACGTGGCACCTAACCTGAACCCGAACCCAGTAACAGACCTTGTATGGTATTCCATGATGAGAAAAAGAGACAAAAAGACACTGTAGTTTTGACACCTTGGGGGAAGTCATTTATTCTGACTGACCATTGAAACCGACAGTAAAACTATTCTCACTTCATTTCAGTAACTTTTTGCTTATGTCTAACATGAACACTAATAATTTTTTAAATTATGTATAGCTTTTGGTCTTGGAAAAATTTATTGAAAAATACCAATATTTATTCTGATTTTCACATTTTTTTCCCATTGCAACGTCTCTGAAATTAGATGGTATCTTATCTTGGAGAGATGGCAATCATGACATGCTGGGTTAAACAATATGAAATTGTCAATATTCTACTCTTTTTGACCTACCAAAACAGCAATTTCGTATGATATAATTGCTAGTCTACTCATAAATGTCATTGTTTACCTTGTCATCACATTCAGTTGTGCAAGATGCATTGTTATTACACGTGTTGAGTTAGGTGCTCCTCAAAATGTCCTAAAAATGTATCATATTATGATATGGCATTGAAGTGAAAAGTAATTATGCATGCAGAAAGGCATGGAAACAGAGCCATGGGGCCATATTTGATATTGAAGCAAATACTCATCATGGGTAATAACGTCAGTCATCTACTATCTTGCAAAACAATATCCATGTGATTTAAGGGACCTATGAAAGGGAAACACCCACAAGTGGATGAAGCTCTGTTTTATTTCCCTGATACACAGGCACCATCATTTGCTTTTCAACGGGATAAGAGCAGTTGCCCTATCACCCGGAACTGATGAGAGAAATGCAAAGCAATGAAAAGCTGATGTTACTAGCAGTCATGCAGGAATAGCATTAAAGCATTTTTTTTTGTAGAATAAATGGCAATTTTTGTTTCTTTCTTACTGATATTATAAATAAGAGTGTGTCTTACAATGATGATGTTTTTGAGTTAATGCAATACAGTAGTTTAGATGTTTGTTCTTTCATGGAAAATGTTTTAAAGCTCTTCTCCTAAGTTGTGTTATAAAGAAACGTAGACTTCAAATAACTACAACCTTTTGGAGAACTCTCTCATACAGCACATTTTATTTTTCTCCAAGTCAGAGCTAAAATATTATTTCCTTTACTTTTTTCCTGCATTACACTGGACATGACTTCTGATTTTTAGTGTCTTTCATATCTCTAAAAATTAAAATAAATAGTTGTATATTTGTCATTTCCTATGATTATGATATGACTTCTGCCCTCAATGAGTCTGCCATCAATGTTGACAGAAATGACAATTTAAGTAATAAATGGCATTTGAAATAATAGAAATTTACATTAATGTCAATAAAGAAATGGTTGGGAATTCAGAAAAAGGAGAGATCTTGAGGGCTGAAGAAGGTTGGAGGAACTTAAGGAAGAATTGTAACTGTGTCATGAAAGATAGGTGGAATGGACAGGAAGAGAAGAAGAACAGGGGGTCCAGGTTGTGAGGAATGGCATGATAGAAAGACGATGGGAGATGGTCTGGGAAGGGGGTTCACTGTAGATGAGGTTGGGAGAGGAACTGGGACCAGAATGAGGAGAACTTGACTCCGGATTGTGTCATATTGGTGACAAGGAGTAGTTAGTAATTAATCTTGATGGTGAGTTTCACTAATTTAGATAAGGAAACCTTGACTTTATCAAATATTATCCCTATTTTTAAATATTTTTTTGAAAACATTGGTAAATTTCAGACTTTTGATCATTAACTTATGCAAAATTTTATATTTCATGTTTTAGGAAATGACCATTTAAATGTGTTTGGTCTATGTGATTGTGCCAAATTAGAAACATTAGATGTTAAATGTATACTAATGTGTTTTTGAGTACTTTGCCCAAAGATAAAATACCCCCAAATTTTAGCCTTTTTTCTAGGTAGTAAAGCAAGCTGTGTCTCTCTCATTTTAATGCTGTACTAATTTTCTATGCCATATATCAATAATACCCATTTATTTATTTATTTATTTATTTATTTATTTATTTATTTATTTTTTTTTTTTAAAGACAGAGAGAAGGAAGGAAGGATAGAAGGAAGGAAGGGAGGAAGAAAGGGAAACATCTTTTAAACATTTTCTTGTTTTATTGTATTTTTGTTTCTCCGTTTTTGTTACATGGGCTGGGGCCGGGAATCGAACCGAGGTCCTCCGGCATAGCAGGCAAGCACTTTGCCCGCTGAGCCACCGCGTCCCGCCCAATAATACCCATTTATTAATTCACACTTCTATAGGTCAGAAATCATAGCAGATTCAACTTGCTCTATGCTCATAGTTTCACAAGGCTAAAATCAATTTCTTGGCCGGCCTGGGCTCTTAACTGGAGACAGCAAAATAATCTGCTTCCAAGTTCATTCTTGTTGGCAGAATTCAGTTACTTGCAGTTGTAAGTCTGGTATCTTTGTTTCTTCTGGCAGTTAATCAGAGGTCACTCTTGGCTTCTAGGGACTAATTGCTCTCAGTCTTTGCACATGGCCCCATCTTCAAACTCCAGGTCAACTCTTCCTCTTCTAATTTTTCTTATTTTCCTTCTGCCTTCTTCTTTTGACACCAACCATAGAAAATCCTCTGCTTTTATAGGGTTTGTGTGTTTAGATTAGGATTATCCCCCTATTTTAAGGTTAAAGGTACCATATAATGTAACATGATCATGACAGTGATGTCATATTTACAGGTTCCACTCACATTCCAAAGAGGGGAGATTATACAACCAGAAGGGTCACTTTGGATAATTCTTAGAATTCTACCTACTACAGATGTGTATTTGATTATTGTCAAATTTTTCTTTTATATTATACATAGTGGAAATAGTACAAATAATAATTGTTAAAGAAATGACCCTTCTGAATGATCCTGTTTATGTTAACTTTTAAATAACTTATTTTTTAAATTATAAAATTGTCGCATATGACATTATTCTTAAAAAGGGAACAGAACACATTGGCATGAGTAGACACAGAAAGAATGGTCTATTTCACCTGGACAAGAGAAAAGGGAAACTCAGAAGGTTAAAGAGGAGCTATTTGGGGAAAGGTACGAAGGAGAGCATGAAAAAAGACAGAGAGGCGCGATGAAGGGAAGGACTGTAATAAGGCGTCTAAAAGATGGGATGCAGCAGGAGAAAAGACAAGGAGAAGAAGGCAAGGGCCAGGCTTTGTTGAATCTTGTCTGCCACATCTAGAAGTATGTCATAATGAAGATAGCCCATAACCTCCGTCACTGCCGCTTTGCCTCTGATGTGGTGTCCGGTAAAAGGGGCTTGTTCAAGTCCCTGGAACGTCATGGAACGTGAGAGGAACAATGTGAAAGATCTTCCTCTTGATCAGAACACTCCCCGACAGCTGTCAGCCAAGCAAGGTGATCCTGAAAGAAGTCAAAACAAAGACACTTTTTGGAAAGGAAAGATGTGTCATAAATAAATTTAATGCTATCTTTATTTTAGATGGGATCTCAAAGTAAAGACTTCTTATTAACATTTTATGCTTGATTCTTTAGTTTATGTTGTGTTACTATACATTTCTCTCCACGTCACCTTGACAGAATGATGCATTTTTATTTCCTCTATTTGCAGAATTTATTCAGTCCTGGAAAATCCTTGCCTGTGAGCTTTGCTTTATTCCTGTTTGCGCGGTTAAAGTTCAGCCAGATGGCACTAATCCAACCCCTCATTTCTGTCAGGCTTTTTAACAGCTAGGATTCTGTAGTTTCTGAGTTTGAAGCAAAAGATCTGTAGAGCTCATGTCATCAAGGGTCATGCACTCTCATGCTCTTTCTCAATGGCTTTATGTTCACACAGTTTCATTTGGAAAAACTTACATCTTAATTCATGCCAGTATGTAAGAGAGAGTGAGATGGGATGGCATGCAATGTCTGGTTTTTAACATTTCAAGACATTTTCAACTGCTTTATTAAGCTTATTTTAGAAAATTGTAGTTATGTCATTATTCCATCTTATGAAGTCACTTGGCATGAAGCATGGATTTAAGTAGTTCTAAAATGGCTTTTTTTGAGGATTTTAAGATGCACCATGATCAACTTAGTCCACTAAGTGGAAGATAATTAAGACAAATTGGTGTTGATGTAGCATGTGAGACTTATCTCAAGGATTAAGTAGGTTTTGAAAATTTCAAGATGCTCGTTAAACTTTTAAAAAAGAACAGAACTTATTTTAACCTTTGAAAGTCATTATCAGTGGGATTTAAACAGAATGATTTCTTCCCTATTCTCATTTTTCAAAGGCTTAGGAAAATATTTATGAAAATTAATTTAAAAAGCTTTGTCAAAATAAAAATCAGCTTCTTACTGGTTATCTTTGTGGGGTATGTTGAAGTCTGATGCTCTGTTCAGATTAGAGATTATCCAGTTTTGTTGCAAATAAAGTTATGCTAAGTGGGGATCACTTTTAAAAATCCAAAGTATGGTATGATAAAAAGATTTCATAGTAAAGAACTGTAATAAAAAAGGAAGATTTTTGTAGTAATGTAGCTGTAATTAGAGATGAGAGGGGTTGAGATTGAAAGACTTCATATAATGTGATGCATGGCATCTGAGTCAAATATAGCAACATTTTAGTTGAAGAGCTCATCAATTTAAAATTGAAACTTAATAAAGAGATATAGTATGTTGAACTTTTTTTTATTGTATAAAATAACATACAAAAAAGCAATAAATTTCAAAACATACCACAACAATTAGTTGTAGAACAGATTTGAGAGTTTGATATGGGTTATAATCTGCAATTTTAGGTTTTTACTTCTAGCTACTCCAAGATACTGGAGACTAAAAGAATTATCAGTATAATGATTTGGCAGTCATACTCATTTGTTAAATCCTGTCTTCTCTGTGATAACTCTTCCTTCTCCTTTGATCTTTCTCCCAGTCTTTAGGGGTATTTTTGGGCTATGCCCATTCTAACTTTTTCATGTTGGAAGGGGCTGCCAATAATATGGGATGGGGGATGAAACTAGTTGATATTCTGGAGAGGCTGGCCCCTCTGGTTTTCAAGACTTACCTGGCCTAGGAACCCATATGGAAGTATGAGGTTTCTGGAAAGTAATCACAGTGCATGGATCCTTTGTAGAAGGTCAGATAAAGCCCTGGATGCTCTTTAAGATTGGCAGGAATAGTTTTGGTTGGGGGTTGGCAAATCATAATAAGTAGCAATGTCTAGCTGAAATTTGGGTAAGAGTAGCCTCGAGTATCTTCTTGACTCTATTTGAACTCTCTCAGCCACTGATATCTTATTTGTTTCAATTCTTTTCATCCTTTTGGTCAGGATGGCATTGTCGACCCCATGGTTTCAGGGCCAGGTTCATCTCTGGGAATTATATCACATGTTGCCAGGGAGACTTTTATCCCTGGATGTCATTTCCCGCATAGTGGGGAGGGTAATGATTTTACTTGCAGAGTTGAGCTTAGAGAGGAAGAAACCACATCTGAGCAACAAAAGAGTCTTCTGGACTAAGAGTTTAAGGATAACTAAAGTAGGCTAAGCTTCTCCCCTATATAAATAAGCTTCAAAAGAGCAAGCCTCAAGAGCAAGTGCTTGGAACTAATGACTTGGGAGTCCCTAGTGTTTGAGACAGTATCAAGGGTTTCCCCATTGGTAAAGTTTTATAGTTCCATATTTTTTTCTCCCATCCCTAAACAGAGTTTGCCATACTTTTAAAATTACCTGATCAACATACTCTGGGATGTATCTGGGCATTATATTAAGCTATACAGAGTTACAAGCCCTCATTCACATTCTGGGCTCCAGGTGTTTGGGCTATTTAAGTGATCTATCCAGACAGATTGAGTTAGATTATGTGCTACAGAAAATCTAGGTTTTGGACAAGACAGACCTCTCTTCCTTTGGTCTCACAGAGTAGATAAAGTTGTAAAATGCAGACAGTGTCATTCTTTCCCCTGTATTCTGATTTACCTATGTCCCGACTTGATCTGCTTCATTCTTATCTCTAATTGAAGACTATCTCTTTTGCAATTTCTTTAATATTTTTTATATGTGGCAATGCTGACCTTCAGAACTGCAGCACTCTTACTCTGAGTTGTAGATATCAAACAAGCATCCAAAGTTCCAGGGAAATACCAGGTTCTACATATATAGGACAGCCTCTCAAAATCTAGAAAGAACAATTACCACTCTGAACTAAATTGACTGCTATAAAAGCTTACAATCTAGGCCCCAATTTTCTTACAAGTATTTTCCAAATGAGACCATACAATATTTGATGTTTTGTTTCTGGCTTATTTTGCATCACTTAATGTCCCACAGGTTCACTCACAATGTTGCATGGCTCATGACTTTATTCTTTTCTGCAGTAGCATAATATTCAATCATATGTATTTACTACAGTTCACTATTGTACTTCTCAGTCAGTGTATCCTTCAGCCACCTCCATCCTTTGGGCATGATGTATACTGTCCAAAGTCAACAGTCCATCAACACTCTCAATTTTAGACAATTTTCATTGCTACCAAGAGAAAATATAACCCATAAACACATCCTCACCAAATATAGAAAAACCAAATGTCCTCTTAACTCTTGTCGCTTATACCCAATTACTTACCCATGTTATTGCTGTGGTACTGTTGATGTCTGCCTGTTAAACATATACAATAGCATACAATCATAGTTTTCCCCCATAATTCAATATTATAAAGTCTTTGTACAAGATTCATACCTTGAAGTAGTTCATGTAAGAATTTACTTATATTTGTAGTGTTAATCAGTAGGATACATGACTCTACACAACTCTGTTAAACTTTTAAAATAGTAACACTTAAATGGTTAGAAGTATGACTTACATTCTATACACAAGCAATGATCTAGCTGAGGAGTCAGTTAAGAAAAAAATTCCATTCAAAATAGCAACTAAAAGAATCAAATACTTAGGAATGAACTTAACTAGGGACATAAAGGACTTGTACACAGAAAACTACATAATGTTGTTAAAATAAATCAAAGGAGATCTAAATAGGTGGGAAGACATTCTCTGCTCATGAATAGGAAGCTAAATATAGTTGAGATGTCAATTCCACACAAATTAATCTACAGATTCAACATAGGTACCAATCAAAATTCCAACAACCCATTTTGAAGATTTGGAAAAGCTAACTACCAAATTCACCTGGCAGGGAAAGAGACCCCGAATAGCTAAAAGCATCCTCAAAAAGAAGAGCAAAGTGGGAGGATTAATCTTCCCTGCCTTTAAAACCTATTATAAAGCCACAGTGGTCAGAACAGCATGGTACTGACACAAAGACAGAAGCATTGACCAATGGAATCAAATCAAGAGTACAGAAATAGACCACCAAATCTATGGTCAACTGATTTTTGACAAGGCCCCCAAATCCTCTGAATTGGGCCAGAATAGTCTTCTCGAAATTGGTCATGGAAGAACTGGATATCAATAGCCAAGAGAATGAAAGAGGACCCCTGTCTTATACCCTACACAAAAATTAACTCAAAGTGGATCAAACACTTAACTATAAGAACTAGCATCATAAAGCTTCTAGAAAAAAATGTAGGGAAACATCTTCAAGACCTAGTAATAAGAGGTAGCTTCCTAAACTTTACATCCAAAACACAAGCAACAAAAGAAAAAAGAGATAAATGGGAACTCCGTAATGCTTCTGCACCTCAAAATACTTTGTCAAGAAGGTAAAGAGGCAGCCAACTCAGTGGTAGAAAATATCTGGAAATCACGTATCAGACAAAGGTTTGATTTCTATATATACAAAGAAATCATACAACTCAACAACAAAAGAACAAACAACCCAATTATAAAATGGGATAAAGATATGAATAGGCATTTTTCTGAAGAACAAATACAGATGGCTCAAAAGCACATTAAGAGATGCTCATTTTCAGTGGCTATAAGGGAAATGCAAATTAAGACCATAATGAGATACCACTTCACACCTATAAGAATGGCTGCTGTTAAACAAACAGGAAACTATAAATGTTGAAGAGGATGCGCATAAACTGGGACACTTATGCACTGCTGATGGGAATGTATAATGGTGCAGCCACTAAGGAAGACTGTTTGGCAGTTCCTTAGGAAACTAAATATTGAGTTGCCCTATGACCCAGCCATAGCACTACTTGGTATATACTCAGAAGAGCTGAAAGCAATGACACAAGTAGACATTTGCACACCAGTGTTCATAGCAGCATTATTCACATCACCAAAAGATGGAAATAAATCAAATGCCCATCAAAAGATGGGTGGATCAACAAAATGCGGTATATACATACTACGCTGGTTTGAAAGGATGTATGTCCCTAGAAAAGCCATACTTTAATCAAAATCCCATTTCATAAAATGGCAGAATAATCCCTATTCAATACTGTATGTTTGAAACTGTAATTAGATCATCTCCTTGGAGATGTGATTTAATCAAGAGTGGTTGTTAAGCTGGATTGGGTGACAACATGTCTCCACCCATTTGGGTGGGTCTTGGTTGGTTTACTGGAGTCCTATAAAAGAGGAAACATTTTGGAGAATGAGAGATGCAGAGAGAGCAGAGAATGCTGCAGCACCATGAAGCATCAGCCAGCGCTTTGGAGATGAAGAAGGAAAATGCCTCCTGGGGAGCTTCATGAAGCAGGAAGCCAGGAGAAGAAGCTAGCAGGTGACACCGAGTTTGCGATGGGCCCTTCCAACTGAGAGAGAAGCCCTAACTGCGTTCACCATGTGCCTTCTTACTTGAGAGAGAAATCCTGAACTTCATCGGTCTTCTTGAACCAAGGTATCTTTCCCTTAGATGGATGCCTTTGATTGGACATTTGTTTGAACTTGTTTTAATTGGGACATTTTCTCAGCCTTCGAACTATAAACTAGCAACTTATTAAATTCCCCTTTGTAAAAGCCATTCTATTTCCGGTGTACTGCATTCTGGCGGCTAGCAAACTAGAACACATATGGTAGAATATTATGCAGCAGTAAGATGACATCCTGAAGTACATGACAAGATGGATGAGCCTTGGGGACATAATGCTGAGTGAAATTAACCAGACACAAAAGGATAGATACTGTATGATTCCACTTTTATGGCCAGCATAAAGGTATAATCAGAGGCTTATGATACAAAATATAGGGGACTTAGAGATGCAGAGAAACTAGATATGGGTGAACCATTAGCTAATGAGGTTGAACTCCAATATAAGGGAATAGATAGGAGCGAAGGTGATTCTCTAGTGGGTCTAGGAGTAATATTACCATACTGAAGAGGAACAAGATTGAAAAGGGTTGTATAGATCTACGTATTTGTGTTTCATGGATTCATATTAGAGATATGAATGCATTCTCATAAGAATTAGTTCAAAGATAAGATTCTTGTATAAAGAGTGTTTAAGTCCAGGGTACAGGGAGAAAACTGCTATTGCATGCTATGAGCTATGTTCAAAAGGAAACCATCAGCACTACCACAGCAACAGCAGAGATAAATAATGGGGTGAGGGACAAGAGTTAGGAGGTTTAGATTTCCTGTTTGGCAAGGGTCTGTTTATTGGTTTTCTGTCTCTTGGGAAGAATGAAATTATCTAAAATTGAGAATGTTGGACTTTGGGCCTTCTACGTGATGCCCAATGAATGCAGGTGTCTGAAGCATGCACTGATGGAGAAGTAGATTGGAGAATGATGGTGTAAACTTATGAATGAATGTTGTGCTGCTACAAAAAGGAACAATGTTGTGAGACATGCAATGATGTGAATGAGCATGTGGAACATTTGGTGAGACAAAATAAGCCAGAAACAAAAAAGAACAATAGTATGGTCACCTTTAGAAAATGCTTATAAGAAAACAGGGGCCTACATTTTAAGCTTTCAGAGCAGACACATTAAGCCTGGAGTGCTGACTTTTATTTCTGGATTTTGAGAGGCTGTTTTATATATATAACTTGATATTTAGAGATAACAGGTTGTGGTTAAAGTAATTCAGAATATAGGGGTAGGGAAGACAGTGTCTATATTTTCGAGCCACACATACTCTTTGAGATCAATGGAAGAAAGGGTTATTTGATCTGGAACTGAAATTTTCTGTAGTGTATAATCTAATACAACCTCTCTGTATAGCTTGTTTGAACAATTGAAACACAGGAAGTGCAGAGTAAGAGGTCCTTTAATCTTGTATAGATTATTGTAATGCCTGGAAACATCCTAGAGTATATTAAGCAGGTAATCAAAAAGTATTGGCAAAGTCCCCTGAGGAAGAAGAGAAAGAATATGGAACTATTAAACCTTACCATCAGGGAATCCCCTGATACTGTGTAAAACTTTAGGGATATCCAAATCAATAGGCCATGCCCTCAATCATGAGGCTTACTCTTGTGAAGTTTATGTAGGTAGCAGACAAGCTTAGACTACCAATAGGTATGCCAAAGAGTTACTTCTGGAGGACCTCTGTTGTTGCTCAGATGTAGACTCAGTCTCTCTAAGCCCAACTCTGCAAGTGAAATAATTGCCCTCCCCACTACGTGGGACATGACATCCAGGGGTGAAAGTCTCCCTGGAGACATGGGAGATGACTTCCAGGGATGAATCCAGACCCGGCACTGTTGGATCAACAATTACATCCTGACCAAAAGGGGGAAAAGTAGTGTAATTAATAAAATATCAGTGGCAGAGAAAGTTCAAATAGAGTCAAGACTACTCTGGAGGTTGCTCTTATGCAACCTTCAGGTAGATCTTGCTACCTATCATAACCTGCCAACCCCCAACCAGGACCATTCCAGCCAATCCTAAAGAACACCTAGGACAATAAATAAGATTCCACAAGGGTTCCAGGCACTAGTATAACTTTCCAGAAACCTACAACCTCCAGATAGGTCCCTGGTCCAGATAAATCCTGAAACCCAGCCCAGCCTCTCCAGAACATCAGATAGTTCCATCTCCCTACCTCATATTAGTATCAAAAAATTCCAATATCAAAAATTTAGAATTGCCATAGCCCAAACACCCCTAAAGAGAGGTATGGAAAGATCAAAGGTGATGTGGAATTATACATAGAAGATAGGACTTAACAAATGAATATGAATGCTGAATCATTAAATTGATATCTCTTTTAGTCTCCAGAATTTTAGAGCAGCTAGAAATAAAAACCTAAAATTGTGAAACTGTAACCCATGTCAAAGTCTGAAATATGTTCTACAATTGTGGTGCTGTGCTTTGAAATTTATAGCTTTTTTTATATGTTATTTTTCACAAAAAAAGAAGGAAAAAAAGTCAATTGTGATGATAAAAAAGTATTTAAGCCCTCTAGCCTCCTATATTCTGGAGTAGCTAGAAGGAAAAATACAAGAGGATCATATGGTAGCCCATGACAAATTCTAGGATCTGTCCTGTAACCAGTTTTTGAAGAGTGCTTTGAAACTATTGCTTTTTTATTTCTTTGCTTTGTATATGTGTTAAACTATACAATAAAAAAAGTTTAAAAAAAAAGTATGACTTAGTTCCATCAAAAGTATTGTCGTCACAATAATACTTGAAAAATTATTACAGTTGTGCTGGTTTCATCTAAACCCCATTTCATAAAGGCAGAATAATCCTTATTCAATACTGTATGTTTGAAACTGTAATCAGATCATCTCCCTGGAGATGTGATTTAATCAAGAGTAACTGTTAAGCTGCATTTGGTGACGACATGTCTCCACCCATTTGGGTGGATCTTGGTAAATTTCTGGAGTCCTATAAAAGAGGAAACATTTTGGAGAATAAAAAGGGAGATTCAGAGAGAGCAGAACAGCATAGTCATGAGAAGCAGAGTCCACCAGCCAGCAACCTTTGGAGATGAAGAAGGAAAACACAGAGAGAAACTCTGACTGTTTGCCATGTGCCCTACCACTTGAGAAAGAAACTGTGAACTTAATCGGCCTTCTTGAACCAAGGTATCTTTCCCTGGATACCTTATATTGGACATTTCTATAGACTTGCTTTAATTGGGACATTTTCTCAGCCTTAGAACTGTAAACTAGCAACTTGTTAAATTCCTCTTTTTAAAAGCCATTCCATTTTTGGTGTATTGCATTCTGGCAGCCAGCAAACTAGAACAACATAGTGACAGAATATTAAAATAGAAAGGGATTCCTAGAAATGATTTGATCCAGTTTCAGTTCTTGTTATTAATTGAGGCATAATTTATATATAGTAAAACATAAGTCATATCCATTTAGTTCATTGAATTTTGATATTTGTTGACACACGTGTAAGCACCACTTCTATTACAGTGTTGACTAGTTCCATTTCTTCCACAAGTTTCTTCGTGCCCCAGTCAGTACTGACCACCCCACCACCATCACCTGAAGGCAGCTATGTTCTTTAACCTACCTTACCTTAGTTTTGCCTGTTGTAGAACTTGATATAAATAGAATCATTTAGTATGAACTCCTTTGTGTCTGGCTTCTTTAGCTCAATATAATGTTTTCGAGATTTGTCTGTTTTGCTTATCAGTATTTCTGAATAATATTTTATTGTGGGACTGTCTCCCATTTTGTTAATCCATTTTCTTGTTGTGGACTTGTGGATTGTTCCTTTCATGGACTATTATGAATAAAGCTTCTATGAACATTCTTAGTACAAGTCTTTTCTAGATACATTTTCGCTTCTCTTGGGTAAATACCTAGGGGTGAAATTGCTGGGTCATAAAGGGGTTGTGCATTTAACTTTATAAAATGTTGGCAAACCGATTTCCAAAGTGCTGATACCATTTTTTTACTCCCACCAGCCATGTAGGAGAATTATACTTGCCCCACATTCTTGCCAATGCTTTGCAATGCACTTTAAAAATTTTTTACTTTAACCCATTCTGGTGGGTACAAAGTAATGACTAATTAGATTTAATTTGCAATTTCCTGATAACTAATGACATTGAACATCTTTTAGTGTATGTGTCTTTTGACCATTTGTATTTCTTCTTTTATGAAGTGTGTAGGTATTAGTTAGGGTTCTCTAGAGAAACAGAATCAACAGGGAACACTTGCAAATATAAAAGTTATAAAAGTGTCTCACGTGACCACAGGAACGCAGGGTCCAAATCCACAGGGCAGGCTGTGAAGCCGACGACTCTGATGGAGGGTCTGTATGAACTCTGCGGGAGAGGCTCACCAGCCAAAGCAGGAATGGGGCCTGTCTCCTCTGAGTCCTCCTTAAAAGGCTTCCTGTGATTAGATTTAGCATCACTAATTGTAGAAGATACGCCCCTTTGGCTGATTACAAATGGAATCAGCTGTGGATGCAGCTGATGTGCTCATGACCTAATCCTATGAAATGTCCTCATTGCAACAGACAGACCAGCGCTTGCCCAATCAGATAAACAGCTACCACAACTTGGCCAAGTTGACACATGTCCCTAACCATGACAGTAGGCTAGTATTTTGTCCACTTTTGTTTTGTTTTTGTTTTTGCTTTTTTTTAACATGGGCAGGCACCGGGAATTGAATCCAGGTCCTCTGGCATGGCAGGCAAGCATCCTTGCCTGCTGAGCCACTGTGGCCCGCCGTTTTGTTTTGTTTTTATTATAGCTTTGTAGGAGCTCTTTATATTTCTGTATGCAAGTCTCTCATCTAGTGAATACTTTCTTCTGTTCTGTGACTTGCCTTTTCATTTTCCTAATGGTATCTCTTTTTCTCTCTTTTTCAGTAATTTCTTTGGAAGAGGAGTTTTTATTTTCATGCAGTTTCATGGTTAACACTTTTTGTGTCCCAAGGCATTTTTCCCTACATGAAGATCACAAAATCATTCTCCTACACTTTCTACAATGTAGTGTTTAGTATTAATTTCCCAAATTTGAAATCCATGATCCAAGTAAATTAGCAAAGCTCCTGTGAACCCTTTTTCCCTCCTGGTCGTCTTCACTGATAACCAGAGATGAGAACTAGAATCATGTGGGATCATACAACTACCAAGCACAGATGGTTTCTCCTTGCCCCCATAGTATCCCAGTCTACAGGGCTTGGGCTTTTGCCTCTGGCCCTTTTTCTGAGTCCTGAGCAAATCCCCGTGCTATATACAATCCCTACCATTAAATTCTGTCCTAAAGCCTAGCCTGTGTTCTCTGCTGCCTCTGTCCAGGAAATGGTGGTTGAGCATTTTCTCATTATAAGAAACCTCTTCTTGTGATAACCACTCGTCTGCCTCACCCTTGAGAATTCAGCATGTTTCTGAATTTCTCTGTGCTCTGTCCAGCCACTGAAATGGGTTCTCCGATATGAACACTTCAAAATTCAGACTGGCGATTGCGCCATTGCACTCTTAAACATTTGTACCTTCTAACTCTCCAGAGCCAGACCGTGGGGTGGATATGTTTCTCTAGTCCCCACCCCACCTGGCTCTTGATTCCTCACTAAATTCAGAAGTTGATGCATCCAAGTCTTTGTACATAAGGAACTTTCATGATGCTGGCATATTACAGTGTTAACCATATTAAGTTATTCTTTTGTTTTAGTTTCCTAGGCTGCTCAAAGCAAATACCATGAAATGGTTCGGCTTAAACAATGGGAATTTATTCGCTCATGATTTAGAGGCTGGGAAAATGTCCAAATCAAGACATCATCAAGGCAATGCTTTCTCCCTGAGGACTGTGGCATTCTAGGCTGGCTGCCAGTAATCCTTAGTTCCTCTGTCACATAGCAAGGCACATAGCAGCATCGCCTGGTCTCTTTTTCTCTTCTGGGGTCCATTTCAGCTTCTTGCTTCCTGTCTGAATTTCCTCCTTTTCTAAAGAACTCCAGTAACAGGATTAAGACCCACGCTGCCTGAGGTGGACCATACCTTACCTGAAGTGGTCTCATCAAAAGGTCCTGCTTGTAATGGGTTCACATCCACAGGAATGGATTAACTTTAAGATCATGTTTTTTCTGGGGTATATATGGCTTCAAACCACCACATCTTTTAACATCTTAATTCTTTTGTCATTACTGTTTTCACATCCTGGACTGTGACCTGTTCAAAGTTTTTATTAAAGCAGCCTTAAAAATAAATGAAAAAAGAAAACATAGTAACATCCATTTCTCCTTAAAAAATGGTCCATGATAAAAGAGATGGGCCACTACTATGACCATTTCATTTATCAAACAAATGTGTATTAAATGTATGAGACATACCTAACATTTTAACTAACTTCTGAGAATTCCCCATCCTTATCACTTTCTCCCCTCTGGAAGACCAAACACAGTGCCTTCCCCATAGTTGATATACACAAATGTGTTGTGTAAATAAAAGTAAAACGTGCATTTTACTGCATCCTTAAAAAAGCGCACTTTCAGAGGTGAGTTAAGATACGCATATCTGAGAAGGATATTATATTAACAGCTAATTAACAGCAATATAAAAACTTCAAAAATTAACCAAGCTTGTAGGTAATTTTGACATTTATAATAAAAAGCAATAATAATGTATGATTTGTTATAGGGCAAGATATGACTAAGTGTCAAGGACAAGTAAGTGATTACTTATTACCATCACCTTTGAGAGGGAATGCAGCTGTCCAAGTGAGTGTCTATGACCTCCCAAATCTCTAGTATGCAAATGACCAAGGGAAAACCTGTAAATGTATTTGTTCCTCTGCCCACATTATATATTGCCACTTGCTATTATCTTCGACCATTTTATTAAAATTGGAAATTGCTCCCTTGGTAATGCCCACATACGTATCTTTTGAGACACTCTGGGGAGAGTTCCCTTGTACTTTTGTTTGCATCTTGTCTCAGTGCATTCCTCTCCCTTTACTTCTTTGTTTGTATCTTTTTTCTGGCATCTTTTTTTCCTCTCCCTGTGCTCTGCTTTCTCAGTCCTGTTAATAATAAACTTTTATCAGAATAAATTTTCATCTCTGGAGACCTGATGCCCATTTTTAAAAATAACATTTCAAATAAAATACTGCTTGGAGAAGTTTCTTCTGGTTTTCTTCTCTTAACAACAACAAAAAAAATTGGCAGGACCTTGATTTTAAATAGGAATTGATGCCTGTAGGTATTAAAAGAATAATTTCGTATGGAAGAAATCTATATTTAAATGTTTATAGTGCATATTTTATAACTACTTTTTCCATAATCTTTTTTTGGAACTGTGGTTCTAATGTTTTTCAATGATTTTAGAATCGAGTGGCATTGAGTTGTGATCCCACACAGCTGCTGCTTTGGATAGGCAAAAGCTTTCTGCCTAGCCTGCACCCCAGGGAAAGCTTTTTCTCTCGAGTTTCTCAGATCTGTTCATTAATTCTATTTGACTTATTCTTTTCCTCTTCATTTTCACCTCATGGCAAGCTTACAGAATCTCTCTCTCCAGGTTTTTTGTCCCCTCTCTCTTCTCTTCTGGGTCTTTGTTGGAATACAGAGGGGTCCCTGGAAAACCATAAATCAATGGTAATCCATTTAACAAATGCTTGGTCTCTTCTAATCCAAAGCCTTCATCTTCATTTTAGCTGCTCACTACACATGATCCTATTTTTAAGATTTTGAAATTTGGAAGTCCCCTTTCTACCACAATCTTACTTCTATCTTTCCATAATACCCACTGATTAAAATCTCTTCCTTCCAGCCTGCTGCTCCCTCTGGACTTTCTCTCTCTGCCCTGTCTGGAATTGGTTTTAAATCTCTTTAACAGTGGTCTCACCAGTTAACTATATCCTCTCATAGTCGTTGTGTCCTGCCTGACTTCTCTCAACCCAATCATATGCTTCCTCTGTGCTGTTCCTGGCCTGAGTGAGTTCAAGAAAGATAGCCTGACACCATGCCAGTCATTCTTAAAAATTTCCAGTTGCGGTCAGCTCTTATTGGTCATTAATGAATCTCTTTCACATTCTCTTAAGTGTTCCAAATCTTTGCAACTTTCCTTAAACCTTCAACCCAGCGCTGAGCAAGCTGTCCATTATCATACTTCCTCAAGAACCAAGAGTCCATCAGGCATGAACCCTATTTTATCCATCTCCACTCAAAACTGATCTAATTGACCACCTTTCCCTCTTCTCTATTTATCTCAGATGACACACTGAGCCCCCTTCCTGAAGCTTTCTTTATGCTTTTATTTTAAGTAATGATTCCATTACCTAGCCTTTCGTTTGCCACCAAGCTTAATTTTGATGCATTGCTTCAAAATCTTCCCTTTGAATTTTGTCACTGCAAATTAGCTTTGGTCCTTACCTTACCAATAGAGCTGCTCCAAAGCCTTAGGACATTATCTACTGCCTAGAGTTTGTTTTCTGAATCTCCCATTCTCCTCATCTTCCTTCATCATGCCGCAGGATTTGTGTCTGCTAACCAGTGCTCCATCAAATGTTCTGCTTCCTTCACTTATATAACACCTCAGATACCTGAAATCCACTTTAGTTATTCTTAGAGAGATGCAGCCACTAATAAAGCAGTCCCTCACTCATTTCCAGTAAATGCTTTATTACACTGAAAGTATCACTTTACTTACATTGTTACCGCAGCTACCTTTTAAACAATTAAGAATTTCTTTTTTAAATAGGCTTAATTTTATTTTATGCCCTCCAAAGTTTAATAGACTTTAACAAAATTCAAAAATTACTAACATGTCTAATAAGAAGCTATTGCATAAAACAGTGTGTTAAGAACTTTAGATTAATAATGTGTATACTGTGCTGGGTTGTAAATGGAGAAGATGGAGTCTCTGATTTGACATACTAGCTAGGAGCCTCTTGCGAATGTAGGTTAGGGAGGAGAAAAACAGAGTGCAGAGGTAGCGAGGGATACTAAACATCCTACCAAATCAGGCTTTCTGGGAAGGAATAAATGTGGGAAAGAAGAGAAAGAACTAAAGGTAATAGACAATGTTTACTGCTGACTTGGCATTCAAAACGATTTGACTATTCAAATTTTCTCTTATCCAAGTATAATTCCTTACCACCAGGCTATATTCTATATCAAAACAAACATGTTCTTCAACAAAGAGACAAATTATGTAGCTTGAAATAATAATGTAACAGCAGCTACTATTTAATGACTGTTCACTGTGGGCATAGAAGGGATTGCAATTTACTTTAAAATCCCCACTCCAACTCTATGTGGCAAGTTTTATTATCCTCATTGTTCAGATGAGGGGAATGATGCCCAGAGAGGATAAGTAGCTTGCCCAAGGTCATTCAAGGGTAAATTAGAACTGTGCTCCCAGCCCAAGTTGTCTCTCTTTCTTCACTGTACAGTGTAAGGCTCTGGAGCTGACAGCAGAGAATCTGAGTTCCAGCTCTACCTTTCTGTTAATTAGTAGATGAGTCATTTAATTCTTCTCAGATCCAATATAGTCTTCTGAAAAAATGAAGTGATGACAAGAAAAAAATTATCCAAATCTGAAGTTTGAAAATTCTATAAGACTATTAACATGGTCTCTTCAATAAATAAATGGAATAAATATAAAAAGATGGTAGGGGGCTGTTATTGATTGAAAGAGATTTAAATGATATATCAAAAATATGCAACACCTGGCCTTTTCAGCGAGGTGGTTGCTGAGAGGTATTCCTGGTTTAAACGACATATTGAAAAAAGTATGAAAAAACAATGAAATTTGAATATGGACTAGGTTTTTGATGATACCAAAGAATAATTAGTCATATTATAAAATTTGGTAATGATATTGGGAAATGTTATTATGGGAAGAATATTGCCTGGTAAAGATCCATAGGGTAAACATGTGAAGTGATATGATATGTGGGGTTTGCTTTATTATTTATTTATTTATTTATCTATCTATCTATTTGCATGGGCAGGGACCTGGAATCGAAGGGGTTTGATTTAAAGTATACTTGCAAATATAAAATTGGGTGGAGATAGAAGAGAAAAAGTTGGAAAACTATTGATAGTTGTGGAAGTTGAGTCAGGGGTTCATGGAATTTAATTAATACTGCCCACCCTGCTCTTAAAATGTGTTTTAAGTTTTCCATATTAAAAAGTATGAGAGAGAGAAAAAGAAGAAAACAAAGTGATAACAAAGATATTTCTAAATTTACTTGCGAGTGTATCTTTTTCATTATGTATCATGGCATTTGTGCATAGTAAAGTGTAATTTTATTTTTTCGATTAAAATGTTTAAGGTACTAAAGAATAATTGGAGTTTAAAAACCTTTTGCTGACTAACACCTAAACCTACTGTCTCTACCACATGCAGTTTCCTACCTGATTTGGCGCTGCTAAATTAATTTGTCCCTCACTTCTAACATGGAGTTAAGTACCCAGAATGCAGGAAAATTCTTTGGTTCTACTTTATTTATTTTGTTGGGAAAACAGTTTTACCACCAGAATTCAAAATGTGTGAGAATGCTTTTTTCCTGATATCTAATGCAAGTTTTTTAAATTAATACATATTGGCTAGAAATATAAGGAAACAAATGGATTACAAAGGCCGTGGTAAACAAATTTGCTGATTATACCACATATTATGCATATCATGCCTTTCAGAACAAAGGGACAAACCACTCTACATCTGATTCTAGTCATAAGAAACTAAATGAGTACAAGGATTAATAATAAATCAACAAACGATTGCCTTAAAGAGACTTAGTATTTATATTTAATTGGCATATACATTTTTTCCTCTTTTCCTTGTGATTTCCAAATCAAAATAATCAATAGAACAAGTTTGTTTCTTTTTTCTAACTTATAAATTTTATAAACCATGAAATATTTTTGACCAAAAGTAGCAGTGCTGCTTTTTTCCTGTAGTGGCCAATGATATTTCAAAGACAGATGGACAGCAAGTATTTGAAGCTCACTTGCTTTTATTGTTTGTAGTGTTTGTCAGATTTATGATTATCCTGTCATAGTAATCAAGCCCAATGATTTAATGTATGTTGTGACTATGACGCTTTGCTCCATTTATTTCTGTATCACTCTGATGATTCAAGGACCTGTTCTCTTTGTTCCACGTCAGCCACGACTGCCAAGTCTACTAGTCAAAACAATTTCACAATTGGACATTAATGGACTCGAGAACATTAGCAGAAGCAAATATAAGCAGGATACCATAGTAACCCGTGGACTCTGAGGAAATGGTGTTCTATTAAAGGAAAATATAAGGTCCAAAAAAAAATTTTACATAAGCAGATTGGCTTCTCATACTTAAAATATCTTTTAATGTGGTATGAGTATCCAATTTCATAGTGTCCATATTCCTATTATCACACTACATTTTAGTTCTATTAATGTTAATTTATTTTCCAAATTTAAGAACAATAGATTAACAATAAATTCATGGGAATGGGGAATAAAATTATTTCATATAGACATAGTTACTTTAGGGGTTTCAAGGTTATGTGATCAACTTTAAGAAACCAACAGGCAAATGACAGTCAATAAATCAAGATGATTTGGTACTAACATACATGCCACCTACCTAATTTCTCACTTATATTAGTCAATCAGCAGTCTTGAAGCAAACGTTTATGACAGTGGATTTCAACCTTTTCATGTTTGAGGCAAAATCCTCAATACTAGAAGTTTCGGTGTCAAACTTGAAGAATCAAAATATCACTAATTAAAATTTCAAAACGATGATAGGAGAAGAATATCTCACAGTGTCGCTTCCTGTCAAAGCAATAACAATTTTTCACAATTCATGTCATCACCCTTCAACAGTGTGTTAGTGAATGTAACTGTTTACTGCCAAATAAAGATCTCTTAGTACTTAGGAGGCAAATTCCTGCACATTGCAGCCAGTTTAGTATCTTTCAACATTTGGCAGCACACCTAGGAAGGGGATGATCAACCGGAGAGGGGAAAAGTACTGCTCTTTATTGAGTGGCTACTGGGTACACAGGTTTTGTGAAAAGTGCTGTACATTCTTCATCTCCTACTTCGATTTCAATTAGAGTTGAGGTTAACATAAAATGAGGAATAGATTTCTAATCAAGGATCCTAATAAGTGGATATTTATATCATATGTTCCATCAAAGATAAGGAGCAGCAAATTTTTGATCATGAGAAACACAAAAGCAAGTCTAACCAATATTAATTGTGTCATTGCAGAGCCTACACACTACTAAGAGAAATGGGTGGGGGGAGCGGGAGGAAGAGAATATAGGGTAGAGAGGAAGAAAGGAAAGAAAGAGCAAATGAGGAGCCAGTGATTTATAACTAAGAATTAGGTTAGGGGTATGCATTGCCATTAGTTTTGTAATTTGTCCATTTCGTGATTTAGAAGCTGATTTAGTTTAATTTGATTTCCCTTACTTTGTAATACATATTTAATATATTTATAGTAAGCTAACTTAAATATATAGGGTTCAAAGTCATGTCATTAGAGGAATGATTTAAAAAAAGTGGAGTTATGTTTAATTTCATAAAGACAGAAGAAAACAGCTATAATAGAAATCATCAGTCATTGTAAAGGTTAGCTGCAGAAAAGAAATCAAATATATTAGTTCTGAGCCATCAGAGGGTGATCACACTTGTTTATTTGCCTGGGACAATCTACTTTACACTCACTGTCCCTGTGTAATTGCTAGAATGTCCTATTTCACTCTCAAAGTTTTCTGGTTTGCTCAGTAAATCATATGAATGCTACTCATAAATGGAAGTTATAGTGATGTATATTTGTACTAAACGTTAGGAAGAACTTTCCATAAATAAAAATTATCCAATAATAGAAGGAATTGTCTCAAGAGTTAAGGGAAACATTAGAGGTCCTCAAATGAGTGCTGTAAAATTATTAGTTAAAAGACAGTGCTTTAGGGGTCACAGCAGATTATGGTTAAAGCAGCAGATCTGTTAGATTTAATTATATGAAAGTGCCAATATTTGGCTGTGTTACATTTACAAAAATGACGATTTCATATGGTTCAAACTAATGCAGAGTCTGTCAACAATCTGGAAGTCAACTTTATAGTTATGTGTTGTAAAAATATTCTGTATTTGAAAAATAACTGATGAATGTTTAATTTTAAACTTAAAAGTTCTTCATCAGGAAAAATGAAGCATTCGACATAGTATAGCAAACTGAGAGAGAGGTTAGTTGCATTTTGATGCCAAATCATCATGAAATATTAGAGTTATGTACTGACTCTGTAGGTGGTAAGATTCCTAAAGCAGAACTCAGAGTAATTCAGTTCTAATGTAATCCGGGGATACTTTAAAGACAATGTTAGATTAAACTATGATTGCTAACAATTAAGATTAGTGAAAGGCTCTCAAAAGTGGACTAGTATTTATTGATTTGGAACTTGCATTAATGGTGTTCTCAGTTGGATAGCATCCCAGGACCCCTGTCATGTAGGAAATTACCTTGCGGCCATGGTAGCCTCCGTGTATATTAACTGACAGCCATTACCAGGAGTCAAAGGTCAGAAAGACTCACAGATGAATTTAAGGTGTTCACATAACAAGGTTTATTGAGCCAAATGAAAACACACAAGAAACAAGTATGTTGTTAACATACCTGGGATAGGTGCAAGAGGGGTGGAAGGACTGCACTACTTGAAGTCTGTGACAAACAGTTTTCATATATCCTGCCTGTCTCTGCCACATCCGCCTTGCTTGTTGAAGGTGGGGTGACAAGGACCAGAATTGCATCGAGCAAGGGGAGACTGGAGAAGGCACGTGCCTGGAGCTGACACATCTATTGGAGATATTTAGGGGCAGGGCCTGGCCTACTGATGTAGCTTTCACAGGATTTGCTGAGCAGCCAGGCCTTAATCCTTGATCCATACCTGTGGAGCACAGCACACATGGGACCTCAGAGAGCCGTGCTGTGTGTCGCCGGTGCATGCCTGGTTTAGGAATAAGGTGGCGTTCAGGCTGGAGGTGGCGTGATTAGTATCTTCTGATCCAGTCTTTCGATTGCTTTCCATCTATATATAACACTCTATCCATCTTTAAATCATGTGTTCCCTTTATTTTATCTGTCCATAATGTGTCTGACAAGTTACTAACTTTTATATATACTTAAGACAGCTCGTGAGTTCCACTTACATCTCACAAGCTAGTTACTTCTTTACTAGCCTATTTCTTTTGCCTGTTTTTTTTGTATGTAACAGAATTGAATATTCTTAAATAATGAAGTAAACACACATTGTAGCCTCCAAAGGAAGGAGGTGAGGAGGAGAAAATAAGGGCAAAAGGCTATTTGTCTCCATTTCAACTTCAACCTGAATAGCTGTGATTTTTATTTTTACTATTTTGTATATTCGTATAAGATCTTGTATGATGATGGTATTCTGATGGTACAAATAAAAGAATCTGAAAACCAATGCTGTATAAGAATACTCAATGTGATACTTAAGTTTAATTAGTAATTCCATTATTATAAATGAAATTTTAGAATGCTTGATTGCAAAATTGTTTGGATTGAAAAGAAAGTTGGTACAGGAATAGTAGATAATATATTTAACCTATTATTTCCAACCATGTAACACAGACACCTGCTCCTATTGAAAATTCTAATGATGGGAATTTATTGAAAATCAGATTGAATATTTAAAGTGAATGATTCATCTTTCAAGTTGGTGTTACTTAAATGTCAGACACAGCCATTAGAACTAATGATACCAAGGTGAATAAGTCTCCTCTCATGCCCACGTAGTTCAGCCTTGTTGGGAAGAGAGCTTCAGTTAAAATCCAAAGTGGTAAACAACCAAACTCTTTTCATGGGGTCCGCTCTGGAGACACAAAGGAGGAATAAGAGGGGCGCTATAAGGGAAGCTTCATGGAGGAGTTGAAGAATAAACGTGGATTAGTATAGGTGAAAGGAAAGTTGGGTGGAGAGGAAGAGAAACACAGTGCTAGGAAGCAGAAGAAATCATGTTTTGAATGCATGAGGAGAAAAGTAGATGTAGGTTCCATTTGGAGAATTATCAGGAAATGAGACTGAAACAAATCAGATTATGAATGATTTTTGTGCTCTGAGGTGAACACTAGAATTTATTACGCAGTTGAAGGGGCCTAGCTGAAGAAACCAAAGTAAGAGAATGGCATGATCATGTTTGCATTTGGGAAGATAACTTTGGAAGAGAGGAAAGGAGAGGAGCAAGACTAGATTGATTAATAGGCCGTGATAACTGTCCAGGTAGGAAGGGGGTGGCGTAAGGAGTGGGGGAGGAGATTCTCAAGTTATTTAGGGAGAATTTTTAGGATTAGATCACATGTCCTATCTTCTAAGAAGCCCAATACTTCTAGATCTTCACAACTCTACTGCCACAGACCAAACACTGACTAATACCACGCACGTCTATAAAATATCTTTACTTACACTACAGTTCTGAAAGGTGTGTGTTGACTTTTTAGTCTCACTTGTTACATCAGAAGTGTTATTTCCAAACTTAGCTCCCTGTTAGGAAATTTAAGATTGAAGAAATTCACACATTTACAACCAGTTTGCCTTATTAATATGAATGCAATTAATATCACTATTGCTTGCTATTAAGATGCAGAGTAAATTATTAGTTAAATAAAGTGATGTTATTCATAATGTATAGAACAGTTATGTTCTAAAGTAATTTATTGTTCATTTTTAGACAAAATAGGTACCCACTCTGTCTGCTTCTATCTGCAAAATCTCATGTGATGTGTGTATTATATAATGGCTACACATGCTCATCAGAGCTGTAAGCCTCTAAAATCTTCTCTCTGTAGTTTGTGGTAATCATCTTTTAGTGAGACTATTTCTGGGAGGTGCTAGTTTCTAATTTGGGAGGTTGCTAATTTCTAAGTCCTTGTGATAAAACCACTTTGTGGTCAATGTTTTTTGTTTTTTTCTTTTGTAAATATCATTAGCAGTCCTACTCTTTGCCCACTTTATACTGCACGCTGTAGCTAAACAGGCTTGGAGGATTTGAAATTCCTCTCTAATATCATCTCTTCTTACTCTGTCCCCTGTCCACCCTGGAATTTTACTCTTCCTCAAAAACATAAAACTTGCTCCTTGCTTAGAGTCTTTGCATATGTTGTTCCCTCTGACAAGAACACGCTTCTCCTGTTATCCACAAGACTCGCTCTCTCATCTCCTTCAAGTCTTTGTTCTTATGTTACCTGCTTAGTGAACCCTTCTTTGACAGCCCTACTTAAAATTGCCATCCCCATACTCTCAGTCCCCCTCCTCGGATTTATTTTCAGTAATGTGTAGAATGTTTCTACTATACTGTACATATACTGTAAAATTCACTTATTTATTGTGTTTTCTGTCTCTCCCCAAGCCCCACATTAGAATGTAATCTCTGTGAGGTAGGGCTTTTTATCTTGATTTTATTCCCACAATTTTGTATAGGGATGTATGTACTTATCATTATGATTATTAAATATCAGCAACCACATACTCCATAGACAAATATGAAAATTAAAAGAAGGTAAAATACAAAATTTGTCGTTTTGTTGATTCACTGTATAAGGATATAATTTGTAGCAAGCTTAAAAAAAGGGAAGGTATGGAGAGGTATAGGAAGAGTATATATTTTAAAGGCAAGTTGGTATCAGATCAAAGATGATTGTTATAGATTTAGTATGTTAAAATTAAGCTCCATGGTAATCACAGAGAAAATATATAAAATATATGCTCAGGAAGAAATGAGAAAGAATTCAAAATGGTACAAAAATCAAGTAAATATGAAAGTAAGCATTAACAGAAGAGTCAAGGGACAAGCCATGTACAAAACTTACAAAGAACAAATAGCAAAATGGCAAAACAAAGTGCTGCATTATCAGCAGTTACTTTAATGCAAAGAGATTAAAATCTCTGGTCAAAAGTGGAGGTTGGTGGAATGGATAAAACAGTATGACCCAACTATATTCTGTTTATAAGAGAGACTGACCTTAAATTCAAAAGCACAGGTGGGTAGAAAGTGCAAGGATTGAAAAACGTCCCATGGAAATAGTAATCAAAAGAGAGCTAAGGTAGCTATACTACTATCAGATAAAACAGACTTTGAGTCAGAAACTGTTACAGGGGACAAAGAAGGTCCCTAATTACTGAGAAAGTGGTTACCTCAATAAGAAGACATAATAATTATAAATATGTGTACATCTAATGGCAGAGCCCCAAAATATATGAAGCATATATTGTCAGATTTGAAGGGAGAAATAGCACTAAAAGAATCTTCAATATATTACTTTCAAAATTTGATAGAACATCTAGAAAGAAGATCAATAGGAAAGACATGACTTGAATGATACAATAAATCAACTAGATCTGACATATAACTTCGCCCAACAGCAGGAGAATGCACATTGTTCTCTAGTGCACGTAGATCATTCACCTGGACAGAAATATATTCAACAACAAAACAAATCTCAATAAGTTAAAAAATATTAAATCATACAATATATTTTCTCCCAGAACAATGGAATGAAAATAGAAATTAATGACAGAGGGAGAATGAAAAATCATAAATATGTAAAAGCTAAACAATGTACTCTTAAACTATAAATGAGTCAAAAATCCCAAGAGAGATTAGAAAATATACTGGGACAAAAGAGAATGAAACACAACTTACCAAAACTTATGAGATACAGCAAAGACAGTGCTGAGAGAGAAGTTTATAGCTCTAAATGTTTATATTAAAAAAGAAGAAATATCTCAAATCAGAATCCTAACCTCACCACTTGAGGATCAAGGTGGAAAAAGCAAACTAAATCCAAAGTGAGCAGAAGGAAGGAAATACTAAATATTAGAGCAGAGATGAATGAAATGGAGAATAACAACAACAAAAATAGAATCAATGAAACACGAAGTTGGTTCTTTGAAAAGATCAATAAAATTGCCAAACCTTTAGCTAAACTGACAAATGGTAAAAGAGATGCAAACAACTAAAAGCAGAAAGGTGGGGGGGAGGCTCACAGAAATAAAAATATCAACAGCAACTTAAATAGCCTAAATAAAATGGGCAAATTCCTAGAAACACATAAACTACCACATGCTTCAAGAAGAAATAGAAGATATCAACAGATAGATAACAAGTAAGGAGATCGAGTCAGTCATCAAAACCTCTCCCCCACCCCCAAAAAACTATCCAAGACTAAATGGCTTCACTGATGACTATTACCAAGCATTCAAGAAGAATGAACACCACTCCTACTCAAACTTTTCCGAAAAGTTGAAGAGGAGGGAAGACTTCCTAGCTATATACTATGAATTCACCATCACCTTACTAAAAAGCCGGGTAAAGACAACATAGGGAAAGAAAATTACAGGTTAATATTCCATAGTATATAAATTTTAAAAATTCCTCAACAAAATGCTAACAAATCAAATCCAACAGCACATTAAAAGAACTTTATACCATGATCGAGTATAACTTATTTCAAGTATGTGAATGTGATTCAATATAAGAAAATCAATTTATGTAATACGTCACATTAATGGAATGAACAAAAAAATGCACACGATCATCTCAATTGATGCAGAAAAGTTAATTAACAAAATCTAGCACCCCTTCTTGATAAAAAATGCTTAGAAATCTAGGAATAGTAGGAAACTTTCTCAAAACGATAATAGGTATATATGAAAAACCAATTGCTAACATCTTATCCAATGGTGAAGGACTGAAAACATTCCTTCTAAGATCTGGAAAAATATAATAATGCCCACTGTCACCACTGTGTTAATTCAACATTGCACTGGAAGTTCTAGCAGAGAAATGAGGCAAGAAAAAGAAATAAAGACATTCAAATTGGAAAGAAAGAGAGAAAATTTTCCCTATTTAAAGACTAAATGATCTTATATTTATATTAAAAGTCTTGAAAAATCTACAGCTAAGATACTAGATCTAACAAACTAACTCAACGAAGTAGCAGGGTATAAGATCCACACACCAAAATTGGTAGTGTTTCTTTGTAGTAGATGTGAAAAATATTAGGAGAAAATCCAGAAAAAAATTCCATTTGTACAACAACTAAGAGTCAAATATCCAAGAATAAATTTAACCAACATGTTAAAGTCTTATATCTGAAAAAATACAAAGCATTACTAAAAGAAATCACAGAAGACCTAAATAAATGGAAGAACAATATCTGTTCAACAATTGGAAGACTAAACTTTAAGATGTCAGTTCTACCCAAAGCAATTTACATATCCATACAATCTCAATCAAATGCCAACAGTCTTATTTGCAAAAGTACAAAGCCAATCATCAAATTTATATGAGAGATAAGGAGCCCTGAATAGCCAAAACCATCTTGAAAAAGGAGAATGAAGTTGGAGGGTTCACATTTCTACATCTTAAAACTCATTATAAAGCTACAGTAATCAAAATAGCATGGTGCTGGCTGAAGGACAGGCATACAGACCAATGGAATCTAATTGGGAGTTCAAAAATAAACCTTCACATCTATGGTTAATTAACTTTTGATAAATGTGCCAAATCCACTTAATGGGGATATAATAGTCTCTTCAACAAATGGTGCTGGGAAAACAGGATATATATTTGCAAAAGAACGATGATGAACCTGTACTTCAGACCACAGTTAAAAATCAAGTCAAATGGATCGAAGACATAAATATAAGAATCAAAATTATAACATTCCTAGAAGAAAACACAAAAAGGCGTCTTTGGTATCTTACATTAGGTAATGGCTATTTAGGCTGAAGACATGAGCAAAAGGAAAAATAGATAAATGGAATTCCATCAAAATTAAAAATAGTACTTCATCTTGAAAGCAAAATGGCATCTTACAGGATGGGAGAATATATTTGAAAACCTCATATCAGAGAATGATTAAATATCCAGAGCATATATATAAATCGTACAACTCAGGAACAAAAAGACAAACTACACATTTTTTTTAAATGGGTAAAAACTTGAATAGACAGTTCTCCAAAAAGATACGTGATTAGCCAGTAAGCACATGCAAAGATGCTCAACATCACTAGCCATTAGGAAAGTCAAATCAAAGCCACAATGAAATACTGTTTCATGCTCACCAGAATAGTTATTATTAATAAAGGAAAATAACAAATGTTGTAGAGGATGTGAGGGAATAGAAATGCTTGTTTGTTGCTGATGGGAATGTAAAATGGTGCGGCCATTGTGGAAGACAATCTGGCAGTTATTCAGAAATTTAGGTATAGAATTACCAAATGACAGAGCAATTCCATTTCTAGGTTTGTGCCCCCAAAGAATTACAAGCAAGGACTCAAACAGATGTTTGCACACCAATGTTCATAGTTGCATTATTCACAATTGCCAAAAGATGGAAGCAACCCAAGTGTCCATCAACTGATGAATGGATAAATAAAATGTGGTTTATACATACAGTGGGACATTCGGTCATAAAAGGAATAAAGTTTTGATACATAAAACAACATGGATGAACCGTGAAAATACCAGGTTGAATGAAATAAGCCAAACACAAATAGATAAATGTTATGTGATCTCACTGTTATGAAATGATTAGAATAAGCAAATACCTGGAGTCAGAAACTAGAAAACAGGCTACCACAGACCATGGTAGGGGTAGGGAATGGGAAATTAAATGCTTACTTGGTACACTGTCTGTTTGGGGTGATGCAAAAGTTTTGGGAAAGTATAGTGGTGATGGTAGCACAACACTGTGAATGTAATTAATACTACTGAATTGTACATTTGAATGTAGTTAAAGGGGAAATTTTAGCTTGTATATATGTTATTAGAATAAAAATTTAAAATAAACAACATAGGACTGAACAACATAAGCAATGAACTTTCTTGCAAACTATAGACTACAGTTAATATTAGAATTATAATATTATTATTATTTCATTAATTGTAACAAACTTACCACACTAATGCAAACTGCTATTAATAGGGAAAATTGCTTGGGGAGGGTAAGGGGTATATGGGAGACTTGTGTTTTCTGCATTTGTGCTCTGTAAACTTACAATTTCTCTAATAAAAAAGCCAATATCATCATCTGAAATTGAATACTTTGCATTTTAATGATGCTTAGGTGTTTAGAAATCACTTCCTTTTGTCTGTTGATCCTCACAGCAACTTTGGAAGGAGCGTAGGTGTTCACATATTAAACTCAGATGTTGACTCCAGCACTTATAATTGCGGATAGAGGGGATTTCTTAAGCCCTCTTCTCAGAATAGGAGGATGTAAAATGGTGACTGCAGCTCTACTTCATTCAGCTCTAACCTTTTCTTAGCTGTGGCAGGACTAGCTGAGGTAATGCTCATAACACACCTTGGAGATTGCCAGGCACAAAAGCCACTATTACTACTACTCCTATTTACACATAAAGAAGTTGAGAGTCAGGGAGTTGGAGTGATTGGCACAGTTGACAAAACTCATAACGTGTGGTCTTAGAACTTGCTCTGAGGACCACAGTAATATTTTGAAGTTGATCAAGAATTTTTCCAGTAGAACAGCAGAGTTCAGGTTGCATCATTGCTTTTGTCAACCATGAACTTTTGCCCTCATGGCCCTATTCCTCCATCAAAAAGTTAAAATTCATCAAGTAGGATTATTTATGATATATGCATTACTATTATACTCATTTTTTCTTCAGAGTTTAAAGAAAATTAAATTAAATTTTTGTTGGTCCCTAAAAGTACTGTGAGCCCTGGGCACTGTGCCCACTGGGTCTAGTGGTTAAATTGACACTAAGTTTTTGGAAAAACAGCTTCAGACTGAGACAAACTTAATAAAAATAATGTAAGCTTCTCTGCCTGTAGTTAATCTTGCAATTCAGGAACTCTTCTATGAGGTTTTACAAGTACCCCCACAGTGCCTCACAAAATGTTGTGTATTTAGCTTCTAAGCCAAGTTAGAGAAAATTGGGACACCTGCCAGATCCTATTGCATCATTCTGTGAGTGATGGATGAGATTATTCACATTTAAAAGTCCATGATAAAGAAGTTGACATTTTAAAATATATAAAATACCACAGTTCCTCCACGTCAGATAATGAAATCTAAGATTAATCACAAACAAATGCATGCTAGGAAATGTTGCAGTAATTCATCACATCTTCTTCAGAAATAGTATCTGTGTTAGGTGTTCCCAAAGTGTTAAAAACCTGCTTGCCAAGTCTGGAATTGGTATACTCAGGAGCGAAAGGAGCCCAGAGTCATGCATCTGAATTTATAGGCTTCATATGATAATACTTGCGAGAAAGAGGGAGGCTATATTGAAACTTCTGGAGTACCACCTTCATGGTATTTGTTCCATTTTGAGAGCTCTATAGAATTTAGGACTTCAGAGCTTGAACTTTAAAAAATTATTGGACCATCCTCAAGAAACAAAACTAAATAAACATGTCATTGCTTGGCAATCTTAAGATAAGCCTACCCTTCTTTGCTGGATAATTTTTGGTGTGGTTTGTGACCATCTGAATATCCTCAGACAGGAAGGTTTATGAATGCAGGGAATAAGAAGCTCATGGGAAAATTCCTTCTGTAACCTTTTCCCTGTTACTTTTCTTAACTGTTGGAAGCCTTATTCTCGGCTGCATAAAGTGTGTCTATGACATACAATCCCATACAGATTTGAACTACTCAATTACCATCCTGACATGAATGTCAAACCAAAAAACCACTTCCGCTAAAATTACATCAATAAAAACTATTATAAATTTCTGATGCATAGGAAAGGTGTTTTGAATTGAGGAAATATATTACAGATACTAAATTCAGTCATCTAATCCCTTAGGCCCAGGAACTGATTTCAAACTGAAAAAGTCATTTTCATAAATCATTAATGTGGAAGCTAATAAATTTGTCATCTCTAAAAGCAGTTTTATGTTATAAAGTCTCTCAACAAAAATCCTTTAAGTATAGAATGGAAGGGTTTATTGCCATTATTTATTCCATATTTTAACCAGCTTATTTTTAGCTTGCCTTTTTTGTCTTAATCACTCTGTAAGAGTGTATTTAAATTTTGTTTCCAATTGATTCTGGTTATCATCAGTTTCAAACTAAGGAAACAGAACTGTTTATGTAAAATTTAACATAGATTTATTAAACTTTTAAAGAATTTGTTTGAGAAGAAGCTGTGCCTACCTTTCCCAAAGATCTACTCATCTGTATTTAAACAACTGTTGATTAATTTGTTCAAGAAATATATCCACCTACATGTTAGGAATGATAATATGTACTGGAAAGTCAAAAGAAAAAAATGAATGGAAGGAAGGCAGGAAACAAAAGCATGAAAGTGAAAGAACTAAGGCAAGGTAGAGAATCATTTAAGAGCAGGAGTAATAGAGCCAGATGGCCTGAGTTTGAATATAGTCTCTCTGGTAACAAGAAACAAAGCCTTGAGAAATTACTCAAGCTCCCTCTACCTCAGATTCCTCATCTTTAACGTGGGGATAACAGTCCAACCTCAGGGTTGTCATGAGGACCACGTGGGTTAGCACATGTAACATGCTTAGGATAATCCCATAGTAAGCCCTTCTGACAGCTATCAGCTGAATATCTCAGCCATCCAGAAACTCGTAGTATAGTAGAAAGCCAGCAAAATACAGAAGCAGCTGTAATTCAGTGCACTAAATTCTATGGCATAAATCTGAACAAAATGCTAAAGGAGGCATAGACAGGCTATCAAATGGAAAAAAAAAATACCTGGTGGTGATTGGGAAAAGGAAATGGTGAGCAGAGAAAACTTGCTTGTAGAACAGCACAGAGGAGGTGAGATTAGTTTTGATTTCGATGGGTGAGATGAAACTTCCAAGAGGAGATTGTCTGGAAGCATATTAAGACTTTAGAAAGCATGCAGAAGAAAGTCATGAGCAAAGAACTGGGGAAGTGAAAATATAGGGCAGATTTTTTAAAATGGTGATTTGTTATGTATTTCTCGAGGGAAAAGATGGCTGAGTAGAGGAAGGAGATGAATATGGAAAGGAGGGTTGGCATCAGGTTGTCAGTGGCTTTCCTTGGATTCTCTAACAGGAGCGCTAGGAAGCCACAAAAGGATTTAAATGGGAGTGTGACATCCTTGGACATTGTCTTTAAAAGAAAACTCTGAATCCACAGAGTAATTTCTTCCTAAAACACAAAGCTGAGAAACTTGTGCAATTGTGAAGAAAAGGGAAGGGGTTAAAAAATGATGGAGAGGACAAAAACAAATGTCCATTCACTTGAGGTAAGGACAGCGATGATCATCATAAGGAAAAGGTGCCAACCCCTCATCCCATAGCCATTTCCCTTAATCTCAAATTCTGGAGCCCAGACAAGAGTGGAGTCAAATGTAGCCTTGGGATAAAGCTCTTTAAAATCTATCTTGTATATTTCATTATCTACTGATAAGTGTTAGTTTATTTCTTTGAGGCATGTCCCTTGAATGAATGGAGCTGTCTTAAAAATATATAATAGATCAATTTAAATTAAAATTAAGACTGGGAACTTTTTATTACATTACTTAGAGTACAGTCAAATTAGTTATAAAGCTGGTTTCTCCCAGACTCCAACCAAAACAATTTAGTAACTAATGTACCAAAAGAACATTCTAATAAGATGCACTTATCCTAGGGATGATTTGTTACATATATTTTGAATAAAGCATTATTGTGAGACTCAATGGAATAGAGTAATAACCTTTGTGGTCTAAGTATTTGTCATCTTTTCAAATACTCTCCTGATTTTTATTACCTCTCTAAGCATATTGTGCTACCAAAGCAATCCCTATCACTATTCATTCATGTCTTAAGTCTCTGAAGGCTCTGTAATTAAAAAAAAATCTTGCATTTTTTTTATGATTCAATTGTTCCTAAATATCAAGACTTAGTAAGGTAGTTCAGAAGCTGTTGTTACAATCAAAATGACCTTTACCTGTCTTTAAGTTGTGCAACTCTTGTCTGTTAGATATTGTTATTCAACGAGGACTTTTCTCTTACAGAATATATATAACTCTCATAAAATCATTGGTAAAAGTATTTTGTCTCTATCCATAATTCAACATAGCCTAAAATCATTGTGTACAACTAATTTTTAGGACAGGGCATTAGAAATTAATAGCCTAAGAGTTAGAAAACATTGTTTTCCCGATTAGGATTGTTAACATTCAATATTACAGTGAAGGAAATTGCACTGAAATCATGAGTTGTCATCAAAACAGCATTGCTGCCAAAATCCTACCTTAATTAAAAGTTTATTTCTAAAAAAAATTGTTACCATGAAATTATTTTTTTAGGACAAAATGCTGCAGGTAATTTTAATTTAATAGATGTAGTCTTAGTATGAACAGATACATGTAAAATTTTAATGTGTGCAAAGGCGTGACAAGCTCTGCTTATAATAACAGCCTTCTAACACATGTAGAGATGAAATAGGATTGAAATATCCTTTTGAATATTTCTTGATTACACTATTTTATTTCATGGCTAGCTTTATTTTATAAGAACAGGAAAAAATCAGAATAAAGTTAACTTTGTAAAATACCATCATTTTGGCCTAAATTTTTGCAAACATTTGACATTTGAAATTACACTTACTTACCTTATTGTTCTCCTTGTACTATGATTATCAAGGCAAATTCAGAAATTGATTTAACTGGTGATGCTAACTCTTAAAGATAGAAATGCCCATATGTATTTTATTATAATTCGATTGTTGAACAATAAGGCAATTCAATATTCACATATATATTTCATTGTGCATTTAATTGTTTCCTTTTGCATTTTACTATATATAAGAAAGGCAAACTAATATTAAATATGAGTGTGAGTTAAAATGCAAAGTCTCTAGTCAGTCTCCCTGTTCTCTAAATTTGGTTTGGGTATTTATTTTACCAAGGCAGTTGTGAAATAAATAATCCATTGAGTATATTAACACTTCAATTGGGTGTTAACTATGTTAGGAGTTACTAAATATGGAACAAAATTCCCTGAGGAGTTTATTAAAAGTACAAAATTCTAAGTAGTTCCACGTTAATACGTTGAGGGTAGGGTCTCAGAGTTTGTATTATTAAGAAGTAACCTCACCCTAAAGCAATATTGATGTAGCTAATTAGTTCCAGTTAATATTTAAGAATGGTCTTCAAGTTAATACTAGACACCATCCTTTAATGCTATATAAAATATATTTTATTTTAAAATCTTCTCATTTGAAACATTATGTAACATTAATCCAAAAGTTACATTAATTTTTCCTTTATTCATTGTAACTCTCAGCACTTTATTTTTTCGTGTATACATGGTCTTTTTTCAAGTACTAGGAACCAGAGATAATTTTTACTCATAATTCTCTGTTAAAATGGAGATAGTAGCCTTAATTCCTAACCTTTTCTGACATCTACTCTGAAAAAGTCATGAATAGATGGCTTTTAATGACTGACTTACACTATCCAGGTGGTTACTATTTAACTCTGATTTGAAATGCAATGTTTAAGTAGAAAATGTGATATTTCTGGTATTAGACTAAGCTTGTTATCCTCCTAATATAAGGGATACATGCTTGATAGAATGTGATCTTGCTCTTGCCTTCACATACTGTAAATGGATAGTTTCAAAAGTAGTGGAATGTCTACTAGCAACTGCCAAGGTGTATTATGTTTAATACATGTTAGAGAGACAAGTATTCCTAATGGGAAAGTGTAGTGTTCAGGATAGGCTAAAATTTGCCGCAGAGACAAACAACCCCGAAATCTTAATGGCCTGAAATCTTAACGGCCTAACAACAAACATCTTTTTCTTGCTTATACTGTGTGTCAATTATTAGTTGAAGTTGGCAGGAGTTTCTGCCCCTTGTCATCCTCACTCAGAGGTGCAGACTGGAGGCCCACCTTCTGAGCAATCACAGGCCACTACAGCTGCAGGGAGACAGCTCTTCAGTCTCCCACTGACAGTTAAACACATCCATACAAAAATAACACAATTACTGTCCCTCCTGTTTCATTGAGCAAAGGAAGTTGCATGGCTATGCATGACCTCAAAGGGAAAGGACAGCCTGAGCTCCTGAAAGGGGGAAAGCCAGAAATATTGGTCATCTGCGCTAATATTAACCACTTACTTCTGCTCTCTAAACACTTCATTAGGCTTTGTTTTTCCTTCTGTAGGTTTGTTCTACTTAGTTCAAATAATCTGTGACAATATTTATTTATGTAATCATAAGATCTCTGTTATACAGTTGATAATTTAGTGTTTAGACTGAAGTCCTATGACAGCAAAGTAATATATATTTTAAAATACACAGTAAATGGGTTAACCAATCATAACCATTTAAGAAAGTTCTTAAGAAACACATTTCTATGTACAACTTTGCAGGACCACTACATAACTAGATTCATTATAGCCCAGCAGAAAACCTCTTATTTAACTAGAGAATTTAGATTCTCAGAAGTTATAATTTCCTACTATGTTGATTAACTGCGATTTTAAGGCACTGAGCATTTTATTCTATCTATAATCCACTCAGTCTCACAGAAGTGAAACAGGTGGTTTTCCATATTGTAAATATGTACTTGCATTTAATTTCCTTTCTAATTAGGTGAAAAGAATTTTCAGTATTCCCTACTGGTTTACTTATAGATGCATGCTGTGGCTATGCACTTAGGTTCATAAAATCAGATATCTTAGAACTAGAAGGGAACTCATGAAATTATCTTGTTTCTCCATTCGCCCTTTAAGATGAGATCGGGCATTACAGAATACCAAATGTATTAACATGCCAAGCAAAGAACAATTCTTAGCAAGTAGATGAACTATTTTTTATTATATTTCCTTTTAGAAAGGAAAGAGTTCAAATATATATATATATTTATATATATATATATATAGCAGATATATAGCAATCAGTCAGTCTACATTTGCATTCCACATATATTTGATTTACTGCATTTCAAAGCAAAGAATGCCAGATTTAGCAAATCCAGTTAGGCTGCTATCACTGAAAAAACACTGAGTCTAAATAATTATCTGATTGTTTTTTAGAAAATAAATTAATTAAACTCACTCTGTTGTCTATTGCAGCTATTAGCAAATGTTTTAATCCTCACCTACATATTATACATGTGGCTTTTCCATATGTAACTATGACAGTAGTTATTAAGATACTTTTTTTTTTCCTAGCCAGACTTTGCATTTAAGTAGCACTACTTTATAGTTATCTCATTGGAACTTTTAGGTCCAGCTCAAATGAAATGTACTATTAAGGTATTGACTTTTTATTTATTTGTTATTTTAAATCATAATTTTAAATATTATGATTTTGAAGTCCTCACTTTAGAAGTAGAATTGGCTAATGATTTCCTTGACTCAAGATTAAATCTATTCAGTGCTAAATTGAATACAGCAGCTGTGTTTTGTTTATCAACAACTAAAATAAATGCCTTCTTCACTAATCAACTCCTATATTCCAGCTAGCAACTGGAAAGAATACATACACAATTAAAAAGATAATTAATTTTTTTTAAACTCTGAATATTTCTTTGCAGTTCATTGAAACTTCGAGTCTTCATGCCTGTATGATGGTTTTCTTTCCTTTCTTCCTTAATTTATGCCCATTCTTCTTTTCTCCCTCCCACCCTTCCTTCTTTCCTTCTGTCCATTTTCAGACGTGAAATGTAAATTTAGACTATTATAATATCCATTTTTAAAATTTCACCTCAATATTTTATATTTTAGTCCCTCTGTTTTGGAATAATTACCTTACTTGCAAGCTAATCAATTAGACTGTTATTGTTTCACGGATGCCAAAAGAAGACATGAGACTCCTGGGTCTAAAGTAAAGTACTTTATTACTCTAATGGAAGCAGCATGACCATTAGCATGTGCATTAGTTCCCCCCACCCCCCACCCTGTCTCATGGGGCAATGCAATGTGGATTCCAAAGGACCCTGCTCATCCTGCTCAATCAGTAGGATTGCATCACAGCTGAGGAGCACAAGGCTTGGAGAACCTCCCTTTTTATAGTAAGCAATAAGCAAGCTTGCTCTTATCCTAAAGGGAGTAATTGCCTCATCTCTCAAGGCTGCTTTCTACAAACACAAACTGTGATGTGGCCTTGGCAAAGAGAGTTCAGGGTCCTGCAATCTTAGCATACTGAGCAAAACACATAGGTGTGGGAGAGAATCATGAGGACTCCCTCTCAAAATACCCTTATGTGTGTAAATTATAAATGTTTGTAAATGTGTATAATTTATGAACATTTTGACGTGCCTGGTGGATAGGCATGCATATTTCTTGTATTTTATTTTTGGCATATAACTAACTGAATAATATGACAAACTATGCACCTACCAATTTGCCTTCTTAATCCAAATTATTTGCTAGAACATTAGCAGCAAATGAATTATTAACATCAACGAATTATGGCTCAGATTGATTAAAAAATACTCTTTTAAGACATGGTGACATTTATCTGTATGACTAAACAACGGTGATGATTAGGGTCTTGGCTGTGATTTTACATCCAGAAGCTACATAAGACTGCTCTGGTTGATCACAAAATGGATCAAATGAAATAACTTGTTTGTGACATGCATGAGAAAGCATTCCAAATTTGCAAAGAATAAAGACCAAGTATTCTACTTATTCTGATATCTTCCTGAACCTACTGTTCACCAACTTCTATTTTTACACTTTAAAATTGTAATTGAGTTTCCCTCTCCCATCTCCGGCTATCAGGTCTTAAAAGATATCTGCCAAGTGTGACTTATTACCTGACAACTTTCAAAGTTATTCCCTAAGAAATTAGGTTTAATCAATTTGAGAAGTTTAAAAATAAACAGACATCTAGAAACTACACTTAAATGTGTTCATTTTTGGTGTCTTAGAAGGTTAACTACTTATCGTCATTGACAGATATTGAAAGCAATGGGAATTTTTATGACCACTTTGGGAAATAGTTAAACTGAAGAAGCAGTGAACTAATAGGACAAAAATTGTCTATGGTACTCAAGTGCTGCTAGGAGATGTTGGAGCTTAATGAAATAATTTCTAGAATCCCTAGAACACAGGTCTGTCTATTTTTAATGCATTTTTTCCCCAAATTATCCCAAAGGAAACGTGTTGTGTAGCTCAGTGTGTTTTCTGTTATTATTACCGAAACAAGTAAAAGCAAAATAAACATCTTTCATTGCAAGCTCACGTTGAATTTGTCATAATTCAAAAAAATCAAAGGGAGCTACTCAAACTACAGAATGGCAGCAACCAGAGGCCTTCCTAAGGATAAAGATTTATCAGGGATCAGAATATGCTAGGGTAAGGAAGAAAGGCAGATGGTCAGTCAGGTTGTGATGGTGATGTTAATGGGAGTAGCTGGGGTCAGTGCTGCTCTGAGAGCTGGGCCTTGGGCCTCTACCTGGTCTCTGCTCTGGATCCCCTCTGGCCAACCCCTCCCCACAGGTGAGTCCACAGAGCAACTGGAAATGTCCTTTGGGAGTCTGGGCACCTCCTTCTTTTTGAGCACCTTTGAGGACCCGAGAACCCCAGAACTCCATGCCCAGATGCCTTAAATCTGCATGAGTATCCTCCCAAGACCTGTCTTCCTAAAGGTGGGCTGGCATGTTGATGATAATTCCTCCATTTAACTCCCCTGGCATGATATGTTTTCCTCCACATATACTTTACTTCAGTTAATGTTGATGTACTCTCAGAACTTCTCTTTCAGTAGAGGCAGGTTTCACCTAAATCTCTCAAACTCTGTAGATTCATTTAATGCCTGTGAGTCTAACATTGCCACCTATCATCATTGAGCCCTGTAAGAGATCACATTGCAGGTGGCCTCTTTCCTTGGTTAAGAGTTCACCAGTCTTGCTCTCTGGGATTCCTCTTGTTGGAATATCTGACCTGAGAACTTCAACTCACATGTGTGTATGCGTGTGTGTGTGTGTGTGTGTGTGTGTGTCTGTGTCTGTGTTTTCTCTCTAAGGATAGGCTTAACTTGCAAGAGTTCTGGAACTTTCTGCTTCTCACCTTAGCTGACCTTCTTGAACTTGACCCCTTGTTTATTAGCTTTTGCTTCTTTTCAGCTCTCTCCTCTTCAGCAAGTTTCCTTCTCTGGTCTCGTCCTGCTCCATGGCCCCTGACCACTGTCTTCTCTTGCACAGCTGCTCATTCACACAGCAGAATACAAGGCACTGAGACTACCAAACTCCCATAGTTTATGTCCCCTTCCACCATCATTTAATTATCTCCAGATATTGTTTTTTAAAACAGATCTGCTTTTTTCCACCTCAGAGTCACTTTTGTTGTTCATTTTATTATTTCAAAAATAATTACAAATGTTGACGAAAGGTATGAGAGAATATGGAAGGATTTATCACAAACATTCTCTTTTATAGGAGTGTGTTTGTTATCGATGGTCAATTTTGTATGTACTTGGGGCTCGAGAACTTCATCGGTGTGCGACCTGTGCAGTCACACAGGGCACCACACTTGGGTTCAGGCTCTGCTGGTGCCATCCTAACATCCTTACAAATCCTGTCCTTGAATGGTATTTTGTAAGTGAAGATGTATGGAACAATGGCACGGGTGCCAGGACTTGGAGTCTTGATTCACGCATGGTCCCTCCTCTCATACCACTGCCTCTCCTCACCTGGATGTGTCATTCTCTCCTTTTCCCTCATGCTCCTACCCAGCCTGGCCTTTCTCTCACTGACCTTTCCCCATGGCCTCTTATGCATTTTAAAAGTTAGGGGCATGGTGGTGGGGGTGAAAAGTTGTGTTGACAGGGTAAGGGTGTGAGGGAGGGGAGGCCCTAGTTCTTGTGAGTGGGAGGATCAGGGCCGGGTGCACGCAGGCCTAGGGGAGTGGTGGAGGACAGGATGCCGTGGTGGCTGCCATCCCTCCCCCAGCCCCTGGGGGTGACAGCACCACAGCCCCTCTGGTGGGTGGCAGGTGGTGAGTGGCATCTAAGTAGGGGCAAGCCTCTCCATTCTCTTTAATTGTCAAACAATTTCGAGTCCAGAAATGATGAGAAATAATAGAAAAATAAATGTCTGATGATAGAGTATTTAGCTAATTTATTGTTATCTGACCCTACTATAACAAAAGCATTCTATTTGGTTTCTCTGCCAACAATCTATTCGATTAGTTCAGTTTCCTTTCTGTCACAGGATTTATTTTCCTAAAAAACAAATCTTATAATACTAGTTCCCTGCTTTAAAGCTTCAGCTGACTCCCTGTTCCCAATTGGATATGAGCCAGTTTCCTTACCTTGGTCTGCAGTGCCCTTCACTTCCTTTTCTCTTCCAGCACCATGGGAGTTAATAATTCTCCCCTGGTCCTTCTCTGGCATTTTGTTCATACCTCTGTAGTACTGTTGAGCTCGAAGTGTCATCATATTTCTGATTCTGTGTCACCAAATTGTCAGGAAGCGAGGTGTGTTCATCCCCTTATGCCTGGCTCTTAGTTGATCCTCACCTATGTTGCATGGATGAAGGATTATTATAAAATTCTGAAATAGCTGGAACCCAACAAGCTAGAATTCTCAAAAGAAATGTCTACTGTTCCTTGCTTTTTAGGAAAAAATAGATGTTATATATCTAAATCGAAAAATATTTTATAATTAACCCTGAACATTTGTCTAAATGTTTCCTTGGCATTTTAGATACTTGAAGCAGTGCTAGAATGAGTCAATTAACTATTTGAAATTCCATTCTTCCTTCACTATATAGGCACTGTATAATAAAATATTTCCCTGCTGCTATCCTCTGGAGATTTTCAATATCTCTCCTTATTTGTAAAAGTGTGAGCACATGTTTTAATTTTCAAATCAGGCACTGTGTCTAGAAGTCTGTGGCTTTGGAGAGGAATGCATTTTGACAAATGTTAATTTTCCTAATCAGCAGATTGTTGGTTTGCAGAATTTTCAGGTGCCTTTCAATGCCAGTAACACTACAAAAAATTTTACCGAACTGGTCCCAAACCAAGAACAACAAGAAAACACGACAGAAAATCTAAACATAAATGCCTGTAATGGTAAAACTTTTCCATTCAATGTGTTATTGTAAAGATCCCCAGAGCCCAATGGTCGCGTTACTTTACTGAACCGTACTGGCTCAGTTAGAGGTCAGGATGTGATTTTGGCGAAGAGAAATGGAAAGTGTATCCTTTTCAGACAGATTCCGTGTTTATCCTGTTTGTTTCTGGTATTTCAAAAAAATTAAATTGTTCACCCATAGAGGCTTTCCTTTTTCTCAGTGAGCTCCGATTTGTAATCTGGACACAAAGAATCAGTATATTGAACAACCCTCTCAGAATCCACGGCAAAGAGCTTTCTGGATAAATAAACTTTGCAGTCAAAGGTCTGGTCCCCACGATCACTGGGGATATTTTCAGTCCTCCTGAGATGGAAGTCACCATAGCAATGGCATTTTATTCTGCCTAGCTGCTTATTGGAAATACCTATGAATATGCAATTTATCAGAACAGATTGGTTTACTGGGGCGTTCTAACACTTTTTACAGAAATTCAAACTATCCCACCTCCTTTAACACAGCATTTTCTGCCTTGAGTTCTTTGTTCTCTCCACAGACAATACCATAGGGCTCAACCTGTTATTTTCAATCTTATCTTCCCTGTTTCAACCTGTTTTAGTCAGAAAAAAAATGCAGAACAATTTGAACTCAAAATTTAGAATAATGTTCAACTGCCATCTCAGACATCTAGTGGCCACAAAATTGTGGCACAAGGTAAGATTTTGAGATCCAGGGCTAAGCTGAGTGGAGCCAGACACAGCACTAAGGGGAAGTCAGGGCTATTTTCTGGGTTAATGCAGATTTGGGGATGGGCAGGATAGTATGGAATCCAGAGGGTCACTTGAATAGAAATGGTTACCTCAGTAAAGTGTGCCGAAAAGAAATAATAACTGAAATGTGAGAAGAACAAAGAGAAATTCCCTGAGCCATGAGAAAGCACGGGAAGAAACTGTTGCTAGGGAATGTGTGGCTTCAACATTAGGTGGTCTGAGCTGATTGGCATAGGGAAGGGACACTCCCAAAGCCAACGTGGCCACAAAAACAGATGTAATCTATGCATGCTCATTAGCCTCATTCACCGTTTCTATCTACTCCTTTCCCTTGAATCTGATCCTTTTCTTTTCTTACTGGAAGGCTCTAACCATCCGCCTGATTGCCTACAGATTCCTATCAGCACACAACAGAATGGAAAAATAATCCTTTTTTGCTTTTTACATACTTTCCTTTGCCTGTACTCACTTCTTCAAGGCTCTCAACACAAAGCTGGTCTTTGGTATAACAGAGACATTAATTTTCTTAAAAATTACATAGCTTACAGCTATGTAATAAGTCCAAAACAAATGACAACTATACTAGTTGGCATTACATCAGCATAGTATGAGTGAGTTTATGTTCACTAATGTCCTCTGAACTCCAAAAGCGGTAATCAGCTTAAGTGGACCATTTCTTTTGTTATTGGCATTAACATATTTTTGCCATAAATATATTTGTTGCTATCTTTTGTGCTATGTGCACCACCATATCTCTGTGACGTTTTCTCACAGAGAAGATTTTCTAAATTTTTCCTCATTTGGCATAAACAACTTTTGATTTTATCTTGTCATGCCCTGCCTTCAGGAAGGTGTTTCTGACCCTCTCTGTTACAAGTAATATTCTCTTCTTTGTGTTCATGTGGTACTTTGCTTATATCTTTCCTGTGGCTTTACATTACAATTATGTGCATCAGTGTCTTTCCCACAAGAGGGTAATTTCTTTGAGAACGGATACCCTCCCCAATTAATTCTTATATTTCTCAATAGTTTGCATGACACCTTTCTGAAATTTGGCACCTGATAAAAAAAAATTGCCCAAGGTTTGAGTCCATGCTGCAGTTAATAAAGATTTCAATCCATGATTGTACAGAGGCAAAGGAAGTAATAAGTTATTAATGAAAATCATGAGGAAGAGGTAATTTTAACAAAATGAAATGGATATCCAAATGCATTAATATTGAAACTGAATATATGAGTTATACAGAAACATGACACAAATTTGCTCTTAGACTGCAAGCTACAATTTCTTAATGTATAACTTTAATTTAGATTAATAGTTGAAATTAGGACAATTGCCTTCTTTATAGCAAATTCTGTGTATACTCCTTTACCCATGGGTTGTTAGTTTGAGATAGTCCAAGTATTTACCCATGGCATATCTGGAGCTTAAAACAAAATTAATATGTAAAAGTTCCTTATCAGGATTTAAATCAAACATCTTCTGACCAAATGGCTTTTATATTTAGGCCAGAGGGTAAAGCAAACCTCAGCTCCTTCTTTTTCTTTCTGACATGAGTGACCGCCCAACCATTAGCAATCATAACATGCCTTTATACAACTTTATCCCAGATTTTGTTTCAAAATAATCACCTGGAAAAGGATGCAGGGCGTTAATAGCTTACTTCTTTACCACCTGCCAAATGAAGGACAAATCCTTTCATGGAGGACAAATGAATTTTCTCAGAGGTCTTGGGTGAAGTGCTTGAGATTTTTCTTTGGCTTTAGAATCAGACAGATAAGAACTCGATCCCAGATCTGCCATTAATTCTCTGGGTGATCGTGGGAATGTTACTTTACCTCTCTGAAATGCTTTTCTCATTTTTAATGAAAGACTCAACTATCACTTCTATAAATATGTATCAGTATGCACATATGCATTCACTTGTATGTGCAGAGATCATCTCTAGGAAGTTATAGAAGAAATGGGTTACCATCTTTCCCTCCAGGAAGAGGAACTGGGTGCCTGTCAATTGTCATTGGTGGGAAGGAGACTTTCCATGGTCTACCTCTGCACTTCTTCAGAACATCGTACCGTGCACGTGTACCTTTCCAAAGTAAATAGTTTGATTTAAAAATAAAACAGAATGGAATATAAAATAAAATGCTTAGCACAGTTCCCAAGATGGTACTCAATAAATACTCTTGTCTCCACCTTCTCTTCTTCACCATCCAACTTGCCCTCCCTGTTCTGGTATTCATAAGAAAGCGTGTCCACTCTTTTATGGATATTTTTTTCTAACATATATTATCTCAATTCATCTTTGTGTTTCATTAAGGATATTTTAGGTTTTACTTTTCCATTGTTTGTACTCATAGGGCAAGTTAAAATGCAAGGTTAATTAAAATAAGTTCAGGTTTGTTTGTTTTTTTTCTTCTTGTAGGTAGGGTTCATGTATTTTAAAAATCTTTTAGAGACTTTTAAATAAATCTTTTAGTTAATTAACAAGTAAAATGGATAAATACTGAGGATTTTGATGATGAAATTTGCCATCCTTTCTTACTAGACTTACAGATCTAAACACCTAACAATGGCACATTCATATTTATATTATCTACTGTGTGTGTGTTGAATACTATTCTAGACTCTTGGGTTGCATCATTTGAACAAAACAGACAAGAATCCTTCTCCTTTCCAGAGATCACAGGAGACAGACAATAAGCATAATATATAACTAAACTTTTAGTAAGAAGGTGGGATATGCCATGGAAATAAACCAAAGGACTAAGGTTGCCAGAGTGGCCCTTGTTGAGAAAGAGACTTGAGCAAAGACCTGAAGTAGATGAAGGAATAAGCCATGCAGAAATCTGGGGGAAGAACATTCCAGACAAAGGAAATAACCGTTGCATACTCTCTAAGCAGAAGCATGCATGCATGTTCAAGGAACAGCAGAGGAGCCAGGGTGGCTGCAGTAGGTGTGAGCAAGGGCTGGTTGTGGTGAAAGAGAGGATCAGGGGGAGTAACCAGGGTGAGATCCTGCAGAACCTTATGGCCCAATTTAGAGAGGTTGGCTCTTACCCTGAGTTAGATTGGAAGTCACTGGAAGGTTTGGGCAAAGGCATGACAAGCTCTGACATCTTTTGTTAAAGAATGCTCTGGCCGCTCTGTTTAGAACAGAATATAGGAAGTTAAAAAAAAAAAAAAGAGTCAGTATTTATTGATGTAAGTGGTAGCATGCTAATTCTGGCACTCTGATATCCAATTTAATCATGATTTTTTAGGTCGTGATTCATGAATAAGAATTTTTTAAAGTTGGGGCAATTTTAATGACATTTTCTAGTTAATTTTTCTTCTTGGAAGAAACATGCTACACTACAGGTTCGTGAAGTTTGCTCTTCACATTTTACTCATCAAAGCCACCGAATGAGTAGACATGGGAGCCCGTATGTGTGGCAGGGGCCCAGGACAATAGGTGAGGTCTGACGGCAAGGGGAAGCCACAAAGCAGGGCTCAGCAGAACTGGGGAGATAAGATAAGTGACAGAGTGGTAGCAGTGGATTTGATATGAGGTCTGAGGGACAGTGAAAGCCAAGGACAACTCGAAGGTTTGTGGGTTGAGCACCTAGAAGAATGCGTTGCCCTTAAGTGAGAAGGGAAAGGTTGAGGGCAGCTCAGAAGTGGAAGAGAAAGATTAACAGCTCTTATATGAAAATGTTCAGCTTGAGATATCTTTTTAGATATTCCAGTGGAGACGGTAAGAGGGCAGAGGGGTCCAGGCTAAAGATATGAGTGTGGGAGTCATTAATCTATAGAAAGGCTTTGATAACAGCCACCTCCTCCCAGCCCAGAAAAGAAGCTCAGGGCTCTGTTTTCATGTAAAAGGTATCTTGCTGATCCCAGGGGCAGAGAATGTAGACCTGGCAGAAAGCCAAAGAAAAAGGCAGTGATCACTGAATTGGGATATAGAGAGTGTAGACTTTCCTCTGTGGTCGCCTCTGGATGAGTTGCCCATGTCCGAGTCCTGTGTTGGTGATGAGCTATTCTGCAGAGGTTTCTATCAGGGAAGTATATAACCAGCACTTTTAACCTGAACTCTGGATAAAATGTCATCCTGAAATATTCCAGGCCTTGATAAAGAGAGTAGAATAAAGAATGCAATCACACACACAAAATGCATACAAATACTTTAAAGTTGCAAGCAGTTTTCAGGCTTGCAAGAGTTAAGATATGAATATACCTTTGATGCAGAATATTCCTTTGTCCAGAGAAGAGTACTAAAGCGGTGATGTATTTGGAAAGCTGATGTCATGCCTGGAGGTGGAGGTGTTTAGGAAGCTGAGGCAGCAATGAGCTGAAATTACTTTCGACTGAGGTGTGAGTTTGGAGATGCTTACATGTCTGTACAGATTGTGTTTCCTTGTAGAGTAGTTAGTTATAAATTATGTACACTGCCATTTATTTGTTTCAACTACTTTTTTTGGTCTTGAGCAGAGATTGGTTTAATATTAAAGTGTGAATTCAGTTGTGTTGGGGGATTCCTAAAGGAAGGTTTGCTCTTCACATTTTAGCCATCAAAGCCACTGAATGAGTAGACACCAGAACCCTTGTTAATGGCAGAAGCCCAAGACAATTGGTGAGCTCTGACGGCAAGGGGAAGCCACAAAGCAGGGCTCAGCAGAACTGGGGAGATAAGATATTTACAGCTTGGGTTTCTAGATACACTTATAGGATGGAGGATATGGCAGAAGGAGGGTTAAGATGCTGTGGTTCCTCAGGTTGAGACCAAAACTAGTCAAATCTTGGAGTATATATGAATGTGACTTCATTCATGCACTCAGATTGGAAAAGTCTGGAGACAATTAAACTATACAGAATTAAATTCTCATAGCTAGGAAAATTGAAGCTAATGTGTAGTCATTGCCAAGAACAGAAAAAAGTCATCATGGAATGCATTGGCATATGCTGATCTTTCTGTTTTTTGTTTATTTGCTGGACTTTTTAAATCTTTGTTCTTTAACATTGTAAATATGTTTTGCATATTTGTAAGCTTCTCCATATTTATATTTTAAGATGAGACAAAGTATATATCATATTTTAAATTAAATTTCAGTGATGGCATAAAAAATATCAAGTGACTACTATGTCTTACATATTACAACATAATTGAGAAATACTGTATATGGTCTTTGATATTCTTGCCAAATATAAGATTTTATATGCTAATTTCTTTAATGAGTGCTCTTAAGTGGTAGCATACTAATTTTGGAATTCTGATATCCAATTTAATCATGATTTTTAGGTTGCAATTCAAGAATAAGAATTTTTAAAAGCTGGGGCAATTTTAATGTCATTTTCTACTTGATTTTTCTTCTTGAAAGAAACATGTTATGCTACAGATTCTGAAAATTCGAAAGGTTATATAGTTAGTTTGCTTTCTATGATGTTACACTGGGCATGCTCAAAACACTTTCATTTGTAAAAACTATATTGACTATGAAGTGGTTTTTATAATGTATATACATTCAGTAAAAATTACTGAGTACAAATATTATACAGCAGGCATTCAAAAGATGTCCATTAAATTCCATTTATAAATAAGCCTAAATTTTCTGATTTTGTTTCTCATATTATTGCCATAAAAAGATGTTCACTGTATTAAAATTTTCACTTTTAATCCATAGGCTAAATGAAAAAAATCATCAATAATTTACTGTTGCTTTTCTAATTTCTTTAGATGTATTCTTAGCTCATTAAGTGTTAACCCTTCTTCAGTCCTAAGATGCACAATTGATGCTATCAGTTTTCTTGTAAAATTGTGTTTTATCTGCATCTGCTGTTTTGATATGTTATATTTTCATTTATCACTTCATTAAAAAATATGCCATAAAATTTCACCTTTGACCCATGGATGAATCCGAAGAGTATTTCTTAATTTCCAAGCTAATTAGGATTTTTGAATTATCTTTCTGTTGCGCTGAATGTTCAATACCATTTTAAGTGACAAGGGAGAGAAAGCAAGGTTGGTTGTAATGATTCAGTTGTATTGGCTTCAAGGCTGAGAATAAAATATAGGAAGGATTACGATTTTAAAAATTGTTTATATCATTCAATAAAGAAAGTTCCTCAGAGGATAGGTAGGATAATTATTAACTCTAATTTACAGTGGATAGGCAGGAGTTATAGTGGACTGTTTAATATTCAATGCTCATCAAAATACCAAAACAAAACAACCTTGAGGTGTGACTAAACCTGAATTTACCATGACCTTACAAGCAATGATATGATGTTTTAAATTGGATTATGCATACTTCAAGCACCTGAACTGATTCACTTAGAAAGTGAGGTAATCAATCACAATGAGTACTATTATTCATCAAAGATTGTATTAATGCCATGCTCTGATTATAGAAAATAAACACAGTTTATAAATTCTTCATATTTAATTTGTATGCACACACAGAAGAATATATACATATATGAGTATATAAATGTAGACATATAGTATGTTCACTTTATACTGTGAGAGAAAGGGTCTTACATTTCTAAAGCTCCTGCCTCCCCATCATACAACCCACTGGAATCTCCAGTTACAGGTACAGAAGGCTCTATTGAATTTATATTATTTGAAAAGAGTTCCATATGAAGTGATATCCAATAACATGGATGCATTTCAATTATTATTTGTACTTTTTATTTAGAAAACTCAGTATAAATCCACTTGGTGATTAATTGAAATTTTTTACTTCTATAAGTTATTGAAAAATATTCCCATTTGCCTACTAAGTCTGACTCAGCCATAGTAAGAAATAAGTAAAAGGTTTGCAGCCAAATTATAAAAGCTTATTCAATGATTATAAAATGAACATTAAATGGCAAATTCCCAGCAGCAAATATGAATAAATTCTGATACTATTCTGCTATTATTTAGCAGATAGCTGAGGAAAAGAATACAGTCAAGTTGGAGTCTCCTCAAAGACTTTTCCCTCATGTGAACCCAGTAAAACACTAGAATTAGAACAATTTTCCCCCATTTCTTGCTCATTCAGTGGAGTTACAAAGAGATTGTAACAGGTAAGAGCTTCTGCTAGGTTTGGATAACAGCTGAAATAAAACTGTATCTCATCCTTGCGTAGCGAGATAGCTGACCAAGTGGGGTGGTGTTTCTGGAGCTGCTGCGCCCTCGGGAATGGGGATTGAAAAGTAGATTGTAGGGTTCTGGTGTGAGTGCGCCAGGCAGGACTCTGCTGAACATACCACACTGACGAGTTGAAATGTGGACATCTACAAAGATGTCATTAAAAGATAGAAATGTCTAAGAGTTATAACCAAAAATATTGCTCTATCTTTTATGCGTAGATGTTTAGAAAGGTAGCCTCTATTTACAAAGAGTCATAGAAATGACCTCATGAATAGGATACATCTGATGAAGAATCAGAAAACTTGACTTTTGGGGCCAAATTAGCTACTTCTTAGCTTTTTAGCCTAGGCCAGACCCTGATCCCCATGAGTTTTGGTTTTGGTTCTCTCCTTTATGGAATGGCATTTTTAAAATCCCTCCTATTAACCCATTTGACAAGTTAAAATATTCATCGTCATTAAATTATCTTCAATGCTCAGATGTCAGTTAATTTTCTCTTGTTTAGACTTGAGGGCTATAGCAAACTGGTTATTATCCCTTACGTTCTAGCTATTTTTGATTGTATGTAACATAACCACAAAATTTTCAGAAAAAACTCTTCCATAATCACTTTTCCTGCCTGAAAATCTGAACATGCTAAATATAATTAAGGGCTAGTTTGTGTGTATTCCGTTTCTAATTTAAAACTTTCCATTCCTTTCTATTTTGCAAGAGGTATTATTATTTTGCAGCAGTTTTATGAGACAAGGTACATTGGCTTATTTTAATGTCCAAAGAGAAAGGAGGTTGGGGTGGGGGAACATATAACCTTCAAACGTTCCATGCTTTAGTATCTATTCTTCTTGGGGGCTCTCTGAAAGTTTTGATAGTAAACTAGTCTACAGGAATGGGTGCAGGCATTAATCATGTAGAAGTGGCTGTGGGCGCACTTTATTAAACAAACTTTTTGAAGAATAACATTTAAATTTGATATAATTTGCCTAAAAGCAAATGGAAACACAGTTACATCTTTTACAAATGGCCTTAAAAGCAGCCATTTGTTTATTTTGAAATATTGTTTGATGATTTTATAAATCCTACAGACTTCATTTACTATATTTTACCATATTACTTGATATAACTCAACAATCATTATAAATTATTCTTCAATAAAGTTTACATTTTATAGTCTATCCTCCATGCTCCTTGTGCCCAAAGTACACAAAAGGTTTGATTTATCAGGTCACTGGGAGGCGGGTTTACATCTGGGGGATGAAAAATGATGCAGGATATATGGTTATCCCCTCTTCTGTTCCAAATCAATTGGGTTTGAACTGTTAAAATTTTTTTTTTAATGAGAACTCTTTTCTTTTGTCCATAAAATATGCATAATTGCAGACGGCTTACAAATTCTACATGAAGCAGACCTGTCCAGTCATGAAGTGTTGATATTTTTAAAATGTTCTCCAGGTGGTTATGATTGGGCTATTTGGGGAACCTCTCATAGATGCAAGTAGAATATTTTTATTTTCCCTAACAGAGGGATCAGTCCTCCTTTATGATTCCCGGTTTTTTTGAGACTGAATTATCTGAGGTTCCCCCATGCTGAAGTGAACTCACAGAACTTGGGGTGTTTTTAAGTAGAGTATTTTGGCACAGAGAATTGGATTGGGTCACTTTACAAAGCAATTAAAACCTGATGATTATTTAAGATTACATATTATTAATGAAAATATCAAATTAAATAAATATTTTTTATTGAAACTAGATTTCATTTGGTTTTATATTCTTATAAAAAATACTTTTCAAGGGCCAGATTTTTACTGCAATACTTTATAAAATGGAAGATTGTGCATAAAAGCATCTAGTTTATTCTAAATGCTTTCTTGTGCAACATGGGAAATTTAAAAATAATGCAAAACATATAGGGTAAAATAAATTCATCTTTGAGAAATACAAACTACATGGAAATATTTTACAACCTATTAAATGAGTGGAAAATAATCTTTTTAATGCATCTTTTATTTCTACCAGCTGTAGAATCTTCTATTATACAAAGCACAAACAAACGCAAATATGCCTTTATGGTTAGGTCAAGTTTACCCTGTCATAGATATATATAAAAAATTAATATCTTCAGCACAAATCCACAAGATGACTTTAATTAAGAGTCAAGTTCTTCAAACAGCCTGTTGAATGAAATGTCAGAAACAAAAAGGTAAATATTATCATGCTTTACTCATATTGACTAACTATAATGTACAAATTCAGAGAATTGAAGTCGAGAGCATGGATTTATCAGGTTGGAGCTTATTGTAAAGGTTCCTAGATTGTAAGCTTTTACAGCAGTCACATATATTGTAACTGATATTTCTTAATACTGAGATACTGAGCTATTTCTATATAACCAGGTTGTTCCCTGAAACTTCAGGTATTTATGTGACACCTGAGACTCAGAGTTAGTGCAGTGACATTATGAAAGTCAGCATTACCCCATTTACCAACTCTTTAAAAAGCTGAGAAAGTGACCAGACTTCATCTAGGGATATGAATGAAGATAAATCAGGATAGGACTAAGGTAAACCAGAATACTGGGTAAAGGATATTATGCCCCATATTTTCAAACTTCAATCCCTGTGCAAGACCAAAGGCAGAGATTTTTATTTCATGCAAAAATTATATTTTGGGTAGCACATTATCTAATTTAACTTGTATGGTCAGTTTACTTGAACACCATAATTACATGGAATCTTGAATAGGGCATGAAATAGGGCAGCCGGGTTAGTGTGATCCCCCAATATATCCCAGAGATATATTTTGGACAGAGAATAAAAAAGTATTTGCAAAGTCCCCTTGTGGGACTGGGAGAAAGGAGGAAATATTCAACTTCCCCATCAGGAGACTTCCTGATACCCTCCCAAGCAGTAGGGACAACCAGTTAAATAGGCTTGGGGCTCATCCATATGAAGCTTATTCCTGCAAAGGAGAGGCAAACCTACTTGTGATTATGCCTTAGACTTATCCCCGAGAACCTCTTTTGTTGCTCAGATGTGGCTTCTCTCTAAGCCAACTTGGTAGGTAAACTCACTGCCCTCACCACTATGTGGGACATGACTGTCATGGGTATAAGTCTCTCTGACAACATGGGTCCTGACTCCCATGGACGAACTGGGATGCAGCATCATGGGAATGAGTAAGCCTTCTTGACCAAAAGGGAGAAGAGAGAAATGAGAATAAATAAAATCTCAGTGGCTGAGAGATTTCAGAGTTGAGAGGTTATTCTTATGTGTTATATAGATATCCCCTTTTAGTTTATGGTATATTGGAATGGCTAGAGGGAAATACCTGAAACTGTTGAATTGTATTCCAGTAGCCTTGATTCTTGAAGACTGTATAACTATATAGCTTTTACAACATGACTGTGTGATTGTGAAATCCTTGTGTCTGATACTCCTTTTATCCAAGCAATGGACAGATGAGTAAAAAAAATAAGGTTAAAAAAATAAATAATAGAGGGAGATAAGGGTAAAAATTGGGTAGATTAACATATTAGTGGTCCATGAGAGGGAGGATTAAAGGGTATGGGATGTATGAGTTCTTTTTTTTTCTTTTGATGCAAAAGTTCTTAAAATAATCATGGTGAAGGACACACAACTATGTGATGATATTGTGAGCCATTGATTGTATTATATGGTTGGTCTGTATGTATGTAGATATTTCTCAGTAAAAATATTTTTTTAAGTCATGTTCTTCAGAGAGTAATAATAAGCATCAAGTCAAAACAAGGTTAAGGATTTAATACATCTCATTAAGTGAAGTCTAGTTACCATTGAAATATTGGTTCCTGCCAGTGGCACAGTCATACAAGAGAAAACAGGTGACTTACCTGCCTGCCATTTGGCTCTTGCCTTCTGGTTACAAATAAAGTATTTAGCAGAGGGTTAGAATTGGTGATAGGGGCTGTTGTGATGAGTTAAGTGGTTTTGATTGCATAGGTGTTTATACAAGATAACATTCTAAGTGAGCTAAATCACCAAGAAAAGAACTCTCATGTTAGTTCATGAATTGAACTAACATTTATTAAAAGCATTTCTTCATAATAATCTTGTCTGATGAGTCATATTATCCCCATTCTATAGATGAGGAATCTGAGTCCAGAAGAGGCAAAATAATTCCAATCAAATAGTTAATGTATTGTAGAGTCAGGGCTCTAAGTGAGTTACCAGCTCCAGTGCCCTCATTTCTTCTCTGACCCCATTCATGGCAGGAAGAGAATGAACTCAGTGACCCCAAAATGCCATCACCTTTCAATGACTGTCTCTCATCTATAGCCTCACCTCTGAAATTATGGTATTAGAGTATTTCAAACAATCTAAACTGTACTGGCAGTAGATAAATACTGCTGAAGAACATAAAAGTGGATGTCCAATAGAAATGTAACTAAGTCAGCTTGTGATATGGACCTAAGGGCTTCAAATGACAGGGAGCTCACTGAGAACCAGAACTGGCAAGGAAAGTTGTGGTTAATGTCTGATATTTCGTCATAGGCATTGCAAATGACAGTGGGATAAAACCCTTTCTTTTTTTTAGGGAAAAATCTATTTTCATCTTTAGTACATTGAAATGAATAATCCTGCCTTTTCTCTAAAAGATGGCATTCATTAATCCAATTTGACACAACTTTATCCTGTGATAATTATTAGAATAAGTGATCTTTTTAGATTAAGTTTTAATATCATCCATATACTGGAAAAAGAAATCAACGAGCTCTGTTTGATGAGCTTCCATTTGCTCCCAAGTGCCTGGGATTCTGAAAAGCAGAAGACAAGGTCATTCTCCAGTATAAGTGGAAACACTGGCGGAAAGCTATTTGTAGACCGTAGGGGCTATTTTTTACAGTTGAGGGGATAAAGTGACATGTTATTTACTGAAAGCTTTAGATAGTTACTGATTTTATACCTTTGAAAATGACAGAATTGCCATTCTGTCAAAAATTCCACACACCCTCCCAGATATATGATAAATTTAATGAAACTCAATGTTAGGATGTGGTGAACTAAATATATTTCATACACTGTTTAAGTGAAATTAACTGTGAAACGCCTAACATGTATAAATTTTTCCATTTAGGGTTTTACCGCTCTTTTGCATTTCTTTCATGTGAAAATTCATGTTTTTTCCATCTTTCCCAGCTCAAACTCCTCCCCTGCATTTGAGGTCTGCAATTTACACTATAACATCTAATGCAAAAGTACTGAACTTAGAGTTAAAAGAAATAGATTCAAGTTCCAGGTAAGGAAAATAAAACTAAACATTTATTTACCACCTACTATATACCAGGTACTTTTCTATGTATTTTCTACATATATTTCATTTTAGTTCTCATAGCCAACTTGCAACACCAGAACTATTTTTCATCCCCCTCCTCTTTTCTTTTTTTTTTTTTTTTTTGGCATGTGCAGGCACCAAGAATTGAACCCACGTCTCCAGCATGGCAGGAAAGAATTCTGCCTCTGAGCCACTGTTGCACCACCCCATCCCCTTTTATATATAGGAGAATTAAAACATAGAACATTTAAGTAATATACTCAGTTCCAAGATTCAAATCCTGAGCTATGACACTTCTGCGAAGCTGCTCCCTTGTGTGCTCTTGGCTAAGTTACTGAGCTTTTCTGTGCTTCTATCTCCTCACATGTAAAGGAAGGCAGTGAAGCTACAAAATTAATAGATAAACTTCAAGGAGTTCACCATTTTCTTGGTGGAAATATTCAGTGAGCAGGTAAAAAATGTGACTCTGGAGTCCAAGAGGCAGGGTCAGTACACAGAATCTAAGAACCAGCCCTCCCCACCTCCCCCCTGCCCTTCCCCAGTACAGGCTCCGAGAGGGAATAAGTCTGCAAGAACACAGTGAGTGAGAAGACTCCAAAGGCAGGATCCTGCAGAGCGGGACTGAGGGAAGAAGTGCTGCTTTGGGTACTGGGGGAGAAAACAGTGGTCATAAAGGAGAATATGGCAAAGAGATAAGAGAAGCTGAAATCGAACCCAAAGAAGGATGCTAGAGAAGACAAGCTGCTGGCCAGCCAAGTCAAACATAAATTTTTGTACCTATATTTTGAGGACTAAAATTAGGTCATTCAGTTTGGCAGTGAGGTCATGGCTGATGTTTTGAGAGGCGCCTTCCCAGCACTGGAGCAGTGGAAGTGGGATTAGGTTCAGAGGTGGGGAGGTCAGGAAGCGGAGGCGGTGTGCGTGGAGAGTAACTGTGTGAGGAGTTCAGCATGAAGAGAAGGCCAACACCAGACAGAGAACAATGGTGAGAGAAGGGCTGTGCTTTGTAACTGATGGGGGTGTGCATTTAAGGAGCCGAGGGAGAACTGGGAGAGGATGAGAAGGGGAGGAGTGATAGAGTAAGACAAAAGAGAAAGAAATAGGCCTAGAACCCTTCTGAAAGCATTTGCAATTTAATAACCTTCCCTGGTGCTATTATCTCAAGAAATAAGTGATGATAAATTGAGATTCAGTCAATAACTCATATTTATTGCTCAGTCACTATATGTGACTATATATCCTATATGATAAGGAGAAATTTGAGCAGAAATCTGAAGGTAGGGAGCGGCTGAACTTTGTAAATATATGGGGGAAAAATGTTTCAGACTGAAGAAATAGTGAGTGCAGTGGCCTTAAGTGCAAACATTTTGACAGATTCAAGGAATAGCTAAGAGACCACCTTGGCTGGAATAGAATGGAAGAGGATGGGCTGTGGGAGCTTGGCAGCTGAAATGGCACCGGTATGTAAATAGCAGCCTGCTATGCCTATGGGTAAAGTCTACCCTCAAATGGATTACATTTCAATTACTGTTATTTTTCATTATGTATAGATGTTTTTACCTTAATAATAATTTTTATTTATTGAAATATTAGACCATTTGGAAAACTTGATGAAAGCTGTGGATTCTCTCTATAGAAAATTTATAGATAGAAAAGAACTTGTTTGCAATTTCAAAGGATTCTTGTAACTCCAGAAGCCTTTCCATAGACCCCAGGTTAAAAGCTCTTGCTATGGAGGATGAGATGCTATCCAACTCTCTTTCAGTGTTGTTTTGATGCTCATTAATGCAGAGATCTTTGCTCACTTGCCCTTGAAGAGTTTGGCATCTGGTTCACTGTCACTCATTCCATCCATATTTCCATTCAGAAATACAGAACTCGACATAGAACTCTGACTTTTCAGTTTCTTGATTCTGTATTCCAGTAATTGTATCTGCTCCGTTCTAGAGCTGTGCCCATGGTCAAACTCAAGATCTAGTGACTGTACCCTTTCCACAGTCTCAGCTTTAAGAATCTCATCTCTAACCACCACCTCCTGTCTTTTCAGTTCACTCCCTCTAATATCCCAACTCCAAAAATTCTTGATCCCAATGGAACTGTCAATCCATTAATTCTACCGCTGACCTATGTCCTTATTTCTCCAACACATTACAGACTCAGTGATTCATCATTGCATTAACCCTCTTTTTTCTACTCAACCCCTTTGTTCTGCCACTTTCCATGTTATTCTGGAGAAATCCCAACATCATTAAATCCAGTGACTATCCCTATTGGCACTTGGACATTTAAATGGGGCTGAATAAAAACAGAGCTATGTAAGTTCATGACGTCCAACCTCCAATAATTCTTTAATGCTGCCTGGTAATCATACTGTATTTCAGGCTCAACTACTCTCTTAGAAACTATTTCATGCCTGCTTGGTCTCTCCTCCCATCTCACCTGTCCCCTCACTCTCAGATGGAGTTCTTGGTGATTTTGTTTTCCTGACAGAATCAAAGGAATCAGAAGAGAATTCGCAACACTCCCAGCACATACACCTACCTAACTGCACTTGCATTCCCTTCACTCGTCTAAGTGTCAAGGAACCAATCTGTCAAGGCCATCACTTCTATCTACACATTTAAATCACATTTCTTCTCACTTTCTCAGAGACTTTAGTCATTGTTTCTTCTCTCCACTGCATTACTTTGTCCTTTTGGATCAGTGCTTTCAGAATGAAAACAGGTTTTTATTTCTTCCATTTCAAGAAACCCTTCCTAAACCCACATTTCTCTCCAGCTCTCTTCCCTATTCTGCTGTATCTTTTATAGCAAAACTCCCAATGCATAATCTGTATCTACTTTCTTGATTTCCTCTTCTCCCATACTTCTTAACACTGTTTGGAGCAGGTTTGTCCCCACCTCCACTAACACAGCTCTTGGCAGCCCTGAGTGATCTTGTGTTGCTAACCCCACTGGTCATATTTCAGTCCTCTGCTTACGTGACCTATCAGCATATAACGAACTTGAGATAGCTACTTCCTCCTTGAAAAATTTCTTCATTTGGTTCTATCCCCACTTCACTGGCCAGTCTATCTCAGTAACCTCAGTTGAGTCTCCCTCATCCCCTTTAAAAATTTGTAGTACCCCAAATCTTTGTTCCAACCACACTGACCTCCTTACTCTTCCTTGAACACACCAGGCACATCCCTAACTCAGAGCTTCTGCAATTGAATTTTATTTGGCCTGGATGCTTTTATTCCAGACATCCGCATTGCTGGTGCCTCGTTTAATTCAGTTCTCTGCTTTAAGTAACACTTTGTCACTTTTTCCAGATAGGCCACGGAAACTCTATAAAATAGTCCTCACCTTGCTTCCACCAACCCATTATTTCCTTCCCACTTATCCTGCTGTCTGTCATTTTTTCCCCCAGCATTTATCAGTATCTAATGTTATTTATCACCAGCTACTTGCATATTTACTTGTTTGATTATTGCCTGTCTCCACTTAAAAGAAGGTCAGGTCTATTAGGTTAGGAACTTTATTTTATATCCATAGTTCCCCAGAGCCTAGAATAGTTACTGTCTTATGCTGTGAATTCAATAATTATTTGTTGAATGGGTCAGAGTTGACATACTGATTTGGCATCACACACTTGTATGTCAGGTAATATTTCCTGAAAATAGTAAGTGAGCTCTTTGAGCACAGGAACTCTGTCGTGTTTATGTTACAAATAATAAGAGCTTTAAATGTACTTTTAAAATGTCAAATATATGAATATTTTTGAATATTGATTGGCATTGCCAATATTCAGAGAATAATAATGTGTGCCTCTCTCTAATCCCTGACCCCCAACCACACATAAACTTTTCAGTCACATGTAGTGTTATAGGTGAGAGCAATATCTGTGTAACACTCAATTAATTACTGATAAGAGGAGCTGCATTGGCCAGTTACTATCATACTCTGAAATTATATCAACCTATTTTAATCTCTCAGCACAAACTCCATTTATTAAACTTGTTGCTCCTGTTGACTCATCAAATGCTCATTCACACCCTGAGATTTTAGCCGTGATGTGTTATTGGTATAGGAAAAACACAATGAATTCAAAGTCAAAAGCTTGCTTAGAGTCCTAGCAATATTCCCCCCATGACCCTCAGCAAGTTATTGAACCTCTCTAAATTGCAGAAACAATATATTGACCTTGGAATTTGTTCTGGGAAAGCAACTGGTACAATAAACACTTAAATGCTTGCTGGATCTATTGCCCAAGACTGAACCACCGCCTGTGATTTTTTTCTAAATGACTAATCTCAGCTGATTTGGTCTGATGTTGAGGGCAGTCAACCATAGAATAGAGAGATGTGGGAGGGCAAACCACCAATGCTGGAAAGCAAAAGGACAGGTGCCAAGAAACGTCACAGAGGAATGTAGAGGTGGAGTAATCATGCTGGCCTCAACAGGTATGCATAGAGCAATGTTTTTGTGTCCTTATAAATTTGGGGCAAATATAAAGCACCAAACAAAAAGCAGTCTCTGTAACAAATTTGACCTCCAAAATAGAGTCTGTTTGGTTTAAGCAGAAAGTCTAAAATGCTTGGCATTGAGGAAAAAGCCTAAATTTTTAAGACTACATGTCTGATTTCTATTCGTTTTTAATTTTCTCACATTCAGACAATTTATAACAAGTAAGTTGTTATATTTTGAAATCCCCTAAGTTTAGGCAGTAATATTATTTTAGGCACATCTTTTTCATATTTAGAATAATTTAAACATATGGCTAAAATTTTATACATTGATTATCTCATACGCTTGGTTCAAAAGTAGGACTTTTAGTGGATTAGTGCAGTGGAGTCAAAATGCTGGTGAGCAAACTGTGGTGGGAAAGATTTTGCTCTGTTCCCTCACCAGTGAGATATATGGAGAACTTTTAGGATTGTCCTCTCTGTACTGCTCCCTCCTCAATAAAACTGAAATGATATTGCTTATTGTACCTCCTCACAGTAATATAGTGAGGTTCAAATGAGAAAAAAAGCATACAAGCCTGTAATGAGGACTTTTCCAGGCACCAATCTAGAAGGCGAACAGTAAAAATTAATAGCACCACCAGTATTTATGGCTCTGTCCTATAGGCTTTCCTGTATTGGGTCAAAACAGGACTATCTTCCCTATTGACTGTGGTGAGTCTCTGAATCCCTAACCCTTCAAGAAAATCTGTGCTGTAGCGAAGAGTCAGATTGCTTCCAGCATAACTGCATAGGATGCTGCTGCTACATACACACTCGCCTCCTCTACCCAAACGTGGGGCTACTGATGGAAGCTTCTAGAAGCTGGCATAGTTTCATGCTACTGGCAGAAGCTGGGAAGTTCAGATGGCTTCTCTTGATGCTGTTGACCTGTAGCACATGTGATCTGGTCCTCTTTTCGGTCCGTGGAGGCTTTCTGCCCTGACCTGGTAGGTAGACCTGCCTCCCTTCACAAGGACCCAGCAAGTAGCACCTGCAATGAAGAGGGATTTTGCTCCTCTCACAGGACTTAGGTCTTTCTGAGAATTTTTCCTTTCCTCTATAGAGTTGTGGGAAATTTTTGGCTCACAAAAATGTTAGGGTAGGATTAAGAATGATTTCCGAAAATTATTCTTCTGCCTGGTTCCAGCCTGTGTTTAGCTTCTAAATTGTCCCATCTTCTTTCTTAGAGTAAATGCTCATTGTTGTAGATTTCATTTCCCTAAGGAAGAACTTTCCTTTCTGATATTTGTGAATGAATTCCTTCCATATCCAATAGTTCATCTATTTGGAGAGGGGAAATGGGAAGGTTTTTACTATAAAATCCTAAAGTATACTAACCAGCATTGAATATAATGGAATATTTTTAATAAGTTGCACAGAGAGAGCAATCGTATTTTCCTATCCTTTACTGATATTTATCTACTTGGGATGTCCCTGTTTTCCACTGCTTTAAGTGTTTACAAGTTGGAAGGCTTTTACAAAGTCATTTATTTTAGACTTGTTTGTTAAATCTCACAAGGTTAAAATAATATTTGCTTTATTTTGTCATAAATCAGAAAACTGGCAACCTTTTTGTGAGTCTTGCAAAAGTAAAATAGCTATATTATATATAACACTGATAATTTTGAGCACTCTTGGGTGTTCAACTAGAACTTACTTTACTAATTCATATGGCTATGATATTAGTTTTCATATAATATTTAGTGTTTTTTAAGGCCATTTAATTTACTTACTTCATTATTTCTTTTGTAAAATATAAAATAATATAGTTTTACCTATCTATTTCATTGGAGGTTCTACAGATGCTTCCACCAAACTTTTTCTAAAATGAAAAAGTCCATCAATATGAAAACTAAAGCTTTGGTGGATCACATAACTTTTCACTTCTGCAGCAGGGATTTTTGCATTATGTGAAGTGGCATCAGCTACTAGTATCCAAGAATCTGTCTGGAATCGTTGCTATAGCAACTAACTAACACCATACTAAAAAACGTCCCTACAATATTGAATTTAATCCTAATGATGGAGATTCTACTCTTATCTCCTTTTATAAAAGAGAAGACTGAGGTTTAAGAAGAAAACAGAATTTTCTCAAGATCACACAGTTTGCACGTGACTGGGGAGGAATTCAAACTGCAATGGGACTTTGGAGCTATTATGTCCAACAACTATTATTGATGGGACAGCAGACATTTCTTCTAAAGATAATTAGCTTGAAATTATAAAACCAGGATAAAAAATCATTTCCTGCTGCCTTTGAATGGTGAAGCCATAAGAGAACTTAAAAGAATATTCAGTCTAGTGGTTTATAAATTGGTTTTTAACTATGAAACTTTTTCTTTAAATAAAAATATACTGGGAAGCTCTCAAGTTTGGAGAACTCTATTGAAGAAAGAAGGGGCAGAGGGTAGCCTTACACAATACTCATGAGTATTTTTGTTCGTTTGTTTGTTTTTTTGGTGGAGGGGGCTCAAAGAATCCTTACCAAACCAATTCTAGGGAAAAAAATTTAAAAGACCACTATAGAGTCTAGCATCTTCATTTGACAAAAAATAAAGCACTTTCTGCTATGTGGTTTAAATGTCAAAATTATAAGTTTACTCTTTATCAAAGTAATAAGGCCCCCTTTCTTTGTGGCCTTTTTTTCTCATCTTAGATCATACAATAGCAGACTCTTATAGGTTATATTGTGTCCCCCCCCCAAAAAAAAATATTTAATCCACCCCAGCAGTGCCTGTGCATATGATGTTATTTGGTTTAAAAATAGGGTCTTTGAAGATATCATAAAATTAAGATGAGGTATTACTGGATTTGCATGGACTCTAATGCAAACTGACTGATGTCTTTATAAGAAAAGGAGGAGTGATGTGGGAAGAAGGCCATGTGAAGATGGAGGCAGAGATTAGATGATGCATCTAAGGATGCAGTAAACAGCAGAAACTAGAAGATGCAAGGAATGTTTCCATCTACAGGTTTCAGAGGGAGCATGGTCCTGCCAATACCTTGCTTTCAGACTTCCAGCCTCCATAACTGTGAAACATGAATTTCTGCTGTTTTAAGCTACTTAGTTTGTATTACTTTGTTACGGTAACATTAGGAAACAAGAGACCAACTGCATTTTTTTCTTTTTCTTTTCATTAATCACTGCAACCCATTATTATTAGCACAGTGCCTGACACCTAATAGGAATTCAGAATTCATTTTTTGAAAACTGAATTAAAGAATTGATGAACAAGCTCACTTTCTTGAAGACTGTGTGTATGTATGTATGTATGCTAAGATTTAAGAAGGAAAAGTGATTTTTGCTACAGTTGGTTCCTAACTAAAATTTGGGGGCTTGCTCTAACACATTGCCTAAGGGAGGGTTTGCGAACTATTAAAAGTGGGACAGCACGTCTTTTCACAGAGAAATAAGCAAGAAATGGAGAAGTATGCCAGCTGGAACTACAGGAGTGCTTGGAAAGTCTGGCTGTGATCTTATGAAATGGAATCCAGTCAGGGGCACCAGTAAATAGTCTTTCTGGAAAATGCTATTACTCGTGTTTTTAATGACCATCTTGGTTTTGTATCTTATTCAACATCTAAAACATCTATCTGGTTTAAATAAATACTCACACACAAGTCATTAACAGTCATTTGTCCTTAACACTGTTCTTTTGCTTCTCATTGAAAGCCAGATTTATTTGTTTCAAAGCACTTCATTAGATCTATTGCAAGAGTTTGAATTTGTAAATATTAAGATAAGCTGGTAAAGAGTTGAATTAAGGATTATAGGATTTATACCTATTAGGGAAATAGAACAAAACATTTTGAAGATATATAGTTGTTTGCATGTGGGATATTTTTGTCTTAGAGTAGTGCCTTGGAGATCAGATTCCATGGAGATAAAGGAGTTGCAAAATAAGTAATAACACAAGTGCTGTTACAGCCTGTCAAAGTACTCTATCAAAATGATATGTTTAACTTTATATTTATCACAGGTCTTTTGTAATAACTAGCCCATTTATAAATTGTTCAATTGACGTTAGCTAAGAACATAAGAAAGGTGACTTGATGCTAAAAATAACAGATAACTTTTTAAAACCAGTTTTATCAAGTTTCAAAAAGAATGATTCAAAGCAAATATTCATGCAGGTAATAATATCTACTTATTGAGATAAAGCTAAAGATAATTTTTTTTTTAAAAAGCATCTTTCTTCAGTTCAGAGAGCACTGTTTCTTTATTCTTATTTGGATTTACAATACAGTTTTTAAAAGTATTCCTTAAATATTATTTCTTAATCCTGTGAAGCTGTATTTTTCTATTGCATTCTTTCTACCATTTCCTCTTGGTAAATGTGGCCTGTGTACAACAGAACACTATATTCCAGCCCCTTGCAGAAACTCTGACCTTTCATAGAAGATATCTGCCAAATGAATACTCCATGCTGCTGTCTGTACAGCTTCAGTCATTGAAGGGACCAACTGGTCAACCATTTTCTTGGCTTTGAGGATATGATAATAAAGAAAATAGACAGGAACCGCCCTTATTCAGCTTATGTTGTCATTAATATAACAATATCTATCTTTATACATGGCTTTTAATACTTATTAATTAAACATTTACTCAGTTTATTCCATTTTCATGATGAGCCAAGACAACTCATATAGTTTCCAGCTGGCTCTTATCTTCTAAGTCTTGGTGAATGGAAGGCATGGAGGAAAGGCAATGTAGTGCCTACCAGCTTTAATTCCACCAAGAGAATGAGGACCACTGGCAAGGCATATGACCTTCTAAAGAAGAAAGAAATTTGAAAGTGGAATGCTGCTTCTTACATATGTCATGGCCTCTGAATCCCATAGAAACTGAATAAATATTCAAAATTTAGGGACTAACAGTGCAGAAAGAAATTCCTTTGCATGACAATTAAATAATCTGTATAATACATACTCACTTCATCATGCCAGTTTTCAGTGGAACTATCTTTTTGTGTTCCATGATGGGTTGCTGTGTTGGTCAGCAAGAGTCAAAGTCATTCTGGTGACTTCTGAAGAATGGCTTTATAGCTCAGAATGACTCCAAGAGTAGAAGGAAAAGGGCGTAAGCTGCCCTCTCACTTCTCTTACTGTCTCTCTAAGCCTTCAGAAAATCCGCTTGGAGAAAATTATCCCTTAGGAGGCCCTGGGGAGTAAATGAAGTCTTTATATTGATGTAACCCTTTTCATGCATTTTATGCTAATTGTTTGAACAAAGAACCTCTTATATAGGTATATGGAAGCAAGTGAAGATACTGCTAAATATGAATGGATTTAAGATACATAATTGAGGATAAGAACATTTTTAAGTGTGATTATCTGAAGCCCAGAAAAGATTAAGGATTTAGTATTAATTTATTGTAAAACCTTTTTTTAAGACATCTTTAATTACAGGGATTTTTATCATCAGTCAAAGATCATAGTGTGTATTTCATAATACCAATAAAGACTTTGTAGAGATAAATAGTTTTCAGTTTTGTCTCCTGACACCACATAATTCTGTTGAGATTTTGAGTCGCTAGATGCCATAACAGAAACCAAAAACTATCATTTTTGTCCTGGGAGAAGAGGCATATTGTATGAGTTTTTGGACAAAATAGAAAATTACTGAAGTAAGAAAATCTATAAATGGTGAGAAATAACCTTGCATTTCAGGACATAAAGGCATAGAGGGTAAATGATGACATGGAGAGTAAAATGAAAGAGGGGGCGAAGGAGTGAAAAGAAAATATTCATTCTCAAAAGCACTTCTTAATGCTTCTATATAAACATGGGAAGAGTGACTAAGAAAATAGAATAATGAGTAATCCCTGCTTACAATGCTAAGACATGTTGAAATAAATGTGGGCTGCACAGAGTCTTCTGAAAGGTTAGAAAAGTGAAGGGAATTCAGAAGAGCCAGTATCATGTAGAACAGAATTGGGGGTGGCTCCAGAGAAAATGAGAACCATAAGAGTTCTACAGAAGTTTAGAAGACACAGAGAATCATTGCTGCAAAGATATTACTTTTTCTCGGGCGTCTCTATGTTACTCATGGGAGCATTCACAGCAGCCTCGGTCAGATCCCGTGGGCGAAGCTCTTTTCATTTAAATGATTGTCACTTGAGGATCAAAAGGAAGAGCCCCAGGGACAGTGTGGAACCAGCCTGCTGCCTACTGCAGTATTTGATTTCCTGCTAAAGAGCCTCAACTGCCTCATAGAAGTGCTTTCCATGAAAACTGTTTCTTGATTATATGGATTAATTTATATGATACTGCCAATCTTTCAAAATGGTTCATACTAAAAATGGCTAATGACAGGGTTCCTCTCTTCATATGAAGCAGCCTGGGGGTCAGGTTTTGCCAGGGACAGCATGGTATGGTACAAAGATTTCCAATGGGATAACTGGGGTAGGAGAGTGTGTGTAGGCAGGATAAAAACACGCTTGGTGTTGAAATTTTATATTTGGAAGTAAAAATTACAACAGGGTTTATATTACGAACTACAGGGACTGAAATTCTTGGCTAGTCAGAATATACAGATTACAGTGATTTATGCTGAGAGGACATACTAGATCAGCTGGGAGCATGGAGGTGAAATTGTAATGTTTGTCAAAGGCAGATAGAGGCTTTTAAGTTTTATAGGATGGTGTAATTGAAAGAACAAGTCTTTTAGCAGGAAAAAAGTCTGTATTTGAATCCCAGCCCTGCTTATTGTATGGCCTAAGGCACATGATTTTTATTTTCCGAGTCTTAGTTCATTGATCCTTGAATTGGGGATAGTTGTATCTATACACAGAGCTAGACCATCATGTCTATATGTTAGTTTTTAAAAAAATTGATCATATTTCAAAGTGCCTGGCACATGCACTTACCGAATGGAAATTCATTCTCTTTCCCTCTCTACTTGTTTCTTTCACTCTTGCTCTTGTTCTCTCTCTAGCTTCCCATGTCTACTTTTTCCCTATCCAGCATATAAAAATACTTAAAAATTAGTTAAGAAACTAAAGAACAACTTCCATTGTTGCTGGGTCACAGCTTGTTACCACTCTCTCTTCTTGCCGTCACAATAAAACTTCTAGATTCACTTTCATTGTCTCCACTTTCCTGTTGTATAGTCAATCCTTTTCAGCTGGCTTCAGTCTCCATTGATGCACCATAAGCTGACTCATTAAGTTCCCTCATTTCCTCAGATTTCAGGATTTTCTAATGGACCTCGTTGCATATCTGCATCTATAATTGATGCACATCTTTAACTGATGTACTAGCCGCATGATCTTTAGTAAGTTATATAATTAACTCTTAAAGTTTCAGTTTCCTTGCTGTGCTATTAGTAAAACAATAACTTCAAAAAGGTTTGGTATAAGAGCTAAAGAGATATGAGGGGAAGGGTCTGATCTTCAGGTGAACTAGCATTATAATTATTCTGGTGCATCCTTCCTTGACAATCTCTCTCTCAGCTTCCTGTCTGATCACTCCTTTCATAGTCTTCTTACAATGCTTATTTTCTTCTGCCCCAAAAATATCACCATTTTCGTAGTTCCATCCTTAGTCCCCTTTCCTACTCTTTTAGTAAAGTCTGTTGGACATTATCTACTTCAGTAGCTACAACTACTTTTTATTACCGCATGTGTGGTCTCTGAATGACCTGCTTCAGAATCACAGAGGAACACTTAACAGAAATGCAGATTTGGGGCTCATCCCCAGACACTCTGTTGCTCCATCTTCTGATGAATTCCAAGTATGTATCACCATCTCAGATCTCTTTGTTGAGTGCCAGAACCAAGTGCCCTATTTTCTGAGATCATCTTGGCTCAAATGTTTCCTAAGCATCACAAGTTTGGGGCGTCCAGAACAGAACTTGTCTTCCCCTGCTCCTCCACATCCCATGACTTATTATCATGATGTTGATCACAAAGCTCCCCCAGTTTCCAGCCCTGGGCACCTCCCTCTCTCTCACCACCATATCCCAGCAGCCGCCAATCTCCTCTTTTCCTTCCTCACTACCTTCTTGTATCTCTCACCTGGATAATAATGTATCCTCAGCGTGTCCCAACAATAGTTTCATCCCTCTTCCCTTTATCCTCCACCATACAGCAGGGGTGCATAATTCTGCTTTAAATAGCTCACTGGCTTCCCCACATGCGTTTGAATAAATTCCTAACTTCCTAATAATGTTTCAGGGGCCCTGAGATGCAGCTATCTCTAAGGGTTTGCAGTTGACTGAAGGTCTCCTGTTCTTGCATGCCTCCAGTCCTTCAGACGTGTTATCCTTAATGCCTGGGTTTCCACTCTTAGCCTAACACCTACTACAACTGAAGCATTATTTCAAGGGTCACCCCTATAAGATCTCTTCAAGAAACTCTTCTCCCTCATCTGAATGAAGAGTTATTCCACAGCAATGTGTACTTTCCTTTTTCACGGGGCTATTCATCATGTGAGGTGATTGTCAGAGTACGTGTGTGCACTTCTTGCCTGTGAATATGAGAACTTCCACCTTACATGTTAGTATCCTCCACACTTTCTACATTGTAGGTATTCATTAGATGTTTGCTAACGATGATCATGACATTATGAGTGGAGAGAAGGATGACACTCAGAATTTCTTAGTGTAATAAGTCATGGTTTAGCAAACTTTTCCTAGTATTTAAAAAATGTTGGTGAGAAATGTTCAAAAATCATCTGCTCCTTAAAATATTAAGCATAAATATTTAAAACATAACTCAAAACTTAACTATGAATGTCATGCAGCATAAATGCTTGCGAGTGTTAACATCTGGTTAGCTTGAAAATATGCGAAAGTGTGAGTATTAAGATGCACTTCACAACCAAACTTGTCTAAACTCCAAACCATAAATTTGTGGAAACAAGGAGAAATCAAAACACAAGACTTTAAAACCTAAATACAGGCCAATCAGTGGACAGACAATGAAAACATATCCATCCTGATGTCTTGAAAAGGAATAAGTAATTCCTCATTTTTTTTAAATGAGTGCTGCAATCCAACAGCAATTGATAATTTCCTTCACTTAAAATAAGCCAACACATATCAGAAAAAAAAAAATTCTATGTTTTTACCTATGCATTTAAAGAATTAATAATAGCCAATTTGGATAGTTTTTTGAAGGTCTTAATGTATTCAGACTATGCAGTCTATATACTACCCATTAGAAGTAAAAGTAAAATATCTATCAATTTACTGTTATACAGTTTTAAAAAGAGAATAAAAATAAACTCTGTATTCCTTATTCTCTGAATAACCTTTTTCAATCCCTGGCTGAAAGTCAAGACTTCAGCTAGCTTTGAACACATATTACTAGCTTTTAATAAAATTGGCACTATAAATCCATTTTAAATGATGAGCTTGGAGGGGTGTAAAGAGCTTTAGATTAATCTTGTCTCGGCCACTTACTAAAAGTGTGAACTTGGGCAAATCACTCATCCTCAGTTCATTCCTTTGTTAGAAATAATAATTCCTGTCGTGCTTACTTAAAAGTTATTTTTTTATAAAATGATAAAAATACATGCAAACTGTTTTGGAAGACTTCAAATACATATAAATGAATGGTACTCATTATAAGGAATACCTTGCAACCTTGCAAGCATATTTTTTCAAAGTCTGACCACGTATAGTCCCTAATTTTTAAGTGAGGGTCTTCTGTAACTCCTTGGATTCCACAAAGAGAAACATGATGATCTGAGGGTGTCTTTATTCCTTGAGAAAATGCATGTGTCGCAGACTCCTAGATGCACCTGCCTAGCACAGGTCCTTGAGTTTCATTCAGAGCCTCACCCAAATGCTGCTGGGAAACCCCAGGATGTCTCCTCTGAGCTCAAAATCAGTTTTCGCATCCTCTGATCTCTGACTGCTTGGCTGACTTTTACTGTTTGTGAAGACACTTGTGACAGTCTTGCGAGGCCCTTATTGCCAGTTTCCCTAGTGGAAATGGTGATGTATTTATTTGCCAAGAGGCGCTCTCTCCTGATGCCCACTATGCAGCATACCCTCGAAATGGAAAATAGGTACTGAATTTCCCAGAATCCTTCCTAATGAAACCACATAATAGTCTTCCAAACTGTGGGAAGAATACTTCTCTCTCCTGTTCTATACCATTCTTAATTGCCTGGCAACTAAAGGATCCTTCTTGTTGCCCCAGAGACCCCATAAAATCCCTCAGGAAAATAGTTATCCCGACTATGTGACCTCACTATTAGAATCAATCAGTCCCTGAGGTTGGGCAGGGAACCATTACCTGAGACAGATGCCACCTGCTATTTCTATCCCAATGCTCCCAGCTCCTCCTCCCAAGTGAGGTTCTAACTCCTCTTCCTTCTTTAGCCTTGGAAATTAAATCTCTGGGGTGACTTCCTCAATGGTGTTCAGACATTGTTCTCTTTTTTTGTATGCTATAGAATTTAATTTTTAATTTTATTCTTTAATTTTTTTGACTAATTTTTAATGTCTGTGTCCCTTTCTAGAAGTAAGCTACTTATTTTCTAAGGGTAGGTTTGTGTCTATTTTGCTACCTTTCAGTATTTAGCCCATACCTTTGAAGAATTATCTTCAAAAAATAATTCTCGAAGAATGAATGTCATGTTCAAACAATATATATGTATTTTTATGTGAAATACCCAAACACACACATATATATATACTACATACACATACATATATACATGCACATCCGCATAAACAGTATGGTATAGTATTCTCAAAATTATATAAAAGTGAGTGAAGAGTTTGCCTTTATAAAGCTTGGTGTCATTCCATTTTTTTTTAACAAGAATTATCTAAAGTTTTATAATCAGAATTAAAGGTGTAACACATAAAGAATTAATCAGGAAATGCTAACTGGAGTATTTTACTGAGGCAGGTCTGTGATCAGTTTTAAAGAAATTAACGCATTTACAAAGTAAGCTTTTACAAAATTTGGGGCCTACATAAGAAAACATACCTTCTGGGTACCTCATTCCTTATGTTTACATAGTGATTTGTTTCAATGTGCTTATAATTGTGACTGTCTGAGAAAAGATTTTAGTTCTAGGAAAATTTAATCTAGCTGCATAAAAATTGCAATTTTTTCTAAAGTTTGTTTTTTTAAAAATGGCTTTACTCATTTAAATTGTACATATAAAAGTGTACAATTTGGTGAATTTTAATGTACCCATAAAATTATCACTGTAGTCAAAATAAGAAGCACAATCAGCACCCCTAAAAGTTCCCTTATGTCCTTTAGAAGTCTCTCCCTTCACTTCTTCCCTGTCCCCTTGTTCCCAAGCAAACACTGCTTTGTTTTTTAATCACTATTAAATAGTTTATATTTTCTATAATTCTCTATAAATGGCACTCAGTTTGTCTAACTTCTTTCATTTAACATAATTAGTTTGATATTTATCTATGTTGCTGGATGTTTCACTTATTCATTCCTTTTTATTGCTGAGTAGTATTCCATTGTATGGGTATACCACAATTTGGATATCCTTTTATCTGTTGATGGATGTTTGGGTCATTTTCAGTTTGTGGCTATTACCAAGAAAGTTGCTATGATTGCCCATGTGCAGATATGTAGGCAAATATATTGCTTTCATTCCTCTTGGATAAATACCTAGAAGTGGAATTGCTAGGCCACATGAGAAACATATATTTAACTTCACAACAAAGTGCTGAACTGTTTTCCACATGGCTGTACCATACTGTATTCCTGTAATGTGTGAGTTTCAAGGTGGACCTCATTGCCAGCACCAGGTATTCTCAGTCTTTTTACATATTGCCCTTTAACATTTGATCAGTTACATATTCACATGATTATTAAAGGGATTTCTTAGACAGCTTCATAAAACCTCCCCTTCATAACTTACCTATGTTTCATCCAAATAATGTGATAAGAGATCCATAATAAAAAATCAGTTAAAAACTAGTGCTCCTTATTAGATATTCATAGCAGTAGAAGCCACACATTTCCTCCCTTTCCTCAATGTGCCATCAATACAGATCAATGCAGGTGAAATATGAATGTTTGCAAAAGAAGCAAACTACTGAAAGAAGATAAACTGCCAAGCTCACTTGAAAAAATAAAGTTACACACACTAAACAGTAAACAGATTCAGTGAATAGTAGAGAAAATCAGAACATGCTGAAATGGTAAGGAAAGTTTTCCTGAAGCAGGTTCACTTGAACTTACCCTGAAAATAGAAAACCTATCTGAACAGCTGAAGAGAAGAAGAGTATGCATGAAGGCATATGTTAGGGTAGGATTACTACTGGAACAATAATTCCAAATCTTGGTGGCTTAACCTCGTAACTGTTCATTTTTTACTCACACCTCAGGATTCAGGGAGAGGTCTTCCAAAGGAAGACACAGGAACCCAAGTTCCAGATGCATTATGTCATTGGAATCCTCTATTGCATCCTTCACATCTGGCTGGAGCTGGCGGAAGAAAGACAGGGAAGTAGGGCACTGGCATGGCCGACTGAGGGGGAAAGGTTGGGGGCTAGACATGGAAGTTGTGTGGATCCTTTCTGCCAGCTTTCCAGTGGCACAGCATGGGAACATGGGGACATGGCTCTATTTATGTGCAGAAATGATGGAAAATGTAGTTTAAGCTACATTCCCAGTTGGGAAAGGAAATGCAATTGGTGAACACATGGCAGTGTCTCTGCTGCTTGTCTGGAGGTTTGAAAGTGAAACATGCAGTGATGGGGTGGCAAGGATCTGGTGGAGATGTAGGAAGCTGGTAAAATGTGTCAGGGAATGTGGGAGGAAGGAGAGGAGGACCTTGAATGCCAAGATTAAGTACTTTATATTTCCTTTGGGGAAATAAAGCCAAGATGTCTTTGTAAAAGAGGACAATACTTACTTACTGCTTAAAGGTAAGCTGACATGATGACATATTTAAGTAGTCTTTCAAAGTCCATAAAACACTTGAGTATTTGACTCATTTTGTTAACTATGGTAGTGAAAGAAAATGTGTTGTTTTGAGAAATAAAGTTTCTACAATTGAAAGTCTTTTTTTTTTTTTTATTTTTTCTGTGCAATGACCTTCTCTGGAAAGTTCAAAGTTTTTCCACAACTTTTTGAACTTTGCTAAATATTCCCTCCATAACCACTGGAAGGAAAATTAATTTCCTTTATCCATCTTTTTCCTCTCTCAACAGAATATATTAATACATTATTAACTATAAAGGAAAGGAAACCACAGGATTTCTTAGAACACTTCTCTTCTTTGCAGTCCTGCTGTGTTGTAACTAAGGATATAGTATTACCATCTGTGCTAATAAAAAATAACATTTTTATGCATGAACAATGTTGATATGTAGAATGATAGAGTGTTGTTTCAAAAAAGTAAAATCAAGTCCAGTTTTGTTTCTTTTTCCTGAAGATTACATTTTTGCCTTATCCATATCTTCTTCATCATTAATATGTCTATTGTTTCCTGTCTCCCTGTGAGAACTCTGCTTCTCACCTTAGGATTTTCTATCAACAACCCACTTCTAGAACCAGTTTTCTGTTCTTCATTACATTGGTATTCTCTCCCTCTCTCTTTTGAAATGGTCTTCTCAGTGCTTTTGAATCCAATTTGAATCTTATTTTATTAAATTCCAGGGCAATTTTCCACCATTCCTTAGCTACTTACATTCATCACGTGTAGTTATTTTACCTCCCCATATTTTCATTTCAGAATCTTAAAATTGTGCTTTAGATATTTTTCTCCAACTCTATTTTTATGCATATTTTCACATGACTACATATGTCCAAAAATGAAGTATGTTTTCCTTCATTATTTCATTCTTTTCAACCTTCAAATAACTGCTCATTTTTCCAATGATATTTTGACTGAGATGGTTGACTTGATATTCAAATTGAATACTTAGCCTTCCTCATTCTTCATCTCTTCAGATCAGATTCTAACAAACATGGATCCAAATAAATTCTTTATAATTAGAAGACTCTTGTAATTTAATCACTGGGAAGCTACTCATCTAACTTTCTCCTATCACCTTGAGTACATATTTGTTTTGTCATTTCCTAAACCACACTATTCATTATCAGATATGAAAAATATTTCAAGTTTTGATTAAGTATAAGGGCAATAAATTGTCTTTTATTTTGATTATCCATTTTTATGAAATAATAACCATTCTTATGGAATTATTATTGAACAAGTAAGGACATAAAAACACTTTATCAATTTTAAAAAGGGAAAACAACCATAGCATATTTCTCCGTGTGTGTATATATATATATATATATATTTTGTGCTATCAACATTTTATGGCATATACATTAATTTCTATAACTATTGAAAAAGTCACACTTTTTGCCTCCAAGTAAGAGGAATTGAGTTTTTCATACACTTTTCTTAAAAATATTTTTATTATAAACAATGACAAATACACGAACATTTTTGACATCCAAACATTCTTGACATCCAAGCATTCTTGACATGGGTGCAACTCACGGCTCACAATATCATCATATATTTCATTGATCATTGACCATGATCATTTTTTTTGAACTCGCATCGCATCTCTCCATCAAAAGAAAAAAAAAAACAAACTCATACATGCCATACCCCTTACTACTCCCTGTCGTTGTCCACTAGTATTTCAGTCTACTCAATTTATTTTAACCTTTGTTCCCCCATTATTATTTTTTATCTATATTTTTTCTCATCTATCTATACCGTAGATAAAAGGAGCATCAGACACAAAGTTTTCACAACCACACAGTCACATTGTATGTTCATGCACTTTTAATTCATTAGTCTATATAACTCCTGCTGTTTTTGAAAAAGACATAACACAATTAGATGAAAGTGAAATGTTTCCATTGGGCAACTGATAGAAGTAAGGAAGGAAGAAGCAGTAACTCAGAATACTATGTGGGACTTTTCTTTCCCCACTGTTAACCACATTTACATCTTCATTATTATTATTTAAACTGCACTCACCCAATTCTCACTTTTTATCACAGTTAATCATTTGGTCTAAAGCTATTTCTATTAATTTCTAGATTGTTCTGTTTTATTTCACCCTTTTAAATATATTGTCTGATTAAGACTGCAGAGGGAGAATGAGATACATTTGGATTTAATTAATTTACTGTTGCTTACTATGCAGAGATTTGGTTTTTTATGGTCATTATTTTTTAATGGTTGATTCTTTATCAAAGATTTTTATTTATTTGTATTTTGTTTTTGGTGTTTTAAAGTGAAGATTTGCATAAGCCATATCCATCTTTTTATTAGAGTCAAGAAATTTCTTTTACATTACTTGCGCAATTGATTTAATTATAGCATTAGGCTTTAAAGAACAACCTTTTCATGCTTCTAAACTATTATATATGTTACATGTAGTATTTCTTTCTGAGTGCTCTGTGCTGGAAGTGATTTGACTCTGATTAAGTTATAATTATTAAACTTCTGCAGAATAATATTACCAGCAAAGCCTGCCACATGAAAAAAAGAATAATTTCCCCAGTGAAAATTAATTTTTTAATTACATTTTCAATATCACTGCAATGACTTACTTATTGCTAAGTGTTTAAAAATTATGATATTCATTTTAATGATAGTTAAATTATAATAAATATATTGTTTTTTCTATTTTAGAACTAATTTTGAAATATAAAATCTTAGCAATAATTTTAGATTAAGTAGACTTTGGGTAAACCTTGTAACCTCTTTAGAGAGGTATTAATAATCTCTGACAATTTGGGGAATTTTATAAAATGTTTCCTTACTAAAAAGGCATTATATTAGGGTTCTCCAGTTAACAGAACAGGTAGGAACTATATACACATACACACACACACACACACACACACACACACACACACTCACACTCCTATATAAATAAATATATATATGTAATGTAAATATTATGAGTTTTTTATAAGAATTGACTCACATGACTATGGAGATGGGCAAGTCTCCATTCCATAGGACAGACTGCAAGCTAGGAATTTTGATGAAGATTTTCAATGAATTCCCCAGGAGAAGTTGGCAGAGATGGAAATTTTCCCTTCTCACTGCTGAAATCATCACTTTTCCTTTTAAGGCCTTCAGCTGATTGGACGAGACCTCCCTTATTGTTGAAGGCAATATCCTCAGTTGATTGCAGCTATAATCAACTTACTAATGATTTAAATCTACAAAACTTTCTCACAGTAACAATCAGGCTGGTGCTTGCTTGACCAAACAACTGGACACCATAACCCAGCCTAGTGGACACATGAACATAACTATCACAGGTATATAATACACAATTTTAGACCATGAAGGCAACTGAGAAATAATTTACAACAAGAATCAGCAAAGTACAGCCCATAGATTAAATCCAACCAGCATCCTCTTTTTGTAAATAAAATTTTATTGGAACATAGCTACACCCATTTGTTTATATATTGTCTATAATGGCAGATTGAATTGTATGGCCTGCTAAGCCTGAAATACTTACTATTTGACCCTTACCAGAAAAAAAAAAAAATCCCAACCCCTGATCTACAGCAAGAACTTATTCTATAAGGAGGAAGTTCCTTAGAGTTATCTCATCTGAGAGGTGAGGGTGTTGGGATATATGCTGTATATACACAGTTCCTGTCAGTAATTGTTTGAAGTCTGCTCCTTGAGGGTATTAATTCTCTGATAATTCTGGTTTGCTTATACATGAGCAGAGCAGGTTTCAATAACCAAAACTATCTGAGACAGAGAGATGCAAGTACTGGCAGTTGGAGGTTGAACTGGCATAGACTGAAATGGTAAAGGCAGAGAGGTTATGGGTGAAGTGACCAAACAGTGTCTGCTATAATCCATACCTAGCACTATTCAGATCCATAGGTGACCCCATAAATTTCTTTTTTCTTAAAGAACTTAGAATAGGAGGGTAAGTGGGAGATGTTACAGTTCTGACTGGTGTAAATGATCCTAAAGCTATGATTAATAATCATCTTCTCTCACCTCAACATCCATCCTAAATTCTTCTCACTCTTGGACAGCAAGTCTGTATATATAGTTGCTTGTGCAGTGGGGTAACCAAAACCTTCATCCCAGTGGGTCCGAACCCCTAGTTACCATGCCCTTTTCAGACAGAGATTGCTACAATTGCCCATTCATGGTTATCACCACACATGGAAGCATCAAGATCTCCTTTGTGCGTTCCTTGAGTTCTAAGACATACATCTCCTTGTTCTCATTTTGTATCGGTACACCTTTCTCTTCATGATAATCAGGGCTAATTATCTTTAACAGTATAGTAACTCCTTCATTTGCCTTCCCTTCTACAAGTATGAAGATGCCAAAATGACCAGGCAGTAGCCATAGCTTAGTAGAACCCTTAATGCATCCCCTTGGTACAAGCATCGACTTACCCTCGCCCTGGCTGGGAATCAGGGCATTTTATACAGCAAAATCAAATTTGCAATGATGGAAAGCACAGATTGTCCTAGTGACTCACTGGGGAGATAAAAAATAGAGGCACCACTGCTTCTACCTTTTGGTAGAAGCTATGTATTTTAGCAATTCAGGTGCTGATGGTTGGAATTGGGGGAAGGCATGGATTAATGTGATAAAGCCTGAGCAGGTATGGATCAGACACTGATAGCATCTTCTATAAGCAACTGGTCCAACATCACAGAACTCTTCTGTGGTAGAATGGAAACAAGAACCCAGGTTTTCTGACTTCTATTTTAGTGACCCTATATTATGCCATCCTCCCCATACCCCACATTTTCCTTAGAGAATGTTGATCAGCATATACACAAGAGGAACATATTTTAAATGTGTCCCAATCCACTCTATGACAGCCTTCCTCTTTGTTGCTAGACCAAAGATAAAAGAAAAACAATTTTTGTCTTTTCTCCTCTGGGCTCAGAAAATGGAGTTCACTAAGTTAGGACAATGTTCTTATGTGGGTAGGAGGAAGAAGAGAAAAGAAGAGTAAATTGGACTTTTTTTCCACTAATGAGAGGGAAAGAAACAGAAAAGAAAGTGGAAGCTTTGTGCAATAAGTAATGGTTTTTGTAATCACAGGGACTGACAAAAGTTAGTTTTCAGTTAACCATGGCAATGACAGAATAGAAATCTCTGCACGTCCATTGGCTTATGTGTTCAATTTTAGAACTTCCAAAACAATTTTGTCAGGTGTTCCTTGCTCTCAACACTACTCGGCCTCATTTCTCTTGGGGAAGAAGTCACTCACTGCAGTGTCCTTAGGGAAAGGACAGATCGGTACGAGAAGGTCTCCCCCAGTGCAGGAACACACACACTCACACATCCGCACACTTATACAAGGAAAAGTACTTTCTTCCTTCAGTGTGCCCCAGTTGCTAAGCCATGTGTACCAGTCTCTCTATATTTATGACAGTGGGGGTAAGGAAGACTAAAAGAAAAAAAGGTGGAAGTCGACAACACAGGACTGGAGCACAGAAAGCCTGTATGTGAGTTTAAAAACAATCCCAAAGCTCAAGTTAAGGCAGTTTGCTTTTAGTTAGTGGCTTTTGGCCTCATTCCATGGACTCTTAATGCGTCATACATGCTTTTTTTTTTTTTTTTTTTCAGCTCACCATGGATATATTTTTAGTTTCTATTCTACTGACTTGTATTTGAAACCTTGAATGCATTACCAGGCTTAAATCTTCAACTGGTTGTGAATTCAGAGTTCTCTGTCTTTCTAGCTTCCCAATTTTATTAGCTTAAATTACTAACTTAAATTTATCAACAAGACAAGTTTCTATGACTAGTCTATAGTAAACTTCTTGCTGATTCCCAGCATTGGGATAAATGTGACCAGGAAATTCTAATTTCTTTTCCTTTTAAGGAATGGTTAGCAGCACCCAGGAGTTTGCATTTTCATCTTATTTCAATAATATTGAATCAAATCTTCATCTTTCCTCTCTTTCCATGGTAGCTCATTCATAAATAGTTCTTCAGCTAATTATATAAGAGGAAATATTTGAAAGTTTTTGTTGAAGTTGTTTTAAAAATAGGCATTTTAGTCATCGTTCTGGATGACCAACAGAATATTTGTAATTCTGTTGTAATTCAGAATTTTTTAATTCTGAAGTGAAGCTATAGCCATAACCCCAAAGATCATGATACAGAGGGCCTAGAAATTTGCAGTTTCAAAACCTCTCTTGATGGTTCTGGTGACCCTCCAGATGTAAGAAAGCAATGGTGAAGAAAAGATGCCATTTGACTTTAAAAGACTTGTGTTCTACTACCAACTAAAAAAGTTTATGAATATGTGATATTAGATTTGTGACTTTAATCCTTTGTACCCTGTTACTCAATATATGAAGTTGGATAAGGTTCCTATTACTATGATTGTTCTCTTTTGGTTGAAATGGGCAGAGACTTACTCAGTTAGCTTAATAAAGTAGGTATAGCTCTAGGGATCACCTACATCCTTCTTTCCTTCATGGACCAGAAGTGTCTTTCATTATATTTTGGCTTCTTTCTGCTCCCTCAGAACCTTGATTTGCCATGATTCCTTATGACCCTGATTTTGCAACTCTAGACTTTACTCTTAAAGGGTCTTTTATCTTTACCTACTTCTGCTCACTGCTTGATTCTTGTTCTTCCTCAATTCACATTTTTAAAAAAGAGAATCTGTTGGTCCCAGCTTTATCTCTTGTGCCAGGCTACATCATACAGTGCCAAATGGTCTATGACCTGCCTGTCCTTGGCTCAGCACTCACCTTTTGCCCAAGTAGTTGGGCCCAAAATGCACAGGGTCAGGTGAAATTAAATATGGTTCCCTAACAGGTATCCTGCAGAAGGGACTTTAGACTTTCCCTTAAAACAGTGTGTGTGAGAGTTACACTGTGAAAGTCAATTTAGCAACAAACACTTCACGCTTAAAGGAGATGATAAATATGAAGATACCTTGTGAATTATGAGATCTTCTCATACATGAGTTATTACTGTCATTATTTTTAAAAAACACTCTCAACATTTCATTAATGTTCCATTCTAATGTAAAAGCCAAAAGTTAATAGTAAAGTAAAAACAATAAAATAATTTTTTTAAAAAAGCTTTCTGTCAGTAGAGTGTAGTTTGAAAAAATCTTCGTAAAGGAACCAGATGAATTGCTCTCTGACTAGCTTATATCTATCCATTGCATATTTATTTATGTTTGTATTATTCATGAGCTTATCCTTTATTTGTAATCTGTGAAGATGATTAGATCATCAAAAATACTGAGTTTTTTGTTTAGTTGTCTTTTTTAGTTGTTTTTTTCCCGCAGTTTTATTTACTGGGTTTTTGTTTTGTTCCTAATTTTGCTTTAAAATTTTTGGCAGATGAACAATTGTCGTACCAGATGAGATGAGGAATATACAGGCCATTAAGTTAATATAAATAGGATTTTCAAAGTAATAATGTTGCAGATGAATCACTATACTCTGAAGATATTTAGAAACTCTAAATGCAATATTTTCCTTTGATTAATTTTATAATATTTCTTATATCAAAATAAATCCTGAAGTTTTCTTGAGATATAGCTTTTATTGTCTGCAATTTCCATATTCTACTTCCAAGTCTTTGCATTTCTGAAAAAGGATGTAATGCACGTTTCTGTGAAGAGAATCTAGTATCGTTCACAACTAATTAGTAATTCTTAAAGAATTACTGTTGTCTGACTGTAAATCATTCTTCAGTAAAACTTTGGTTTATTTTGTTATGATCACCAAAACCAGAGATTAATAGATGACTATCAGTTTTATGGTATAACTTTAAAATACACCGATAACTAATTTGCTACCTTCCAATAAGAAATATAATTATCAAGAGGTGGGGGCCCCATGCTTGTCTACCAGTGCATTCTGTATCAGTGTACACTATGTCCGTGGGAAACCAAGTTATAATCAGAGGTCTTGGGGATCACGGGATTTTAGAAAGCAAGGGGAGCTGGCAACAAATTTGACGATATACCGATTTTCTTCATCACATCTTTCTATATTTGTCCTATTTCTTTACTATCTCTTATTTATAATAAATGTTTTTAAAGGCAGGTTGTGAAAATGAGGGGGAAATGATGTTCACTTTGTTGTAAAACAGCATTCTTAATAAAACTTATAACGGAGTAACTTGTGCTCTCAGCCCGAGATCCTGTCTCCATCTTTCCCACTCACCACCCCATCGATCTTCCCAGCATGGGCGCCGGGGTGAATGAGTTGGGCAGATGGCCAAGGTGTAGACTGAGGCTGCATCATGGAGTGGATTAAAGCTTGAATAAGCTTATGCTGAGACTTTATAAAATAGAGGCAGTGCCTACTCTTTAGAATTATTACTTATTTATCCTTCAGTTAACTATCTATTTAAATGGAGAGATGATTAGATAGATGGATGGATGGATGGATGGATGGATGGATGGATGGATGGATGGATGGATGGATAAATAGGTGGATAGGTGGATAGATGGACTGATAAAGATGGACAGATAGATGATTAATAGATAGATAGAAATCATTATTTACCTATTCAAAAACTATGTGATCTTTCAAAATAGATAGTGTGTTTCTTAAGTAATGGACAAATTTTTATTCCTTTTTCTAATCCTCTGAACACCTAACACAGTGGCATTTACAGAGCAGATTCTCAAGAAATCCTTGCTGAGTCTAGTGAGTAGATGGAGCAGGAGGGAGAGTGTGCTGACTAGTCCATAAGCTAGAAATGCCTCAGCAGCAACCCATGTGACTTTCTAAGTGAAAGTTCAATGAGATAACCCTAAGATGGATGGGTATTTTACTCAGAACATGAGCATACTTTGTATTCTAAAAGTTTCCTCCAAAAAACAACTGTGGTTAAAGAGGAAATTTTAGGTTGTCAATATGATTATAGAATAAAATTTTTTCCAAAAATCCGTGAAACTGCATGACACACACAGTGAACCCTAAAGTAAACGATGAAGTATAGTTTTTGAAATGTGCTTTTATCAATGCAACAAATGTACAACACCAAGGCAAAGTGTTAATTATAGGGTAATATGCACAAATCCTGTATTTCATGTATGATTGTTCTGTAACTCACAACTTGTTTAAAAAAGAACAAAATGATAGGAAACAAACTGCCAGGAACTCGAACAGCCTCATACTCATTCTTGTGCTTTCCTGGGCCCTAGAGAATGCCTGAACTTTCTCACTCTGTTCCTAAGGTTGTGGTCTACTTATATTCTTGTTACAGGGAAGAGGCTGTATTTATGACTTTGACATTTTCTAAACAAAGCCGGAAAAATCTTAGAATAAGACTAAAATGAAGAGGCAAACTAGGAAGATGAATTAAGAGGATTGGAGGCTTAAAAAAATCATTTCTGACTTTAAATTCTAGTTTAAAAAATTTTTACTCTTAAGCATATTCTTTGAAGTATTACTTTCTAATAGAGAAGCTGAATATCTCTAGACAAAATGGTATTAGATGACATTGGGCATTTCATGTGTCAAACAGTGTGCTATACATTTATCTACATAAATGGAAAATAGACCAAAGCTTTTTGGAGAAACAAGCAGAAGGAGGATACAGTTGCTCTACAGGAAATAAAATGTAATAAAATGCCAAGGTAATTAACAGACAATGGTACCTCACAAAAATAGAAAAATAGATCAGAAAAAAAAAGAGATCTGAAGTAGATCCAAGAATATATGAGAATGAAATACATGATAAAATATGGCATTTCAAGCCAGTGGATAAAAGATGGATAATTATGTTAGTGCTATGGATATACCAGTAATACTTTGGAAAAAAAATTATTATTATTTTCACAACATATTTCACAACATATTCAAAAATGTTGAATTTTAGAGGCATTGGAGATCTAGAGATTAAATACATGAATATGATCTATGAACAAAAAATTTGAACAAACCTTACATGTCTTTTAACACAAATATATTTAAAATGAGATAACAGAACTATTTGATTAGATTTATGTGAAGTTCTACAAAAGGTAAAATTAATCTTTGGTGAAAGAAACCTGATAGTGGTTGCCTCGGGCAGGGACGTGAGGATGCTGCTGCTGGATTGATGGGATCTTTTTGGGATGATGGAAATTTTTTAAACCTGAGAATGATGAGTATTTGAATGTATCCATTTGTCACAATTCATTGATCTATACACTTATGAGCTACACATTTCACTGTAAGTAAAATATACTGAATACAAAAAAAATGAAAGGAGACAATCTATATTTATGATATATTGAACTCAGAACTCACCTGGCCCTGAAAATTGACAGTTAGAAGATATTCCCAGTGCTGTTTAGAACATGATATCATTGTTATAACGAAAATTCCCGTGTATATATGGGTATTTGTGTGTTATTATAATCATGGGAGAATTTTGGAATGAGAAGGATCAAGCTTTTAATTTGAAGGTACTAAGATATAATTTTACCTTTTACTTTGTATTCTTCTAAATTATGCAATGAGAACATTTGTGTTTTCTACTTTGTTGTTTGTGATCTCTGCATTCTTAAAATATTTAAAAATAAAATTAAAAAATGCCACACGTTACATTATTTTATTACTCAGTAATACAAAATTGTTGATGAGAACATACTCTGAATATTGAACAGTCTCACTATTACGGAATATCTATTTTTAAAAGAAATCATCATCAAATCTTGTGACATAGATACTCTAAACAAAAATTAAGTCTAAAAATGTTAAAATGTTACATCAATATGAAAAATGAAAAGCTGGTAAAACACTTCCTTATTTGTAAATGTCATGGAAAATTATCAAATCCTTAGACACTAAGGGCTGAATTGTTCATTTGTTGAAAATTTAGGCATGAAATAACACAAGTACCTAAGAAAAAAAAAACTCTAAAAACATGTGCAGTCTTATTTGATGATGGGACTATTAGAGAGAGACTTTAAATTTGTCAGAACTCTTTTTTGGGGGTGGGGACACGGGCAGGCAGCTGGAATCGAACCAGGGTCTCCGGCATGGCAGGCGAGAATGCTGCCACTGAGCCACCGTCACACCACCCTGTCAGAACTTTTATGCACACAAAGCATGTTCAATAATTTGAGTATTACAAGAATACCTCTTAATTTTGTTGCACATTTATTTCAAATGATGTGCATTTTCATAGATCATATTATATTATTAGTCTTATTTTAAAACATCAAGAACATACATGATTTTGAAAATAGATGTAGCACAGTGATCCATCCTGCTTTGCCCAGCAGTAACCCGAAATCTATTTGGGGGACAGGAAACACAATTCATATTTTTGTACTTGAAATTTTATATGAAGAAGTGATTAAATATGAAAGGTGACTTAAATGAAAAATGATATTTTAAGGAAAACCTCCTGAATGTCAAAATTCAAATTCTATGTCTAGGAAAACATTACTTTTCTCCAAAATTCAGCACTGCCCTTTCTAGAGACTTCCAGCACTATCTTTAGGACTTTGTCATTTCTTCTGTGCTCACACTATTTTAACCCATATTCTATTTCCTGGTCATCATTTTCTACCCATTCTAATTTATGCTACTAACTGTTGTTGGACTGTATCCCAAATTAGCGAATTCTATTATCTCTCATGAGTTTCCAGAGGTAATTGGTATATTTTTCTGTTGAAAAATTAACTCCACTAGCCACAAAGATAAATAGTCACATTCCAAGGCTTAGAAGAGCTCAGAGTCCAAAGGTAATGCAGTCATGTAAATACATAATCTCACCGTGGTATCGTACATACAAAAATATTGGTGTGTAGTATATGCAATTCTGGTCTCAGAAAGGGGAGATTGGCCCTGTCTCAGTAGGCTAAGAAGAATCACAAAGGAAAAAACATTTGCTCTAATCCTTGAACCTTGCCCCCTTGTTTGTCATGGTCTTCCAGGAATGTGTATCCTGATGCTATTTCTTTAGGTAGCTCTTGGAGAGCTTGGGAACAATGGGACCTGAAGAGTTTTACCTTGGTTGAATGTATGGTTTATTAAGGTCACCTCAGTGCTAATGCAAATGAAGGATTGCCTAGGCAGGGAAAGGGGTGGGAGGGTCAAGAGGTAGGAAGACCAGTTATAAGACTGATAATAAACATCTAAACTAAATTTATGATCGTAGCAAAAAAGAGAAGAGAAAAAGTTAAATACATGAGATGTGATGAAAAGTCTGCAGCATTTAATGACTACTAAATATGACGGGTTAGCGTAAGTGCAGAGCCTGAGATAAGAACAATAACCACGTTTCTGTCTTGGAGGTCTGGGTGAATGGTGGTGCCATTATCAAACAGCAGTGTAGAGAAAGAGCAGGTTTGGAGGAAAATGAGCTCAGTCTGGGGCTGTGGAGATTGCGATTACTGGGTACACATAAATAGCTCTGGTGTGGTGTCCTGTATATAGGTTGAAATTTTGTGTGTGGGAGGAGGGGGGCAGGATATGTAATTGTATGTTATCAGCATATAAGTGGAAGTTGAACACAGGGCCACGTAGACTAAAATGAGAAGAAAAGAAAGCTTAGAACCTTTTAAGGAACGAGGAGAAGACTCGGAGTGGGGACCAGACTGGAGAAATATGAGAAGTCAGTGAGGGTCATAGGAACCAGAGCAGTACAGAGTTTCAAAGAGGAGAACGTGGTGAGGATCTTCAAGGCAGACGAGGAGATCTAGGGCAGAGATCTTAAGTGTATGGCTCGCTAGGGATTCCTTTGTCATAGATTTTCCGTCTTTTAAAATTAGACCAGAGTTGCCACTGACCCTATCCTTGTTTTCCTCCTTTTATCACTAGTGTTGCTAGATGCTAGAGAACGGTCTTAACCTTTTGAGAATTAGAAAACATTCCATTGAATAAATTTAATTTTATGACTGTAAATTAATTTTTTCACCAAAAAATTTGGAGATTATTTTAAAACTTATTTTGTTCCACTTTATTGGTTTACCCACAAGTTATACACAAATATGCTAATGTATACATGTTCTATATACTTTCTTTATTTGACGTTTTGGTGTTAATGATATTTGGTAATTCCTGACCTTTAATGATCAAAGTTCTAAAAGATAGAAAATGCAAAATTTTATTCAGGGAGCTAATTCACTGGTAGACTTAATTACTTAAGTATATTCCTTCGGAGTAAAAGAGTCTGTCTTTTTTTTTTAATGGTCAGGCTCCAGGAATTGAACCTGGGTCTTTGGTATGGCAGGCGAGAATTCTGCCCCTAAGCCGCCATTGCACCACTCAAGAGTGTCTTTTTATGTCATTTAATTACATTCATGAGAGTTGTTCAGATTCTATAGTTTGTATATTATAATGGCATGTAAATTTTTTGCATCAGATTGAACACATTTCCTCTCAACAAGAAGATCGTATTTAAATTCTAACAAATTTGCTTGGGAAAATAAATGAACGAAACACAGTTACATAAATAGCCTGATATTGGAGTTATGTCAATATAGGATGTGTTTGGCTATACCATATATTAATCTGTCTCAAGATAAGATCACATTTCTAGTTAATTTTCTTTGAACATTTATTATAATTATTGAAAAAACATCATGGATTTACATTTATTTACATTTATCTAAAACATCAAAAGTTAATTTGTAGATTAGAAGTAATAATAAAATCAAAGAAAGTGAGAATTTTAGAATTAAGCACATTTGCCTTTAGTAGACCAAAGGTAATAATATATCTCAGCCCTAGAAATCCAATGAAGTAATTGAGCAAACTCCTATATTTGAAAAAAATTACTGTAAAATATCCTTATTGTTAAATTAAAAATGGTCCTTCCTGAAGTCTGTTTTTCTTGAAACCAGAAAAGAAAACTAAACAGAGAATGGTTTGTGATTAAAGAAGATACATACATATTAAAATACAAGGAGTGATGTCTATTCCTTGTTTAAATATTAATGCACATGTCATTTAGCTTATTCTATTATCACTACCTCTCTGTTCTCTGTCCTTCCATTTGGAGACAGCTCTATCCCCCAAGTGATTTGAGGGGATCTGAAAAAAAGAAAATACCTGCCCAAAATATCTTTCTTCTGAGCCTGCATTATTCCCTGAAATCCCAATCATTGAAGTCTTTAAAAGGTATGTTCCTAAATTTTAAAAATTTTCACTAAGGAAAAGACAAAATTATTGCAGGCTTTGACCTCCATTAAAGTATCCATTAGGGAATCTTGAATAGGGCATGAGATTTTGCTGGTTTGTCTATGGTAGTGTGATACACCAATATTTCCCAGAGTAATTTGGGCAGAGAATAAAAAAGTATTTTCAAAGTCCCCTTGTGGGACTGGGGAGAAAGGAGGAAATATTCAATTTTCCCATTTGGAGAATTTCTAATATTCTCACAAGCCATGGGGACAACCAATTCAATAGACTGAGCTCTTGATCTTGAGGTTCACTGCTATGAAACTTATTCCTGCAAAGGATAGGCTAAGCTTACTTAAAAATAGACTAAGAGTCTATTTTTGAGACCTCTTTTGTTGCTCAGATGTGGCCTCTCTCTCTAAGCCAACTTGGCAGGTGAACTCACTGCCCTCCAACTCCTACATGGGACATGATTCCCGGGGGTGAATTCTCCCTGACAACATGGGGCAGAGATCCCAGGATGAGCCAGAACTTGGCATCAAGGGATTGAGAAAACCTTCTTGACCAAAAGGAGGAAGAGAGAAATAAGATCAAATGAAGTTTCAGTGGCTGGAGATTTCCAACTGAGTTGAGTTTTACAATGTGACTGTGTGATTGTGAAAACCTTGTATCTAATGCTTCTTATATCCAGGGTATGGACAAATGAGTAAAAATACATGGATAAAAAATAAATAAATAATACGGGGACAAAGAGTAAAATAAATGGGGTATATGGAAATACCAGTGGTCAATGAGAGGGAGAGAGAGGTAAGGGGTAGGGTATGTTTGAGTTTTTTCTTTTCTCTTTTTCTTTCTTTTTCTGAAATGTTGCAGATGTTCTAAAAAATGAATACACAACTATGTGATGGTGTTGTATGTCACCAATTGCACACCATGTTTGGAGTGTATGTGCGTGAAGATTTATCAATAAAAATATATTTTTTAAATATCCATTTCAATATTTAAAATTTTGTAATGTCTAAATAAAGAAGCCAAAAAAAAGAGGACACTAGGAATGAGGGTAATAGGACAGATAAATATTAATGGTACAATGGGCTGGGAAGGAATGTTGCTTTCAAGAATGATGGAGGCCCTAAAGATCCAAGGCGTCTGAAGGATTTATGGACAGCCAGAAGCAACAGGGCCAGGAAATGTGGTGGAATAGAATGAACCTGAATCCAGCAGCAGGACTGACGTTATACTCCTGACTGCCATGAACAGCAAACCTCTCTGAACCTATTTGACTCATCCACAAAAGAAAGATATTAAGCTAGACTATTGTAACAAATCCTTCAAAAACTGAAATTCTGAAAGTTGATGATTTGACAGTTTTTAGTGTAGCATACGTTTTTAATATTCTATTGTACTTAAGTGGGAATGGGAGCGGGAAGTGATAGGGTAGCAATAAAAGGGAAGAAAGCATAATAGTCCATAGACGTGGCAGAAGCAAAATTCATCATCTTTCCTAGGATAACAGGTCTGGCACTCTACTACAATGGTGCTCTCTGTTTTCGCGTCCAAGATTCCTGCTATCCGGTTTAATTTCCCTTTCCCGTGTCTCACATGTCCCAGAATATTTTGGGGAGCTAATGGGGCAGGTATTGAGTTGCTGGTTATGAAGGTAATTCTGGGGTTTATTTGCCATAACCTTATATCATGCCGCACATAATCCAGGAGGATTAGCTGGTAATTATTGACCAAACAGAAAAGAATGCCCGAGTAAAATGAGAGTATTCAAAGTTAAGAAAGAGCAAGTCATAACAGGGCAAAAATGCTACCTTCACTTTTCAGTAGTCCAGGAAATAGCAATTACTCTATGATTTACAAATCACATGTGCACTGGGCTTAGTGGCTATAGTTGCTAGCTTCTCATGATTTAGGGAAAGTTACTTAATGATTTTAAATTTCAGCTTACTCAGGTCAAACAGTTCTCGCAAAGTAGACATGTACAGTGACTGGTGCATCAAAAGTTGTCAGGAGTAATAACCGCTATGCGTTTATTATTATAAACATTCTCTTGGGGGAACAAAATAAGTCTTTGTCCCACATTTGTGGGTGTCAAACTAAAATTACATTATTAAAATAATTATTAAATTTTGTTTTTTTCATTGTTTTAGGTATTACTGTGTTCTTTAAAACTCTTTTTTCTTTTTAAAACAATACTAAATATTTGTTCTAACTTTGCACTAAGATTTTCCAGTGAAAGTAGAAATAATCCAGTTCATTAAATTGAAGAAGATGCTTTATTCCAAGATGAGGATGAAATGGTTCCATTGCATGTAAAAGTCAAATTTCTTTGACCAAAAGATCCTAAGTGGAAAAACATCTATTATGTTTTCTACCCCCAGATGTTCCCTCCATATCTTTAGGCTCATTAGAATTAGAAGAGATTGCATTTAAACTGGTTAGCTAAACAGTTCTTTAGGCATAATTTGATCATTTTATTTCTTGGTAATTCTGGCATTCAATCATAGATTTATTTTGTAGTGCTTATGTAAGAAACAGACTTATTTTGTCTTTTTTCAGCTCTGTAAAGTTACCTGGAGGTATGAAAGTGTGTCCAGCTTATTGCACAGGAAGTTTAACAAACTTCACTGATGAGTCGATCTTTATTGAATACCAACTATGTGCCAAATAGTGGTATTATTTTATGTAGTAGAGGTCAGTGGTGAATAAAAACATGTAAGGAGCTGTTTCTGCTTATGTTCTACCCTGGGGAGAATAAATAGGTGAATAGATGTGCAGAGTAAATTAGGTGATAGATACAGACAGACAGACAGACAGATAGATAGATAGATAGATAGATAGATAGATAGATAGATAGATAGATAAAGAAAAAAATAGGTACCTGATAGAAATATTTCAAATTGTCAAAGATACTATTTAGAACATTATATTTCTGTGCTAGAAAGTAACTGTGTGATTATTTTAGATTGAATTGTCAAGGAAGACTTTTCTGAAAAGGTGACATTAAATTTGAAATCTTGTGGGAGGAAGGTGCCAGTCACGTGAAGATTAAATTAAATATCATTCATTGTGGAAGGCATTCCACATAGACTACCGCAGATGCCATAGATGAATTTCAAATGCCAAAGATTTAAGTCCACAGCCTCAGAACAACTGGGCACCACCACCTGGCCAAGCTGACACCTGAACCTAACTACTACAACTGCAAAGAGGTTGAAAAGTGGAAGGTTGAGGAGTAGCCGTACTTGTGACCATGAAGAGTTGTGATGGTATAAGCGAGAAGAGTTGGCAGTGGCAGGGTAAGGGTGGAAGTCAGGTCCTGAAGAATGAATCAGAGATGAGAAAGAAACTCTAAGCAAGTGGTTTTTGAAGTTTAGCTATGAAGAGAAAGCAAAGGAGTGAAGAATGGCAGCTAGAGGAAATCGGGATAGCATGGTAATTCGTGCAGTAGTTTAAAAAGCATGGCTGACTTTGAAACTATTTACTAGTTGTATAACCTTGGTAAAGTTAATTAACCTCTTGGCTAACTATGAAATGACTTACTAGTTGTGTAATCTTGGGAAAGTTAATTAACCTCTCACTATTTCACATTCCTAATCATAAAGTCCTGAAAAATGTAAATTACTTTATAGAATTGATGATTCAATAACTATATGTAAAGCGCTTATAAACAATTCCTGACAAAATGTCAATGCTTAATAAATGTCAGCTATTACTATTTTACTTTTAGGACAGGAAGATATCCAACATATTTACATGTGATGACAAAAGACTTAAAAACGAAATATTAAAAATCCGTGAGAGAGGAAACTGTGTATTGTGTTTTTATTAAAAAAAAAATACCCACCTATGTTTTCTGTTGACTTAGGTCGATTATTAGTTCTCATTTATTTTCTTTAGAATCATTTTAGATAAGTCCTCTTAAAGCAACATCAATTTGTTTTATATCTGATGATAACATTATAATGATTGTCATTTCACTCAAAATACATTTTGCATGCATCTGTAGCAAAGATAAGTGAAAATAACAAGGCAATGCTTCTTAAAATTGTTAAGTTTGTTCAATTTGATTTTATGTGCCAATTTTGTATTTTTTATTAAAGAAGTTGTGGGTTTAAAGAAAAATTATGCATACAATACAGGATTCCCATATACCACTCTGTCATCAACAACTTGCGTTGGTGTAGAATATTTGTTAAAATTGATGATAGCACATTTTTATGATTGCACTATTAATTAAAGTCCATGGTTTAACTTAGGGTTCACTGTTCGTGTAGTGCAGTTCCAGGGATTTTCTTTTAATTATTCTGTTGCCATATATACAATCAGTTTCCCCTTTTAGTCATACTTAGTGCTGTTCATTGTGTTTACAATGTTGTGCCACAATCACCATCATCCATTACCAAGATATTTCTACCATTTAAAATAGGAACCCTGTACATTTTAAGCCTTAACTTCCCATTCCCTATCCCCACCCATCCCCTGGTAACCTGTACTTTAGATTGTGACTCTGAATTTGGTTTGTTTTGAAACAGCAAGCTCATACCATATTTGTCCTTTTGTGTCAGGCTATTTCACTCAACATGATGTTTTCAGGGTTTACCCATGTTGTCCCATATATAAGGACTTCATTCTTTTGGGGGGTTGAACAATAGTCCATTGTATATTTGCCCCATTTTATTTATCCATTCATCAGTTGATGGACACTTGGGTTGCTTCCACCTTTGGGCAATAGTGAATAATGCTACTATGGACATCAGTATGCAAATATTTGTTCAAGTTCTTGCTTTGAATTTTTGGGGGTATCTACCTAATAGTGGGATTGTTTGGTCATACTTTGCTTTTTGAGGACCCACCCAACTGTCTTCCACTGTGGCTGCACATTTAACATTACTACCAGCAATGAATGAGTGTTCCTATTTCTCTGTGTCCTCTCCAATACTTGTTATTTTCTGTTTTGTTCTATTAGCAGCCATTCTATTAGCTGCAGAATGGTATCTCATTGTGGTTTTGATTTGCATTTCCCTGATGGGTAATAATATTGGACATCTTTTCATGTGCTTTCTGGCCATTTGAATATCATCTTTAGAGATTTGTTTGTTCAACTCTTTTGCTCATTATTTAATTGGGTTGGTTGTCTTTTTGTGATTAAGTGAAAGGATTTCTTTACATATTTGGATATTAATCCTTTATCAGTTATGTGGGATTTCAATTATTATCTCCCCTCACATAGGATGTCATTTTACTTTCATAATAAAGTTATATGAGGCACCAAAGTTTTAAATTATGATGAGGTACCTTTTATCTATTTTATCTTTTGTTATTTGTGCTTTAGGTATAAAGCCGAAGAAACCATTGCCTAAAGCAATGTCTTGAAGATGCTTTTGTACATTTTTGTCTAGGATTTGATAGTTTAGCTCTTATATTAAGGTCTTTATAATAATTTTGAGTTGACTTTTGTATATGGTGTGAGGTAGGTGGCCTCCTGTTTTTTTTTGTTTTTTGTTTTTTGTTTTGCAAATGGAGATCCAGTATTCCAAGGACCATTTGTTGAAGAGACTATTTTTTCCCAGCTGTGTGTGCCAAAAATCTTTTGGCCATAAATGTGAGGGTTGATTTCTTGAGCTCTCAAGTCTGTTCCATTAGTCTATCTGTCTGTCCTGTACCAGTACCATTCTGTTTTTATTACTGTGGCTTTCTAATAAGTTTTAAGATCAAGAATTGTGAATCTTTAAACTTCATTCATCTTTTTCAGGATGGTTTTAACTATTCAGGGCCCTTTACCCTTTATGAATTTGATGACTGACTTTTACATTTTTGTTGCTCAAATTTTTACTGGGATTGAATTGAATCTATAAATTGTTTTGGGTAATGGTGTTATCTTAACAATATTTATCCTTCTTATCCATGAAGGTGAAATATCCTCCCATTTATTTATGTCTTCTTTAATTTCTTTTAGCAATATGTTGTAGTTACCTGTGTTCAAGTGCTTTACATCCTTAGTTAGATTTGTTCATAGATATTTCATTTGTTTAGCTGCAAATAGTGAATGGAATTTTTCCTTGATTCCTCCTTCCAAAGTGCATCGCTTGTTTATAGAAACACTGCTGATTTTGGGGTGTCGATCTTGTGCCCCACCACTTTGCTGAATTCATTCATTAGTTCTGGGAGCTTTATTGTGGATTTTTCAGTATTTTTGGTGTATGGGATCATATCTGCAAATAGGGAAAATTCTACTTCTTGCTTTCCAATTTGGATGCCTTTTATTTCTTTTTCTTGCCTAACAGCTCTGACTAGAACTTCTAGGACAATGTTGAATAATGAAGGTGACAATAGCCACCCTTGTTTTGTTCCTGATCTCAGAGGGGAAGCTTTCAGTCCTTTTCTATTAAGGAGAATATTAGCTGTGGGCTTTTCATACATACCCTGTATCAGGTTGAGGAAGTATCCTTCTACACTTAGGTTTCTAAATGTCTTCATCAAGAAATGGTGCTGTATTTTGTCAATTGACTTTCCTCCATCAATTGAGACAATCATGTGTGTTTATCCTTCATTCTGTTATTGTGGTGCATTACATGAATTGATTTTTTTTAGGTTGAACCAACCTTGCATACCAGACATACTCCCAATTTGATCATGGAATGTAATTCTTTTACTATGCTATTGGATTCAGTATGCTAGTATTTTGTTGAGACTTTTGCATCTATATTCATAAGAGATACTGGTCTGTAGTTTTCTTTTCTTATGGTACATTTATTCAGCTTTGATATGAGGAGGATGTTGGCGTCATAGAATGAGTTAGATAATGTTCCTTCTTATTCAATTTGTTGGAAGAATTTGAGAATTGGAGTTAAGTTTTCTTGGAATTTAGGTAGAATGTCCCTATGAAGTCATCTTGTCCTGGGCATTTCTTTTTGGGAGGTTTCTGATGACTGATTCAATCTATTAAATTGAATTTGTTCTATTTAGATCTTCTATTTCCTCTTGAGTCAATATGAGTAGTTGTGTGTTTCTAAAAATTTGTCCATTTCATCTAGATTATCTAGTTTATTGGTGCACAATTGCTCTTTGTATCCTCTTATAGTCCTTTTCGTTTCAGTAGGTTAAGTAGTAATATCCCTCTTTTCAGTTCTGACTTTCATTATTTGTATCATCTTTTTACTTTGCCAACTTTATTGATCTGTTCATAGAACCGACTTTTGGTTTTGTTGATTCTATTGTTTTTCTATTTCATTAGTCACTTGTTAATCTGATCTTTGTTATTTCCTTCCTTCTGCTTGCTTTGAGTTTAGTTTGCTCTTCTTTTTCTAGTTTTTCCAATTTTCAGGTTAGGTCTCTGATTTGAAGTCTTCTTTTTTTAATATAAGTATTTAGAGCCATAAATTTTCCTTTTAGCGCTGCCTTCACTGAACCATAAGCTGCGGCATGTTGTCTTTTCATTTGCCACAAGATAGTATCCAATTTTGCTTCTAATTTCCTCTTTAACCCATGTTTGTTTAAGAGTATGTTGATTAATTTACACATATTTGCTTTAGCTAATGGTTTCTTAGACTTTAACAGTATATAATGACCATCTTTATTCCTTATAACAGTTTCTGACTTAATATTTATTTTATCCGATATTAGTAGAGCCACCTAGCTCTCTTTTGTTATTATTTGCAAGGTATGTTTTTTGCCATTCTTTCACCTTCAACCTCCTTGTATCTTTAATAGCATATAGTTGGGTTGTGTTTTATTATATATCTTGCCAATCTTTTGGCAGAGAGTTTAATCTATTGACATATAAAGTCACTACTGATAATGCAGGAATTTCTTCTGCCATTTTGCTGTTTAGCCTAGGTAATTCATACCTTTTCTGTTCCTCACTTTCATCAAAACTTACTTTTATATTCATTTGCTTTTTTATGTTGCCCCGTATTGAGTGCCTTTTCACTTCTATTTGGATATATTTTTCATCTGTTTTCCTTGTGGTTACTATGGGCTTAAAATTTAGCATCCAAAATATATAACAATCATATTTGCTTTGATACCAACTTAATTTCAGTAGCACATGCATCCCCCACACCCCCTCCACCAATTTTTGTACTTGTTACCACTTTTATCTTTGTGCATTGAATGTCCAAAAACCCAGATTTATCATTACGTCTTACGCATTTGCATTTTAGCCCCTGTAAGAAGTAAAAAGCAGAGTTATATACAAAATAATATAATAATACTGACATATATAATTACCCAAATGGTTACCTTTACCACAGGTCTTTATGTCTTTGAGCAGCTTTAAACCACTGTCTAGTATCTTTTCCTTTCAGACTGAACTTCCTTTGGTGTTGCTGATAGGGCTGCTCTAGTGATGATAAGCTCCCTTAGTTTTTGTTCATCTGAGAATGTGTTAATCTTTTCTTCATTTTTGAAAGAAAATCTTGCAAGACATAACATTCTTGGCTGGCACTTGTTCTCCTTTAGTATTTAAAGTATCTCAACCTGCTGCCTTCTTGCCTCCATGGTTTCTGATGACGAATCAGTGCTCGGTTTAATTGGAACACTTTTTCATATAACTTTTTGCTTTTTTCTTGCAGCTTTCAGAACTCTCTCCTTGTCCCTTTGCATTTGATAGTGTTATCAATTTATGATTGGGTATGTTGTTTTCATATTCATCCTCCTTCGTGTTCTCTGACCTTCTTGGAGGTGCATATTCCTGTCTTTTCCAAATTTGGGAAGTTCTCTGTCATTAATTCTTTGACTATTTCTTCTTCCCTCTTCTTTTTTCTCCTTCTGGGACTTCTGTAATGCATATCTTGGGGTGTTTAATGATGTTCCATAGCTGTCTTAGGCTACTTTCATTTATATTACTTACTTTTACTTTCTGCTCCTCAGCCTCAGTCATTTCAAGTCTCTTACCTTCAAAGTTTCCTGATTCTTTCTTCTGCCAGCTTCATTATGCTCTTGAAACTCTTACAGGCACTTTTCATTTCAATTATTATCAACTCCAGCAGTTCTGTTTGGGTCCTTTTTAAGGTTTTTATTTACTAAGACTCTTACATTGCTCATTCATTATTTTTCTGATATACTTTTGTTCTTTCTCTGTACTTTTGCTCATCCCTTTGAGCATTTTTAAGATCATTTTTAAAAATGCTTTGTTTGGCATATCCACATTCTTGTCTTTGTGTTTTCTGTATTTTCATCCTTTTCTCTTGGATGGACCATCATTTCCTAGTACGTTGTTTTATACTCTTCTGTTGCATACTATAAATTTTAATATTTTGAAATGTTAACTCTTGGATATACTTGCTGAGATGTCTGTATCTTGTAACCTAGTGGTGATAAGACAGAGATTTTTTGGGCTTCAGCCTTCCTACCAAGAAGGGCTGCCCAAGGCGAGTGTAATGCGCAGGGTTTTCCCTATCTTTCTGGGCTTCTGCTTATTTTGCTTATTAGTTGTTTTAGAATACCCCTGTTTCTAGGAGTTTGGTTTCCCCCCCTGTTTCCCAGGACTCAAACCTCCTTCTCACAGATATTCAAGGCCCACAGGGCTTTGTCCCAGTCTCTCAATCTTTGTAGCTTTTTATATTCCTTTTGTTGCCACATGCTGCTTTTGCATTGATGGCAAATTCTGGGAGGAAGGTCATACCAGGGAAGACTTTCCCAAGTCAGTCTTTCCCAGCCAAAATAGGACCAGAGACCTATAGAGAGGGTGCAAACTGGCTCCAAGTATTCTGGGAAAGGGATTAGGAAGGGCTCCAAAGCTTCTCTCTGGGCTCCCCAAAACTGAGAATTCTTGGCCTGCCCTGTACCTTGCAGCCCTGAAGATGCACTCTGTCATTAAATCCACTGCCTCTGCCCCTGTCCAGGGAGAGTTGAAACAATGGCTGCTGCCGCCTTTGTCTAGGATGAGTTGAAAAAATATCTGCCCTCAGAGCCAGAACTTAGTGATCTGAATTCACTAATCAAAAGATGTGATCAGCAGTAAACCACGCCTACACTTGTTCTTGAGAAAGACAATTTTTACGTCCCTGTCTTTCACCAGCAACTGGTCAATGATTGGACCCTGCAGTGGCCTGCTACAAGAGTGAAGGACTGGTGCTGGTACCAACTGCAGAGAGTAATTTACAGTTCTTTGCCATAATTTATCTGCCTCTTCTTCCTACTCTACTGTGGATGCTATATGGTATTCTTCAGGATTCTCTAGTTTCAAAATAATTGTTTCAGAAAGTTCCTGCCTATTTAATAGTTGTTTTGGTGCAAGAACTGAGTCCTGGAGCTCCCATCTTCCTTGGAAGTCCCCCAATTTTGTATTTTAATTACTAGTCATCTTACTAAACTCTTGGTAATGCATCAATCAGAAAAAAAACTCTAATGTAGCTATTTACTTGTTAGTATAAATATTATTTTGCATTTGTAATTCTCTCCAGCTAACAATTAAGCTAAATCAACTTACCAAAACTTTGCCTTCATTTTGACCGTTTTCTAAAATCATTTATGTAGATAAAGTCCTTCTTCTTTCCAAAGCTTCCATGCTTCTTTCTGGTATTCCATTTTTGTATTCTTCCATATGAACCAACTGCTTTGACTTCTTGCATATTATCCTCCCCAAATCATATGTCTTCCTGCAATAGGCCTGGTTAGAGTTATCAGATTGCTCGGTGCTTGACAGTCTTGACTTCATCCAGTTGTACTCAGTAGAAAAGAAAGTTTATATTTGATTGTAGTAACTTTTACAAATAAAAAACCATCACCTTAAGCTCTAAATGCTGCAGTAATCCTAAATAGTATTAGGTCTCAGATGTCACTGAATCGTTCAGAGATGTTAAAATGAAGTTTGATAATGTACCAAGTCTTTTCAGAGCCATGATGCTTTCTATAAGCGTAGGTGTGTTGCCATGGAGTCCTAGCTAACCACTAATTTAACCAAAATTTTCTCTCTGATCTAAATTATCTATTTTCATTTTATAATCTTTATATTCTTTGTCAAAAATTATCAAAGTATAGCAATAGTCCTCTATGCCTATTGCTTTGGGTTCAAGACCCCAGTTCCTAGTAATGATTTATTTTCCTCTGGATGAATGTTTAATTTGTTTCCTTCTAGAGAAACTTCAAATCTGTGTCTGCCCTCATTAAAGTAAAGGTTATTCATTATTTGTTCTGAGTTACTCTAAAAGATGAAGCCAACAGATTTCAGAAATAGATACTATCATAAGTTGAAACTAGAGCTCCATATTTTTTTAAATCAAATCTGAGAGTTTGTATTGCACAGCATTTAATGAAGGCTGCTGCACTGTTATAAAATGTGTGTGTGTGTGTGTGTGTGTGTGTGTGTGTGTGTGAGAGAGAGAGAGAGAGAGAGAGAGAGAGAGAGAGAGAGAAACTCAGGTGCCCTTCATAACCAAAACCATGTTCTTATATTGATAAACTAGACTTATCAAAGGGATTACGGTTTAAGTCATGCCTCATGTTATTCTTGGAAAGATTTAATGGTAAGAAAACTCCATCAGCATCACTATAATCCTATCATATAGGTAAGTATTTATTATTAAGTACAGGAATTACCCTGGCTGTACATAAGTGAATGCTGAACAAAAGAAATCCATTTTTTTTACTTTGCAATTATTTTTATTAAGCCTTCGAAATTATTTCGTTAAGAGTCAATAGTCAAAACCTTATAGCTTTTGAGAAGTAAATATTTCTTCCTTATTGTTTATTAACATTGATCAATATTTACTAAACCTAACTTTAGGCTTATTCCCAGCTTGGTTTAAAAGAAAAAAAATATGGCTTTCTGAGGCATATGGACTAGTTTTTGACATACCTCTTCTGCTATTCAACTTAGTTAAACTTTCTGATCCCCAGTGGCTTATCTCAAAATTGAGAATATTTCATTAGAGTTGTTGTGAGGATTAAATAAATTTAAATAGGTAACTAGTTTATTGAATGAAATGTACTGCCAATGAAAGTTGAGGACTAAGTAGTTTATTATGCCAGACAACATTCTCCAGATTATATATTCACATATTGATTTAATCATCTATAAATTACAAAAAAAAATTAAATTCTTGGGTATATGTAGGGAAATAATGTTGATTTTTGGGATTCTGTGTATATGTATATATAGACAAACACATACCCTAACAACAAAGCTTTAATATTAAGATATGAGATGCGATGGGATATGATATGCACCTAAGAAGACATCAATATTAGGATGCTTGGGTGTGTTGGGTGCACCAGAACTGAGAAATTGAGGTTTGGTGAGAATATATGCTTTGTGCTGAGATTTTTGAATCTTGAGTTACAATTGCTGCGAGTGAAATGTAATGGTAATGAATTCAGAGGTTTGAATTTCATCCACATGTAAAGTTTGTTTTAGGGAATATGATTGATAGTTAAAGTCAAAACAGAAGATTGAAAGAAAGTTTAACAATTTGAAAAGTTCATGTATATCAGGAGGGTGCAATGACTTCCCCTGACAGTGACCACCTTGCCTTGAAGCACAGGAATAGCCAAGATCTAGTTGAGCCTGAGTAGTGGAGGAGAACTTAAATAAATGGGGATAATTAGGGGAGAGGGCTCAAGGACAAGAAGGTCATGAAGGCAAGTGAAGGGGATAATAATAGGGTATATGCGATTATGGTTAAAAATCTTGTTCGACTCATGTCTGTTAGGAGACTCCATCATCAGAGTTGGTTGGATGGGCCAACTTCCTTTTCAAGATTAAACTCAGTAGTACTAGCATCCTGTCTGCAGTAACAGCCTGCCTGTTACTTCTTCAAGTTTGACATTGTTCCAGGCCACAGAAAGTCACAGGTATTTGAGGGAATGATGTGGACAGGCAGGAATAAACATGTAAAATTATATTGATAATGCATTGGTCTTTTCAACATTTTAGTCTGAGGTTACTCTCTCTAAAATTTCTTGACTATGTATATCAAACTCAAAAACCTTTGATTTCAGTGTTAGAGGCTGAATTGACTATTTGCTTGTCCACTGCATTATAAACTATTTCCCCCTTTCAGCCAATATTCACTAAGCAGCCATTGACAAGAGCTAGTTTAAAAAATAATGACTTGTTGATAACCTGATTTCTCTGGACATACTGACATTTGTCATACTCCACTGATTTCATCAGTTGTCTTTGAGCTATAAAAGCACATGGTGAATTTAATGTACATTGAATGTGCATTGTTATTTTTCCTTGTTTAGCAGCAGTAACATCTGCTCAACATCTGGCCTTTCATGGGGCAGTTGATTACTGGAGTTCAGTTCAAGTCTTCTAGTTCATGTGGATAGCACTCAGATAGGTCTCTTGAGATTACTTAGCTTTTTTCTTGGTTTCATTTTAAAGTTGCATGTCCATTTGTTCCGCAGACTTGTTTTAAGTAGTTTCTTTTAAAAGCAATGTTCTTTCAAACATCACTAAGGCAAAGTACTCATTATAATATTCTTCAGAATGAGTTTTCATGAAGAATTTTAAAATCCCAATTGCAATAGAAAACCAGTATCTGAGTTACAGAACTTGAAAGAGTATCACACCTTCAAAGGAAAATGCTTAAGAAACTGATGAAAACAAAAATTAGTGCTAAAATTAAGATGTGAAAATGACTCATGCATTCTGAAGTACAGGAACTCCCTTAGAATATCTCTCTTTAAACCTGTAGTTCTTTTCTAATGGGGTGGATGGGAGTAATGAGGTGGAAAAATTTTAGAGTTTCATTCAAATCAAATGAGTTTCTTGATCATATTTCATTATCCCTTCTATTTACATGGAATGATTTCATTTAAAGAAATAATTCTTTATTTCTTGTCTCCTCAGTCATTCTTCCTTTCCACAGGAAAAAAAAAAGATTACTTTCTGGAGATTATTTTCTATTCATTGAAAACACTCTATAATTCTCTATTTACTAAACAGATAATGCTGATTTGCACCAGTTCTGTGAGTTTCCTACTCCATCATTGTTATTTGGTTCAGTTATTTGGGTACTTTACTAAAAAAAAAAATTAGTCTAAGGCACCTTAGATGTGCCTTATCATCATCTTTTGCTGAATTAGTTAGGCAATAAGAAAATAAAATTCTTGTTTTTGCTTAATTATGGTGGATTTCCATGCATCTATTTTTTATCCTCCTTGAGATCCCACTAAAATAATAATAGATGAATAAAACTATATAAACAAACAAGATCAAAGAGAAGATATTTAGGGATAGGATATTTAACAATTTTTGCAGTACGCAACAGGAAAAATAGTGATAACTCTCAGAACAGAACAAAGTAGCCAAATGAGGTGATTCCTTTTGGCAGAAAAAAAATGCAGAGCTGGAGGAAGATGGAGTGATGCTTTCAAAATTTTGAGATAAAATGCTTTTCAATATGTAATATTCTAACAAACTGTCAACCAAATTGTAAGAAAGGACAAAGAGTTTTTTGATAGCTAGAGACGCAAATATTTATGTCAGATGCATACTCTCAGGTACTACTGGAGAATATGAGTTTTTTGTGTGGCAAAACAGGGCAGGACATCAAAAAAGAGGAAATCATAGACTCTAGAAACAGAGGCTCTATAAGGAATTATGGCTAAAGTAGGTCTCAGAATGATTGCTGTGTGTCAGATCTTAAGAGCAACTTATCCAGATTGGAGCCACAGCTCCAGTAGAAAAGTCTCGAGAACAAAAGTAGCATTATCAATGTATAGCAGACATAGTGGGGGCTTGGAGGTGGGAATTAGGTTAGACATAGAGAAATTATGCTGGTGTTAAATGAGGCTATTTTAACTACAGGGAATGTAATTTTTTATATACTATTTCACTATGTAATGTGTTTTAAATACCTGATCTTAAACGTGTAAATATTGTCTATTGATCAAGGTAAGAGTATTATAGAATAGTATTGGGAAGTGAGGGTAAGGTAAAATGGGGCAATAATAAAAATCATGAATCCCCATCTACCCTAACAGGAAGTCAGTAGCTAATATCCAATATTAGTCAATCCACAAATAGCAGAATAAGCATACCACTTGAAAATATGGAGAAATACCCCAGAAGAAATCACCAAAAGGCTTTGTCTTTGATGAGAAGAATACAGGATAGAGCTGAGTGGATGAATAAACTGCTAATTTCCATGAGAAACTTTCAGATACATATTAAACTTTTTACTTTAAAATATTTTCAATCTTACAGGAAAAATTCAAGAAGAATAATGCAGAAATGTACATCGAACTCCAATGTATTCCATACCTAAATACAAAAATTTGCCAACTATTAGCATTTTGCCATGTTGGTTGTATCATTCCTTCTATTTATCTGTCTATCTCTCATCTATCCATCTATCTATCTAATCATGTATCACCCATAATTCTATTCATCAATCTATCATCTCTATTTTCTGAACATTTGAGGATAGGTTGCCTACATCATGCTCCACTAAAACTTAGCACTTCTACTTACATTTTCTGAGAGCCATGACAGTCTTTTGTGTAAGCACCTTAAATAGAACTCTCAAATTCAAGATATTTAACATCAATATAAGGCATACAGTCCATATTACAATCTTCACAATTGTCCCAGTAAGGCCCTTTGAGACATTTTCTTCTCCATTATTAGATACAATCTAGGATCATGTATTGCATTTAACTGCCTTTGTCTCTTTAATCTCTCTTTTCTTTCAACTGTGGTAACAAATATATGCAACATAAAATTTCCCTATCTCAATCATTCCTGTGCTTATAATTCAGTGGTATTAATTATATCCACAATATTGTGCTACCATCACTACCATCTATTACCAAAACTTTTCCATCAACACAAACAGAAACCCTATACCCATTAAACATGAACTTGGCATTCCCTTGCCCTCCCTACTACTCTCACCCCCATTACTGGTAACCTGTATTATTTCTGTCTAGAAATTTCGCATTCTAATTATGCTATATGCATGGAATCATACAATGTCTGTCCTTTTGTGTCTCTGCCTTATTTCATTCAACATGATGTCCTCAATATTCATCCATGTTATAGCATGTTTCAGAAATTCATTTCTTTTTACTACTAAATAATATTCCATTTTATGTAGACACCATATTTGTATATCCATTCATCTCTTAACGAGCACTTGGGTAGCTTCCAGCTTTTGACAATTGTGAATAATCCCTCTGTGAACATCATTACACAAATATCTGTCCTAGTCCCTACTTTTAATTCTTTGGATATAAATCTAGAAGTGGGATTGCCACTTAATTCTACACTTAACTCCCTGAGGAATTGCTATATTGTTTTCCATAGCAGAAGCATCATTTTACATTCCCACTAACAATGAACAAGTGTCCCTATTTTTCCACATCCTTTCCAGCACTTATTATTTCTGGTTTTGTTTTTGTTTTTTAATAGAGGTCATTCTGGTGGGTACAAAATGGTATCTCATGGTTTTGATTTGCATTTTCCTAATGGTTGATGATGTTGGGCATCTTTTCATTTGCTTATTGGCCACTTGTATTATTTTCTTTACAGAAATGTTTCTTTAAGACTTTTGCTTACTTTTATTTATTTATTTGTTTGTCTTTTTGTTGCTGAGCTGTAGGAGTTCTTTTTGTATTATGGATATTAATCCTTTGCCAGATATCTATTTTCCAAATATGTTTTATCCTATTTTTTAGGTTATCTTTTTAAAAATAATATCCTTTGATGCATAAAAGTTTTCCATTTTGATGAAGTCCAATTTATATAGTTTTTTTCCTTTTGTTTCTTGTGTTTTTGGTATAAAGTCTAAGAATCCATTGCTTAATAAAAGGTACTGAAGATGTTTCCTTATGTTTTCTCCTAAGAGTTTTATAATTTCAGCTTTTATATTTAGGTGATTGACCCATTTTGAGTTAATTTTTGTAAATGCTGTGAGGTGGTGGTCAACTTTTATTTTTTTGCGAGTAAATATCCAGTTTCCCCATCATCACTCATTGAAAAGACTGTTGTTTCCCCATTGAATGGATTTGGCACTCTTGTCAAAATCAATTGACTATAAATGTGCAATTTTATTTATGAACTCTCAGTTCTGTTCCATTGGTCAAAGTGTCTATCCCTGTGCCAGTACCTTGCCATTTTGATTAATGTAGATTTGTAATACATTTTGAAATCAGGAGGTGTGAGTCCTCTAAGTTTGTTTGTTTTTTCTTTGACTTGGCTAGGATTATTCAGGGCCCCTTTCTCTTCCATATAAATTTGATGATTAGCTTTTTCATCTCTGCAAAGAGGTCTATTGGAATTTTAATTGGGATTATATTGAATCTGTCGATCACTCTGGGTAGCACTGACATCTTAAAGATGTTGTCTTCAAATCCATGAACATGGGATCTCTTTCATTTATTTAGGTTTTCTTTAATTTCTTTCAGGTAATGAATTTCAGTTTTCTATGTATAACTTCTGTACATCCTTGGCTAAATTTATTCCTAGATATTTTATTGTTTTAGTTGCTATTATAAATAGGATTGCTTCCTTGATTTCCTTTGTGGATATATCATTGCTGTTGAATAGAAACATCACTGATTTTTGTGTGTTGGTATAGTACCTAGCCTTTTGCAGAATTAATTGGTTAATTCTACTAACTTTCTTGTAGATCCTATATTTAGGATCATATAATCTATGAGTAAGGATAGTTATAATTCTTCCTTTCCAGTTTGTATTCCTTTTATTTCTTCATCTTGCCCATTGCTGTAGTTAGAACTTCCAGTTGTTCAATGTTGAATAGCAGTGGTAAAAGTGTGCATCTTTTTCTTCTTCCTGATCTTAGAGGGAAATTTTCAGACTTTCATCACTGAATATGACATTAGCTCTGTTTTTTTCTACATATATATCATTTATTTTATAGAGGAAGCTCCCTTTTATTTCTAGTTTTCTAACTGTTTTTATCAAGAAAGAGTGCTAGAATTTGTCAGATGCTTTTCTGCATGAATTGAGAGGATCACTTTTTTTTTCTTTCATTGCATTTACGCTGTGTATTACGTTGATTGATTTTCTTATGTTCAACCACTCTCTCATTTGAGGGGTAAATCCAACTTGGTCATGGTGTATAATTATTTTAATGTGCTGTTGGATTCAATTTGCTAGTATTATGTTGAGGAATTTTACCTGTATTCATACAGGATTTTGCCTTGTGATATCTTTATCTGATTTTGGTATTAAGGTGATTCCAGCTTCATAGAATGAATTAGGAAGTCTTACCTCCTCTTCAATTTTCTAGAAGCATTTGGAAAAAAATTGGCCATATTGAATGTTTAGAGATAATATTACTAATGAAGCGATCTGATCCTAGACTTTACTTTGTTGATTATTGATCCAATCCCTTTTCTTGTTTTTGGTCTGTTAAGATCTTCCATGTCTTCTTGAGTCAGTATTGGTAATTTGTGGGGCTCCAGGAATTTCTGTACTTCTAGGTTATCTAATTTGTTGGCATATGATCTATAATAGTATCCTCTTATAATATTCTTGTTTCTGTAACAACTATAGCAATGCCCCCCCTTCATTTACAATTATTGTTATATTGTCTCTTGTTTTGTATTTGTACATCTAGTTAAATTTCTGTTGATTTTATTCATCTTTTCAACTTTTGGTTTCAATGATTCTCTCTCTGGTTTTCCACTTTCTATTTTATTTATCTCCACTCAACTCCTTACTATCTCCTTCTTTCTGCTCACTGTAGGTTTAGTTTGTTCTCATTTTAATGTGCGGTTAGATTACCTATTTTAGGTTACCTATTTCTTTTTTAATATAAATGCTTACAGGTTTAAATTTCCCTCTGAACACTGCCTTTGCTGTATCCTGTAAGTTGTGGTATGTTGTTTTCTCATTTTCATTCATCTCAAGGTGTTTTTTAACTTCTCTTGTGATTTCTTCTCTGACACATTGATTATTTAAGAGTATATTGTTTAATTTTCACCTTTGTGTAATTTTCCAGTTTTCCTTCCGTTATTGATTTCTAGCTTCATCCCACTATGGTCAGAGAAGATGGTTTGTATGATTGTAATCTTTCAAAAATTTTTGAGACTTATTTTGTGACCTAACATATAGTCTATCCTTGAGAATGATCCACGTGCACTTGAGAAGAATATGTATTCTGTTTCTGTTGGATGAAGTGTTCTATAAATCTATTAGGCCTACTTTGTTTATAATATTGTTCAAGTCTTGTATTTCCTTATTGATCTTCTTTCTAGATGGTTTATCCATTATTGATAGTGTTGCATTGAAATCTCTTACTGTTAACATAGACTTATCTATTTCTTCTTTCAAATCTGTCAGCATTTGCTTCATATATTTTGAGGCTCTATTATTAGGTGCATATTTGTTCTTAATTTTTATCTCTTCTTAATTGACCTTTTTATCAATATATTGTGTGGTAGATTTAATCATGTCATCCACAGACACATATTCAATTCCTAACCCCCATTCCTGTGGGTGTTAACTCATTTACAAATAGGACCTTTGAAGATCCTATTTGGATTAGGCTAAATTGTATCAGGGTGGGCCTTAATGCAATGAGGCTGAAGTCTTTATAAGGAAAGGAAATTGCACATGAATGTTAAAATCAGAGGAGAGGCCACAGAAAAAAAGAAAGAGAGAGAGTGAGAGAGAGAGATCACTATGTGACAGGCAGAAATGTATCAACAAGTCAACAAATATGAAGGATGAGGGCAAACCTTTACCAGATTGCTACAGGCTCAGCGTGGCCTTATGATAACTTGATGTTGTATTTCTAGCCTTCACAATTGAGAAGCAATAAATTCTTGTTTAAACCAACTAGTGTGTGGTATTTTGTATGGAAGTGCTGGCAAAGTAAAACTTATTGTGTCCTTATTGTGTTGAAGTTGAAACAGTTTTTTACTTCAGTTCTACATTGTCCAAAATTAGTATGGCCTTCCTCTTCCTTTTTGGTTACTCTTTTTATGGAATATTTTTTCCCTCTTTTCACTTTCAACTTATTTGTGTCTTTTAATCTAAGGTATATCTCTTGTACAGAGCATATTGTTAGGTCATACTTTATTATCTATTCCTCCAATCTCTGGCTTTTAACTGGAGAGTTTAGCCCATTTGCATTTAAAGTAACTACTTATAATGCAGGGCTTATTTCTGTCATTTTGCCATTTGGTCTTTGAAACTTTTATGCCTTTTTTTGTTCTTCAATTCTTCCATCCATCCCTATTTTGCATTTACTTGATCTTTTGTAAAGAACTCTAGAATGCCTTCTCATTTCTTTCTGTGCATATTTTTTCAGGTAGTTTCTATGTGGTAACCATGGGGCTTACATTTAACATTCAGAATCTAAAACATTGTTTTATTTGAGACTAAGTTAACATCGATAGCATATACAAACTATGTTTCTCTACCCCTCTCTCCCTTCCACCTTCATGTTGCTCTTTTAACAAAGTACATCTTTATATCTTGTGTGTTCAAAACTATAGAATTATCATAACTTTTTAGGAATTCATAATTTAGATCCTGTAAAAAATAAAAAGTAGATTTACACACCCAAAACACAATAGTACTGGCATTTATGTTTACTCCTGTCATTACCATTACCAGAGATCTATTTATCATGCAACTTTGATCTATTTTCTAGTGTCCTTTCTTTCAACCTGAGAGCATTTCTTTTAGGACCAATCAAATGATGACAAACTCCCTCAGCTCTTATTTATGTTGGAATGTATTAATCTCGCCTTCATTTTTGAAGGATGGTTTTGCTGGATATAAAATTATTTGTTGGCAATTTTTTGCTTTCAGCACTTTAAATATGTCATCCTGCTGCCTTCTTGCTGAAAAAGGTTTCTGATGATAAATTGGCACTTAACCTTAGCTGCCCTTGCACATGACATATCACTCCTCTTTTACAGCTTTCAGAATTGTGTCTTTGCCTTTGGTGTTCAAAAATTTGATTATGTGCATTTTGGTGTGGCGTATTTGATTTTATCCTATTTTGAGTTTATTGTGCTTCTTGGATTGAATTTTTGTGTCATTCATTATATTTTGGAAGTTTTCAGGAATTATTTCTTCAAGATACTTTCTGCCCCTTTCTCCCAGGCACCCACAATGCATATATTTTGGTTGACTGTATCCCATAGGTCTTTAGGCTATGTTTACTTTTCTCCATTCTTTTTCCTTTCTGCTACTCAGATTGCATAATTTCAATTGTATTATCTTCAGGAACAGATTCTTTCTTCTTCCAACTCCAATCTGCTGTTGACCCACTATAGGGAACTTTTCACTTCAGTTCCTGTGGCCTTAATCTCCTGTATTTATTTCCTTTTGGTCCTTTTATGATTTTTATCTCTTTTTTGAAATTCTATTTTTCTCATGTCATCTTCCTGATCTCCTTTTTGTCTATATTTTCTTTTAGCTCTTGAGCATAATTAAGACAATTTTTAAAAATTATTTATCTGCTGTGTCCATAATGTGGTCTTTCTCATTGATGGTTTATAATGCTTTCTCTTGCTCCTTTCCATGGGCCACCAGTTCCTGTTGCTTTGAATTCCTCATAATCGTTTGTTGCTACTTGTTATTTTAATATTTTAATGTATTATCTCTGGAATTTAGGCACTGAGGTGTCTGTCCTTAAGCCTCTATCTGACTATGTTATGGCAGAGATTTCCTTAAATGTCAGGAGCAAAAGAAACAAATAAAAAACACCTTTACCAATCTTTTCAGATTAGTCTGCTCAAGTGTATCTTCAGAGCTTAGCCTGCCCAACAACAGTTCATCTAAAGAATGGTCTGAGGCAAAAGCATAGGGTCCTCCCTATGCATGCTTCCTTTCCTAATTTACTTTACATGGCCCAGAGAATTCCCCTTTCCTCATGGGTCAAAAATCCCCCATTTCCCAGGAAATAACTCCCCTAATAGTCTCCCTTTGCAGTCCCAGTTGCCACACTGCATATCCAAAAACCAAAACACTCCTTTGCCCCAGACAGCCATGAGTAGACTACTCTTCCACAGTGCTCCAGTTGTCCTGCAAGCCACCACTGCATACTAAATAAGCTCTCAGATGATTAGCCTACAACAAGTAGCTGCCTTCAGATGGCCATCAGACAGATTGGCACAGACATACATGCACCTGAGTATGTGCACAAGGTTTGCTCCAAAGCTGGAAACAGGACTTCATAATGGGAGTGCAGGCCAGTTCCACATCAAACTGAAGATGGGTCAGGGGAACAGTTGGCAAGGTCACCATGAGGCTATCCTTCCATCTAAAATGATTTGGCACTCACCTTGTCACTGTGACCCTTCAACTGTTTTCCAGAGCTCTGAAAAAGGTTGTTCTGCCCGTTTTTGCTTGTTGTTTAAACATTCAGGGTCAGAACCCTGGAGTATCTCACTCTATGACCTTGGTTATGGCCTATGTATTTTAATTTTGTGTATGATTTATTGTGATAAAGTTATTTTTAAAACAAAGGCCAAAAAAACATGAAGGAAAACCCCTTGTATTTTAGATCTTAAAAAAATCATCTCCTTAAAAATAGCAGACCCTGTAAATATGAAATCCCAAAGCCAACAGTGAAGTAAACCAAGATTGCTGTTCTTCTAAACTTATTGTAGATAGAAGAAAACAGAACTTTTAAAAGTTCATTCCAAGAAATGTAGAGTCTGCAAGGACGATTATTGTTCCTAGTAACCAAAACCACTTTGTTTTGATGGTCATTGTCTCCCAGGGAACCAATCTTGAAGTAGAAAATGGGTCTTTGATCTTTGATGTTAGTTTTTACTGCTTTCTAGCTCTGGGAACATAAAAGGTTTTTAAAATTTCTATACTTCAAAATCATTCTTGGTGCTTAAAAACAGATGTAGTGGTTAATTTACTCAAAAATTAAGCCTAAAGGGCATGTACCCTAAATAGAAAAGGAAACAGAGACATATCCTTTTAACCTTATTATCTATTAGGGACCCCACTGGTACTTTGGTGTTAGCATGCTTTGTGAGTTTCTGTATATTACAATGATTTACACTGTGCAAAACTAGTCATGAATTGTTCAGAAGTCCAAGGGATAGACAAATCCTTCTGATATGATAGACATGTACATTTTACTCCTCAATGGCCCTTTGGGAACTCTATTCTAATGCTAAACCTTCTCTCTACATTAGGCTACCAAAATATGGAATTGAGCCTTTGGTTCAGTGATTATGGTTAAAGACCCATAAAAATAATTTTAAAAGTTGATACCCTGGGTCACCTATCCTGGCAAATCTCTGAGTATGTGTCCAAAAGCCACTGAACACTTTAAAATTAGAAGATCTGACCCAATTGTCTAAGCATGTTAAATTCCATCCTTAACTAACTGTGCCCATTTTCCAGATTTGTCCTCATCTTGATGACAGTAAGAATCTTGGGAGGATGAAGGAAAGAGTTAAAAATTCAAGACTTTCCTATGCAATTATCCTTATTCATCTGCATATTAAACATGTTTTCTGTAGAGTAATCGTAATCTTCCAGAAAGAAGTCATCATGTGCTCTTGGCCAGATCACCTAGGATAAATATGTCACAGAAGACATGGGTTAGAAGCGTGTCTGGTGCCATGGATTGAGTGACATTGAATAGACTATAATTAAGTGTGAAACTTACCAGGTTCTCACTGAAACCTATTTATGGCAGGGACCCAAGAGAGTTGGGTAAGAATCTATATTGATTTTGCGACCCATGCAAAGTGGAGAGCATTTTAATAGTGTTTCACACCATATTATTGTCTAACAAGGCAATTTAATTCCATCTAAAATATCTTCTGAAATGCTGTAGCCGTGAATCTTCATGTTGATGAAACTGCATTTGCCTCACTTAACTTGGAGGAATTTTCAGACAAGTACATAGAGGTGTGACATTCTAGCATTTAATAACACTCTAGCAGGAAGATCCAGATCACTGAAAATTCCCTGAAAACAAGTCATTAGAGAGATTGGCCTTTATCAGTTTTCTTAATGTTTATATAATATTCCACGCTTAAAAATAGACATTCATCCTGTAAAATTGCTTGCCTCATTTGAATCATTCAGGGTCAGGTAAGGACTTGAAAGAGAAGCAAAAATATGTTAAAAATTCTGACTCTGCCTGTGTAATAAGTCTATGGCAGTCTCCTGGGACAGGCCCAAATTGTTTTATTTATTTTTCTAAATAAAACAATTCAAATGCATGAGCGTGGCACCACTGCTGCGTGGATCTACTAGGAAGGTGCTCATTCAAAAATGAGCCTCTATTTGAAGCAACCTCTCTAGCATTAATGTTGGTTGATTTTTCATTTACATTCTAGGTACTCATGAGAGTCATATATTTATTAGTTCTCCTGGAAGGGGGAAAAACAGAAATGGGAAGGGAGAAGAAGAAAAGATAAGGGAAGGAAAAGAATATTCACAGTGCTCTTTGCCCTCCCAACCTCCTTTCCACTCACTTCATTCTTTTTAAAATCACATTCTAATTTCATTTGTGTAAAAACACTCAGAATTTGTTTCAATTTTGCTGACTTTGCAAAAATTACAGATACATTTCACTCAACTCTCATATTCTATACTTTTTAACTATTTCCCTTTCTATTTTTCACATAATACATAATTTCCTTTGTTTGTTGTGACTCAATCCAGAAGTATATGTGCTTATTTACAGAAAATTTAATACATAAGCATGGAATATGCAATGAGCAGATGTATAATTAATTATCATGTTTAATTTTCTTTCCCTTCGCTTCACCATGTATCCGAGAAACTAGAACTGGAGTTCCACATCATCAACTTAAGATTGGAATACTTTTCCACCTTTCAGAATCTTTCTTTGCTTCCAATTTTTGATGAACTTTGACATTTTGTTACTCTTCAGTCATTTAAATTTGTCGTAGTCTGAAAACTACCAAAGAAAGGACATGAGTTCTTTCCAGATTAAATTACTTTTCTTTTAAACAATATTGAACATTCTACTTTAATGTAGAAATGTGTCAGTGAGTTATTTTTATTAATATCAAGCAACAAGCACATGGTTACAAAGCAAATAGTAAAAGCAAAGCAAACCTCAAGACCAAAAAATGCAGTGATTTCTCCAGAAATAAATGGCTTCAGTGATTTAAGTCTTCCTCATTTATTACATTTCCAAATAATAGACATATTATTTCTTGACTTATTCATTTCAGACTTTATCTACTGACTCCTATGATAATAATGGAGGATATGGCTCTCACATAATATCTTCACCAATTTCTTTACTCTCATCTTCTCAAAAGAGTATTGCAACTTATTTTAAGTTACTAGTGCTTACAGAAGTGCAGCTCTGTAGATATTATTCACTTGTCAGTTAAATAGTGAACTATTACTACTTCTAGATTTTTCTCCTCTTATATTTCATAATTATTGTTTTTATGCATATTAAAAATAAATAATATAACAAATAATATAATATATATATATATTTTACAGTTCTGCAAATGCTCAACTGATCTGTTAAAATTAAGTTCCAAACACTCCATCAGTTCCATTTTATTTTTTCCTGGAGATTTCCCTCCTGCTTTCTTTCTTCTATACTCTTCAATCAGGACTAGTTCATTCCTAGGATGGGCACATGTCTCCTATTCTAAGACTCCCCTTCCCCATTTATCTGTGTTAGATTTCCTGTTAAATGCCTATTTTGGTTAAATGCATCTCCCAAAGTCTTCCTGGAAAAGAGTGTTTAGAAACTAGAATTTTGGGAGTCCTTGGATAACTGAAAATATATTTGCTGTGTCCTCAACTTGATTTATGGTTTGACTGAGTTTAGAATTCTAAGAGAGCCCCAGGACAAGCTTTATAATGTACAGAAGCAGTACAAAATGAAAATGCAAGGTCTTTTGTTTAAAAATTATTAAGAATTTCAAGATGGCAGCAGCAGAGCATTAAATCAAGTGTGGGGCCCTTGCGAGTGTGGCCGTGTGTGACTACGGAGGTCACATCCCCATGAAACTAGGTCTCATAGTTTTTTCAAAATGGATACTCTTAGCTCGGGGAAATTGTCTTACTTTGTTACTTCTTCCTTCTCTCTATCTTGTTCCCTACATCTGGAACTCTAGTTAGTTAGATGTGGAACTTCCTGAACTGATCCTTTATTTTCTTATCTGTATCTTTTTATTATCCATCTTGCTGTCTTTTTATCCACTTTCTGGTGATTACCTAGATTTTTCATTTACACTTTCTCTTGACAATTTTATATAAATTATCAGTATATTAACAGTATTATCTGCCCCCCAATTTTTCTTCTGCATATTCCATTTTTTGAGGGGGTGTGGTGGGGTGCATGGTCCAGGAATTGAACCCGAGTCTCCCTCTTGGAAGGCGAGCATTCTACCACTGAACCACCCATGCACCCAATTCCATTTTTTAAAACGTGGTATCATGTTCTTGCTTCATGCATGAATTCCCTTACTTTTCTCAGAGTTCGGTTTTGTTTCCCTTAATGATTCTCTTTGGTCTTTGTATTGTTTCTGTTTCTTCCAAGTTTCTTTATTCTGACTGTTTGCTTATATCTGGGTCTTTCATGTTGGAGGTTTTCCTCCCACGCCTGGTGTCACTGGGCATGCCGTTCATATCAAAGAGCGAAGCTCTGAAAAGTGATTGGAATTTCTGTGCATTGGTGGTGCTTGTCCCCTGGTGGCCTTCACTGAAGAGGGAGCAAGCTGTGAACTGATTTGTTTCCAAAATTTTATTTATCTGGGGCTGTTCAGTGCGTCCTCCAATCTCCATTCTCTAAGTAGGTGGGAGAAGGAACTTGGTGTGTCATCACTCAACATGCTGACTTTCATTTAATCCTCCTGTTTTCAATCTGGCAGCCACTACTTCCTTGTTTCCTGATTCCCTATGAGCATGAATAAGGATAGGACAGGTCCCAGCTGCCTGAGGTGGAAAAAAAATCTGAAATGTCTATAAAAAGATTTTCACCCAGTCATCTTTCTTGAGCCTGAAGTCTGATCCCTGTTTTCCAAGGTCTTTAGTGTCCCTACCTCCTAGGACATTCTGAGGTTCTTTGGGGATGTATTGTGTTGCTTCATTCCACAATTATTCTTTGAAATCATTCCAGTTTTCTCTTCTTAGGCTCGACTCAGTTATCATATCTCTCTGTTTAATTTGTCAAAAAATGTATTGTAAACTTTTTTACACTTTTGTCTCCTTTCCTATTCTCTTTCTCCATGTAGATTCTTATCTTTTAGACTTTTCTGTCCTATTGATGAAGCTTTAGGAGTAAGAAGAATATAGGCTTTTTTAATCCACTAGGCTTAAATGCAAACTGTAAGTCCCCTTTTTCTACTTCTCTCCTTGAAATTTAATTTTCATCACAGTTCACATCACAAATTCCCTGGCCCAGTAAGTATCAACCACCTCCAAAAAACACTTCTTTCAGGAGTCAGGCTCCTCCAAGTGACAACTTGGCCCCATGGCTCTCCCGAAATTTCTGTGGAGCAGCTGATCCTCAGCATTTTGTGAAGTTGCTTCTCTATTCTGGCTCTGCCTGGGGCCAGAGCTCACTTGGTACGCAGTTCTCAGGAAGAGGCAATGGGTGAATTTAGGTAGGGAAAGTCTGCGTTGACTTTGCAGCCCCATCTCTAGGGTTTCGCCACACCCGCCACAGGACCATATCGAAGGTCTAGTGGTAAGACAGAATGGCAGTGTTCAAAGGTGTGAAAGGTGTGATAGGAAAGAAACACTCCGACTGGGCAGTTTGAGAGGAAATCCATAAAGGGAGTATTTACAGTTGTGAGATGTGTATAGGAAACCACACTGGATACAACAGCTCTAGGCTAGCACACTAGGGCTCCAGGAATAAGTTAAGCTCACTTATCTGGAGGGACAAGGAACAGGGCAGTTACAGAAGCCAGAGACAGGGGGAGGGAGTGCAAGAGCCGAAGTGCTGTATGGTGAGGCTGGCGGACAGGTCACCTTCTGTGGATGAGTATTATTCTGCCTTCACTCTGCTCGCTCCCTCCTCTCTCCTGCGAGTGCTCCTCATTTGTAAAACCACCTGGAAGGTGGATGTAGATCAGCACCTCGCGGTGAGGAACAGAGTGGAGACAGGCCGGACACCAGTAGAGGGCATCGGGAGGGACAACTGGAAGGTCCTTAGCACAGAGTGGCTGACGGATCTGAGTGCTACTGTGAGTTTTCCAAGGTCCAAGAGAAGAAGATATGAAATGGTTTTTAAGGGGCTGTTCTTTGTGTGCGTCCTATTCCTAACCTGTCTCCTTTGCTTTAAATAAAACACTTTTTCAGTAGATGAAGGTCATTAAGTTTTCTTCATCAGAACATAGTCAGATTTTTAAAAAATATTGATGATTCATGTTTGAGGGCACATAGCTCATGCACTTTCAGAGGGACGACATGACCAGACACATTATAATTGTTTATTTCTTTAGAGTTAATAGGGCCTTACTGTTCTTTTGTCTCCATAGAAGATAAATTAATCTTGAAATCATTTCTGCCTATTGGAGTGTTTGTATCTCTCTTCTTAAGAGGAATTCTTCAACGTAACTGGGAATTACACAATGACTGTTTTGGTAATAAAAAGTTAATACCCCTTTAAGCGTTGTGATAAGTTATTCATCCTAGTTGTGATTTTGGGAGAAGAGGGAGAATAATTATATATTTCTGAGTACTCGAAAAATATATTAAAAGAGTAAAAAGGATACTTTTCCATCACATATTGTCTGCCTCAGTGGAATTATTTTGTTCCTCTAAATGTAGAACATAAACACATTTAAAAAGCTAACTGTATTTGCCATACTATTGAGCCCGTTTTAAAATTAAATTTTCTTTAATTATATAAATTGTTTTGGGAATTGTTTGGATCATAAGATAAAAGCTTCAGGGAGCTTTACAGTTATAAGCAGTATTTGCCTATGTGAAAGAACATGTCTTAAAAAAGGCTTTGAATCCATTAATCTTACTTCTTAGGCTAAGGTTAGGATTTAATTTCCTGAGCATTGACCTGCAGAGTAGACAAGATAATTTCATTTTTCAATGCTTCTTTTTATAATTGTTTTTATCATTTTAGGTTCAGAGACATACAGGACTGCCTGAAAATGGGTATTCTTTTAGCATTACCTCCTCTGATTCTTAGCATGGCATTGTTATAACCACAGTATTCTTACTTTCGTATTTCAATCAGGTCCAAAATGGGGACATTGAAAATCATATAATAATTCTCATTTTAAATTTATTACTCATGCTCTATTGCATTAGGGATGTCCTATGTATTTTACATCCTAGAATTAATAAAGACATGAATAGACAAACAGAATTCTTTACTATGAGAACATTATTAGTTATACAGATGGTCTTCCTTCAGGACTGGCTCATGTAACAATATTTTAGATAATAGCCTTAAACTATTTGGAGTCCTAGATTATGAAAACAACATCATTTATACTGAGTATTCTTTTCATTTGGAAAGTGGCGGTTCTATATTTAAATTTTAAAAACTATTCAGTCATTTTCTACAGCTCAGTACTCTATGTTCAAAGGTAGGAATTGTTTCTCCTCTGTAATGTTGCTTCATTAAATCACAGGGCCGGTGAATATTTCCAAAGTTGGTGCTACTAATTTCATTTGTTGTCTTTAAGTGTCCCGATCATTACGGTGTCAAGAAGTCCCTCCAAAAAGCTCAGCAGTTCAAAATCTGCTCTGTACATTATATTCATGCTGATTTTTAAAATCTTATAAATGATCAAAGATTAGTATAACTGGTCTTGGGGAAAAGATCATTGTATCTCTTAAGAGTTTAATGATGCTTTAGATTTTTTTCATGTTTTTGATAGTATAATTTAGAATGTTGAGTATTTTAATAAAATTAATGACAAATAAAAATATTTTACCAAAGCGTCTATTTAGCATATACACTTCTTATCTAATATTATTGATTTCAGATTTCAAAAATATCACTTGCACTGCTTTTTAATTTTCAAAAGCTTAATTAGATATAATTGACATATAGTAAACTGCACATTCTTAAGGGTTCAATTTGATAAGTACAGGTACATGTATACATCTGTGAAACCATTGCCACAACCCCCTGCCTCCTCCATTTCCAGGTACAATCACTGATCTTTCACTATAGGGATAGTTTGAATTTTCTAAAACTTTATATAAATAAAATTGTGAAGTATATACTTTTATGTGTTTGGCTTCTATCACTCAGCATAAGTATTTTTAGGTTCACTCACGTTGAAACTCATGTTGAACTATTACTAGTTCGTTCTTTTTATTGCTGAGCAGTATTTCATTAGATGGATATGCCAGAGTTTGTTTATTCATTCACCTGTTGAGCATGTCAGTGTTGCTTTTACAAATAAAGTTGCTATGAACATTCAGGTAGGAGTCTTTGTATAGACATATATTTCCTTTTTTCTCCACCTAAAAGTTGAATGGCTTGATCATAGATAGATAAATATTTAACTTTTTAAGAAACTGTTTTACAAACTGATTGTGACAATTTACATTTCCACCAGCAATATACAGTATGTCCAATTGCTTCATATCCTCGCTGACATTTGGTATGATTAGCTGCCTTAATTTTATCCATTCTAATAGGGGTTTGGTTAGATCTCACTATGTATTTAATTTGAATTTTTCCTAAAAGCTAATGATCCCTAGCATCTTTTCATGTTTGCTATGAATATCCTTTTCAGTGAAGAATCTGTTCAAATAATTTGCACATTTTTAATTGGATTGTTTCCATATTATTGAGTTTTGCAAGTTCTTTATGCAGTTTGGCTATAAATCCTTTGTTAGATATATGGTTTTCAAACATTTCAAAGAGTTGGAGGTATGACTTTTCATTCTTTTTAGAGTGTTTATGAAGACTATAAGTTCTTAATATTGATTAAGTCGGTTTGTTATTTTTTTTTTCCTGGATAGTGCTTTAGGTGTTATATCTAAGAAACCTTTGCCTAATTCAAGAAAATTTTCTCCTAAAAAGTTTAAAGTTTTAGGATTTATATTTAGATTTGTAATCTATTGTGAGTTAGTTTTGTATACAGTGAAAAGTATGGGTCAAAGTTCCTTTTGCATATAATATTCAATTGCTCCAGCACTCTGTTAGAAAGGCTGTCCTTTCTTCACTCAGTTTTTCTTACAGCTTTTTCGAAAATCAATTGACTAGTGTATTTGTGGGTTTCTTTTGAGAGTCTTTATTCTGTTCCTTTGTTCAATAGGTCTATCTTTTTTAAATTTCTAAATTTATTTTTCATTAGAATAGTTGTTGGCTTAAGATAAAAATCATACAGAAAGTGTGGAGTTCCTATATACCCCCAAACACATGCATTTTTTCTGTTATTAACAATTTGCATTAGTGTGGTAGTTTGTTCAATTGTTAAAACTATATTAGTATAATTATATTATTTATTATGGTCCATAGTTTACATTAGCATTCACTTTTTTTTTATTCTTTTTTTTATTAATTAAAAAAAGAATTAACAAAACAATTAGAAATCATTCCATTCTACATGTACAATCAGTAATTCTTAATAACATCACATAGTTGCATATTCATCATTTCTTAGTACATTTGCATCGATTTAGAAAAAGAAATAAAAAGACAACAGAATAAGAATTAAAACAATAATAGAAAGAAAACAAAAAACAAAAAACAAAAAACCTATACCTCACATGCAGCTTCATTCAGTGTTTTAACATAATTGCATTACAATTGGGTAGTATTGTGCTGTCCATTTCTGAGTTTTTATATCCAGTCCCATTGTACAGTATTCACTTTTTGATTATGGGTCTATCTTGGCTTAACATTATACTGTATTGTATTGAATACACTGTACTGATTACTGTAGCTTAAAAATAAGTCATGAAGGAAAAATAATGAAATGTAACTCCACCATATAGCATACCAAAAAAATAATAATTAATCATGAAGTCTCATAGTTTAAATTCTCCAACTTGGCTGCTGAGTACTTTGCATTTCTATCTGAACTTTAGAATCAGCATGACAATATCTATAACAAAAGACAAGCCTGCTGGGATTTTTATTGGGATTATATTGAATCTATAGATCAATTTGAGGGAAACTGAAAATAATAATATTGAGTCTTTTAATCCATGAGCATAATACTTCTCTCCATTTCTTAGGTCTAGTTTAATCTCTTTCAGCAATATTTTCACAGTTTTCAGTGTACAGGGCTTGCACATTTTTTGTCAGATCTTTGCCTAAACATTTCATGATAAAGGGTATTCTTTTTCATTTAAAATTCCAGCTGTTCATTGCTTTTATGCAGAAATGATACAGATTTTTGCTAGTTATTTTTCTATATTGAAAACTTCTTAAACCCATTTATTAGTTCTAGTAACTTTTTGGTGAATTTCATCAGATTTTCTATTTAGATGATCATGTTGATGATCATGTTGTCTATGAATAAATACAGTTTTACTTCTGTTTTATCCTGGATGCTTTTTATCTTTTTTTCTTGCCTTATTACACTGCCTAAAAGCCCACAACTATGTTGCATGGCTGTGACCAAAGTAAACAGTTATTGCAGGTATTAGGGAAAGATTGATCCATTCACCATCATATGGGATTTTCATTGTGGATTTTTATAGATGAATTTTATTGGGTTCAGTAAGTTCCCTTCTATTCCTAGTTTGCTGAGAGTCAGCAATCAGAAATTTATATTTGATTTTGTCGTATACTTTTCAGTATTTATTGAGATAATCATATGATTTTCTTCTTCAGCATGTTAATATATTGAGTTACAGTGAATAATTTAGAGTCTTAGAAGAACCTTACATCCTTGGAATAAACCTCACTCATATAATGTACTATCCTTTTATATATTGGTAGATTAAACTCTAAAGTGTCAAGAATTTTTACATCTCTGTTCATGAGGTATCTTTATGTTTTCATTTCTTTTTTGTGTAATATCTTTGTATAATTGTGTTCTTAGAGTAATTTTGCCTATTAATATGAATTAGGAACTCTGTATTAGCAATCAATCTTTTTTTTTGGAAGAGTTTGTATGGGATAGGTATTATTCCTTGTTAATTAGAATTCACCAATGAAGCCATCTTGGCCTGGAGTTTTCCTTGTGTGAAAATTTTTAACAGCAAATTCAGGTTACCTGTTACTATTTTGGGATTTAACAGCTTGTGTCATTTAAGTCTAATTTGTCAAATTTAATGTCGTTCGTATTATTGTTTTAATAAAACTATCTTAACATACTTGTCTACTTAGTCCACCACCTTTTTCATTTTTGGGTCAATTTTTACTTTTTATCTTCATTATGGGTTGATTTTCCTGTTTCTTTGCAAGCCTGGTGACTTTTTATTGGATCAATAAAACTGGGGTGCCACACAGGGAAATTTGCCTTTATACATGCTGGATATTTTTGCATTCCTATAAATATTCTTCAGTGTGATGTGGTTCCATTACTCTTGGGAATAGTTTGATCCTTTGGAGTCTTGCTTTTAAGATTTGTTTGTAACAAAAGAAGTTTCAGCCTGGGGCTTTTTTTTCTCCTTCTCTGCTCTGGGGCAAAATACTTTTGAGTACTCTACCTAATATGCGTGAGTTATGAGATTTTCCTTTCTGGCTAATGGTAACGTACTATTACAAGCCCTGTGTGAGCATCAGGATTGGTTTTCCTCTAATCATTTCAGGTGTTTTGTTCCCCCATCACTGTTTGGAGACAACTGTCTACATTACTGCAAGAGTCACTCACTGTCCTTTGTTCTGATTCTCTTTTCAAGGGTGTTTGTATGGTAAGCAACTCTTTCTAGAGTAATAAGCTGGTTTTTTTAAAGCCTTGGAAGGTAGTGCATCCCTCTAGATAGTCAGACATGTTTACTGTCTAGCATTATGAAGATAATGTCTCTTTCCAGAGCAAAGTACAGGCATCCTTACTCTCTGTTCTAGTTTGCTAGCTGCCAGAGTGCAGTATACCAGAAACAGAATGGCTTTTAAAAAGGGGAATTTAATAAGTTGCTAGTTTACAGTTCTAAGGCTGAGAAAATGTCCCAATTAAGTCTAGAAATGTCCAATCTAAGGCATCCAGGGAAAGATACCTTGGTTCAAGAAGGCTGATAAAGTTCAGAGTTTCTCTCTCAAGTGAGAAGGCACATGGTGAACACAGTCAGGGCTTCTCTCTCAGCTGGAAGGGCACATGGCAAACATGGCATCATCTGCTAGCTTTCTCTCCTGGCTTCCAGCTTCATGAAGCTCCCAGGGAGGCATTTTTCTTCATCTCCAAAGGTTGCTGGCTTGTGGACTCTCTGCTTTGGTGCTACAGCATTTTCTGCTCTCTCCAAATCTTTTCCTTCTCCAAAATGTTTCCTCTTTTATAGGACTCCAGAAACTTATCAAGACCGTGGAGACATGTCATCACCTAATCCATCTTAACAACCACTCTTGATTAAATCTCATCTCCAGAGAGATGATATAATTTATACTTTCAAACATACAGTGCTGAACAGGGATTATTCTGCCTTTACAAAATGGGATTTAGGTTAAAACATGGCTTTTCTAGGGGACATACATCCTTTCAAACCAGCATACTCTCCTTTATAAAAGATTCAAGTACTCTTTGTTCAGCATTCTTCTCTTGTAATAAAACCCTCTTCCTGTCCAAGCATCCATCTGAGCTCACCCTCCACCCTATAACTGAGGCCGAGGAGAACTGATACAATATGCTGGGGCTCATGCTGTTTGCTGTGCTTTGAGTAATGAAGTATTTTTTCTCTTATATTTTCTGCCAGACTAGTGTCTTCTACCAGAATCCATGAAACTATGGTAGACTAAATTGTTAGCTGGTATGTTGGGTGAACTCTCAGGCCCTTCACAGTTCTTGATAGCTTCCTATGGTTGCCTCACAAATATGTGCTAATCAGAACACATTGAGGGGAGCCCTCTGCTGTCTGGAGTTTCCTCTCTGTGACGCTCTCTGGTCTTCAGAACTCTGCCTTGGGAATGTTACCTGTCTCGGCCTCCCCGGACTCCCACATTTGTCTCTTCATCTGAGGGAGACCAGCAGGCTCTACCCACATTTGCCTCCCTACACTGCTGCCTGAAAATTCTCTCCAGGCAGAAATCTGGGGCAATCATAGGGTTTGGCATACTTATTTCCTATCTCTGAAGGATCACTGCTCCTTGTTGCCAGCTATCTACTGTCTTGAGAACAACGTTTCAAAATTTTGTCCAATTGTTTTAGATACAAGCTTATATCTGGTCCTTTTTACTCCACCTTGCCCAGAAGTATTTATTGCTCTTTTATTTTAATCAATTTAAAATTTCCCTTTTTGTCCTGAATTCCAAACCCAATTGTAAGACTATCAGATAATGTTCAACAAATTTATAGATTGATTTTGCTTTGTAAAAATTTTAAATTCATCTCAGTAGTTTCAAGAAGACCTGCTGATATTAATAGCTTTAAATGCAGATTGTTATCTGTGTGATCTTCTAAAAGTATCAATTAATTTCTTTGTACTTTGGTTTTCTCATCCATAAAATAAAGATGATAATAGTACTTATATCATAGATGGGAAAAGGGATAAATTGTCTTCCTATTGTTTAGTTATAGTATATAGAGAATAAAGAATGTCTCCTTTTTCTGCCTAGTACACGACAGTGTCTTCACAAAGATTCTGTTTACAATTTAAGGCATGGAAGTTTCCAGAAGTGCTACAAACTCATTGAAGTAATTTGTATTACCTCACTGTATTAGATATTGCTTGCTGTGTAACAAATTACTCCAAAACAGTGATTTACACAATAACATTAATAATTTCACAGTTTCTGACTCAAAAATCCAGGAACGGCTTAGTTGAGCCCTCTGCTTTATAATTTTTCAGAGATTTGGGACACTTCATCCTATGAGCAAAACAGAATATATTCTACAGATTTGCCTTAGATGAAAAACCATTGCAGTAAAAACACTAAGCATAGATACATCTTTTCATGTATTCTTACCATATATTCATAATTTCTTATGTCCATTATATTTTCTTGGAAATTTTATAATATTTTTTGTTTTATTGCTACACAGTAGCAGACAGAAAAGATACCCTTTAAATATTCCTCATGCCAAATCTGGAGAAGGAGAACAGCCATGGGATGGATTCTAATACTGAATGTCTCTATTTTAGGAATTTTTAGAAAGACTATCCTTTAAGTATTACCTATACTAGCAACCTATACTTCAAATATTATCAAATGGTTAATATAATTTATAATAGTTGCTTAATTGATTAAGACTGATCAAATTATAGTAAACACTATCTCTGAAAACATTTCATTCTAATCCCCTAGAAATATGTAGATTTACTGAATTTGTACTTCATCTTGGAATGTTTTCCACATACTGAAAATAATCTCTTTTAACCACTCTCTCATCTACTTTTTTGATATAGATTAAGATGCTTAGTGAAGCAGCTGGAGAAAGGTGATGTCAACGTCGTCGACTTAAAGAAGAATATTGAATATGCAGCGTCTGTGTTGGAAGCAGTGTATATTGATGAGACGCGGTAAGTTTTACCTTCCCCTCCCCTTATGTCTTCCTTGTTCCTCTTCTCAACCATCCTTTCTCTCAAGCACGAATTTAGCATGTCGGTCATGAAACTAAAATCAGAAATCTCATTCAATTTTAAAAGGCTTCTTTCATGTACCTACTTAACTGGATTATGATTTTTTTAACTGTTATTTGTGTTTGTATATATGCATACATATAAAAAATTCCCATTTTAACCATTTTTAGGTGTCCAACTCTGTGGCATTAATCACATTTACAATGTTGTACTGCCATCAGTAGCATCCATTGCCACACTTTCTCATCACCCCAAACTGAAACTCTGTACCCAGTAAACAATAATGCCACATTCCTCCCTCCTCCTGGTCTCTCATAACTTTTAATCTACTTTCTGTCTCTATGAATTTGTTTATTCTGATATTTCCTATATGTGGAATCATATAATATTTGTCCTTTTAAGGCTGGCTTATGTCACTTAATGTTATGTTTTCAAGGTTCATCAATGTTGTAACATATATCAGTACTTTATTTCTTTTTATGGCTGAACAATAATCCATTGTATGTATATATTACATTTTTTTATCCGTTCATCTGTCAATGGACACTTTTGTTGTTTCCCCCTTTGGCAATTGTGAAGAACATGGCTGTGAACATTTGTGTACAAGTACCTGTTTCAATCCCTGCTTTCAATTCTTTTGATGCCTAAAAGTAGAATTGCTGGTCATAAGAATTTTTTGTTTATGTTTTGGGGGAACTACAAAACTGTTTTCTACAAAAACTGCTATGATCTTTAAAAAATATATACATTTTAGTCAAATACGTAAATATTATAAAAGAATCAAACAAAAAAAAAAACATTAAATGAAAAAAATGAAAGTCTTTTTTCTTCCTACCCTCACTGTCAACCTTCAGATTTTTAAATGTTTTTCCAGAGACAGATGTAGGCTTATCCTATATTATTACTTTTATAAGGATTTTTCATGTTATCTCAGATTTCAGAGTTCTTTCTAAGAAAATTGGTGTTACTTGCACACATATTCTCATGACAGCCAGTAAACCCTCTATCCCGAGGTTGATGAAGGACAGACCCAAGTGTGTTTTTTATCATCACTCAAAAACGATCTCTAAATATAAATCAGCAGAATAGTAAGGAAGATTAGGAATGAGGATTTATTTGAACAGAGTTGTTATCCTAGAGCTGTGACCCTCCACAGGGTGCTCTAGCCCTCCAGGGGCTACTCGGCAATTTCTGGAGACATTCTCTGTTGTCAAAACTGGGGGGCATGCTATTGGTATTTAGTGGTAGAGGCCAGAACTGCTGCTAAACATCAGCAGCCCCTCACAACAAAGAATTATCTGGCCACAAATGTCAATAGTGTGGAGGTCAAAAAACCCTGGACAAGAGAAAGAATTGTGCATTATCTCTTTCCTCTCTAAAATTGTACTTACCTCCATCCTCAAGCCTAGGAGAGAACCCTGCAGATGCCGGAGCTAATAAAAGACTTAAGGGAGCACAGTGTAAGAGTTTTTTGACACTTGGAGACTTGACACTCACCTGAAAAAAAAGATAAAGGTGACAGGTTGATTAGAACCACCTGTGAATTAAGAAGTAAGAGGGGACCTGTGGAGGAAGAACCGTGGTCCTTCTAGAGTACAGCAGGCTCTGGTGCTGGGGTTTTGCAAAGTCATAAGACAGCTAGATTAGAGGGCTCTTGAAGAATCCCCAAACAATACTGCCTTCAGAGGGTGAAGAAGAGGCAATCTGGGGTGAATGTTGATATAAGAGTCAGCCAAAAGGTGGAGGCAAAAGTGTCTGTGAACAGATGAATGGATAAACAAAATGTGGTACACACACACAATGGAACATTATTCAGCTATAAAAATGAATGAAGTCCTGGTGCATGCAACTACAAATATGAGCACTGAAGACATCATTTGAGTGAAAAAAGCCAGGCACAAAAGGACAAATACAGTATGATATTGCTTCTATGAAATACCTAGAATAAGCAATTCATAAAGATAGATAGTAGATTGCAGGTTTCCAGGGCCTGTGCGGTGAGCGGAAGGGGCGGTTATTGCTTAACGAGCATAGAGTTTCTGTGTCAGGTGATGAAAAATTGGGGGTAATGGATATTGGTGATGGCAGCACAATATTGTAAATGTAGTTAATTCCACTGAATTTTATGCTTGAAGGTGGTTAAAATGTAAAATTTTGAGATATTTATTTATAAAGTTTTTTAAAAATTCAACCAGAATATCAGAGAACATATGGTATTTTAGGTACCCTCTTAGTATACCAACTTGTCTCTGAAGTAACCACAAAACCCTCCCAGAACAGCCATCGGACATGTGTCACACAGATGACAACGAAACCATAGCAGTCAACTAAGGCTTGTGAAGACTTAACATTCCCTGCCTCCCCCCAACCACCTTGCTGGGGGAATCGGAAGTGGCAGAGTGAGTGGGACGAGGAGAAGAACCCAGAGAGTGAAGACAGTGCACACCTGCTTTCCCCATGCAGGTGCCCTCACCGGGGCCAGCCTGAGCTTGGGACTGTGGGAGCTGATGAACCTCATATGAGATAGGAGTTTTGGTATCCGCGTATACTGCACTTAATAAATAGACACACGCCCACACATGCGAATGTTCCTTAACAAGTAACAAACTCACATGGTTCAGAAATCAAAATAATATAAAAAGTACTTCAAGAAAGCCTTTCACCCTGTTCCCAATCCACTACATTCCCCCACTCATAAATTTCTTGTGCACCATTCCAGGAATCTATTACAAATTTTTATTTTTTTATCCTCTCCCTCGTCCCTTCATAGAAGACAGCATACTCCCTATATATGGTTTTCATTTTGCTTTTTCTCCCCATAAACAAGGAAACTTGGAGATCTTTCTTTGCCGTGTACTGAACTTTTGAATATCAGACAGTAAGAATTTTCCATAGACACCTGAGAAAAAAGGCTGTGATTTAAGACCATGCTCCCAGAGGGCTCTTTCTTTGTCTCCACAACAGAGCTTCCTGCTAAAGTGTGTTTTAGAGTTATAAACTAAGAAAAATCATATGTTCACCTTTAATTTATGAATGGTTTTCTTAGATCACTTTCAGTGCGTGTATATAAGCAAATATAATTATCTTAAATAAACAGTTCTGAAGAGTAAATTTTTAAAAACTCTGACGTTGTTCTCATATTTCTTTGTTGTCATGGGTTTCCATAATTCCCTTGTTCTTTAACTTCATGTGTGTTCTTTATTGTTAACAAGTTGATTGAACTTCTTAAAATGTTGACTATTTCTTCAATTTGTCCTTAGTCAGGCAGTTCACTTTTTATATTTATTTATAAAACTTCAGATCTTTAACCCTGAAAATTTTTGTTGAGATTTAAATCATCAATCTTTTAATGATGTAATATTAATTATCTGGCTTGCATAAATGGCTCATCTTTTATTTGCTAGATTATCATATGCTGCACTTATTAATTTTTCTGTTGTATTTCCTTTCCCTGAAAATTAGGACTCCATAGCTGTTTGGCTGATTTAGTTCTTCATGAACCCTAACTCAAATACTTTAAACATATGTTATATTTTAAAATATCTTTCTTTATTCATTTGAAAAATGTCCTTGTGTTGAGGAAAATTTTAAGCACAGTGCTTAACTATTTCATGGTAGAAATTTAATTTTTTTTTCTGCTCTTTACAACAGAACACCTAGACTCTTAACTTCATCACATTTCTAACTTGTACCCAAATGACACGATTTTCATTTTTTAAAATTTTAATGTTTCCATACTTTCATGGCATTATAATTTACAAATTGGACTAATAATAATAAATCACATTTACACAACTTTTCAAGAGGCTTTAATTTTATTATCTCCTATTGTCTCAATGTAATCCTATGGGTGGTTATTACTTCTGCATTCTACTAATGTGAGAACTAATGTTCTTAGAAATAAAACAATTTGCTAAAAAGGTCACAAAGCAAGTCATTTACAAAACTGGGACTAATAGTCTTGACAGGCTCAGTGCTATGCAGCCTGTGTCACATCTCTTCCACCTTCACAGCACTGATGTCACATTGGTAACCTGAAACTGGCTATGGTGGGAGTATTTACACCATGGAAATTAGCAAAAGCTACAAACCAGGATTTGCTTTAATGTTTGGTAACATTTACCAAAAGCTTTCCAGGTAGACTTGAGATGACCTTGTATGCATTTTCTAAGAGCTTTGATTTTATTATTGACATATCAGTTCCAGAAATTTTAAAGCAACAATAATTGTCAAGGTTTGATAGACATAGTAAAACAAAGAAGTCAATTGAATATGTCTTTAGTGAGATGCGAATATAAAGGTATTTTTGCCTCAGGGATATTGGTAAAACAGATTAATTTTGAAGGAGTAAGGAATCAAGAAGCAGTTAGTTGCTTTTAAACGTTAACTAAAAAATATGCTACCTCTGAAATGTTTTTAAGGTGAAATTATATTTCTAGAAAAAATTATTTGGTGAGTATTCCAGAGAGGCACTGTTTGAAAGTTGGGGTGGATTGAAAAAAAGATCAACACATAATAAAGCAGAAAAAAACAGAAATTATGTATTTAGCTTAAGATCCATATACACACACGTGCAAAAACACATGCATTTTTCTACTTAACTTAGTGCCTGCAGGGTTTCTGTTAAGAAAACAAACCAAAACAAATATCTCTCTCAAAAGATGATTTGAGCAAGAAAAATGAAAACAAGGTTTCTGATAGAAATTGAATTTTGACCTTCTTTGTGAGTTCTTTAGCACAATTCCCTATTGAATATGGTGATTTGTGCATTTTTTTGAAGACATCTTCAAATACAAATGCCAATATTTTATGAATCCTGCTTTGAGATGTGTCCCTAGAGGCTATTGTCTTTCAAAGCTGCACAGTTGTAATCCAGGAACATGCGGCCTAAAAAAATAATCTGCTTGATTTTCCTTATTTGGGTTGGGATACTGCCAGGCAAAGTTGCATCCTTGACCTCATGAATAGCAGGGTAGGCAGCTGACTGGGAGGTATGCTTTCAGAGATGGACATTGTGTTTGCTCATACCTCCCAACAGATAATTTAAGAGTCTGTTCTGTCAGTGCGGATCAATACTAGGCTTACGATCACCATAATTAGAGCACACACTCCAGATTCAGAAAGATTGGGTTCAAAGCTCCCTTTTCCACACAATATTTTCTTTTTTGGAGCAACTTCCCTAACTTTACTAAATCCTGCATTATTATCTATAAAATGAGCACAGTGATAATATTCACTTAATAGGGTTTAAATGTAGCACAGAGGGTGGGCCACAGTGGCTCAGCAGGTACAGTTCTCGCCTGCCATGCCAGAGACCTGGGTTTGTTTCCCAGTGCCTGCCCATGCAAAAAAAAAAGAAGTAGCACAGTGCCTTTCATAGAGTAAAAGTTAAATAATGTTAGCCATTATTATTATTGTACTATTAAAATGCAAATACTTCTGGGATGCATAATGCCTTAAGATATATGATTTATACCACCTTGTGAAGACATTGGATAATTTCCTGAGAGCATTTTTTGATCCTGAGAAAATGTAAACAAGTGAGCTCTGTTTACCAGGAAAGGAAAGCAAAGTGCAAACTGATGGAAAGGATCCCTCATTGGATAGCTCCTCATTTGACTTCTGTGTGACCTACTAAGTGGAAGGGTACTTAATTTGGGGATAGGTTGCCATGAATGGGAATGCATCAAGTCAGTCAGCGCTTGGAGGAGTTAGTCTGATAGAAATTTAGTGAAGTCCAGAGCTAAGACTCTTGAAACCATTGAGTACAGAGATTTTATAAGAATAAGTCACTCATTTAACAAATATATGTTGTGCTAGCTCAGCAGAATACCAGGCACACTGGCCATCAAGCTCAACTATGTAGACAGCTGGTAGCTAGAAACAAATCAACAAAACAAAACAAACAATCGACAAACAGAAAAACTGTCTTCTACAATGTGAAGCCCACATGTTAAGGCTGGTGCTGCTTGCAGAGGAGACCTGAATCAGGGAGTGTGGAATGTTGAGAAGAGGTCTTGTCTGACAGTTTAACAGCTCCTTTCCTGGCTCTGATCTTACTGATAATAAACATCTGGGTGAGAGATATTTTTTTCCTCTAGGGGTTGATTTTCTCACCGGGAAGATGAAATCTCCAGTGATTTCTGTTCTGATATTCTGTGATTTTACCCATGATCCCAAAGTCCCCTACTCAAGCCTAAAGACCTGCTCAAGCCCAGAAACTACTCTGGCTGCCTGGAGGAAGGCAGGTGGTAGCTGCTTATTGTTTGCTTAATGGGGGAACATTTATAAAATGGGCTCTTGTATTTTGACAGGTTTGTTTGTTTTTTTGTTTTTTTGTTTTTTTTTCATTTGGAGGAGACTGACTGAGTAAATCAGCTTGAGGAGAATGTGTTAAGACATGACTGGGGCTCGGTGAATCATTAAAAAACAGCATTATGATTTTCATGAAATCCATTTTTCTGGTGTGAGTTGTAGGCAGGGGTGCTGTGTGGAGTGCTGAGTCTGTACGCTGTTCTCACCCTGGAGATGGAGTGTGAAAGCCAGGCTTACAAAGTCTCAATCCATTTTGGTTGATTTTCATATTCTCTGTTCATCTGTGTTCTACTTTCTACAAATTTTCAAAACAATCCCACTAATAAAAAGAGGGAAAGGAAATCTGACCAGATTTTTGAGAAATGATTGACCAAAAGCACCACGTATTATATCTTTATAAAAGATCTAATTATCTAGAAATATTTTGGGTCAATGAAAATAAATGAATATTTCCTGGATTTGAAGAAAATATCATTTAATTAGTATTCTAATATCAATTACAAATTTGCCTGATAATTAACTACATCCAAGACAATATGTTTTGCAATTTACATATTTGATTATACATGATTCTCAAAAAATCCTATGAATTAGGTACTAATGCTAATTCCACTATATGGAATTTACATAAAGAATTCCACTATTTTTTTCATTTCAAATCAAAGTGAAGCATTACAATTATTCATTCTTCCCTTCCTTCTTGCCAACAGGACCCCTCCCTTTTTTTTTAAACTGATTTACTCAGTTCTGTAGACTCATGTGACTTAGAGGAGACCCACCCCAGTCCTAGACTCAGGGTGGGTAAATCCCACTTGATTTGAACCAGTCATTAGTCCTCATTTCTCTCACCAGTGAGGTTAGATATGGACACATGGTGTAGTTCTGGACAATGAGACATTAGGGAAGGCTGATGTAAGGGCAGGCAAAAGTTTTCCTCACCTCTGAAAAGGAGTGTTGTACCTCTGGGTTTTGTTGTACCTGAATATGATACTTGAAACTGATACAACTATCTTGTGACAAGCATAAAGCTGGACCTAACACTAAAACTGGTACAGTAAAAAAAAAAGGAAACCTGTGGCCTCAATATTGTTGAGCTGTTGATTTTTTTTTTTTAAATCCCTGGCTGGAGTCAACCCACCTTTTATCTTTTGGTTGGGAGAAATCATAGGCATTCCCATTATTTAGCTGCTTTGGATTTGGTTTGATGTCACTTGTCATTGAAAGTACCCTGACAGTCACAGTATGTGTCCCCCCCCTCCAAAGCCCATGTCCTCTAGTCCTTCCAGGAATCACACTGTCCTAAGGATAAGTCCTCACACAAATGTACAGCTTGTAAGAGGGAATTCTATTCAGAATTTACAAAACTATTTTCATGTTAAAAAAAAAATGAGGTAATAGAGTCCATTTCCAAGATAGCTGCCATGTTGATCCAATGAAACTGCTGAACACCCCAGATGGTTTGGGTGTGGCAAGCACCAAGTAGTGGGTAGTCATAGAAATGTTTTTCTCATTAAATAGAAGAGCATTCTTTCATCCTTCCTTTCTCATTCCTGCCATCAGCAAGCCTACTGCCAAAATTTTGCATCTGGGCAATTCTCTTCATCTCTTTTCTCTCATCTGTCTCCACCAATCTAGTCCAAGTTGCGAGGTTTATCTGTGAGGTTGTCGCAGGCCTATCTGCCCACATACATGTCTGACAATTGTACATTGGATCTTGCTGTCCTCCAGGTTCTTCCCAGGAGTGGGGGTTGGAGGTGGGATGGAGCATCCAGCTCCCTTCTGCTCTAGGACCCTGGAAATCTATTTGGGGAGTACTGTCACCCTTAGTGTCCCTATTCCATATATCTTGTCTTCTCTTTTGATTCCTCTTCATTAACCTAGGACATCTTTTGATAATCTCAGGAATGGACACTTTGCCCTGAATCATCTATTATTCTTCTATTATCTTTGCCTCAGCCCTATTTTCTTCTGTAGGACCTAGATTTTGAAACTCAAAAGCCAGGAAGTTTCTTTTTTACCCCCACTCTGCTTATTATATATCATATATAACTTGAGTCAATGAATGAAGTCATTGCTGACTAAATGGAGAAAGGACTAGACAGTAGCAGAGAATATTAGAAAAAAATGTGTAAGATTATCTTTTATATAGGAACTAGGACTTGGCAGAAAATGTTAATATACATATGCATCAAAACAAGCAAAAGCCATGACTTTATTCCTTATCTGGACCAGTAGATAAATAATACCTAACTACTGGAAATACCTGAATATTTTAATAACTTCTAAAACTAGAGATAATTCTATTCTATAAAGATTCTCTATCTGAAGTTAGTTCTAAGATTAACTTTTGTTTGTCTTGTGTTTTTATTCATTCATTAAACAAATATTCATGAAGAATATTCTATATATATTGTAAATTATTTTACTGTTGTCTGTTTGGCTCTTATTGATCATTTCATCATGTCAGCTATTTTGGCTTCATGAGCCTAGGAAGAATGTATTCCTTAAACCCCCTCACTTTCTGTCCCCCTAAAATACTCCAGCTTTTCTCAACCTTGATTCTCCACCTCAGCTCTGTTCTATTTTGCAATCAAGTAACATACAGATAATATTATCCATTACTTCTTCTGCAGGTCCCTTTCCATACAGATCATCATCATTCTCCAGTGAATATCAGTATTCACTGGTCATATGGAAATAAGCAGTACCATTAAGTCCATGTTATAGAACAAAATTCATCTTAGTTTTTGGCAGAGAGATTCTGTAAATTGGCAAGCTGTGAATGGATGAGAGCTGTGTTTTCATACTTTAGTATTCATCGGAATTACCTCGAGGGCTCTTTGAATCCTGCTGCACAGAGCATTGGGCTCTACCCTCAAAGTTTCTAATTTAATAGGCTTAAGGTCAGGCCCTTGAAGTTCCATCTTTAACAAGTTCAGATGATGATGATACTGGCCTGAGACCACACCTTGAGAGCCACTGGTCTAGAGGCTGTTGAGATTAGATTACAGAAGAAACATGCTGAGAGACTGTGAAACATCCAATGGCTAGAATTTTAAGGTCTATAACATTGCTCCCAGTCATAGATGAGATGACCTTGTGCTCAAATGCCTCCTACAAGAAACTTCACTATGCAACACAGGCAGTAAGTGAGGGGTGCTGAATTGGATCTTGGCAGTGCCGCATAGCAGCAAGTGTTAGGCCCAGGGAAGGCAAGATGCACCTTTTGATCAATGAGATGATCACCTCCCCCAGGTCTTGGAAACCACAGGCCATAAGGCTCTAACTCTGGATTGCAGCCTCTCCCTTTTTCTTCAGGTTGCCATTTTTAGAAATCCTTGGAAGGACATAGTTTGATGGAGCATGGGATGCTTTTCTCTCTTATATCTCATTTCCTGCATTAGAGGATACAACGTATCTGTTCTCTGGAAGTGGACAGGAAGATGATCAATAATAGGTAAAATTGTAAAGTAGGTAAAAAAAATATTTTAGAGATCCCTCCACTGCCTCTTCACAACTCAAAAAATCCTTAAGCTGTTCTTTGGCTCCTCAGAGTCTACTTTCACAACCTTTTTCCATAATGTTACAAGCACCCCCATTTCCATGGTACCCTCCTTTGTCTACATTTTAGAAATAAGGAAACTGCTTAGACTAATTTATGAAGGTGTGTAGATAGTGAGAGTATGCGGAGAGCTCACACTGTGATAGATACTATTTAAGTGCTTTCTCTCCACTGGCCTATTTGATCCTCAAAAGTATACCTCTAAAGGTAATATTATTATGATCTTTATGTTACTGATAAAGAAACTGAGATTTAGACTGTACTTTTTTTCCAAGGCTGCACACCTAATAGGTGGAGAAGCCAGGCATTAGACAGTCCTCCTAAACACAAAAGATGCTTATTAATAAAAAAAAAAAATCCCATAATTAGTGGAATGTCAGGCTTTGAGCCTAATGGAATATTTTCAAAGATATTTTTGAGCAAAGAGAACTTCCTGGTGGGAAGCCAAAAGTCATCAGCAGGGCCTACGGCAGTTTCTGCCTCACCCATTCCCTCCATTTCCCATTTCTGTCTCCCAACTGACTCCAAAAATACAATCTTGATACCAACTCTCCAAGCAACTTGACTCTTTTATGAGAATCTCTCCACCCAACCATCCCTTGGCCTTTTCTGCCTGTCCTGGGGGACAGGACCCCACCAGCAGAGGGTGGGTACAGAGACCTCCTTAGGTCTTAAGACAGAGAAGGCCCCATCTGACTTCAACACTATCCTTGGTTGACCTCATTTTAGCCAAGATTTGCCTCTTGGGTATTAAGCTAAGGTCAGCATAACTGACTTCTCCACCCAAATGTTGAGTTTTCATCATATTTACTCATATAAAATGGTCCTCATCTCGCAGTTAAAAAAAATTACTAACAAAACCAAAAGGAACACTTAACAAAGTTATCATAGTGACAGAAAAAGGAAAGAAACAACAACAAAAATTGTTGAAATAAATTTCAAGGCCTGCCATTTTAAATCCTCTTTAGAATAAGACAGGCAATACATGATAAACAGATGCCCCAAAGAATTAATTTAATGTATTTAACACTTGGAAGTAGATTACTGACCAGTAGATAGGGCATTTCAAATGTATTACCTTCCTCTATCCTGCCATAATTGATTGTACTTTAAAGTATGCTGAAATTTCTGTTTCAATGAACCAGGCTAGGCACTTAAGAAAACATGTGTTTGATGTGAAAGATAGCACAATATTTGAAGAGCTAACACTCTGAGGTCAGAAAAACTTGGGTTCAAAAACTGTCATGGCCAGTCTTGGTTATATGACTTTGAGAAAACCACTTAAGGTCTCTGTACCTCAATATAAAATATACATAAAATAGGGTTAATAATAATTGTATCTTCCTCGTGGTAGTGTTGTGAGAAATAAATGAAAGAAAGCTTGACTCCTTGTTCATAGTAAGCAAGCAGTAAAGTTATCTGGCATTATTGTCATCTATATCCACCCTTAGATAATTTTGAAGTCTAAGAGAAACATTGGTATCACCATTAGAGATGATACATGTGGACTGGGGTGGAGAGAGTGCAGACAGTTCAGAGTAGAGACATAATTGGCCAAAAAAATAACACCAATGGACTTGCCTTTGAGGAAGCCACAGCCTCCAATGGAATATCTGTACTGAAGAAAGACCAACCTTTTGTAATTTCCCCACCCGTCCTGGAAGGACTTCACTTGAGTTCAGCGCTACCCTGAGCCAAACTTTAAAGAGCCCGAGAGACTTCATTTTTGGGCATCACCACCACCACCCCACTCTAAGGTGCCTGACTCTGGCCGTCTTTTGTTGTGCCCCTCCCCCACAGGGTGAGAGGGCACTCAGGTCAAGATGAACCTGGAACCCTTGCCTTCCCCACTTTTCATATACTAGGACCCTGGAATTCTCTTGGCAGAGTGCCCTTTTATTATATTCTGGCCATTGGGACTCCAGAATTTTCCCTAGCCTCCCTCCGAAGTTTTAACGGGCATCCACCTTAGTTCTTTTCTTCTGAGTGGGCCTATGACACCACTGGTGGGTGCACCCCTCCTCCACCCCAAAGAGTAGTCAAGAATCGGCTGCTTCCAAGGCTGGCTGGGGGAGACTGTACTTGGGGACCATGGTAACCACATGCTTCATGTGGGGCCTTTACAGTGAAATGGCTGAGTAGGAGCCTTCAGTCGGAGGCCACAACCAGCTGGCCCTGCCCTATCACACAGGAAGTTGAGAATCGCTCATTTAAACCCAACTTATCAGGCTCTTATGAAAATTTACAAAAAGCAGGAGGAAAGAACATATTTTATTTAACAATTCGTTTGCATGATATGTAATTTTAAACTATTTGGTCGGATGGTATCTGGGAGAAATGTGCTCCTGCCCTAGGCCCAGCAAATGTTAGGGGCCGAACTGAGTGAGCCTCATTTTGCTTGTTGAAATGTGTCTTTTATAAGACTAGGAAAGCAAGAAATGAGAACTTTTAACTTGAGGAGCCTAATAGCATCCAGTACCTGAATTTTAATATTTAATAGGTGCACTCATGGGCACTGTTTGCCTGGAAATAACCGTGTGGGTACATGGGTGTAACCATTTTCCAAGAGTCCACTGTAGACAGAAATATTTTCACTGACATGTAATTGCAGGAGTCAAAATCCCATGACCTCTCCTTCCGTGGCTGCCTCCTTCTTGATTTTCCTTCCCCTACAAGCTTTCTAGTTCAAAATATAAGCCCTTGGGGAGTTCTGTCATCTGATTTCAAGAGAAAATCTGGAATATAAATAGCTTCCAAGGATCAGTTTGTCACTGACTGGACGCAGGGTCCCTTTTCACAGCCGGCCTGCCCCCATCAACACACAGGCCCCTTATTTTACGCTTTATTGACTCCGTTGGGACTAAAAACAAAAAAAAATTGCATCAAACACCAATGGAAATATTTTTCAGAGATCAACAATGAAAATGTTTTATGCTTATACCTCCTATTTTTTTTTTCTGTATAGTACATTTTAAAATAATTCCTAAGGAAAATGTACCAATGGTGATTTTTTCATGTTGTAAATTTCTTAAACACAGGGTTTTCATTTTTTAAGAGCACTCACAGTATAAAGAGTAATTGGATGCTTTCAAGCTCAATTAATTTATAGTATTTATGATACCATTTTATCAGCTTGCCCAAATTTGTTTCAAAAATAAGCAAGGGCAAAATATAGTCATATATTTTCTGTGTGATATAACCTTATATACGTATTCAGATATTTTCACATGACTTAATATGAAAGTATAATTGAATTGTTTATACTTTGGTCTCTAACAGAAGCCCAGAATTACTATCTCATCTTGTATTGTAGTTTTCCTTCCTGCCCTATCTAGTATAAAGCTTGAATGAGTGCCTTGTGTGATCAGAGACTCAAGATAGAGGAGGAAAACAGAGTACACAATGGGTGACAAGGAAAGGAAAAATGAGTAAGAAAGATTGAGGAGATGATAGGGAATGGGGAGAGACATGTGATGCTAAGGTTGTTTAAATTTGGTTTTGTCCATCTTTCAAATTTTTTCTCTTCAAACTGGAATAATTATCTTGATGAATTTGCTACATATTATTGAGGTCTTCATTAGGAATTTGTGACAATATATACGTCCCTGGACATGAGAACATAATAGAGTTGGTTTTAATGGAAATACTGAAGTCCTTGGATAAAGGCATGTTAATAGTAATATAATTTTTTTAAATTTCCTTGTATCTTTGATCAAACACTATTGAAAAAAAGTTTAATTTGTCTTCCACACCAAAGATACATTTCTCCATAATTTGCTTCAAAAATTATGTGATCGTCCAATGGCAAATTAACTTAAAGGGAATGAAGGAGTTGATTGGTAAGTGTGAATTTACCCTCTAGATGCTGCTGCTGTTTATCAAATAATACAGGACTCAAAACTAAAAAAGCAGGGAGCCAGGGAATCCCTCTCTAACTGAGTGCAGTGAGGGAATGACCCACACAAATATCTTAGGAGATTCTAGGCAGAGCGAACACCAAGTGCAAAGGCAACGGAGGCAGAGGCAAACTTTGCAGGTTCAGGTCTAGCAGGGAGGCCAGTATTCCTGGAGCAAAACAAATAAAGGGGAACAGATTAAGAAGGGAAGTTGGGGACATAGCCCGAGATGAGTTATTTATAAATTAGGCATCGCCATAGTCTGACACACTTTAAAACGGGCATTCTGGTTGCAGCAGGCAGAAGAGACTGAAAGGTGTCCAAAGGAATAAGACCTGAGAGGCCGGTTAGCGGGCTACTGATCGGTTAAGAGATGATGGTGGCTTGGTCTATGTATTTTACAACCACATATTAATATATTGTCCAGACAAAATATCGATTTTTGTTTTATAAAAATTAAAGTCATTCTACAAACGTTGTCCTGTCGGTGCTTGTAGTTTAACTCATTCTGTTGAATGACTGCCTAACATCCCATTTCATGGATATGCTATGACTTATTTATTTACTCCCCTACTAGAGGTTATTCAGGTTGTTTTTTGGCTTTTGACCACTTTACATGATGCTACAATATACATCACTGAATATAATTTGAGTATACATGTGCATTTATAGCTTTATGATTGATCCTAAACTTTGTCCTATCAATGGATATTTAGGATATTTCTATTTTTTGACAACTTTGTATAATGCCACAAAAAAGCATCTTTGAACACATGTTCTTTGCATATGGTTATATATTTCTGTAGAATCAATTCCTAATATTGGATTTGCTTATTAGGGGACACGCACGATCAACTATCCAAAAGATCATCTCATGGGTTTGAAAAGTGGATTCTGTTACTATGACCTGAACACAGCTCCCTTCCACCTTATATCCAGCTCTAATCAATGTGCCTTTTGTAGCAGTCAGGATAGGCTAGGCTCTGATGACGCAACAGTCAACCCCTTCGTCTCAGTGCCATAAAACGCACCTGGTTCATTATTCACTCACACTACATTCTCATCTCGGGGCTCCGCTCTGCATCGCCTTCAATCAAGGGCCAAGGGTGGCAGAGCAAGAGCGCACACTGTGGGCCACTGATGGTGGCTGCCATGGCAAGAGGAAAGAGAGGGCTAGATCGTGTCCTGCTTCCTACAGCTTCCACTGAGAGGTGCTTTCTCTATCTCCTTCTCTTCTCACAAATATCAAAAGAATTAGAAAAAGAAATTGTATTTTATCTTCAGTGTAATAAGGGAAGAACCTATGCCAGAAAAGTATTATCGATAATTTAATAAGGATTTAATGAAATAATCTTTATGATAGACATTTAATACACAGATACTAGAGCTCAATAACTAAATAATACAATAATTGAAGGAGGTGAAAAAATGGGTGCACATAATTCAGTAAATAAATGGACGAGGAAACAAAGCTATCCAGAGGAGAAAGCCACATTCAAAGCAGTAAAACCTAAAGATATTACTGGAAACAGAGTAAAGTGTTTTGAAAATAAAAAGCTTTGAAAGTTTAAGAAAAGGGTAAACAAGGAAAAGGGCAAGGGCATTATTTTTAAAAACTTTAGCAAGCAAAAGATAGATACAGAAACTAAACAAAAGAGATCTATTATAGGCCATACATTTCTCAAAGAAGAAAACCAAACAAACAAGCAGAAAAAAGAGAGTAGTAACAATCAGAGAAAACATTAATAAAATACTACAGAATTTAGATACATATGTTAAAAGAGCATGCCTTGTACAGGAAACATGATATCCAACATTCAAGACCAACTGTTGCCTAGAAAATTAATGGACTTCCAAAATAAAAGACCAACAGAGTTGCCCCTTGACTGAGCTCGAAGTATCATTCCGCAATGGAAAATTCCATTCTTCTCACAGCAACCAAAGTGGTCTCTTAGAACCAGAAATCATATCATACCCACTTAAAACACTTCAGTGACTTCCCAATGCACATATGACAAACTCCTTGATATAAGGCATGATATTAGCTAGCTTTTACCTATGTTTGACTCCTGCAAACACTCCCATATTGATCCTGCCTCAGGGCCTTTGCATGTACTCTTCCCTCTGCCTGGAATACCCTTTGCCCAACCTTTCTTATATCTAATCCCTACTCATTCCTCAGGTCTTAACTTAAATGAAATCTTTGAATATCTCACCTACTATAAAGTTTCTGTCATAATCTCTAATCATATCACCCACCTTACTTCCTTGATAGTATTCATACAATATTAAATTGATACATCTGTTCACCTATTTTTAGTCTCCTTCCTTTAAACTATAAGTTCCATTTTAGCAGGGATCGTTCAATTATTAAGCACTTCATAATTTGTAACATGCGAACAGTGTGGTGTTTAGATCTATAATGGTTAGCAAGTCATTTTAGTAAATTGCAACTGGGATTTTTATGATATTTTTACACCAGAGAAAGGATTGATTTGTTCTATCAAATAAATTTTAATATAATTGAGATCTGAGCCTTCATCTGCTGCTTATAACCCACCTGGTAACTAGAAAGCACACAATGTTCATGAAAGATAAAAATATTTTTCCTTAGCCTTTGTACATTTCTTGAGGGATTTCTTGCTTTTTCAAGTTTTGCTTTCTTAGTTATACAATAGCATAGTCCACATTTTCCTCTTTAGCTACTCTTCTTTTATTTCTAAATCTTCTAATTAATCCATATCTCTCTCTCTCTCCTCAAATTACCTATTTTTTTTCCTTCTCAATAAATGGCATCACTCATCATGACTAGCCAGACACCTTGGTGGTGTGTCGTGAGGTGGGCTATCATTTTTACATGCTGACTTTTTCACGTTTGATTATCTGTTTGGGGTGATTTATGAGTTTAGGAAATATAGCCATAAAAATTGTCAGTGTAGGGCAGTGCAATGGTGGCTCAATGGCAGAATTCTCACCTGCCATGCTGGAGACCAGGGTTCAATTCCTGGCACCTGCCCAGGCAAAAAGAAAATTGGCAGCATAGAATTTGCTGTGAAGCAATTGGCAACTATTACAGAGTACCTGTCATTCTACTTATAATTCCTGAAAAAGAAAGGCAGCAGTAGAATGTGGGAGCAAAGTGACATCACCAGATTACACCACAATGGATGTATTCTGCCTGCCATGCCCTGGACTTTTCTTTAATCACTGCATAATGGATAATAGAAATGGCATAATCTTTAAAGCAATGAAATTTTTAAGCCATGTAGTGTAGTGTCTTGCTGCAATAAGTTAAGGAATCTAATTTTAAATGGGCACTAAGACAAAAAAACGTTTTTGCTTTGTGATACAATGTCAGTGTTTTTCATGTAAGTCAAAATCATCCAAACGTAAGATCCAAAAGAAAGTTAAAAATGGTTTAAAGTAAGTATTAATCAGTATTTCCTTCCAATATGTCTTTATAATGTATTGCCATTACATATATTGTATGTATTGCCATACTGTCATTTTTCAACTCCAGCACTTAGTATTTATTTTTTCAGAAATCTGGCATTTTATATATACGTTTATGCTTATGTCATGCTATGAAAACTAAATATTGGCAAACAACTATTCTCTGTATGTTTATAGAAAACGGCAGCAATGTAGGAGGTCATTTTAACAGATACAAAGATTTACTCCTCTGTATATTACCTTTAAAGCCCATTTTTGGTGGCAGTGTATGCTTTGGGTAGGCCTCCTGCTTTTTGCTCCTTTGTTGTTCCCTGACTTCTGGAGATGGTATGTGACTTGTCCCCCAAGGCCTTAGCATAAGCTGTCATCTCTGGCTACCTTTCCTCCCTTTACTCATAATCCCTAGGCTTCACTCTGTGCAGAGACTTAACAAAGCATATGCCACTCAAAGGCTGGTGCTAAAATGTGCCAAAAGTACCTTGGAGTCATTAAATTGGTACAATGACAAGGAAATTAATTAACTCAAACAGGCAGAACTGAACTCTGTTCTCCTGGGAGGCAAAGCTCAAGTTTGGTATCGATATTTTGTGGGAAGACTTTCCTTGCTGGTTCAAGCTTTAGGGAAATTCTTTATCATTGGAGCTGACCATCTTTAAAATAATGACATTTCCTAGATTCCTTCTTTATTCACCCGGATATTGTTACTTGTTGGTCCAATCAACTTCATCTACCTGGAGCTTGTAGAGGAGAGCGGTACTTGCTTCCTTATTTACTCAGTTCCTTTCCTGGGAGAAAAGTTCAAAACCATGTTTCCACCCTTAAATCAGCATTTGCTCTTAACTGGGATTGTTTCTCTTCCAGTTATGTTGACTCTCATATGAAATGATTTTTCAAAATAATCCATTTATTTTTGAGTCAAGTTTCTTATTCTGTCAAGTATATTCGCTGGAAATAGACACGGAAAAAACTCTAGAAAAGGTGGAGACAGCATGACAGTTTCCTTAGCAAGGGCTGTTCCTATACTTAAAGAAACTTTGTAAGACTTTCCTAGAGAGAAGAGGAGGAAACTTTCCAACGTTTCTGTTTTTACAAATTATATTTTAATATTTCTATTTCTGTGTATGTTTATGCAAATCCCATGGTGTCTACCCACATATATTCAAAGCCAGTATAAAAATAAATTCTGATTCAAAGAGTGAAGATTTTTAATTTCTTTTGATAGATTATAGGGAAGTACTATACCAAAATATCATGTTAATCAAGAGTTTTCACCTTTATTATTATTGTTTTTCACTTTTTCATCTGTGATGGTAGTATTAGGATAAATGTCCTGATATTTAGATTACCTAAGTAATTATTTTCCTAAAATTTACAGGTACTAATTAAATAAAATAGCACATGTGAAAAAGTTTTGTAAACTCCAAAGCCTTATTCAAATAGCATTCACTAGCTGTACAATATATACAAGATTTTTGAATATGAGACAGCTGCTATAGCTTCAACCTTTTTTCTTTTTTTTTTCTTGTTTTGCTATTTAAAAAATAGCAGTAAAGCAGAGATCTGTTTATGAATTCTCTTCCCCATCTTCTCTTAGTTTTATTCATAATATCGGAATAGTATATAATGATATTAACAATTGCCATTGTCTGACTGGTATCATTGTGGTTATTTGGGAAGCTTCAAATGCTAAAGTGTGTTAGTCCCTGAGTATAGAAGATGATCAATTTGAGGGATTAAGAGCTTTCCAAAAGTCAAGCCAAATCCTTTTTTTAAAAAATAGTTCACATTAAGGAATGATCAGAGGTGATCGCTGTATTTTAAATCCTATCACAGGGCCCTGTTTTATTGTTATTCGATTTCTTCACTTTTTTCTAACATTTACTCTTTATAATTTTGTAGAAGATTACTGGATACCGAAGATGAGCTGTGTGACATTCACACTGATTCAGTCCCATCAGAAGTCCGGGACTGGTTGGCTTCTACCTTTACCCGGAAAATGGGGATGATGAAAAGGAAACCTGAGGAAAAACCAAGATTTCGGAGCATTGTGCATGCTGTTCAAGCTGGAATTTTTGTGGAAAGGTCAGTGAAATTGTTGTTATTTCAAAACAATAAAATCTAAAATGCAGCAAATAACCTTACTATATCAAAATTAGGAGAGCCCTACATTTTCCTATGAGGAAGTATGCAATCATAAATATATCTAGAATGACGTGATGGACTTACCTATAACAAAAATGCCTTGTACTAGATGCATTACCTTTACTGATTTATTTTAAAATTGACACAAAGGCTGCAAGCAAAACCTTTTGAATGACCATTCCTCTCAAGTAACCTTGGTAAATAACTGTTTAAATGCAATTATAACACACTTCTATGTTACACAATTCATTACTTGAATAAATGTAACATTGGAAATTCTACACTGTGTGTTAATCCACATAACAAAATCAAGCTCCACAGAAAAGCCTGTCCTCTTCCTGTGAAGACATCTCTCGCATGTATACTTTTGAAGAGTTTTTAAATGTTTCTACCACTGAAGCAAGAGGTCCCTGATAGGCTGTAGAATAGTCAAAACTCCAGAGTTTCTGGGTGTGAAACACATGTTAATATATTTTAACATTATGTGAATACAATTATTTTAACACTTAAGAATGCAGCTATCTCTCTAGGAAATGAGATGTTTCAGAACTAAAACTACAGAAGGACCTGAAAGAATCACGTTGTATCTGGCATTGTTGAAAAATTGTTGATTGTATCTGGCAATCACTTGTATTTTTAACATTATGTTAAATCCTCTGCAGAAAATTTTTTTTTTAGTTTCTGAAAACAATGAAATTGAGGAACAGAGAAATGGTTCTTGTCCCGTTGACTTAAAATTAAATTTAATGAAGATGCACGATTTTTCATACTCTGACATCTCTAATTGTTACCTCTAATAAATCTTATAAACCTTAATTTTCCTCTGCTAAAAGCACAATGGGGAATCCGCTTGGATTTCTGAGAATGTAAACAAGAATGCACTGCAAAAAAGTACTCTGTGTGATTTAAAGATGTACAATCACAGCACATAAAACTTCTAGTATTTTGAATTGTGCCTGTGTTTTAACCAAATAACATTCAGTGAATGGTTATCCAAATTGTCTTGAGTATTTTTTTAGTCCCTTCTAACTGGCTGAGATAATAAAATCGTCGTAGTAAGCAACCTGATAACTTTGGTGACATAACACTGCTCCCCTTAGTGCACTGACTAATCCCACTCTCCTTCAGCTAAACCAGGAGCTGAGCGGGAGAGGCAAACTGGGTAGAATAAGGGAGAAAGAATCTTTATAACAACAGTCCTAATTTTTTAAGCAACTTAGGCAAAAGTTTGGCAGTTATCGGTTTTCTCTACAATAGCAAAATGAAAATATGTAGTTGGTAGGTCAGAAAGTCAGTGGAAACAAAAAGATAAAAGAAGGTGTGGTGTGTTTACCTTCCTGAGGGGGAATATATTTTGTCTTTTTTGTTTATTAAGAAAATATTGCAGAACTTGGAAAACTACAAAGGAATGCAAATTGTGGGATGTGATCTAACTTAATTTCCATTTCTTTTCTATAAAAGACTAGGAAAAATTCTGCAAACTATATTGACATGCTAAATTCCATTCTTTCCATATGCTACATAAAACAACTTTTATTTACTAGAAAATTCAAAGAAATATTGAAATGTACTGATGGTAACTAAATTAGTGAACAGTCTTGAAAGCATCAATACCCTAGTAATATATGGAAATGAAATCTTATCACTGTTGAGTCCCCATTAGTAAGTGCATAAAAACAATGGATTATGTTTATCTTGAATTTTTCAAGATAGGCATCTTCAGTCCTGAAAGTTAGAAAGTCTCTGATTCCTTCAAACATCCCCTCCCATGGTTCAGTACCTCTGCAAGTGCTGGCAATTCTGATTCTCTTATCCAAATATACCCTGAATCCAATCATTTCATCAGGTCTATTCCTGTAAACCCAAGCTAAGCCTTATCTGCCCTCAAAAAGCTTGCAATAACTAACTGGGCTCCCCTCTTCTTCAACTCCCCTCTCAAAGAGTCCCTGTACAGTAATGTTTTAAAGTATCGATTAGTTCCTTTCCATCCTAAGCATCTGATGGTTTCCTATTTCACTTGGTATTAAAGTCAATTTTTCAATCATGGCCTGGCATGATTAGGCCCCTTTTTACCTCCTTGCCTCATGCAATACTGCTAGCATGCTGAACTCTTTCCTGCCTTGGAGTATTAGTCCTCCTATTCCCTTTTGTCAGGAATGATTCTTCCTGGCCGGCCAGTTTTATACTCCCAGAGGCCCTTCCTGATCACCCTGTACATTGTTCATGACCATCTCTGCTCCACGCAGAGGTTTGCCTCAGCTCTTATTGTTGGAACTTCGTTGTTATTTCTCTTCACCACTGGAATAAGCCCTTTGAAAGTAGCTATAAAATTTTCTTCATTCTCCGCTAAATATTCTGTTGCCTATCATGGTGTCTGCCAAAGTATAATATTTTCTTAATGTTTTCAATTGTATTTTTGTAATTATAGTAAAAATTTTTCAAAATAAAGCACCATATTTCTGGTTGGAACTTTATCAGCCCAGGAAATTCATCATTCTTTTTTCAGATTTTTTAAATAAGCCAACTGTTTACTAAAGTATGAGGTTTCTCCCAGAGTCATCCTGATTCCAGTATCACGCATCTTAGTTTTCCACCATAATTTTTTATTCCCAATTTTCCATCTGAATTTTCTAACTCCTGTTATAGGAACAGAAAATTAAGATAATAGGGAAGTTCATTTCTTTGGTAGTTGTTCTAGTTTGCTAATTGCCAGAATGCAATATACCAGAAATGGAATGGCTTTTAAAAACGGGAATTTAGTAAGTTGCTAGTTTATAGTTCTAAGGCTGAGAAAATGTCCCAATTAAAACAAGTCTATAGAAATGTCCAATTTAAGGCATCCAGGGAAAGATACCTTGGTTCAAGAAAGCCAATGAAGTTCAGGGTTTCTTTCTCAAGTAGCAGGCACATGGCATACACAGTCAGGATTTCTCTCTCAACTGGAAGGGCACATGGCGAGCACGGCGTCATCTGCTAACTTTCTCTCCTGGCTTCTGGTTTCATGAAGCTCCCCAGGAGGCATTTTCTTTCTTCATCCCTAAAGGTCGCTGGCTCACAGACTCTCTGCTTTGTGGTGCTGCAGCATTCTCTGCTCTCTCCTCATCTCTCTCGTTCTCCAAAATGTTTCCTCTTTTATAGGACTCCAGAAACTTAGCAAGACCCACCCAAATGGGTGGAGACATGTCGTCACCTAATCCAGTTTAACAGCCACTCTTGATTGGGTTACATCTCCAGAGAGATGATCTAATTACAGCTTCCAACATACAGCATTGAATAGGGATTATTCCGCCTTTATGAAATGGGATTTAGAATGAAACATGGCTTTTCTAGGGGACATGCATCCTTTCAAACCAGCACAGTAGTGTAACCTACTGCTTTGCCTTTCTTTACATTCCATGCAATGAGAACGTACATTGACATTCATTTCTCAACCTACTCCAAGTCTAAGCACCTAGAGTTCCTGCTGAGCCCAGGGAACCCTGAAGAAAGGAACAATCAGAGACAATGGCGCTGGTTGCAGAGTAATGAGAAGTAACAGTATTAATTGCAGAGGGTTTCATTCATTGAGTACTTATTATACGAAAAGAGTTATCCTAGGATTTATATCAGTCACTGTCCCCCAAACGCTGTAATTACTATTTTACTGATGAATGACATTAAATAGCTTTTCATGTCAGCTAATCAGTAGTGAACCTGTGACTCAAAGCTTCAGTTCTCTTTGCTACATCTTACTGCCTTTCTGTTGCATGGAGACAAGTTTATTTAATATTATTTAATTTTTAAAATATTATACCACTGATTGATTTTTGTATTGAGCCTTCTTCCCTATTCACCATCCTTCCATTTCCCCTGCACCTCAGGTTTTTAGTAATAACGATTAGAAAAAATAGAAAAGGCTATTTGTTCCCTAAAAAAATAAACCACTAAGTATCATGTTGACAGCATTTATTTCCTAGCTCTTTTGTAATGTGACTAGCAGTTTCCTTGACCTGCAAGATTAGAACAATTACACTCAACTCAACGAAGTAATTAATGTAAGTATGCTGTTTATGAGCTGTTCTGAAACATTCCAATACAGATACAGGCTGGGGGTAAACTTTTAAATTATATTTTCCCACACAATCCAGAAACGATTTAGGATCATTTAAAATAAGCATAAAATGGAAACATGAGCCTAAAGATAAAGTAATAAGACCCTGGTAATAAAATGGGGGAACGCTTTCCAAAGAACACCTGAGCTAGAGATATCATCAAACACAGCCTTTTAATTCTAAGCTTCCAAAATGTCAAGATTAAAAAAATAATATGATGAATTACTTGACTTTTATTATCTTTTTTAAAAAAAGCTATAGTTTTTATATAGAAACTGAGTATCTCACAGATTTTTATTATAAGGAACAGTGAATTAAAAAGGTCATTATCCTTCATAGTGGCTTTATAAAAAATATGGAATATTTTTTCACAGGGCTGTTTCTTAATCAAAATCCAATATAAATTAATGACATAATAATTAAACTAGGGTTTTATCCAGACATTTTGTGGGAAGAAGTTACAATCTAGTTTAAGAATTCAGCTTGCTTTTGGACTAACTTGATATAAAATTAAGGAACATAATTATTAATAAGTTGAATTCTTTCTTCCCAGGCTTGTGGCAGAACCACGTATCTTTCGGAGTCCTGAATAGAAGAAGCCTATTCCTATTTCTTCACACTAGGGGGTCACATTAATTCTGTTCTCCCATGAACTCATGGAGGGATTTCTTATATTTGGCTTATGCCATCTTAGTTCCCCATCTGAAGATGGAAAAATAAAATGAATTATCAACAAAATTATTTTATTGATATTATTATAGAAATGGAAATAATTTTCTTTTCTTTCTGTTTAACCTTTTTAAATAATATTGAATTTAAGCAATTTTTATTAATACCTCAACTTTTTAAAAAAGATGTCTAAATTGTGATATGTACCATCCTATAGTTTCCATTTTTGTAAAAAATCATCTATAAAAATATTTTAATGACATTCCTCTTCCAGATAGAAAATTTGGGCACATAAATGGACACAAAACAAGAATTTACTAGTATAGTATATATGGTGACATGCTACAAAAAGTTCTTGTTGCATATACACAATTATAGGCATAATATGTATATGAGATGATGTTAAGGGCACTGTATCTTTATACAGAAACTAAATTCACATTGACCTTATAGAATGGTTGTGAGTAGACAAAATGCTATGAACATTTGCCACACTGTAAATGCTTAATAAATCATGGCTGTAGCTGTTATTTTGTTACAAAGGGAGGTAAAATAAACCTTCTCCCTTATATTAAGAAATAGCCAAAAAATTTTGAATAATTATCTTTATCTTTTTTTTTAGGATGTACAGAAGGACCTCTAACATGGTTGGTTTGTCGTATCCAGCGGCTGTCATAGTAACATTAAAGGTGAAATAATTTCAATTATTTGTTATTAAAACAATTGCCATTTTTTTTAAGCTCCTTAAAATGGCTAGAAGAAAATGGAAATTGTTCTTTGCTGGAGGCTGTAAAATGCTGTAATGTAAAACATTTTAACCATTACAAAATAATAATGTGTTTCAAATCACAACTCATTGTAGACTTAAATGAGGATTGATTTATACTAACTATATCAGTCCATATGTGTGTATGTGTAATTTTTTCCTTTTTTGTTTTTCTTATGCTTTATATAGATGGATTTGAAATTCAGCTCTGATATGGCACAAATTTGTCAGACTATCCATATTTTGTTTCATAAATATTATGGAAGAGTTAAGTGCACTTATACAAAAAGATGTAGTCAAATATGTTTAAGAGACATAAACCAGTCCAGAAGAAAATTGTTTAGAATTTTAGGTCTGAAGAAAGATGGAAAGTAAGACCAAATTAAGAAAGGAAACAAAAATACATTCATCTGTCTTGCCTCTGACTTCTCCCGTGACCACTCTGTTTATTCTAAGAGGCCCAGAGCTGCATTATTTGCTTTTGAAACTTTGAAGTAATGAAACTTGTTGGCTCACTTATCTCCATGTATGTGTGTGTGCATTATTCACAGATGTTATTTCAAGGGGGCATTTTGTAGGTTTATCTTCTAAATTCCTTATTTCTTTCTGTCATTTAATTTGGGTGGGGAGTGTATAAAGGTGTTTCCTATGATAGTTCTGTGCTGATTTTCCTGTGTTAATCAAGAACTTAGGAGGATGCTGGCAATAGGAGATCCTTGCTTGCTTTATTTCTGTTTGATATACTCCTACCTTAAATTTGTATTGCTTTCCTTTTTTTTAGTTACTTTCCTTTTTGAACATCCTCTTTGCATTTGTTTGTCCTCTACTGCATAATAGATTTAAATCTCATTAATTTTTAAAATTTGTTTTATTTTTCTTCTATGGTCTTTTTATTTCTGCTTCTAAAACTATAAAAAAGACAAGTATATAACTGAAATGTCGCATGATAGGATAGCAAGTACTCCTTGGTTCTTGAGAGATTTTGCCTTCCCCATTATTTCCTCAATTATGCGTAAGAGCATTACTTATTTTGTTGTATTTTTTAAGGACCGTTGCCTAAAAACCAACTAACAAAACTTAAGTTCAAGAGAATTTAATAAAGTTTCTAAAATGTAGCATACTAAAACTTATGATCCAGCAGTTTGAGGGAAGAAATATCTCCTAGAAAAAGAATGTTTTTATTTAAATAACAGTTCCTATATCCTGGGATACTGCCTTGTCTTTTTGTTGTTGTTGTTGTTCTCAATACAAAATAAAAGTCAAACATCTGTAATAGTTTATCATTGTTTTAAAAATCCCCAAGAAATGGAGCCTTAACCTTTTACCCAGTTTGAGACCCCCAGCTAGAGCTGTAAATTACAGTCTTGAAACAATCTAAACTAACTCATCTGTGTTAGCTTTGGAATTTCATAAAAGATTTGTTGGCTTCCTTTAGGTTTTACTCACGGTAAAATGCCTTCTAATAGAATTTTTATGGATTTTCAATTTCCAAACAGAGCAAGTGTTTGGGGGATCAAGTGAAGGCTAAATGCATGGGCATTCAGCAAAGGCGCACAAGCAAAAACAAAACATATTTCACTTGGTGTTTCCAAGTAATTAAAATGCCATTTTAAGCTGTTGTTATTTTTAACAGGAAATATTTTTAATAGGAACTGTTTGAATATTTTTTATCAGATTTTCAAAGCTTAGTTTTGGCATGATACAACACATATTGTTGGCCTCCATAAAAATGTGTTAAATACAATTCAAAATTGATGCATAGCTTTAAGGTGGTCCACTTACTATTCCACATTAAACATGCTGTGTATATAAACACTGGGCTTTCTTTGCTAACAGTTCCTGAGCATTATTACACTGACTCTTTGCTGCCTTTAGTCTTTATAATTTTAGTGATTTATTTAACATTGGAGCTCAAACATTGCATTAAAACATTCTTAGTTTATAAGATTGATATCACTTGCTACAAGTCTATTTTTTATGCACTCTTCTTCAAGGTTTCCCCCTTGAATTACCTTAAGCGAACTCATGAGGCAACAGGGTATTTTGATAACCTGCTCACTGCCCTCTCCCCTAACTTCTATGGTGTTCCTTTCTACAATACCTATAAGATTCCCCCGAGGCCTGCCTGCTTCCCAGAGGAATTGCCTGAAATACCAAAATTACTGTCCTCAATCAAAATACCACTTCTTTTTTCTCACCAGCTGCCTCTGGAGTATAAATGAATTAGCCAAGGCTAGAGTGAGTAATAATATAGTGTGTATTCTACTTCTCTAGGGTATTTGCATTTAAAAAGAGGACATAAACTATCAGAGCTTTAAACCCAATGACTAACTCTTCTCTTTGGGTTCAATTTCAAGCAATACGGCAGGTAAATGGGTGGAGAAGGAAATTAGGGCCATCTTCCCTCTCTATTCGTCAATTCCTATCACCCACATAACCAGTAAATATACTTCAAAATGAGCTCATTCCGTGGAAATGATTTTTGGACGTGAATTGAAGTGAGATTAAGGATGAGGGCAGTATTATAGTTTTATCAGATTTAATACATCAGTTTAATAACCTTGGGATTAAGGTGAATACCTTGAAAGATCAACATTATGGCCTTACATTTATGGACCTGTGGACACTAATTGGCCCTGTCATATCAGACTCTGATAAATATGGTTTGTCTTGCTGAATTGAAATCTGACCTGCTGGACGGACAGCACCTAATCTTTCCATGAAGTTTCCATAGAAACAAAACTGTATGACATTGCCACCTAAAGTACTTACTCTTTTTTCTACAGGATGTTGATAAATGGTCTTTTGATGTATTTGCCCTAAATGATGCAAGTGGAGAGCATAGTCTGAAGTTTATGATGTATGAACTGTTTACCAGATATGATCTTGTCAACCGTTTCAAGGTCAGAAATATGCAACAAAAGTCAAATGTGCTTACGAATTTGTTATCTGAGTAAGGATGAAAGTGTGTAATGTTGAGTCCGCTAAATCAATTCTTTTTAGAATGTTTCTGGTTGGGAAGAGCTTACCGTGTGATATGGCCATTCTCTATTATTCACTCATCTAGTCATGTATCCACCTGTGGTATCATGAGACCATTATAGCTTCATTCCAGAAAGATGCCACCATGCCCCTGAATCATTCACAGAACATCCATGTAGGAATAGAACCTCTGCCTTAAATCTATGCCTAAAGGTCTTTAGTGCTCCTGAAACACAGAATGAACTTTCATTGGCAACTTTTCTTAAATGAAAATGGAGGGCCTTCTAATTAACTTCATTTACAGCCACCTAAACAACTAATTAATCCAGACTTCTGAGAAGTTTGTGGCCTGTAACTTTCATCATTACTTGTGAAATCATTGCATTTTTAGAACTAGAAGGGAGATACATATTTAACTCCCTTGAATTACAGATAGATCTAAAAATAAAACCTTTCCAAGTATTATTGGAAAATTTTACCTTGTAAGAACTAGCTTTCTTACTTGACTCTGAAAAATAATAAAAGTGTAAAATCTACTATTTTAAATATTTGGGAGTTATGGTTCTTCTCAAGATATTGAGGAAATTGAAAGATACCATGTTAATGAAGTGGTTTTACAGAACAATCCACATTTAACTTAAGCTACTGACTACATTGGCACTTACTAAAGTGTCCCATCCCAAACATTATTGTATTCATGTTGACTTAGTGCCACTCTTATTTTCAAAAAATAATCATAATTATTACTTTCCACAGATTCCTATTCCTTGCCTAATTGCCTTTGCAGAAGCTTTAGAAGTTGGTTACAGCAAGTTCAAAAATCCATATCATAATTTGATTCATGCAGCTGATGTCACTCAAACTGTGCATTGCATCATGCTTCATACAGGTATCATGGTAAGAAAGTCCTTATAATTGAAATTTCTTAGGTGGTAAACTTCACATTCCATTCTCTTAAGTTCCCATTATCTTTTTAATGCCCATACAATTATTGTTACTAATAGTTATTTTTATTTTTGAGGGTTAATCAGTTATATAGCTTTTTAAACATATATATATTTTTTAACTCAGTAGAGAAAAAAGATACCCAGAGGCAAATCAAAATATATTACAAAAATTTCCAAAATTTGGAACGTAGAACATTTTTGTTTGTTAATACCTTTTTACATAAAAATCAGCCATGAAAAGAAAGTGACCTAGAGAAAAAGTCCTTGGAATAAATGTTAGAATGTTCTATTTCTCATAATGCTCACCCAGGCTGACCTTAGGACATTGTTTTTTGTTGTTGCATTGCTAATCACAATCAAATCCTAACAAGGATATTGGAAGATTCTTCTTGTGAATTTCTCCAAATTCTCTTTCCTCTATTTTGTATGTGAATAAATCAAATGATGAATGAATAAACTATTCAGTAATGCAACTCCTGGGACAACAATGAGTATATGATGAAACACTAGGGCTGCCTGGAACTTGTGTTACGTTTCAGGGTGGAGGGTTACTCCCAGGAAGTGAACTAGGAAGAGTAGCCCTTCTTTCTGAACATTTCAAACTTTCAGGTAGGTTCTAAGGAGGGGAGGCAAATCCCAGTACCTTCCCTACCCCTTGTGTATCAACCTAGACTCAGGCAGTGCCATAAAATACATTCAAGTGGAATGCTCCACCAAACCCCAAAACATGTATTACACGCCTGTTTAAATTACAGAAGCCATGCCCTCTCTATTAGCAAGGGCCATTGTCACTCAGATCTAGATAACTAGCTCTCTTTCCACTCCTAGACACCTTCAGTAATCCATCTTTCTGCACTGAAACCTCTGGAGCCACATCATGCATGGAGTTCAAAAGATATTGAAAGCTTCTAACCAGTGCATGCTTCTCTAAGCTTATTACATGCAGGACATTTTTATCATCATTTCATTTTTCCTGAGAAAACAAGTAGTGTTTACTACATGTAAGTTTACTACACATAATATCCATTTGCTGTGATTCATTCAACAGTGCTTGAGATAGTGACTTAAGAAGTTGTACATTTCTCTTCTCTGCCTTTCTTTGGTTCCTAAGTGTTGGAGATCTATCAATGCCTTGAGCTCAGATGCAACTTCTTCCCCATGTTATAATTATCAACTTTTCCTAAACAAACCACCCCAAAATTTAGTGTCTTAAACAGCTATTGACTAGGTTAGAAGACATTCGAAGCCATCACTGGTGTGTCATGATGTCTCAGTCACACAGAGGGAAGCTGATAATGGTTTATTGGCTGGGAGCTTAGCTGAGGCTTCAACGGGAGGTTCTGCTACATGTGTCCTATTCATGTGGCTTCAGCCTTTCAGGGAATGGTGGCTGTATTCTGAGAGAGAGAGACCATTCCAAGTGGAGGAAATGAAAGCTGCCAGTCTCTTACAGCCCAGACACGGAAACATGTAAGCCATCGTTTCTGCCACAGTCTATTGGGCGAAGAAGTTGTGGAGCCCAGGCAGATTGGAGAGGAGGGGACCTAGATTCTTCCTCTCAGTGGAAGGAGTCTCCAACATTTGGGCCAAGCTTATTCCACTTCACCCCTTTCTCCCCCAGACCATTATCTTAAAGGACTATAGACTTCAAAATTGCCAAATCAACAGCATGAAAACTGTGCATAAAACAAAGGAAACTAACTTATATCCAGTACCCACTATAGGCCAAGCAAGATGCCTCATAGGTCAAAGGGCCCTATCTTTGCTCTCTGCAGCATGAGGGAAGAAATGAAGAAGGAGGGAAGAAGGTATAGTAATTGGAAGTAAGAGAAAAGGATCAACTTTTTCCTCCCATTGATCTCCGGTGTAAGCGGGCACTAGCTCCTGTCATTTCCCTTCATCTCCAGGCTTTTACCCATCCTGATCCTCGTCCCCTACCTGTGAGCCCTAACTATAACAATTCACCTCAACAAAAATGTTTGGAACAACTTTTCTCCACTCCTTAGTCTCAATTTCTGCCTGTTGGAATCCTGTTTCAGTCCACGGTAACTGCCACCTTTAATTTGATTTGGGTTGGCAGATGGAGAGGTGAATGAAAATAATCCTTGTTTTCTCAGAGTTGTTCCTGGCACCCCAGGCTAGAACTCTGGATTCATGCTCCAAAATGGGTTCATTCGCTTTTTAGGGAATTTGTTGGACTCTTAGCACCAATTTTATAGAAATTTGCAATTTATGGCAAGCTTACAAAATAATATAAACCTATTTTGAGAGTTAAGTTTTGTCCTTGGGGAAGGAGAAATTTCAAAAACCTTCACTAAGGGATGGTGTGATCCTCTTGTGATGTTCTAGAAGGCTGAGTGCTGTGTTGTTAACCTCCGACCTTGGATCTTCCCCATTTGCAATCATGGGCTGAATGTGGCCTTTGATTGAAGTTTATTCATCCTTCCTATCAGGAGTCTCATTTGTAACTTGAAGGGAGGAAGCAGAAGTAACCAATAATAAGTGGAATTCAAATATTCAAAGATAAATGCATTTAAAATAATATCAAACTTTTAAAAAGTAGTATTTTAAACCTTTATACCTGTTGCAGTCTCTAAAGTGTGTGTGTGCGTGCTTATGCATGTTCAGGCCTCCCAGAGACATTCTCTTAAAGCTATTTTGGATTAATAAGCCTTCATTGTCGCAGCTGTTTCTTGAACTCCTTGCTTTCACTTGGTTTGATTTGCATGGCATGTGAGTGTGAAAAACAAAGTGCCTCCTGACAGCTGCAAATGCTGTAACTCGCACTTGGTAAAATTGCTTTAGCGTCTTCCTGGCTAAAGCTGCTTGATTTTTCCTTTCAAAAGTCTTGGTCTTGAATGTGGAGTGAGGTGATAATCGTTTCAGGTGTTTGCCATTTCCTCTTTTATAAACTCTGTGGCTTTAAAAAAAGTTAAGTGAAACATGAAATATTTAAGTGTCACTGTGAAATAGGAACTGAACTAGCAAAGTTTCTTCAGAACAAGAGAGAATGGAAAAGGAACACCTAGTTCAGTATAATCGAAGATCTGCTTTAATGATGATGGGCAACCCCTAAAATACAGGCTGTTTCAAATTGGGAGCCAACAAGGATTTCATCCTTTTAAAATATATTTCTGCTTAAGTAAATTTTTTTGCGACAAGCATAAAGGGAACCAAATAAAATCTCTTACTTCTTTGTCCAGAGGGTGACATTGAAGAAATGGAGCGTATAATATATTTAGTGGGAAAATAGACAAGTTCAAATCGTGGTGTAATTTTACTCTCAGGCTTGTAAGAAAGACTTGTTGTAAGATATAAGAAGTCATTCCAACTTGTCTTGAAAACTAGAGAAACCTAGCACAGTGTGGCATGACTCCTAGAAAACTGAAGTTGTTAGAAAAAAATCACATCATCACTTCACTTTTTGAAAAGGCCGTTACTTACCAAAAGTACATGTAGCTTCAATCTACTTGAGCAGGTTGGTTTAGACACTTGTTTCTGGTCTTATTCATTCTTCAGTAACAATGTATTAGCCAGCGTCCTACACATCACTTAGTTTGGCCATTACCAAAGTTGTTCATGGAAAATATTTAATGTTGTCCAGGATCAAAAAAATACATTTAAAAAGAATAAGGAGAAATTTACATGATAGATGGTGAAAGAAGAGGCAAAATGAATTTATGAACATATTGACTGCTGTGTGTCAAAACTAAGTTACCCTGCAGTTTGACACTTTGGGCAAAGTTATTTAACAGGCTTTTCTTTAGATGAAGAAAAAAACTGTGGTAAGTGAGTATTAATAATTTTCATACATATGAACGTGTTCTTTGAAGTAAAAAAAAGTCTTAAAGAAACATTCATTGAAATAAACTTTTCCAGTCTTTTCTCACCCCTCAAGTTTGCTGTGTGGAAGACTTCCCTTACTTTAGTGTTTTAGTTGATGTCCTGCTGTTTCAGAATGGTTGTATCAGTGTGGCATTTATGTAGCACTCCAGCAACAGCCCCACGCTGTCATGTGACTATTGCAGCCTGTCACCTGCGAGTCATTTTGAGGACCTGAGAGGAACTGTGTTGAAGCCATTGCCTTCCATTTGCTAATGTTATAAGTGACACCCTCAAGCCTGGGGGTGGGCAGTGCAGGGAAGAGTTGATGTTTGTACCCCTTCCTGTCTGTCTCTCCTTTTGTCACTTGATTAACTCGTAGCTTTGTGCCACAGTGACAGTGATGTGTGCTAGCTCAAGCTTGATGCTAAAGAGCAAATGCTTCCCAGACTATTGCCTAGCCACCTCAGAATGTCTCTTTGAATGCGAAATCATCCAAGGGTCTTGGCCGGAGAGTATTTGCATTTGAAGGCTCCTAGCATCCATATTCTTTTCTATAGTACAAGAATACAGGGCAGAGGATAACTTGTCACCTATTTTCCTTTGGAATTTGCAACCTCCCGACTAGTCCCAGAAATAGTCTCCCATACAGGATTACTTAGATTGCCACAGGTCAATCTACAGAAAATGTACTACTTGATATCTAGTCTTCCAGCTATGTGAAATTCTGCTCTTGTAAAATGTCTTCACATATGACACTGTTTGGATGAGGAGAAAGAGTGTGAGCTCTGGAACCAATAAGATATAGCTTTGAAACAATGCTCCATCACTTCCTAGATCTCTCTCCCTTGGTTTCCTTGTCACTAAAATGTTAATAATAAACCTATCACCCTGTAGGATGAGAGAGTAAATTTAAAAATAGAGATGGATATATTTTGCCCCAATATTAACAATAATTATTATTAGTTTGTTGTATTATATATTATATTAATTTATATCATAATTATTATATTCAAGTTTTCTATACTAGTTAAGTTACAATAAACTGCCTCAGTTTATTCAGGGAGAAAGGGAAAAATGTTCAACCCCATAACTTCAGACTAAATGAGTTGTTAATTGTTCTCTTTTAGACATACCAGGGACTACTAGATCAATGTGATTTCTAATATTAGATTATGTCCCAACTTCAAATTCACAGGCAGTTTTCATGAGCGGCTTTTCTATATTATTCCTTTAATACTCCCTGATTTTCTGACCTGAAGTTGTACACACAGCACAAAACACACACACACACACTGAATATTTTAGATATGAGAATTATGTCATAAGTTTTCAATCAAAGCTTACTAGCTCCTACCCATTTCTTTATCCAGTTGAATTAGCTAGAAATTCTCCTTTGAAATCTTAAAAGAATGTGGTCAGCATGTGGCCTGCCTTGAGTAATCCAGATCAGGATGCATTGGTGATTGTGGAAGGGAAAGAAACGTTGGAATCAGACAGATCTTGGTTGGAATAACTGCTCTGCCATTTGACAGTTCATTTGACCTTAGGCAAGTCAAGTCATTTCTTTAGGATTCAGGTTCCTTATCTGCAAAATAAAGATAAAATTATTAAATAGTAAATGGTAAGTAAGGTGTTCATAAGAATCGAACGAGGTGATCCAACTGAAGTGTCCAGTTAAATGAATTTCCTCCCCTTCTTTTCTGGCATTCTTGTGCATGTTTTTAATAGCAATCAATACCCCCTATGAAATAATTGGAGGAATACCCATTTTAGAATAAGTCTACCTGAGCATTTCTCTAGGAACAATAGAATCTACAGTTTAGATGATGCAGAGCTTTCTCTTGAATCATCATTTTAACTGTTTATTTCTGCCCATTGAAAATCAGAAGAACCCAGGGTATATACTGTTCTATTTGAGAAGAGTGCTGTGCTTCAGCCTCAATCTCTGGTCTGTCCTCATAGATCAATTATAAAATCTGTGAATTTGAGCATCCCTTTTCTGAGTTAGCATTCTCATTTGACTTTAACACAAAATGAAAAGGCAGCTAAGGAGATGAAAATCAGTCCAAAATTCTATTTTTACTAATAAATTAGAAATCAATGAATTGTGTGAGTTTAACGTTTCCCTCTTCCCAGATGACTTTGTAATATAAATGTAAATCAAGCCCATAGTGTGGCAATAAATGAGAGAGGTTCATGGAAGAAATACTATGTGTTGGGAGGTAGAGACTAATGAGGGTTAAAATAGGAAACACGTTTATAATCAATTTTATAGCTAGGAATGTAATATATTTAAATGTTTATGAGCTTATCTATAATTAAGATCCATCCTTGTTTTTCCAATTTAATATATAGTTTTTAAATTGCAGATTCGTATTCTACATTATCATCCTCATGGATATTGAGTATTATTAATTTTTTAGCACAATAAATTCTGTAAATCCACAACTATCAGCAATATGAAATACCTTAAGAAAATAGGTGATTTTTTTTCTCTCAAAATTATTTTCTTTAATAAGAAATGGGTTTCTGGGGATACAAAGACTGGTTTAACTTCGATTGCTGTTCATTTCACAGTATTTAATTCCATGGTCCCTTTATGGCTATTGAAAACTCAGTCCCAGATCAAGCTATAATACAAGCAATTAATAAGGTCATTTGTTTCCTTTAATGACTTGCAAATAAATGCAACTGTAAACCCAGAACAGCTAGTTATATCAATCCCTTTGGTTCTGAAAATCATTTCTACTTCAGTCATCCAACTATGAAGCATTTATAGTGGAATTGCAATCATGAAAGTTATGTTAGCTGTCTATTACTTTCCATTAGTGGTATTAAATATAATAGAATATATTTAATTATAAATATAATACCACTACATTAAATGGTATATTAAATGCTTTAAACAACATATTTAAGGTAACGAATTCAGTAAAATGCCATTTATTACATGTGTAACTGTATGGCAAGCCTTGTTCTAGGCACTGTGCATATATTAGTTGTAAACTTCTTGTTAAACCCCAGCAGGAGAACTATCACTGACTCTCTTTTCATTGGTAATGTGGATAAGTGGATAAATAACTTACTTGTCTATGGATGAACAAAGATTTAAATCTAGAATTCTCTGACTCCACAGTCTCTTTCCACTACTTCCTATTACCTTCTTCTAAAAACTGGCAAAATTCAACAGACACATATTAACTTCCTATTATGTGCCAAATACCATGTTTAGGTTATGTAAAGGGAACAAACATTAATAAGAGCATGTTTCTGCAACTGTGGGATTCAACAGTTATCACCTCTTTAATTTTTGACCTATAATGGCTCCTTCTTCACGTTAATACAAAATCCAGATTCATCAGCTCGAATCAAGATAGTTCATCAACTCTACCCATACTCTCCAGGCTTCTTTCTCCCTCATTTCACTTGATGCTCCCACTATTGAATTCCCATCCAGGCCTCTAAAATATTTCTGTTTTAAATGTCCTCTACCTCCAAACACCCATGTGGCTTCCAACTGGTATCTATCGTCCTTCCAAGGTCTGCTGCCACCAAATAGCCTCTCTGACTATCTGCCCTGAGGCTGCACTTTTTTCTGTGACTAGAAATCACAGAATATATGCAAGTAGTTAGCACTATATTTTTCTGTTGCTTTGGGTGGGGTCTTTGTTTCAAGTAGTTAAGATAAGAATTGCTAGGAGTAAGTCCCATATAATTTTGGATCCTCCTTTCCTGCCATCTGCTTGAAGTGCCCATTTCTGTGTTAGTAGAAGTACTCTGTAACCGCACTGTTCTATAGGTAGCCCCTGGCCATATATTATTGAGCACTTGAAATGGGGTTAATGAGACTGAGAAAGTGCATTTAATTTTATTTCATTTTAATTATTTTTAATGTAAGTAGCCACATGTGGTTAATGACTATCATATTGGACAGCACAAAAAAAGGGTTATGCAAAATGTGAGTAACGAATGGACTACTGAATTTGTTCTAAGTGGATTTATGAGAGTGAAGAAATTTTGTTAAACCATTCAGTTTATTACAAAATGATCAATGTATATGAGGAAGGTGTTCCTGGATTTTCTGTGAAGAGCCCTTATTCTTTCTTTTATCATTATTAAGTATAATTACACAGTCATCAAATATGATATTAATTGCAAATTTGCTAAAATACCAGTAACTCTTCTAAATCTTTAAATAATACAAACTAAGTTCAGGTTCTCTGTTAAGCACCAAATATTTCAACCTTTAGATGCAAATTGTTTCATAGTAGGGTTTCTATAAAACCTGTGCTACAGAGCATTTTAATGATGTATGAGCTATGTGTTAAAATCACTAAATCGTAATTGATTTGGTCAGAACTAAAATTGGTAAGACTGTGAATTCAAAATCTAGTCAGCATTCACCTTTGAAATCATAGGAACATATTCCTTTTCAAATTCGCATAAAAATCCAAATATCTGAAATTTGAGCTTACAATCCATGAAACAGCCATGGAACAAGAAGAAAAAATGTACTGAAAATCTATTTGAAATACTTTTATGTTTACATAGACTGGGTCCACAGAAAATCTTTTTTTGAAGAATGACAACCTGGCCTCTGCTTTTTAAACATGTTATCATCTTTCTTTAATTTACTAGCACTGGCTCACCGAACTGGAAATTTTAGCAATGGTCTTTGCCGCTGCCATTCATGATTATGAGCATACAGGAACTACGAACAACTTCCATATTCAGACGAGGTAAGTTAGAATATAAACAACTCTTCTAATATAAAATTTACATTACTCAATTTTGAAAGAAAATTTTTAAATAATGAAGATTTCTAATGAGAGTAGGTTTAACGAATTTTAGCAAAATTCATTAAGCTGTAAACACTTAACTATTATTTTTCATTGCTCTTGTATGTATTTTGCAACATAATCAACAATTTAAAGAACATAAAAAGGTGTAAAATAATTTCTCTCTGCCTAGCATGTACACTGCTAACTATAACACAAGTGAGACAGCAAATCTTGCAGCATGTTTAAGGTGTCACTTTCAGCATCATTATGTATTTGGAATTAGTAAATTGTGCTTCTGAAAAAAAATACATCAAAGAAATTTCACTTCTCAGTTAACTCAGAGTGTTAAGTTTAAAATAATTGGAAAATGAGATTCTTCAATGATGTCGATTGTGACAATTATTAGAATTAAAACATCAGAGTGAAAAAAATACATATCAGAGTGAAAGATACCCTAAGCCCTTTTCAGATGAGCTGAGATCTAATTGTGCCTGAGAGGCAGAGTTTGGTCTAGAGCCCATCAGTATCCAACTCACTTTCGAAAGACTTTTGTTTAGGGAAACTAAACCTAGTATACTATGTTTTTGCTTGTTGTTTTTTGTATTTGTTTTTCATATCAACACGTCTATATACTAATTTCCCAGCCATAAAGAATTATTTTGATATGGGGAGCATAAAACAAAATTTATTAAAATATTAGACATTTTAGAACTTAACAGGAGCCTAAATTGATGGGAACCCACGTTATAGATCATCTGGTCTAAGCCTCAGAGTCTAAGAAAATGAAATGAAGATCTTGAGAGGATAAGAAGACTTAGACTTATGTCCACAGACACGGAAAGCAGTGGATGATTGAGAATCGGGACGCTGATTCTCAATCCATTCTGCTTGACAGGACTCGACTCTCTCTGCCAGAAACAGACACATGATGGTTCCAGTCTTTTTTGACCTGAAATGAGATTGGCTTACAAGTAATGGCTCCTTGATGGAGACAGAGGAAGAGATGAAATTCAAACATGGAACACTGGAGAGAAAACATCTTGTCTATCCCTGGGATGAAGAAATCCCAGAGTTCCCTTAATTGGCATTGCGTGAAGGGAAAAGGAAGAATATAGCATCTGATAGTGGGGTAGGGATGTTATTAGTCACATGTTTGCAGGATATCGGTAGTTTTTTTATATATGTTAAACATCAAGGGAAAGGAAGAGTGCATATGTCACTGTTGTTCATCAAAGGCTCTTCTACATCCACCTAATCCATAATGAGTGTTTTTAATTAAAGATACCTCATTTACTGAGATAGGTACTATACAGGACAAAAGTTTTAAGGGGTGAAGTAGGGAGCAGATGATTTGTGACCAATGGTGTAAGTGAAAGCAATGGCCCTACATCTCCAGCAGCAGAATTACATAATTTCTTCCAGCTTTTTTCCTTTTATGATTCAGGATGAAGAGTCCTATGTGGCTTATACTTTGAGCTGTTTCAAGATGAAAAAAGAGAAGGAGTAATATTTCCCAATTTCATATTTAAACACTATATAAAAAGAAACAAGTCTAATTTGAAAATTTTGTAAACAAAAACTTTGCAAAATTCACAAATGCAACACTATAGCATGCTTTTATTCCCACTATTGTCTTTATATTTTGACCAATGATAAATAAGATCTGAAGCCACTGATATGAATAATTCCATTGTATTTTGTCTTATTCTTTGTTATTTGGATTTAAATACTTTTCTAACAATGAACCCCATTAATCTATAATATAAAATGACTGAAAAGTAATTTAGAACATAGTGCAAGGCTAGATTTTGGTTCCATACAATTACTGTTATCCATGAAATCCTTGAAAGTATAAATAAATGGAAATAATTTTCTGTGCATGAAAAGAAAATGTCAAGCTACAAGTTACCATGGATACAGGATGTTGCTTAGAGTTTTGTTCTTTCTTAAGCAGTCAAAGACCATCTCAATAAACAATAAGACCATGCGATATCCTTAGCATCCTGTTGCATTTATGAGACACAATTATACACACTTTGCTACAATTAAATCTGACCCCAAAACACATCTTTGCTTCTTTCCAAAAAGAAAAGACAGTGATATTTCTGTAGCCAGATCATGTGCTAAACCTGACAAAAATGCCATGGCTAGATTGTGATGTAAGTGATGCATGATTGGCAAATCACAGTTTTCCCATGATCTCAGCATTTTCTGGAAATAAACATGGTGTTTTACTTGAGCAAGATCTTGAGTCTCTCATAAATAAGCATTGCACATATGCTTTCCTTGTTCAGCTTTCTATATACTGAGCTATGATTGCTGGGATTTCTAGACCTTAGTTGAGATCATTAAAAGGAAATCTATTTTGGAAATATGTGTTATTAGCTAAATGCCTACGTCATTTCACCTTTATGATAGTGCTAAAAAGAAAGGAGGAAGTCATTATTCTAGTGTCTGTTAGGTCATTTTCCCTGTGTTAAATTAACAATGAAACTTTGTTATCTGGCAGACTGTCAGATAAATATCTTGAGCAGTTTGCTTTTAGCTTAAAGAACTGATTTCTTTAGTTCATTATTTGACCGTGTCTACTCTTTGGCAATCATTCAGTAATAGCACCAGTTCTGGATTCTAACTAGGGCAGTACCCACCAAAAGCCTAAAACAGAGAGACTTAGTGGGGCAGGTAAAGACAAACAAATAAACCAAAAACTTACAGGGTGTATTTCTACCTGGAGGAAGAAAGTGAGAGGAGCTGAGTTGTTGGGGAAATTGAGAGCAAAGTTGCTATATTTTCCACTTGACTTTCCTTTTTGTATTTTTGCTGTCCTTCCTCCAACTTTTTGGGGTTCTCCATTTTAAGTCATTGGATATATAGTTCTGTTTCCATTCCACTTCAAAATGATCTGGTGTCCTAGGAGAACAGAGGAAAGAGAAGTAGATACAGATCTGAGAAAGCTTGGAATATTTCAAACTTTAGGTAGCATATCAAATTCAATGATGCAATTTGAAGTAGTTTATTTGATAATAAAATGATATGAAGAAGCAGACAGGTAAGAAATAAAATCTTTCCCTTTATGAATTCATCATTTTAAAATAAAATGTTCAGTATAAATTGGTGTCAAAATATATACTTAAAATTTTGTCTTAAAAAATGGTTGTCACTGGTTTAATTTAAGGCAAAAGGCCCTATAATTTTCAAAAGTTATTCACAGCATTATAAGGGAGGAAATACTAGAATAATAAATAGACCAAATACTTTTAGTCATCTGTCCACCCCCTTACCCCAAAGTAACTTTAGTCCAACAGAAAAGGAATGATAATCAACTGTCTGAGTACAGCAAGGTTCATATATACACTGATTGAATGAGAATGGTAAGCAGTATTTTTTCTCCTTGGCATATCTAAGGTATGTCACAGGTATTTGGATTACAAATTGAAAGGAAAAGGCATAAACCCATTTAAATTATGATGATTAGAGGGAAACACTGTTTCCATATAATCTAAGGTATTTAATTATAAGATTTTTACTTATAGAACTTATTAAAACGACTGTATTTTACTAGACATCAATGCAGTCTAAAGGTATTTCTATATTGAGCATTGTGTTTTCATTCTCAGGTCAGATGCTGCCATTTTGTATAATGATCGCTCCGTTCTTGAGAATCACCATGTAAGCGCAGCTTATCGACTTATGCAAGAAGAAGAAATGAACATTATGGCAAATTTATCCAAAGATGACTGGAGGTGAGTTTCAGAGGAAGCCTAGAGGAAACTTAATTACAGGAAGAGGGTAAATTATATGATTAAAGTGAAGGAAACATACAAGTCAATGCCTTATCCATGCGAAACTGAGTAGCAGTTGAATGGATGATTCTGAGAAGAATTAAGACCTGGAAGATTTCATTCAGGACCCAAATTCTGTTACATGGAACCGAAATATTTCCAGGTGAATTCAACATCAATATGCATCAGAGCCAAGTATAACACCACACAGCACATAGCAGGTACTTTAGGATATGTGATTAGGTACTCTCTGAAATAGGGTTGTGTTCGATTTTTAGCCACTATGTGATCCTATATAAATTCAAAATGTTATTCTCATACCAGTTCCTTCATATTTTATTTTTCTATATGTGCAGCTCATTTTTATAAAGAATTTGAATATTTGAACATTAAACATATAATATGTTAAAATGATCAATGTGCAGAGGAAAATGTTATATGTGTTCCTAAGGCATCTGTTTGCCTAAAACAAATAACATGAAATAGTGGAACTTTATCCATGTAGGGAAAAATACAATGCTAGCACTCACCATAACTTTTCCTGCTTCCTTCTTTATATTTTGGTCATCATTATCCCTTTCACTTGACTATAGAGTTGCCAGATTTAGCAAATAAAAATAAAAGATGCCTAATTAAATTTGAATTTCAGATAAACAGAATACATTTTGAGTGTATGTCTCAAATGAGATGACATACTTATACTAAAAAAAATCAATTTTTAGCTGAAAGTCAAATCTAACAGGCTATCTTTTATTTTTATCTTTCAATCCCACATGCCTAATGTTTTCCACTTTCAATTCTTATGAGAAGATGCTGATGATAAGGAAGAAAGGACAGTAGGAGATGCATTTTACTTAACTTATGCCTTGAAACCATCCAAATTTAACGTTAATGTTTACTTCCACTAATGGAAATTTTGTATTTTATCCTCTAATGTGTGTGTATATATATATATATATATATATATGTATGTATGTATGTCTCACAAAACAGATCATCCTTTTATGTTACAGAAATTTATCATATGTCACAGAAATTCAGAAACCTTACAAATTGGCAAACTATTGAGCTCTGCCCATGCAAAATTAATGCATAAAACAACAGTTGTTTTGTTTTGTTTATAATTTCCCTTAAGAATTAAAGACCAAAAACAAGTGCATACATTTAATTAAAAGTGAAATCCATTTATTCCAGGGCGCCCTTAATTAGAGAACTGCTTTCTCCAGAAAGTACTGTTTTTGAAAACATCATTAGTTGTCTTCATTTTTTATTATATATCATTTAGCTTATTGTACATTTATGATTCCCTGTGAATTCTCCAGTTTGCTTATAGCAGTTCAATAGAAGCCACTTTTTGAGCTCTAAACCTCTTCATGATCTTAAAAATCATCTTGATCTATATGCTACATATTGATCTTTACCATTTGAGAAATTAAAACTGTATAGAAAAAACTCAATTAGAGAGCCATTAACATAAACTGTATTTGAAAATGCTTGGCACAAGAAGGCTGCAAATGCGTGTTCTAACTCAGAGAAGATGGTTTTATGGGGCTCTAGCAAGAAGCATGGACCAAAATCTAGCTCGTTTCTGGATGAGAATATTTGTTCTTGCCAAAGCCACTATTGCTTGGGTGAGCTGAACTAAATTAACACAGTGGGGAGAAAGAGCTGTGCGGGCAACAAGTACATTTTCTACAGTAGAAAATTCTCAGTCCTTGGCCTCTCAAAACTGAAAAATGTTAAAAAAATATTTATTAATTCATTTAAAAATAGGAATAAACCCATTCCACATTAACATAACTAGCATTTTGATATGAAAACAATAATATTTTCTAAAACAAAATAGAATTTGTGAGGACACTATCATTGTTTTACATTTATGCAAATTATGTAAACAATTTTTCAAATTATTTAATTGATTTTTTAATAAGCCTGCCTGATCACCCAGGTGTAGTGAGTCCCTCCCTGGGACCACCGACCCAGTAAGTTCACCGATTGCACTTGAGCAGCCGAAGGCCGAGGTGTGGGGAGGTATGGGAATCATCCTCAAGGTACTTCTGCAGGAGCACCTGCCTCTACATCATACCAGTGGGGCAATGGGAGACCTTGTAAGCACAAGGCACCCAGGATTTTCTAAGAATGAACATGCCAACTTTTCAGGCTCATGGACTTTAGGTGTCACACCCACATCTGTTCTGTCTAGGCTGCACCCATGTATCTAGAGGATTTCAAAGCGATACTGATCAAAGTGGTGGGTAGTTCTTTGCCTGATTCACTCAAATGACCCATTCCTGAGACACCAGAGTTTCAAAAAGAGAGTTTATTGCTAGGTGTGAAGCAGAACATCAGATGGTCAATCAGCCTAAAACTCTGTCTCCCACAGCTGTAGTAATTCTGAGAGTTTTATAGTATCAAAAGATAGGCAGGGGGCAGGCCATGGTGGCGCAACAGGCAGAGTTCTTGCCTGTTGTGCGCTGGACCGGGTTCGATTTCTGGTGCCTGCCCATGTGAAAAAAAAAAAGATGGGCAGGTTTTAGGATAATGAACACAATTGCTCTAGGTGATGTAATTAGAGGTGATGTGATTATTGTGGACGTGCAGATTGATTACATGCTTAGTCACAGAATGCATGTAAGAAAATAGCAGCCTTAATTTGATGATGGGTATGATTTTTAGGATTAAAATGAAGCATAGGTCATTTATAGGTTGAAGTCTAAGCTACTGTGCATGTCAGGCGGGTTTATTTTGGTTAGATCCAGCTTTGGTTATCAAGATAACTTTGGAATTGGGGTGGATTAGTTCTGAGCTGACCCAGAGTCCTTCATTAATAAACATTAGGGGCTGTCTTTAGTGATCATGAGACGCTAAGACTGGATAAAATGGGTACTAGTTAGGGTTGCTCACAAGGTTTTTACAGTCAGAAGGGCAAAAGGAAAAGGCCGTACAGTCATTATCAGAGATCAAGGCAGCTGGATTACAGTTCAGAGATTTCAGATATTGCCCTCTGTCTACTCTAATATACCAGAAGGTTAAAAAAAAAAAAGGAATATCTATATAATGATTCAATAATCATAATCATCCCTTAAATCCTTACCTCTCAGTTACAAAAGTGAAATACCTAGCATTTGGTTTCAATTTGAGGAAAAGCAAGTCTGCCTGTTAGTCATGTATAGCTAAATCACTGTGTGATATAATTTTTTTTTCTTGATTTCTGGCACCATGAGTAAATGCATTGCAAAGTAAATGGCTATTATATGTCATAAGAAGCATGCTCTATCATAGATTGGAAGGTTCTGGACCAAACACTTTACATTAGGGTCAGGTGTACGGACTGCTGCAGGGAAACCTGCCCTGAAGCTGGGCTGAGAAGAGGTGGCCCCACAGGCCCCCGGGGGCAGCTTTTCTTTGTCCCCACACCCCCGTCCCTTCAACCTTGTTCATCCCACGGAGCTGACTGTTCTCCTCAAAAGTGGGTGTCATCACTGGCCAGAATTCAGTTCAGTAATCTGACAGCAGCTGCCTCACATTATATTTCCTTGGGGACTTTAACAATTCTTTTCTGAAAAGGTACACTCAGCAAAACTGGGCTATTTGGCATTGCCTCTTGCCCAAGACTCCAAGTTTAGGGCTGCCTTGCCTTTAAAAAAGATGTTAGAAGTCAGCGAACTGAGCAAGGTTCCCATTCAGATGCAGATGTCAAAGCTTTACAAAGAAAAGGTAAAAAAAAAAAGTGTCCAAAAAAAAGTGATGTGAAATGACATGGGGTCAAGAGCTTCATCTTTCTGCTTTTAGACATGCACGGTAGGTTCAGGGCTTGTAACAAGCCCTCATCTCCCATGGCCACTCTTCCAAATGTTAAAAGCTTCCAGGTGTTTCAAGGCCAGTCCCAGAGATGTGGACTCACTTTTGCAACTGCAGAAAAGGCTCAAAGCTGGGGAGAGGATGGCGAAGGAGTCACTTAGTTTGGGCAACACGGTTCCCGCCCTGAATTTCCTTCTAGACGACATGGTGGCTCTAGAGAGTATCAAGCCAAGGAAGGCCAAAATCTGATTGTGAAAAGATTTTCAAGGGACCTTTCTTGACTGGTTTGTAGAGAACAGAAGGTAGAAAAGTGGGGTTGTTTCCAAATATCCCAAATAGAAGATACTTCCAAAAGTCCAAGAAAGAGATTGTTTGCATCTAGAATGACAGTTCATTTTTTCATCGGTGATTATCACTCCCAGAGGTAACATTCATAATATATTAATTTCTATTTTTATTCCTTGTAATTTACCTTTGTCTTTCTCTGTGTTGATTCTTTTGCTATATCAATGTGATTTCATTTATCACATTTTTTCTTTAACATTTTTAATGTTTTGTTCTAATAATTCACTACTTTAATATTCTGTAAACTCTGTTTAGTAACTTCCCAGAGTTGACCTAACTGAATGGTTTTTATAAAATTGTCTTACCAGATATCCTACATATCATGTAAATTGTTGAATTTACTAGAGCCATTGTTTTGAAAAAGCTACAAAAGATCTATTTTCTATATAACCTTGATAACATTTTACCAAAAATGAAAATATGGATATCTTCTCAAAAGAAGGCTTCTAGGTTTTCTATTTTCCTGTCTGCTTGTTTTATAAAATACCTTTTGTAAGTAACAATAAATGAAATAGGTAAAAAAAGTTTGGCAAGAAAGTTCAGAAATCAAGCAGCATTTCCCTTGTATACTATTTTCCTAGTTTATTGATATATCATTAACCAGTTTTTAATAATATTTAGCATTTACTGATTACAACGTACATGATGTAGTCAATACATTCTTATAGCGTTCATATAACTTTAGTCTCATTTTCTTTAGTTAACATGAATAATTTGACTCAGTTGCTATTGGAATATGGATCTGTAATAATATAAACAGCTACAATTGAGATTAATCTTATCAACTATCTTTACTGGCTTCCCTTTCTTTAATATGTGAGTCCAAGTATTCTATACAACCTGTCCAGTATCATAAACAGCAAAAGCAGAATATTGCTTTCTCATGGCTCCCATATTAGAATTAAATCCATTGAGTACCCCATAATTTTCAGCAAGTACTTCCAATATTAATTATTTTTAAAACAAATCATTCAATCATACAGTCTTTAGGAAAACTATCTTTGAAACAGGATCATAATTCAAGTTTACCCACACCTTTAATTGAACTTACTCTACTGTACACATTAGCTCTCTTCAGCAGTACCGCAGAATGAAAACAAAATATGGCTTCCAGTTTAAGTGGTTGTTTTTATTACCTATATATACGGAGCAAACAATAAATTGAGGAACATGCAAACTTTTGCTGGAGTGATTCCTACTACTTGGCGTGAGAATGGTTCTTCATGCACAGGCTTTGTGATATGTTCACCACATTTACAGTTCCCTTGTCAAAATTTTCATAAGTACTCTAAGATATACAGGGTTCAGGTCCCATCTAATTAAACGGAAAATTCCCACTCACCTTGGCATCCTGGCTTTTCTGGGTTGCTTGTGATGCAGAGTAGGGACAATGGAGTGGTCCTGGTGTTAGCTTTGGGTGTGGGAAATCTTGGGGTTGAATCTTGTCCCTGTCAAAAGCTGGCTGTGTGACTGGGCAAACCACTCAGTCTCCCTAGGGAAACGGTACTCTCTCAGTGGGTTGTTGTGAGAACTAAATGTCTTAATATGTTTAAAGCACCTACAACAGTACCTGGAATGAATGAATACTGAATATGTGGTAGTGGTTTTATTAATAGTAATGTTATTGATAAGGTACAAAATGAGGAAGGAGAAGGGAGGGTGTTGAGATTCTGTGTTTCTCTTGTCCTTCTTTCCTCAGACCCGGAGACTTTCAGTTTTGTTGACCTCACGGATTTAGAATGGTCTCAAGTCACATGGGGTTATGTTTTCCTTCAAAACATGTAAATACTATATTTAGAATAGTTTTCTTTTAAAATGACTTATGATCCCTTCAGGTAGAAAAATAATATTAGGGAATTATGAGTAGGGAGAGGGGTTAGGAGTGATAAGGGGAGAAGCATCTAGTTTTTACAAGGAGATGCAAAGAGCATCATTCTCAGGTAAGTCTCTAGATTGCTTCCTAAACCCACAAGGGTTATAAGATGAAATACTGTCAAACTTGTGTGAGCACTTTTACAGTAAATAAAAGTACCTTCTATTGTGTTCATATCCATCAAGAAAAAGAAACTGTAATTGTTGATATTTGAGGAAATGTTCCGCTGCAGAATAATCAAGTGTCAAATGAACCTTTTGTCCTTTCGATGACCCCACAGGGATCTCCGGAACCTAGTGATTGAAATGGTTTTATCCACAGACATGTCAGGTCACTTCCAGCAAATAAAAACCATAAGAAGCAGTTTGCAGCAGCCTGAAGGGTAAGTTATTGTCTTCTGTCATTGTGAAGTTCTGTGGGCTTGGACTGGGGAAAGACTGCAATTGGTTGCTTTGTTCTAATAATTTGAGCTTGTCCTTGGTTTGCCAGGATTGACAGAGCCAAAGCCATGTCCCTGATTCTCCATGCAGCAGACATCAGCCACCCAGCCAAGCACTGGAAACTGCACCACCGGTGGACCATGGCCCTGATGGAGGAATTTTTCCGACAGGTGCCTCTCTTACACCCTGTGCAAATGTTTTTGGAACATATTAGCAGACACCTTCCCTGTGCAGAACCCAGGGCCTGTGGCTTACCAGGCTCCCCATTACAGAAATTATCAATTGACCACAACACATTCTTGTGGGTTTAAGCAGAATTTATTAATTTTTCAGAAAAAAAATGTATTAAATAGTCCTAGATTAGTATGATACGTATTTTACGTAGCGTCAAGTCTTGTATCTCAGATGCCACTCACAGAGAAGAAAGAATCCAATTAGTGTTGTGATCTGCTACTGTAAGTCCTAGAGCAGAGATAGCAAGTAGTTTAACCAGGGAAAGGGGAGGGTATATAACACTTCTGCAGACATCCTGTTAGCCACGATTCAGCTTAGCTGCAACAGGGGTTAAGAAATGTAGTTTTTAGCTAGGTGGACATGTCCAACTAAAAAATTGGTTGCTATCTGAGAAAGCAAGCCTGGATATGGTAATGGCCAGGAAATATATTTTTTTCTCTATGGTATCCCACTTAGAGAAGCTCTTCTCTCTCTCTTTTTTTTTTCTTCTGTAATTTCACATTTTTTACTTCTCAGTAGTGTTCTTTATTCTTAATGTCTTATCTTTGATTTTATACCTATCCTAAAGACATAAGCCCCTCTTATATTACTATATTTAGGTGACTATGGTTTTTGTCTCTCATTGTCCATGAATATGATATATGGTTTCACTTTTAACTAGGCTTGCATACTCCTAGAGCAAGTTACTAAGCAGCACCTTTCATATTCAAGTATTTTCATACTGAAATGTCTTGGAAAAATATTTTAATATATTTTGTGTTAAAATAGTGGATCAAAAGTTAAAATCTGTCAAATTCTAAGGGCCAACTCTACTATGGCCAATTAATAATTATAATTGAATATAATCAACCAATTAATAGAAAATAGTAAATATAAAGACCCCTTGGAGATTATTAGGGACACATTTCTCATTTTAGAGAGAAACATAAAGAGATAAAATAACTTTTCTTAGGTTAAGAAAAATTTTTAAATATTTCAAATTTAACAATCATAAAATTACAATGCATGAAAGTTTATGGAATATAGCTATAACAGTGTTTGGAGGAAATTTTATAGCTTTAAATGCATGTATCAGAAAAGAAAAAAAGTATAAAATCAGTGATCAATGTTTTCAACTTAAGAAGCTAGGAGAAGTTAAGCAAATTAAACCAAAAGCAGATTGATAGAGATAAAGACAGAAATCAATGAATTAGAACAAACAATAGCAAAACTTAAGACAACAGTCAATTGTTTGAAACATTAATAAATGGATAAACCTCTAACAGGATTGAAAAGGAAAAAAAAACAAATTTTAAATGGAAAAGGGAATATTATTGTAGATCCTACATACATCAAAAGGTTAAGAAATATTAAGCATTACTTAATACCGACAAACTTGACATTAGATGAAATGGGAAGATTCTCAAAATAAGACAAGAAAAAATTGAAAATCTATCCATGCATCTATTAAAAATTTGAATTTGTAATTTAAATTCTTCCTATGAAGAAAATTCCAGGCCCAGATGGCCTCACTGGTAAATTTCCAAACTTTTCAAGAAGAAACAATGCCAATCTTACACAAATTCTTTTATGACCACATAAAGTACTAACAATAAAAGAAGAAATTCATAAAGTAATCAAAATTAAAATGAAAATTTTCTGCTTTTCCAAATATGCCACTAATAAAAGCCAAGCCATAAATTAAGAAAAATATTTGTAATACAAAATCTGACCAAAGAATTCTTGCATAAACAATTCCTACAAATCCATAATAAAGAGAAGATCAACCAAATTTGATCAGATGCCTCATTAGAGAAAATATGCAAATAAGAATACAGGTAAAAGTATGTTCACCATCACTAGCAATCAAAGAAATGTACATTAAAACCACAATGAGGAATTACACCATCCCTACCAGAAAGGTTAAAATGGGCAGGACTGCCAATATCAGGTGTTACGGAGGATATGAAATAACTGAAACTATCATACATTGCTGGTAGGAATACAAATCATTACAACCACTCTGCAAACTATTGGGCTACTATTTGACAACTGAAGTTAAATTTCATAACCCCTGCAATGCAGCATTCCCACTAATGTTAATTAAAGTTAAAGGTAATAGCCCCTCAATGCAGCATTTCCATACAGAGGTCTATCACTAAGATAAAGTAGTGCTTATGCCCATGAAATATCTTATATAGGAGTGGTCATAACAGTATCTCTTAGAATAACCCCAAACCAGAAATAGCCCAAGTGTCCATCAAAAATAGAAATGGCTCTATAAAGCCATAGTTATTCAGTGGAATATCATGTAATTATTTTTATTTTAAGAATTACAATATGCAATTATTTTTAAATGGACTAATTATATAAAAAAATTAATACATATAAAAATGCTGACTGTGATTTCATTTATATGAAGTTCAGAAACTGACAAAATTAATCTAAGGTGATAGAAATCAGTACAGTGCGTGTCTACAGAGGGTGGGGAAATCACCGAAAGGTGTTAAGGCAACTTTCTAGAGTGATGGAACTGTTCTAAGTCATGACTGAATGTTATACAGGTATTAATGTGATTTGTATGCTTAAGATCTGTACATACACTTAATATCAATTTTTAAAAAGAGAGTATCAGAAAAAAGGAACCTCATTAATGACATAAATAAAAATTACCCTAAGACGATTTAGGGGTTGGAAAAAAAAAAAAAAACCTCTAATAATTCCAGGAGGCTCTTGAAAATAAATATCATATCTCTGAATGATGACTTGTATTATTCCTTTATTTTACTGACTTCAAACCAGATAAGGAATACATTATAGAATCATGGAAGTAATGAAATGAATGAAATTGAGTCCATGTGTTTTTCAAGTTCACTACCTTATTCTTGAATTTTCTAGAAAAGTGACTGATGCTAGAAGTGAAGTGTCCAGTATGCAGCGAATTTAAGGGTAGAAGGGAAGTTGTTCTGTAAGGCAGTCTCTTCGGCATTCTCAGGGCCTGGTAAACGGTGGCTTAGATATATAAATAATACAAGTTAAGACACACCGGCATATAAGGTCGTGTCTTGGCATTAGTATAGCCTCATGATACCTAGAGATTTTGTCATCTGCATTTCTCAGATTGTGCTTAGAATAAAAGGAAATGTTGGGTTGTTTTATTTTGTTTTGTTAAGGGACTCTTGGTGGGCAGTGACTCAAGCATTTCTGTACTCCAGATATGTTCAGAAGTGGACAGTCTTTGCTTGAATGTCTTTAATATATGTGACAGAAAGTTACAGCCCAAAGGAAAGCAAAATGCATTATGTAATGTTAATATGGGCTGTGAAATAATTAAATTATCTTGGTGGTCACTGCCTCATCTCTTCAACTATAAAAATCTTCTCAGATTATACTAAACTGATTTAGAACTTGAACTTATATTGCAATATCATTTCTCAGTTTCTGAATTTCTAAAAGTGAGTGACCTTCAAATCCTCTTCAGAAATATATATAGGAAAATATAGAGTTAAAGGCCAAAATGAGTATTTGCACCGTCAACAAGTATGTTTTAAAAGCAGAACATATTTATCTTTATGTGACTTATGCTAAAATATATTGATTCCACCAGTTAAAATGTTTTTATGCATTCAACCAACTAAATGAGTCTCATAGTATCCTTATTTATTCTTAGCCATAGCACATATTTTATCCCTTTTGGGGTGTCTACCACACCTGAACCTGAAACTTATCGGTGTATGCTTTGAATGCATTTGCCTTAACAAGCTATGTAGCTAGAACTGTGTATCTGTGTGGCTGTCCTAGAAATTGGCAGGACGACGATGGTCCTTGCATGTGTTTCTTATCCTTGTGCATCCCCTCCCATGACCAGGTGTGAAACTAGTGATTTGAAGAACTCGCAGTGCTGATGGATTCCTTTTTACTATGCATCTGGCCTAGGTACCTGGAGTTTTACATCTCAGAAAGTCAAAACAGTCCTTCTGGGAGGCAATTTGCACATATATTCCTGCATTCATTAGGAAGGAATAAAGAATCTAAAAACCGGAAAATATGATTCATTGGCTGTGCTAGACAATTTGAAGAAACTCAGACCAGGTCTGTCCAGAACTCATTAGTGCAGTATATATAAAAACATTGTGTTTCTTCTTAAAGAAAATATTTTTAATATTTTTGGCAGCATTGGAGAGCCTAATAATACAATGTTGAGAGATATTGGACTTGATTTCAAACATCCCAATGTTAGCCCTAGCTTTCCATCTTTGCCACAATCGTGGGGATGTCTTAAAATCTCTGCATTTCAATTTCTTATCTGTAGCAAGGGGCAGTTGTCCCCATTCTACCTCCTCCTCAGGATGGTTGTAAGGAACAAAATGACAGAATGAACGGGATGGGGCTTTGCAGCTATGCATCATGTTACAAATTTGAGGAACTGGTATTATTTGTTAATCTCCTGGTCTGTTTCAAGATTTGTATTTTTCAAAGATAGAGTTTCAGAGAACCAATGGTTATGAAATGTTATGATATTCCAAGGACACTTAAGGTAGAACATCAAAGGATCTTGGCAGTCTTAAAACACATTACCACTGCAGCCATGATGGTCAATAAGTCGCCAATTAAGAGAAGTATTTTTCCTTTTGCCTTGCCGAATATAGCACTAGACTTGGAATTTATTCAACAGGTTTAAGAACAAAACTGGACTAAGACTGGATATAAATTCAAAAACATCAGAAAGAAGTACTAAAATGAAGTAGCTGGTATTTGGAACTTTCGAGATTAACTAGATAAGGTTGCGTGTGTACGTATCCAGAGGAATTTGGGCGTGTGCTGATTTCTTAATCAATTTCTTATTAACATATTTACTGAGCTCATTTATACTAACACATGGGCTTACAGCCATCTAGTTGCTGAAATATCATGTTTTTCTAGAGGACAAAGCACTGTACATCCAGCTAGTTGTATCATCCTTGGAAACGTCATCAGCGTTCCTTAATTGTTGGCATAATTACTTTAGATTCACCTCTGAAGTCATGGGAAGTTGCTGTGAGAGGAGATCAGAATTGTGTCCAGAATTTGCTGTCCTGAGAAACTCTCTTTTTAGCTGTTAAATAAACAGCTGATGGTGAAGGAGGTGGGGTATTTCCTCTTCTCCAAGGCCTATTTCAGGGCAGTTTGCAAAATTCATCAATATGATTAATGTCCTCTTTTGGTGTGTTTGCAGAAGTCAACACATTTGCTTCTGCCCTCTAACTCTAATGGGTGATTTGGAAGCTGCTCCATTCATTTCAACTATGACTGAGAGATCAGAGATAGAGGTACTAGCCAAGAAAATAACCATGAGTAAAGGAAGACAGATTGTTGCTCTTATTCTCTTGAACAGAATATCATGATGGCAAGATAAGAGGAAATGAATACAGTTAGATAAAATAGTCAATTCCATTAAAAATTGTTCATATCATTACACTACATAAACCCAATAACTAAGTGAATTGTCCCTTCTTCAACTAGGTGTTTTGTGATACATTTTTGAAAAATCTACATCTGATCAAAATCTACATTTACCAATAAGTATTACCTTGTCAGCCTAGGAGAAAAAAATAATTGGAAAACAAGTCATTTGGAAGGGATGGTCAAAATCATTATTTTGCCTTATATTTTATATGGTCAGTTTCCTCTATTTTCAGTGTTGCTACAAGAAGTATAAAGTACATTATTTCCAAATAGATGGTATTTTCCATGGGACTAAAAATATCTTTGGTTAACACATTCTTTGTGAAGGATCAGGCATCAAAAAAAATTCATAAATGTAAAGACACTGAGGTATAAGTCAGGATAAAATATAAAGGTAACTTAAATGTACAACTGAAGCTTATAGTTTCATAAAAGAGCTATCAATGTTGATTACACAAGAAGCACTAATGTTCCATAAATATTTATTACACTCACAAAAATATATTTGTACCATATCATACATTTTATTGAAAGTGAATGTGTTGCCTATAATGATCATTAAACATTTAAGAAATTCTGGTGACTTTCTTAAGATTTAGGAGGCTCCATCTTTAGAAGGAATAAAAGAAGGTAATTAGATGGCCTAAACCATTTAAATAAGTTGTCCAACGAAGGCTAAACTTCGTGCAGCCCCTTTCTGTTCCCCATAGTGCCCCAAAGGCAGTGGTCAGGGGCTTCCCAAATGTCTGTTGTTGATGTTGCTTCCGGGACTAAAACTTAGGTCTCAATGCAAGAGGATTCTCTCTAATCCTATACTTTCCTGTCACCTGTCTTCCTTATTTCTTTAGAACTGTAGGAACTGTTTTAGCTTCAGAGAAAAATGCAAAGAAAAAAATGCCGTTATACCACTGACACCTTGTTGACAGCTCTCAGAGCAAGTTGCAGTGCTGGGAAAGCATAAAAACAATTATTAGGTCTTTGTCAAGGCCTTTTAAAGAAGAAACCTCAACAATATCCAAGGGAATTGCTAAAACAGCTGTCAGGCCTAAGCACAGTGTGTTGTGTTTGGATTTGATGGGACCACTTTCTCTGCTTTCACTTGGCACACTGTCTACTCCTTTAGTGACCCTATCTAGATTTTCCAGACCCACGGGCATAATTGAGTGGCATTTGATTGATTAATGAGTTTAGTAGAAGTGTTTGGTCTCCTGCAGGCAGCATCTTCGAATGAAACACAACCCCCAAAGAAAATATGAGCTGTTTATCTTACAAAATGCCTGTTGCTCTGACCCATGACTTCAAGTTGGTGGAAAGTAAATGTGTCCAATTCAGGGATAGAATAAGGAAAATTGTAAAATTGATCAAATTTATATGCAGGGACCCTAACTTTGCATATCTTTTTCCCTCACCCTTAATGGTACCCACTTTGTCCTATTAGGTTGCTGGTTCCCTCATACTCCTACTGATCCTTACATTCACCCTAAGAAATAAATAACATTTTGAAATATTTATAAGTTGATTTAAAAACTAATACACTTTAGCATTGAGTGTGCTTTAGCTGTGAAAGTGTAATATTCTAAATCAGTTGTGAGGTATAGGAAGCATGTAAAAGATTAAATCAAATCTCTCATCCTATGTACAGAAAGGTCAGCCCTGCATAAGTGTGCCATATGCCTGAACACCATAACAATAATGTTGCCATCCAGCATTCCAGAAAATTTATTATATGGAAGGAAAAGTAATGCACTGTCTTTTTCAGGCCCAAATTATCATTTTGGGGTCAACCAAAGTGGATCATATATTATACAAATAAACCTATTTTATAGCCTTAAAATATCAGCAGCATCTTGCCAATAAAGCCGATCAGCTAGCTCTACCATATATAAAATGTCACCAATATCACATTTCTCATGAAGTCTATTGGTAGCTTTATTTCCACTGAATAACAATAGTAATATTATTTATATTTTAACATAAGCTGTTATTATTATTCTTGTACCTTGTTCTCAATACGTTAAAAATGGAATCTGCAATAGGTTCAAAATTGATTCCTCATCCTGCTTATCATCAGAAAACTTCAAGTTTTCCTTAAGCCTACCTAAGCCATCCTACGCAATGATGACAAATTAATCTTTCAAAATTAGAATTCCTGTTATGTCAGTTTCTTGTTAGAAAAAGGAAAGGAGAAAAAGAAAAAAGAAAGCCAATGCTTCCCCATTAACATGCCAAAGCAAGACCTAACCTCTTTTTCAGTGGTTCAACACCATCCAAGATAAGTATTAGACATCAAAAATACCTTTAATGTGCAATGCTATGTTTTGTCATTGTTATTAGCTAACATTTTGTGAGTATTTACTAAACATTAGGCACTACCCTTAGGCTTCACGCAAATTATGTAGATTACTTCAAGATTATCCTACTAGGTAGACAATGTTATGCATCTTTATTTCTAAAATGAGTAAACTGAGATGGCAAAATTGGGTAGCAGATGAGAATTCAATTCAGCAAAAGCTGTGATACGCCTGGGGCAACAGAGAGCCCAGCAAAGAGCAATGAGTCAACACTGCGTGCTCTTACTGCAAGGCTGATGGCTCTAATAACCGCCTTCTATCTGTTCCTTAAGCTGGGCAGAAATATTAATTTCAAATGGAATTGATGTTTTTATTCTCTAGAGGAATGATAGGGTTGTTGGGAATTATGCGGATTATTTTTTTGCTACTGTCTTCTCTCCCATGCCATGATATAGTAAAGTGGTTCTGTTTTTGCAGCTACCTTGTCTGCTCCTTTAGTGACCCTATCTAGATTTTCCAGAGCCATTATGATTTCAGAATTTCCCCGTATAACCCTTTAATCAGAGGTATGCCTTAGGGGGCATGCACCAGAAAACACTGTTAAGAAAAATTTTAAAGGCCATATATTGGCAAGTTATGAAGAATATGATGAAACAGTGTTAGAGGAAGCAGAGTACAAGTGTGAAGTCCTCAGACAGGTTGGTGCATTTTTTAAATTAAAAAATACTTTATCGCTAAAAAAAAAAATGCTAACTATCATCTGAGCCTCAGTGACTCATAATATGTTTTTAGACATTTTTTATTGTTAAATATAACATATATGCCAAGAAGTGATAAATTTCAAAGTACAGTTGAACAAGCAGATATAGAGCAATTTCAAAGTATAGTTTGGGTGATAGTTCTACAATTTCAGGTATTTCCTTCTTGCTGTCTAATATGTTAGGAACTAAAAAGAAATATCTATAAAATGAATCATTCATCATAATCATTTGTTACATTCTAATTTACTGTTACAACTCCTCCCTCTCATTTGATCATTCTGTTGATATTCAGGGATATTTGGGAAATGACTATTCTAACTTCTTCATGTTGAAAAGGGTGCTGACATTATGGGGTAGGGAAATGCAATTGGCTGATATTCTGGGAGAGACTGGTACTTCTAAGTTTCAGGGCTTATCTGGCGTCAGAACATTCTGGAGGCCTTAAGAGTCTAAAAAATAAACTTAATAAGTGAAACTTTCATAAAGTTTTAGATAGAGCCCTGGCTTTCCTTTAGTGTTCAGAAATATTGTTAGTTGGATCTTGGCATACCGTGGTAATTTACAATATCTGGCTGAAGCTTGCATAAGAATAATTTCCAGTATGATCTTTCAACTTTATTTGGAATCTCTTAGCCACTGAAACCTTATTTTGCTACATTTCTTTTCCCCTTTTTGGTCAAGAGGGCATTCTCAATCCTGGTATCTCATGATACCAGGGTCAGGCTCATTACTGGGAGTCATGTCCCTTGTAGGGGAAGGATAATGAGTTTATATAACAGTTTGGATTAGCGAGAACGGCCACATCTGAGCAACAAAAGAGGCCCTCTGGGGGTGACTCTTAGGTATGTTCATAAGTAGGTTTAGATTCACTCTTACAGAAATAAATTTCATAAGGGCCAGTCTCAAGATCAAGGGCTTGGCTTATTAAAATAGAAGTCCCAAATGCGGAGAGAATATCAGGAGTTTTCATGGTGGGAAAGTTAAATAGTTCCATATTTTTTCTCCAGGCCTTTAAGGGATTTTGCATATACTTTTATATTATTCATCCCCCAATACTCTGGAATGTATCATGGTATTACCTTAAGCTATACAGAATAGCCAGATCTCATTCTCTAGTCCAGGCTCAAAGATTAGGAAATGTATTAAGGTTGATTAAATAAACTGGCCAGATGGGTTATGTCAGATAGTGTGCTACAGAAAATAGAAATTTTTGGCAAAATAAACATCTCTTCCTTTGGTCTCACACAGAAATTGAAGTTTTAAAATGCAGACAATATCATCCTTTACTCTGTATTCTAATTTGCCTTAGTCCCAACTAGATCAACTTCATTCATATCTGCAATTGAAGTCTGATCTCTTTTTCATCTTCTTTAACAGTTGCTGTATGGTGTAATGCTGATTTTCAGAGCTGTACAACTCTAACTCTGAGTCTAGGTATCACACAGGTACCCATAGATCCAGGAAACTACCAAGTTATACACAAAACATCCATGTCCCTTCCCCCCACCCCCAATTATTTATCCCTGTTATTGGAGTGATAATAGTAAGATACTGCTGACAGCACAGCATCACAGAATTTAGAAATAACAGTTAAAACTCAGGGATAAATGTGACTGCTGTAAAAGTTTACAATCCAGGCCCTAAGTTTCTTGATAGCATTTTCTAAATGAGACCATACAATATTTGTCTTTTTGTTTCTGGCTTAGTTTGCTCAATATAACGTCCTTAAATTTCATTCACCTCTTTGCATGCCTCATGACTTCATTCCTTTCTGTAGCCCTACAGTATTCCATCATATGACTATTTCACAGCTAGCCCTTCTGCTCTTCCATCGATGGACTTTTCAGCCACCTCCATCCATTGGCTATTGTGAATAATGCTGTCATAAACATTGTTTATATCTGTTCACGTCCCTGCCTTCAGTTCTTCCAAGAATATTCCTAGTAACTGGACTGCCTAATTCTCAAGTGACCCTATATTTAAGCTTCCTGTGGAACTGTTCCTGTGGAACTCCCAGGAAAAGCTGCCCCATTTTATTTCTCTACTAACATTGAATAGATAGACCTTTCTTTCTCCACATCTTCCCCAGCACTTGTATCTTTCTGTTTATTTATTTTTTGAATCTGCAGTTTTTGTTGAGATATTTTCACATACCATATATTCTATCCAAAGTATACAATCAACGTCTCACCCTCAATTTTAGACAAGTTTCATTGCTCTAAAGAGACAAATAACAGATGGACACAGCCACACAAAAAAGAAAACCCAAAACACTCATATCTCTTGTCCCCCCCCCCAATTATTTACCCCTATTATTGGTGTAATACTAGTAAGTTACTGCTGTTTAATATAGCCCATAGCATGTGATAGGTAAATTTTCCTATATACCAATCTATTATTAACTTTGTACAAGTGTCATACTTTTGAAGTAGTTTGTGCAAAAATGTGTATTTATTTGTAGTGTAAATCAGTGAGATATATGACTTTAGACAACTCCTTTCAATAGCCACCTTCACTAGGCACTATTATAATCCATAACAAACTACCATCACCTCTATCCATTCCCACACATTTGAGACCAACCTCGTTAACAAATCTGTGGGTAACCACTCCTGCTTTTCTAGCTTCTATCTCTATATTCTTTTAAGACTCTTGAGTTTACATTTTCTAAACGGTTCATTTTATAAGTTACACAATATGTAACATTTTTGTCTGGCTTATTTCACTCAGAGTAGATTGCTTTTGAGTTTTCAAATGTATATACAGTGTTATTCAAAGGCTTAACTTCCACAAAAACCTCACTCCGTGATACATTTGATCTACGTGAGGCTAAATGCTAAAGTTTCATCCATATTGTCCCGTACTTCAGGACCTCATTCCTTCTTATTGCTGCATAACATTCCTTTGTATGTATATACCACATTTTGTTTATCCACTCATCTGTTGATGGACACTTGGATTGTTTTCATCTTTTTGTAGTTGTGAGTAATGTCACTATGAACATTGATGTGCAAATGTCTGTTTGTTCACTGCTTTCAGTTCTTCTGGGTATACACCAAGTAGTCAAGTTGTCAAGTTGCAGAGCAACTCAATATTTCATTTTCTGAGGAGATTGTTGCATTTTTGCATGAGCTCCTCCACCAAGTAAAAGTGAAGTCCCTCCACCTTCTTCCCAATTTTGGAACCTGGCCATGTGTCCTAAATTTTGGACTAAGAAAGGCTGCTGTGAAGGCATGAAGATATACAACAAAAAGCTTAGGAGAAAGTAGAGTCTAACGCATTCTCTTAAATGGACAGACAATTGAAATGAACAAATGTTCTGTGGTAAGCATGTCACCTTGAATGCAATGTTTCTGCAGTAAGCATGTCACCTTGAATGCAAAGGGTAGAACAAATGTTTGATAAACCTTGTGATAATAAAGCTTTGCCCACAGCAGTCTTCTTTAACTCTAGGAGATGGAAATCTAATTCATTTTAAGGTGTTAAACCCAAACGTAAATGTAATTCTTTCACATACGTGCTCAACTAATGTACTTTAGATGAGATCAAATAAAAAAAAAATTATTGAGTTTTTCATTTTCTTTGAGAAGTATACATTAAGATAAAATTATGCATGCAAGATATAAGAATGCTGAAGACGTTATTTATAGTTTGCTGCCAGGAATTCAAGAGAACTTGGATAATGAAAGATGTTTCAAAAAATGCTCATACTATGGTTATTACAAAAAGAAGTCCGATCGCAAGGCCTTGATTCTACAGATCTACTGATGTATTTGGCATTTAACAGAAAAGAAGGGCAGAAAAATCCATGAGCTGTATCTAATTAAATGCCAAATAATACATTGAAATGAATATTTTAAGGTGACTTTAGAAAATTCCAAAGAATAAAGGTCTGTCACTTTACGATCAGGAGGTTGTAAATCCTCAGCAGAGATTCAGAGCACTGAAAATGTTCGTGTGTGTGTGTGTTTGCCCCTTTTAATGCTCCCTAAAGGAGAACTTCTGGGTTAAATTATATATACTTGGACTACAGCTGCTGATTTTATTTTTTAAATATGAATTAAGAAATGAAAGGTGTACCTTGTTTAGGCTTTTTATCTAGGTTGTTCCTTCTTTGAGCTTCTCCAACTTGAGTCTACAAATGATCTTTCCTTTCTCCAGGGAGATAAAGAAGCTGAATTAGGGCTTCCGTTTTCTCCACTTTGTGATCGGAAGTCAACGATGGTGGCCCAGTCACAAATAGGTAATGCTAAAGGTTGCCGGTCTTGGAGAGTTTATAGAGTTTTCAAATCTATATACCATGTTATTCAAAGGCTTAACTTCCACAAAAACCTCTCTCCATGATAAATTTGGTCTGCATGGGGCTAAATGCTAAGAACTATTGAAACATTCTCACAAAATCAATTCAATTGCTTTGGCTAATATAATTGTTTTTCTGATTATAAACCATTTACAAAATGGAGGACTTTCTTATGCAAGAGAGGATTTTTTGTGGCTGGTTATTATTTTGTGTAATTGAAATCCTTTGGCTATAGGACAATTCAATTAAAATATTAATATGCCTATTCTGCTATTACTAAGTTTGCTTAGTGTGCCTAATGTACTAGTTCACGCTCTATTGGAAAAAAAATTCTTATTTTGTCTCTGGTAGTTGTACTCCAATAGCACCTGGCAGCCATCAGCTGTGGGAAGCTTCTCATTCTGATCTTTCTCTCCTTCTCACCCAAATGCCAAAGTTGTTTTCCTAGGGAACACAATACAGGTTCCTATGGGTGTTTAGCAGGTATGAATGTGGCAGGCTAAGGATCTCATCTGGCAGATGGATAAGAATCTAAGTTTCTCAGGTTTATTGCTGCAATATAAATTGCTGCCACGTTAGTAGAAGTGAGGTTTCCTTTGACAATCTACCTATTCCAGACATATAACCCATAGGAATAGCACCTCTATGGCCATTTGACTGCTTTTACCTGAAGCTATCAGTAAAATACAAAACTAGCAAGGCTTTCTGAATTAAAAATATACCTTAATATATCCTATGACTAATCCAGTTACCTAAAATGTGAGTTACTTTGAGCATCTGATGGATGAAATACTCTTCAGTTATGCATATCTCCCATTACACTATTCACTGAAAAGCCTCCCTCCAGTTATTCTGTATTCAGATGGTAATCCTTTGCACCCAGATGGTATTAAGGCAACTAGTACTTGATTTTAAGCACCACTCCTCCACTGAGACCTCCGAGGCCTCAAAGTATACACAGAGCTTGTCTCCTCCTATACCTAAACACTGGGTAGTAAGTGCCCCAAAGGACAATGCCCCATTCTCTCTGTGTCATTTTTTATCGCGTTAAGTACTTTCAATGTAAAGTCTTTATTTAATCCTGACTTTGAAGCGGTAGGATTAATGCTGACTCCCAGAGATGTCTCCCTTCTCTTCGCTGATTGCACAGAACACGCCCACACACTGTGAACTAACACTTTACATCCAGCGAATAATAAACAGCAATTTGAAATATTAATGCACTGGCAGAAGGCTCTGACTAATACAGTAAAAAAAAAAAAAAAAAAAAAAAAAGGCTGCCTGCTTGTGGCCTGAGAAAAAAACTTCAATTATTTAGTTTCTTTGGAGCCTAGACATTTTATCTTGTTTGTCAATAGTAAAAGTCAACAAGCAAGAAGAGACCTTTCAAAAAAGTTATTATACTTCTCACTGAGAGAGGAAATGTATATCCAGTCTTGGTAGGTCTGAATTTGTAATTAATAACAGTATCCGGCTGAATATAAAATAAGAAAGCCAATAGATGTGAGTTAACAAGGTCATATTGTATCACATACATGTATGTGATATCCAGGGGGAAGTGAAGCCAATATTGTAATTCATATTTCCCAACACTAGAAGCATCAGAGAACCTTTCCTGTCACTGATATAAGAAGTCAGAACACTGTAATATTGTGAATTTGTCTTTTTTTTTAGGTTTCATTGATTTCATAGTAGAGCCAACATTTTCTCTTCTGACCGACTCAACAGAGAAAATTGTTATTCCTCTTATAGAGGAAGCCTCAAAATCTGAAGCTGCTTCCTTTGGGACAAACAGGTTTGGGTTGTTTTTTGTTATTGTTGTTTTTGCATCATTTTTCATCTTTGTGAAGTTTAATAACCTTTTACCTATGATTATTATTACATCTAGGCAGGAAATTCTTTCAAGAAGTATTAGGTAGTATTGCCATCTAGTGGCTTTGTATTATATTGCATCTGCCTTTGTAAAGAAATGAAGTCCGCCATGAAAAATCTCAAAGTATTAAGGGGTTGTACAAAGTAGCATTTAATACCCAGGGCAATAAAATTATTTGCGTTTTCATTGCACAAGTATGTTTTGTTTTCTGGATATAGTAACCTGTCTGGCAGGCATTGGCGTGGTGGCGAGGATGGTTTGGGTTTACCCAAGAGCAAATCAATCACAACCCACTTGTATACCTAGTAAGATGCCTGTATCAGAGTTAGCCTTTTAGCTTACATTAATCCAACAGATCTGTGTAACATGTAATAGCAAAACCCATTATATAGAGAACTTAAACTATTTCAAACTTGATATTCTCACTGATGAATTTATTTTTTTTTTATTTTATGTAAACTGTCCAGTTGTAGCATAATCATGCTAATTCTTGCCCCTCTGATGCCACAACTCTTTATAATGACATACCAACAGACTTCCTAAATACTGCCCTAATGAAAAAACTGAGGAAATGTCCTACCTGAAAAAGACCAAGTTTTAGCCTGGTGATTTAAGCACGGAGGATGAGGCAAGTACCTCATTTTGGGCTCCAGAATGATGGTGCCCCTTCTGTGACACAAAGGCAGCTTGACCCAAGGCTCTGCTGCTCAGGAACTCTATTCCCAACAGGACCCAGCCACCTGTGAACGTACGGACCCTGACCTGCTGTTCTGGGAGTCCCTCCATTTTGGTCTTCTCCAGGTGGAGAGGGAAAGGATGAAGGCGGGCTGCATGTCTTTGTGCTTAGAACTGTACCTGAGCCCCTGCTCCTGAAGCTTTTTCAATTGGTTGTGTGGAGTTTTTCCAGCTCTGCTCTTTCATCCCAAATCCTAATGTTTCTTTTGTTGTTATTGGTAGCTCAAGCTCTTTGGGAGGTGTCCATGTTGCTGACACGCTAAGACGATTGAATGTGAAAACCACCGTAAACGATGGGCTGTTTTCTACAGACTACTCCCTCGCAACAGTGGACCTGAAGAGCTTCAAAAACAACCTGGTAGACATCATTCAGCAGAATAAAGGGAGGTGGAAAGAGTTAGCTGCACAAGGTATGACTGTTTATAATGCCTTACTGCCATCTCTTTCTGTCTTCAATCCTCCTCTGACATTTAAAAAAATTTTCCCCTGAATTTCTTCTTCCATAAAATATGACTGCCCTTTGTGGTAGTTGGAGGTGGCTATCTCTTGATGGTTCTTAAATAGTTGGCTTATCTGTTAGATAAAAAGAGATACTGTTTTGTTTATGCCACATTGGCTGTAGATGTATGTCACTGGGTGGTGGAGAAGTGGGTGTGAAGGATGGGACAATAAAATGGTGACAAAGCTTTATGTGGTACAGTAGGCTCCTGTGCTTATTTGGGATGCTTTTGAGCCTGTGTATTACTTCTTTTGCATGTGGCTTTTCCATTGCATTGAGAATATAACACTTGTTGTTAGAGATTCAGGAGTCTTTTTTCATTTTACTAAGTTACTTCTTTGGCTGACAGTTTCACTCATGAATTGGAGAAATCTGCCCCCAAAGAAGTCAGATGGAGAGCTAGTTACAGTTGTTTCTAATTTATTTGTTGGTTTGAATTAATCAGTCCATTCTCTTTCAGAGGGGTTTTAGTTTCCCAGCTACTAAAACATACCATGCAATGGATTGCCTTAAACAATGGGAATTTATTGGCTTATAATTTTGAGGCTGAGAAGTCCAAAATCAAGACAGTGAAAGGTGATGCTCTCTTCCTGAGGGCTGTGGCATTCTGGTGCAGGTCCGTGGTCCTTGGCATTTCTCTCACATGACCCTGCACGTGGTGGTGCTTTTCTCTCTGTCTTTTACTCTACCTATAAAGGACTCCAGTAATCCAGATTAAAGCCCAATCTGATTTGGTGGGGCCATACTTCAACTGAAGGAACATCTTAAAGAGATCTCATTTGCAAGGCATCCACTCCCACCAGAATGTGGAACAAGATGAGGAACACGTCCAACCTGAGGCACACAATTCAGTCGCCAGTCAGTCCTCTGGGCCCCAAAAGGATGTGCTCTTCCCACATGCCAAATGTATTCATTCCATCTCACATCCCCCTAAGCCTTAAATCATTTCAATAGCAATGCTAAGAATAAAATCTCATCAAAATCACTTATGGATTTGGTTCATCCTTGGCAAAATTCCCCTGTATCTGTGGATCTGTAAAACCTAGAAAACAAGTTATGTGCTTCCAATGTACAATGGTGGGACGGACATAGGATAAACATTCCCATTACAGAAGGCAGAAATTAGAAGGAAAACAGGGATTATGGGTCAAAAATAAGTCTGAAACTCAGCAGGGCAAACACCATTATATATATTTTTTAACTGCCAGTTTGATTGATATATATTCACATACCATATTGCTTTTTTTTTTTTGCATGGGCAGGCTCTGGGAATCGAACCCAGGTCTCTGGTATGGCAGGCGAGGACTCTGCCACTGAGTCATTATTGCACTGCCCTTATATTCACATATCATAAAATCTATCAAAAGTATGCAATCAATGAATCACAGCATCGTCACCTAATTGTGCAATCATCACACTCAATTTTAAGCCATTTTTATTGCTCAAAAAAGAAAAATAATAGACACACAAAAAAGAAAACCCCAAATACCTCATGCCCCTTATCCCCCCTATTACTGACCCCTAGTACTGGTATGGTACATTTGTCACTGTTGATGAAAGAATTATTAAGATATTACTGTTAACTGTAGCCCATAGCTTATAATAGGTACTTTTCCCCATATGCCACTCTATTATTAAGTCATTGTAGTAGTGTCATGCATTTGTGCTGATTCATGAAACAAGTTATTTATATTTATACTATTAAACAACATCTGCCTCACGGTTCACTGTGTTATACAATCCCGTATTTTAACATCTAGCCTTCGTTCTGAGACATACATGATCCTAAATAACCTCTTTCAACCAAATTCACCCACAACTCAGCACTCTAGCCCAATAACAACCTACCATCACTTCTATGCATTTCTAAACATTTACGTTCAACCTCATAAAAATTCTTTACATACTAGGCAAGCACTCCTCATTCTCTAGCTTCTGTCTATCTCTAGTAGCCTATATTTTATGTTTTATGATTTTGTATATTCTAGTCAGTTCATATTACTGAAATCCTACAATATTTTTCCTTTCGTGCCTGACTTGTTTCACTCAACATTATGCCCTCGAGGCTTATCCATGTGGTCGTCCGCTTCAGGACCTCGTTCCTTCTTACTGCAGAATGATATTCCATCCCACGTCTACACCACATTTGGTTTATCCACTCATCGGTTGATGGGCACTTGGATCATTCCCATCTTTTAGCAATTCTGAATGATGCCGCTATGAATATCAATGTGCAAATGTCTGTTCATGTCTCTGCTTTCTATTCTTCTGGGGTATACTGAGTAGCAGAATTGCCAGGTCATGGGGCAATTCAGTATTTAGTTTTCTGAAGAACTGCCAAACTGTCTTCCACAATGGCTGTACCAGTCCTACCAGCAGTGAATAAGTGTTCCAATTTCTCTACATCCTCTCTAACACTTGTAGTTTCCTGTTTGTTTAATAGCAGCCATTCCAGTGCGTGTGAGATAATATCTCATTGCTTTGTTTGCAGTTCCCTAATAGCTAATGAAGATGAACGTCTTTTCATGTGCATTTTAGCCATTTGTATTTCCTCTTTGGAGAAATATCTATTCATCTCTTTTGCTCATTTTATTATTGGGTTGTTTGTCCTTTTATTGTTGTAGAATTTCTTTATGTATGCTGGATATCAAACCCTTATCAGATACCTGGTTACCAAATATTTCATCCCATTGAAACATTGAAGCATGTTGAGAGTAGGAACTTCATCTTTCTTATTATCATATGTCCCTGGCACATAGCAAGTTTTTCAAGATTATTTAATGAATGAATACTGAAGCTCTGCTCTATTTGAATATTATATTTATTCAGAAGGGAAAACAAATAAATATGAGGAAACAAGATGTATGAAATCCCTTCTATGTACCCCACATTTTATGTCACTACCCCATTTCCTTCTCAGCAATCCTCTGAAGTACATACTTTCCCCCATTTATCACATTGAAATTGAGGCTCTCACAGCTCTGAGGCACTAGAGGCAGAACTGTCTGATTCTTTAGCTGGGGTTTCTCCCACTAAAGCCCTAGGTACCTCCTATCACACTGCTGTAATCTTTCAACAAAGTTTGAAAAAATTGGGTTGAAGTATTCACCTTCAATGAATCCAGTTAATCCAGTTGACCAATGCACTCTCCGGTAAGAAAGTCTTAACTGAAAATATCTTCTCAGCAATCTGATTAAAGTAACTAACAGTGAATCCCAAGCACCAACCCATTGTGGAACAAGTTGTTACAATGGTGCATCATGGATGCAAAAGTTCATGGCACAACAGAAACTTTCAGCAAATGATCCCTTTATTTTACAGAATAAAGTCCATGAAGAGCAAACCTCCTTGTCAGTTACATAGCACAGAGTTCAAAAGAGCAGAGGGAGAAGTCCCACCACCGCCTCTCTCCTGAGGTGGCCAAAAACTGCTTCTGGGCTGGACACTAGAGGCTAAAAGAGACATCAGTGTATACTGTTGGAGTGTGTTTTTTGTTCACTTCTAGGGAAGGGGTCTCTGCCACTGAGAATTCTTGCTCTGATTTGGGGCTTCTTGTTCCTCTCCAAATCTAAGGTCTGGCCGGGCCTTTTCATTAAACTTAACATCTCCCCCAGGTTGTGGAGTGGCACAAAGTAGGAAAGAAAATGGGGGTAAGCGAAGCTGGAAGCCAGAGGATGGCACCTTAGTGTGTGTGTGTGTGTGTGTGTGTGTGTGTGTGTGTGTGTGTGAGAGAGAGAGAGAGAGAGAGAGAGAGAGAGAGAGAGAGAGAAAGAGAGAGAGAGAGAGAGAGAGATAGAGATCCCCTCAGAGAAGGAAGTGGGAGTAGATGAGGGCTGGGCAATGGCCGCTCAACAGTGGTCTGTGATTTCCCAAATCTCCATTGCTTGGAACCAAAACTGTGAAGAAGAACCCTTCATCAGAGTTAGGTTAGGGACTGAAATTACTCTTTTTCTAATAAACTTTCTGGCACCGTCTTCCATAAGAAGACAACATGTATTTTGTTGAGCACAGATATCCCTTCAACTCACAGAAAAGCTGAATTTCACACAGATTTAATGAATTGGACTGAATAACCTTATAAGAACTGAAATTACTGATTTCTGTATATATTATCCTGGGTCCTGGAAAATTATCTGAAAGCATTTCATGAAAATTTATTTCCCATTATATATTTTGTAATGTGTATTACAAAAACACGAGCATTATATAGACAGCCCATAACTCAAACGGAAAGAAAAGATGGAAATATAGTGAAGAACACAATGAGACTAATTTCCTCCAGGCCCTGAGTCATAACTTATTCATGAGGAGTAGGTTGAAGTACTAAAATATCAGACACCAATTCATTCTCATTTGATTTTTTATCATTTTTATTAAAATTATTAGAGTTTGTGCTCATTAACAAGGTGCTGAGAGGACCATAATAAATTTCAGATCCTTGTAAAGTCTCATTTTACATTTCTAGCATGGAGTAATAATAACTCTGTCCTACAATTAGAAAATGCAGAACCAAGATTTGCACAAGACAGTCTGGCTTTAAACAAAGTCAAATCATAAAGCATTTTGATATGCAATTTACCAGGGATACTTGTGTATAGTGCACACATTTTGAGCAAGTCAAATAAGACCTGATTCTCTTCATTTATGAAACTACACACTTAATCTCTATTTCCAGTGCTATGGTGAACTAGACAAGCTTAAATAAATATCTCATAGTGAAAACAACTACATATGCAGGACAAAATCTTATAAGAGTGCTGGCAAGAAATTAAGTGACAGTTCAGAAACTAAACAGAACCTTAACAGAAATTCAGAAAAGTGAGAGGGCTTTACTCCTAAATTCTTAGGAGTTCTAGGCTTTTTTAAAAAATATTTTTATTGAGAAATCTTCACACATGTACTGTCCATACATAGTATACAATCCATGGCTCACAATGTCATCACATAGTTTTGTTTTCAAAACTATGGGTTTTGCCAGCACTCTTATAAGATTTTGTCTTGCACATACAGTTGTTTTCACCATGAGATATTTATTTAAGCTTGTCTAGTTCACCATAGCACTGGAAATAGAGATTAAGCGTGCAGTTTCATAAATCAGCACCATGATCATGTTTAGAACAGTTGCAACACTGCAGAAAAAGAAATAAAAAGAAAAAACTTGTTCATCCCATACTCCTTATCCCTCCCTGTCATTGACCACTAGTACTTCAATCTACCCAATTTATTTTAACCTTCATCCCTCTATTATTTATTTAATTTTTTTATCCATATATTTTTTTTACTTATCTGTCCACACCCTAGATAAAAGGAGTATCCGACACATGGTTTTCACATTCACATAGTCACATTGTAAAAGCTATATTGTTATACAGTCATCTTCAAGAATCAAGGCCATTGGAACACAGCTCAGTAGTTTCAGGAACTTCCCTCCAGCCACTCCAATACAGCATAAACTAAAAAGCGATATGTATATAATGCATAAGAATAACCTCCAGGATAACTTCTTGGCTCTGTTTGAAATCTTTCAGTCAATGACACTTTATTTTGTCTCATTTCTCTCTTCCCCTTTTTGGTCAAGAAGCTTTCACCATTACATGATGCCAAGTCCCAACTCATTCTGGGAGTTTTGCCCGCATTGCCAGGGAGATTTACACTGCTGGGAGTCGTGTCCCATGTATGGGTGGGAGAGCAGTGAGTTCACCTGCTGAGTTGGATTAGAGAAAAAGGCCACAACTGAGCAACAAAAGAGATTCTCTGGGGGTGACTTGTAGTCCTAATTATAAGTAGGCTTAGCTTATTATTTGCAGGAATAAGTTTCTAAGGGGTTAACTCTAAGATCAAGGGCTCAGGCTGCGGATTTGGTTGTCCCCACTGCTTGCAAGAGTATCAGGAATTCCCCAAATGGGGAAGTTGAATATTTCCTCCTTTCTCCCCAGTCATTGCCCAAATTACTCTGGGATATATCAGGGCACCACACTAACCTCAACAAGACAACAAGATCTCATGCCCTATTCAATATTCCATGTACTTATGATGTTCAGCTAATTGACCATACAAGTTAAATTAAGTAATGTGCTACCTGAAATATAAATTTTGTATCAAATTAAAATCTCTCCCTTTGGTCTCACATTAAGAGCAGAAGTTGAAGTTTTAAAATATGGACCATATCATCCTTTACCCTGTATTCTGATTTACCTTAGTCGTATCCAGATCAGCTTCATTTGTATCTCTAGTTGAAGGCTGATCACTTTTTCAACTTTTTAAACAGTTCCTGTATGGGGTACTGCTGACTTTCATAGTTTCAGACTCTAACTCTAAGTCTCGGTGTCACATAAATACTCAAAGTTTCCAGGAATGGCCAGGTTATATACAAACAGCTCAGTATCTCAGAATTTAGAAATGACAGTTACAACTCCTGAATATATGTGACTACTGTAAGAGCTTACAATCTAGGGCCCTTTACAATAGGCCCCAACCTTATAACCCACACTGTCGACTTTACTTCACCAAAGATTTATATTCTAGTTAGTCCGTATGAGTGAGTCATGATAATATTTGTCTTTTTGTTTCTGACATTTCATGTAACATACAGTCTTAAGGTTCGTATACCTAGTAGCATGCCTCACAATTTCATTTCTTCTTTTGGCCACTCAGTAGCCCATTGTTTGTAAACACTGCAGTTGCCCCTTCTTTCCCTCAGTCATTACACCCTTAGACTACCTCCATCCATTGCAAATCATGAATACTGCTGCCATAAACACCAGTGTGCAAATGTCCATTCATGTCCCCACACTCAGTTCCTCCAGGTATATACTAAGAAACTGGGTTTGAGAATCATATGGCAAACCCACCCCTAGCTTCCTGTGGAACCATCACACCCCTTCAGGGGGCTGCACCTCTCAGCATCCATACCAACAGTGAATAGGTACATCTCTTTATCCGCATTTTCTCTAGCACTTCTTTCTCTTTGTTAGTTTTTAAACAGTTTATTCACACATCATACAATCCAACCTAAGTATATAGGTATGCCTTTGCCACCATAATCTATATGAAGACATTTCTTTTTCTTCCACAAAATATGGATTACCCCCTCCCATGTCCCCTGCCTGTTGACACTTAGTTTTGGCATAATGCCTTTGTTACCTTTAGTGGAAGCATAATACAATGTTACTGTTGACTATAGACTCTAGCTTGTATTGATTGTACACCACCCCTTTTCAATGCCTTGCAATTTTGACATTAATTTGTTCTCCCTTATGCAAAAATATTTGTATATATATTTTTTTATATTTGTATATTTGATCACCATCATTGTCCATTCCAAGCATTCCTAAGTTATACTGTCTCAGTCTTCATCCTCTATCTTTCCCTCTGATGTTATGCGGGCCCCCAACCCTTCCCCCTCAATCATACTCACATTCATCTTCATTCAGAGTACTTATATTATTATTCTACAATCAAGTAGTATTGTGCTATTCAATTCTGAATTTTTATAATCAGTCCTCTTGCACAATCTGTGTTTCTTTGGCATCAAATACCCACATTCTACCCTATTTCTATCTCCCAATAACCTGTGTTCTTAACTTCAACTCTCAAAGTTCACTTATTATCAATGTTAGTTCATATTAGTGAGACCGTACAGTATTTGTCATTTTCTTTCTGGCTGATTTCACTCAGCAAGCAATGTGCTTTTTAATACCCAGTGTAAGCATTAGACAAAATTACTTACCCAATTACAGGCAGTGCTTCCATTAAACTCATGGGAGGAGCAGAGCACAATTCAGTTTCCTGCAGCTGCCTACCTCCCAAGAGGGAGAAGCCGAGGAAGGGACTAAGGTAGGCATACTACACTGGCCACCTGAATAAGACACTCCAGGTTCCCTTAGAAGAGAAAGCAGGAGAAAAAGAGAAAAACCACCAATTGTATCATAGTGGAGTAGATGAGGAGTGTTTCCCCCATACCTTTAAGGCATCCAGCAATGTTAGAATTTTTGACATTGTCCCACAAGTCTCTAATCTCTGTTCATTCTCTTTAATCTTTTTTCTTTTCTTTGATTAGTTACTTTTTGGTGATCTATCCTCAACTTCACTGATCTTTTCTTTTCTTCTCAAATCTTCTGTTGAATTCAATGAGTGAAATTTTCGTTTCAGCTATTGTTCTTTTCAATGTTAGAATTTCAATTTGGTCTTTTTTATTATTTATTTCCTTGATTTTTTTTATTTATTCATAGAATGTAGGCATGTTTTCCTTAAATTCTTAAAATTTATTTAAAATGTTTGAAGTCATTGTCCACACCTCCCAACCATCTGGTCCCACTCAGAGTCAGTTTCTATTTCTATTTCCTGAGTATGGGTACAATGTCTTTATTTTAGTAGCTGGTCTGAACATAAGCTGCAGGGTGCAGCCTCTGCTATCTCTGCTCAGTGTTTTTTTGTTTGTTTGTTTGTTTGTTTGTTTGTTTGTTTTTACCTTAGGATTACCCCTATTCAATGCAGTTTGTTAATCAGCCCATGATAGGGTAGATGTTGTATTTAAACACCTCTAGAGCATAGGTTTCCACCCTATGCCCTGAAACTTTTAGTCAGTTCTCAGTTCTTTCTTACTTTTCATTTACTTCTGGGTTCTCTTAGATTAATTCATTTTTGTTTAGTTTCCCAGTCAGCCAGAGATGTGTAGAGAGCTATTTCAATCCATCTATGGCTCTCTCATTTCTAGGCTCTTCCTGTTAAATTTCTGGTCACTCCAAAATTTCCCCATTTGTTCTAAACTAAATCAATCACCTTTTGCTGGCTAAGCCATGGGTTTTTGCCCTCTCTTCCAACCCTAAATATTGAGTCAACCACGTCGGGCAGCAAAGCTGGTTTTAGCTGCCATCCCAAAGCTGGCTGGGGAACTGGGTAAGGGGTATGGGGTTGGATTTGCAAGCAACTCCAATTAGAAGGCCGCAGCTTAATGCTGTTCTGGTCTGAAGCTTGAGCAATTTTTCAAGAATAAATGTGCTTCAATGTACTGTGTCCAGTTGCAGCTTCCAGGGCCATGGAATAGTTATCTTTATTAATATTATCTGGTTTTCTACTGTTTTCTATTGAGAGGAGACACTCAACCTCTACCTTGTCTTTTTCCTTGTATTGGTTTCTGAGAGATTAGAAGAGTTTATTTACGTAAGTTGCTAATAAGTGTCTAGAAGAGTAAACACTTCAAAAGAGTTGACTGTTATTACTATAATAATTATTTATCACATTTCAACTATGTGCCACACTCTAAGCATTAGTAATATAGTGAAAAATTAAAATAGACAAAAATTCCTATACTCATAAAGAGTGAATGGTATTAAGCAAGAATGCAATTTTAAATTAGGTGACCAAGAAAGACCTCACTCAGAATGGGATAATAAGAACGAAGACCTGAAGGAAGTGAGGAAGCGATCCTTACAGAGATTCAAGGGAAAGAACTTTCCCAGAGAATGACCAGTGAAATACCTGGCAACTGGCGCTTGCCTGACATGCAAGGAATAACAAGTGGGCCAGAAAGGCTGTGGAAACTGAGCAAGTGGTAAGAATATAGGCAATGTGATAAATGGGTAATGGTACCAGATTATTGGTTTTGGCCTCCAAGAAACTGGAAACAATAGTAGGATTTTGAAAAGAAAAATAAAGTGATCTAAACTAAGGTTTTAAGAGGATTACTCTAGCTCTAGAAAGGAAAATATTCTTTTGTTTGAGAGGCAAAGATGGAAACAAGGAGTCCAGAATGAGGCTGTCATTCAAGCCCAGGAGAAAGATACTGGGGGCGAGGACCAGGTGGCAATGTGAAGGGAGAGAGAGGGGTGTAAATTCTGGATAGATAAAGATGGTGGCTTGAACTAATGTGTTTGAGTTGGGAGGGTTAAGGGGTGGATGTAGCAAAAAGGAATTGGATTCTGGGTATATTTTGAAAGTTGAACTAACAAGAATTGCTAACAGATTGGATCCTGGGTATGAAATGAAGAGGGGAGTATTCTAGTTTGCTAGCTGCCAGAATGCAATATACCAGAAACAGAACAGCTTTTAAAAGGGGCAATTTATAAAGTTGCAAGTTTATAGTTCTAAGGTCATTAAATTAAAACAAGTCCATAAACAGTTAAAGCAAGTCTATAAAAACTATCCAAATTAAGGTACCAATAAGAGGTTACCTTCACTAAAGAAAGGCTGATGAAGTTCAAGTTTTCTCTCTCAACTGGAAAGGCACATGGCAAACATGGTGACGTCTTCTAGCTTTCTCCCCAGGCCTCTTTTCATGAAGCTCCCTGGGGGTGTTTTCCTTCTTCATCTCCAAAGGTCTGTGGCTGTGTGGGCTCTGGTGGTTCTAGTGGCTCTCTCATGGCTCTCTCCAAAATGCTTCCTCTTTGAGAGGATTCCAGTAAACTAATCAAGACTCACCTGGAATGGGTAGAGTCACATTTCCCTCTAATCAAAGGTTAATACCTGCAATTGGGCGAGTCACATCTCCATGGAGATAATCTAATCAAGTGTCCAACATATAGTCCTGAATAAGGTTTAAAAGGAACAGCTGCCTCTACAATCGAATTTGGATAAAGCATGGCTTTTCTGGGGTACAAAAATGCCTTCAAACCAGCACAGGGAGTAAGGATTGACACTTTGCAAGTTTTATATGTGTAAATTTATAGAATCACTGTAGAAAAATTTGTCAGTCTCTAGCAAAGTGAATCTGTACCTGCCATAATTCTCACAATCCCACCTATATATTTTAACCCTAGAGAAGAAATAAGCACAAAAACGTCCATAGCAATATCATGCTAGTCAAAAAGCAGGAAAATGAATTCATAAACTGGTATATTCACATCTTGGAACACACCATACAACTGTTAAAATGAATGAACTCTAGTTATGAGCATCAAGTAGGATGAAAGGCATAAAAAATGTTGAGCAATATATACGAGCTACTGACATATAGCGAGATGTCATGTATGGAAAGTTTAAAAACGTAAAATCAAAACCATAGGTATTCAAATACTCATGTAGAAAAACTAAAGAATGATAGAGAAAAGATATTCAAGGTGGTTCTGGGGGAAGGGTGATAGAATTTATTGAAGTGTTAGTAATATCTTACTTCCTAGAGTGGATGGTAACCACCCAGATGTTAATTTTATGACTATGGCTATACCTAGCATATGTTCTTTATATATGTACATACAATCCATTTGTATGAATAGTGTATTTCATTGTAAAAATGAAAAATGTGATCTGTTACAAAAATAAATCCACCAAGTCACCATTGATTTTAAAGTCAATGTACATCAGACATTACCATTGTAATTCTCCATTGCTATTCTCCATTGCTATGACCTCTCATCGTAAAACACGCTGAGGATGAAAGTGTCATTATTAGGATTATATTGAGATGAACATAAACAGGTTATATGATACCTAAAGCTTTGAGATATTAATAAAACAGTGAGCCTGTGAACAGAATCCCAGATGTTTGGTCATCAGCATATTAGCTCATTAACTGTACTTCACTGATATGTCAAAAGCATCCCACCAGTCCTATAGCAGTGAAAGGTTATAGACCCTTAAGCTCCAGGATAGAAAGCTCCTGGATCATCAATTATACAAGATATTTTTACAGAGAGTAATTTCATTAGTGATCCTTCTGTTAAGGAGCTGGGAACAGATGTCTAAAAAAGTTGTATGAAAACACATTTCTTTTTTACTGTCGCCTTTTCAAAAAATAAAAAAATTCTCTATTTCTTTGTTTACTTTTTGGGTCTAGGTGGCATTCATTTAGTGGAGAAAATGCCTTCATCATCTATTCAACATCCCTTGAGCATCTTGTCTTTATTCAATCTCCACCCTTTTTCTTTACTATTTAGTCGCAGACAGATTTTAAGATGTGAAGCTATCCTTCTAATAAGGCAGGCAGAGGGCAATAGTGAAAAGAATCAACTTCCTCTTCTATCTTCAAAATCTAAGGCAAGTCATATCCCTGTTCTTTTGCCTCAGCAAGTATGATTAGTGGGACAACAGAATCTACCCTAGAGAAGGGATTGCTCCTCAAGAGAGCAGACATTCTCTTATAACCTTGACCAATCTCTAGTTATGTTTCAGTGTCTTGAAGGCTGACATCTGAGATCCACTGTACAATGTTGAGAGCAAGGCAGCTCAGGAACTGATAACACAGCAATAAAAAGAGTTGCACATTGGCCTATATTGGTGGTCAGTGGGGTGACAGATACCCCTTATTAACAACCAAGGAAATCATGTATGGAAAATAAATGTATAAATTTATGTTACATTTATTTAAAATGTACATTTTTCATTTTAAAGTACCATAATATAGCTTATTTTCATTAGTGAAATGCCATCCTGTCACATGAGCTCCAGTTGGGACTTGGAGCTAAAATAGAGGAGTGAATTAAGTTCATACTGAGAACTATCAAAGAAACATTTCTGTTTAGAGCAGCCCCTGAATAGCAAAAGCAGTTATTTTTGGAAGCCACCTGAGAGTCTGGTCCATCCTTAGAAATGAGAATTCCAAGATGAACCAGAACCACTAATCTGTCCTGATTGGAACAGAAACCATGAATTGTACCCAGGTCTCCTTTCTATCCCCTTTTCTCAAGGGGGTTGTGAGAATGTGTGCTAGAGAAAAACGAGTGATGTTCTAGCAGTCCCACATCCTGGGCATCAGTCTGGAATGGAGCACAGTCTATGTCTTCCTGTACTGGGTAGTTTTCTGACTTGACATTGGAAGAAGGCCCAGAATACGAGGTTCAGAGAAGACTAGGAAATGAGAAAAGGAAGCAGCACAGGACACACTGCAGGACTTGCATTGTGCAGAAATCACAGCTGCTTAGAACCACAAGGAAACCTAGAGCAAGCTTAAGGTAAGCTTGCCATTTAGAATGTTTTAAAATTTCAAAGGCACAGGTGTTTCCTCATTTCTTTTGCAATTTCTTTCTTTCATAATTGCTCTAGAGTTATGGAATATGTTTGGGATGATGTTAATTTGAACATTTTCAAGACCTGCTTTTGGTTTAGTAGCTCATGAAGTTCTACAAAAGAAAAAAAAAAGACAGGATTTTGATTAGAATAGCTTTGATATCAATCTGGGGAAAATCATCATCTTTCTGATACTTTATGAGTCTTCTTATCTGTGAATATCATATCTTATCAATCATGTATTTTTCTCAAAGTTTGTTTTTCAATAATAATAAAAATAATGATAGAAAATATTTAGTGTTACTAGATGCTAGGCACTATATTAAGCATGTACTTATATAATATAATAACTTAATATTTATACATGATAATCATTTAAAGATTTGAATATATTTATTTAAATATAAATATTTATAATAAATATAAATATTTATTGCATTTTCATAAGTATTTTATATTTCTTATTACTTGTGTAAATGTCTTTCTTATTGGTGTATAAAAATAACATTTGCTTTTGAATATCAATCTTGGGTCCATTAACATGAATAACTGCTCTTATTAATTCTTATGATTTATAATTTCCATTTATTTTGTCAGTCAGATCATCTGCACATAATGACAGTTTGTTTCTTTCTTTCTCAAACATATACCTTTTATTATTATTTTTCTTGTGTCAACTGCACTGGTAACTTTATCCAGAACAATGTGATATGAAAGTGGTAATAGCACTCATCTTGTGTCCATATTTAAAGAAAGGTGTTAAATGTTTCAGCATTAAGTATGATGTTTCCTAAATTTTTTTTATTGTCCTTTATGGGATTAATTATTTTCCCATTCATAACCAATTTGCTAAGAAAATTTATTTTAAAAATAATTCTTATTTTCATCAAATGTCTTTTCTGTAGTTTTTAAGATAATTCATGGGATTTTTCTTTTTAATTGGTTCATATAGTAAATTATGTTATTGGTTTTTCTAATTTTGAAATAGCCTTGTATTCTTCAGCTAAAACCAATTCAATCATGATGTTTTCACTTTAAATATATAAATATATATACACATATGTGTACTATTTTTGTTGACTTTTAAAAATCTATATTTATGAGTGAGGTTGGCCAATAATTTTCTTTTCTCATACTGAGCCATTCTGGACTTGTTATTAAGGTTACACTAGCCTCATAAAATGAGTTGGAAAGGTTTCTCCTCATGTTCTTGAAAGAGCTTCATTTTAAGAGACTGAAATTGACATTAATGTTTGGTAGAATTTATCTGTAAAAATACATGTTCAATGGTGGCTCAGTGGCAGAATTCTCACCTGCCATGCTGGAGACCTGGGTTCAATTTCCAGTGCTGCCTGTGTTAAAAAAAAAAATACATGTAAGCCTAGTTTTTGTTCCTTACTTTGCTGATTCAATTTCTTCAATAATTATATAAGACTTTTTAAGTAGTTTCTCTTTTAGCATCTTTTTATATAGTGAAATATAGCATGCCACAAAGGCGTATATGAAAGCATATATGTACCATTCACAGGCAAATAATACAGTGTAATAAAAAAACAATAAAAAAATACAGCATACATCTGTCATGGCCAGGTTGATGTGTCTTATAATGGACAGTCATCACAGTGGCCTACAAGGAATGTGGTACCGGTAAGAGTTAACAACCAGTTCAAAAAAGTATGTATATAGATGTATATAGATAGATAGATCAACAGATGAAGAGATATAGGGAGGTAGGCAGGCAGGTAGGTTGGAGGTAGGTAGATAGATAGCGATAGAGATATATAAGTTTATAGTGCATTATACTGATATAAAAGATGTGTAGTCTTTGCTGTCAATTCTGTATATCTACTTGATTCTCACAGAATGCTTTCATTGATTTTTACCAAATTCTTGTGTCCATAGTCGATCTATGATTGCAACTGACAAGTGAGTGTAAATGATCTGAATGTTAGTTCATGTTTTCATTTATGTTAAGGAATAAGATGAACACAAAACACTGACGTATGCTAGGGCTTCACTTGTACATCAGTGATGCAAATGACTTCTGAGTGGTTAATGATTCTTGAATACTGGAAGAAATTTCCTCAAATTTAGCGCAATTTGCAATGTAATCATTATAAACATGACATTTTTATACTTAATATCTGTTTTTAGCATCGTTCGTGGCTTTCTTAAGTCTAGACACTAAATCATGCCCTGATACGTAATGCTTGATGATTTTCACGGCGCAAATATGCCCACCATGGCCAATTTCAAGTTACCAGTATGAAGTCTCTAAACCCAGAGTTGAGAAAAAATGAGCAGACATTTTTATAACATTCTCATCTCACAGATACGGCAGACAGAGTTAACCTCAGGAGCATAGATAATTGCAAAGTGCATTGAAATAGTTAGGAAATAGTGAGCATTAGATATTTATTGCTCTTTTGACCTGTTTATAATACAATTTATTTAATTATAGATGCATATAATTTTATTTTTAATAACAGTTGTGTTTGACAAGCAGCTTGCATAATTCCTGAAATGTAACAGTCAGCCCTCATGACCAGTGTGGACCAGATGCAGCATACTGCTGCTTGTAAATCCTGTGTGATAGCACACACAGACACACACACCCCAATCTTTATCTCACTGATCTCACCCCCCATTTCTCTTCCATTCACTGGCTTGCCCCACTCCAGTCACACTAACCTCCACACTGTTCTTTTGTTTTTTTTACTCCCTTAACACATCAAGTATTTCCTGCTTTAAGAGCATTGTCCCAGCACCTCTCTGTCGGAATCAAAGAATCCGATTCGCATGGTGCCTCTCTTTCTTCTTTCGGGTTCCGCTTTGGTTGTTATCTATCAATGAGTCTCCTCTGGCAAGCCTATTTAAGATTTCACGTGGCATCCTGTCGCTTCCTCTGCCCTCCGGATATCCCCACCCCGATTTATTTTCCCATGATGCTTGTCAATGTCTAGTTTATCCATAATTTACCTATTAGGTTTAATTTTATTGTCTATTCCTCCCCCCCACACTACAAAATAAGATTGATTAGAGAAAGGATAGCTATGTTTTGTCATCGATGTATCTTAGATTTCTAGGACACTGGCTGGTACAAAGGAAGAATTCAGACAATTATATGTTGACAGAAGGAAAGAAAGGAGGGAATGAAGGGAGGAGGGAAGAAAGAGAGTGAGGAAAGAAAGAGGGGAGAGAGGCAGGGAAGGAAGCAGGAATGAGAAAACCTACCATACCATATAAGCCAGGAATTACCACATTGTCATAGCCTAGAAGCTCTCTTGATGACTTTCTCTAATGGCTTCTTGTCCTCTCTGTCTCTCCCATGAGCTAACCACTATTCCAGAGATTCATATGTTCTCTCCTTTTTGGCTGTTACCCCTCTTTGTATATTCCTTAAAATCTTGTGGATTAATTTTGCTTGTTTTAAAATTTGATATAAATGGAATCATGCCATATACATTCTTCTACGAATTACTTTTCGCTCAATACCATGTGTTTTGTGATTTAGCCATGAAAATATTAATAGCCGTTCTGTTTCAGCAGGGATTTTCTGGATCTTGACAGAAAACATGTCTCCAAATATTGTACAGATTTTTTATATTAAGCATTTAAGTCTTTGAAATAGAATATTTTTAACGTATATTTCTGAGAACACATATCAGAAGCACAAATTATGCCACTTCTATTATTTTTTTATGACCAAACATAGCTTCTGTTTGAATTCCCATTTTACCTATTTGAGGAAAATATAAACTTATTATTCAAATATTTTAACTGAACCAGTGTAAGCCTGTTTAATTTAGGGTTTCGACCTCCCTTTCCTTTTTCTTTAGATGGCATCGAAGTCCCAAGGGGCTAATGTAGTGTTATAGATTTGGGGTAAGCATCTGCTTCTTGCTTGATCTCTGTCCTCTCTCCAGCCTTCTGAGATGCACACCCCACGGGCTTCTGGGTGTTCTAACCTTCTGCCTGCCACCTGACCCCTTTAGGACAGTAGTCCAACAAAACTTTGGTCTCCCCAGTTTGCTTGCTCTTTTTCTTTCCTCATAGCACTTCTCATGTGCAGAGAAAAGGCTGCTCTTCCACTCCACACAGAGTCTCTGGGAGTATCTGGAAACTGTAGGGTTCTCTTCAGGATCTCCCTTTGCCCTGGCATTCCCTTTAGCCACCTGAAATCTTTTCCTTGCACCCTGAAAACACTCATCTAGTGCCAACATCCAGAATTCCAGATAGGGGACATGTCTAAATTCTACACTACTACTTCTGGCCCCTGAATTTATCTCAGAATTCTTTCACACATCCTCCCTCTTAGAAATAACCCCAAATGTGAAGAGGGTGGCAGAATGCAGGGTCTTGTCTCAGGGACTGTAATAATCTTTCTTGTATTTTCAACCTCATTGCCCGCACCTGTCTTCCTTTGATACCATAGGCTTGAAAAAGTTGCTGCTGGAACAAGCATTCACAGAAGTTAAATTTCTCATTCATCTGTTCTGATGGCAAATTTTGTCCTCTTTGTTCCTCTTGGGGAAAACATGGATCCATGCCCATGGGATAAGAAACTTAAATAAGTATCTTTTGGAGGTATAGATGGGAAGGTAGAGTTTGACTAAGTATTTTCTCCCCCATTTTTATCCCCTACCTGGACTTTGGCTTTGGAATTTAAAGACTAAGAATTTATAGTTTTGTTTCTTTATCTCTTAGAGACAATTCCTGTATCTGCTTGCTTGAATGGGTCGACAGTAATCCAACAAGTGGGAACAAAACCACATTAGTTAATAGTTCACAGTACCATCTCATCAGTAAGGCAAATAGCTTTTGTAGTTATTTCAGGAGAGAAATTAAAATGTGATCATTAAACGGATTCTCTTTAAATCAAAATTATTCGGTTTACTTATATCACGTATTTTCCACCACCTGTCAAGTAAAAAAGATCGGAAGTACATTTTTCCATTAATTTGAATCATCAACACTATCTGTGTCATGTTATAAAAATTGGATACAAAATGAAAATTCTTTGCGGTTTTTCAGTGTGTTTAATAGTATTAAAGACAGTGTGTCTATTTCTAAGCAAAACTCAGCAGAGAGAGGGATATTTTTGATTATGGGAAAATCTGAATTAAAAAAAACATGAGACAACTGTCTCTATTTGTGCCAAGGTCTAAGGCAATCTTAGTTATTTATACCATTTTTTCCCAGAAAATATTCATAGGATCAGAATAGTCAGTTTTTAAATGGAGCATTGTATAAAATAGTGAAAATAGTCCTTTTCTGTCATTTCCTCAAGACTTGGGGGACTTTGAAACAAATCCAAAGAAAACGTCGTCTCACACTCACACCACTGACTTCCTGCTTTCTCTTATCCCTTTGGAAAAGTTCCACAATTAGAATGGGGCTGATTCTTCCTTCTGTTTCTGTAAGGTGTGAACAATAAGGAGTAAAACCTTCCCCTCTTCCTTTCTGAACGTTACCTCTGTCTGTCCTTTCCCTTTGCCTCTCTCAAGAAAGCCTGAATCTATCAGGAAACAAGGCAGAGTGACTTCAGGTTCTCCTCCCAAAATCTGACCCCTAGGACTTTTAGGGGAGCCTCATCAGTGAACATTTTCAAAGCACCTTTAGAAGTGAGAGATGGTAATGCTCCAGGAGACAACGTGATAAATTAGCCTCGCCATCATTGCCCCAAACCAGCGGCAGAGCAGTTATTTCACTCCCAGACCTGCGCTGCTCTCTGATATCTCTTTGCACTTTATTTTCAGGATCTCTGTAGGAGTTATTGGCACATTGTTTTCCTCATTTGCCAGCCACACCATTTGGTCCCTGACAATGCTTTTTAACCTTCTACACCTATTGCTTAGAGAAGATAAAAGTAGAAATTTTCATAAAGAATAAAACATGTCCATGTCACATTCTATTGAATTACTTTTAAATTGTGCTTATAAAATACCTTTTAGTCAAATATTTTAGTTATTGCTTTCTATTATCATTTTAATCAGTCAAAACCCTTCATGTAAAGCATAATTCATTTTACGTTATAACATTATAAGCATTCAGGACTGTAAATCCTAAACAAATCTTTAAGAAAATGCATGCATGCAATTCTAGATAGATTTCAGAAAGGATAACTATCCAAACAAAAGGAAGCAAAGTTTTTCAGAGATAAAAACTAGAAGCCCCTCACTCTCACAATTTATCAAATTGTGGTTCAAAAAATATAATCAGCAGTTTAAAAAAGATCTTGCTAATATTTTTAATTATATTAAATTATATACTCTGTTATATATTTATTTGATTGTTACTAACTTTCAAATTTAAACTCTTTAGCTAGCATTGTACCTAATATCATCAATACAATAGAGTAGATGTGTGCATTTGATAGAATGAAAAATTTGAAAGATCAAAATTATAAAGTTCTAATACTTGGTCTTCACCCAAAGTCACTTACTTCTGGAAGGGCTTAAATAACATTTTAGACAAATAGATGTATGCTTGTGTGTTAGTCATTCATTCATTTATTTTTCAAAGCTGGCAGCATATTAGTGTCATCTGAGAGACTTGATTAAAAGTAGAAAAAAACTTTAAACAGTGAAGAATGTCATTTGGGCAGTAGATGGCATAAAGCACTATATGTACAATTAAAAAATAATACAAAAATGAACACCCATGTACCCAACACCCCAATAGCAAATAGAATATTTTTTGTACTGTAGAAAATTCCTACCTAATTACATCCCCCTTAGCTTCCCTCCATGAAAAGAACTGTCCTGATTTTCATGTAATTATTCTTTTCTTTTACCTTTTAGTTATTTTCCCTATGGATATTTGGAAAAACTGGAAAAAAAAGCAATAACAAATCTGGCTGTGTAAAGGAAAGGACAATAGTGCTACTATTAGAGGAAGACTCCCAGGAAATAAAAGCTGAGTAGAATATCTATGTCACAGTTTTTTAGTTTCTCAGTTTCAGAGGTCCTTCTGGGAAAGTCAATGCAAAGGTTGCAGCTGTGCTCTGGAAATATAGGACTTATCACCTCCAGGTATCTGGAAGGACCATAATGTGGACCAGGAAATGGACGTTCAGCAAAAATATGATTACGGGGAGTGGGATGATCAAGAATTTTTCCTCCTAAATTCAACCTGGTCTTTCTCAGTTTGCAGAGGTAAATTAAAGCAGAATACCTTTGGGCATATGAGTTCAGCAGGACCTGGAGGGGGAAGGCAAGAAACCTTATCAGTTCATGGTCAAGACAAGCCAAGTTCAGATCAGAATCTCGGCCAGCTATGCTTGGGTTAAAACACAAGACATGGCATTGGCAATAAGATCCCTTAAAATATCTATGTCTTGGGTTGCACTGCTCTACCATGGAATCATTGTCCTGTCCACCTGGGAAAGTCAGTGGACAAAGTCACAATTATGTCCTGGAATATACGAATGTTCTTCTTCCAACCTAAACTCCAGCTTTACCTTTCATTTTCTCATCTCTCTATCTTTACCCTATTCTTTCCTCTTCATGTAATGCACTTTTGGGGCCTGCCTCCCATTTTGCTTATTAAAGTCTTACCTATCTTTCAAGACTCAGTTAAAATGTTTTCTTCAAGAAGCTTATCCCTAAGTTATAAAAACATAGCTGTCTTATTCATACTCTAGAATATTTGTATTCTACCTTGCATTCTTAAAATGGGAAGAGCAAATTGCTTTCATAGGGGGCCTACCAAATCAGCTTTGAAGTAGGAGTGGGGATGGGATACATTTTCTGCTACACACCCCTTATAAAGATTCTAAAATTTCCCTCGGGAGGTGTGCATCATCCCTCCAACCAGTGAAAGTCAAAGTATATTGTAAAATGTTGCAGTTGAGCATGTTGCACATGTGAAAACCATGGAACCAGACAAAGGTTGAAAACCTGTAAGAGGTTGTTCTAAAAATATTTAAATATCCCTACTATGCACCAGTATGAAACAAATGCCTATAAATTATTTGAGAGCAGAACTTAAGGGTTATTTGGCTTAAGGTCTCTGGTGGCTGTTGCCCCAGGGCCAAGTAGAAGCTCAGTCGATGTTGAATTGAAATAGTGTTGATGCTTGTGGTAGTTAGATTCAGTTGTCAACTTGGCCAGGTGAACGTGCCTAGTTCTGTTGCTGTGGACATGAGCCAATGGCATGTGAACCTCATCTGTTGCTGATTACATCTGCAGTTGGCTAGGAGGTGTGCCTGCTGCAATGAATAACATTTGAGTTAATTGGCCGGTGCTTAAATGAGAGAGCTCAAGTAGCACAGCCCAAGCAGCTTAGCATACCTCATCTCAGCACTCACAGCTTGGACCAGGCCTTTGGAGATGCAGAAAGGAATCACCCCAGGGAAAGTTGTTGGAACCCAGAGGCCTGGAGAGAAGGCCAGCAGAGATTACCCTGAGCCTTCCCACATAAGAAAGAACCTCAGATGAAAGTTAGCTGCCTTTCCTCTGAAGAACTAACAAAATAAATCCCCTTTTATTAACAGCCAATCCATCTCTGGTGTGTTGCATTCCGATAGCTAGCAAACTAGAACAATGTTATTCTGTGAAAGCCTAATTTTATGGTGAACCCACAAATGAAAGGGTACCCACTATAGCGTGCCATATCTTTCCTTGTTAGCTAAAAGACCTTACAACGAACTGATAAAGGCAGAATGAAAGACTGATCAAATATAGGGAATATTTCTGAAATCTTGTCCTCTTCCTCTGCATCCCTTGAGGAGAGAGTGGTGGATTGGATGTTGGAGTGTTGAACAGAATTTATGTGGGCAGAATAAGGCTAAGAGCTTTGGACACGAGGTAGAAAACAGGCTGTTTTTCATCTGCAGGTACCTCTCTCATCTGACCACTGAAATTTTATGTGTAACAAAATTTCATTGGGTCCCTTCAGGCAGCTTCTAGTTTTTCTCCATACTCACACTGTATTTGTATTTCGGTATTTTTATATTTTTTTTTACTTTTTCAGTGTCCAGTTTTCCATACTTAAAAATACATTTCCATATATCTTCCAAACTTGGAATGGAGTCAATATAAAATCTCTTAAATAGGAAAGAAAAGGAAATGGTAATACATTAAAAATGTTCCAAAACCTATACTCAGCCAAATTTGGTCCCACACACTACCATAATGAAATCCAAATGAAAATAGCCAGATAGTTTTGTACTATTAAAATCTTTTAAGTTAAGGAAGCTACAGTATTTATATTGTTACAGAGAAGTAGGATTACATTGGACCTGATTTTAAGTTTCAAGATACACGCACAAAATATTAGTGATTTTCTGAATATTTTCTCAGAAGAGGAAGGAATGATAGAGTGAAATTATTCCTAAAATCATGTTGAAACCTGTATAATAGCACTGGCCCCTTCAACTCTTTATTTCCGTAAAGGAATTTATTTTATTTATTTTGGTTAGTGTTATTAACAAAAGATTAATAGGAAAGAATGTTTTCTGATATAAAAAAGAAGTACGTGTATATTATTTTTATTTGTAAAATAATGTATTTTTTCTTTATATAATACAATCCTACCAAATCTTCTATACTATTTTTAAATAAATGATATTAGTATCCTTCAAAATAACTTCCCATTAGATTCTGAGAGTGTCTACTCTAGTCAAAATGCACAAACACTTATTATGTGTCTTCCATGTGTGAGGACTTGTACTACCTAGTAATCTAGGCTTTGATGCAGAATGAGTTTTAGGCAACAATTCAAGTGGAAGGAAATAAGTTGAATTAGAAGAAATGAAAATGAATCCTCTCAAGATCACTATTCATGAATACGGGAATCACAAAAGATTTCAGTAGCAAAGCACAGTATGTTGAAAATTAAAAAAATAAATCAAATATATTTATCTTCATATTTTCACCATAGTAATTCATGCAAATATGAACTGATTATAAATATTAATTACAATTTAACTTTTTTACAACTTCTTGACATTTTCTCTAGATTGTTAATAAGTATATATATTTTTCAGAAGCAAAATCTAGACTACAGAAGCATATATTTTCCTGATCAATGAAATACCTTTTTAAAATAAAGCATTATGCATTGTGACAGCTCCAATTTAACCAAAAGGCATGGAGATTTCAATCTACTTGCTGGAAATCTACCTGGCCCTGTGAAAGAAAGGGAATCCAATTTTGCATTTGCTCATTTAGTATCATGAACCATATAAAAAATAGCTACAAATTCCTCGATTGACCTGGTATGGGAATAGATTCATCTGATGGCTAAATCAGCATCTTTGTGCTTTCAAATATCTGTTTAGAGGCTCTGTGCAGCATTTCTCTTTGCTAAGATAATGTGGTGAATGCCAATAAATTTTCTCTGAGTGGCTAATCACTAATTTTGACTGTTATTTTTTTTAATAAAGCCTATCCACTCACTTTCACTTTGTATGTCCCTTTTCTAAAACATCAAAAAGATAGTGTGACTTTTATACAGTTAATTTAGCTTTTGTATTAATTTTACAATTTATTCCTCAGACCATCCACTTTAATGGTTCCCTTCCATTAAAATATGATTTGTAAAAATTTTAAGGAACAGAAATTTTTGACAAAATATGTTTATAATGGCAATGAGTGGCAGAGGTAAGCATACTTTAATACACTATTTTTGTTCGATTTGAAAATGACTCATCCACTACATGATTTAGTTTAATGTTAGCCAAGCTATCTTCCCCCTAAAGATAGCCCATTTTTTAAGAGCTACTCTTAAAGGTTAATTATACTAGACTAGTTGTACCACCCAAATAATTAAGTAGCTGGGACTGGATGTTGTCTAATATTAAAGAATATATTTTCACAAAGTCTAATTATTCTTACTGTCTGGGCTGTGCCTTTAGAAAAAAGTCAATTATATTTGCTCATGAGATTTAATTTCAAAGATAAGACATGAAATACACTGAGGAAAAACAAAACATAGCAGGTATTAAATTTTATCCAAGGAGGCAGCATAGTATCAAGTTAAGTGCTAGGATTCTGGAAGTAGACTCTTGTTTCAATCTTCATTCCATTACTTATTAGTTCTGTGTCCTTGAGCCAGTTGTTTAATCTCTGTGTGTTTCACTTTGCTCATCTGAAAAGTAGAAATGATAAAAATAGTGTCTATCTCACAAAGCAATTATGATGACTAAATGAGTTAATATATGTAAAGTGCTTAAAACTTAGTGTATTCCACAATAATTATTACTCTTCTCCTGGTCTCATGTACATGCCTCTAGTCAAGGGAGATTTTATAGAAGGCTTCCTTGAGGAAGACTGCCATCGAAAAACACTACTGCCAAAAATAATCTCGATGTGAGATTTTACTTATTCCATGGCAAAACTTGCAATGGGTCAATTCCATCAACCATTTGAATGAATCACTGTATGGTGGATTGATATTGACTCTTCTCTCACCTTTTCATTCTTAACTAATCATCAAGTCAGCCCATAGAGTACATTTCCCACATATTTCTCAAATCCATCCAATTTTCTGGATGAGTGAATAAAGGAATTGAATTGCCTGGTTAAAAATAAATGAGCCGTGCGGAGCCCACGCCCCGCAGCAGCCGACCCGCCCGCCCTCCTTCTCCCCCCTCTTTCTCTGCCGGCCCGCCGCGCGGCGCCCACGCCCCGCAGCAGCCGACCAGCCCGCCCTCCTTCTCCCCCCTCTTTCCCCTCCTGCTCCGGCGGCTCTCCAATCACCACGGTGCCCTCTTCCCCCGCCTTCACCGGCTCCTCCGCTACCAGCCTCGGCAGCCTTGCCGCCCTCACCTTTCCTCCTCCAGAACAGCTACTGGGGGAGTGGAGATAATACAGAGCAGCTCCCGGAGCCACGAGGGAGATTAAAGGGACGGCGTACCCCATCCTGGAACGGCTGACTATCTGGGAGAACCAGCTCCGGTGAGATCACCAAGGGGCACGGGCTTTCCTGGGTGGGACGGCAAGCGACCGGAGTCCCTCCCTTCCACCTTCCCAGGCCAGCTGGTAGAATTGGACAGGCGGTCCCCTTAGGCCGCGGCGGCTGGTGCCCCCACCACGCGAGGCCCCCCGGACCAACTGAGATAGTTGGGTCGGAAATCCCCAGACTGCAGAGAACAGTGACCGGGGGATCCCTTCCAAACACGTGACTCCCCCGTCCGGCTGGGAACAGTGCACTCTCCCGGGCTGCGACAGCTGGCGCCCTCCCGCCACGCTTGGTGCCCCGGGCCGACTAGCTAATTCGGCCGGACGCTCTCCCGTGCTGCGGCGGCCGGCGACCCTCCCCGCATTCGGAACCCCAGGCCGGCTGGCATTCTTCCAAGACGCTTCGGCTGCCGAACCTCCCCTACGGCGAGAATTTTCCAGAGTTAAAGGGCCCACAGCAACTTTCACTGGTGGAACCGTAGACAAACGTGTGCCACGAGCGCCACCTACTGGGCAGGATAAGAAAAACAGAACCCAGAGATTGCACAGAAAAATCTTTCAACCTGTGGGGTCGAACACCCAGGGAAATCTGACTAAATGCCCAGACACCAGCAGAAGATAACGGATCACGCTCAGAAAATTGAACATATGGCCCAGTCAAATGAAGAAACCAATAGTTCAAATGAGATACAGGAGCTGAAACAACTAATGCTGAATATACGAACAGAAATGGAAAACCTCTTCAAAAACGAAATCGATAAATTGAGGGAGGACATGAAGAAGACATGGGCTGAACATAAAGAAGAAATAGAAAAACTGAAAAAACAAATCACAGAACTTATGGAAGTGAAAGATAAAGTAGAAAAGATGGAAAAAACAATAGATACCTACAATGACAGATTTAAAGAGACAGAAGATAGAATTAGTGATTTGGAGGATGAAACATCTGAATTCCAAAAAGAAACAGAAACTATCCGGAAAAGAATGGAAAAATTTGAACAAGGTATCAGGGAACTCAAGGACAATGTGAACCGTACAAATATACGTGTAGTGGGTGTCCCAGAAGGAGAAGAGAAGGGAAAAGGAGGAGAAAAACTAATGGAAGAAATTATCACTGAAAATTTCCCAACTCTTATGAAAGACCTAAAATTACAGATCCAAGAAGTGCAGCGCACCCCAAAGAGATTAGACACAAATAGGCGTTCCCCAAGACACTTACTAGTTAGAATGTCAGAGGTCAAAGAGAAAGAGAGGATCTTGAAAGCAGCGAGAGAAAAACAATCTGTCACATACAAGGGAAACCCAATAAGACTATGTGTAGATTTCTCAGCAGAAACCATGGAAGCTAGAAGACAGTGGGATGATATATTTAAGTTACTAAAAGAGAAAAACTGCCAGCCAAGACTCCTATATCCAGCAAAATTGTCCTTCAAAAATGAGGGAGAAATTAAAACATTCTCAGACAAAAAGTCACTGAGAGAATTTGTGACCAAGAGACCAGCTCTGCAAGAAATACTAAAGGAAGCACTAGAGTCAGATACAAAAAGACAGAAGAGAGAGACATGGAGAAAAGTGTAGAAAGAAGGAAAGTCAGATATGATATATATAATACAAAAGGCAAAATGGTAGAGGAAAATATTATCCAAACAGTAATAACTCTAAATGTTAATGGACTGAATTCCCCAATCAAAAGACATAGACTGGCAGAATGGATTAAAAAACAGGATCCTTCTATATGCTGTCCACAGGAAACACATCTTAGACCCAAAGATAAACATAGGTTGAAAGTGAAAGGTTGGGAAAAGATATTTCATGCAAATAACAACCAGAAAAGAGCAGGAGTGGCAATACTAATATCCAACAAATTAGACTTCAAATGTAAAACAGTTAAAAGAGACAAAGAAGGACACTATATACTATTAAAAGGAACAATTAAGCAAGAAGACATAACAATCATAAATATTTACGCACCGAACCAGAATGCCCCAAAATACATGAGGAATACACTGCAAACACTGAAAAGGGAAATAGACACATATACCATAAAGGTTGGAGACTTCAATTCACCACTCTCATCAATGGACAGAACATCTAGACAGAGGATCAATAAAGAAATAGAGAACCTGAATATTACTATAAATGAGCTTGACTTAACAGACATTTATAGGACATTACATCCCACAACAGCAGGATACACCTTTTTCTCAAGTGCTCATGGATCATTCTCAAAGATAGACCATATGCTGGGTCACAAAGCAAGTCTTAACAAATTTAAAAAGATTGAAATCATGCACAACACTTTCTCGGATCATAAAGGAATGAAGTTGGAAATCAATAATAGGCGGAGTGCCAGAAAATTCATAAATACATGGAGGCTCAACAACACACTCTTAAACAACAAGTGGGTCAAAGAAGAAATTGCAAGAGAAATTAGTAAATACCTAGAGGCAAATGAAAATGAAGACACAACATATCAAAACTTATGGGACGCAGCAAAGGCAGTGCTAAGAGGGAAATTTATTGCCCTAAATGCCTTTATCAGAAAAGAAGAAAAGGCAAAAATTCAGGAATTAACTGTCCACTTGGAAGAACTGGAGAAAGAACAGCAAACTAATCCCAAAGCAAGCAAAAGGAAAGAAATAACAAAGATTAGAGCAGAAATAAATGAAATTGAAAACATGAAAACAATAGAGAAAATCAATAAGACCAGAAGTTGGTTCTATGAGAAAATCAGCAAGATTGATGGGCCCTTAGCAAGATTGACAAAAAGAAGAAGAGAGAGGATGCAAATAAATAAGATTAGAAATGGAAGAGGAGACATAATACTGACCTCACAGAAATAAAGGAGGTAATAACAGGATACTATGAACAACTTTACGCTAATAAATACAACAATTTAGATGAAATGGACAGGTTCCTGGAAAGACATGAACAACCAACTTTGACTCAAGAAGAAATAGACGACCTCAACAAACCAATCACAAGTAAAGAGATTGAATTAGTTATTCAAAAGCTCCCTAAAAAGAAAAGTCCAGGACCAGACGGCTTCACATGTGAATTCTATCAAACATTCCAGAAAGAATTAGTACCTACTCTCCTCAAACTCTTCAACATAATCGAAGTGGAGGGAAAACTACCTAATTCATTCTATGAAGTCAACATCACCCTCATACCAAAACCAGGCAAAGATATTAGAAAAAAAGAAAACTACAGACCAATCTCTCTAATGAATATAGATGCAAAAATCCTCCATAAAATTCTAGCAAATCGTATCCAACAACACATTAAAAGAATTATACATCATGACCAAGTAGGATTCATCCCAGGTATGCAAGGATGGTTCAACTTAAGAAAATCAATTAATGTAATACACCATATCAACAAATCAAAGGAGAAAAATCACATGATCATCTCAATTGATGCAGAGAAGGCATTTGACAAGATTCAACATCCTTTCCTGCTGAAAACACTTCAAAAAATAGGAATACAAGGGAACTTCCTTAAAATGATAGAGGGAATATATGAAAAACCCACAGCTAATATCATCCTCAATAGGGAAAAATTGAAAACTTTCCCCCTAAGATCAGGAACAAGACAAGGATGTCCACTATCACCACTATTATTCAACATTGTGTTGGAAGTTCTAGCCAGAGCAATTAGGCAAGAAAAAGAAATACAAGGCATCAAAATTGGAAAGGAAGAAGTAAAACTATCACTGTTTGCAGACGATATGATACTATATGTAGAAAACCCAGAAAAATCCACAACAAAATTACTAGAGCTAATAAATGAGTACAGCAAAGTAGCAGGCTACAAGATCAACATTCAAAAATCTGTAGCTTTTCTATACACTAGTAATGAACAAGCTGAGGTGGAAATCAAGAAACGAATCCCATTTACAATCGCAACTAAAAGAATAAAATACCTAGGAATAAATTTAACCAAAGAGACAAAAAACCTATATAAAGAAAACTACAAAAAACTGTTAAAAGAAATCACAGAAGACCTAAATAGATGGAAGGGCATACCGTGTTCATGGATTGGAAGACTAAATATAATTAAGATGTCAATCCTACCTAAACTCATCTACAGATTCAATGCAATACCAATCAAAATCCCAACAACTTATTTTTCACAATTAGAAAAACCAATCAGCAAATTTATCTGGAAGGGCAGTTTGCTCCGAATTGCTAAAAACATCTTGAGGAAAAAAAACGAAGCTGGAGGTCTAGTGATGCCGGACTTTAAGGCATATTATGAAGCCACAGTGGTCAAAACAGCATGGTATTGGCATAAAGATAGATATATCGACCAATGGAATCGAATAGAGTGCTCAGATATAGACCCTCTCATCTATGGACATTTGATCTTTGATAAGGCAGTCAAGCCAACTCACCTGGGACAGAACAGTCTCTTCAATAAATGGTGCCTAGAGAACTGGATATCCATAAGTAAAAGAATGAAAGAAGACCCGTATCTCACACCTTATACAAAAATTAACTCAAAATGGATCAAAGATCTAAACATTAGGTCTAAGACCATAAAACAGTTAGAGGAAAATGTAGGGAGATATCTTACGAATCTTACAACTGGAGGCGGTTTTATGGACCTTAAACCTAAAGCAAGAGCACTGAAGAAAGAAATAAATAAATGGGAGCTCCTCAAAATTAAACACTTTTGTGCATCAAAGAACTTCATCAAGAAAGTAGAAAGACAGCCTACACAATGGGAGACAATATTTGGAAACAACATATCAGATAAAGGTCTAGTATCCAGAATTTATAAAGAGATTGTTCAACTCAACAACAAAAAGACAGCCAACCCAATTACAAAATGGGAAAAAGACTTGAACAGACACCTACCAGAAGAAGAAATACGGATGGCCAAGAGGCACATGAAGAGATGCTCAATGTCCCTGGCCATTAGAGAAATGCAAATCAAAACCACAATGAGATATCATCTCACACCCACCAGAATGGCCATTATCAACAAAACAGAAAATGACAAGTGCTGGAGAGGATGCGGAGAAAGAGGCACACTTATTCACTGTTGGTGGGAATGTCAAATGGTGCAACCACTGTGGAAGGCAGTTTGGCGGTTCCTCAAAAAGCTGAATATAGAATTGCCATACGACCCAGCAATACCATTGCTAGGCATCTACTCAAAGGACTTAAGGGCAAAGACACAAACGGACATTTGCACACCAATGTTTATAGCAGCGTTATTTACAATTGCAAAGAGATGGAAACAGCCAAAATCTCCATCAACAGAAGAGTGGCTAAACAAACTGTGGTATATACATACGATGGAATATTATGCAGCTTTAAGACAAGATAAACTTATGAACCATGTAATAACATGGATGGACCTAGAGAATATTATGCTGAGTGAATCCAGCCAAAAACTAAAGGACAAATACTGTATGGTCCCACTGATGTGAACGGACATTCGAGAATAAACCTGAAATATGTCATTGGTAACAGAGTTCAGCAGGAGTTAGAAACAGGGTAAGACAATGGGTAATTGAAGCTGAAGGGATACAGACTGTGCAACAGGACTAGATACAAAAACTCAAAAATGGACAGCACAATAATACCTAATTGTAAAGTAATCATGTTAAAACACTGAATGAAGCTGCATCTGAGCTATAGGGTTTTTTTTGTTTTTGTTTGCTTGTTGGTTTGTTTGTTGTTGTTGTTTTTTACTATTATTACTACTTTTATTTCTTTTCTTTATATTAACATTTTATATCTTTTTCTGTTGTGTTGCTAGTTCCTCTAAACCGATGCAAATGTACTAAGAAACAATGATCATGCATCTATGTGATGATGTTAAGAATTACTGAGTGCATATGTAGAACGGTATGATTTCTAAATGTTGTGTTAATTTCTTTTTTCTTTTTTTCTTTCCGTTAATAAAAAAAAATTAAAATTAAAAAAAATAAATAAATAAATGATACAGCTTTCCAATTTGGAAAGCTGAAAATAAACAACCTTTATCTACATGTCTTCTTTTCAAGGTTTCAGCCACTTAACATGCTCATCTTTGATATTTCTTAGCATAGAACTCTTTAAGAAAAGATAAAAGCAAAACCTTCTGTAGACCTAAAGGCAGCTACACTAAAAAAAATTCAGATGCACTAAGTCTAGCAAACCTGATTTATGGCAATTCATTTTTTTCTTAAAACTTGAATTATGACAATTCAATTCTATCTTAAATGAATTTTTACTGTCTTAATTTTTATCCTTTAATTCATGACTAGATTTTTACTTTTTATACACCCAATACTCTTCCATTCTCCTGGGTCTGCTTTTGAGACCTTTGTTCCTCTTTGATACCTTGGTTAATATAACTTCTCTCTTAATGATGGGAATCTAGGTAGTTCCCAGAAATAATGCAAAGGAGACTTATGGGTCAAGTCTTCAGTGTTTCTTATATATATTTAATGTCCATATTTTGCTCCTTCTCATGAGAAGAAATTATGAAAAGGAAAAGATAAATGATCCAAGAGATTCTTTTAGGAAGTATTTAGGGTATAAGTCTTCAAGATGAAATGGTAAAAGCCTTCATGAACCTGATGCCCCAATTTTATCTCAATGTCTAAAAAGCACAATTAGGCATAGTCTTTAAAGGGAGACTACAGGGAATACTTTTGATAGCCTTGCACTAAGTCTGATTCATATCAGGAAATTTTACTGAGAGTAAAAGAGGAATTCAGCACAAGAATCCATTAAATGCTTCTAACTCATCACTAACCACACTTCTGGACATGGGATACATTCAAAAGGATCATGTGTTCCCTCCTTACCTTTTCATCTTGCCTTAGGCTTTCATAAAATGTGAAGACCAAATCTCCTAACTAAGGGACACCACAGGCATCAGTAAGAAATAGAAATCTCATCAAATAAAAGTAGTTCCACAAGAACAAGATAACAATTTTCAATTTAGTTTAATGTAGTGATAATAGAGAAATCCACATTATGTTAAATAAGTTCAGTTCCATTATAAAAGTAATTCTGTTCTAGTCTTTATAGATCAGAGACCCCAACACTTCCCGCATTTCTTATTACAAAGTCTGTAGGTCAGGGAAATACTTTTTGACTAATTGCTTTAAGTGCTTTCATTTTAGAGTATGGCTTTACAATTTATAAGTATACAACAAAAGGAGCAACTTATTTATTATATCCAAGAGACACAATTTCAAAAACTATAAGGACATGAGAGTAAATCTCTCAATACATCACTTCAAATAACTCCTCCTTTTAGCCAGTGAAGTGCAAGGAACATGGATATAGAAGAAAAAGAGACAGCATGAGAGACATTTTGTAAGAAAACTAGTGTCATTCTTATCTAAGGTTAAAGGAAAACTGGATATATGGGATTGATTTCTATCTCAGCCTGATTATTGGACATTCCTCAATTTATGTACTAACAATCCCTCTAAGATGTGGTGATTTAAAGCTAAATAAGACAGAATAAACAATTATCTGTTTGGGGATATGGTAGCCTCAATTCAACTCAGCCTACAAATTTATCAAACGAAATTTAGAGATTACCTATGAAACTTGTCCCCTTGAAGTTTGAATTATTCATACCACCAGCATAATCTTTTTTGCCTAATCTTTTTTATTATATTAGGTTTCCACCTCTGAAAATTATATATTCACCTTGGTGAAGACAGTAAGCAGTTTGGGTCTCATGGGGAAAATGAAGAACAAAATCGAAGGCGACATCTTTTCCTGACTATCTGTTTCTTCTCTTCACTTCCTTAGATGGAAACTCATGCAAAAAATATTCACTCCGCTAAAGAATTTGTTGATGAACAAGCACTAAAACTTAAGAAATTTGTGATGTTTATAATCTGTGGGTGAGACTATTCCTTGAAAATTCAAAGGAAAAAATAAATAATATGTGTAATTTGAAATTACAGAGGTCTACAGTGAATGGTTGTGTATGGTGCTGCAGGATGGAGAGTCAGGATTCATCAAGATAAGAAAGTGACAGGCTTTTTCACTCACTCTTTTGATTTTGGAAGCATAATACTCAAGTTGTACATTTATACCGAACTTTAAATTGAATAGCATCTGAATATTCCTGGAGTCACAAATCTCAACGATTTCTCCACCAAGACATTAGCAAGAGAAAATTTGTCCCCTTCTTACAGCTTTTTACTTTGAAATCCTCCAGGGTATAGGACATGTGTGGGTTTGCTATTTGAATACCTCTTTAGCCTGCAGGGTTTATTAGGCAGAAGAGTCTTTTTTCTTAGAGAATGAGTGCTGTTCAGACTCCTTAGTATCAAACTACTCAATCTTCCTTGAAGAATTGAATTTCTAGTCCTAGTAAATTGTCATGAGCAGATAGACAAAAAACGGTATTTACTCTATGTTTCCAATTCAAAACTTCACAGTTGTTTTGCCCTAGACAATAGTGAATGGTTTATTCTTTCAAATCCAATAGAAATTTTAATCTTTGGGTCAGGGAGTTAGCCCTGTATGACCAAATTCTTTAGCATAGTGGTAAAGTGCACAGCTCTTGGGTTGGAGGCCAGCCCTGCCTCTTACGTGATGCATGACCTCAGAGAATAAAAATTGTTGGGAGGATTAAGTGATAAAATATGTAAACCACTTAGTATGGTGCTTGGCACATAGTAAGCCTTCACTAATGTGATTACCCTGAGCCAGTAAGCATGAATGACTATCTATTCTATATGTATAATAGAATCAGAATCAATGGTTTATGTTGAGAACACCATACCTCAGTTCTTATTGCAAGATTATCTGTCATCAGAACAAGTTGAATTATATTCAGTGGTCCTACATTAGAAGTAGATTTATATATTGAAAAAACATTTTTACTAACAGCAACTGAAGTCATTTTTTCTTAGTTCATCTTTAACTAGAAAACCCAATTAAGCAGAATACTTTATTCATTACAAATCTGATTATTCTGAGTTCTACAATATAAATCTAAATTCCAAACATGGTTCCTCTTGATTGGAATTACTCTCCAAGAGCAATAGACAATTTCTCTGAAAATGGGTAAAACCAGGACCCCTAAGGGCTTCAAGAGGGGCATAGATGGGTTTTAACAGCTGTCTCTGTTCATCTCTGCAGCAAATTGTTGATAAAGTCATAGATCAACATCTTCCAAAGAAGTTGAAAAGTTATTATTAGAGGCTTTAAAACACAGTATGAGTGGAAAATGAAATTCTATTATACCATACAAATGCAGAAGAAAATCATACCAACAATGTACCTCTCAATTAATTTATTATTCAAAAGAAGTTAGAGCTTTTAAGTTTCATCAGTATTCTCCATGTAATTGCTATTTATAAAAGTTTAGAAAAAAATTGAATTTTCGGCATTTCTCCCAGACTAATTTTCATGTCATCTTTTCCCTGAGAGAGTGAAGTATCCCCATATTGCCTAGTAGATCAAATTTTCTCTAGGAACCAAATCTTGTAGTTTCCATAACAGTTCCTGCCACTTTTTTCGGCAGACAAATGAGATCTGAATGGCCTAAACTTCAGTATTCCAGACCTTCTGTCTCAGATGCCACCTTCCCAACCACCCCCCTACTCCTCAAGGACAGTCAATGTCCATAGATCACCTGCAGAATACATTGCATATTTAGTTGTCTAACACATATGCATTGGGGCTATGATTCATTCTAGAGTTTGCTAATGTAAATCGATGTATTTTCCTTGAAATTAGATTTTTTTTTTGCTTTGCTTTAGTCTACCAAGAAATAACTGAAATGTTTCTTGATTTGTATTTTGTCAACAAATTATCAAAGATGATATTCTTCTGACTTTGCATGTTTGGAACTAGCACGTTTAGGATACAGGTGATTTTCTTCAGCAGATCCATCTTCTTAATCTTATCTTTCTTGGTACTTAGTGTTCAGTCCTCCCTTCTCTTATTTTCTTCATGCACTCTACAGAGTAATAGGCAGAAAGGGTACTTAAACCCTTAAAAAGGGTTACTCAGTCCAGATGCATTTAAAGTAAAAGCAAAACCTGGCAGTGTGATGGTGGCTCAGTATCAGAATTCTCACCTGCCATGCTGGAGACCCAGGTTCAATTCCTGGTGCCTGCCCATGCAAAAAAATAAATAAATAAATAAATAATAAAATAAAATAAAAGGAAAACCCTAATTAGGGAGAGTACTTTCTTCTGGTTTCAAAAGATTTTCTATTTCAAATCATGTTATCTTGATGCCAATACTGTAGTCAGAATCAGAAGTTCTGATTTATCTAACATTACATTTTTCCGGTGGCTATAGCTTTTAATCTTCACCCATCAATTCATTCTGATTATTTGCAACATAAGCTACAAAAAAAGACCAAAAGTAAAATGGAAGCAACGTAACCAAATCTGCCAGCTTGAGGAATTACTGTTATATGTAGCAAAAGTAACAATTTCCCCATGAAGAAATGAGAATGCAGTTGTCACTCCAGAACTAGTCTCTGAGGAAGAGGCTGCTCAAACCAGTTTTATTGTGAGGTATTTTAAGAACACTGTTCGCTATTGCTGTTTTAGTTTCCCTGCTGCCTAAACAAATATCAGACAGTGGTTTGGCTTCAACAATGAAAATGTGTTAGCTTGCAGTTTTGAGACTAGGTGAAGTTCAAAATGAAGGCATCAGCACAGGGCTGCTCTCTCCCAGAAGACTGTGGTGTGATCCCTGGTCCTTAGCTTTTCTGTTAAAAACAGGGCAATGCAGTGCATATGGTAGCGTTTTCTCCTTTCTCTTCCAGGTTCCACTGACTGCCAGCTCCTGGCTACTCCCTCTGGTTGGCTTCTCTCTGACTTTCATTTTGCTTATAAAGGACTCCAGTAGTAAAGATTAAAGCCCAAACTGATTTAATTGGCCACACATTAAATGAAGTAACATCTTGATTTACAATGGGCCCACACGTACCAAAATGTAGACCAAGACTAAAAACCTGTCCATCTGGGGTATACCGTTCAATCAACATCCTTGTTAAATATGGAGATTGGCTAGAGTATTTTTCTGAGGGTAATTTGGGACTCAACATAGTCACAAAGGTTATGTTGCCTTGGAGAAGTCCATTATCTCTTCTGATTATATGTTCCTCAACTCAAAGGTGGAAATAATTGTGATGAATTTCCTACTCACATTCAAGGATTTGGGGGCTACACAAGTCAGAAATATATGTGAGAATGCATTATAAAGTGTAAAGTTAGATCAATAATTGTCTTCTATGCCTAGAAATTAACTTTTGTGGTAATAATAAATCCTATATATTAGAAAAATACAACTAGTACATCAAATCTGTTATTTCTATTTTTTGAAAATTGCTATTTAAAACAAACTAATTTTTAAAAAGAGAGTACATTTAAAGTCTTTTAAAAATATTAGGTAAATAAGAGGATAGGTTGCATGTTGATATGGAAGAAATAGTAAAGAGAGTATATGAGTAATTAGAGTTTGGGAAAAACAGCAGCTAGAGGTCAAGATTTTGTTTGGCTTTTTCCAAGGAATTTGGTCATGTACCTACTTTGAGATCTTGGACAGATTACTTGAGCTACATCTCAGCCTCAATTTCCACAATTTATAAACCCTATTTCATAAAATTACTGTGAGGATTAAGAGAGAATTAAGACACGTGAAGCACTTAGAATAGTGTCTCCCATCTAGGAGGTAGTCACAAAGTGTTGATTCTTATTATCATACCTTTGATTGTATAATAATTTATCCTCATGGGTTATTTTCAAATAATACTTCAAAGGAGACCATACCTGGAGCACTGGAGACGCTAATATTCATTTGATACTGTGCTTTGCTGTACTGCTGCCCTCGAGTATATCTTTAAAGCATCTATGAATCTAACACACTATGATTCCAATAAAATAATAGTCAGCTCAAATTGTAAGCTGAGAGCCTGGATTATCTAAATTGAGAGGTTTTCTGTTTCTTTTGATAGGTCTCTTTCCTACTACTGTCTCCCATCCCCTGGCCAAATTTAGACTCATTTATAAAGCAAAGCCAGGATTATTTCCATCACTTTACATATTATTTTTCCAAATTTTACCTTTTTGAACTGGTTAAATGAGCATTTATAAGCTGTTTGAGATGAACAGAAGTCCTTCACTTTTACTACATTTTTCCTGGAAGTAGGCTGAACAACCCTCTAGGCACTTGCTTTGAACAGACCATATATTATGTTCGCATTCCTAATGGGTATCTTCGTTCATGTGCAAGCTTCCAAATCACTTCAGTAAATTGAAATTCCAACAGCAGTTTATTGTTCTTATGGAAGTAATAATTAATTAAAAGCCAACAGTTTTGAGTTTATATTCTAGTTTTGTCTGCATTGGAGGAAATCTCTTGATTATTCTTGGCCTGTTCCTCAACTATAAAATAAAGTTAGATTAAATCAAAGGTTCTAAGCTTTTGATGTGAAGATAGGATCTATACACTTGAAGAGTGAATTTTAATAACCTTTAAGTGAATGGGCATCTCCTACATTTGTAGGGCTCAATACGCTAACATTCGTGGAACTTGTGTTTGTCACCAGTAGAAATTATAGATATTTCCATAACACGTTAAAATTCTTGAAGATCTTGAAATATCATTTGTTATCATTATATCAAATGTAATACATATTATACCTGCATCTAGCCCTGTTATTTAGTGTTTTAACAAATAAGCATTTATATTACCATATCACACCACTGGGCTCATTTAAATATCTTGATAAAATATTTATAATTTACTATAAGTGAATCCTTCGTAATCCTATGTATTTTATTTTAATTATCCAAGAATTTTTCATGAAAAGGAATTCATAGGTTTTACTATGTTACAAGAGGGACCCATGATTCAAATATGTTTAGAGCTTTAGACTAGATGTTTCACAAGGTCTCTTATAGATCTTTCATGGAAAATGAAGATCATCTAAAATAATCTTTGGTGACCAAAAATGCAAGTCATTTCTTCTTTCTTTTTTTTTTTTTATTAATTAACGGAAAAAAAAGAAATTAACCCAACATTTAGAAATCATACCATTCTACATTTCTTCTTTTCTGACAAAATGATATGTCTTTCTTCTTAAAGAAAGGGTTAATTACAAGTAGTATTGTCTAAATTAATTATAAAGACTTCTACAACTAAAGAGTCATTAATTAAAAGTTTATTTGCTGAGGACTCTGTGTTTTCCTAAGCAATCTGGCTACCATGAAAATGCTTGGCAATGTTGGGCATGTGCAAACAGCTGGGATTCTAGTTTTCAAGAAAGACACTTTATTATAGTGCTGTGTAACTCTTGTCTTGATTTGTTTATAATTTTAATGACTGTTTTTCTAACTGCATGTAGGGAATTACAGTAGGATGTCATCTGTGTATCCTTTTGGGATTTATCTTTTATAATAGTTATATTATTACCATTTTGATTAATTTGTTCCTCTTTCACTCGTTTGTATTTGGTGAGTTAATTTTCCTCCAGAAATAAAAATAGTTAGTGGTAAGTTGGTCTCAGTGTCCTTTGCCCATTATGAAAAGCTCCCTCAAAAATTTTGGGAATAAGTAACTTATATTCCTTCCTTTTAATTCAGTCTATTCCATTCTGTTATGTTATGTTACATTCTATTCTAGCCTGCTTGGTCTGTTTTAATCTAGTCTAAGTCACAGGACAGTTAAGTCAGAAGCTTAAAGTAAGATCTTAAAATGATAAATGCCAGAACAAAAATTGAGGTATGAGACAGAAATTTCAAAGAAGATTCAAAAGCCAGTTATTGAACTCTTAAAGTTCTCTCCCAGCTCAAACAAATGAAAGGGTCAGGTGGTTGAAGATTTAAGAAGAATTTGTGAGAGAATTTATTTAAAGAGAGCTCAGTTTTTGGAGAAAGTATATAAATGCTTCCTTCTTCATCTACAGTCAAGGAAGGTTTTTACTAGAACACTTGGAGAACTTGAAGTTAAGGAGTTATTAGGAATTGAGTCTGGTTCTATCTATGTAAAAGATCTCAAGGGCGATGACAGATGAGTCAAAGGATAGAAAGCTGTGTAGGTTTCAGCCTTTCCTCAAATAGTTAATGGGAACAGATGCTTCCTGACTGTTTCAGTGAAGGAAGTGTGGCCCATCTATGTTGGGAAGGGTGATGGGACCTCAGCAGACAGAAGTTGAAGATAAACCAACATGTTCTCAGGGGCTGTAGAACTTAAGGAGCCAGAAAGTCATGTTCCCACGCCAAGCTGGTAAGAAGTCACCAGCCATTGTTGCATCTCTGAAGAGCCCATCAATGTGTCTACAAAAGAGTTAGCTCTAACCCCCTCAGAAGGAGCATTCCATTATACAGGAACAATTCCTGAAATATCAAGGTATTTTTAAGTAGCTGACTCAAAAAAAATTTTGCCTATTTTACTTTCTCATAAGAAATCTTTTCAAATGTTTGTATTATGTCTCTACCTTTAATAGATCCTCTACAACCTCTCCAGGAATATTGGAACATTTTCTGTGCTAATGTTTCATTTTTTTTCAAAGTTTATGTAGAAGCTGAGTGATTCTAAGATTGTAAATTCCAGACTATTAGGCAGACTATGCTTATCTTAAACATTACTATTCACTTATATTCATTTGTTTTAAATTCAAAGCAACTAAGTGGTGTGTGGTAAAAGACACTGATTCTTAAAGAAAATGTTTAAAGTAATTTGTTTCAATTTAAAAAATATTTGCAGGAAACATGCACGAGTTTTACGAGTTTTTTATGTGGTTTAATAGATGTCTAAACATGTCTCATCTGTTTCATTTCTGTATTCCTAAATTAAATTGCGACTTCAAAGAGTTGTATAACCACCAGAAGATGACTTGTTACACTCAATAAATTCACAGCCTGAAAAGTAAAAGCTTGTATCTTTGGAGAAATAAGCCACAAAATTCATTGTAAAATCCAATCTTGCATCAATTTTGCAAGCTGCTTTAATCTCTTGACTTTTTTGGGTTTTTCCAAAGACCTATTTTGTTTTTGTTTGCTTCTTGTTGTTTTTTCAGGTGAGCCTGATCATCTTAAGAACTCAGAAGACTTAGTAAATGCTGAAGAAAAACATACTGATACAGATCTGTAGGTCTGAAACATCTTAACGGCCTCTATCATTTTAAATACAAGAGGTAATTTTACTTTTTAGACAAGAAACCTAATTTCTAAAATGAATGTTTGTAGAATATTTTAAGAGGTAAAATTCTCTTGTTTAAATGTCTTCCTGTATTCTTGTTAAAAATCTCTATCATCTGAAACAAAACCTTATCAGGTAAATTGAAACATTTACCTTTTCACCTTTACCTTTTCAAAGTGTCCTTCATTTGCTCATCAATACAATTATACTTCAGAGATGTTTTAGTCCTTTAAAAATGAGCTATGTAGTCCACAGGGAGATTTAATCCTGATTTATTTTTCTACTTCATGTAAGAAACATGAATGTTTTACACTCGGTAACAAGGGAAGAACATATTAAGAAACATCAATGGGCACCAACATCTGTGAACATTCGTGTCAGTGGTTATCTTTTAAAAAGTTCAACTTCTAGGGATTGCCATCAATTTACCATATCATTAATAATGGGAATGATGCCTTGGGAATCTGAATTTGTAATAAACCTGGCCTTTGATATTTCTGTTTACTTAAGTTAATAACCACTGTCTTGGGCCTAGAGAGGAGGAGCAAGGAATTAGAAAGGTAGAATGTGTAATTATAATGACGCTGTCTTAGTGTATCCTCAAAAAAATAAAAAAATAAGACCCAAGTGCGTTAATGAGTCCTGTCACTGAGATGGGGGCAGGGTGAAAGAAAATGCTGAGGGTAACACACAAAATCTTTGAGATACAATCGTTACTCTCTCAGATGTTGCTTTAGATATGAAAGAGTTAAAGTGTGACTAGGTTTAAGATAATTCTTTCCTCAGTGTTCTTGAGTTGACTGTAATACTATTATTTGTATTAATCACTTCATTAATAGTGATTAATTGCCAAGTGTCAGACACTGTGGTGAACATCCTACATCTGGGATTTCCCTTGGTCCTTTCAACAATTCCAGAGTTAGTGATTGTGATTCATATTTTACATTTGAAAGTCAGAAAGAAGTCAAGCTACAGAGTGGCTGTTCAGCAACTAAAACCCATATTTATAGGTAATTACTATAAATGATCGCCTCGTGTTAGCTGCAGCAATTCCTTGTCACTCCTCCCTCAAGCTATAACTTTATTACCTTTAGAGCCAAAGGTCCTTTCAGAAGATTCCTTGAGTCCTGATGATATACGACAGAGCCCCAGAGTATTGCTTTCAGGAAATACTAATTAAGTGAAGTAATTGATAGATGTTTTAAATAACAAAGGGTTTTGTTTTCAAATAAATGTCAGAAGAAAACTGAGTTAAACGTAATTAAGCATGATTCTTATAATGTCTCCAAGTCAATGTGCATTATTTATCTTCAAAATTTAGGCTCAGCATTTCCTAAGAATTTATGATATCGAGCTGGAATATCTATGAACATTTTCCAAGAGTAGTGAGTAGGAAACACAAGTTACCAGTACATTTTTAAAAATAACTGAAATGACTATTTGATACATGAAAATGTCTAAGGCAAAAAATAAATTATCTGTAAGGTTCTGGTGATGGGATGCAATTAGTGCTAATGAGGTCTCTCCTTTTTTTTTTTTTTTAATAAAAATACCCATAAACTTGCCAAACTTGCCAAGTTTTTGAGATCCGTTCGAACTAGTGATATTCAAACCCCAGCAGGCTATTTGACTTATTTTTTCCAACAGAACCAACCAAATCATTTATATTCCTTCCTAGTTTGACAAAGCCCTGTGTTCAAAGTACAGGCTTCCAAGATACATCTTTAATAGGTGAGATTCGCATGCCTTCAAGGGAGAGGCAGGTCCCGAAAGTAATGGAAGTGAGCAAGGTTTATGAACAACAGAGTGCAGGAAAGGTGACAGTTGGTACCCGTGGCTCGGGCATCTGTCTGGGAAACAGTAAGGAGTAGCCATGGAAACAGAGAAATCATGGCACCCCCAAACTGCAGCCTCTAGCCAACCAAACTTTGGCTCTAGAAGACTTTTGCTATTATTTCCAGATATTTTTATTGGTTAAGAGATTTTCTTATGCAAAGTCTTCCAATTTTTCATGTTGGCTCACAATTTTTGAAACACCATGTGAACTAGACATAATGTCTCAGGGTCATGTTTTACCTGTAGGCTCCTAGTTCACGAATTCTCCATACCTTCCTTGTGACCAAGAGCTTATACTTGCTGGCCAGCATCATGGAAGGTGGATATTTCGTGGCAGCCTGGCCAGAACTGGGCAGCTGTGAAGTTGGGGGGCAGTAGAAATCCAGTTGAGGAGGGGATTTTCTCCCCAGAACTCTGAAGCTCATTACCTGCTTCCTTTTCAAGGTGGAGGTTCCACTATGAGATGTGGAAAAAAGTTGACTTTCCCAGAAAAATATTGAAGATTGATTAAACTTGTGCCTGTTGAGACTCCATAAATAAATGTGTAACACTTTATATAGGTCAAGAAATAAGAAATAATTTACCTCTTGAAAGGTAAATCTGCCTTTCAAACTATTGTATAATTTTCACTAGAATTTCTAAGAGATTTCAGTCCACAGAAGTGTATTGTTTTGCTTATAGTTTTCTTCTATGTTTTTTTAATGTGAAAGAGAAAAATGGATGTACAATTCCATGTTGCTTTATTATTTAAAATATGATGGCATATCATTTATCATACTGTCTTCCTTGAAAAATATGTCAGAGATTGCTGGCATTTGAAAGCAAATCAGCACCATTCCTGTTTCTTGTTGGGAGTGAAGTGCTTCCTCATCCTAGCCATGTCAGCTCTTTAGTGTTGAGTGGACTGTCTAAGACAAGGTAAAAATCTGCGGACTTTTTGGCTGAATTTAGCCAATAGATTTGCTTTGTTCCACACTGATATAAAATATCTCTTTGAATATCTCTAGACATGGCTTAAGCCAGGACTCTATGGCTATTTGAGTTTGTGACTTCTGATCCAAAGAATCAAAGTTCTCACTGGAATTAAGACACACACACACACACAGACACACAATAGGAATTCCAAGTGATAGAAAATCAGTATTTATTATATACTGAAAAATCCCTTGTTTTTTGACAAAGTAGTACAAAGTTGAATGTGAAATTGCCTGAATACATGATCAAATCATGATCATCATTTTCATTTGGATTTTATTTCAGGTTCATAAGCACTAAAATATCCTAAATCCTCAACTTTCCACAAAGCTGTGTTCTCCTCTTTCAGCATACACTTGGATCAGGCCATTTTTCTGGACTCCTGTAGAAGGATTTAATAAGAAGAACATACATTCTGAGCTGATAACTTAGGCCAAGTGAACACAAAGTTGCTGTTAGCATTATTGGTCAGTGTTTCTGCCATTAATTTTATCCACAATTTGGCCTTCTTCAGTTAAGCCAGAGACATTTTTGACGCAAAAGTTGGACAGTTTAAAAATGTTTATTGCTTACATGTGCAGAATATGAGGACATTTTCGAATTCACGACAAAATTTTCAGGGTCCAACGTGAGGGGAAAGCTAAACAAAGTTATGGAAAATATTTTTTTGCATTCTGAGGAACAGGTTATTTAAATTGTCCTTGTCATTTTAAATTCATGGAGACAAACTTAGAAGTGGAACTGTTCCCAAATTCTGGCTGAAGTTCTATGGCACCAATGAAGTATTGCACTGGCTTTGTAACTTAATGGAAAAAACCTCATTGAAACTCTAGAGCTGGGAAAAAGCAGTGAAAACTTCCCCTGAAACCAGTGGACCAACCTGCATCCATCACCGTGGTTTCAAACTATTCACCTGCAATGCAAGTCACACGTTACCTAAAATCCACAGTAACAGGAAGTTTCAGCTGCTGTTGGAGATGGACACTAGAACTGAGATTGGAGTGTGCCTGGTGACAGGACTTGGTAGAACATCTTCCAGGCCAAGAGATAAGAAGTGTGTGTGTATGTATGCGTGTGAGTCTCTGTGTGTGTGTATTTGAAAATGTCTATGAAAATGGAAGCCCACACTTTTCTGTACAAATAACATTATATGACATGGCATTTTAATTTTACTACACAGAAACAAACTGTGGAAAACTCCTTGGAAAATCCCTGCTTCCTTGTCATGTTTTGCTTGAGCATGCGCAAGGCCTTTCCTTTACTCCAAACTAAATAACCATTGTTTTTGTTATTAGCTAAGAAGAAAGGTCAAGCACAATTAGGGGCTGTATCTTTCACTGTACAAGTGCTCCAATGATTATGAAGTTAAGTGACTTTGTGAAAGATAGAAATTGGTTAGTTAAAAAAAAGAATAGCCTTCAATTAAAGAATGAAGTGAAGAAGTACAGGTACATCCTAATGAGTTATCTATTGTACCTGCTTCTTTCCTGAGTTCCATAATGCAAAGCAATATTTTAGAAATGGATACAATCAGAAGCTTTTAAGCCTAAGCAGTGGGATTATATAACTCACGACTTAGCTCACTTTTAAATGTGTAAGCCATATTCCAAATGCATATTTCATATGCATCATTCAAATTTAAAATATATTTGTGCATAGATGGTGTATAAAGTGCTTTAAAATATTTTGTGAATAAAATCCTTAGCGTGTGTTTCAACTGAGCCTTGGGCAGAACACAGCTAAATAATTGAGTTGTACCATAGACGTTACAATGCAATTGAGATTTTAAATGTAAACAGTAAAGATTGATCTATAATGATGTGTTGGGGAAAATATATAGCTATGAACATCGTGGTGACTTTTTGTCCTTTATAAATAGACTTTTTATTTCTATTTATGGAAAAACTATAATTACTGCTTTTAAGGTATTTTTAAATTAGCTATTTACTAGCCAAAAAAAGATATTTTGCATTTAAAATAGAATCAGACTATCTGGGAAATATGATTAATATTATTCCTATTTGAACCAGTAGTCTTTCAGTAAAGCTATATTTGAGGGAGAAGTGAATTGAAACTCTGTTTGTCAAATGCCAGAGGAAACGTGTACTTTGTTCCTGCTAATACTTTAAGATCTGTAGACTTTGTTACTGAAAATAGAGGAATATAAAGATTTTTTCAACTTCTGTACCTGGGCTTTAACGTAATTGTCCACATTTATAAAACACTGTGACTGTACTCCAGAGGGAGTGGAGAAAAGATGCTCCATTTCCTTGGAGGAGCTGTCATTGCTGCTTGATGCACTTTTTCTTTTCCTGTTCTCTCTCCGTCCCTCGCTCCTTCTAGCTTTCCCCTTATGTACCTTCTTTATTCCTTCCTTCCTTCTTTCTCTGTCCCGCCCTCCACTCCTCTCTCGCTCTGCCCCTCTTCTTTCTCTCTCTCTCTCTCTCATGCCAGCAGGTGACATTTTCAGCACCATCTCATCCAGCCCCTTCTACATCGTTGGAGAAGAAGGAAAGCAAGCAAGCTACTAATTAGCAGGAAGTCAGAGTGGAGTTACCTGTACTTGCTCCTTTCTGCAAACAGCAGTGTCGAGTACTGAAGAAAGGGATGGCTGAGTTAGGCTGCTGCACCTTGAGTGTCCTGCTTTGCAGTTTTGTGCTCAGCTACCCAACATATGTATCCTGCAATTTCATATGCCTTTTCATTTAACTAGTACCTCTTTTATTTAATTTTAATATGGCAATCTACAGTTCTTGTGTTTTTATTCTGCTGTAATTCTCTGTATTTCCTATTATATGTGATTGCTAAATAAATCATATTTGAGGGAAAATATTGTGAAACATTTGGTGTGTGATGCAATTCAATTTGGTGTGGCATTGAACAGTTGGAGAATCAGGGAAAAACAGAAGTAAGCAATTTTAAAAATTGACATAAGTTTTGTCAGAAAGTTATTTTTGTTCTTTTAAAAAAATTCATTGAACACATCATTATACCTATTATTTGCAAGCTCCTGGTGTGTAAGGAATATAGAGACAAGAATCCTTTAAAAATTTCAAGTCGTATATAGGAAATAATACAAACATGTAAATAACTAAAATGTCACATAAAAATTAATCAAGCCCATAAAAGAGGTGCAAATAAAATTCATCTCGATATAGAGGAGGTGAAGATTGCTGCCATCTCTAACACTTCCAAGAAGAACTCTTGGCAGAGGTGGTATATGAGTTGAATCTTAAGTAATAATAAAAGTTTATATTTATTGCCAATTTTTTATGTACAGCTTGTTTTAAATGCTTAAAAAATATAACCCCAAGTCCTTATAATAATCCAGCAAAGTGGCTATTGATCTGAGTAAAAGTCACCAAGTCTCAGAGAAATAGCCTTCTCCAAGGCTTTATAATTCTTAAATGGCAAACTCCAGACTCGATTTAGTTTTAGGTCTCTCTAGTCCAAAAGGTCTCTTTTTTTTTTTTTTTTTTTGCTTTCTGCTGCATCTGTGTGGGGCAGGGCAGATGCACAGTGGAAGGGAAAGCTGTGTGAAGAAAGAACAGTGAGAATAAGGCAACACCTAAGGATAATAAGCAAAGAGAATCAAGTCAATGTAAAGACCTAGTAAGTTTCGATTAACTGAATTAAGAGTAATTGGCACAATATGTGTCACCTCTTACACCGTGTCTCCTTGATGGCAAAACATTCCAGCTGAAAATGTAGAAAGTTGTCTAGTTATCAGATGCATGATATATCCACATTTTTTAACTTAAAGGTGATTATATGAAGTTTTTCACTTGACATTGAAAAGCTTTTAAAGGCGATCTTTTAACTTAGAAAATTTGTTAGATATCAATCACAGTTTTCCATTGGAAACAGCAGTAAGCCTCTGTACTCTGTTTCATTCCTTTTTTAAGAATTGCAAAATATATCCATCATTTGGTACAATAAAGATAAATATACATATATCTTCAGACAATAAAGATAATATACATTTTAAAGTAAAAATGAACCTCTACATTCCATACCTGCCATCTCTTTTGAGGGACTCCTAAATATTCAAGATATAAGTCCTGTGTTTGGGCCAACATGTTTATTTGAAGCTTTATTTGGAGCTTTTTGTCTTTTAGCAACATTAATGCATTTCTAGGCCGTTCGCTTAACATTTGTAATGCTTAGAGATCCTTCTTTGCATCTCAATGTGATAAAAGTTTTTCGCCACTGAGAATCAAAGATTACAACTATTTGGTATTTATTTAAGTTCATTATGATCTTACTACAGCATTGCATTCTTTTCTCGCATTGTCTCTTCATTCCTCCTTCCTACGTTTTGAGGCATTATTATCCTGGTAAGATTCTTATCTTATTTATGGATGAGAAACTGTGGTGGAGGCAAGGCCTGAAGGGGCAAAAATTTGTGCAAGGTCATGCAGTTAACATATGGAGGAGCCTGGATTGAAGTCCAAGGAATTCTGACCCCCCAAACTCAGAAGTTAGACTGCCTTTGACCACAACGAGAGACTCTGTCATGTCTCCCCTTTCAACCATATCCGTTACCTCCCTTTTATACTGTTCACTTCAATTTTGCAGGTATGTGTCCCCAAAAACTCCCACTGTGAGAGGTTGAAATTTTCAGTAACCAAAAACAGGGTCATGTATGCTCTCTTACCAGTTAAATCATCTGTTACAGTAGAAAATGTGCCTTTGATTTCTATGGATAGGAGGAATCATTCCTTACTTTTCAAATAATCACTAATACTCTGTCTTGACCCTGGCTACTTAAAGTTCAGTCTCCAACTTGGAAATTCTTAGAAACGAAGATCTCAGGCCCCATGTAAATCTACTGAACTGGAATTGGCATTGTAACAAGATAATTGAGTGACTTCTATGCATATCACTGTTCTAGACAGTAATTAAATTTTATGGAGGTAATTTCATACATCTACTAAGCACTCCAATATAAAAGTTTCTCCACATTAGAGGCATTTAATAAGTGCCTTTAACTCCTGTGCCTTCCCTCAGATCTATTAGCAAACTGCCATGGAGACAGTGTCTTTTAATGTGGTATATGTATCTGTATTAATGAAATGTGATTCCTTCTGTGAATAATTAGAAGCAGACTCATGAAAGCTTGGAAAGAGGTAAATGTGTAATGGTCACCTTTTGGCTTTAAGAGCAAAATATCTTGGGGGCGGGGTAGGGGTGGGGAAGTAAACTTTATAAAGAACAATGTCACAGTCAATTTATCCTGGTTTTGTTGGTCTGTCAAGTACTGTAATTGAATTATGTAGTGTACAAAGTCCAATTTTACTTTTCACGGGTGACCAATACATTGCATAACTTTTAACCTTAAAATACAGTTTAATGTGTTTCACTCATATGCCATCTATTTGTAAAGCTTGGAATGTAGAAGACAATTATTAAAAATATACGTGGAAAATATGGAATTGGGTGAAGGAATGGGCAGCAAGCAATAGAACTAATTGCCTGGTGTAGGATGAAAGGAAGAAGGTAGGTGTGTTATTTGGAAGAAGCAAGCCATCTGATTTAGGAAACATAAAAAAGGAAGGAAATAGAAAGCAAGGAGCTGAGATTGGTTTATGGATGAAAGGAGTGCTGGTCTGCTCTCAAGGGAAGGAGCCCAGAGAATGTACAGGAGGCCAGCTTGGGGGCCTCACTCCATGTTCAATTGAGACTCAGGTGAGGGTGAAGGGAGAAGAAAAAATTAGTATTAGGCAATAGGTATGAGGGAGGCGTGAAGGCAACAGGATCTGTGTGAAGGGCAGTATGTGAGATAACTCACTGTTTGCTTCTCCAAAGAACCAATGGCTTGGAGTAACTGCATTTGGTTGGGCAAACCCTTCTGCATGGGAACCACTTCCTTGTACCTTCATTTGGTATACTTTTTTTTGTTTTGTCTATTTTTTTAGTGTAGTGTTTATGTCCATTTTAAGCCAACCAATACTATAACTGCCTCTTGTGTGTGTGTTTTTTCCACTTAAGATTTCCTTTTTAAAAAGTGTGAAGAATGCATGGTATTCACATGACCCTCCCCTGACCTCAGAGCTTTTAAATTACTCTAAAGGAATGCAAAACTCACAACACAGCTTTTCTATAGGCGAAGCCAGCCCCCAAACTCTGTAAATGTGGCAACTTTGCCTCTCAGGTATTTCTTGCTTTCAGAGAAGACAGGGGAACATGTGGTAACATATTTGGAAGCCAAATGCTCCATAGGAAATGAGAACTGTGCTGGTTTGAAAGGAAGTATGGCCTCTAAGAAAAGCCATGTTTTAATATAAATCCCATTTCATAAAGGTAGAATAATCTCTATTCAATACTGTGTGTTTGAAACTGTGATGAGATCATCTCCCTGGATGATGTGATTTAGTTAAGAATGGTTGTTAAACTGGATTAGGGGATGACATGTCTCCAACCATTTGAGTGGGTCTTGATTAGTTTCTGAAGTCCTATAAAAGAGGAAACATTTTGGAGAGAGATTCAGAGAGAGTAGAGAAGGCTGCAGTACCACGAAGCAGAGAGTCCACCAGCGAGTGACCTTTGGAGATGAAGAAGGAAAACGCCTCCTGGGAAGCTTCATGGAACAGGAAGCCAGGAGAAGACGCTAGCAGATGACGTCGTGCTCGCCATGTGCCCTTCCAGCTGAGAGAGAAGCCCTGACTGTGTTTGCCATGTGCCTTCTCACTTGAGAGAGAAACCCTAAACTTCATCGGCCTTCTTGAACCAAGGTAGCTTTCCCTGGGTGCCTTTGATTGGACATTTCTATAGACTTGTTTTAATTGGGACATTTTCTCGGCCTTAGAACTGTAAACTTGCAACTTACTAAATTCCCCTTTTAAAAAGCCATTCCATTTCTGGTATATTGCATTCCGGCAGCTAGCAAACGAGAACAAGAACCAAGCCTGTGAAGAGGAAAAAAACCGTGGGGCTATAGTGTAATCCATGTGTTGAAATTTTGAATTTTAAAATAATGAAGAGAAATCAAAGATGTGTATAGGGACATATGAAATGTAAAAAGAAGATAAATAATTATATATATATATAAAATAGCCACTAAATGCTAATATATCTCAAAATAAGCATAACTGAGATATATGCATCAGGAAGAAAAATTTAGCATTATGACTGTGTAGCTAGGGAAATTTCATGCAGAGAGCCAGAATATAATTTTTTAAAATTATGCTTTTTTCTGTAGATACTGTCCTATAAATTCTCTTTTAGAAAACAGGATAAAGAATTCCCCAATGAACTAATCTTCTTCTCAACCTTTGACTTTAGATGTTGATGAAAACTTATTCTTTTTCCTTCAATTTCACTAGGCATGGAACTCATTATTTCTAAATTAAATAGCTAAATGGAGAACATAAAATATATTCGTTTTAGGACAGGTGATGGTGGTGCAGTGAAAGAGTTCTCACCTGCCGTTCTGGAGACCTGGGTTCGATTCCCAGTGCCTGTCCATACCAAAAATATATATATATATTTGTTTTCACGTTACTCATTTTTAAAAGTCAGCTTTCAGATGATTAATACAATATATGCATCTGAACGAGTGATAATATTGTCTATTTAGTGCCAAGAATCTTCCTGTGCATCATGCATAAATTTATCCTACTTTAGTGTGAGTGAGTCTGGTAGAGTCGGTTAACCCTGATTTAGACAAGTTCTTGGTCTTGATCTGCACCCTGTGGGTGTGAAGCGTTGTAAACAGGATCTCTTCTAGATGGTATTTTAGTTAAGGTGCAGCCCAAATGAATGCAGGTGGGCTTTACCCCAGATTTCTTCATAAGCAGAAGAAATTCAGAGTAGAAAGGGAAAGCTGCTGAGAAGAGGAGCCAGAAACCGGAAGTCAACGGAATCCGGAACAGAGAAGATTTTTTATGTGGCTGGAAGCAGGAATACTAGCCAAGGAATCCTAAGAATCTCGGCAGCCCTTATGGAGACTGCTACAGGATTTGGGGAGAAAGTGTCCCCCTGCTGATGCCTAGAAGTTTGGACTTCTAGCCTCAAACCATGAGCCATTAAGTTCGCCTAGTGTAAAACAACCGATTGTATGATATCTGTGGTAGCAGTCAGGCAAATTGGGACTGTGTGTGAATGAGTGGGTTTCAGATTAAATATTAAGAAGACCTTAAATCGGAGGCAAAATAGCAGTACTACTTTTTGAAAGCTCCACATTCTCACACCCCAGTTTTCCAGTCTAAAATGTATATGCTTCCTATAATAAATTATGCTTGTGGGCGTGGACCTTTCTATTACTTTCCTAGTTTGTCTGTGGTACCTCGGTACTTTGTTCATATTTTCTTGACATTTGTAGCAATCTCTTTCTGTTTATTAATTAGACGAGAGATTTCTAATTTCCAAACTCTTTGTTTTCTAAACCCTGCTGCATTCATTAAAGTCAGTTTTCCCTCTGAGAGACAAAACTAAATGACAGCCTCAGCAATTCCTATTTTAAATTACGATTGTTATAATGCTATTTGTTTCTGATTACAGAACTAATATGCATTTATTCCCTTTTTTTAAACCAAGCCAGTTCTCTGTAACAGATAGCATCTAAATGCTGTTTAGCCTTAAATGTAGACTAGGCATTTCTTGAGGGCAGGAATTTCTATCTTTTTCTTTTCTTTTCTTTCTCCTGCGGTAGCCTAATGCATCTGTATGCAGTATATCTTAAATATCTTTGGATTGAATTGGGTATGTTTAATGGGATATGTTGAACCCTATGTTGTGTCTAAGGTTTGCTATAAAACTTGAATTAGTTGATTCAGATAAGGTATTTGGAGACTGACATTTATTCCATGTGTTTTAGCTTTCATTTGTTCATTTAGATTACTGTTTGTTTCTAGCCAGGTGATATAAAGATCACCTTGAGAGTTTCTTAAAACTGGTATAGCTGGGCCCTGCCAGGAGGCTCTGATTCAGCTGATCTGGGGTGGTTCTCAGGTGATGCTGATGCTGTTGGGCTGAAACCCTCACTTTGAGAAACACTGGCCTACAGGTAAAGATTAACCCCCTTCACATAACATTCAAAGCCTCTCAGACTCTTACCCCACCCTGTCCTTTTAGTCATAGCCTTCACTACACTATTTACTATTACTGTATTTTCTGCCGTCCCTTTTCACCAATGCTTCCCCTTTCCTGGGTCTCAGTCTACCCTTTGGCATCTTCACCTGTCATTGCCTTCCCTTCTTCTAAGGATCAGCTATTATGTTAGCTCCTCCACAAAGCCTTTCCTCACCACCCTAGCCAGATCTCTCAATCTCTCGTCTCTGGAAGAACAATGATCTCTTCTCCCTCCGTGCCCTCTATATTCATCCACTTGCCATTGGATTTGAAGGTAGGGAAGCACTGAGCTTTACACACAGTATGTGTTCTGAAAATTTTTATTGCATAAATAAATATGAATATGAATAAATGAATGAAGGCAAGAAGGAAAAGTTTATTATTGTTTGTCTAAGCTATTGATGTGATCGAGTTAACCCTTTTCAGAGAACCATCTCTAGTTAATTCAGTCAAAATGGGATTCACTTTTTAAGCACTTTAGATTTATAGAATGGCAAGAAGCCTTTTTTTTTTTTTTTAAGTACAGGCCAAATAGGGATTGCATTAATTCTTCATTAATTCTTAATAGAATAGTAAAAGCAAACCTGAATTCTATGGGAGAAACATTTAGATCTCCCCAACTGTCTCTTGTCCTCAGGGACATGGGTCTTTTGCTGCCGAGAAAATACTATCATTTTAATTGTTGCTACTCCTACCAACTTCGGTAAAGAGAAAAGCTCACATTTCCTTGGTGATTTCCTAAATCCTTCCTGACTATAGTGGGAATAATGTAAACTTTGAAACAGGAATGACCTCAATTCATAGTGTGTCTTTGGCAGCTGACTTTCTGAACGTTTTCTAAACTCTGTGAGGACTTTAATAGAATGGTAAAATAGTAATAAATATTGAAAGGATCTAGACAGTACCTGACACACTGTTGGCTTTCAATTAACATAAATTAATATAATTATTTTGTAATTATCCAGTTACCCTTATTTCTTGTTGAATTTTATGTGGAAGACCAGAGGTGAGCGTTGCCTTACCCATGGACTGAATTTGACCCTTGGTTCTAGTTTAGATTGTGTCATTTACTGGTTCAGTAATCTTGAATAGGTCTCAGTTTTCTCATCTGTGAAATGGGGACAGTGAAAGTATCTATCTCAGGAGGAATGATTAAATGAATTGGCCCAAGTAAGGTGCTGAGAATATTACCCGATACAGAAAAATCCAAATAATATACGCTATTAAAAATAACCTACTAGGAGCTCCATCCTCTTCCTTTAAAATTAATTGGAGCTTATCCTGTTGAGAGCATGGCATGCTTTTACCTTCACTAGCAATGCCCTAAAAGTCCACATGATGGGGAGGTCACCATATGCAAAGAGTCGGCCAACCATTCTATGCAGTAACCATTGGTAGCAAACTTCGACATCTGTGTTCTTGCTTGAGAGGAGAGGCAAAATTGATATATATTAGGTGGACATTGAATTCTGGAAAAGAAAATTTAGCTCAAAGATTAAAGAGAAAAATGTCCACATACAGATAAAATAGCAATAACCTTTAGACTTCCTGGGGAGCTTGAAAATAAAACACATTATTGGACATCCAGGTGCACTGAGAAGCAACAGCAGTTTCTCAAAAGAGAAAAAATTACCCTCTTCCCCAGCAAACTCCACCAATTTCACAGAACCTTCATCAGAAAACTGTAAAAGGCTTTCTTTGGAGGAAAACACAGGAGGGGACCTTTCATAACGTGGAAATTGACCATGTGAGAAGAACAGACACATCGATCAATGTAGTCAGACAATAATCCAGAAGCCAAGTTGGTCAACACTGAAACCATGATCTTCTAACTAACCGGAGAGCAAGATGCTATGTATTGTATAGTATTTTCTGTACTAGAAATAACAATGGAACAAAAGACGTATTCAGATGGACGTGAGTTCGCAGCGGTTGACAGGAACTTATTAAGAGTGAATTTTAATTTTCGGGGCTTAATTTGATATCAAATAAGTTAAATCTCTCATTTTTCAAAATTTGGTGGAGTTGCATTATATATGTGTGTGTATATATAGATATGTGTATGTGTACAAATTCCTCAAGCAAAAAAAATTCAAGTTGTATTAGACAGTGAAAGAAAAAAAGCTTTATTTTGCTCTAAATGTTGCATTAAAATATGCAGATACAGTTTTCCATAGTTTATGATGACAATGTCTCATTTTTAATACTTTGCTGCCCATACTGCAAAAAAACAATTTTTAATATTTCACATAGAAATCATTGCGTTCCAATGAATATTTCCTAATTATAAAGTAAAACCCTATTTATAATGATAATGAAAACGTATAGCTCAAGTTTGGCATCAGAAGAAATCCAGGATTTAGGAAGACCATTCCTATTTTAGTCATAATTGACCACCATACCAACTTTTACTTTTTAGGCTGTTGGGTGTTCTCAAAGCAAATAAAGGACCAATATACTGTTTAAAATTACTTGATAAATGTAGTAAGTGAGTGACAGATTCAAAATGGGAAATCTATCTACCATTAGGGCAAAAGAAGAAAGATGAGAGCAACATGTGGTAAAATAATTAGCGTGATTAGGGAAACACATCCACAGATTTTATGCCGGAGGGGAAATGTAAACGGGAAACCTGCCCACATCCTGCAATGCCTTGAAAAGTGCCAGTCTCTTTGAAAAATAAAGAAAGGCTATTCTGCTGTAATTATAAGAGATTTTCAACCATCTGCAAGCTGTTTGTTTTTTCTAAGTTCTTATTTTCGATTGCTTTGATTCAAGAAGTACTCTATTATATCTCTGCTACTTTTAAGAAAAAATGGTATTTTCAAATTGCAATTAAACTGATTTCCTCAGTTAGTTTGAGAAGAGCACCAGGATGTTCTCTTTGGTTCCTCATTGAGTAGTATATTGTTCTTTTCAATGCTGTAATAACTATAATGTATTCCACAGTTACATATTTAGGTCTGGGGTAATTATGCTTGCTTGTATTATTTTTACATTTTTTGGTAACACAAACTCTGGGAGTGGTGAGAATTATCATGCCTCAGTTCCTAGGGTGGTAAAGGAAAGGAGGATTAATAATAAAAAAAACAGAAATTTATGAAATTATGTTTATTTGTATTTTGCAATTTATTAAAAGAAAGAAATTTGAAAGATGGTCCCTTTGTTCTTTAAGAACGATTATATTTAAGGTTATCAGTTCTCTCCTTTTTTTTTGATATTAAATGTTTCTTTGTTTTTATTCTTTATTAGAGGAGTTGTAGGTATACAGAAAAATGCATAAAATACAGAGTTCTCATATACCACCCTTTTATTAACATGCTGCATTACTTTGGTACATTAGGTACAATTCATGAAAGAGCTTTTCTATAATTGTACTATTAATTAGAGTCCATGGTTTAACTTAGGTTTCACAGTTTGTGCTGTGTAGTCCAATGTTTTTTTTTAATTTTATTCAAATAGCATTTATACAACTTAAAATTCCCCATTTTAAACACATTCAAATATATAATTCAGTGTTGTTAATTATATTCACAATATCGTGCTGCTGTTTCCACCATCTGTTACCAAAATGTTACAATGAACTCAAATAAAAGCTTTGTATAATTTAAGCATTAACTCCCCATTTTCTACCTCTAGTCTAGTCCAGTATTCAGTATTCTAGATTCTGAGTTTGAGTTTTGACTTTTGAGTTTAATGATTTCATATTAAGCAGTTTATACACGATTTATCCTTGAGCACCTGACTTGTTTCACTCAACATGATATCTGCAAGATTCATCCGTGCTGTCATTATGTATCAGAACTTCATTCCTTTTTACAGCTGAATAATATTCCATTGTGTGTATATACCACCTTTTATTATCTATTCATTGCATGATGGACGTTCAGGTTGCTTCCACCTTTTGGCAACTGTGAAAAATACTGCCATGAACATTGATATATGGATTTCTATTTGAGTCCTGCTTTCAGATCTTTTGGGTATATACTTAGAAGTGGGATTGCTGAGTTATACACTAATTCTATGCCTAACTTTCCGAGGAACCGCCAAACTGTCTTCCCCAGAGACTGCACCATTTTACGTTCCCACCAACAGTGAATGAGTTTTACTACTTCTCCACATCCTCTCTAGAACTTATAATTTTCTTGATTTTTTGTTTGTTTGTTTTTCTTTCTTTTAGTAGTAGCAATTCTAGTGGTGGTGAAATGCTGTGTCATTGTGGTTTTGATGTGCATTTCCTCAACAGCTAGTCATGTTGAGCATATTTTCATGTGCTTTTTGGCTATTTGTAAATACTCTGGATAAATATCTATTCAAATATTTTCCCCATTTTTAAGTGATTGTTTGTCTTTTTATTGTTGAGTTATAAGATTCCTTATCTATTCTGGATATTAAACCATTATCAGATATGTGGTTTCCAGATATATTGTCCCATTGAGTGGGTTGTCTTTTCACTTTCATGTTAAAGTCCTTTGATGCACAAAAGGTTTTACTTTTGAGTAGATCCCATTTATCTATTTTTTTGTTTTGTTACTTGTGCTTTGGTTGCAAAGTCTAAGAAATCATTGCCTGACACAAAATTCTGAAATTCATCCCTACATTTCATCTAGGAGTTTTATAATCCTAGTTCTTTGTATTTAGGTCTTTGAGCCACTTTGAGTTAATTTTCATATTTGGTGTGAAACAGGGGGTCCCCTTTCATTCTTTTGCATATGGCTATCCAGTTCTTCCAGCACCATTTGTTGGAGAGACTGTTCTTTCCCAATTGAGCGGGCATGGCAACCTTGTCAAAAATCAATTGGTCATAGATGACCGTCTATTTCTGAACTCTCAGTTTGATGTCATTGGTCTATTTATCTAGCATTTTGCCATTACCATGTACTTTTGACCATGTAGCTTTTTAATAAGTTTTAAAATCAGAAAGTGTGAATCCTCCAACTTTGTTCTTCTTTTCTTGGGCGGTTTAAGCTGTTTGGGGCACTTACCCTTCCATATAAATTGTTTGGTTGGCTTTTCCATTTCTGCAAAGAAGGCTGTTTGAAATTTGGTTGGGATCACATTGAATCTGCAAATTGTTTTGAGTAAAATTGACATTTAACAATAGTCTCCCAATCTATGATCATAGACTATCTTTCCATGTATTTAGTATTTCTTTGATTTCTTTTAGCAATGTTTTGTAGATTTCTGTGTATAATTTCTTTGCAACCTTAGTTCACTTATTTCCTAGATATTCAGTTCTTTTAGTTGCTATTGTAAGTTGATTTTTTTCTTGATTTCCTCCTCAGATTGCACATTGCTACTGTATAAAAACTATGGATTTTTTGCATGTTGATCTTGTGCACTGCCACTTTGCTGAATTCATTTATTAGTTCTAGTAGCTTTATCATCGACTTTTCCTGACTAATATGATATTTTATATATATAAAGTCATATTATCTGCAAACAGGGAAAGTTTCACTTCTCCCTGTCCAGTTTGGATGCTTTTTATTTCTTTTTCTTTCCTAATTACTCTGGTTAGAACTCCAGTGCAATGTTGAATAACAGTGGGGTACTATAGGCATCCTTGTCTTGTTCCTGATCTTATAGAGAGAGCTTTCAGTCTTATACAATGCGTATGACATTAGCTGTGTGTTTTTTCATATATACCTGTGCCAGTTTGAAAGGATCTTTGCACCCTAGAAAAGCCATGTTTTAATCCTAATTCCATTTTGCAAAGGCAGCCGTTTCTTCTAATCCCTATTCAGTACTATGTATTAAAACTTTAATAAGCTCATCTCCCTGGAGATGTGACTTGATCAAGAGTGGTTTTTAAACTGGATTATGTGGAGATATATCTCCACCCATTTTTTAGATGGGTCTTGATTACTTTACTGGAATCCTATAAAAGAGAAAACATTTTGGAGAAGGCTAGAGATTCAGGGAGAGCAGAGACTAATGACATAGCCATGAGAAACAGAGTCCACCAGCCAGCTACATTTGGAGATGAAGAAGGAAAATACCTCCCGGGGAGCTTCATGAAACAGGGAAGCCAGGAGAGAAATCTAGCAGATGACACTGTGTTCACCATGAGCGCTTCCAGATAAGAGAGAAACCCCAGCTGTGTTCTCCATGTGTTTTCTCACTTAAGAGAGAGAAACCCTGAACTTCATCGGCCTTCTTGAACCAAGGTATCTTTCCCTGGATGCCTTAGATTGAAAATTTCTATTGGGACATTTTCTTGCCTTAAAACTAAACCAGCAACTTATTAAAATCCCCTTTTTAAAAGCCATTCTGTTTCTGGTATATAGCCTTCTGGCAGCTAGCAAACTAGAACACCTTTTATCATCTTGAGGGTATTTTTCTTAGTGTTTTTAGCAAGAAAGAGTACTGGATTTTGTCAAATTTCTTTTCTGTGTCAATTGAGATGATCATATGAGTTTTTTTCCTTCGTCCTATAATGTGGTGTATTTCATTCATTGATTCTCTTATGTTGAACCACCTTTGCATAACTGTAATAAATCCTAATTGGTCATGGTATATAATTCTTTTAATGTGCTATTAAATGAGATTTGATCATGTTTTGTTGAGGATTTTTGCGTCTATATTCATAAGACAAATTGATCTGTAATTTTCTTTTCTTATAGTATCTTTTTTAAAAATTACTATTTATTGTATTACATAAGATTATGACACAAAAAGTATTATTTGGGGGGAATACGGAAGACTGTGTTGTCATGCATCTATCACTATTAGACCTATTACATTTTTATAAGTAACAAAATATTTTTAAAGGGTAAATTTTATATTTTAGTTCTTTTTTGAAACATTTTTTTATTGTGAAATATATGTATATACAAAAACAATAAATTTCCAAGTGTATTTTAACAAGTAGTTATAGAACAAATTTAAAGTTAGGTGTGGGTTACAGCTCCCACGATTTTTTTTTTTCTAGCTGTTCCACACACCAGTACTTTTTTTTTCTACTTTTTCATTGTACAATATAACATATATACAAAGCAAAGAAAGAAAAGCAATAGTTTTCAAAGCACTTTTCAACAAGTAGTTACAGGACAGATCTCAGAGTTTGCCTTGGGCTACCATACAATTCTCAGATTTTTCCTTCTACTTACTCCAGAATATAGGCTAGAAGGAATAAATTTTTTTTGTCATAATCAATTTTTTTTCCTTTCTATGAAAAATAACATATATACAAAAAAGCAATAAATTTCAAAGCACAGCACCACAATTAGTTGTAGAACGTATTTCAGAGTTTGTCATGGGTCACAACTCTAGGTTTTTACCTCTAGTTGCTCTAAGATACTGGAGACTAAAAGAGATATCAATTTAATGATACAGTAGTCATATTCATTTGTTAAACCCTACCTTCTCTGTATAACTCCACCATCACCTTTGATCTTTCTATCCCTCTCTTTAGGGGTATTTGGGCTATGGCCATTCTAACGTCTTCTTGTTGAAGGGTCTGTCAATAATATGGTATAGAGAGATGTTCTGGAGAGGCTGGGTCCTGTAGGTTTCAGGACATGTCTGGTCCAGGGACTCATCTGGAGGTTGTAGGTTTCTGGAAAGTTACTCTAATGCATGGAACCCTGTGGAGTCTTATATATTGCCCTAGGTGTTCTTTAGGATTGGCTGGAATGTTCCTGGTTGGGGTTTGGCAAATTATGATAGGTAGTAAGGTCTAACTGAAGTTTGCCTAAAAGCAACCTCCAGAGTAGCCTCTTAATGCTATTTGAACTTTCTCTGCCACTTCACTCTATTAGATATACTTCTTTGTACCTCCTCCTGGCTAGGATGGAACCATTGATCCCACCATGCCCGGGCAGAACTTATCCCTGGAAGTCATCTCTCACACTGTCAGGGAGACTTTCACTCCTGGATGTCATATCCCACAAAGTGGGGAGGGCAATGATTTCACCCACAGAGTTAGGCTTAGAGTCAGGCCACATCTGAGCAACAAAAGAGGTCCTCCAGAAGCACATCTTAGGCATACCTATAGGTAGGCTAAGCTCTACTCCCTACATAATCTTCACAAGAGCAAGCCTTAAGATCAAAGGCTTGGCCTATTGATTTAGGTGTCCCTAAAGTTTGACACAGCATCAGGGGATTCTCTGGTGCTAAAGTTTAATAGTTCCATATTTTTTCTCCCATCCCTCAAGGAGTATTTGCCAATACACCTTGATTATCTGTTCAATATACTTTAGGGATATATTCAGGCATGACATTAAGCTATACAGGATTAAAGAACTTTTTTATTCTGGGCTCCCTGTGTTTCAGTTGTTCAAATGAGCTATAAAGATAGGTTGAGCTAGATTATGTGCTACAGAAAATTTAAGTTCCAGACCAAATAAACTTTTCTTCATTTGTTCTCAAAGAGTATGTGTGATTCTAAAATATAGACACTGTCTTCCTTACCCCTACATTCTGAATTGCTTTAACCCCAATCTTCTTGGCATTGTTCTTATCTCTAAATACCAGGTTTATATATACATATAAAACAGTCTCTCAAAATCCAAAAATAATAGTTACCACTCCGAACTAAATATGTCTGCTATAAGAGCTTACGATCTAGGCCCCTTTTACTTACACGCATTTTCTAAAGGAAACCATACCATAATTGTTCTTTTGTTTCTGGCTTATTTCACCTCACCAAATGTCCCACATGTTCATTCACATTGTTGCGTGTCTCACGACTTTGTTCCTTTTTGTAGCAGCACAACATTTGATCATGTGTGTACATTATCATTCACCAACCTACTTCTCAGTCAGTGCATCCTTCAGCCATCTGCATTCATCAGACATCATGTATAATACCCAAAGTCCACAGTCCAGCAACATGCTCAGTTTTAGAAAGCTTCATTTTCCCAAGAGAAATAACCAATAAACACACCCACACCAAATGGGAAGTCTAAACCTCCTCTTAATTCTTGTCCATCCCCCAATTATTTACCTCTGCTGTTGCTGTGGTAGTGCTGATATTTTCCTTTTAAACATAGTCCATAGCATACAGTAGCAATTTTCCCCCTGTATTCTGGACTTAAGCTCTCTTCTTACATGAATCATATCTTTGAAGTAGTTCTTACAATAACTGATTTATATTTCTAGTGTTAATCAGTGAGACACATAGGTCTATACAACCCCTTTCAATATTGTTCATCTTCAGTGTGGTAATATTATTTATAGACCTACTAGAAAATCACCCTCACTTCTATTTCCTTACACTGAAGTTCATTCTGATTAGCTAACCATTAACCCATCTCTAGAGCCTATGTATCTCTAAGTCCCCTATATTCTGTATTATAAGCCTCTGATTTTATCTTTACCTTGGTCATAAAAGTGGAATCATACAGTATCTATCCTTTTGTGTCTGGCTTTTTTCACTCAGCATTATGTCCTCAAGGCTCATCCATCTTGCCATGTGCTTCAGGATGTCATTTCATCTTACTGCTGCCTAATATTCCATTGAATGTATATACCACATTTTGTTAATTTGTTTGTCTGTTAATGGGCATTTGGTTTGTTTCCATCTTTTGGTGATTGTGAATAATGTTGCTATGAACATCAGTCTGCAAATGTCTGTTTGCGTCATTGCTTTCATCTCTTCTGGGTATATACCAAGTAGTGCTGTTGCTGGGTCATACAGCAACTCTATATTTAGTTTCTTAAGGAACCACCTGTCTTCCATACTGGGTGCACCATTATGCATTCCCACTAACAATGTCCAAATTCTCCACATCTACTCCAACATTTAAACTTTCCTGTTTGTTTAATAGCAGCCATTCTTATAGGTATGAGGTGGTATCTCATTGTAGTCTTGATCTGCATTTCCCTTGTGGCTAGTAAAAATGAACATCTCTTTATGTGCCTTTGAGCCATCTGTATTTGCTCTTTTTGAACAAGAAAGTAGTCGGTCTCTGTAGAGACTGTCAGATATTGCTAATGCTGACAATATTTCAAGTCATCATAGCAGGGTATTGGGAAAAGTTTCCAATTAGCAATAATTGCGCCTCAGGTAAACCTCATTGGCTATGATACTACCACTGCACAAAATTCCTTTTTCTGTTTTTATCTTTTAAATTACCCTTACGGTTACACTTCAATTCTGTTCCCTCCTCCAGGCCTCCCTCTCCTGTCCTTTTTTTACAACTGGCTGAACTCCCTTTAGTATTTCTTGTGGTGCTGATCTCTTGTTGACAATTTCTTTCAGGATTTGTTTGTCTGTGAAAATTTTAATCTCTCCCTCAGTTTTGAAGGACAATTTGGCTGGGTATAAGAATTCTTGGTTGGAAGTTTTTCTCTTTTAGGATCTTAAATATTATCATATCACTGCCTTCTCATTTCCATGGTGCCAGCTGTCTAAACTCAGTCTTATGTAGTTTCCTTTGTATGTAGTAGACTGCTTTTCTCTTGCTGCTTTCAGGGTTTTCTGCTTCTCTTCAACATTTAACAGACTGATAAGGCTTATTTGGATTTATTCAATTTGGAGTTTGTTGAGCTTCTTTTACTTGTATATTTATGTCCTTTATAAGGGTTGGGAAGTTTTCCCTATTCTTCCTTGCCTCTACTCCTCTCTTCTCCTCCTGGGATACCAGTGATTCTTATATTTGCACACTTTGTTTTGTCCATCATTTCCCTGAAATCCAATTTAAATTTTTCCTTTTTTTTTTTTTTTTTTTACCCATTTGCTGATTTGAGAGTTTGAAATTGGTTATCTTGTCCTCTAGTTCACTTATTCTTTCTTCTGCCTCTTCAAATCTGCTGCTGTTTCTAGTATGTTTTTTATTTGGTCTACACAATCTTCAATCTCTATGATATCTGCTTTTTTTCTGTTTATTCTTTCAAATTTCTCTTTATGCTCTTCTAGTGTCTTCTTGATCTCCTTTATCTTATTTATGTCATTAGCCATCCCACTTATTTTATTTAGTGAAGTTATATGAACATCTTGGATTAGTTGTTCCAACATCTGTGTCTTCTCTGGTGTTTTAATTTGGCCATTAGGCTGGGCTATTTCTGTCTGCATTGTGATATGCTTAATGATCTGTTGCTTTCACTACATGTAAATATCTTTATTGATTTACTTTGAAAGTTGATTTCACTGGGGGTGGGGACATGGGGCAGGTATGTGCAGGAGGGGTTGGCAGAGTGGAGGCGCTTGGAGTATGGGAGTGGGGGCGGGTGACGGGGTTCAGATTCGTGGGATATGGGGTGACTTGCAGGTTATGGGGCTGCACTGGTGAGGGTTGGGCATTCAAGGAACATGGCTTGACTTACTTCCTAGTCTCTGTCTCCCCATCTGTGCACTCCTGAGGGCTCCGGGTTTCCATTTTAGGCTCCAGTTCTCTGCTTCTCAGTTGCTGAGCTTTGGCAACCAGGGCTGCCCCATGTGGTGAGAAGACTCGCACAGGTCAGTTACTGTCCGGAGTCACCATCTCAGTCACCCTCCCATTCCTTCTGTAACTTTTCCTTGGAGCAGGGCTGAACTCAATCCATCCTATTCTGCCATTTTCCTGGAGCTCCTTGTAGTATCTTTATCTGGCTTTGATATTAGGCTGATGTTGGCCTCATAGAATGAGCTAGGTAGTGTTCCCTCCTCTTTAATTTTTTGGAAGAGTCTGAGCAGAATTGGAGTTCATTCTTCTTGGAATGTTTTGTAGAATTCCCCTGTGAAGGCATCTGGTCCTGGATGTTTCTTTGTGGGCAAGTTTTTGGTAACTGATTTAATCTCTTAACTTGAATTTGGTTTGTTGAGGTCTTCTATTTCTTCTAGAGACAGTGTAGGTTGTTTGTGCTTTTCTAGAAATTTTTCCATTTTATTAGACTGTCTAGTTTGTTGATATATAGTTGTACACAGTATCCTCTTTGAATCTTTTTTATTTCTGTGGGTCAACTGTAATGTCCCCACTCTCATTTCTGATATTATTTATTTGCATCCTCCCTATTTTTTGTTTTCAGTCTAGCTAAAGGTTGTCAATTTTATTGATCTTTTCAGAGAAAAAACTTTTGGTTTTGTTAATGCTCCATAGTTTTTTTTTATTCTCTATTTCATTTATTTCAGCTCTAACATTTGTTATTTATTTTCTTTTGCTTGCTTTTGGTTTAGTTTCCTTTTTTCTTGTTTTTACAGATATGAAGTTAGGCCTTTGATTTTATTACTTTCTTCTTTTCCTAATGTAAGCATTCCCCTCTCAGCCCTGCCTTCACTGCATCCCACAAGTTTTGGTATGTTATATCTTCATTTTCATTGGTCTCAAAACAAATCTGATCTCCCTTGTTATTTCATCATTGACCCATTGATTGTTTAAGAGTGTGTTTTTTTTTTTTTAACTTACATGAATTGATGGATTTTCTGGGTCTCAGCCTGTTATTGATAGCCAGCTTAATTCCATTGTGTTCTTAGAAGATGCTTCTTATAACTTCAGTCTTTCTAAATGTATTCAGCCTTGTTTTGTGACCCACCATTTGATCTATCCTGTAGAATGATCCATGTGTATCCTCCTGTTTGGGGTTGCAATATTCTATATATATATATATATATATATATATTAGGTCTAGTTCATTTATTCAAGTTCTTTTTTTCCTTATGGATCTTGTGACTAGATATCTATCTTGATGAAATTTGACTACTGAAGTCTCTAACTATTATTGTAGAAGTGTTTATTTCTCCCTTCAGTTTTGTCAGTGTTTACCTCATATGTTTCAGGGCTCAGTAGTTAGGTGCATCAAGTTTTATGATTGTTATTTCTTCTTCATGGAGTATCCCTTTTATTCATATATGGTGTTCTTTGTTTTCTCTTGGAACAGCTTTGACTTAAAGTCTTTTTGTCCAATATTAGTATAGCTACCCAACTCTCTTTTGGTTGCAGTTTGCATGGATTATCTTTTACCATTCTTTCACTTTCAAACTATTTGTGTTTTGGGGTCTAAGGTGAGTCTCTTGTACACAACGTATAGTTGAATCGTACTTTTTTATCCATTCTGCCAAGCTTTTTATTTTGATTGGGGAGTTTAATCCATTAAACTTCAGTATTATACCTGTAAAAGCAGTACTTACTTCAACCATTTTGTTTTTTCATTATTATGTCTTATATTTTATTTGTCTCTTTTCCTTTATTGAAACCTCCTTTTGTATATAGTTGCTCTATTGTTATGTATTTGATCTTTTTCTCATGTCAGTTTCTGTGTATTTTTAAATGCTTTGTTGTGACTCTAGGATTAGTGTTACACAATCTAAGTCTATAAACAACTAATTTAAAAGATACCAACTTAAGTTCAATGGCATACTTGTTCTCTATTCCCGTATTCCTCCATTTCCACTCTTAATGTTGTTGTTGTCCCACATTGCTTCTTTGAATTTTGCATGATCATTAGCAGGAAAGATGACTATTTCTAATTCAGTTGTATTCTTATAGAATTAAAGAGTAGAGCTATATATTGAAGATACTATTGGGTTTTGCATTTACCCATTTAGTCACCTGTACTGTAGATCTTCACTTCTGCATATAGGTCCAAGCCACTGGACCTTTCTTCTTTCAACCTGAAGGATTCTCTTTAGCAATCCCTATAGAGCAGGTCTTTTGGTGATGAACTCTCTCAATTTCTGTTTATCTGTGAATGTTTTAAATGCTCCCTAAATTTTTTAAGGAAAGTTTTGCCAGGAAAAAATTCTTGGCTGGCACTTTTTCTCTTTAAGTATATCATACCATTACCTTCTTATCTCCATGGTTTCTAATGAAAAATTCTTTATTTTTGACATTTAACATTTTGACTGGAATGGATCTATTAGGATTTGTTCTGTTTGGATTGGATTGAATTTCTTGAACATGTGTATTTATAAGAGCTGTGAAATTTTGGGCCCTTATTACTTCAAATATTCTACCACTTTTCCTTCTCTTCTCCTTCTAGGGTTCCCATGATGTATACATTTGCATGTTCCATGCTGTTACTCAAGTCCATTAGACACTGCCCAGTGCTTTCTAGTCTTTTCTCTTTCTGTTCTTCTGACTATATAATTATGATTCCTGTTTTTTAGTTCACTGATTCTTTCTTATGCCTGTTCAAATCTGCTATTGAATGTCTCTGGTGCATTTAATCTCCATTATTGTGCCTTTCATCGCCATGATTTCCATTTGTTTCTTTTTAAGCTTTCTAATTCTTCCTTTTGCTTACACATTGTCTTCTTAATACCCTTCAGCACTATATCCACCATTCATTTATTTCTATCCATATTTTCCTTTATCTCCTTGAATTGATTTAGAGATTTTTTTGAACTTCTTTGATTAACTATTCCAAGTCTGTGTCTCCTCTGAAGTATTAATTTCTTTCCTTGGTTGAGACACATATTCCCATGTCTTAGTATAATTTATAAATTTTGATGGTGTCTGGGCTCACTCTGAAGGTCAGTTTGTCCATCTTGCCTAGGGTTTTACTGTAGATTGTCTATGTACTAAGGCTCCTCTTCTATGCTTGCTCCAACTTTTAACATGTTTAAATAGGAGCCCATGTTTAATTATTAGATTTTCTTGGTTTTCTGTTCCTTGCCCTGAACATGCAGTATAACTTTTACGATGGCCCTTTTATGTGCAGTTGTTTTACCACCAGAAGAAAGCTTCCTTTCCTCTATTCTTTTTCTTGGAATCATAATCTGTTCTGATGGTTTTTATGTAAAAATTTCTCCCAGTTCCTAAAATTTAGTTGAGCCAGCAGTCAGGGACTGGGTTGAGTATGTGCACTAGCAATTCTGCTGCCAGTGTCTTTTATTTTCTGGAAGCCCTTTCATATGCACCTACTCACCAGCCACTTGTGTTTCACCCTCAGTCTCTGTGCACTTGGGTCCCTGTTCCTGGATGTGCGTGGGGCTCTCACTCTCTGCTGTCAGTGCCTTTGCGGTCTGCCTCGAGGGCAGGAGGTTCTCAGGCTGTGCTGCCCCTGTGTGACTCCTAAATTGCCTGGAACTTGGTTAGGTGAAGTGGTCCAGATTAGCAGATCCCGGTCACTGATCTTGTATGTTTTGTTGTTGTTACTTTTTATTAAAGTCAGCATTTGACGAAACCTTCTCCATGTTCTATGATCCTCCAGAATTTCAAGCTAGTATGCTTTGCCCTTGTATTCATTTTTTTTTCTGAGGGGAGAATTTTCCAGGGGATGTGTTACTTCACAGTACTGATGACATTTACTATAGACTAAACAAACATGGAAAATATTTTAAATGGGCCAAATACTTTAAACAGTGTTTCAAATCAGCTTCTTTTATTTGTCACAAGTCATTTTAATCTGAAACCAACACCAAGGAATTAAAGTAGAATTTAGGCTCTTCTTTATACCCTACCTTTGTGGGGATTATCATCCTTCTAAGCTTTATATCTCAAATGTAGAGGAATGTCAAATTTTTAAGTCAATATATAAGACTTTGTAGTACACTAGAAACATGAAATCTAATTGTTCCTAAGAAAGATGGGCTTCTCTAGCTTACAAACTAACACAGCCTCTCAAACAGACCATAAGCTAATGATTTGTTGCATTATCAGTTCATTTAGTTATCATTGATAATTTTCTTTGGGCTATAGTTTCCTTACCTGTAAAATGAATCCTACCCATCGTACATGCTTAGTGTGATTACAAACTGAGATAACATAGGTGAAACTATTTTATTAATTGTGAAACATTGAACAAATGTTAATAGCTTGATGGTAGTGACCATAGCCTTTTGAATTTTATGACTCTGGTGCTTCAATCAATAGTGGGCACATAGTAGTTTATATTTGTGGACCCAAATTGATTTAAGGCCAATGGAATTTTAAGAAGAAACAAAAGAATAAATAAATTCAATAGAATTTTTACAAGAGAAATGTATTTAAAAGTTTCCCCACTGTAAAAGAAGGCTCAGATTCCAGATGTTAGAAAAAATTAAAAATGAATCCCTTAAAGTTCACCCAAATTGTTCTCTTAGAGCCTCCGGAGGGAGCACAGCCTGTCAATGCCTGCATTTCCGCCCTGAGAAACATGTTGAACTTCTGGCCTCTGGACTGGTGAGAGAAGAAATTGCTGTTGCTTAAGAAAAAAAAAAAATCCAAATTCAAGCCTTTCTTTTAGTCAGATGGAGAAATAAATAAAAGCAAAGGAAGAACCTGGCAAATAGTATACTAAAATGATTAGAAAAATATATAAAACAAAGGAATAATTTCTGAAAAAACATGTCAATGTTTATATACACAATATGTAAAGTGCTTCAGAAGACAGCTTGGCAGGGAGCAAATAACACATAGTAATGGAGTTGGAGTGGAGGTGGGGGGGTTGGTGGGGTGTTTGTTTTGCATTGATATTTTTCCAAGCTCAAGTAGGAGCACAGCACTGACAAGTCAGCTTCTGGTTGTTATCAACCCATTTTGCACCTGGAGGAGAAAAAGAAAAGAGCTACTCCAGAGGCCAGTGGAAGTTTTCCAGAGAATTTAGTACCACGTCTCATAAATCTCTCTACAGGAAAATATCTGGTATGCAACACTTAGAAGCACAAAGCTTGTATGATAGAATAGAATAAATTACCCAATTAGTGATTTGTAGGGGGAAATATTTCCTGGCAAGACTTTTAAATCTTTAAAAATAAGCAACAAACAGATGAACTCCTCACCAGTTATTTTCTAAGAGGGAGTTTTAAAAGTCAGAAACATAAGTGGTCACAGTGCCAAAGCTAATATATACATGCAAACTTGTGGGCTTTTTAACATAAACAATTTTATTCTTTAGCTGTCATACAAGCTACAAGGATACCCTTTTCCTTTGCTGCCCCCCATCTTCGCCTAATGCTGCTGCTTTCCATCTAGTCACGTCACTTCTTTTCCACTTTGCTGCTTGTCTGCAATTTCTGAAAGAAAATTAAAGGGAAAAAACAACAATCTTAGAGGTAGAAGAAGCTTCACCAAGATCATCTGGTCATTTCCCATATTTGCTCCCAGAATGATTAAAGGGCTTGTCTAATGTCACATGGCTGCAATAAAGAGGAAAAACCATCCTCTGCCCCACAACCTTGTTTTATTTCCTTCCAGGAATTTATCACTACCAGAAATGATCTTATTACTTATTAATTTATGTGTTCATTGACCGTCTTGAAACAGGAGAGTATATACCCCTGGATTTAAGGCTCTTATGTCAACTATTTTGCTGACACCTGTATTCCTAGCACTTAATATCTAGCATTCGTAGACATTCATGTATATTTATTGAATGAACTAGGGTTTTAGTCTTTTGCTTCTAAAGTATACTTTTATTTAACTATACCACATTATCCTATGAAAAATAATATAGAGTAATTAAGCATATCTAAATTGTTCTATCCAGCTACAGGTCTATCATAAACATTACCTAATTTATGCATTTTTAAGTGGCAAGAGTCGTAAGTATTAAGGTTTTTAGTTACTTGACATCTGCAACTGGTCTCTGTGCTTTCTTTAGATATCCCAGGGAAGAAAAAAGTCCCTGAGTTCTGTTCATGTGGGAAGCAGGTACTGCTGGCTATTCAGCTAACACCATGAACCCTTTTTTGCCTCACTAAGTGAAATCCAATTCAGTTGGGTTGGGGTTGGCAAGTACCAGTTAATAATATTTTCTCCAAATCTCTTATACCCATAAGTGGCCCTGTGACACAGTTCTGTCCCAGGAGACATTAGTTGAAGTTTTCTTGGAATACTTTGCTTCTCTGCTGTAGATTCCCTCCCTTTCTCTTTCCCCTGTTCTTCCTCTTAGAACTGACCCAGTGCCTGGTGTAGCTACTCTCTTATGACCCTGAGGTCACAGCTCCAAGAATGTTAAGGAAATATGAAAAGTACTTGGGTGCATGTTGATTTCTTGAGTGTACAGGACTTTCAGTCCTGGACTTCTTACTGCATGACACAAAAATACATGCTGCTATGCCACCGTTTGCTGGGTTTTCCATTATTTGTTGCCATATGCTTTCATAGTTGACAGAACTTTGCACTTCCTGAGAATAAATCTGAGCAAAAAATTCTGGACTTCCATTTTCAGATCTGTAAAATGGATGTAGATCAGAGCTTTGATAAATCCATATTGCAATTCAGTGAACTCTGTAATATTTAAGTTATTTGCTATGGCAATATTTGAAATAAGTGCTTCCCAAACTTCAGCCAATTGTATATTGTTTTCATAGATTTTTGGATAACACCTCTATTATATTTAATATTCCTCTTTAAATTTACTTTAAATATACTCATAGTTTAAACTTGCCACATCCTAAGCAATAATAGCTACAAAATCATGGTTTGGAGGTTGCTGGATTTGTTTCTGTTTTTTTTTTTTTCTAATACAAATTATGGCAGTATTTATAATTATAAAAATAATTTTTCCCTGTTCAACCTACAATCATCTTATTTTCCACAATGTAGAAAATATTAGCACATTGAATTACAATTAAAAGTGGATGGTGAGCACATTTCTAAGACAGAATTTAGTTTTAGAATTTTGTATTTTATATAGACACTTGCTCTTGCCAACTCTGGGAAGAAAAATGGATTGTAAAATTATTGTACCGTAGAAAGAACCATGGCCAAGAATTCTGTCCTGCCCAATTACACTTTGTGATCCAGTTTTCTCATGAATAGAGGGATGAGGAAACTACCCCTCATTTATCCATCTGACAGAAACTTTCTTACGTTGAGCAATAAACAAATGAAGAAGCAAGTGGCCAAGGTGATGAGTTTTGGGGGTAACTAGATATTTTAATCCAGAGTTGTGACCACTTAGGAGATGACATCAGAACATTCTTCAATATCTAAATGACTATGATAAGTGAAAGGAGTTAATTTTTTTCTGGTAGTTTCAGAGGTGTGAAAGAGTTGAAGTTGTAGGGGAAAGAGAGAGGTAACATAAGGAAGAACAATTAGAGAGTATTGGTTGGTTTGGGGCACAACTTGAATTGCACAAGGGTATGGGGTGATCAGTCATTCGTCTGTAATGTTGAAGAGGGATCATGCATTTGATAAGCTGGCTTTTAAGGCCATTTTTAACTCCAACAACAGTAATTAACACCGGTTAGTGAATGCTCACTACGCTGCACTAAGCGTTTTATAGATCTGGTTTAATTCTCAGCAACCCAGTAGGGATAACTCCGAGTGTCCCATTTTAAAAATAGAGTAACTGAATTTAAAACCTACTAGCAGTTGAATTTGAGCCCAAATCAGTGACTCAAGGCCTACCCACTAATCCTTCTATTATACCATACACACTATTAATGTGGTCTGGGAAATAAAGTTTTTGTTTTGTTTTAGTCATAACATTTTGCCTCTTCAGCCAAACTGCAGCCATATTGACTTCTTGAAGAATTTTTTGTGGTAGCTATACTTGTGTGAAAAGGAAACTGAAAAGCCATTATCTCAGCTGGTTTCCTTCAAATTTCCGAGAAAGCCAATACATTTCCCAAGGAAAATTTAGGCTTTTAATTTTGATCTCTTTTTGTTTTGAGAATGGAGAACAGAATAAAAGAATCCAGAAGCCATGCTGTTTATTTTCCCAAATGATGTTACAAAATCGGCAGAAGCTTTGGTTTCCTTCTTGTTTCTCCGAATCCTTTTGAATAACATTTATAAAAAAATGTCTGTTTAGTGAAAAAGGACATTTTATTTTTTAGCACCTCAGGGTGCCTCAGATAACAGCAAGGGGTGTTGGGATGTTTTCCAAACAGAAATATTTCAAGATTGCTTAAAACAACTGAGAAAGAGAGAGAGACGGGAGAAAGAGGTGAGAGAATGGGAAAAGGACAGGAAGAGAGAGAGGTAAAAGGAGAGGGGGAGAGGAAGGAAAGGGGGAAGACGTTTGGAAAGAGAATAGCATCCATACTTGCAATACTATTCGTCTGTGAGTTTTTGCATTTATTTCATTCGGGAAGATATACTGAGAAAAGTGAGTTTTATCACTACTGAATTATCTGATAGGATCACACAACTCTCTTTATCTTTGTTATAAGACTCTTATCCAAAATTAACATCACTTGACTTCTTTGAATCTTGATATATCAAAAATCCCACTGTGGGATTTCACATTTGATTTCTTTCTTATCTTTATTTCCTTCTTTATTGGCTTTTGAGAAATATTTTCATTTTTTTTCTTCCAAGAAACATTTGAACCTCACTAATATTATGAAAGCCTGTATGAAATTGGGCATTCTTCCATCCCCATTAAATTTTGTGGTGTTTGACACTTTGCATTCAAGTCCCATGACAGATTTTGTGCAGAAGGCCAGCACATTGCCTAAGCAAAAAGCCATATTCAATAAATGCATACTGTTTTGGAAAACCTTGCCTTGATACGCAAGTTTTATCTTTTCTGCCAGTTCTGTAGGGGAGAAATTATCATTGTTTCATTTTCATAACCCCTAACAGAGTGCCTTCCTAAGGTTAGTTCATTAAAAACAGGAATTAATTAATGAGTGAATATATGCATGAATTAATGGAACCTATTTTATGACTTAGCAGGTTTATAAAATACTAATTATTTGTTAAGATGAAATAGAAATATTACTATTCGAGTAGTAGCAAAAAATAAAATAAAGGCAGGGCAGAGAGGAGGGATTTAGCATATTTTATTTTAGATTTATAATCTTTCTTAATAACCAGAGAAAGTGCTAGGAAATACAGCTCTCAATTGAGAAAATGAAGAGAATTCTATAATTCTTCAAATAAGCATTAATGACTTATCGGGGAGAAAGAGATGTTTAATACCTAAAGGCTAATATAATGTTCATTTTCAAATCAACAAATCTGGCATTTTTTTCATCATTTTGAAATAAATGCTGTCTACTGTTTATACAGAAGCAGGATAAATGCTGATCTTAAAGAGAAATATTTAATTAAAAGTGGACTTTAAGTTAAACCCAGACACACAGTCATGTCTAGATGTATTGAATACTTATTTTTCACTCTTAAAATAATGCTATTTACATTTGAAGGCAAATCATATCAGTAGGACATCAGGGATTAAGCTCTGACAGTATTAAAGTTAGAACACTCACATGTTTGCAAATTTCTAAGTCATTACAAAGAAAAGTCACCATAAAATAAATGTTTATTCTTTGATTATAAATAATATGGAACAATTTGTACTTAGTTCTAAAATTCAGCCAGGAGGGTTTCCCAGGTGTATTACTACTGTATGAGTGTAAAGTGCAAAGATGGAGAATGCTTCTGGAAGTCAAGCAGTGGAGTTCCATGGAATATTCAGAAAAGTTAATAGTTCTGTTAGTCCCAAGAAGCCTTCTTGCTGCAGACCCATAATTAATGGTCCCACTGTGCCTCTCTTTCATTGACGCCTTCTTCTTCTTCAGGCACTGCTGATTCATTCTGGCCTTTCGGATGCTTAACCCCTGAAATTATAAAAATTAGGCTCAATTTAAGGGAAACTTATTTCTGACACATTCACTGCTTTGCTGAAAAGAAAAGTGCAAAATGAGTGGAAACTTTTCATTGTCGTGTAGGTGTTTTTCTCCAAGAATGTCAACAATGTGATATTAGGTAAACCTCTTAATTCACCGAGCAAGAAACACACTCCCAGCCAAATTTTCATTAGAGGCAGGCCATCTTTTATAATTAAATCTTCCCCATTAAAAGAATAGCATCATAGCCTATTAAAAACCTATTAACTAAAAATCTACTTACAGGCTCCTATTGTATTCTGATGTATCTGTCATTTAGTTAGAATATTTCTTTTGGCATCCCTGAACTCTATTATAACAAGAATCATCGAACCCTCTAGAAACAAAAGGCCTATCATTTCTGTGTGCCATTTCTATAACTTGTAGACAAGAAAAAAAATCAGTTTTATTGGTTTTTCTTTAAGAATCTGAGCCAGCCCTTCAGGTTCCTCCCTCTTACTATAATTCCAGTTTAACAATGCTAATATACGCATTCCCTGATGCCTGACCACTCCATGCTTCCTCGGTCATCCATGGTTTTGTCGTTCTGATCTCACTGCCAGATGTTTGCTCATCTACCTGGCCATCTCCCATTGATGCTTCTGGTCTCAGTTCACCTCTTCTATAAAGGCTTCCTCAATTCCCAAAGTAGACTTAGCCGGATTTTCTCATATTCCGCCCCTGCTCTTGGAACACCTTCTCTTGTAGCAATTAACATGATAGTAAAGTATTTGTTTACATATCTTCCTCCTCATTAGAACAAACTTCTTGCTGTTAGGGATTCTGTAGTTTTCCTTTGTACTCCCAGACACAGTGACTGGCAAACAGTAGGTGCTCATTAATGTCTATCGCCTAAATGGTTGATTAAGGACATGTCAGACAATTTGGTATATGGCTTTAACTCTTCTAAAATAATGTATCTTCTAATTGTTTTTTTACAATTCATTCAAATTTGGAGTATAATCAGAAGGCATACTACCACCACACTCAAACTACAAAAATTACCTTTCATTTCACTTGTATCTATTCTGTTAATATATTGTACTAGTTCAAACTGATAACGTATGTTGATACTTAATCTGGAAAAAATTTTGCATTTTCTATAATTAAGAAAATTGGTTACAAGACTTTTCTCAGTATTATTGAAAAACACTCCAGTTAGAAATCAGAAATAAAAAGAAGTTACTATTCCTGTTTGCTATGAAACAAAAAGACCCAAGAAAAGTGTGAATTTGCATGCACTGCCATCAGCAAGCTTCTGAATGCTATTTGGCAAAGAATAACATCCTTGGACTTGTTGGATTATCTTCCAAAAATATTTGATCAGTTGTAATTATAATATTTAAATATTTTAATTTCATCTGCAAACAAAGATCACTCACAATTCCTGTTGACTCAAGACTGTAGGGAAAAATCTTTTAAGAAATGGAACTTACTACAAATTACATGGGGAAAAGAGGTGTAAATGTTAAGGGGAAGAGGAGAAAGTTCATTGAGCCTCCAGTCAGTCCCTGTGCTGGGGTCTCAGACACGTGAGTCACAGAAACAGCCCGACAGCTCCATGAGGTTAGTGGTGGATACCTGGATGGGGAAATTTAGATTCAACACGATAAGTGATTCATTCAAGGTTTTAAGGATAGTGTTAGGCTAAAAGAATTTCTGACACTAGACAGTCCCTCAGTATAAACTTACTGATTGACTGAGTTATAAATTTGCATTGTCAGGAGATATTAACTCATTCTTAACTTTAGATTTTTGAATGCTGACCTACAGTTTCCTACCATTGAATTATTGGTTCAGAGTACCAATTAACTGCGGATCTGGGGATTCCCTCTGAAATTTTAAACAAGGTCAATCATTCAGCCACCTGCCACTCTTTCCCGAGTTGAGGTTGTCTGTGCCTCCCTGGACATACAATGGTTCTGTTGACTTCAGAGCTCATCCTTCTCTTTCACAAGGTAACTCTGGGTAATGAAACTGTGTTCAAGAAAATTTTCTTTAAATGAGGTTTAATGACCTACTGCCAGACTTGATTTACCCATAACAGGTAGTTTAACAACAACAAAGAAAATTGGTAATTAAAATATCCGGCTCATTAAACCATTAATCAACCTCTTCCCACATGTGAGTGGAGATCTGCTCATTTGCCTTGACACACTTTTATTTCATTTTATAATAATAATGGTCACAAAGTTATATTAAAAAGTCAGTCCTTTTTTCAAGTAAAATCACTCGGATAAACATTGGACGTTTTCTTCCCTAACCTTATTTGATTGTGCCATTAACTACTTCCAGGTGAAAGATTTTAATGAGGCAAGAGATAATGACATATTATCTCAGAGCTGTTCTGTAGAACATCTACCATAAATTTTTTTACTCCAAAAGCAATTTACACTAGCCATTTCCCAACTGACCAATGGATGATTGCTTAATTTGTTTTAAAATAACCTTTGAGACAACGTTTCTTATTTCTTATCAGTGATTTCCATTTTGTTATACTACGAAGTAATGCTGAGATTAATGTGTAATGTCTTCTGAGGACTGCTAATAATTTGTTTCTCTCTACATCCCTTCTCTACCCCCAATAGACCTATGCTATGTGTTTGAATCTTAAGCACTCAGAGTAATTATGGAGGAGGAGGAAAATAAATTGGTCTGGGGGTATAGATGAAATTTTGTAACTCCTCTGTCTAATGCTAATGAGCACATAAGAAAACACTCCACCTGCACCGGGGCTAAAGCGCCCCGTGTGCAAAGAGCCCCCTGGAGCAAGCACAGATTCGGCCAAGACTACAAATGGGACTGAGAAAATGAGGGCAGCCTAGATTCAGCATAGTTAGGAGTTTTAGGTGACCACAATTTCAATATGACTCAGTTGGAGTCAACTGTTTCTCTAAGAACAGAGCTCTTGACAATAATAGCGAAGTTGGCAGTCTAAGAGAGGGATCTGTTCTCTACCATGGGTGTTCAGAATCTTTTCTGGATTATGTTAGTTGTGGGCTCTGCATTTGAAGAGGGCCACTAAGGAGCCTAATTGGCATTAACAGTGGTATCATGAAATCACTTTTTGAGAGGAATTGTTGAGGAAACTGGAATGTTTAGCAGAGAGAAAATTAAGAGCAAATTCCCAAAAGACTGGAAAAAGCAATACCATTAATCTATGTAGCTCCTGACAGCAGGAATAGGGTCGGTGGCAGATATTTATGTGGTGGGCACATATGATAGCTCAGTATGAGGAAGAACATTCCTAAGTTTTTTGCTGCCCAGCAATACACATGCAAGTGAGCTCATCACTGTACATGTTCGAGTCAAAGTCAAATGTCTGTCTCTGAGGCGGTTTATGGAGAGAACCCTGATAGCAGGGTGGAATCATAATTTCACTAACAGAGATGCTATTAATGCACCAGTGAGAAACCCTATCCTATTGAATGGTTTGCCCTATTGTGGTACTCTGTTACAATAAAGTAATTATAATTTCAAATGACAGAAATGGCCCAAATCCACAGTTTTAAACTAATTCACATAGTAGCAAATGTAAAAGGATTGTTTTGGGTTTTTTTCAACCACATAATTTAGACCATAGAAATCATTCTATGGTCCTCTAGGGAGTTTTGTGAGTTCCCCAAAGGGAAAGAAGGGCTCCACTTAGGGGCATAGTTATAAGGGCAGGCATGTATTAGCAACAGACATGTTATATCAACGGGAGCAACAAACCTGATTTCTATAAGCAAAAACTATTTGCCAAATACATTTAGCAAATACACTTTTCTGAAGACTTACAAGATAGAACAGAGTGGCTGGTCGGAAAATGGTTTTCTAAAGGGTCCTTGGGTATTGATGCTCCAAGTTTTCTCAAGACAGTCATGCTAGATATACTTGAACATAATTTCACCTATAATATGGTATAGCAAGGTCCCCCAGTAAAGGCCCATCATCCTTCAGATTGAAAATATGTTTTGCATTTCCCAAAATACTTTCACATGTACTGTATTTTGCTTAATCCTCTTGTCACTCATTTATAATAAATAAGCTATACTTTAATATGCTGAGGTTCAGAGATCAAGTGACATGTTTTTACCTTTGGAAGGAAATCAATATAGCATGTCCTGAACTCAACTTAAATCTGTCTCCTTCTCCAGATAATCTCATTTCTAATATGGTGTCTGATGAGTTCGTATAAACTGCAAATCAACGCATGACCATTTTATTTAATTCTCCATTACTTACTGACGCATTTCTCTGAAGAATAAATGTGTAATACACTTCTAACTTCATCTTACATGGCACAGAGTCAACACAGTTATGCTATATTCACAAGGAACTATACATTTCACATGTTTTTACCTATCGTGTATTTTAAGAAAGCTGTTGATCAAGAGTAAAGCTGACGTGAATGTTTTAGTAGTGAATACTGAAGTGAAGGGAGGAAAGGAGATGGTCGTACATGCTATCATTAAAAGTGTGAGTTTGAACAATAATTTTGGAGAATAATCTGGTATCGTCTATCAAATTACAACTTTATCAATGATTCTGAGGCAAGTGCATATGTTTTATTTTAATTTCATGAGGAGTGTGTGCAGCCTAGCACGAGAATCGCTTTGATAGAGTGCCTCTTCACAACCCTTCGGTAACGTGCCCTGCCAACACGCCTTTATTCTTCCGAAGCTGATGCAGTCCCCATTAGCTTAGAAGTAGAGTTAAACTTTTAAGCCAAAATAAAGTGGAGCTAAATGGCATTAGACGATTTCGCCTGAGAAAGAGATAGAATGGCTTCCTGACCTGCAAGGCTTGACTACAACCAATTGAACAGAATGGTACATCTAAAATTTAAAAATGCATCCATCAGCAAGAGCCAGTGGTTAGCCTTGAAAGCATTAAAAATAATGTAACAAGGGATGTATTCATAGCCACAGAGGCAAATATTAGCGTGCTTTATAACGTGTCCAGAGTAAAGCCCTAAGCATTTTAGAAGACTCTGTCCTCCTGCCAGGTAGTTTCCTACTGAAGCAATGGTCACTAAAGACTACCATGTCCTGATGTCAATATATATAATCGCATATCCAAATCAGCCAGCTTTGCTTCGAAGTTCACCCGAGAGACCCTCTGATAACCAGAGCTGCTCACAAGGACCCTGTCTTCTCTACCTGACAATAATATTTCTTATTATGAATTAACAAATTAGCATTATAGTTTTATTATGTCACTCTTACTATGCTCTTTTTTTTTTTTTTTAATACGAAGGTCACCAATTAACCTAACTCTGGGTAACCATCTAGGAGCCTGCCAAGAGGTTGATTCTGGCAGGTACTAAGTAGCAACTTACAGTGACCTCTGCAGGTGGGGGCAAGAAAAAGGCTTTTCCCACGGGTTCTCTTGCCCTCACTCTTTTGAATTAAACAAGGAACTGTGGAGGATGAGCTACAAACCTCTGAAGTAGCTCTCCTTTAGTGTTTCAATCACATCTTTGGTTTGCAGTGTTTCTTTATAAACAACCTTTTTTTTTCCCAACTACGGAAATACATGTTTATCTTATCATGTTTATATCATCAATTTTTAAAAACATAGGCTGAAAAATTAGGGCTATCTGAGATTCAATCCAAGTTTTGCCACTTACTTATTCTATAACATAGAATTTGACCTAACCTCTTTGAACATAATTTATCATCTCTAAATAGGATAATTATACCTATCTTTTAAGATCTTTAGGAGGATTAAATGAAATAACACATGAAACACTTACAAATATATATCTATAAATTCTTTATTTTCTACAGAGACATGGGAAGATTGTTTTGAGTAACGGAGTAACAATTACTGATTTATATTTTCAAAGGATTATTACTACATGCAATATTGAGAAGAGATTGTAGCGAGGCAAAGGGTGTAAGCAAGACGACCAGGATTACTTATTAAGTGCTTATGAAGTAGGAGGAAAATAAGGCATGTGAATGCCTGCAAGCTCAGTGAAGAAAGGGTATAATTGCATATGATGTAATCAGCTGTTTCAAAAGCTGCTAAGAAGTCAAGTAAAATGAGGACTGAGAATCGACTCTTGAATTTGGCAATAATTAGGTCCTTTGTGACCTAGACAGACAGGAGTGTGCTGGTGGAATGATAGAGCAGAAACCTTATTGGAGTGGGGTTAAGAAGGAATGAGAATAGAAGAAAAGTAGACAGTAAATATAGCCAACATTTTTGAGGAATTTTGCTGCACAGGATAGCAGATAAATCAGGTTTGGCTGGTAGGAACAATGGGGCCAAAGGAATAATTTTTTACTTTATTGAAGTATAACTTAAATACAATAAACTGCACATTTTCAGAGTGTATAATTTTATCAGTTTTGACATATGTATGCACACATGAAACTATCACCACAATCAAGATAACAAAAATTTCCATTACAAAGAAATTCTTTAATCTGGGAAAAAATGCATATTGATGGACATGATCTATGAGAGGGTGGGTAACTGATGATGTAGGCAGATGCAAAGAAAATTGCCAGAGAAATATACCTGGATGGGGGTGGAAATGGATATATTATACCAATTGAAGGGACACAAGTCATTTGCCTATAATACCAGGTGGGATGGCAGGCTATAAGGATGCTTAGGTGGGAAGACTTCATGGGAGTCTGAGCAATTTCTCTTATGCCTTCAGTTTTCTCAAAGTAGGAAACAAAGGCATTAGATAAAAGGATGGAGGATATATCTTGGAAGTTTTGGAGGGATTGGTGATGTTATGAAATAGTCCTTTAAGAACAGAAAAGTGAATGAACTAAGGAATGGTAGTATGCTTGTCAGGCAGCATTAAGTGCCCACTGGGGGAGCTTATTGGCTCTGAATTTAAAGTAAGACCTGCCAACAAGGTTGAGACCAGTTTAATGGGAACAGGTGTGGACTAGGCTAGCACTAGGTCTCATTACTTATGCAATTTTATCAATTTGACTTTTATTACAACTCTACAATATTTTTTATTTTTCTAAGTTCTTTATATATGTTTTTCCAACGTGTGAGAAATTTCCAGGAAAATAAGAATTTAAGGACAGCTCATCGAGTTTGATTATATATGGTAGTTTCCCCATCCTTCCCAACCCCTTACTGGATTTAAAAAACACAACCACAGAGCTTCAGCTGCCAATGAAACACCAGGACCTTGGAATCACCTACCATTAAACTATATCACCTGAACTTCTTCTTTGTAGTCATCTACCAACCTTGTGAGCATATCAAATCCTGTGACGATTGTAGCACCTCCCTGTCTTCCTCTGTATCACTACCTCATTACTCTTATACTTGAACACTTCAGCCTCTAGAAAAATGATCTCTGCTGCATGCATCCAAGCCTCTCAATTTGTTGACTTGCTTATTTCCATTCCTATGGTCTTACTCAAGACTTATTCTTTACCAATATCTGGACAACCTACAAATCAATATTTCTAGCATACAATTCCATGTTCACTTCCTGAAGTGCCCCTTTTCAGCCTTGTGGAATTCTTTATTTTCAATAGAATTTAAATCCATTAATCTTACTACATCTTTACTGTAATCACCCCCTTCATATCCTCACTTTCCTCCTTTCCCATGTTAAAGGCTATGATTTCTGACTGTGGACTCCTTGCCAATATTCCTAACTCTTTTTGCCATTCTCTCTTTTCACCTGGCAAAACTCCAATTGCATTGAAACAAATCTCCCTATAATTATAATGCATGAACCCAACTAGATAAACACAACTGTCATAAATATATACAGCCATACTGTTATTTCACTTTAATTTTTTAGACCACAATTCTCAAGTGGGCCTCAACATTTCCTGAAAGATCTACACTATTTTTCTGTTAAAATCATTTTCAAATTTTCTCAGAATATTATTCATACCTGTTTCTCTTTCCTCAGTTCTCCAATAGCACCAATGGGCTCCTCACATACAGCTGATTGCCTTGCCTCTAATTTTATGGAAAGAATTGAAGCAATCATTAAAGAAATGACTTCAGCTTGACCAAATCTACCAAGACATCTGGGTCTGTACCATATCTCTCCCTTGTCTCCTAAGACTCAGCCCTCATTTTTCACAAGCCCTCTTCCCCTTTCCATTACTCAAGGAATGCCCCTAAAGTTATTTTCTCCCTCTTTTGCATCATCAATTTCTTCTACTCTGCTAAAATATTCCCTTCACCACAAAAACATGTTTTAATAGCTCCATTTCAAAAACCCTTTCTTTACTCCAAATTCTCCTCCAGCCAATGCCCCATCTCTCTCCTCCATTTTATATTAAAACTCTTTAAAGTATACAAAATAGACTGTAGACAGACCTCAAAGATACTATAGATTCAGTTCCAAACCACCACAATAAAGATAATTTCACAATAAAGTGAGTCACACTAATTTTTTTACTTTCTCAATGCTTATAACAGTCATGTTTAACTATTCTGTATTCTATAAAGTGTACAATAGCATTCTTAAAAAAGCAATTTGTGTACCTTAATTAAAAATAATTTATTGATAAAAATGGCTAACCATCATCTGAGCCTTCAGCAAGTTGATAACTTATTTGCTGTTGGAGGGTCTTGCCTTTCTGTTGATAGCTACTGACTGACTGATCAGGGTGGAGGTGGCTGAAGGCCAGGGTGGCAATTTTTAAAAATAAGACACAATGAATTTTGCTACATTGACCCTTTCATGAAAGATTTCTCTGTAACATGTGATGCTGTTTGATAGCATTCTACCCACAACAGAACTTCTTTCACAATTGGAGTCAGTCCTCTCAAACCTTGCCTCTGCTTTCTCAACTAAATTTACATCATATTCTAAATCCTTTGTTGTCATTTCAACAGTGTTCACAGCATCTTCACCGGGAGTAGATTCCTTATCAAGAACCATCTTCTTTGCTTATCCATAAGAAGGAACTCCTCATCCAAGTTTTATCACGAGATTGTATCTAGTCAATCACAGCTTCAGGGTCCACTTCTAATTCTAGCTCTCTTACTGTTTCCACTAAATCAGCAGTGGTGTCCTCCACTGAAGTTTCGAACCCTTCAAAGTCATCTGTGACAGTTGTTATCAACTTCTTCCAAACTCCTCTTAATACTGACATTTTGACCTCCTCCCATGAATCACAAATATGCCTAATGGCATCTAGGATAATGAATCCTTTTCAGAAAGTTTTCAATTGACTTTGCCCATATCCATCAACAGAATCACTATTTGTGGTATCTAGAGCCTTATGAATTTCTTAACTAATAAGACTTGAAGGTGAAATGACTCCTTGATCCATGGTCTGCCAAACGGACGTTGTGTCAGCAGCCATGAAAGCAACATTTAATCTTAATGTATATCTCCATCAGAGCCCTAGGGGGACTAGGTGCGTTATCAAGCAGTAATATTTTGAAAGAAATACTTTTTCCTGAGCAGCAATCTCAACAGTTGGCTTGAAATATTAAGCAAACTATGTTTTGCATAGATATGCTGATGCCTAGGCTTTGTTCTTTCTTTTGTTACAAGCTACATTAGGCTGTCCTTTGAAGCCAGGCATTGAATTTTCCTCTCTAGCTATGAAAAGTTCAGATAATATCTTCTTCCAATACTGTATAAAGCTCTTTTGTCTAGATTGAACATCTGTTCTTTAGTGTCACCACCTTCATCAAAGATCTTGGCTAGATCTTCTGGATAGCTTTTTGCAGCTTTTATACTAGCGCTTGTGGCTTCACCTTGCACTTTACGTAATGGAGATGGTTTCTTTCCTTTTACATCATAAACCAACTTCTGCTAAGCTCACACTTTTCTTCTGCAGCTTCCTCACTCTTTCAGCCTTGAAGGACTTGGAGAGATTTCAGACCTTTCTATGGATTAGGCTTTGGGTTAAGGGAAAGTTGTGACTTGTCTGATCTTCTATCAAATCAATAAAACTGTCTCCATATCTGAAATAGGGCTTTTTAACATTCTTATTAATCATGTGTTCACTGGCATAGCACTTTTCATTTCCTTCAAGAACTTTCCCTTTCAATTTATAACTTTGCTAACTGTTTGGTGCAAGAGGCCTATCTTAGCTTTTGCCTTGCCTTCCTCATTAAACGTAATCATTTCTAGCTTTTGATTTTAAATGGGAGGTGTATGATTCTTCCTTTTGCTTGAACACTTAGAGACCACTATTAGGTTATTAATTGGCCTAGTTTCAAAATTATTGTGTCTTGGGGAATAGAGAGGCCTGAGGAGAGGGAGAGATGTTGGGACTGGCCAGTCAGTGGAGCAGTCAGAATACAGAAAACACTCATTAAGTTCTCCATCTTATATGGGCATGGTTCATGGTACACTAAAACAATTACAAATGTAACATCACAAATCACCATAATAGATATGATAATAATGAAAAAGTTTGCAATATTATGAGAATTACCAAAATATAAACACAGAGATATGAAGTGAGTATGTGCTGTTGGAAAAACATGGTGCTGATGGACTTCCTCAATGTAGATTTGCCACAAACCTTCAATTTGTGCAAAAAAAAATGCAACAAGTAAAGTGAAGCACAATAAAATGAGGTATTGCTATACTTCACTTTATAATCTTCCCTCCTTAACCTACTCCAATCGGACTTATCCTCATCACTCCATTAAATGGCTCTTGCAAGTTTGCCAACAAACTAAATCTGGTGAAATCCAATGGTTAGTTTCACACCCATCTTAAAGTCTTAGCAGTACTGGAAGCATCAGTCACTTCCTCTTAGAAACTAATTTGATTTCAAGATGACCAAACACTCCTATTTTTCCTTCTGTCTCTCTGGTGACCCCTTCTTGGTCTTTGCTATTAGATAATCTTACTCTTTTTTTACTTAAACATGCCAGCCAGTACCAAAACTTGGTTGTTGGGTGTTTTCTTTATTTATAATAAATACACACACAGACACAAGCACACACACACACACACCTGCACTCTACCATATTACAGATGAGAAAATGGAGGTCTGTTTTCTAAAGCCACACAACATGTAACAGGTACTCAATCTGGGACACAGTTCTTATTCTAGGATTCTCTGTATCCTAACAACAGACACAAGAGTGAATAAATGACTGGAGCCTGGGAGTTCCAGCAAAGTTCCCTTTCCTGCCCTTCCCTCCATATGATCGCATCCAGTACCACTGCTTTAAGTATAATGAATGAATTGATGATTTCCAATTGTATGTCAGTCCCAATTGTATGTCAGTCCCTATCTGAACTCATTCATGTGGCCAACAGCTTGTGTTCCCACTTCTGAATATTAGGCCTCCCTAACTTAGTACATCTAAAACATAATCTTCATTATGGCCCTTCTTCCTCAAACAAAATAAACAAAAATAAGCACCTGCTCATAATCAGCATACCTGTCTCCAAATCTTTTCCATCTTAGTTAATAGAATTTCCTTGGATCCAATGTATCTGCTTCCTCTTTTCCTTTCATACCCTTTTTCCAGTTTGTCACCAAATTTTGAAGGCTCTGCATTCAACATTAGGTTCCAAATCTAATCATTTCCCCCTGATTTCAGCACAATCACCTTCATCCAGCCTGCCACTAACCTCCACCCAGAGGACTTCATTAGCCTTCTAACTTGCCTCCCACGGTCTCTTATTCCACTCTACAACCAGTTCCCCAGACAACTGGCAGTCATCGTTTTAAAAACCAAATCAAATTACATTACTTCCTTGATCCAAACCTTTGGCAACTTATCATCATAAATTAAGTATAAACTTCTTCACCATAGCCTTAAAGATACTGCAAAATTAGGTTCTGACTTTCTGACATCATTTCCTCCTGGCCCTCCCCTCCCTAGCTTACATGTTGGCTTTTTTACACAGCAAGGTCTGTTCAGCTTCAAGACCTTGTTTCCTCTACCGTCTCTACTGGACTCCTCCTCCTCTGAGGGACACCACCTGGCTTGTCCTTTCACCTTATTCAGGCAGTTAAGTCTCTGCTCAAATGTCACCATTTTCAGAGAGGTCATCCCATGATTCTTTCCCTTATTCTTTATCCCCTTATCCTGGTTTAGCTTACTTTTCCTTTCCTTTAGGGCACTCTTACTCCTAGGTGTAATGGTCTGTCTCCCACAATAGAATGTTGGCACCAGGCAATCCAAGACAGTATATCATCTCATTTGCAAACTGATCCACAGAACCTCAAATAATGCCAATGTATTGTAGATGTTTAATACATTTTAATTGACTTGATTAATATTTCACTTTTATTAAAATTAATTTCCTCTTCGAAAAATGAAACATTTTCAACCTAGTTAAAATTTTTTTCAGATAAGGAAACTTCTTCCCTATCCATTTAGACTACATCTCCTATGCTAAACAGGAAAGGGTAGAGTTTTGGGGCTGGAGTTAGTTTCTTTTTAGTCTGCTCTGTCATACTAGTTACCATCTAGACTCACTGAGCAACTATGGTTCTGAAATTCCACTTGGTGGAGAGAAAACATGCAGTAAAGATGGAAATAAGAAATGGTACTTTTCCCAGTGCATAGCATTGCTCTGATCATCAAACATAGTTATTCCCATGGGTTATAAGATTTTCCCCACATAGGTAATGAAAACTGAAATGACTGAGTATGTTGGTTCCTTCAGTGGTTCTCTTTCTACTTAAAATTTCCTTTTATTGGAAAGGGTTAGACTTGATGAGTTGTTAGCTGCACCTGTCTCCAAATCTGCTAGGTTCACTCTGTATCCTGAGGTTGTTTTCCTCCTCTTTCTCTGTAGAGGCCTCAACTCAGTTTGCTTTTCATTATTCAGTTTGCTGGCCACAGGGAAGCTTCTGATTGTTGAGATTGTTCAGCTTTTCATCCTCTGCTTGACCCATGGACAGGCGGTTCACATGCTGATCTTGCAACTGTTTTTCTCTGACCTTGCTTTTCAGTTTAGATTTACCATTGTTCCCTCAGGCATTCCTGTTCATTTTGCTAGCTGCCTATCCCTTTAAATAATAGCAATGCGTTGTATCACCATGAGGCTCCCTGACCCACTTTCTTCTTTTATTTGCTGCCTGGCGGTTTGTCTGTGTTGCTTGTATCCCATATGTAAAATCACTCTGTCTCTCTTCTTATACGTATCTTTAACGAAATATCCTTGAATGGGCTAATACCATTTTCTTTTATTTCTTATTTTTAATTTTAACTCTATTAAGGATTCCTCAACCAGAGGAGAAATTTATTAACCAAATTACACAGAGTAGCAATCTTAGATCGTTTTCATGAAGGAGAAAAAATATTAATTCAATTTTTGCTTGAAACAGATATATTTCTTTTATTTCACCCTCTATTTTTCAAGGTAGTAACTAGCAAAAAAAAAAAAGAAAAAAGCATTGAATGTATTTAGGTTCTAACACCTGAGAATCACTTTTTTTAATTGCTCTAAAATCGTGGCTTTTGAATTCCAAATTCTTCTTTAAAAAAATATATTATTTCCATTATACATAGTTTACATTCACTTTACCAAAAAAGTTGTAATCACCTTTCTACAATATTCAAAAATATATTGATAAAAATTAATGTAAATATTTCCCAAAACCATAAACCCACAGCTTCAGAGGATGAGTTCTCCTGAGCACATCCCAAATGATTCAACTGAAGTCAGTCCTCCTTATTTGCAGATTCCATACATGCAAATTCACCTATTTGTAACCCCCAAGTCAATATGTACAATAATTTCACAGTTATTTGTGGATACATGCAGAGTGAAGAGTCACTCTAGGACCACATTCCCAGCTAAGGCTAAATAACATATCTCTTTACCATCTTGTTTCAGCTCTCGAACTATAAACCAGTGTCCTTTTCACAGATATTTTGTACCGCATTTTTGGGCTTTTTATTGGTGATTCCCTCTTTAAATGGCCTGCAGGCATACAGCTAGAGTGCAGTCTAAGGTTTCTAAGCACAAGAAGGCTGCTGATAATGTGCCTGATAGAGAAAATTCCTGTCTTAGATAAGCTTCATTCAGGTGTCGGTTACTGTGCTTCCCCAGTGGAGGGGGGAAGCCCAGCTCAGGTGGAGTCCCTCCCTCGGGGAATTCAGACCCCAGGACTTGGTAATTTGAAGCCATTAAAACCAGCTGTTCTAGTTTGCTAGCTGCCGGCATGCAACCCACCAGAGGATTCGCTTTTAATAAAAGGGGATTTATTTTTGTTGGTTCTTCAGAGGAAATGCAGCTAACTTTCCACTGAGGTTCTTTCTTACGTGGAAGGCACAAGATGGTCTCTGCTGGTCTTCTCTCCAGGCCCCTGGGTTCCAACAACTTTCCCCGGGGTGACTTCTTTCTGCATCTCCAAAGGCCTGGGCTGAGCTGCTAGTGCTGAGATGAGAAATGCTGAGCTGCTTAGCAGTGCTACGTTGCAATCTCTCAGCACCAGTCAATTAAGTCAAGCGTCACTCATTACAGCAGACACGCCTCCTAGCTGACTGCAGATGTAATTGGCAACAGATGAGATTCATGTACCATTGGCTTATGTCCGCAGCAACAAGACTAGGTATGCTCACCTGGCCAAGTTGACAACTGAATCTAACTAACACACCAGAGTACAACCTCTCCTCCGTCTCCACCATGCCCCCAGCAGGGAGAGTCTGCCAAAGTGAAAGGTACCACATCATATATGCTGGTGGGACCTGCAGGCACACAAGCACCACATATTGGGCAGGATATGAAAAACAGAGTCCAGAGACTACACAGGAAAGTCTTTCAACCTGCTGGGTCTCACCCTCAGGGAAAAGTGACACAGATGATGCTTTCCTCCTGATAGGAGGCCAGTTTGGTCTGGGAAAATCCGGCTGGGGTCTATAATACCTAAGTAGACCCTCCTAAGTGTGGGGGGAAAAGGCACCATACAAGCAGGGCAAGAAACAAGAAAACAAGAACTGAAAAGTCTCCTCTGTTAAACAAAATCTAAGCTAGAGGTCCAGATAAAGCTGAACTGAATGTCAAAGAAAAGATAACAAATTCATCCAGCAAGAAATCTCTAGGTAAAAGAAGTGAAAGCAATCTCTAGAATAAACTAATTAAGGTAATTAAATGCTTAGATACCAGCAAAAAATAACAAATCACACTAGGAAAATTAAAGATATGGCCCAGTCAAAGGAACAAACCAACAATTCAAAGGAGCTACAGGAGCTGAAACAATTAATTCAGAATATATGAACAGACATGGAAAACTTCATCAAAAACCAAATCAATGAATTGAGGGAGGATATAAAGAAGGCAAGGAATGAACAAAAAGAAGAAATCGAAAGTCTGAAAAATCAAATCACAGAACTTATGGGAATGAAAGGCACAGCAGATGACATGAAAAAAACAATGGAAACCTACAATGGTAGATTTCAAGAGACAGGTTAGGATTAGTGAACTGGAGGACAGAACATCTGAAATCCAACAAGATACAGAAACTATAGGGAAAAAAATGGAAAAATATGAGGAGGGACTCAGGGAATTGAAGGACAATATGAAGCGCACAAATATACGTGTTGTGGGGGTCCCAGAAGGAGAAGAGAAGGGAAAAGGAGGAGAAAAACTAATGGAGGAAATTATCACTGAAAATTTCCCAACTCGTATGAAAGACTTAAAATTACAGATCCAAGAAGTACAGCGTACCCCAAAGAGAATAGATCCAAATTGAAGTACTCCAAGACATTTACTGATCGGTATGTCAGAGGTCAAAGAGAAAGAGAGAATCTTGAAAGCAGCAAGAGAAAAGCAATCCATCACATACAAGGGAAGCCCAATAAGACCATGCATAGATGTCTCAGCAGAAACCATGGAGGCAAGAAGACAGTGGGATGATATATTTAAATTATTAAAAGAGAAAAACTGCCAACCAAGAATTCTATATCCAGCAAAATTGTCCTTCAAAAATGAGGGAGAAATTAAAACATTTTCAGACAAAAAAAATCACTGAGAGAATTTGTGACCAAGAGACCAGCTCTGCAAGAAATACTAAAAGGAGCACTAGAGACAGATATGAAGACAAAAGAGAGAGGAGTGGAGAAGAGTGTAGAAAGGAAGACTATGACTAAAGGTAAAAAGAAGGAAAATTAGATCTGACATATAAAATCCAGAAGGCAAAATAGTAGAAGAAAGTACTACCCGTGCAGTAATAACACTAAATGTTAATGGATTAAACTCCCCAGTCAAAAGACATAGATTGGTAGAATGGATTAAAAAACAGGACTCATCTATATGTTATCTCTACTCAAAGGACATGAGTGCAAGGACACAAATGGACATTTGCACACCAATGTTTATAGCAGCATTATTTACAATTTCCAAGAGATGGAAACAGCCAAAATGTTCATCAATGGACGGGTGGCTAAACAAACTGTGGCATATACATATGACGGAATATTATGTAGCTGTAAAACAGAATAAAGTTATGAAGTATGTAACAACATGGATAGGCCTTAAGGACATTATGCTGAGTGAGATTTGCCAAAAACAAAAGGACAACTACTGTATGGTCTCACTGATATGAACTGACATTAGTGAACAAACTTGGAATATTTCGTTGGTGACAGAGACAATCAGGAGATAGAAATAGGGTAAGATATTGGGTAATTGGAGCTGAAGGGATACAGACTGTGCAACAGGACTGAATATAAAAACTCAGAAATGGATAGCACAGTACTACCTAACTGTAATACAATTATGTTAAAACACTGAATGAAGCTGAATGTGAGAATGATAGAAGGAGGAGGGCTGGAGGCATAAATGAAATCACAAAGAAAAATAGACGATAAAGATTGAGGTGGTATAATTAGGAATGCCTAGAGTGTATAATGATAGTAACTAAATGTAAAAATTTTAAAAATGCTTTTGCATGAGGAAGAACAAAGGAATATCATTACTGCAGGGTGCCGAAAAATGATGGTAATTAATATTTAAAATTTCAACTTATGTGTGAGACTAAAGCAAAAAATGTTTATTTGTTACAAAATTTATATTTTGACTAGAGCATTTCCTAATATAACTCATGTAGATAGTTTGATTGAATGTCATAAGTACTTGGAATTCAGGTAGGACATGAGATTTTGTTGGTTTGTCCAGAGTGATGCCCCGATGAATCCCAGAGTGATGTGATCAGTGACTGGAAAAGTATTTGCAAGCCCCCTTCAGGGAATGGTGAGAGCAAGGAGAAATTCAACTTCCCCAAGTTGAATTCTTGATATTCTCACAAGCAGTGTGGACAACCAAAGCTATAGGCTGAGCCCCCAGTCTTGGGGGTTGTTCATATGAAACTTAACCCCACAAAGGATTTCTCAAGCCTACTTAAAATTAGGCCTAAGAGTCACCCCCAAGAGAACCTCTTTTGTTGCCCAGATATGGCCTCTCTCCAGCCAACACAACAAGCAAACTCACCACCCTCCCTCTGTCTATGTGGGACATGACTCCCAGGGGTGTGGACCTTCCTGACAACGTGGGACAGAAATCCTAGAATGAGCTGAGACTCAGCATCAAGGGATTGAGAAAACCTTCTTGACCAAAAGGGGGAAGAGTGAAAGGAGACAAAGTATCAATGGCTGAGAGATTCCAAAGAGAGTGGAGAGGCTATCCTGGAGGTTATTCTTATGCATCAAGTAGATATCACCTTGTTATTCAAGATGTAATGGAGAGGCTGGAGGGAAGTGCCTGAAAATGTGGAGCTGTGTGCCAGCAGCCATGTTTCTTGATGATGATTGTATTATGATATAACTTTCACAATGTGACTGCGTGATTGTGAAAACCTTGTGTCTGATGCTCCTTTTATCTACCTTGTCAACAGATGAGAGGAACATATGGAATAAAATTAAATAATAAGGGGAACAAATGTTAAAATAAATTTAGTTTGAAATGCTAGTGATCAATGAAAGGGAGGGGGAAGGGGTATGGTATGTATAATTTTTTTTTCTGTTTTCATTTTATTTCTTTTTATTTTATCCTTTATTTCTTTTTCTGAATTGATGCAAATGTTCTAAGAAATGATCATGATGATGAATAAGCAACTGTGATGATATTGTGAATTACTGATTATATATGTAGAACGGAATGATTACATATTAAGAATGTTTGTGTTTCTTTGTTGTCATATATATTTTTTTTAATTAATAAAAAAAATTTTTTTTAAAAAAAGAAGGCTTTCTCAATCCCATGATGTGAGGTCCTGGCTCAAACCTCAGAGTCATGTCCCATATTGCCAGGGAGATTTACACCCCTGGGAGTCATGTCCCACATAGTGGGGAGGGCATATGAGTTCACCTGCCAAGTTGGCTTACAGAGAAAGGCCACATCTGAGCAACAAAAGAGGTTCTCTGAAGGTAACTCTTAGGGATAATCATAAGTAGGATGAGCTTCTCCTTTGCAGGAATAAGTTCAATAGATGTGAGCCCCAGGATCAAGGGCTCAGCCTATTGAATTGGTTGTTCTCACTGCTTTCAAGAATATCAGGAATACCCCAATGGGGAAGTTTAATATTTCTCCCCTTTTCCCCAGGCCCCCAAGTGGACTTTGTAAATACTTTTTTATTCTCTGCCCAAATTACTCTGGGAGTATGGAGGCATCACACTAACCTGTACAAACTGATAAGATCTCTTGCCCTGTTCAAGATTCCATGTAATTATGGTGTTCAACCATAAACTGACCAATAAGTTAAATTACATAATACACTATTCAAAATATAGATTTTGCACCAAATAAACATTTCTTCCATTATTCTCATAAAGAAGTTAAAGTTTTAAAATATAGACTATGCCATCCTTTACACTGTATACTGCTTTACCTTAGTCCTGTCCAGATCAGCCTTATTCATATCTCTAGTCAAAGTCTGATCACTTTTTCAATGCTTTTAACAGTTGATGTATGGGGTAATACTAACTTTGATAACTTCAGAACTCTAACTCTGATTAAGTGTCACACAAATATCCAAAGGTTCAGGAAATGACCAGGTTATACACAAATAGCTCAGTATCTTAGAATTTAGAAATAACACTTACAACTCCAGAATAGATGTGACTGCTGTAGGAGCTTACAAACTAGGAACAATAGGCTATAACCTGATGCTCTCGACTTCAGTTATCCAGGTTTTCATATTAAAGTTAGTCCATGAGTGAGGCATGATAATATTTGTCTTTTGGTTACTACCATTTCATTCAACATACAGTCCTTAAGGTTTGTTCACTTGGTTGAATGCCTCACAACTTCATCCCTTCTTACGTCTGCTCAGGCTCAATAGTCCATTGCATGTATACACCATATTTTCTCCTTCCATCCCTCAGTTGTTGTACCCTTAGGCCACCTCCATCCAAGAACACTGCTGCCATAAACACCAGTGTGCAAACGTCCGCTCATGTCCCCACTCCCAGTTCCTTCAGGTATATATATACCTAGCAATGGGGTTGCAATTGCCTTCCAGAGCAGTTGCACCATTTTACATTCCCACCAAATAGTGGATAAGTGTACCTCTTTCTCCACATCCTCTCCAGCATTTGTTTTCTGTTTTTTTGATAATAGCTATTCTAGTGGGTATAAGATGATATATCATTGGGGTTTTCATTTGCATTTCCCTAATAGCCAGTGAAGTTGAGCATATTTTTATATGCCTGTTAGCCATTTGTATTTCCTCTTCTGAAAAATGTCTGTTAGTGTCTTTTCCCATTTTTTAATTGTATTGTCTTTTTGTTATTGGGTTTTAGAATCTGTTTATATATGCTGGATATTAAACCCGTATCTGATATGTGGTTTTCAAATATTGTCTTTCATTGTATAGGTTGCCTTTTTACTTTCCTGACAAAGTTCTTTGATTCACAAAAGTGTTTAAATTTGAAGAGTTCCCATTTATATATTTCTTTTTCATTGCTTGTGCTTTAGGTTAAAGGTCTGGGAGGTGGTTTCCTAGATTTATAAGATATTTAGCTACATTTTCTTTTAAAAGTTTATGGTCTTTGCAATAATGTTAAGGTCTTTGATCCATTTTGAGTTAGTTTTTGTTTTGGATATGAGATATGGATCCTCTTTCATTCTTTTGCATATGAACATGCAGTTCTCCAAACACCATTTATTGAAGTGGCCGCTCTGTTGGGTTGATTTGACCACCTTATCAAAGATCAATTATCCATAGATAAGAGGATCTACCTCTGAACATTAATTTGATTCCATTGGCCAGTATATCTATCTTTATGCCAGTACCATGCTGTTTTGACCATTGTAGCTTTGTAATATGTTTTGAAGTCAAGTAGTGTGAGAACTTCCACATCATTTTTCTTTCTGAAGATATTTTTAACTATTTGGGGCACACTGCCCTTTCAAATAAATTTGGCTATTGGTTTTTCTATTTCTGCGAAGTAAGTTATTGGGATTTTAGTTAGTATTACATTGAATCTATAAATCAATTTGGATAGAATTGACATCTTAACTATATTTAGTCTTCCAGTCCATGAACATGGTGTGCCTTCCCACTTATTTAGGTTTTTCCATGATTTCTTTTAGCAATTTCATATAGTTTTCTGTATATAGGGCTTTTATGTCCTTTAGTTAAGCTTATTCCTAAATATTAGACTCTTTTAGTTGCTATTGTAAATGGATTTTTTTTTTCTTTTATTACTTCCTCAGATTGCTCATTCTTAGTGTATAGTAAGACTACTAATTTTGGGGTGTTGATCTTGTACCCTACCACTTTGCTCTACTCATTTAATAGCTATAGTAGGTTTACTGTACATTTTATTGGATATTTGACATATAGTAACATGTCATCTGCAAGCAAACAGTGAGAGCTTTATTTTTTTCTAATTTGGATACCTTTTTTTTTTTTTCCTTGTCTAACTGTTCTGGCTAGAACTTCCAGCACAATGTTGAAGAATAGTGGTGACAGTGGGAATCCATGTCTTGCTCCTGATCTTAGAGGGAAATATTACATTCTTTCCCCATTGAGGATGATGTTAGCTGTGGGTTTTTCATATATTCCCTTTATCATGTTGAGGAAGTTCCCTTGTGTTCCTATCCTTTCAAGTGTTTCATCAAGAAAGAATGTTGAATTTTGTCAAATGCTTTTTCTGCATCAATCAAGATGATCATATGGTTTTTCCACTTTGACTAATTGACATGGTGTATTACATTAATTGATTTTGTTTTGTTGAACCAGCCTTACATACCTGGAATAAATCACATTTGGTAATGATGTATAATTCTTTTAACGTGCTGCTGAATTGCATGTATTTTGTTGAGGATTTTTGCATCTATATTCATTAAAAACGTTGGTCTGTAATTTTCTTTTCTTGTAGTATTGTTGTCTGGCTTTAGTATTAGGTTGATGTTGACTTTATAGAATGAGTTAGGTAGCTTTTTTTTCCTCCTCTTCAATTTTCTTGGACAATTTGAGCAGTATTGGTACTAATTCTTTCTTGAATGCTTGGTAGAATTCACATGTGAAGCCATCTGGTCCTGGATTTTTCTGTTTGGGGAGCTTCTTAATGACCGATTCAGTTTCCTCACTTTTGATTGGTTTGTTAAGGTTGTCTATTTCTCTCCCTACTAAGGGAACTACTCTGGGAGCATGCGGACCGAGCCCTATGGGTTATAACAGGTAATTCTACACGTCTGCCCAGCAAAACTTTATGGCCAGGTGACAGCATCCTACTCTGTGAATTAAAGTCACAGTCTTTACAATCTAGATGGTCAGGCCCATATATAGTCTTACTAACTACCCCTACGGCAGCAAAACTCTTGGGACATAGCACGTGGATCCATCTGTCTTGTCTTAAACTTTGCCCACCAACCTCATCAGACCGGTGGAAGCCCACCACGCTATCCCCCACCCGAATTCGCCTCACACACCATCATGGGCTCCCACACAATTCTTCTCCTCACTCTTCTCCTCTTCATCATCCCTAAGTCCCACCGACCCGACACGCAAGTGTATGCCTGGAAATTCACCATAAAAGAAATCTGGGTCCCAGGATCCACAGAACACTCTCAAATTATTGCCCAAGCTACTTGTCCAGTAGAAGGGTGTCAAAAGCCTATTTCCATTATCATTGATCAGGGTAAAAGCCGCCTCTATCCGGGAACAAAGAACGCACCTGCGCTATGCTTCCTTTATAAGCAGCAACATGGCTACTGCCGCAGGTGGCCGTAAACATATGGAGGGTGTCCTTACTATTCCTGCAGAATAACCATACCCTGGGCAGATAACAAATGCTATCGGGGTAGCCAGTTCGGGGGGCCTGTACTGCTGCCAAACCCGATTGCTCACTAACCCGTCACCCCAACCGATCCCTGGAATTAAGAATAGCAGATCCATGGAATCCCAGATGGGAAAAGGGCGAAGCGGCAGTGGTCTATAAAGATCTCAGGTGGTTCTACCCACAGGGAAAATGGCTCATAGTCCGAAGCAATTGCCCTATAACTGCCGAGCCCGTTGCCGAGCATGCAAACTGCATGCAGCCAATCAAAGATGTAATCCAGCAAGGCGAAACCCAGGTCCAACAGATCTTGTAATCTGCAAAACCCCAAAACCCCTTCACCTGGAAAAATTTTTTGCACTTAATTACAAGTGTACTCAATACCACTCACATTTTTAATGCCTCTACCTGCTTCATTTGCACCTCCCTTGAAAAGCCTCTCTGGGCAGCTGCCCCGTTACCAGAAGTCCTTAATACTATCATGCAGAATGGGCACAACCAGCAATTTCACTCTTTTCAAGTCCCTCTGCTCAAAAGCCACCTTTCTAGCTTCAGCATTTGTTATGTTGCAGCACAATCAAACTTCACATGTAACACAACTATCATGGTAGAAAAGACACTCCATGTGGAAATACACTTCTTCTGGTGCAATGGGACCCTTACAAAAACCATAAACTCCTCCTCTCCCCTACCCTGCATCCCAGCAACTCTAGTTCCCCAGCTAAACCTCTATGGGGAAGCTGAGCTTTGTCTCTTCTCCCTGATCCTCGTAGCAGGTGGGCAATTTTTCTACCTGTACTTGTAGGATTGTCTCTTGCTTCTGCAGCTGCTGCCGCAGGTGTAAAAGGGGGCACATTAGGCCATAGCTTGACGGCCATGGCAGACTTGAGGACAAACTGAATGCAGCCATTGCTGCCTCAAAGGCGTCCCTCACCTCCCTTCAAAGGCAAATCACCTCCTTGGTTCAGGTAACCCTACAAAACCGAATAGCACTTGACCTTTTAACAGCCAAAAAAGGTGGCACTTGTTTATTTCTGCAGGAACAATGCTGTTACTACATCAATGAAAGTGGCTTAGTAGAAGAAAACCTCAATGTCCTGACGAAACTGCAAAAAGACCTTAAAGAAAAGCAGGCTGTTGTCCAATAATCCTCCTGGTGGAACTCCCCTGTCCTGACATGGCTAACCCCAATACTCACCCCATTTTTAGTTATCTGCCTACTGTTAATGCTTGCTCCTTTTGTTTTAAGGTTCCTACAAGAGTGTCTCAAGGAGCTCTCTCGGGTGACAGTCAATCAGATGCTGCTACACCCCTACGCCCCCCTTCCAGTCGAAGCACCAGCCAGCTAAAACCCCCTACCCAACAATGCCCCCACCCAGCAAGAAGTAGCCAGAAAGACTCCTACACCCTATTATATCAAAAAGGCTGGAATGTAAGACCTGGCCCGGCAGCCTCTGGCTGGAAGGCCCCCACCCGAACTAAAACCGTGAACATCCGGGCATACAGCTGTTCAAACTCAGCCAATCAGGACCTGCCCTGACAAAGGACCCCCCTCCCACACTGCACACGGCCCACAGCTATGCCTCCGGCCCTAAAGCACACAAAACTCCTAACCTACCACAGGAGGCCCCCTAGGCATCGTCAGCACCCCCACTAGCTAGCCTATATCTAACCCCGCCGCTCCTAGGGGGGTGCAACTTCCCTGGCCCGCATCCTAAGCACCCGGACCCAGGAACCTCACCCCGGGACAATAAAATTTTAAACTCGGACTCAGTTTCTCTGATTTCTCAGTCGGCTACCGTCTAAAACCTGACACCTACAATTTTTTTATGGTGATCGACTTTGTTCTCTATCTGTTCCTTGATATTCAGTTAAACTTATTCTGTAGGCCTAGCATAGGTTCTGTTTAACTGATCAGAATTTTTCAGCCCTTGTTTTTCTGGTTCTTGCCCTGCCTATATGGAACCTTTTTTTTAAGAAAGGTCTCCTCAGCTATGATCGACCATTGTCAGATTTTCCCAGACCTGTACTTGTAGGATTGTCTCTTGCTTCTGCAGCTGCTGCCGCAGGTGTAAAAGGGGGCACATTAGGCCATAGCTTGACGGCCATGGCAGACTTGAGGACAAACTGAATGCAGCCATTGCTGCCTCAAAGGCGTCCCTCACCTCCCTTCAAAGGCAAATCACCTCCTTGGTTCAGGTAACCCTACAAAACCGAATAGCACTTGACCTTTTAACAGCCAAAAAAGGCGGCACTTGTTTATTTCTGCAGGAACAATGCTGTTACTACATCAATGAAAGTGGCTTAGTAGAAGAAAACCTCAATGTCCTGACGAAACTGCAAAAAGACCTTAAAGAAAAGCAGGCTGTTGTCCAATAATCCTCCTGGTGGAACTCCCCTGTCCCCACATCCCAGAAGAAGAGAATAGTCAGTATTAAGTTCCCTGAAGGTGAGACCCAGCAGGTTGTCAGACTTTCCTATAAAGCTTCTAGACTGTGTTTTTCCTATTCTGCCCAGCACGTGGCTCTTGTCTGCCTACAGGTTCCCACTAGTGTAAGGCGATGCAGTGCCTCTGATTTCAGCAGCCTGTCCCTGCCAGTGGTGTGCTTGAGACTGAGGTTGAGGTGGGGGGTGGGCTTAGGTTGCTTCTGTTTTGTAGCCCCTGGGGCCTGAATACTGAAGGATGGCTGCCAGTTGAGCTGGGCTCCACCCTCCTTTTTTGGTGAAGTTCCATCTGTTACAGAATTGTCCCCATTCACCTATTTACTTTGCCTCTCAGACATGGTTATATTCTACCCTTTCCTGCCTGAGTGCCCCAAGTCCTATGTAATGAGCTGTTAAAAAGTAAAAAAAAAAAAAGAGAGAGAGAGAGAGAAAAGCCTTTTCAGAGCCAGACACCAGCCCCCCAGGTTTGCCAGTCAAGAGCTGGAACAGGTATACTTCTCTATGTTTTCCCAGGTTCTATATGCCTCCTTTTCTTGGGGTCTAGCCCTTTTCCAGTAGTATTTTGTGCTGTCCAATTCAAAAAACCTCTTTTTTTTTTCTGTCAGACCCATCCTTTTTCTGCCAGACAAAAGCTCCAGATTCCTTTAGTGTATACTCAGGTTTATCTGTGCTTGGGGCCTATTTTCAGCAGTACAATTTTTTTTTTTTTTTTTACTAATTCTTCAGTTGGTGCTTAATTGAGATAACTTCCTTGCTACTAGTAAAGTCTGCTTCCTTTTCCCTTGGGGAACCAGCCTGCTGTGCCTGTGAGGGAGGGGCGCCGGCCCCTGTGGCTTCAGGGACTTACAGTTCTGTGTGGGATCTCAGCCAGTCCACCCATACTAGACTGGTGCACGCTGTGTGTCTGGTCACTGATGTCCCCTCAACAGTTGTTCCAGACAGCTCCTGGCTATTTACTAGCTTCTCTAGAGGACAAACTAAATTTGTCCCCCTCACAGGTAAGCTTATACAGTATTTTCTAACCAGCACAGTTTGCTTATATAATGTTTTATCAGGTTAAAAATAAAAATATTAACAATTCTGCACATTTTGCAATCCTGTTTTGCTTCCCTTAATTTTTTAAAAGCTGGAATGGGGTGGGGAAGGTAAGTGGCTCAGACCGCCCTCTTTACAGAGGTCCTTACAAAGGAAGGTGTGGCCTGCATTCTGCTCTCCTCCCTTCTGGTGTCTCCTCACACAACTATTGGCTTACAGGGCTGCAGCTGTAGTACTATGGAAATGCTTTTCCTCAGTCATAAAAACATGGCCTTTTAGGGCTGAAAGAGCTTTAACTCTATTACTTTAAACTTTAAAAAGCAGTCCAGCTACATCCCAACACACACATATATACATACACACACACCACCATCACCAACGTTAGAGGTGAGAAAATCAAGGCCAATTGGCCTGTTCTCTAAAGCCTCATGGGAAGTATACGTTACCCAGTCTGGAGCGCAGTATTTATGCCAGCGTTCTCTGTATCACACCACACCAGACACGAAGAGTAAGTGCCTAGACCCTGGGAGTCCCAGCAAGGTTCCCTTTCTTGTCCTTCTCTTATCTAACCATGACCTGAGTCCTGATACCAGGGCAAAGGAATGACTACTAAGCAGGAAAATACACTCCATGGAATGTGGAAACTTGCCCTTAGAAAGATATTCTAATGAATCTTTGGTGACAATGAAATGGACTGTTAGTGTCATAATTTAGAACTAATTTAGATTCTTCTGCAAACTAGCCTGAAAACAAAATATCATTGGTGGCATCATTTCTATGGCTCTCAGATCCAAACTCCTTGCAAATCTACTTTTGTATCACAACGTATTTCTATAACTGGAGGCTGCCTGTTCTGGAAATTTACCAATAGTGCTGCCAGAGTATAATCTGAAGTGAACAGAAATAAGAAGTGTATTTTTTTAAGTTGCTGTTCTAGTTTGCAAGCTGCCGTAACGCAGTATACCAGAAACAGAACAGCTTTTAAAAGGGGTTATTAAGGTGCATGTTTAAGGGCCATGAAAATGTCCAAATTAAAGCAAGACTATAAAAATGTTCAACCTAAGGCATTTAGGGAAAGATACCTTGGTTTAAGAAGGCCGATGACATTCAGAGTTTCTCTCTCAGCTGGAAAGGCACATGGTGACACTGCTAGCTTTCTCTTCAATGGCTTCCCAGGGGCTCTGTCCATCATGTTGGCTCTGTCAGTTCTGGTGGCTCTAAAGCTTTTTCCAAAATGGCTCCCTCTTAAAGGACTCCAGTAAGCAACCCCACCTTGAATGGGTGGAGACACATCTACATGGAAACCATCTATCAAAAGTTACCACCCACAGTTGGGTGGGCTACATCTCCATAGGAACAATCAAAAACATTCCACCCAGCAATAGTGAATGAGGATTAAAGGACATGGCTTTTCTGGGGTCCACAACAGACTCAAACTGGCACAGAAACTAAGAAAAAGTTGTATATTTCTTAATAGATAACATCATACCCCAGATATTTCTGATTTATTCTTTATAATGGATATCTATTGGTTAGTCTTTTCAGCAATATTCCCTACCCGTCCATTTCTATAGGGAATAATAGATGGAGGAGATTCAGGAAATTAGGACTTGGCTCTATTCCTTACATCATAGTGTTTAGACAGCCTCCTGTTTTATTCCTTTTGTAGAGCTGATGCTACTTAGGAATAAGGCAGATATTTTTCTAGGACCGTATTCACTTAAAATATTCTGAAGCAATTTTCCCATAAATTATGGAAGTGTCCCACAAATTCCAATATCTCCCAAATTACTTCCTATACTTGGTATTATTACAAAATTGCAAATGTGTCCTGAGTTCTGTTTTCTTTTTCTAGAAAATATGACCACCAATAATGTAGGGAGACAGCTTATATCTATTGAAGAAGTCATTTGCTAGAATCACATTTTTCATGTTTTTTTTTTTTTTTTTTTTTAACGTGGGCAGTTACCGGGAGTCGAAGCCAGGTATCTGGCATAGCAGACAAGAACTCTGCCACCGAACCACCATTGCCCGCCTTTTTCATGTATTTTTAATCAAAGTTATTTTAAGGAGCTTATGAGCTCCCAAATATTTTTACATAGCTGTTCTTAGGTTAATACAATGCACACCAAAAAACTATAGAGTGTGTTGGGACAGAACCGTTTGTGGGTTTTTGTTACATGCCAAGTGTCACCATAAGAAGCCACATTCATCATTCATGTTGGAAGAAAATCCAAAATTAATGAGCATTTTTTTCTACATCCATTACTCAAAAGGTTTCCAAACTAAGAAAAGGTTGTGTTCCAAAACTACATTTGTAAGGTACCTATACAAAGACAGATGTAATAATGTAGGGAATTTTTATTTCTTGAGGTTGCTTATATCCAAATTGCCCAGGAGGAAAGACCCACACTTGCTTGGTAAATGCTTTAGTTTCCCTGGTGGTGGAGGTTGGGCACCTGGGCTGGACTATGAATTGGCACCCCGGATTCTGAGAATACAGTAGAGCAATTGCGTATGTGAAAGAAAAGAAATACTTTTTCTTTTGAAAGAGAGGAAAGGAAGGCATCAGCAGGGGGGCTGAGAGATATCCAAGGGAAGAAAAGAAGAAGAAAGGAACTCTGGCCACATGAGAGAGAGAGAGAGAAAGGAGACCAGAAGGAAGAAAGATGTCTCAAGAGGATTTATTTGCCTTGCAGTACATAAACTTAAACTATCTTCTTAGTTTGTCTTGTGAAATTGTCAGTCTGTTCTACATTGTTCACTTGTACTTGTTAGCAATAAATTTATTTGGGGTTGCTAGAAAGAAAAAATGAGGGGAGCATTATCTGGATTTCATGATAGTTGGTTATTGGGGAAGCCTATAGGGTCCATTTAAACCATTAAGATCAGAGCCAGCAGACGGATTTCAAATACACAAATCAAGTCTGTCCTCATTTCTATGACCAAATATGGATGTCAGAAGCAATTTCTGCACATCTCATTAGTTGTACAGAAAGAGTAAAGGGGTAAACCAAATTCTTAATCCCATGTAAACTAATTCTTATTCCCATTTCAATTCACTCAGAACAGGTGGAGCCAGGATAGGTAGGAGTGACAGAACAAATGGGATTCTTGGTCATTTGTTGTACGTGTAATTGTTTCCTAGTTGTTATACTCCCTATGAATTATTAAAAAACCTACAAGAACAGAGACTGTGGTACATGTGAACAGAGACTGTGGTACACCATGTGGGCATGGGTGAGTATGTGGTTTAATTTTACCTACTCTTTAGGGGTGGTTGGTTAATATTTCAAGGACACTAATTAGGGCTAACATTCCAGGGATAGTTAGCAGTTGAAAGACTGTAATGGAGAACCTACTTCAGAAGAATACCACTTTTAATTCCAATCAATACTAGAAAATTTATTAATTAGCATGCTGTCTGCTACAAATGATTTTTCTTCAGGGAAATGAACATGTTCAAGATATGTCTGTTGTCTAAAAGTAATCCATGGGAAGTCTCACACTTATATGAATAGGGTTTAAAAATCTAGTAAGCCTTAAACTTACAACTTCTGTCTTAAAAAAAAAGTTTTTTTCTATGAGCCTAATAGCATACTTTCTTCAGAATAGAACCTCATTTTAAGATTCTAACCCGTTCTGTTCAATCTTTGTCACCTGATTCTTACCCGAAATTTAAATCAATCCTGCCATTAGAAAATTGTCAATTCTCTCTTGTATGTTTGTTGAAGACTTTGAAAGAACACAGGGGCTGACACACAGTGATATTTCAGATCAACTTGTATGATTTTGAGAGAAAGAGCTCCTTGTTAACAAATGTTTGCATGAATGGCAAAATTCGATCAGGAATCAAGGTTAAAAGGAAAGAGACCTACAGCCTTCACTCTTAGCTATAGGGAGATACCAGAGGAGTCAGCCCTGTTAACTATCTAGAGGAAAGTAATCACGGTAAAGGGAAGTGAAAGTAGAAAGGCACAGAGGAAAAGAAAGAGTGCCATCAGAAGACAGAAAACAGGAATGTATTTAAAGCAAAGTGGAGAGTTATGAAGGATGGGCAGTCAGATGAGTAGGAACAGCCAGGCCAAGGTGGCCTGATCACCCAAGGTGGGAAGTTTAACCTATTTCTAAGGATTTTGGGACACCCCATTGGAACAAACTCATTTGTAAGTTGAATACTATCAATACCATGGATTGCAGACATTAATGCCTAAAGTGGCCAAGCGGGTTACACAAATGGATGAAGCAGATGTACTATAAAAAACAGTAAGTCAAACTCAATAATAAATATCAACTGACACTAGACTTGAGGGTTTGAGCTACAGCAATGAATGGTGGGGACTTTGGCAAATGAAGGGCGCATACTTTATTCTGTGTGCACACATGTTGGGTCTGGGAGGGACAGACAGCCATAGCTCAGACACAGGTGATTGTTGTCATGCAGGGATATGAATAAAATGTTGCCATGTCCTCTTATTTCCAGGAAAAGTCATACAGCTGAACCTTTCTGTTGCATCTAATATTAAATGATTAGATTAAATGACAGCTAATTAAAAAATATTATATGGGAAAAACATATCTTGTCAATTCTTAGATGGGGCTCATGAACTTCCATGGATGACCTCTGACGTATTTAGTGAATGTTTAATTTTCTGTATATATGAAATCTCTCTTATCTTTCTTGTATCTTGAGCTTAATTATTCCTAGTTTACAGGTTAAAAAAAAAAAAGACTCAGACCAATCCCAACATTTTTCATCCTACAATCCAAAAGTCCTTTCAATAAGAATTTATTGAGACCCCACTATATTTTAGGTGGTTGAAATCTGTAAATGCACAAAAAAACACAAAGATATTTCTCCCTGTTCACTTTATAAAACCCTGAGAGGTCACTTATATTTAAGAGATAAATGGGAATAGTGAGAAATGAGAAGATTGCAAAGGAGATCGGGAGTGAAAAGGTGGAGGAAACAAACAATAAATGTGAAAAGTAACAGAATTATATAGTATTGTAGAAGGTTACCAGGCCATGGAGAAAAGTAAAAAATAGAACCAGGTCAGGAGTATAAGGAGGGCTGATGGGGATTTCCACACACACCCCAAATTCTAGTCTGTGGCAGCCCAGGGCCCAGGCACCCTCCTAAACAGCCAGTAACAAACCTGTTTTAGCCAGGGACAAAGGTCAAGAAAGTAAATCATCTTCCTGAAGGGAGAAGGACATAAACACAGATGTAAAACTAGCATTGATTATATCTTAGTCATAAATGCTAATCTTAGTAAGGCATTTTAGGCCCCTTTAACGATTATACTAAAGACCTGATGTGCTCGCACTATATGGAATGTCTTTGTTCTAAAGTCACATATTACCACTACCCCCCTCTTTGCACACGCACGCACACACACACACACACACACACACACACACACACTCCTATTCCTCATGGAGCACTAAATCTCTGGACTGGCCACCCCTAGAGAAACTCTCCTTTTATAAACTCCAATAAATCTATGTCTACTTCTAAGTCTGGTGTGTTTTTCGGTCTCACAGCATCACCAGCCCGTGTGTGCTCTGCACAGACTCCATCAGGGCCTCGACAGTTGGCCAGCCAGCCGGGAGAACAAGATGTGACCAGCAGCAGAAGGCTGTCCAGGGAAGGGACATTGGTAGGGGAAATCCAGGGTTGGCTGGCATCATCCTTGTGAGGAGGGGTGGCTGCCCACCTGGATGGATGGCCACTGCGGCAAGAATATGGGCCACCCTAAAAACTCTGGCGGGGTTGCAAACTGCCTTGCAACAGTCAGCAGGACAACCAAATCTTAGCAAAAGGAAAAGAGGAAATCAAGTAGCAATAGCCATAGCCTGGCCCCTTTTTGCAGAACAGGTAGCAAAAACAAGAGTCCTTTATCTAGAGGAAGAATTAGAGGGGTGTACACAGCTTGCTCGAGTGAGCATGAAAAATGCCTAAACTGAGTGCTTGCACCATGTGGATGATTAGTTGACATGCTCAAGCCATTGGGTGAAAATTATTCCAATTTTGAGTCTGAAAAATACTAACAATTCAGGAGGGGACCCAACAGCTTGGTATCCCATAGATTCTTCCTCTGAGGATGAAGGAGATGAAAAGGTAGAAGTATTGGAAACAGAGAAAGAGGAGCCCCCACCCCCAGCAAGCTATGGCAAAAATAAAATAACAGTGCAAGAACTACCTGACAGGGTAGACCCTCAGAATTTACAACCCTCTGAGTGGAAACTCCACGTTACCATGGGAGATTATACTGCTGCTCAGTTAGGTGATCTTGGGCAGTATTATAAGCAGAAGCCTCCTATTCCTCATGGTGCACTAAACCTCCAGTTTGGCCACTGCCAGAGAACCTCTCCTGTTCATAAGTTCCATAAATCTATGTTTACTTCTGGGCCTGTTTTTTTTGGTCTTGCGGTAGCACCAGCCCCTTCTCTGCACAAATTCGACCTGGGCCAGACAGAGTTTCAAGGATCTGCCTCTGCCCTCAATCTAGAACTTCAAACTATCCTTCTCTCTATTGCCCTCTTCCCTTCAGTTTATAAAACATTTGCAAGTATCCCTATCTTAAAAGCAAGAAAACAAATATCTCCTTTAACCTTGTATGTTACTCTTGCTAGTATGCCTATCCTTTAATAAAGTAGTTAATGGTCCTGACTCTTTCTCACCTCCTGTTTACTTATGATACTACTCCAATTTGATTTCCACCCCAATCTCTACCAAAACTATTGCTTGGCCTAATCCAACCGGCATTTCTTACACTTTACTCTTACTTCACCATTCCTCAGCCTTTGCCAATGGTAAATGTTCTCTCTTTCTTAAGGATTGAAGTTACCTTGGTTTCTGAGCTATAACTTTTCAGGTGGTCCCCATCCTACATTTAGTTACTTCTCTGTCTAGTGTCCTTTGCATTCTTTATTTCCCTGCTTTTCCTACTTGCCCCTTAAATATAAGTATCTGTCCAGGGCAACTTCTTTAAGGTTGGAAAGAGTCCTCCACCAAAAGTCAATATGTCGGAATCTTCTTTCACCTCTTTTAATCCTGATCTTGGCTCACTGTTTTGAGTGTTTCTGGGAAAGAAAGACAGAACGTGTAGATAGTTTCCTCTGCCCTGGGAAGCAGGTGGTCTATTTTTCTTTTTGAACTTTAAGGTTTTTACTTTATAAATAACAGTTTTTATCCCTAGGTATCTGTGAAGACTGTGCATCTGTGAATGGAGAATTTGGATTCTAAAATGTAGGTTAGAATTTTACATGTTTTGAGAAACTTACTAGTTATCATCTGATAGCATTTGATTTTCAAAACTGGAATGTTCCCTAAATCTATCCTTAGGAAAGTTAATATTATGTTGTCATTACTTGAAGCTTATACTTGAACATCTTCATCCATCCAGTCTAAACTAGCTGTTCAAATAAGATTTTGTTTAGTTGGTTAAATGTTGAACTTAGCATTTAAAGAAACAGAGTTTAGCTAGTTCTCAGAGGTTTCAAATGTTCTTCCCAGAGAGAGCAAAAATTAATTCTCATCTGATTTTCATCTGTTATAAATAGTAAATGTCACCCAACTTATTATTTGTTTAAGGTTGGAAAAAGGTTTTTCCTCAATAAACTGCCCACAGCCATATTTTAAGAATGCTTATCGGACTACGGAGCTTCATATCTGCCCCCTCCCTCTCACAGGTGTGTATGCACACACAAATGGATAGCTTGAAAGAATTGTTTAACAGTAATTTGATATAACATCAGGTGGCAAAATGAATTTTGACTTTGGTTTCAAACTGTTACCCAATCAGAATTAGCATTCTTTTTTTTTTTTTTAAACTTTTATTTATTTATTTATTTATTTATTTTATTTATTTTTTTTTACATGGGCAGGCACCAGGAATCAAACCCGGGTCCTCTGGCATGGCAGGCAAGCATTCTTGCCGCTGAGCCACCGTGGCCCGCCCGCATTCATTTTTATACAAAGTATTTGTATATGTAGGTTTGCTAAGTCTCCAAACAAAATGTCCAAACAAAATGTATAATGCGTAAATAAAGGAAAATGAATCCACTTCTTCTTGAGAGACTAAATATTTATATTTGAAATGATTTTCTTTGGTCTAGGCTTTCAGATGAAAACCATACTGAAATGTATAACTTATATGAATATGTGAGTAGCAAGAGAGAACATGTTATAAGCATACAAAATAGAGTATTTCTAAATAAATATTAATTACTTAAAAGAGTTCTGCCATTGGAAGATAATGGCTGGGGACAGAATAAAACTGAAGAGACTTATTTACCTAGAAAACAAAAGTTTAAACTATAATTTTCATAAATTGATATGTACTATTGTTTTTTTATTAGTAAATATGGAATATGACTAAAACAGAATACTACCAAATTAATAAACAATACAGTGACGGTTAGTGTGGTTGAGGGAAATTTTCATCTGGTCATCCACAATTTTATACTTTGAGTATTTTTGACTGCTTTAAATAATACTTACTTTGTGCTTTGTAATGAAAGTGAGATAATACCTATTTAAACCTACTTCCATTTATAAAAAGTGAAATAGAGAAATGTAAGGCAAAATGTGCAAGACACAGTCAAGTATGTTTATTGAAGAAATACATGAAATATATTTATCTCAAAGTTAGGAAAATTTAAAGATTATCTGGAGAAGGGCTAGATTTTCCAAACTGAACATATGTACTAGCAAAGCATGCTCACACTTGGAACTATCTGAGATACCAGTACCAGTTGTGGTAGTTTGGCCAGTTAGAACAACAGGTGAGATTCAATGTCTTTCTCCTACAACCCTTTACAAGGCCTGCAGCTGAACACTGGTGGGCTTTAAGGGGTTGGCTTTCTATCTAACACAACTTCAAATCAGAAGTAACAGTTGATATTCTTTTCAGTGGCAGTTAAACTGTTCTTGGACTGAGATAATCTAAACAGCTGGTATCTATTTCAAATTTTCTAGCTCAAGCTGGACATGCCGTTGGAAAAAAATTCTTGTTCAGAACTAGATTTTTCACTATATTTATAGAATTCAGTTTACAAAACCAAGACATAAGATAGCTGTCCTGCACAAGGCCATTTTGACCTGTGTTGTCTAGATAGAAGAAATTCGAGCCATGTATTCATCCTTTTGTTTCAGTATCTGAGATTGCAGCACTCTATTAAAAAAGCCTAGAGGTCTAGACCCTATTGGGATTTTGCTCAGATTGTGTAATTGATTTGAATATGGAATTTTGCATGCACCAAGGAATGGTTATGATTCACTTAGGTCGAGCATGTTTTTTGCATGCTTGGTACTAATAATGCTATTAGCAAATGTGTTTGTCTTAATCTTGATCATAATAAGCCAAATATGTAGTGTTGGAGAAGCCATAAAATATCGCTCACCTGGCTGCAGTGGCTGATGCAAGCCAACAATGATGACCAATCCCAGAAATCTGCCCTCCGCCCTAGCAACAATGGCCACCAATCCCCATCTGACACGTGTTCCTGCATGCTCACAGCCTATATAAGCCTGTGCACTTCTTCAATAAAGCGAACGTCTTCCACTCACTCCTGAGAATTGTTTCCTGAGTCATGTGCTGTGTGCTCTGTGTCTTTGTGACTGACTCAGTACGGCTACTTACCCCCAGCCATCAGCTAACCAGCCATCAGCAACCCCACAATGTAGCTCTCAGGAAAAAAACACAAGACAAATATTCTATATAGTTGCAAAATGCAACTTCCCAGAGCAGGAGGAATTTAGTGATAAGAAAAATGTTCTTCCCTCAGTAAGCCTCTCTGATTGCCAACCTCTGCCTAAGCAGGGAAATCAGGGGCATATCAGTCCATGTCTCCATCACCTTGATTGCTACCCACGAACTCTGATAACCCAGCAGGAAGATAGAGTCAACATAAGATGCTGCTATGGATGAATATCAACAGCGTTCCCCAAACTTCCTCAAATAGTGGTCGTAGTTTAGCATCAGTTTAGAAGTCTCTTAAAACTTAATTGTGGATTGGAAAATGTCTACAGCAAAAGTCCCAAATGTGAGAAGTATCTGTTTTTTTTTTAATTAAAAAAAATTAACAACATTTAGAAATTGTTCCATTCTACATATACAATCAGTAATTCTTAACATCATCACATAGATGTGTATGATCATCATTTCTTAGTACATTTGCATCGATTTAGGAAAAGAACTAGCAAAACAAAAGAAAAAGATATAGAATGATAATATAGAGAAAAAATAAAAATAATAATAAAAATAAAAAATAGAAAAAATATATAAAAAAGAAAAAAAAAGGAAAAAGAAAAAAAAACAAAAAACCCAAACAAACAAAAAAAACCATACCTCAGATGCAGCTTCATTCAGTGTTTTAACATAATTACATTACAATTAGGTAGTATTGTGCTGTCCATTTTTGAGTTTTTGTATCTAGTCCTGTTGCACAGTCTGTATTTCTTCAGCTCCAGTTACCCATTATCTTACCCTGTTTCTAACTCCTGATGGTCTCTGTTACCAATGACATATTCCAAGTTTATTCTCGAATGTCGGTTCACATCAGGGGGACCATACAGTATTTGTCTTTTAGTTTTTGGCTAGACTCACTCAGCATAATGTTCTCTAGGTCCATCCATGTTATTACATGCTTCATAAGTTTATCCTGTCTTAAAGCTGCATAATATTCCACTGTATGTATATACCACAGTTTGTTTAGCCACTCGTCTGTTGATGGACATTTTGGCTGTTTCCATCTCTTTGCAATTGTAAATCATGCTGCTATAAACATTGGTGTGCAAATGTCCGTTTGTGTCTTTGCCCTTAAGTCCTTTGAGTAGATGCCTAGCAATGGTATTGCTGGGTCGTAAGGCAATTCTATATTCAGCTTTTTGAGGAACCGCCAACTGCCTTCCACAGTGGTTGCACCATTTGACATTCCCACCAACAGTGAATAAGTGTGCCTCTTTCTCCGCATCCTCTCCAGCACTTGTCATTTTCTGTTTTGTTGATAATGGCCATTCTGGTGGGTGTGAGATGATATCTCATTGTGGTTTTGATTTGCATTTCTCTAATGGCCAGGGACATTGAGCATCTCTTCATGTGCCTTTTGGCCATTTGTATTTCCTCTTCTGAGAGGTGTCTGTTCAAGTCTTTTTCCCATTTTGTAATTGGGTTGGCTGTCTTTTTGCTGTTGAGTTGAACAATCTCTTTATAAATTCTGGATACTAGACCTTTATCTGATATGTTGTTTCCAAATATTGTCTCCCATTGTGAAGGCTGTCTTTCTACTTTCTTGATGAAGTTCTTTGATGCACAAAAGTGTTTAATTTTGAGGAGCTCCCATTTATTTATTTATTTCTTCAGTGCTCTTGCTTTAGGTTTAAGGTCCATAAAACTGCCTCCAATTGTAAGATTCAGAAGATATCTCCCTACATTTTCCTCTAACTGTTTTATGGTCTTAGACCTAATGTTTAGATCTTTGATCCATTTTGAGTTAACTTTTGTATAGGGTGTGAGATACGGGTCCTCTTTCATTCTTTTGCATATGGATATCCAGTTCTCTAGGCACCATTTATTGAAGAGACTGCTCTGTCCCAGGTGAGTTGGCTTGACTGCCTTATCAAAGATCAAATGTCCATAGATGAGAGAGTCTATATCTGAGCACTCTATTCGATTCCATTGGTCAATATATCTATCTTTATGCCAGTACCATGCTGTTTTGACCACTGTGGCTTCATAATATGCCTTAAAGTCCGGCAGCGTGAGACCTCCAGCTTCGTTTTTTTCCTCAAGATACTTTTCGCAATTCGGGGCACCCTGCCCTTCCAGATAAATTTGCTTATTGGTTTTTCTATTTCTGAAAAGTAAGTTGTTGGGATTTTGATTGGTATTGCATTGAATCTGTAAATCAATTTAGGTAGGATTGACATCTTAACTATATTTAGTCTTCCAATCCATGAACACGGTATGCCCTTCCATCTATTTAGGTCTTCTGTGATTTCTTTTAACAGTTTCTTGTAGTTTTCTTTGTATAGGTTTTTTGTCTCTGTAGTAAAATTTATTCCTAGGTATTTTATTCTTTTAGTTGCAATTGTAAACGGAATTCGTTTCTTGATTTCCCCCTCAGCTTGTTCATTTCTAGTGTATGGAAATGCTATAGATTTTGAATGTTGATCTTGTAACCTGTTACTTTGCTGTACTCATTTATTAGCTCTAGTAGTTTTGTTGTGGATTTTTCCGGGTTTTCAATGTATAGTATCATATCGTCTGCAAACAGTGATAGTTTTAATTCTTCCTTTCCAATTTTGATGCCTTGTGTTTCTTTTTCGTGTCTAATTGCTCTGGCTAGAACCTCCAACACGATGTTGAATAATAGTGGTGGTAATGGACATCCTTGTCTTGTTCCTGATCTTAGGGGGAAAGTTTTCAATTTTTCCCTATTGAGGATGATATTAGCTGTGGGTTTTTCATATATTCCCTCTATCATTTTAAGGAAGTTCCCTTGTATTCCTATCCTTTGAAGTGTTTTCAACAGGAAAGGATGTTGAATCTTGTCAAATGCCTTCTCTGCATCAATTGAGATGATCATGTGATTTTTCTGCTTTGATTTGTTGATATGGTGTATTACATTAATTGATTTTCTTATGTTGAATCATCCTTGCATACCTGGGATGAATCCTACTTGGTCATGATGTATAATTCTTTTAATGTGTTGTTGGATTCGATTTGCTAGAATTTTGTTGAGGATTTTTGCATCTATATTCATTAGAGAGATTGGTCTGTAGTTTTCCTTTTTTGTAATATCTTTGCCTAGTTTTGGTATGAGGGTGATGTTGGCTTCATAGAATGAATTAGTTAGCTTTCCCTCCACTTCAATTTTTTTGAAGAGTTTGAGGAGAGTTGGTACTAATAATTTCTGGAATGTTTGATAGAATTCACATGTGAAGCCATCTGGTCCTGGACTTTTCTTTTTGGGAAGCTTTTGAGTGACTGATTCAATTTCTTTACTTGTGATTGGTTTGTTGAGGTCATCTATTTCTTCTTGAGTCAAAGTTGGTTGTTCATGCCTTTTGAGGAACTCGTCCATTTCATCTAAATTGTTGTATTTATTAGCGTAAAGTTGTTCATAGTATCCTGTTATTACCTCCTTTATTTCTGTGAGGTCAGTGGTTATGTCTCCTCTTTCATTTCTGATCTTATTTATTTGCATCCTCTCTCTTCTTCTTTTTGTCAATCTTGCTAAGGGCCCATCAATCTTATTAATTTTCTCATAGAACCAACTTCTGGTCTTATTGATTTTCTCTATTGTTTTCATGTTTTAAATTTCATTTATTTCTGCTCTAATCTTTGTTATTTCTTTCCTTTTGCTTGCTTTGGGGTTAGTTTGCTGTTCTTTCTCCAGTTCTTCCAAGTGGACAGTTAATTCCTGAATTTTTGCCTTTTCTTCTTTTCTGAAATAGGCATTTAGGGCAATAAATTTCCCTCTTAGCACTGCCTTTGCTGCGTCCCATAGGTTTGGTATGTTGTGTTTTCATTTTCATTCACCTCGAGATATTTACTAATTTCTCTTGCAATTTCTTCCTTGACCCACTCATTGTTTAAGAGAGTGTTGTTGAGCCTCCACGTATTTGTGAGTTTTCTGGCACTCTGCCTATTATTGATTTCCAACTTCATTCCTTTATGATCCGAGAAAGTGTTGTGTATGATTTCAATCTTTTAAATTTCTTGAGACTTGCTTTGTGACCCAGCATATGGTCTATCTTTGAGAATGATCCATGAGCACTTGAGAAAAAGGTGTATCCTGCTGTTGTGGGATGTAATGTCCTATAAATGTCTGTTAAGTCTTGCTCATTTATTGTAATATTCAAATTCTCTATTTCTTTATGGATCCTCTGTCTAGATGTTCTGTCCATTAATGAGAGTGGTGAATTGAAGTCTCCAACTATTATGGTATATGTGTCTATTTCCCTTTTCAGTGATTGCAGTGTATTCCTCACATATTTTGGGGCATTCTGGTTCGATGCATAAATATTTATGATTGTTATGTCTTCTTGTTTAATTGTTCCTTTTATTAGTAGATAGTGTCCTTCTTTGTCTCTTTAACTGTTTTACATTTGAAGTCTAATTTGTTGGATATTAGTATAGCTACTCCTGCTCTTTTCTGGTTGTTATTTGCATGAAATATCTTTTCCAAACCTTTCACTTTCAATCTATGTTTATCTTTGGGTCTAAGATGTGTTTCCTGTAGACAGCATATAGGAGGATTCTGTTTTTTAATCCATTCTGCCAGTCTATGTCTTTTGATTGAGGAATTCAGTCCATTAACATTTAGTGTTATTACTGTTTGGATAATATTTTCCTCTACCATTTTGCCTTTTGTATTATATATATCATATCTGATTTTCCTTCTTTCTACACTCTTCTCCATACCTCTTTCTTCTGTCTTTTCGTATCTGACTCTAGTGCTCCCTTTAGTATTTCTTGCAGAGCTGGTCTCTTGGTCACAAATTCTCTCAGTGATTTTTTGTCTGAAAATGTTTTAATTTCTCCCTCATTTTTGAAGGACAATTTTGCTGGATAGAGAAGTTTGGTTGGCAGTTTTTCTCTTTTAGTAATTTAAATATATCATCCCACTGTCCTCTAGCTTCCATGGTTTCTTCTGAGAAATCTACACATAGTCTCATTGGGTTTCCCTTGTATGTGATGGATTGTTTTTCTCTTGCTGCTTTCAAGATCCTCTCTTTCTCTTTGACCTCTGACATTCTGACTAGTAAGTGTCTTGGAGAACGCCTATTTGGATCTATTCTCTTTGGGGTGCGCTGCACTTCTTGCATTTGTAATTTTAGGTCTTTCATAAGAGTTGGGAAATTTTCAGTGATAATTTCTTCCATTAGTTTTTCTCCTCCTTTTCCCTTCTCTTCTCCTTCTGGGACACCCACAACACGTATATTTGTGCGCTTCATATTATCATTCAGTTCCCTGATCCCCTGCTCAAATTTTTCCATTCTTTTCCCGATAGTTTCTGTTTCTTTTTGGAATTCAGATGTTCCATCCTCCAGTTCACTAATTCTAGCCTCTGTCTCTTGAAATCTACCATTGCATGTTTCCATTGTTTTTTTCATCTCTTCTACTGTATCTTTCATTCCCATAAGTTCTGTGATTTGTTTTTTCAGACTTTCCATTTCTTCTTTTTGTTGATCCCATGTCTTCTTCATGTCCTCCCTCAATTTATTGATTTGGGTTTGAAGAGGTTTTCCATTTCTGTTCGTATATTCAGCATTAGTTGTCTCAGCTCCTGTATCTCATTTGAACTATTGGTTTCTTCCTTTGACTGAGCCATATCTTCAATTTTCCTGGCATGATCCATTATTTTTTGCTGGCGTCTGGGCATTTAATCAGATTTCCCTGGGTGTGGGACCCAGCAGGTTGAAAGATTTTCCTGTGAAATCTCTGGGCTCTGTTTTTCTTATCCTGCCCAGTATGTGGTGCTCGTCTGTCTGTGGGTCCCACCAGTAAAAGATGCTGTGGCTCCTTTAACTTTGGAAGACTCTCGCTGTGGGGGAGGGTCGCCAGCCGAAGCGGCTTGGGGGAGTGCCGCTCCAAATCTCCCAGCCAGCCCGGGAATCCACACATGGGGGGGGGGTGCCGGCCACCGCGGCTTTTGGAGCGGCACTCCCCCATCTCCCAGCCGGCCCAGGAATCCGCACGTAGGGGGGTCACCGGCCACCGCGGCGGAGGGGACCACCTGTTCAAGTCTCCCAGCCAGCCTGGGAATCCGCGCATGGGGGGGCCGCCAGCTGCCGCGGCCTGAGGGAACCGCCAGTCCAAATCTCCCACAGCCGGCCCAGGAAGGAGGGAGGGAGGGGCTCCGGCTGCCAGCCGCCACGGCCCGGGGAAGCGCGCGCCCCTCAGGAATCTCACCACAGCGGATTCTCCCCGCCGGTTCAGCCATTCCAGAATGGGGTACGCTATCTTTTTGGTTACTGTCATGGCTCCGGGAGCTGTTCTGTACCGTTTCTGTTTCTTTAGTAGCTGTTCTGGAGGAGGAACTAAGACCCACGTGTCTTACTAAGCTGCCATCTTCTCCGGAAGTCCGAAGTATCTGTTTTTGATAGCCCACAGCAGAGAGGTCAGAATCTACAGCTGATGAAGTCGCTGAGTAGGAAATGGGGAGTTTTTACAAGGTTCCTTGCCTCTTCACTGTTCATCCCAGCAAACCACAAAGGGAAAAAAATGTTCTAGAGAGTTGCTTAAGAGCAACCTGTAATCCTTTAAATATGCCATGCAATATCTGTCTACAATTAAGGAATGTGTGGAGGTTTTAAATCTTCAAAATGAAAAAGTTAGGGTAAGAAAACAAAAGTTAAGAAATATAACCACTGACAGTTACTAGAAAGAATGTTACTACTTACAAGAAAGCCAACAAGAGCTCACCCTGCTCCCTGAGGATGATAACAGAGTAACATTTGTAACAGGACATTTTGGTAATAGGATCACTGGCAGCATTGGCTGATTATCATTGCTCCACTTCCTAGCCCATAGTTATCCCAATAGGTGCTCATTAAATACTGTCCACTTCCATGTAGCTTATAAACGTTCTCATTTTGAGCAAAGAAAAATGTATTGTTTTATAAATTATAGACTTATGATTCAAGTTTATGTTTTGATTGATAAAGCAACTTCTTACTCACATTCATTCAGCAAATATTCATTTAGTACCCTCTAAGTACTGAACAGTGTGCTAAGCTCTGGAGACCCAAGAGTAACCAAGATAGAAATGTTTACTGCTTCATGGACCTTATGGTGCCTCAGAGTCATTCATTCACACATGAGATATTTCCTGAATGCCTATTACACGTGCCCAGGCGTTTCTGCTACAAACTGGAATATCTTAATAAACAAAAGAGGCAAAAACTCCTAACCTTTTGGAGCTTAAATTCTAGAAGGAGAGTCCAGTCATGATAAATTGTACTAGAATGATAAAAGTATCGTATATAGATACATACACATATATAGAAAATATAGAGCAGAGAAAGGGAACTCAGGAGTTTAAATCAAGTAGTTCTAACTTAACTTTAAATTTCTTCTTGTACTACCATTTATAACACAAAAATTTCCATTGTAACCACTTTCAAGTTTACAATTCAGTTGTATCAATTACATTCAAAATGGTTGTGCCACCATTGCACAGTCCATTAACAAAACTGTCCCATAACCCCAAAAAGAAATTCTGCCCAATAAAACATTAACTCCCATTCTGCCTCCTCCTCCCCTGCTCCTGGTAACCTATAATCTACTTTCCATCGCTATGAATTTGCATATTCTAGCTATTTCATAAAATTGAAATCATATTAGTCTGGTTTATTTCACTCAACACGCTGTCTTTAAGATCCATCCATGTTAAAACTATTATTGTATGCTGAGCTGTGTTCAAAAGGAAACCATCAGCACTACCACAGCAAAGCAGAGGTAAATAATGGGTGAGGGACAAAAGTTAAGAGGAGGCTGCCATGCCAGAGGACCCGGGTTCGATTCCCAGTGCCTGCCCATTTAAAAAAAAAAAAGGTTAAGAGGAAGTTTAGATTTCCTATTCAGCAAGGGTGTGTTTATTGGTTTTCTTTCCCGGGAACAATGAAATTATCTAAAATTGAGAATATTGATGGACTGTGAACTTTGAGCCCTCTACATGATGCCTGACGAATGTAGGTGGCTGAAGGATGCACTGATGGAGAAGTAGATTGGTGTATACTTATGAACGAAGGTTGTGCTGCTACAAAAAGGAACAAAGTCATGAGGCATGCGACAATGTGAATGAACATGTGGGACATTTGGTGAGACAAAATAAACCAGAAACAGATGAACAAGAACGGTATGGTCACCTTTAGAAAATGCTTATAAGAAAACTGGGGCCTAGATTGTAAGCTTTTAGAGCAGACACATTAAGTCCAGAGCAGTGATTATCATTTCTGAATTTTGAGAGGCTGTTTTATATATATATATAAACTAATACTTAGAGATAACAATGAAGTTGAACAGGTTGGCCTTGAAGTAATTCAAAACATAGGGGTAAGGAAGACAGCGTTTATATTTTAGAACCACACATACCCTTCGAGACCAAAGTAAGAAAGGTTTATTTGGTCTGGAACTGAAATTTTCTGTAGTGCACAATAGAATTCAACCTATCTAAATAGCTCATTTGAACAACTGAAACACAGGGAGCCCAGAATAAGAAAGAGGTCCTTTAATCCTGTATAGATCATTGTAATGCCTGGAAACATCCTAGAGTATATTGAGCAGATAATCAAAAAGTATTGGCAAAGACCCCTGAGGGATGAGAAGAAAGAATATGGAACTACTAAACCTTACCATCAGGGAATCCCCTGATACTGTGTCAAACTTTAGGGACACTCAAATTAATAGGCCATGCCCTCAATTATGAGGCTTACCCTCATGCCTAAGAGTTACTTCTGGAGGACCTCTGTTGTTGCTCAGATGCAGCCTCACTCTCTCTAAGCCCAACTCTGCAAGTGAAATCATTGCCCTCCTACTATGTGGGACATGACATCCAAGGAGTGAAAGCTTCCTTGACAACATGGAAGATAACTCCCAGGGATGAGTCCATCCCTGGTACCATGGGATCAACAATTCTATCCTGACCAAAATGGGGGAAAGAAGTGTAACTAATAAAGTATCAGTGACAGAGAGTTCAAATAGAGTTGAGAGGCTACTCTGGAGGTTGCTCTTATGCAAGCTTCAGTGAGAACTTGTTACCTATCATAACCTACCAACCCCCAACCAGGACCATTCCAGCCAATCCTAAAGAACAGCTAGGGAAATACAGGGTTCTATGCACTAGAGTAACTTTCCAGAACCTACAACCCCCAGATGAGACCCTGGTCCAGGTAAGTCCTGAAACCTAGCCCAGCCTCTCCATAACATCAGATAGTTCCATTTCCCTACCCCGCATTAGCGACAGACCCTTCCCATATGAAAAATTTAGAATTGCCGTAACCCAAATACCCCTAAAGAGAGGGATGGAAAGATCAAAAGTAATGATGGAGCTATACATAGAAGATAGGATTTAACAAATGAATATGAATGCCGAATCATTAAATTGATACTTCTTTTAGTCTTCAGTATTTTAGAACAGCTAGAAGTAAAAACCTAAAATTGTGGAATTGTAACCCATGTCAAAGTCTGAAATAGGTTCTACAACTAATTGTGGTCTGTGCTTTGAAATATATAGCTTTTTTGTGTATATGTTAATTTTCACAAAAAAAGAAGGAAAAAAGTTTATTGTGATGATAAAAAAAATATTTAAGTCCTCTAGCCTCCTATATTCTAGAGCAGCTAGAAGGAAAAATCTGATAGGATTGTATGGTTGCCCATGACAAACTCTGGGATCTGTTCTGTAGCTACTTGTTGAAGAGTGCTTTGAAAACTATTGCTTTTTTATTTCTTTGCTTTGCATATATGTTATATTATACAATAAAAAAAGTTAAAAATCAAAAGAGAAAAAAACATTCATCCATGTTGGAACATATATGAGAATTTCATTCACATTGCAGTTGAACTATTTTCATTGTATGTATGTGCCACATTTTGTTTATTCATTCATCTGTTAAGGAATGGATGCTTGGGTTGCGTCTGTCTTTACTAATTGTGAATTATGTTGCAATGAATATTGGTATATAAATATCTGTCAAGTTCCTGTTTTAAATTATTTGGGGGTGGGGGCAGGCCACGGTGGCTCAGCAGGTAGGAAAAAAAAATTATTTGGGGGTGTATATATATCTAGAAGTGGGATTGTTGATTATATGATTGGCTGTAATTTTAAATAGGATAGTGAAATTAAGTTCCATCAAGAAGGTGACCCATTAGGAAAACACTTAAAGGCAATAGGGAGTTGGCCATGCAGAACTCTGAAGAGAGTACCAGGCAAAAGAAACAGTCAGCGAAAAAGCATAAAGGCAAGGAGTGATTGCATCTTCAAGGAACAACAAAAGCAACATTATTTTTGAAACTGAGTGAGCTCAGCTTGTGGGAGAGCAGTAGCTGATGAGGTCAGAGAGGTTACAGGCATCAGACCCTGGGCCTCATAGGTCGTTAAAGGGCTATAAAGAATCACCCTGGGTAAATAGGAGTGGAGGGGCCAAGATGGCAGCTTAGCAATGTGCGCGTCTTAGTTCGTTCTCCAGAACAACTACTAAATAACCAGAAGCGGTACCGAACAACTCCAAGAGCCACATCAGTGACCGGACACGCAGCGTACCCCAGTCAGGATCAGCTGGACCGGCTGCAAGCCTCCCCAAAACTGTGAGTTCCCCAAGCTGCGGCGGCTGGCGCCCGGCACCCCTCCCCAACAGGCGGCTTCCCAAAGGGAAAAGAAAGAGACTCTAAACCCGGTCAAGGCAGAAGTCGCTTATTGGGCTCACAGAAAAAGAGGAAAGGGGAGGAAATGGAGGCTTTAGTGGCTGTGTCTCTACGGAGACTTGGCAGCCTCTGGATTCAACGACGGTACTTCTCAGGCTTCAACTGCCCCAGGCATAGGCAGAAATGGGCTGCTTTCAGGGCTGTCCCCCACCTGTGCCTTCCCCAGGAGAGGGGTGAAGCCCAACTCAGGTGGAATCCCTCCATCAAGGAACTCAGACCCCAGGGCTTGGCAATTTGAAGCCATTAAAACCAGCCTACAACCTCTCCTCCATCTCCACCATGTCCCCAGCAGGGAGAGTATTCCAAAGTTAAAAGTGCCGCAACATTTTTTGCTGGTGTGACCCACAGGCAGACGTGCCACATACTGAGCAGGATAAGAAAAACAAAGCCCAGAGACTTCACAGGAAAGTCTTTTAACCTGCTGGGTCTCACCCTCAGGGAAAACTGAGGCAGGTGACTCCTTCCCCCTGATAGGAGGCCAGTTAAGTTCAGGAAAACCTGGCTGGAGTCTATAATACCTACGGTAGACCCTCCAAAGGGTGGGGAAGGAAAAGGGACCATACAAGCAGGGCAAGAAACAAGAAAACAAGAACTGAAAAATTATCCTCTGTCAAACAAAACCTAAGCTAGAGGTCCAGAAAAAGCTGAACTGAAGGTCAAAGAACAGATAGACAACAAATTCATCTAGCAAGAAAACCCTAGGTAAGAGAAGTGAAAGCAATCACCAGAATAAACTAATTAAGGTATTAAATGTCCAGACACCAGCAAAAAATAACAAATCACACCAGGAAAATTGAAGATATGGTCCAGTCAAAGGAACAAACCAATAGTTCAAATGAGATACAGGAGCTGAGACAACTAATTCTGAATATACGAACAGAAATGGAAAACCTCTTCAAAAACCAAATCAATAAATCAAGGGAGGACATGAAGAAGGCAAGGAATGAACAAAAAGAAGAAATGGAAAGTCTGAAAAAACAAATCACTGAACTTATGGGGATGAAAGATACAGTAGAAGAGATGAAAAAACAATGGAAACCTACAATGGTAGATTTCAAGAGACAGAGGTTAGGATTAGTGAACTGGAGGACAGAACATCTGAAATCCAACAAGATACAGAAACCATAGGGAAAAAAATGGAAAAATATGAGCAGGGACTCAGAGAACTGAATGATAATATGAAGCGCACAAATATATGTGTTGTGGGGGTCCCAGAAAGAGAAGAGAAGGGAAAAGGAGGAGAAAAACTAATGGAAGAAATTATCACTGAAAATTTCCCAACTTGTATGAAAGACCTAAAATTACAGATCCAAGGAGTGCAGCATACCCCAAAGAGAATAGATCCAAATAGACGTTCTCCAAGACACTTACTAGTCAGAATGTCAGAGGTCAAAGAGAAAGAGAGGATCTTGAAAGCAGCAAGTGAAAAGCAATCCATCACATACAAGGGAAACTCAATAAGACTATGTGTAGATTTCTCAGCAGAAACCATGGAGGCAAGAAGACAGTGGGATGATATATTTAAATTACTAAAAGAGAAAAACTGCCAACCAAGAATCCTATACCCAGAAAAATAGTCCTTCAAAAATGAGGGAGAAATTAAAACATTTTCAGAAAAAAAATCACTGAGAGAATTTGTGACCAAGAGACCAGCTCTGCAAGAAATACTAAAGAGAGCACTAGAGACAGATATGAAAATACAGAAGAGAGAGGTGTGGAGAAGAGTATATAAAGAAGGAAAATTAGATATAACATATAAAACACAAAAGGCAAAATGGTAGAGGAAAGTACTACCCAAACAGTAATAACACTAAATGTTAATGGATTGAACTCCCCAATCAAAAGACATAGACTGGCGGAATGGATTAAAAAACAGGATCCTTCTATATGCTGTCTACATCTTAGAAACACATCAGACCCAAAGATAAACATAGGTTGAAAGTGAAAGGTTGGGAAAAGATATTTCATGCAAATAAAAAACAGAAAAGAGCAGGAGTAGCTATACTAATATCCAACAAATTAGACTTCAAATGTAAAACAGTTAAAAGAGACAAAGAAGGATACTATCTACTAATAAAAGGAACAATTCAACATGAAGACATAACAATAATAAATATTTATGCACCAAACCAGAATGCCCCAAAATACATGAGGCAAACACTGCAAACACTGAAAAGGGAAATAGACACATCTACCATAGTAGTTGCAGACTTCAATTCTCCACTCTCATCAATGGACAGAACATCTAGACAGAGGATCAATAAAGAAACAGAGAATTTGAATATTACAATAAATGAGCTAGACTTAACAGACATTTATAGGACATTACACCCCACAACAGCAGGATACACCTTTTTCTCAAGTGCTCATGGATCATTCTCAAAGATAGACCATATGCTGGGTCACAAAGCAAGTCTCAAGAAATTTAAAAGATTGAAATCATACACAACACTTTCTCAGATCATAAGGGAATGAAGTTGGAAATCAGTAATAGGCAAAGGACCAGAAAATTCACAAATATGTGGAGGCTCAACAACACACTCTTAAACAAACAGTGGGTCAATGAAGAAATTAAAAGAGAAATCAGTAAATATCTCGAGGCAAATGAAAATGAAAATATAACATACCAAAACTTATGGGATGCAGCAAAGGCACTGCTAAGAGGGAAATTTATTGCCCTAAATTCCTATATCAAAAAAGAAGAAAGTGCAAAAATTCGGGAATTAACTGTCCACTTGGAAAAACTGGAGAAAGAACAGCAAACTAACCCCAATGCAAGCAAAAGGAAAGAAATAACAAAGATTAGAGCAGAAATAAATGAAATTTAAAACATGGAAACAATTGAGAAAATCAATAAAACCAGAAGTTGGTTCTATGAGAAAATCAATAAGATTGATGGGCCCTTAGCAAGACTGACAAAAAGAAGAAGAGAGAGGATGCAAATAAATAAGATCAGAAATGGAAGAGGAGACATAACCACTGACCCCACAGAAATAAAGGAGGTAATAACAGGACACTATGAACAACTTTATGCAAATAAATACAACAATGTATATGAAATGAACAACTTCCTCGAAAGGCATGAACAACCAACTTTGACTCAAGAAGAAATAGATGACCTCAACAAACCAATCACAAGTAAAGAAATTGAATCAGTCACTCAAAAGCTTCCCAAAAAGAAAAGTCCAGGACCAGATGGCTTCACATGTGAATTCTACTAAACATTCCAGAAAGATTTAGTACCAATCCTGCTCAAACTCTTCAAAAAAATTGAAGTGGAGGGAAAGTTACCTAATCCATTCTATGAAGCCAACATCACCCTCATACCAAAACCAGGCAAAGATATTACTAAAAAAGAAAACTACAGACCAATCTCTCTAATGAATATAGATGCAAAAATCCTAAACAAAATTCTAGTAAATTGAATCCAGCCACACATTAAAAGAATTATACATCATGACCAAGTAGGATTCATCCCAGGTATGCAAGGATGGTTCAACATAAGAAAATCAATTAATGTAATACACCATATCAACAAATCAAAGCAGAAAAATCACATGATCATCTCAATTGATGCAGAGAAGGCATTTGACAAAATTTTCAACATCCTTTCCTGTTGAAAACACTTCAAAGGATAGGAATACAAGGGAATTTCCTTAAAATGATAAGGGGAATATATGAAAAACCAACAGCTAATATCGTCCTAAATGGGGAAAAACTGAAAACTTTCCCCCTAAGATCAGGAACAAGACAAGGATGTCCACTATCACCACTGTTATTCAACATCTTGTTGGAAGTTCTAGCCAGAGCAATTAGACAAGAAAAAGAAATACAAGGCATCAAAATTAGAAAGGAAGAAGTAAAACTCTCACTGTTTGCAGATGATATGATACTATATGTTGAAAACCCTGAAAAATCCACAGCAAAACTACTACAGCTAATAAACGAGTACAGCAAAGTGGCAGGGTACCAGATCAACATTCAAAAATCTGTAGTGTTTCTATACACTAGTAATGAACAATCTGAGGGGGAAATCAAGAAACAAATTCCATTTACAATTGCAACTAAAAGAATAAAATACTTAGGAATAAATTTAACTAAAGAGACAAAAGACCTATACAAAGAAAACTACAAGAAACTGTTAAAAGAAATCACAAAAGACCTAAATAGATGGAAGGGCATACCGTGTTCATGGATTGGAAGACTAAATATAGTTAAGATGTCAATTCTACCTAAATTGATTTACAGATTCAATGCAATACCAATCAAAATCCCAACAACTTACTTTTCAGAAATAGAAAAACCAATAAGCAAATTTATCTGGAAGGGCAGGGTGCCCCGAATTGCTAAAAGTATCTTGAGAAAAAAAACGAAGCTGGAGGTCTCACACTGCCGGACTTTAAGGCATATTACAAAGCCACAGTGGTCAAAACAGCATGGTACTGGCATAAAGATAGATATATTGACCAATGGAATCAAATAGAGTGCTCAGATATAGACTCTCTCATCTATGGACATTTGATCTTTGATAAGGCAGTCAAGCCAACTCACCTGGGACAGAGCAGTCTCTTCAATAAATGGTGCCTAGAGAACTGGATATCCATATGCAAAAGAATGAAAGAGGACCCGTATCTCACACCCTATACAAAAGTTAACTCAAAATGGATCAAAGATCTAAACATCAGGTCTAAGACCATAAAACAGTTAGAGGAAAATGTAGGGAGATATCTTATAAATCTTATAATTGGAGGCAGTTTTATAGACCTTACACCTAAAGCAAGAGCACTGAAGAAAGAAAGAAAGAAATGGGAACTCCTCAAAATTAAACACTTTTGTGCATCAAAGAACTTCATCAAGAAAGTAAAAAGACAGCCTACACAATGGGAGACAATATTTGGAAACGACATATCAGATAAAGGTCTAGTATCCAGAATTTATAAAAAAATTGTTCAACTCAACAACAAAAAGACAGCCAATCCAATTACAAAATGGGAAAAAGACTTGAACAGACAACTATCAGAAGAGGAAATACAAATGGCCAAAAGGCACATGAAGAGATGTTTAACGTCCCTGGCCATTAGAGAAATGCAAATCAAAACCACAATGAGATATCATCTCATACCCACCAGAATGACCATTATCAACAAAACAGAAAATGACAAGTGCTGGAGAGGATGTGGAGAAAGAGGCACACTTATTCACTATTGGTGGGAATGTCAAATGGTGCAACCACTGTGGAAGGCAGTTTGGCGGTTCCTCAAAAAGATGCATATAGAATTGCCATATGACCCAGCAATATCATTGCTAGGTATCTACTCTGAGGACATAAGGGCAAAGACATGAACGGACATTTGCACACCAATGTTTATAGCAGCATTATTTACAATTGCAAAGAGATGGAAACAGCCAAAATATCCGTCAACAGACGAGTGGCTAAACAAACTGTGGTATATACATACGATGGAATATTATGCAGCTAAGACAGCATAAACTTATGCAGTATGTAACAACATGGATGGACCTTGAGAACATTATGCTGAGTGAGACAAGCCAAAAACTAAAGGACAAATACTGTATGGTCTCACTGATATGAACTGACATTAGTGAATAAACTTGGAATATTTTGTTCGTAACAGAGACCATCAGGAGATAGAAATAGGGTAAGATATTGGGTAATTGGAGCTGAAGGGATACAGACTGTGCAACAGGACTGGATACAAAAACTCAGAAATGGACACCACAATACTACCTAACTGCAATATAATTATGTTAAAACACTGAATGAAGCTGCATGTGAGAAGGATAGAGGGAGGAGGGCTGGGGACATATTGAAATCAGAAAGATAGATGTTAAAGATTGAGATGGTATAATCTAGGAATGCCTAGAGTGTATAATAACAGTGAAATGTACAAGGTATAATTTTAAAAATGTTTTTGCATGAGGAAGAACAAAGGAATGTCATTATTGCAGGGTACTGAAAATAGATGGTAATTAATATTTTAAAATGTCACCTTCTGTGTGAGACTAAAGCAAAAAATGTTTATGTTACAAAATTAAAAAAAAAAAGAATCACCCTGGTTGATGCATTAAGAATAGACAGTACAAAAATGAAAACAGAGATCTTTTCAGTAATCCAGGTGAAAAATAAAGATAGCACAAATATGGTGATAAAAAGGCTTGTGAGAAGTAGTTGAATATATTTCAGAAGTAGAGCCAACATGATTCTGGTGGATTGGATGTGAAATGTGAGAGTTAGAGTCAAGGAAAACTCTAAAGTTTGTGACGGAGCAACTGCAGGAGGCGTATGTTCTGTTTTTGCCAGGGTGGGGAGTGGGGGGGTGGGGAGTGGGGGGGTGGGAGGGTGGGTGTTGGGGGGGTGGGAGGGTGGGGGTGGGGGGGTGGGAGGTGGAAGAAGAAGATGAGGACTTCTGTTAGAGACATGTTAAATTTGAGATGTCTGTTGATATCCAAGTGAATATTTCTTAGTTATACAGGGAAATCTGATACGTGAGTTTGGAATTTGAGAGAAGGAAATGAACTAGAGATATAAATTTGGTTGTCATCTGGAATATATAAAGTTATTTGGAGAAATGAGACTGGATGAGATCAACAAAGGGGTGAATATGGAAAGAGAAGAGGACCCAAGCTGGCCCCTGGGTCACAATAACCTTCAGAGATCTGAGAGAGAAGGATGAAAAAACAAGAGACAAAAAAGAACTAGTGAGATGAGAAAAAAACATATGTGGTATGCAGAAGCCAAGGAAAGAATGTCATCACTTCTATAAAGTGATTAATTGTGTCAAATGCTGCCAAGTAAGATGAAGACTGGAAGTTCACTGTAAGATTTAGTATGGTAGGGGAAAGACCAGAAAAATCATTAAAAGTATAAATAGAGAAACAAAAGGTAGTTTTAACAGAAGACCTTCTTAATGATATGTAGTAGCTGATCAGCTACTAGTAATAAATACTCTTCAAACTCTACAAACATTAACTTGTACAATACCACCAATTCTCCCATTGGCTTTTATATAGACCTTGAGCTAATTCTGATTCAGAATATAACTAGTTAAGTATAGTAATATCTTAACTATATATTAAGAAATATCTAAGTTAGTACAATCTAAATTCTCCTTGACAGAGGGAAGGGAAAAAGAGGTTCTTTATACACATTTCTATCACTTTAGAACTTGTTTGAGAAAGTTTATATTCTTTGTGTGACAAGAAAAAGAGAAGAACAATTTATTCCCTAAACATTATGTCTGAACATCAAAACAGTACCAGTCATACAAGTTTTCCATAGGTAGCTGCTGAATTAACTAATGAATTTTCTATATGTTTGTGTGATACATGTGTTTGTATGTGTGTAGTCATTGATATAGTGGACATATATTGAGCCCTCGTCGTTTAATCCTTCCGTTCCTATCTTGTTTTAAGCATTCTGTTATATTAGTGAACACTTCTAATATTTACTCTATTCCCTTTCATTTTCTCTATAAAATTGAAAGCACGTGACAGATAAGACAGGTATAATTGTGAACCTGGTCTTTTTCACTTAATGCTTCTTTTGTCACTTCTCACATGTGATTAAATATTTGCAAAAATAACACTCATGCTTTATGAATACGTCAAATTCACTGTGATTTATTTAACCTTTTCATTGACATTTGGTATATTTTCTTAGTTATTCACACTGTAGTGTATACTCTAATATCACATTTTTGCTCTCATTTTTAATCTATTTAGAACAGATTCAAAAATACAGAATTTTTTAACAAGAGGCTTGAAGAACTGTCTGTTTCTTGCAAAAGTGGTACTGACTTATATTGCAATAACAATGCATAGTGTCTCTTTCTCAATGCCCACAAAAAGTTTGAGTATTATTCTTTTAAAGAGAAAGTCTAAATTGGTAGATTTGTTTTATATTCCTATATTTAGAAATATAACTTAAATATATATATATATCCTATTTTATATTTCTTTAATTATGAATGAGAGTTAAGATGATTTTTTTTGTTTGGAGGGCACTTATATATCTTGCTATTAAGTGTCAACTTACATTTTTATTCAATTTTCTTTTAAACCATTAGTATGTCTTGATTTCTGAGGGCTCAATATAACAACAATAATTTGTCTGCCAAGGTTTCTAGTGTGCCATTTGTCTTCTATAATGCTTTGGTTTTCAGAATTTTTTTCCTATTTGTTTCTATAGTCCTCTTTCTCATTTTTTTGTTTCTTTGTAAGTTCTTATCTCAACCTTGCATTTATATTTTAAATATACTTTGGAGATACATTTATGTTTCCAAACCCAATGTTACATATATATCCATATTGTCTTAAGGTTTTGTGGTATCATTTAAAATGTTTTATTCTATGATCCATCTTGAGTTTTTTTAATGTATTCATCAATATACTTTCATTTGACAAAAAACCTAAAATATACTGGAGGGCAAAATAGACCAAACGTGCTTGTTATCACTTTCTTATCTGTCCCTTTTCTGTTTGAAAAGTTTCCCTTGTGTCATGTTGCTGCGTAGCCTATTCATAGAGGAAATAACAAATATTTGAACTTCAACAAATATAACTGGGGTCGATTTTCTCATACAGTCAGAGCAGACAGTTGCCTTAGGCAGCCAAAACATTACATACAGTAAATTCTTTAGGGATTGTTTTTAGTGTGAGAAGCTTGAGGCAATAGAAAACAGACATTTCCCATTTTGTCTAAAGTGAATTGAACCAGAATTTAATTATCTTTTAGAAGTGCCATTTTGACACCCAAATTCATGATTATACCACCATGGGGAGGGATAAAACTCCATAAAAATATCGATGAATATTTTAGAAAAAACTTTTAGCAACTACCCACTTCCTATAATTTAAGGACAAACATACAAAGCCATTTACTTCTATTGGAGGAGGAGGTATGTTTCATTTCATAAGTATATAAGATAAGGAAAAATTAATTTGCACCTTCAAAATAATTATTCAACTCAGTCAATTAGAAGACTCAGACCAAAAACCTATAAACAAATGGAGATATGAAAATTTTAATCTTAAAGTTGTTTTTTTTTTTTCTTTACTTTATCAACCTGAAAAACCAATAGTACTTTATTATCAATACTACTCAAATATTTTTTCTTTTGACTCTTGGACCCACCTAAGGCTCCTTGCAAAATCCACTCATCCTGGGTCCTGTCCCAAGACTTTCAGGCTTCCCAAGGAGTAAATATTAATGATTTCACAAATATGTGTATTTCAGTTGGGGTGTACTGATTCTGTCCCACAAGTACTATGATCTCCCACCTGGTGTCACCAGACTCCATTAAGTGCTACAGCTTCCCATTTAGTCCACTTCTGTTCCATAAAACATTGTCAACTGGAGTCCATCTGTCACCAAGGTAGAGTGTGGCCTGGGACAAAGTAGGAATAATACCCTTTGTCCTTTTATGTTGTGGTTGATTAGAGGGGTCCACTAATAATGCTACTTAGGCCTTCAATATCTGGCAGAGTGTTTACCAAAACAACTCTTACAATCTCTTGAAATCTTTACATTGCTACTAGTAGAATAATCAGTCTTATTATTATTGATTATTGATTATTGCACTGTTGAGTCCATGTTCTTCTTCTGGGACTCAGACATGGGCCATTAAAGGCAGCAGTGGCGCCAATGTGGGTGGTGGAACAGAGCTCTGTTTAGGATCAATCCTCCCTGATGACTTAGGCTCTCTTACCCTGTTGACCTTCTATATTTTTCAGTAAACCTGGTCCTTTGGTCCTTCAGGGTAACTTGTCAACCATGGTTTTGTACATAAACTTGGAAATATTCTTTAGAGATGATGCTCCTTGACTTTGTCTGACTTAATCTGAATCCTTAATAAAGTGACACGTTGCTGCAAAATATTTTCCTAACCCCAACCACTTTGATTACCTCGGTAAGTTCTAATCAGTTAAAAGTTCTATCAAATAACTTCCAATATCACATGCGTGCATTCATCTGTTGCCTTACAAGTGTGTTTCTGTCCCTCTCATCGATACAGTGAAAATTTCTGACTAGCTTATAAACCCCCTAAAGTCAAAAAATGCTTTTTTATCTCCTTGTGGTAAGCCAAGGCAACATATAATCCTGCTCAAGTCTCAACCTGCTCATCTCCACTTTGTCAAAATAATAGCTCTGTGTTTGTTTAAACTACTAAAAACAAAAAGGCATCTGTAAAAAAAAAAAGAACATGTGGTTTAGAACTTTATTTTTTCATTAAAAGTGATTCTGCATATGAGGGTTTTTTTTCCCTCCATGGCATGTATGACTTAATAGGCAGTGTAAGGAATTGGTAATATGCAAAATAAACAAATGTGTGGCCATAATTAGATGGATATGATTTTATGCTAAATATTAGGTGTATGTTAAAATTTGTTTGAATGGCTTTTCAGCTACACACCGTAGATGCAGTTTTTTCCATATAATTGCTGCTAAGTGTGGAAAATTTTATTGATGGCACATTAAAAGGAAACAGCACCCAGAAATTATCAATACTCACCTCTACTTTAACCTTGCTAGTTTTATCTCTGAATTAAGGCTCTCTCACTTAGTGAGAGCACTTTCATCCAATCCAACTCTTCAGAATCTCAACACTCAAAAGGTGCTAAATATATGTTGATTATTCTAGCAATAGATATTTAGGGATTTCAAGAGATTTCTGCATTGAAACTCTGTAATGCTTTCTGGCCTGCCATCTCAATAAGTTCTGCACTATAGTGAATTGCAAAGTCTTTTTGAATGAAGAGTGAATAGAGGTTAACAGCACCCATTCAATTCAGCTTGAAACTGAGACCTGAAAAAAACCTTATATAATGGTGATAGCCACCATTTATTTAGTGCTTACTATGTGTTTAATTCTTTCAACACAGTTCTATCTCCTTTTCATAAAACACTAGAGGGCACTAGGCTCAGAAAGAATATACTTAGGGTTTACCCAACAGCAGCTAATATCTCAGATGCAAGTTCTTCCTCATGATTTCACACATTTTGCCCAAACCACACAGCCTAGCACAATGAAGCACTAAAATGGGTGCAAGAATTTTAAAGAGAAGGTGTCAATTTGATCCTAAAATTACATCTAATAGCTAGCATTTATTGAACACGTATTAGGATCATGGTACTTTGTTGAAGCATTTCATATATGGTTTTCTCATTTAATTTTACGTCAACCTTATAGGTAGGGATAACCCCAATTTATATATGACTAAGCATCATCTGTAGAATCATAGAGTTTAAATTAAATAACTTACTCAAGGTCACATTTTACTGATAAGGAAACTGAGGCCAAAGCTATACAATTACTAGACAGAATCAATGCCAGATCTCTATGATTTAGTTTGCTTTTTATAGATTAGAATCATAGTGACTATTATCCCAATTTACCCCTTAAAGCTTCTTTCTCTGTCAATTTATATACAGAAGCATTGAATAAGGCATTGTCTTATGTATATTATATTCCATAATTTTCCACTAAAATGTATCTATGTCTGAATTAAAGGAAATGCAGTCATTCTTTTGATTTCTGAAATATATGTGTGTTTATGTAGATAGAGCTATGTCTCGGGGGCATGTGATCTGTACTATGATTTACACTGTGACCATGTTAGTCAATTTCTCGTCTGGATGAATGTTAAAGAGGTCTTAGCCTGGAAAAGGAGTAGTGGAAATAGAACAAGTGGACTTGTTCTCGGGGCACAGTCCATAGGCCCAAGTTGATTAGACTTAGAACAAAGAACAAAGAGTTATAAATGACATCATTGCTTTGAATTTGGCAAATGCGGGATGTTGATGCCATTTATAAAAATTGGGAGATCCAGTGGTGCCAGTTTGTGAGTGTAAACAAGGGTAGTTTTTAGATGGCTTGAGCTTAAGGTGCAGTAGGCCATTGTGGGTAAACTATTGACAGCATTCACAGCTGGGAATGTGTAACTTAGGTGAAACTGGCCTGAGCTAGAGACAGAATTTTAGGAGTCACTAGCTAACCAAAACAGGCGTGACAGACACTTTTCTAGTACTTTACATGCACTGAGAATCATTTAATCCTCAAAACAACCCTATGAAGCTAGTATGCTTCTATTACCACCACTTTATAAACGAGGAAAAGGAGGCACAGATGAGGCTTTGAGATATTGTTCCAAGATCACACAGCTAAGGGGAGCCAGAGTTCAAATTCAGATTGCTTGCCTTCAGATTCGTGTACTTCTGCCACTACTTGCACTGCCTCTATTATCATATTATTTCCTGATAATAGAGTATACACATCCACCCTGTGTAGATGGAACTACAGACAGCACAACATCCCTTGAAGGCAGTGTCACCCAGAAAATACAAAACATTAGACTTAGATCAGTTTTCCTTATCTAGCCTATTTGATTCTAAAACCCTTGTTTATTGTCTTGACAAAATTAATATACTAAAATAAATACATTTACTATATGACTAGTAACAGAGAGCTATCAAAGAGATAAATTTATTTGTAATAATCTATGAGAGTCTCTACAACTCATTTTCTAAATCCTTTTCATCAGAATTTACTGTTTACTTGGCTGCTTTTATAGCCTGATTTAATGGTTTCTGGAACCTACAATTCTGTAAGGTCAATCAGATTTTTGTTCTTATCTTCGTATGAAAAATAAATAGGATTTGATTGTAACTATAATTGAAGTCACATTATATTTACTTCTTTAATTAAAACCAATAATTTTATATGTTTAAATACATGCCATGTGGCTACACTCTGAAGAGTTTTGGAAGAAAATTTCTTTTTGATGCTCTCAATCATTTGGTTGGGGCAGAAACTCAGATTTCTCAGAATTAGTGTTAACTGCTATTTATACACACTTGCCACATACCAGGCATTGCACATAATTTGTTTAACAATGACTCTCCGAGAACATGATCTCGGTGAGGAGGAGAAAAGAGAGGATAAATACCTAAAGATGACTACCCAGATGTTAAATGTCACAGCGGGTATTCAGGCTCATATTTCTCCAACTCCAGCCTTCTCTTTCTCTGCTACGCTTTGCCTACACCAAAGTGGAGATGGTCATCAATGCTATAAACATGAGCTGCACAAGATTTTAACTGGTCAATTTGAAAAAAGACATCCATTTCCTTGCACCTTTCATTTGCCACCTCCTTATACAGAGAAAAGGTATCTTAAGGCCCCCTGTAAGTAATCCTTTGCTTGATGAAGGAAGACCACTGTCAAAGCGGGGCTGGTAGACTCATAACGCTTACTTTGCTTATGATTGTTCAGAAAAATATCTACCATTTCCAGAACCTGCTTTATACTGCAAAAAGCTACTCTTTCATGATAGAAAGATTAAAGACACACAGTGATTAGGGTGACTCAAAACTTAAGAAATATAAAAATGAGAAGACTATTGCTCATTATTTTCATTTAATCCCGTTTTCATACCTTATTTTGTACCTGTTCTTTTTAAAGTTTGTGAACCAGTAGGGGGAGCTGTACAGTCACAAGCAATTTGTTCTTTTTAAAATGAAAGCTCTGAACTTTAAAAAGCCCTTCTGGGGGGTTACTGCCAATGAGGAAAATAGTGAGTCAACCTCCCCTTACCCATGTAGTATTTATTTAAGGGATCAAAATGCTCCCGTGGGGATCTACTGGCCAATTACCAGGGGTAAAACAGAACATTATTTACACAGCACACAGTGGGTCCCTGGGATGTGTTGTAGGTCCATTGAGTAATTACATAATTACACGAAAAAATACATTTATCTCGGTGATCAGAAGGTATTAAAATGACTGTCTAGCAAACTAGGGGTGCTGATATAAATGCAAAGAATTCTTTGGTTTGGTCTTACAAGTAAAATATGGGACCTGTAGTGATTCAACAGTTAATTAATTTTAAGATGAGAGAAAGCTTTGGCATTATCGATGAGGCCGTGTGATATTTACTTTTGGAATACTTTTCATACTAACTTCATTATATGGATGTGTTAATTAAAATTTATTCCTATAAAAATTAAGACCAAGTGGGTGTTTTTATTATTTTAGTTCAGCTCTTAGAAAATATTTCTCAATCCAAGAAAAATATTTAAATTCATGGCATTTCATGTTACTTACATACAGGTAGCTTAATGCAGCAATTTTTTAATTATCTGAAACTTAAAACTATTTGCTGTGCTTTGGGGTTGAGTTCATACAGGAGAGTTTTAGTCTTCATTTTTACAAGTGAGAATTCATATTGTGCTTCTTTCTTAATTTGAAAGTAACCGAGACATTTTGTCTTTATTTTGATTACTTTTAGGAGGCATATATGTGCTTCATAAATAATTACAGAATATTAATTAATAATTGCAACATGATACTTTGCCTATCATCTTCAAAGGAATCCCACATAAATTAATTATATTGTTATTTTTTACAATGTTTAAGATGAATAAGGTTGAAATAAAGAAGCATGTGCCAATCAACACCCTCAAATAGGCTAAGGATCTTTGGCAACTGAATCTCTCTCCTATATTCTTCATGCTGGGAGTTAAAGGTGTTATTAAAATCCAGTTGGGTTACTTAATAGTAGAAAAAAAGAATGCATCGTTGAAGAATAACCTAAACAAGACCCTACAGGCATGCACAATTGAGCTAGATCAGTAGAAAAATATGTTGAAGGAAATGATTGCACAACTGTTAATTAATGTATTGTTTAGAGAGGGGATTATATCAAGGAACAGTGGTTGAGGTTGGCAGATTTGGGAGAGCTCTGATCAACTTCTTTCGCCAATGGGGCTAAAAGCATGAAAGAGGAGTATATATATATCAGATCCCATATACTTCTTCCCTCCATCCTCCTGACCTGATTTGTCACATTTATTTTTCCTTGAACAACTCAAAGGCAGGGAGAGCAGGTACTGTTGTTTGTGATTTTTAAAAATATGGAACTGATGGAAGGATCTGCCCACTCTTCTAAAAATTCAAAATCCTTGATTTATACGTACATTTAGAAATACTAAGAACTATCCTAAAAGATCCAGAGTAATTCCCACAATAACAGAATAAATTTGTTTCATGACAAACATTTGAAAAAAATGACCTTTGGGACTAAATTTAAAAACCTAAAACTATAAACAGATGCTCATTTTATAAATACATATTTATAAATTTAAAGACATTTAAAATTATTTATCAAAAATTTTGTGTTTTTGCCATACAAAAATCTATTTTGAGACAGATTGTTATATAATGCTAACATTTCTTTCCAGTAGTAATTTTCAATACATGAAATATATTTTTCCACACAACTACTGTAAATTAAGAAATAAAATTGATAACCCAGAAATCATCAAGTGAATCCAAAATAAAAATGCTTTTCAAAACTTGAACTAGGATATTGAGATTTAATAGTTTAACATGAAATGGACATAGAGTCTTGCATAGGGTTAATAGTCAGCTAGTACTTAAAATTCAGTGAAATATTTCTTCAACTATCATGGTGTGAAAGATAAATATTATTACTCTATTTTTCTAAGATAGATCATTCAAAGAAAATTTTAATTTGTTTATATGTAATGATGTAATACCTAATGCACTGATGGTTTGTCTCAGGAGCTCATCATCCAACAGGATAAATAAAAATACCTTTTATTGTTTCAAGGTGACTTTTTCAACTTTTCATACCAAATGAAATGCTTTGTAGCAAAAGAAGAAAGCCTTAGAAGTCAGTCCTTTCCTTTAGATTTCCAAAAAGGATTTTGAAGGCAACTTCTGCTGCATGTAGGAGTTAAAGTGTTGACCTAGCCAAAATTGCTAAATAGGCCAAATTTGCCTTTGCATCCATCCTAATGTCCTTGGATGGCCAGGAAGTCAGCTCGTGAGCTGCTGAGTTCCAGATCATTCCCCAGCCCCTCTTGTGTCACACATCTGGTAATCCAGTGGCCATGGCAGACATCAAGAGCAGGCATCAAAACTTCAGAGAAAGAAAGGACAAGAGGGCATGCACCATATTTTCCTATAATGTGGAACACATATTACAGGAGTAAAAATTCCAAAAAAAAAATTTGTAGGATTTTAAATCTTTCAACATATATTTTCCCACCTTTAAAAACGCACATTGTACTAAAAAGAGTGCAACTTTTTTCTTAGTGACTCTAGGTCACTGTTTTGATCATTTTTAGTCCGCTGCAGTAATGAAGTTATATAAAAGTCATAATGGTTTTGCTTCTTCCCTGGAGGGTCTGCTGTCATTTCTCCTGAAGTTATTTTAGTTGTTATTGCTACTGTTTTACTTCCTTTTACATTTGCCTCTAGCTTGCCAGTGTCTAGGAAGACAAATACACTTTGAAGAATTAAATATTTAATAATAGACTGAGTGCGTGATGGCCTGTGATTCAGAAGGGGCAAGTTGATTGTCATTTCAAGCTTCTGAAAATCTTTCTCAGTTCTGGTTCCAGCTGTATTTAAAATTGAGATTGTCTTTTGGGTGTTAAATTGATGTGAACCTGTGAGAGCCTTCCCCTAAGAAAGGTTGTGGAAGTCAATAACCCATTTTAAATTTGGTTTTGAGAATAAAATATTACAAAGTTATTCCAGAGTGAGGTGCATAAAATTTCTGTTAAATAAAAAAACTAGCTTTGGTATGTATGTCAAGGATAAGGAAAGCACAGCCTGGCTGCCACAGTTAATTATACCAGAAAAGTTGTAAAGTAGAATACAAATCATAAATGCAATGCTTATTGCTTGATTTTTATGTTATAGGCCTTCTGATTTCCTGGAGTTAAAACTTTTGGATACTCTTATTCTTCCTTTGCATTTTTCCTCTTAATAAAAGAAGCAAATTTGTTAACCTCCCTCAAAATTTGACTTCAGGTGTTTTAGGACTTAGAAGTTATTTTGTTTGGCTTTGCAGAGTTCAGGTTTGATAAATTCTTGCAGACTGATTGGCAGCAATGCTAATAACCTCTACTGTCTCACAAAAAAACACTTAACAGAATGCAGTCAGCTCTGCCACAGTTGAGATATAGGTTATTTCAGAATGATAACCTAATGAGAAAGCAATTAATGAAACTGTTATTCAAATTATCTTACAGACGGAATTATTTTTGGAAGTTCAGGCAAGAACTGAACTACATAAGGTTTGGTTGTTGTTTTTTTTAAACTATATAAGGTTTTAAGAGGGAAAATGTTTAGAAGATTGTATAGACTTATGCAAGTTTGCAAAGGATGTAATCCTATCTTAATTTTGTCCCAATGAGAACCAATTTCTCAATTTTACTATGCCATTTTATAACATTCTCAATTGGATTTCAATTAATTTATTTTAGAAGATAATTTGAGGAGTATTTCAACTTACTGCAAGTCATAACCATTATGCAGAACGTCTTAAATTCACTAATGAAAAATAAGGGAAGTCTAGTGCTGGGAGTTAGCTATCCTTATGTAAGTTAGAACACTGGAAACAGGCACATGAACCTATACAAATAAAATCTAAGGTAGCCTCATTTAAAAAATTAATTCAATGAAATCAATTCCTTTGCTCTTTACCTGTTCCCACCACCCTGCCATTTTCAGAGCATTCCAGAGTCTGTGGTAATATAGCAAGTAACTCTCGGAAATTACTAGAAGTGCTCTGTTACCTCAGGATAAAATCTCAACACTTTAGGGTATGAAGCATAAGACCTTTGACAAGTCCCCAGAACATCTATAGTATTCTCCCCCGCAAGGACTGACCTCACAGTCTACTAATTTTCAGACTCACATGCTCTTTCACATTCTGTGCCTTAGCGCTTTGCCTAGAATCCACCCCTCATCCTTCTCTATCAGGATCTTACTCATCCTTTGCTGTCACAAGACATGCTCGTCTCTTAATCCACACTCCTGTCGGAGAGAACCCCATTCGTCAATAGATCTTTGAAGATGTTTTTATTAAAGTGTGCACTGGCCTGTGAATAGGCTCTTTAAAGACCCTATTTAGATGTGGCCAAATTGAATGAGGGTAGAGCTCAATCCACGTGACAGGAGGCTTTATAAAGAAAGGAGATTTGGACACAGCCAGAAGCTAGTACAATTCAGAAAAAGAGACACTTTTTCTGAGGAAATGTAACAGAGAATTACAGGAAAAGGACTCTAGTTAAAAACTAAATCACTATGAATAATTATGGATTTTAATCAATAATAGTGTATCAGTGTCGGTTCATTAATTGTAAAAGATATACCATACTAATATATAAGATGTAAATAATAGGGGGAACTTCTTATAGGACATATGGGAAGTCTACCACTTTGACAATTTTTCAAAAATCTAAAACTATTCTTAAAAATAAAGTTTGTTTTTAAAAAGTAGAATTTGCGCTGGGATTTACTCTGTCTTAAAAATAGCATTAATGGGAAAGACAAAATGTGAATTGGAACTTTTCAAATGCAATTCTAATACATTAGGATTTCCAAATGCCCCCATTGGAGGGTATATAAATTTCCCAGCAGCAAAAACGAAAACTGTAAAATGGGTTGGCTTAACAACAAGGATTTATTGGCTCACAGTTTCAGAGGCTAGAAGACTTGCTTCCTCCTGAAGTTGGTATCTTCTGGCTTCTTGGCAATCTTTGGGGTTCCTTGGCTTTTCTATCATATGGCAGTACACATGGCAGCATCTTTTCCTTTCTCTTCCACGTTCCATTGATTTCCAGCTTCTGGCTGCTTCCCATGCCTTTTCTCCTCCTGTAATCAATTTCCTTTGCTTCTAAGGACTTTAGCCACATTTGATTAAGGCCAGCCCTCATTCAGTTTGGGCCCACCTTAACTCATAACATCTTCATAGCTCCTATTTACAAATGGGTTCACACCCACAGGAGCAGGGGTTGAGAGCTAAGCATATTTTTTGTCGGGTATATGATACAGTCCCCAGTAGCATGGGACCTATTTATAACTTTGCATGGCAACAAAATTCATGCAGGATTTAGCTCTCTGCATTATAGCATCATCTTAATGACATTACAAGATGGCATTAGCAGGAGAATGGAGCAACTGAAAATGTTGAGCCATGTGTTCCATTTTTCCATGCCTTACTTTTTAGAAAAAAAATAAGACAGTCCCATCTGTGATCTGAAAGTGACATCACCTCTGCCTACCAGGCCTAGTATGGTTCTCCTCACATCCTCTGATAGCTTGGTTTAAACCCTTATTAAAAGGTTTACCATGGTATAATGCAGCTTTCTACTTGTGTGTCATCTTCTCTAAACTGGTCTCCAGGGAGCCGAGACTTTGCTTTTCAACTCTGTATCCTTACCACTTTAATGCAGGGTTTGATACATAGTCGAGGCTCATATGTGATATGTTACAGTATATTATTAGTGATTACATAATTGAATTTTTCCATTCTCATATTTCTGAAGGACCTGAAGACATAAAGTTTTTATTCATCTGTTCAAACTAAATGAAGAAGTAAATTACCATGCTTCTAAGACAGGAAAAAATACAGAGGGATGTAAATAAAAATATGCATTTGAAAGTTGCTAAGTATATACAGTATTAAAAAAAAGTGAGGGGAACCATGTGGCCAAATGCTGTTCTCCTTCTCAATTGCTTAAGTAGCATGACATGAGATTAACAGTTACTTGTCCCAAATTTCAAATTTGTGATTTAATTAAAATCTAAACTCCTTTTAGAACTCTTTACCTAATAATCCATAATAAAGCCATAAAATATGAAATCTACTCATGCTTTCTGACATTTTCCTTTTGCTTCACTAATTCTCAATGTCTATTTAGGGAAGGGAAAAAAAAAAAAGAGACATCTTACTGACTTTCAAGAAAGGTGCATTCCCAGATCAGTCATCTACCTGACCTGCCCTCTGCATTCCAAACTTTAAGGAAAGTTAAAATTCAATTGAAGGAATTAAAGACACATACAGGAAGTGGACATGGAAACAGAAGCATATTTCATCTTTAAAAAAAGAAAGAAACAAGACTTGTCTATATTTAGAATGTTCCTTGTTATCTACAAATCTGTTCAATGTTTCTTGAGTTGCATAAATAAGCACCACCCTACACAGTAAATAAACTAAGTCAGAACAGACAAAACAGCCAGTATTAAGAAAGTCAAATGTGATGAATACCTGGAGACTACCCACAGAACGACAGAAATATTAAAAACAGAGAACAGTGTGGTAGGGATGGGCTAATGAGGAGAAGCTAAAAGATTTTGCTACCTTCTATTCCTGCCTTCTATTTTCACTGTCAGGGGTGGTCAGGGGGTGATGAGAACAGAAAATTACAGCTGACAGTCTATTCCTTTTGAGTATTTTTGAGTCACAATAATGAGAGGCTTGAAATCAGAAATAGCCAGTTGATCACAATTCAGTATTATCGTTGTCCATTTATCTAGGTTTACTCATTATAGTCCAGACTTATGGGCTATGATTTCCTGCTCACCGTCTGGCTAGAATTATTTATTCTATAATTTGCTTTAGCAGTCCCCAATTGCCAGTAACCATTATCAGTTTTGGTCTTAAGCTTTTTTGAAATGCAAGTTTTTTTTTTCATGTAATACCTGTGAGAGAGAGAGATTCGGCAGCTGAGAAATAGAGGATACAGGGTCAGAGGAGAGGAGAAATGTGAAATGAAGAAAAGCCTGGATCTTGTTAAAGATGTCAAAGATGAACTCCACCAAGCTGCCTGAGGCTGGCGCTAAAAGTGGTGAATATTGCAAAACCAGGAAGGTTTGTTAACCCACATTGTTCTTCCAACCAGGTACCTCTAAACCTGACTTTTCAGTTCCATTGGAATGAGACCAAGACCGTGAGAGATACTTCCTTCTCTTCCAAGTCCCTCTGTCTTTCCTCTGTCCCTCACCCATCCTCACTCCTCCACTCTGCCAGGCCCTGTTGAAATGGGGAAGTGTACCTGCCTCTTTCTCCAAGGGTCACATAATCCATCAAGATAGCTCCTCATTTTGTGTGCCTGTCCTAAGCATTTAATTGACACATATCATGTCATTTTGTCCTGCAGCAATCCCTTGTGTTAGGTGTCATCTCCATTTACCGACTAGTGAACAGAATCTTAGGTTAAAAGTTCATGCGCCTAATGAGAGGTGGGCTGAGCTTTGGGCCCTGAACGCTTGTGCCCTGAAGACTATGCCCCTTTGTTTTGAGTCCTATGCGGCCATCATGATCAGTAGCTTTCCTCGCTTTGAAGCTTATCCCATCAGTCACTATTACATGTCACATGGCTACTGTCATCTACCCCACTGCAGAAGCCACTTCAGCCCTCCTTTGAGGCCAGTTTCATTTATTTCCCTGTCTGGGTTATTCCTTATTTGCATTTACTACTTTATCATGAAAAAAAGGGTGGTTTAAGATAAAATACCAAGATCACAGTCATTTTTGGAGGGAAACACAATATGGGAGTTAAAATACTGCAAAGCATTCAAAGAAGACCTGTTTGGCCTAGCAGAAGAACAATCTCTGGACACTGAAGTAACTAAAATTTTCTTTTACGAGAAAGCACAAGGCAGGGAAGGAAGGAGAAGAAGATGCTTTCCAGAAGTAAATGAAATCTGACTTACCATGCATTAAGAATGGTAATGTAATACTAATGGGCTCTGCTCTACAAAGCTATTTCTCAGTCAGCTCCTTTGTTTAATGTGCAGATTTTCTTTTAAATCGATAGGGTTTACTTTGCTCTCTTCAGTAGAAGGCATTTGCATTCCAGTAAAAAAAAACACACACAACAAAGTGGGGGTGGAAATGAGTCAGCCATTTCCTGTTCCAAGATTCAAGCCTGCTTTGTTTTTCTGAATACATGATTCAAGCTATCCAATGATAATTTAATTGGCTGTTCTATAAATTACAAGGCTGAACACCATATAAACACCAAGAAATAAATGCACATGGATAGTCAGCTGTCATTTTTCTGATAATCCTTGGAACTTTCCACTTAGGTAATCATAAAGCACTGTCTTACGCAGGGTAATAGAAAAGTAAATCTGTTTACTATGTAAATTTCAACTTCTGTCATTTTTATACATAATACACATAAATTTATGACTCATCTCTGTAGTTGAAAGAAATGTGATCAACACAAATATCTGATATGCAAATGTATCTCACAAGAATGCCCATGATATCCTTCGGTCTTAAGGAAAGGAATCCTGATTGGGTTAGTTTATTTGAGATTGGGTTGAATGGTAGCATTCAAGGGGTTTGGTGTCATCTAGAGAGAGAGAGAGATCTATGCTGCAGGGCCCTCAGTCTTAGCCTTGCTCTGTCTCTGTTTCATTTGTTTAAGGATTTAGATAAAAAATACCAAAAATAAGTTTATCTATGGATGATACACACTTGAGATAAAAGAAAATAAATAGATGAGAGAATCAGGATTAGAAATACCATGACATACTGATGTAACACAACCTGATCTAAAAAGAGGAAATTCAAGAGAGATGACAACAAAGGCTTGTTTTTTGGCTAAAAAAGAAAATATCTTTAAAATGGGAAATGGATGGTGAATAATATGGCTTAAAAGCAGTACATGAAAAGAAAAGACCCGAAAATATGAATATATATAAGCTCACTATTTGTCAACAATGTCTGTACCTGCCAGAAAAACTAATGAGATTGTGGGTTGCATTAATAGTATTAAATTATCTGAAACGAAGGCGGTAATGGGCATAGCTGAAGTGTCCACTCTGTTCTGGTCAAACCACATCATAAATATTTGATTTATTTTGAATGATGTGCTTCTATACTGATATAGGCAAATTGGAGTTAATTAGGAGGTCAAGAATGAATTTAGGGAAAGGACTAAATGCAGGCATAATTAGAGTCGAGGTATTTTAACCTGGAAAAAAAAAAGGAAACTGAGGATGAGATAAGGACCTGAGGACATCTTTAAATATTTAGGTAGCAGTCATTTAAAAATTAGCAACAAAATACACATCAACAATTCTCAGCATAGACAAGATCTTTCTAATAGCCAGACTTCCCAGAGAGAAAGTAAGTTTTTTCAGAAAGTGATTCATTTGCCAACACTAGAGTAGTAGATTATTTTTTAACTGTATTTTAAAATATAGTTATATGCAATCCTTGTTTCACAAAAAATGTTAAATCTGAAGATTTGTCATGAACTATATAGACACCAGCCACGCTGCTGTACAGATCATGTCTGGTCTAGTTGGAGAGACAGACATCAATAAATTGATAGATATGTTACATGCAATGAAGGAAATAAAGGATGTACAGGGAATTGATAATGATAGAGAGGATCAGTAGGGAGTTTATAACTATGGAGAGCTTAGAATGGTTAGGAAAAGCTTTTGGGAACTGACCTTTGAATATAGAGCATGACTGATGAGTAGGAGTTAGCCAGATGAAAAACGAGGAAAAGGAAGGAGAGTATTTTGGCCAAAGGAAGATAATGAGCAAAGGCTCTGAACCAGGAAAGACCCTGATGCATTCAGAAGCTGAAAATTGCCAGTGTGGCTGAGGTAAATGAGAAGTTGTTTGGAGTGATAAGGCAGTGAGCTTTGAAAACTTTGTTCTACGATAGGGAATTGTTCCAAGGGCAGTAGGGAGTCACCGAAGAGTTTTTAACCTATTAAGTGACATGGTCACTTTTGTATTTTAAGAAGTTCAGTTTGGCTACAGAGGAAAAAACAAATGGGAGGTGCGAGAAGAAAGGCTGAATGGAGAAGGACTAGGATATCCGGGCAGAGATGCTTGTGACTTGAGTTATGGTGGGGTCCTCAGGATGAGAAAAGAAGGTGGACAGGATAGAGACTAAGGCACTGCAGTCTGCAAGGCCTGGGGCTGGACTGTTGCAGAGTGAGGGTAGGGGAGGGAAGGGGGACTGGAGACTCCCAAAATTCTGGAATTAGCACTCACACAGATGCAAATGCCATTTTTAGAAAGGGAACTAGTGGACGAGAAATTGATGTGGTGTAGAGAAGACTCAAATAATGCTGGTTTGGACAAGAGAGCAGCAGTAGAGGAGATGAAGAGTGGTCGAATGAGCAACGTATGTTGAAATCAGTAGAACAAGAATAAATGATGGAATGGATAAGGGTGAGTCATCTAGGGTTATGCAAAGGCCTTTGTTCTCAACAGCTAAGTATGACTTCTTGAGATAGGATAAATTAGATAAAGAGCCAACATGTTTGATTTTGAACAGATTCAATTTGAGAAGCCTAAAAGCATTCAAATGTAGATGTTCAGTGGGTAGTTGGAAATGGGAGTCTGAAGATCAGGAGATATGTTAGGACTGGAGATATGAATTCGGGAGTCATCAGCCCAGCAGTCCTAGTAGCAAACCTGTTAAGATGGTTTCCTCAGCTTTACTGCTTCCCCTGGTACCTTCCTAGCAAAGGTACCTTCACTAGAGGTAATCTGGTCATGTTCATTTCCGAAAACCTGAATTAACCAATAGTACCAGGATAACTGAAAGAGGTGGAGATAAATGAGTTTAGAAGATAGGATATTAGTCTTTGGATTAATGTGAATAATGTGAATTAATGTAACAGACGCACAGCATAGGTAGAGCCCAACATCTCTCCTCTCCTGCCACTTTGGGCTCTGTAGTCAGTATCTCTTCACAACCTGAGAAGAGAAGGAAGGATTCTGGCTTGTGGTGGTATTATTGTTGTTAGCTAACAGTTGCTACTGGGTCCTTTCTGAAACCCTAGTTGGCCTTCTAGTCATAGGGATTTTTTTCTCAGCGCTTTAAGAGCAAACTCTTATATTCACTGATTGCATGTTCCACTGTAATTTTAAACATTCTACATTTCAGAGCAATTGTACTATCGTGTTCAATAACTCAGTAACATTTCTTTTGCTCATTTATCCTTCTTATGGCTGAAGATTCTTAATGTGTTCACAATGCACCATGTTCCCACTCCTTAATTTTGTTTTGAAATACTCATTTCAGTTCCTATGGACAGGTAGACTAAATAAAGCATGTGGATTTAGCTTTCTTGTTTTTTTGTTTTGTTTTGGTTTGGTTTTTGTCATCAGGAGATTTAGCTAGGTATTTACTGGCTATAAATGAGGACCTAAAGACACTCAGCCTCCTGAAAGAATTGGTGGCTTTCTCAAAACTTCAACCCATCACCAAAAATGACTGTCACTGAATGACCATCTTGTAGGACTTGACAATAATAAGTTAAATATGAAAACGTTACATGACTAAACTTCCCTAAGTGTTAGAATCCCACATTCTTAAGATATTTGAGAGCTAAATATAATGAAAATCATGAGCCCTTGGGACCTTGATTTTAAGATTTTCCTTTAAAAATAATACTATATTCTCTGAGGACATGAGAGAAACACTACTTTATTTAGTGAAACTAACCCAAAGTAGAACAGAGGAAATTATTAAACGAGTCAACATGTATCTTTCATTGTTGCCCAGTCATGCCAAGCCAATGTGTCCTGAAAGTACAAAACCACTTACAATGGAGAAAATATCTTCAACTTAATTACTTTTGTCCTGAAAAAAGGATACTTAATAGTCTTAAAAATTACCCTGGAATAAACTACAGTGCTGATGATTGTATTATTTACTACAGTTTTATGAGCAAACAAACATGTTGCTTTATAGCTGCACAGAAAGGAAGTTTACTGAAAGTAGCTATTAATGTGTCCATTTATATCCCATCTCCCTGAAAAGGCTCCAAATCTAGAGAAAATACAGAGTGGAAAATTTCACTCCCAATTTAGCCATCTCTCCAAACTTGAGAGGAAGCAGCTCAGCTGGCCTCCACTGCAGCCGAAGCTGAGCTGGACAAGTGATGATGAACCACTGGGCCAGTGGCCCAAGCGCCTGGCTGGCTGGGACATCAGCTACTGGATTGGACTCTGACTCATGTCATGAACATTTTTGTGTGAGAAATGAAAGAAGCTTTCCCTGGAACTGATGTTGTTCAAAATAGTGACACACTTCGCTGTCCTTTGAGCCATTCCCATTTGATGGGAAGTGTTCTGGGAAAATGCCAGAATCTGAAATGGCATTCTTAACTGCGGCTAAATGTACAGCAATAGCTGTTCAATTGTGCTTCTTTAAAGCTGTTCCTACCACAAGGCAATGAGGCAATACGTAACATTAAATCTCTCCCAAATTCAAGTTACACTGCTTGGTTTAAGCCAAGGAAAAAAGAAAGAGAATCATCTGTCAACACTGCAAAGAGTAATTAGGGCTCTTGGGAAAAGGCTTTCAAAGTAAATATGTAGGAAAGGGTAAAAGAAATATTTTTGTCATTTTTCTGGAATGTTTGCATTTCCAAGCTGAGATTCTGAGACAGCTCTGGTTATCCTCTTCAACCACCAATTTTAAGCTTGATGAAACTAAGGTTCACATGGATGAAGCATTTTGCTTACAATCACACAACGATTGAGTTGTAGAGCTGAGACTAGAGCTCGCTTATGATCAAATGTATGATCCTTAAGAACAGGTAGCCTCACAGCCATGAGCGCAAAACTCAGGACACCCCGAAACAGTACCTGGACAGTACCTTTGATGGCAGGTGGTGTGTACACGCTCTGCTTCCTTTGCTTAGGGGGTGCAGTCTGTGACTGGGGACAAAGAGAAAAAAATAAAAGTCCTATATTTGAATAAAGAGTATCACGCCGTAGATCTGCTAAGAAGATAAACATTTTGCCGTGCTTCAAACAACGTTCTTACTCCCTTTAGTCACGGTATAGAACACAAATCGATGAGAAACTATATATGTGTTCAGTGACGTCACAGGTTTAGCAGCTATATGAAGCTCGGGGGTCCATTTGACCATAAAACCCTTCATTCATTGCACTCTTGAAATTACTCCTTCTATATTCGCACCTAATAACATTAGTTCATTTTAAAAGGAAAGAGAAAAAGGAGACATCAGCGCTTTTCATTTGAGACAAAAAGTAGGGTGCCGTCCCCCAAGGGCTATTCATCGTTCATGGGATGGTTAAATGGCTCAGAAAGGATGATAACAGCCCTTAGTAGGTAATACCACTCTGCAACCCTCTTGAATTGGCAGGCCCATCCTAATATCTCCATTTACTTAGAATTACAATGTTGGGATAATAATTTTTTATGTTTAAAAGATAAGCCCTTTCCTAACAAAACTGCTATTTAATATTCTTACCTAAGCACACTGGATCAGGAATAAATAATTGAAGAAGGGATTTTTCACTTAGAAAATTAGAAAAATAGAACATATTTCAGAATGAAAACCACAGATAATTATGCGGAGCTACAAATGTATATAATATTATACATATATTAAATATTGATTATAATAAATTATAATTTCTATTTTATTTTTCATTTAATTATATTCAGTTATGTACATATATATAACCTATAGTCTAGACACTTGGATTGTGCCAAAGACCTAATTTTAATATTGTGTCAACTTCAATTTCGAGGTGGCAAGAGTAGGGATCTTAATGAATTTCAGTCTTGAGAGCAATTTTTTTTGCTTTGGAAAGCTCAAGTGTAACTAGTTAACAAGATACTCATCATGGATTGTTGTAGTTTTATATGCACATTAGAAAGAACATAAGGTACAGACTCTGAAATGAACTAGAAAGTTGAAATAGAACTTGAGGCTTCTTTACTTGTGCATGTTAAAACTGAATGGCACTTAAGGATATCATCAAGATGATGTTTACATGATGCAAAAGCAATCTTTCAAAAGTAAAAAAAAAAAAACCAACTGAGCAGTTGCCAAATGCATATCAGCTAAGCAAATAGCACCAGACAGTTTTTTCCTGAATTGAATGTTCTGGCACCGGCTGTGACGCACAAGTACAGGCAGGGCTGCTTTACATACATGTCAGAGGTGTGGAAGATAAACATTTCTGGTGCACCTCTGCTGTATTCAGTCACAGCTGGTAAAAGAAGCAATCACTTCCTACATTTCTCATATGTTTATTTCCATGAGTATATCCAAACATCAAATGGAAAAATTAATTCTACAGGAAAGCTTTCCTGGTTAGTAACATAGTGGTAAAACTTTCCAAGTGATATAAACTACTTCAGGTTATGTGAGAATTTAGTTTTCTGATTATTATACATTTACTATCTCACTGATTTTTTTGAAAAAAATCTCATCAGGTACAATTGGTATTTTGTCCATTCCATGTTTTTCTCTTTGAGTAAGGCAGGGCGCACCTATCCATGCAGCTAAGGGACAAACTGACGATTAAGTCCCCACAGTCTCTTCTATATATTTTTCCATTTTTGGTCATCTTATTTGCTCTCTTCCTTGTCTTCTATATATTCGATATTAGCAGCTCCCTTCACCTCCCCTGGTTCCTATTTTCTGACTGAACTTCTGCATATGTATGTGGATGGTGGGAGGTACAGTTTTAAGAGTAGCTGCTGAATTTGAATCTGGATATATTTCTTGTCAAATCCCTTGGATGTGGTTCCCCAGACCTCAGAGCATCTCAGCACCCTCAGCCTGCACTCAGCGTCTGCTCTGGACTTCAAAAACCAGGAGCCACTTTAAGAGTTGCCTGGCCCCCAGCTTCTAGTTCCAGGATTTCAATATTGCCTGGCCCCAGACCATGATGCATATGCAATGTCACTAAACTGAAATTATCAATATCATATATCTTAGCACTAAAAGCAATATTTAATTTTTGTTCCAAATTTTAAAAAATCCAAAGGTAAAAAGGCTCACATTAACTCTATAAAAGCACATTATATATATTAACAACTTAAAACATCTAATTGTTTTCTGCCCCTTTAGAAGTTTTTGGGAGGTTTCTTTTAACACTTCATAGATAGAGATTCAAAGTAACCGAGAGGCAGAGATTTTGTTGCCATTCTACTGTTTGTTTAGTTACAGAAAACAAATTTAAAACATTTTACATCTCGGTTATATTTATATTAATTATATATCATGTCACCTCTGGCTGATTGTATTTTAATTTATTTAAACACACTTATTCAAAATAAGAAAACTTACTTCTCCTTGTGTGTTGGTCACCCTCTTGTCATCTATTTCTGTAAGAGAAGTAGGTATAGTGTATTAGAAAGGAAATATTCCTCCTTATTATATGCACATCAACATTTTCATTAACACAGATAAAATGATTTAATAATTGCCTTATGTTTCTCTGTGGTTCAGTTTAACAGCTGACAGGAAGTTGGGAGAAGAGGAAGGTAGTTTTCTACTGAAAGAACCTTCCCACAAAGGGTTTTCTAAAAGCTATTTAAAAATTCCTGCTGAAATCCCAGATTTCCTATGTTCCAGTAGTCCAGAAAGGGGATCAGGAAAATGATTCTTGGAACAACTATTCATGTCATAGTGGTAGGCGGAAATAAGTACCCCAATTTAGGCATGGTCTTCTTAATCTGTATGGTCCTGTGGGTATGAACCCATTGTCAATAGAACCTCTTGAAACCATTATTTCTAGCTAAGGGGTAGCTCAACTGAATCCCCAGGTTGGCCTTATGGGGATAACTGGAGGCCTCATAAAGAGAAAGCCACAGTGAGGAACCAGACGCTGCAAGTCAGTGGGAACCTGGAAGAGAAAGGAAAGGACATTGCCTGATGCGAAAAAGGGATACAAGCCAAGGAACCCCAAGAACTGCCAGCTGCCAGCATCACAACATTACGGACTTCGGAGAGAAAACATAGCCTTGTGATGCCTCAATTTTGAACTTCCTTAAGCTTCAAAATTGTAAGTTAGTAAATTCCTGTGTTTAAGCAAACTCATTGCCTAGTATTTGTCATAAGAGCCTCACAAACTAAGATGGTCAGAAACCTCATAATAAGGCAGCATTGTTGAAATCCCTGCTGCTGCTACCGCTGTTTACTGACTAGCACCTCTGTCAAATTTCTTCAAGTGTGCCACTACCCAGAACAAGCTACCTTTTCTACTTGGTCCAGTCACACCACCATGACTCTAAGGAAGATAGCACCCTCCTTTATATATTCTCCTGGAAAGAACCATTCCTCTGTAAGAAATATTTCTCAAGACGGTGCTAGAGAAACTTCTACAGAAAGTCGCTCCAGGGGTTGTGGGGAAGGGTGGTACTCAACCTAATCCTCTCCACAGAAGGAATTTCCTACTTCTTCACCTACATTGTATGGATGCAGTGATTCTTCCTTTTGGTCTCTTAATCAGATTACCCTTTCCTGGTTCTTATGCCAGTCCCGAAACTGAGAGACTGGGCCCATGTTCCAAAAATTGATGAGCTCATTAAAAAATATTCACTTAAAGAGTGAAATAGATCTATATTGACTGACATGAGAAGATGTGCTCTCTAAGTGAAAATGATTTCATAACTGTATGACTGGCATCCTTATTTTGTAAAAGACAGTTAAATAGATGAATATAGATGGAGAAGCAATTGAGCTGCATATAGACACATGAAAGACTGTACATTAGCATGTTGATTGTAGATACCCCTGGGTGATTGAATAATACATGCCATTTTATCCCTATCTGAGCTGCTTTTCTTTTTATAATGAACATGTTTTATTCTTGTAATAGGAAACCCTGAATGTGTTTATATATGTGTGCATATGTATTTGTCTACAGAGAGAGAGAAAGAGAGAAATTTCTATAAAAATCCGAACATGCGTAAAGTTGACAAGAGGTCACAATGACCAAGCAGCTAGAATAAATAGTGCTTGGAATTATTATTTATTCTAATCTGATATCCTGGCTACAATATATTACAAAATTATGGAAACTTCTATAGTTTGGTAGTTCCTCAGAGAGCTAAGAATAGAATTACCATATGACCCGGCAATCTCTCTACCAGTCACATACCCAAAAGAACTGAAAGCAGGGACTCAGATATTTGCACACCAACAATCATAGTGGCATTACTCACAACTGCCAAAAGATGGAAGCAACCCAAGTGTCCAGCAACTGATAAGTGGATAAACAAAATGTGGTGTGTGTGTGTATTATGAGGTTTCTGACCATGTGTGTGTGATGGAATAGTATTCAGCCATCAAAAAGGAATGAAGTTCTGGTTTATGTGACAACATGGATGAACCTTGAAGGCATTATGTTGAGGGAAATAAGCCAAACACAAGAGGACAAATACTGTATGATTTTACTGATTTGAAATAATCAGAATTAGCAACCTCACAATTAGAATCTAGAATATAGGTTGGGGCTAGAAAATGGGGAATTAATGTTTAATTTGTACAGAATTTTTATTTGGGTTGATTATAAAGTTTTGGAAATGAGTAGTGGTGATTGGTAGTACAACATGGTAAGTATAGTTAAAAGCACTGAATTAAATATGTGATTGTGATTAAAAGGAGAAATTTTAGGTTGTATATATGTTACTAGAATAAAAATTAAAAGATCAAACATAGGGCTGTACAGCATAGTAAACCCTATTGTAAAAAATGGACTATAGTTAACAGTACAATTTAAAAAATGTTCTTTCATGAATTATAAGAAATGTACCATACTAATGCAAGATGTTAATAACAGGGTGGTATATTGGAAAAAAAATACTCTCTAATGTAAACTATAGGCTACAATTAATAGTACAATTATAATATTCATTCATCAATTGTAACAAAGGTAGCACACTAATGCAAAGCATTAATAACAGGGGAGTGGGCTATTTGTAAAGCTTTATTTTTTATATGATTTTTCTGTATATCTACAACTTCTAATTTTAAAAATTAAATTAAAAATACATGGAAATATCTAATAAATTCCATTTCCCATTTCTATGGAAGGACAAATAGGGAACTATTGGTTGAGGATAGCAGTCACTGGAAGTATTTAAATAGAACAGGCCTATCCATCAACGCAAAATCCTTTGTCATTATATTTTTATATCAAATATGAGGTACTATAACAATGCATGTATTGTGATCTAATGGATTATTAAATACCAGTGGAGTTTCCTAATATTTTGCTTATGCCTTGGAAGTTTTCAAAATTCAACCCAGGGGCGGGCCATGGTAAGCAGGCAGAATTCTTGCCTGCCATGCCATAGACCTGGGTTCAAATCACCATGCCTGCCCATGGAAAAAAAAAAAACCTCAATCCAGGATGCATAACTTATTATTTTAGGGAAAAAGTGGTGCCCAACCATTTGCTTTACACTTTTCCTACTTCCTGGATGCAAACACACAAAAATAGCTCTTCCAAAGGCAGATATGCCGGCTTCACTCATTCCTTAATTCGTGAAAAATATTTTTATTCTTGTTGTAAATCAAGTGTTTATGTCATGTAAATGATGGTTTGAGGAATTCAGTCCTTTTTTGAAACTGTGAAAGGAAAATTAAACAACTTTTTAAGTCACAGTGACTCAGAGAAAATTGGGAGGCAAGGCAAGGATAAATTGTGACTTTCTGGAGATTCACTGATTTAAGTGCATTTCTATTTTCCTTAATAGATTGTTATTACTTTGGGGAAGTTAACTTTTTCTTTTTCCCAAGCACTTCACATAAATATACATACACACACGCATGCCATATGCTCACAGAGTACATGTACTTTGGGGGACATAAACACCATGTTTTCTCTGACTTGTACCAAGCAGGTAGAAACTGAAGGAGTGTACCTCCCTCCCCCAAAATACACACACTTCTCCAACTTGACTACTTTAAAAGCAACATTAAAATGTAGTTTCCAACTTCATCATGTTCTCTTCAGGGCTCCAAATTGTGATATCTAGTCAACTCAGAAGCATGTAAGAAAGCCGGATCCCCCATGAAATATAAGAATATATATCCCTACCCTCAAATTCCATCTAATTTTCTTATTAAAGAAGAAAAATACCATGGGAGTATGGCTGAACACAATCAGTAAACACGTGCAAGAGCTGTTAACTGATCCTTTGTGATTAAAAACTTCAGATTTTCTGAAAAATGCTGTTGTACCTATTCCAGCTTTATCTTATTTCTGTTTTCCTTCTCTCAAGGGGAATTTGGTCCGGAAGGAGAAACTCCTTGCCTTGGGGCAAAAATATAAAAGTCATCTGAGCATACCATTTTGAGGAGTACTGTCATCCCTGAAGATGGAGAGATAGGAATGGACATCTTTTAGAAAGGCTTGAGTATTGATTTGTTAGGATGCTTTGAGGTATTTAAGTTCATGAAAAGAAGAGGACAAACTCAAGATTCATTTGTCTTAGACTGTCTCAGAGTTTTAGTGAAATCTCATTGGATTTTGGGAAAACTAGCTTGTTGATTAAGAAAGATGACGTACATATAAGGAGAAAGTCTAAAACAGAAAGATCAGGGAAGACCTTGGTCAAACAATAAAGAAAATGTCCTGAACTGTAACAGATTGAGAATTACAGAAACTAAGAAATAGGCATAATATAAGGAGCAGAAAAACTGAGGAAAGGCTAGGAAGCTCTTGTTAGGGCTGATGGAGACATTTGTGTATGGGGAAAAGTGCTGCAGAGCATACAGAACTTCTAATGTGGTTTTTCTGCTTACTTGTCTTGACCTCAGTTAAATTACTTTAGCTTTCTGAACTTCAGGTTTTTTCCCAGGTGTGGAATGGAAAGGGGGAATGGGAAGTTTAGGTACTCACTGCTCAATTTTTCTGTAAATCTCAAACTGTTCTAAAAATAAAGCCTATTCATAAAGAAAACTAAACTAAAAGATGAAAAAGCACTAAACGCCTAAGAAATCACTTATACACACATGTATATATCTGTTTTTATTACTGTCAGGAGTTTGTGTGTGATTTAAAGGACCCTAGAGAAACATTATGAGTAAGTAGGTAACATAACTAAAATCAAGGTCATGAACAAAATTTCATTTTAAAAAATGTTATGGGAAGCAATTGAAGAGAAAGAGGGAATTGGTAGAAAATTTGTTAATAAGAACAATGAGTTAAATGATTAACAAACAATGATAACTCTTTGCTCACATGTATTTACTGATTGAATATTGAAAACAAAGTATAAAAGAAAATTCTGAGGGAGAGATTAAGACATTCCCAGAGAAACAAAAACTGAAGGAGTTTGTCACCACTATTTTTGTATGTAATTCTACTTACTTCCTCCAGGTACTCAAATGCAATGCATAAAAAGTAATGATAAAGCTATGGTTTTGGACATACTGTGTACAAAGATATCATTGGTAGCAAGTACAAAAATTGATGGGGGAGGGTGGGCATAGGAAAATTGTATCTGTGTGCCATGGAAGTCAAGTTGATATTAAATCAAATATAATTGCTATATATTCAAGACATTACATTTTAACCCCATGGTAACCACAAGGACAACGTATGAAAAATATATCCAGATAGAAATGAGAAGGCACCCAATATGGTACAACATAAAAAAAATCAAATCAATATAAAAGTAGGCATTAATAGAAGATTGGAGGAAGCAAAGAGGTATGACTTAACAAAGCCTAAATAGCACAAGAGCAGAAGAAAGTCCTGCATTATCAGTAATAACTTTGAATGTAAATGGATTAAACTCTCCAGTCAAAAAAGACATAGATTGACAGATTAGATTAAATAGATAGATTAAAAGCATTACCCAACTATATGCCATCTACAGGAGACTCACCTTAAATTCAAAGGCACAAATAGGTTGAAAATGAAATGTTGGGGAAAAAAACAACCAAAAGAGCTGGAGTAGCTGTACTAATATTAAACAGTTACAAGGGACAAAAAAGATCATTATATACTGAGAAATGGGTTATGTCAACAAGACATAAAAATTATTAAAAAATAATCTATATTTATATATATGCACACACACCTAACAGCAGAGAAATATATGTCTAAATGGAGTTAAAAGGGGAAATTTTAGGTTGTATATATGATAATAGAATTTTTAAAAATCCAGGGAACTGTATTACACAGTGAACCCTAAATTAAACCACAGGCTATAGTTAATAATACAATCATTAAAATGTGCTTTTATCAATTGTAACAAAAGTACCATACTAATGCAAGGTGTTGATAGGATGGTATATAGAAATCCTGTATTATATGCATAATTATTCCGTTAACCTGCAACTTCTCTAATAAAAAGCAACTAATAATTCTTGCTTGATTATACATTCCTTGCGGCTTGCTGTTTCTGTGCACTTTTTCCTCATATCCAAAATGCTCTTTCCCTCATACCCAGTGCTACCATTCCTCAAGGTTCTATTCAAATGGCATCTTCTCCAGTATTCCAAACTAATTCTGCTCCCACCATCCCCCTCCACAGGCCAACTGGGAGTTATTTTCTCCAGCTCTGAACACCTACAGCATACTCACTGTGCCTGTCTCATTGTACTCATCATTCTATGCCTGCATTATGGTCATTTATGTTTTATCTCCCCAGCTAACCTATAAAGGACTGGGAATATGCCTCTATTATTTGTACCTTACACACCTCTTAGCACAATGGCACTGTCAACACATAACGTTTTATTAAATAGATATCTCTCTAATGCTTTATGTTTCACAAAAAAAAAAAGTGATGTGTTTGTTGCTCTCTGTATTCAAAAACACAATAATAGCCCAGTCACTTGCTCATACTAGGTGCTTAATAAATATATGTCACATATAAATACTTTATTTGCAAACTTGTTTAAGGCAAAAGATATGACCTCTATTTCTTATCCCTTTATGAGGCCCAAAGCAATACTACAGGCACTTAAATTCCTGTAATTATTGCCTAAGTGGTTCAAAAGAGAACATTGGAGGAAAAATAAGGATCTATGATTTTTCTCTGTTTCTAGAGAGTGGGAAGATATCTGAGCCAAGGACAATATATCATAAAAAAATAAAAAATAAATAGTAGAAACCAGCCTTAGACAGTAGCAAACTATGGAAAAGAATGTTTTATTCAAGATGGTGGCTACAGGAGAACATTGACCCATATATAAGATGCTTTGCTAAGGTGAGATCCAGTTGGTTAGAATGAAACCAACTGATACAGACATTTGATGAATTTAGATAACAGAGGGTCATTTGAGTCTTTATTTTAGGCAGCTATTTTGGAAATATATGGACAAAACTTAGTTAAGAGGAAATTGGAGGATGTTCAATAAAAACAGCATTGTAAGGTCATGCTTTGAAGATTCCTCTGTTCAAAAGCAATAGCAATGACAGATAAACCATCCAGTCAATCTATGCTTTTTTTGACTGGAGAGTTTAATCCATTTATATTCAAAGTCATTACTGATAATGCAGGACTTTCTTCTGCTATTGTGCTATTTAAGCTTTGTTAAGTCACACCTCTTTGCTTCCTCCAATCTTCTATTAATGCCTACTTTTATATTGATTTGATTTTTTTTATGTTGTACCATAAAAAGATATAGTCATATGTCAAAATTGAGCCAAACATCTCCATAACCCATAAACATTATAAGAAAATCAAAGTGCAATAAATATTTGGTTGAAATAAGCTCAAATATATCATTGATTATAATAAATTCACAGATTAAATTCACCAGTTAAAAGATCAACTATATCAAAATGGACTAAAAATAATACAATTTATTTGAAGTCATTCTTTTAAATACTTAAAATTTGAAATTAATTTTTAATAGGGACATGCCAAAATCTAATCAGTCAAGAAAGCATAAAAACATATAATTCAAATATTAACCAAAGAAGAAGAAATATTATAATAGTAGTATCAGGAAAATAATATTTAGGGGAAAGTAAAGAATTGATCTAAAATATGATAAAAATGAATCAGAATGCTAGAAAAAAGTTGGAAACCGTGGAGGCAGAAGTCATTTCCAAGGCATTTTTGTTTTTAAAAAATAAAGAAGAGTACTAACTCCCATTCTGGCAATTCAATCCCCAAATAGTTATACTCTATTTTATTGATGACTGTGCTGGTTTAAAAGGATATATGCCCCCTAGAAAAGCCATGTTTTAATCAAAATCCCATTTCATGAAAGTAGAATAATCCCTGTTCAATATTCTATGTTTGTAACTGTGATTGGATTGTCTCCCTGGATGATGTGATTTAATCAAGAGTGGTTGTTAAACTGGCTTAGGTGATGACATGTCCCCACCCATTTGGGTGGGTCTTGATTAGTTTCTGAAGTCTTATAAAAGAGGAAACATTTTGGAGAAAGAAGGGGATTCAGAGACAGCAGAGAATGCTGCAGCACCATGAAGCAGAGAATCCATCAGCCAGCACTTTGTAAATGAAGAAGGAAAATGACTCCCGGGGAGCTTCATGAAACAGGAAGCCAGGAGAGAAAGGGCAGATGATGCTGTGCTCACTATGAGCCTTTCCAGATGAAAGAGAAACTGTGACTATGTTCGTCATATGCCTTCCCACTTGAGAAAGAAACCCTGAACTTCACTGGTCTTCTTGAACCAACGTATCTTTCCCTGGATGCCTTAGATTGGACATTTCTATAGACTTGTTTTAATTGGGACATTTTGTTGGCCTTAGAGCTATAAACTACCAACTTATTAAATTCCCCTTTTTAAAAGCCATTCTGTTTCTGGTATATTGCATTCCGGCAGCTAGCAAACTAAAACAATGAGTAAAATTAACTATTTACTTTCCAGAGGGTTTATAAATAATGGTAAAGACCAGAAAAATTATACAAAGTGAATTAAAACAGGTATTCTTGCATTTTATAAGCATTATAGTTGAGAATTTATGTTTTGGTTTGCTCATTGCTGCCAGAATGCAACATAACAAAAATGGAATGGCTTTTTAAAAGAGAATTTTTTAAATTACAAGTTTACAGCTCTAAGTTCATAAAATTTCCAAACTAAGGCATCCAGAGAGAGATACCTTAACTCGAGAAAGGCCAATGTCTGTAACATGGGAAGGCACATGACTGGTGTCTGCTGGTCTTTTTGCCCAGTTCCATTGCTTCCATCTTCTGTGCCAGTGGTTTCCTCTCTGTGGGCCTTCACTTAGCTCACCCAGAACAAAACTCTAGGTTCTGGCTTGCTTAGCCATTGGAAGGCACATAGTGACATCTGCTGGGCTCTGCAACTCCAAACATCCATGTCTAGGCATCTGTTCCCTGTCAGCACTCCAGGCATCTCCAGATATCTGCATCTGTTAGCTCTCAGCTTTCTCCAAAACATTTCCTCTTTAAATGACTCCAATAAGCTGATCAAGACCCACCCTAAATGAATAGAGTCACGTCTCATCTAATCAAAAAGTTGCACCCACAGTTGAGTGTGTCACATCTCCATAGAAACAATCCAAAATTTACACCCCATGGTACTGACTCAAGATAAAAAGAAACATAGTTGCCCTCACAAGATTGGATCAGGAAAAAAGACATGGCTTTTTGGGGATACATAACAGCTTCAAACCAGCACATTCTATCATCTAGACCACAAAAAGATATGTTCTTTTTATAGTCAAAATACTTTAATTCCATCACACTATCACAAAAGTCTTAAACCAATTCAGTAACAATATAAATGTAATACAAAGTCAGAAAAAATACAAACTCTCATCAAAATCAGTTACAGGCATGAAGGCAAAAAATTTTCCTCTCGTTGTTGACCTGTGAAACTCAGAATGGCTACCAATAGATAATGGAGGAATAGTCATAGGATACGTGTTCCCATTGCCATAGGGAGAAGTCAAAAGAAAACCAGGAGTCACTGGAACAGAACAGTTCTAATAGCTTGCAGGGAAAGCTACATTGGATTTCAAAGTTTGAGAGTCATTTATCATTAGGTCCTTAGCAAGTGGCAGTCCCAATCTCTCCAAGGGCCTACACAGTGGTCCTGTTTTCTCAACACTGGGATGAGGTTTGCAACATTGGGGGACATTGAGACCACCACCTTTTTCTCAGCTTCGCCCTCTGCAAGCATTGGGGCAGCAGCTGTAGTCTCTTCCACCTTTGGGGCACACACTCAACCCTTCTCTCAGGCTCCCGCTGATGCCCAATTTATGCTCTCTACCCTCTGTGAGGTCTGGGGCCCCAAAACTCTTCCTAAACATCAAGGTGGAAGTTCCGCCCTTTGCTTCTGTGGCAAGCTCACCCTTTCCATGTGGATGGGTGTGTCGACTCCTCTGGCCCAAGATTGCTGGTGTCAGACTTTAGCTTCTATGGTTCTTCCTTTGAAGACATTTTTCCTTCAATCTGCTCCTTTCTATCTCCTTTAGTCCAGAATGGCAGTAGTTCTGTTCATATAGATCTCACAAGAAGCTTGTCCATTTCCAATGTAGTATACAGGGATCATATCCATCAGATAGTAGGACCTTCCATAAACCCTTTCTGGATAACTTATTTCCAATTCTGACTTTTTCTGAAATGACTGACTAGTTCCATGTTTGGTTCAATTCTCACATGGGACAGTATTCTCTAGGATCTCACTTTCTGGAAGCCCAGAATTTCCCAGGCCATCAATTTATGGTTTCTTTAAACCCAAGAGTTCAGTACTCAGTTTATCCATTTCCTATTGCATTGAACTATAAGCTACAAGGAGAAACTAGGTTGAATTTAACACATTTGGTTTGGAAATCTCTTTTGCTAAATATCCAAGTTCATCACTCTCAAATTCTGCCTTCCATCCAGTACCAGCATGTAACTTTGCCAAATTCTCTGGCCACTTAAAGACAAAGGTCACATTCCTTCAAGTTTTCCTGTCTAAAGTCTCATCAGAGTTATATTTAGAGTCCACATTTCTACCAACAGTCTGTCCAGAGCAATTCAGGCCTTCTCTATCAAGTTCTTCACAACCCTTCCAGAATCTTCTCCTTATCCATTTAAAAAGCTATTCCAGCATGTTTGGTATTTACAATCTGCAGTATCCCACTTCTTACCAAAATCTTTTTTTTTTCATTTGCTAAATGCTGCCAGAAGACAAGGGAATTTATTAAATTACAAGATCACAGTTCTAAGACCATAAAAATTCCCAAACCAAGACATCCAGAGAGAGATACTTTGACTCAAGAAAGGCCAATACCTGTCACATGGGAAGGCATGTGGCCGGCATCTGCTGGTCCTTGTTCCCAGTCCTGTGACTTCCATTTCTGATGCCGGTGGTTTCCTCTCTAAGCATCTTGTGGGCCTTCACTTAGCTCATCCTGGACAGAACTCTGAGCTCTGGCTTGCTTAGCATCTCATCAGAAGGCACATGGCGACTCTGCTGGGCTCTGCATCTCCAAACATCCATGTCTAGGCATCTGCTCCCTATCAACACTCCAAGTATCTCCAAATGTTATCTCTGGCAGCTTTCTCCAAAACATTTCCTCTTTTAAAAGACTTCAGTAAGCTAATCAAGACCCATCTTAAATGGGTAGATCACATCTCTCATCTAATCAAAAGGTCACACTCACAGTTGGGTGTGTCATATCTCCATGGAAACCATCCAAAGTTTCCAATATTGGATCAGGATTAAAAGAAATATAGCTGCTGCCACAAGACTGGATCAGGAAAAAGTACATGGCTTTTATAATAGCTTCAAACCATCACAATATATTTCACCAGAAATTAGATTGTACTTCACAAAATGGAGTGAATGATTGCAAAATCTCCTCAGATAATTGTTTCAAAGCCCTATGTTTTTTTTATCCTACTTTGAGAAATAAGTTTTCTTTTTCCCTTAATAGCTTTCAGGAATTGATTAGATTATACAGACAAGAGTCCTCTTCAAATAGGTTTACAATTTTGTTCTATATTACAATCCTGTTTTTCATGATTACAAAATGACTTCTATTTCCTTCCCACTGTGAATTTTGGGGGAATATCATAAAAAGGGAAACATTATATTTTATTTAGGATTCAAACATAAGGCTTTTTTCCAGTTCACTCATTTTGGTATTATTCTAATTAGCTGAAAGAAATTTAATCTATTTTAGTTTTCTTCCTCTATCAACAAATTATGATTTTATTTTGATGAAAATATTAAAACCCCTTCAGAAAAACTGTATTATTTATGATTTTACTCCAAAATTGCAAGATAGAAACATGAACCCCAAAATACAGTGGATAATTTCCTTTCCTTAATTTACAAAATGGCAGGGTTCAGGTAGAAAAGTAATATCCATTGGTCTCACATTTCTCCTATTGATGTGAAGTATATAACCAGATGAAGTCGGAGGATAAAGCAGTGTGACCAATAAAAAAATCAGTTAAGTAGAATTCACTAAAATGGAATTGAACTTCACAAAGCCACCACCACTGTGTGTGATGGCAAGACACAAAAAAGAAATCAGCCCAATTATTTCACTTGTCAAGGAATCCTTTGGTATCTTCTAAACCTAAATACTAGCTGACAGGGTTAGAATGAAATATGACTGCTCTAAAAGAAGAAAGGAAGTGGAGTATTCCCAATAATATTCTTTCCTTTCCAGGTCAGAGACTATAAAATTGCTCTCTTTGATACTATTTTATCACAGGACTTGGATTTGACCACCTAACTGTATGCAAAACCCAGTCTCCTTCACTATAAAACATCATGTTTGCATTGCTTTTATGACTTATGGCCCTCATTTGAACCAACTCATCCATCAGGTGATTTAACTACAGTGTGATAAATTCAGTTTTCTTAGCTTTTCTTTCGTGTAGCAGTTGTCATAAAAAAAAAAACATGATTTAATCTGCTAGTTGCCACATGATTTTGTTGGATTAGTAGACGGGGAAATATCAGATCCTCCTATGACACGATATCATACCTATTATCACTACCAAAGGGAATGAACAAAATGCCCCCTTTAAATGCCGTTTTTGTCACCCACATGGAGGTCTCTACAGATTTACTTAAGATTGCCCCTACTCCCTTCGTGCTCTAACTAGGACACGGTAAAACCACCTTTATGAAGTTGTTGTAAAGTAAAATGGAGAAGTGTATAAATTTAGGATAATTTTGTTTGTAGCTCTCTTGTGTTCTGCCTCTGCAGGCCTAATTCATAGAACTTATTGCTTATGTCCCAATAATAAAAACCTGAGCAAAAATTGATAAAATTAAATTAAGTTTATTAATTAATTATTTTAAAAATTATTTGTGGGAATTCACTTAATGAATTTGTTAACATACAGCACTTTCCATAATTTTCATGCTTTTATTAGTAATTAGAAAAATTATTGCCCCCATCCCCAAAAAAAGCAATCTAAGACAGTGCCTGTGCAAACAAACCCTTCTCAAAGCAGTGATTGCAAGAACAGGAATGTTTGGCACCTTCACGCTTAATCCTGTTCAAAAATAATCCAGGAACGAGATCTGCCTAATTTGCTAAATTACCTTGAACTCTAAAGAAGGAAAAAAGCCAGTATTTTAGTTTCTATTATTAATATCTTTGTTAGCTACAGTATCATTTCATACTTTTTCAACTTCTACCAGATTAATCATTTTAAAAAATCACTAATCTATAACTGATGCCTTGAAATTTTTCAAAAATAAGAAAATATTTAACATCTTTGTATTATCACATTTAAAAATTAGTTTAAAAGATATTAACCAATTTCTGCTATAAAGTATTTCATATACATTTATATCCACACTTAAATGTATTCAAAGAGTGGGAATAAATATGGAGAGATCATTAGTTAGCTATGACAATTCGCTCCTATGTGTTAATCAGCTTTTTTATTTAAAACGTTTCTGTTTCTAAGGTTGTGACACGAATCTGGTATAGCTGTCAGAATTCTACACACTTTCACACTAAAGTTTGAATTGAAAAATAGAGGTTATGCAAGGTCATGAAACATGGTGACAAAATACTTTCTTGACCGATTTTTTTTTTAGTGTCCATCAATGGAAGTACTACCACTGACGTAGAGATAATTACATTCAGTAACAAGAAAAGACTGAATTACCCTGCTTCCTCCTGTACAGCTCTGCACAGAAAAAGTCCCTCATCAGACTCCATTATTTCAGCTGCCATGGTCTTACCAGAGGCTGAGTCTTTGCCTTTTCATTACCCTTAGCCTGATACTGGCAAGAGAGTAGACATCCAGCAGTTTCAAAACTATGGTCCCTTAGGGAGCTAATTATGACACATTCTGCATAGAAAATACTAATAAAATGAGAAATAAAAATCTCACTTATGCATACTCTCTTTCCCCATTTCCTTTTCTATCCTGTCAAGCTAGTGCCAAAACAAAATGCTGTATCTCTCTCCATCCATTTCCTCAGTAAAATTCTAAGTCTTCAGGCAAGGAGAGGCTATTTTCATATCCCAACTGTGTTTTGGTGGATTATGAAAGATTTAGCTTTCATGTTTTTGTTTGTGTTAACAGCAGAATGGACTCCCCTCTCTACAGGAAGCTTCTCTGAAACATTCAGAGGGAATGTTTTCGAGTCTGTTCTTTTTCAAGTTAGTCAACAGACAATGTCATACTGCTATAATACAATCTGGTTGAATTATTACAGTCAAATATATTATAGGAAATGTATGCAAAGCACAGCGAAATTGAAAAATTAAGTGAAACTATTTTCTTGTGAGATTTCCTCTCAACTTTTTAGGCATTTTATACTTTATTGTAAATTTATAAATACTGGTATATGGATGACAGGTGGACAGACATGATTAGGAGAGTAAAGTTCAGGATTAAAGTTAGGCAAAGGACTGGAAGAATCAAATCCTTAAGCAAGGCTGTGGGATCAATGTATGACTCAGGGCCAGTTTATGACTCCATGTTCAGAGTGAAGGTGGCATCTGAGCAGGTGGCCCTGAGAGGCGCATAAGAGGTAACATGCACAGAGTGTTCAAACACAAGCAGAGTGCTTGGGGGGTGGGCAGCAGGCTCTAGGGGTAGCAATTTTATATCTAAAAGCCCAAACTGAAACTAGGGCTGCAGGCAGAGTAGGGTTCTGAGAGGTAATTCAGTCCTATAAATCAGAATAAGGGATTTCAAGATATAGTACAAGCTGCCAGGGGGAAAGAAGTTGGTGGTGACATCAACATTCATGAAATCGGGCAGTAAGAATAAGACATAGCCATTGAGATCCTAAGCTGTGAGAGGAGAACAGGTACTAAAAACTGACTGAATAAATATTACAGGAAATAGTCGCAGTGCTAGAAAAGTAAAGAGGAAAAAAAAAAAAAAAACTGGCCTTAATACTAATTTTGAGGTTTTGCTTAAGATACTATCGGCCAATACACACCAAGCCCATGAGACTATTTTTCAGAACTAAAAAAGAAAGATAAATTATAAAAGACATCATGTGCTGCAGAAGCAAAGGAAAATACAGAGAAGGGAGACATTTCTGAGTAAGAGTAGAATTCATCTCTGCTCTCTAACAGGAACCCAGTGCAGAAGAAAAGGAAAGCAGCAGAGATTTTGGCAATTATGCAAGGCTAAGAATGACAACATTGAAGATTCGAAGGGCTTCAAATAGACAGCACTTCTCCCCCTTAAGACGTTTGTCAAATTCTGAGGCTACAAAAGATAAATAAGCTGGAAATGTTTTCAGAGCAGATGGCAAACTCCAAAAAAATAAAAAAAGAAAGAACTGTAAGCTCTTAAATAGAAGGTCTGGAACAAAGGTAAACATAGTAGACTAAGAATTACCCATCTGAAACCTGGCCTCTCCCTATCACAATCCATTATTGGATCAAGTGATCCATTCCCTATTTATCTGCCTAAAAAGAACACTTTTTAAAATTTAAATGTTTCGGAGCTTGCAAATTTTCTTCAAGATAAATGTTCAGCATTCATTCAAAAATTAATAGGCACAAAAAGACTAGACTGGTAATAGAGAAAAGGGAGAAAAATAAAAGCAGACCCACAGGTGATTCAGATATTGAATTTAACAGCCAAAAACTACAATTTATATGCTCAATAAAAATAGAGGGAGACAAAATAATAAAGAGAAATAGAATATATGAAAAAAATGAACTTCAACAGATAAGATCTGAATTTTAAAACTCAAAGAATATTTTTAAAAGGCACATTTTGCATTTTAGCTGTAACAAAAGATATATTTGTTACAAAAGATAAATTTACTCTACTAGAATTTGGGTCAGTAGAAAATATCCTAAGTGAAGTTCACTGAGAAAGAAAAAAAGAGTGGGAAAAAAACAGATCAGAGAAAAAGACACTTGAGACACACTTAAAAGGAGTAACATAAGAGTTACTGGGGACTCAGAAATAGAGGAGGGGGAAAAAGGGACAGGAGCAATATTTGAATATTTAAATATAGCCAAGAAGTAAAAACAAACCAACAACAACAAAAAATACAGATAACAAGATTTAAGAAGTTTAACAAACCCTAACCAGAGAAAAATTAAAGAGGAGAAAAGGAAAGAGAAAAGAAAATCATACACAGAGATATATCATACTAAAAATTCTGAGACCAAAGACAAAAGAGAAAGCCTTAAAGATAACCAATAAAAAAGATGCATTATCTTCAAAGAAATAAAAACTGCTGAAAATAGATTTTCAAACAAAATAATGGAATCTAGAAGACAAAGAATAATGTTTAAAGTGATAAAAGAAAAGAACTGCCAACCAGAATTCAATAGTCAATGAATTTACCCTTCCAAAAAGAAGGTAGAATATTAAAGCATTCCTGCTCTAAGACAATGGATTTTAATATATATTTGTGGTTTTGGGGGGTCATATTGAATTAGTGAGACTTCCTGTCTCATTTCTGGTTTAAAAATATCAGTTCTCACAAGCAATGAGGAACAAAATAGATAAATGGAGTCCTGGCATGGTGCGCTGGGCGCAGCACCCCACACACATCATGAGTGTACAATGGCTGTTGTCATTGTCATCTGAACCTCAAGCCTCTCACCCCCCTTAGCATTACCACGATGTCTGTTTCAAACAAGCTGGCCCTGAACAAACAGGATGTGAAGGAGAAGTGGGTCATCATGAGAGTGGACTCCAACGTTCCTCTAGAGACAACCAGATAACAACCTGCCAAAGGACCAAAGCTGCTGTCCCAAGCATCCAATTCTGCTTGGACAATGGAACAAATAAGTTGCTCTTAGAGCTGCCTGGGCCAGCTTGATGGTGTCCCCATGCCTGATGGGTACTTCTTAGAGCCAGGTGCTCTAGAACTCAGATCTCTGCTGGGCAAGGCTGTTCTGTTCTTGAAGAATTGCATGGGCCCAGAAGTGGTGAAAGTTTGTGTTGACCTAGCTGCTGTTTCTGTGTTCCTGCTGGAGAGCCTCTGCTTTCATGTGGAAGAAGAAGGGAAGGGAAAAGATGCTTCTGCCAACAAGGTTAAAGCAGAACCAAACAGAATAGAAGCTTTCCGGGCTTCACTTTCCAAGGCAGGGGATGTCTATGTCAGCAATGCTTTTGGCGCTGCTCACTGAGCCCACAAGTCCATGGGGGGGCGAGCCTGGCACAGAAGACCGGTGGTTTTTTTTATAAAGAAGGAACTGAATTCCTTTGCCAATGCCTTGGAGAGTACAGAGCTACCCTTCTTGGCCATCTGGGTAGAGCTAAAGTTGCAGACAAGATTCAGCTGATCAATAATATGCTGGACGAAGTCAATGTGATGATTGTTGGTGCTGGAATGGCTTTCCCCTTCCTCAAGGTGCTCAACAACATGGGAACTGACATGTCCCTATATGATAAAAAGGGAGTCAGGACTGTGAAAGATCTAATGTCCAAGGCTGAGAAGAATGGTGTAGAAATTACCTTGCCTGTTGACTTTGTCCCTGCTGAGAAGTTTGATGAAAATACCAAAACCAACCAAGCAACTACAGCCTCTGGCACACCTGCTGGCTGGATGGGCTTGGACTGTTGTCCCCAGAGCAGCAAGAAATATACTGAGGCTGTCACATGGGCTAAGCAGATTGTGTAGAAAGGATCTGTGGAGGGGTTTGAATGGGAAGCTTTCACCTGAGGAACCAAACCCCTCATGGATGAGGTAGTGAAAACCACTTCCAGTGCATCACCATCACAGGTGCTGGAGGCACTGCTGCTGCTGTGCCAAATAGAACACACAAGATAAAGTCAGCCAAGTCAGTGTCTCCCTGAGGTGGGTGCTCTCAGCAGCGTTTAGTACTTTCCTGCCTTTTGCTTCCTGTGTGTACCCCTTAAGTCAATTTAGCTCTTTCTGCTTGGCCACTTGGCATTAGCTAACATCTCCCCCCACATCAAGGTTCAGCTTGTGGCCAAATGATGTAGCATCAGGAACTGTTAAACATTCGCGCAGTATCTCAGCTTATCTTAACTGCACCCTGGATTTGCCTACATTCTTTACAATCCCATCTGAATTTCTTAGCGACTGAACTATTGTAGCTTTCTAGAGTGTGTATGTTTATATTTTGTCTATAAAAGAAAGCAAGTTATGTTAGCCTAATTCATTTTTTCAAGTAGTGTATTCTGATTAGCTTTGTCACTGTTTCATTATTCTGTGTGGAAATAAGATAAAATTCCAGATGCAGGAGGAAAGGGGGACAAAGTTGATGATCTTAAATAGATAATAAAAGTATCCATTCAAAAAAAAAAGACCAGATAAATGGGAACTCCTCAAAATCAAATGCTTCTGTGCCTCAAAGGACTTCTTCAAAGAGGCAAAGAGACAGCCAACCCAATAGGAGAAAATATTTGGAAACCACATAGCAGATAAGGTTTGATACCCAATATTCAAAGAAATCATACAATTCAACAACAAAAGAACAAATAACACAATTATGAAATGGGTAAAAGATATGAATAGACATTTTTCCAAAGAGCAAATACAAAAGGCTGAAAAACACATGAAGATATGTTCATCTTCATTAGCTACAAGGAAAATGAAAATCAAACTACAATGAGATATCATCTCACACCTATAAGAATGGCTGTCAAACAGGAAACTATAAATGTTGGAAAGGATATGAAGAATTGGAACACAGTATGTGCTGCTGGTGGAAATGCATAATGGTACAGCCGCTAGGAAGACAGTTTGGTGGTTTCTTAGAAACTTAAATATCGAGTTGCCCTATGGCCCTGAAATACGATTACTCAGTATACACCCAGAAGAGCTGAAAGCAGTAGCACAAACAGACATTTGCACACCAATATTCATAATGGCATTATTCACAATTGCCAAAGTTGGAAACAATCCAAATGCCTATCAAGAGACAAGTGGATAAACAGAATGTGGCGTGTATATATATACAATGGAATATTATGCAGCAATAAGTCAAAATGAGGTTCTTAAGCATATGACAACATGGATAAACCTACAGGATATAATGCTGAGTGAAATAAGCCAGACAGAAAAGTATAGATATTGTATGATTTTGCTAATATGACCCTGGTAAAGGTACACTCAGAATCTTATCATGTAAAGTATAGGGGACCTAGAGATACACAGAAGCTAGAGATAGGCGAGCGGTTACCTAATGAGGTTGAACTTAAATGTAAGGGAATGGAAAGAAGTTATGGGTTAATGACCCATCATGGGTTTATAAGTAATATTGCCATACTGAGGGCGAATATGATTGGAAGGGTTTGTATAAAGTCATGTATCTCACCAATTAACATTACAAATTTAAATAAGTTTTAGCATGAACCACTTCAAAGGTATGAACCTTGTACAAAGAGTAAATAATATCAGAGAAGGGGGGAATGACTTTCATGCTATGGCCTATATTTAACAGGAGGACATCAACAACCCCACAGCAATACTAGGGGAAGATAGTTGGAGGGAGAGACAAGAGTTAAGGGGAGTTTTGGATTTTCTCTTTGGTGAGGGTATGTTTGTTAATTTTCTCTTTGGAGTAATGAAGTGTTTAAAATCAAGAGTGATGATGATTGTACAGCTAAGTGAGGACACTATGAGACAGGGATTGTTTATTTTGGACATTATCCATGATGCTCAATGGACGGAGATAGCCAAAGCTACAACTGAGAAACAGAAAGGTAAGCTGTGATGTATACAAATGATGGAATATCGTGTGGCTACAGAAGGGAACAAAGTTGTGAGGCATGCAATGAGGTGAATGAAAGTTGAGGATGTTATGTTATGCAAAATAAGCCAGAAATAAAAGGATAAATATTGTATGGTCTCTTTTACAGAATACTCATAATAAAATTGGGGCCTAGATTGTAAACTTTTATAGCAGTCACATTTATTCCTAAGCTTTAAGTGTAATTTCTATATTCTTGGATGCTGCGCTATATGTGTAAAACCTGGTATTTCCCTGGAACTTTGGGTATCTTTGTGACACCTAAAACTCAGACTTGGAGCTCTGCAGTTCTGACAGCACTGCTACATACAACAACCGTTAAAAAAAAAAAAATGAAAAAGAGATCAGGCTTCAATAAGAGACGAGAGCAAAGCCAATCTGGTTGGGACTCGGGTAAATCAGGATACAGGGTGAAGGATGAAAGTATCTGTATTTTAGAACTTCACCTACTGTATGAGAACAAATGAAAAAGGTTTATTTGTGCAAAACCTAAATTTTCTGTAGCACACAATCTAATTCAACCTGTCTGGATACTTCATTTAAACAACCCAAACACAAGGATTCCAGAATTGGAATGGAGTTTGTCTTTCTACATAGCTTCTGGATACACATAAGAGTCTTCTGGGCAGATAATTAAAATGTGTAGGTGGGGTGCAAGGGTAGTTCAGTGGTAGAATTCTCCCTGCCAGGCAGGAGACCTGGGTTTGATTCCCGGACCATGCACTTCCCAAAAAACAAACAAGCAAACAAAGAAAACAAAAAATTCAACAAACGGTGCTGTGATAACAGGATACTTACATGGAAAAACAATGAAATATGATTCCTGCCATGCAGCATACAATATATATTGCCTATATAGTATATAGGCAAAGTCCCTTGAGGGACTGTAGAAAAAATATGGAACTATTAAACTTTCCCACCGGGAACCTCTGAGATTCTCTCAAATACTAAAGGACTCCCAAGTTCTTAGGCCAAGCCTAACCTTGAGCTTGCTCTTATGAAACGTATTTCTGTAGCTGAGAAGCTAAGCCTGTTTGTAATTATGCCTGAGAGTTATTTCCAGAAAACCTCTTTTGTTGCTCAGATGTGGCTTCTCTCTCTCTAAGCTCAACTCTGCAAGTAAAATCATTACCCTCCCCCCAGACACCCAAGATATGACATCCAGGGGTGTGAGTCTCCCTGGCAACCTGGGACATGACTCCCAGGAATGAGCCTGGCCCTGGCACCACAGAATCAACAATGCCTTCCTGAACAAAAGGGGAAAAAGAAATGTAACAAAATAAGGTATCAGTGACTAAGAGAGATAAATTAGAGTCAAGAGACTATTCTGGAGGCTACTCCTAATCTTAGCTTCAGCTAAATATTGCTAATTGCTACAGTTTGCCAAACCCCAAGCAACAACATTCCTGTTAATCCTAAAGAACCACCCAGTGCTTTATCTGAGATCCTACAAAAGTTGCACACACTAAGTTTACTTTTCAGAAACCTTAAACCTTCAGATAGTTCTTAGGCCAAATAAGTCCTGAAACCCAGAGGTCCCAGTATGTCCAAGAACATCAATCAGTTACATCCCCCTATCCCATATCCTTTTTCAAAATGAAAACGGTTATAATGGACGCAACCCAAATATCCCTAAAGATTGGAAGAAGGCTAAAAGGAGATAGAGGAGTTATAACAGACAAGTTAGGATTTAACAAATGCTATACAATCCTTATGTTGATATTTCTTTTTAGTCTCCAGTGTCTTGGAGCAGCTAGAAAGAAAAACCTGAAATTGTGGAACTGTAACCAAACTTTGAAATCTGTTCTGTAACTACTCTTTTTTTTTTGGCATGGGCAAGCTCTGGGAGTTGAACCCAGGTCTCCGGTGTGGCAGGCAAGAACTCTGCCACTGACCCACCATGGCCCACCCTGTAACTACTTTTTAAAATATACTTTGAAATTTATTGCTTTTTTGTATTTATTTCATAATTTAAAAAAAAATCAACTCTGCCTCTCCTACAATAATTGCTCTTTATTTCCTTCTTTTTTTATTAATTAAAGAAAAAAAGAAATTAACACAACATTTAGAAATCATTCCATTCTACATATGCAATCAGTAATTCTTAACATCATCACATAGATGCATGATCATCATTTCTTAGTACATTTGCATCGATTTAGGAAAAGAACTAGCAAAACAACAGAAAAAGATATAGAATGTTAATATAGAGAAAAAATAAAAATAATAATAATAGTAAAAAAAAAAGGAAAAGGAAAAAGAAAAAGAAAAAAAAGACAAACAAACAGACAGACAAAAAAAACCCTATAGCTCAGATACAGCTTCATTCAGTGTTTTAACATGATTATTTTACAATTAGGTATTATTGTGCTGTCCATTTTTGAGTTTTTGTATCTAGTCCTGTTGCACAGTCTGTATCCCTTCAGCTCCAATTACCCATTATCTTACCCTGTTTCTAACTCCTGCTGGGCTCTGTTACCAATGACATATTCCAAGTTTATTCTCTAATGTCGGTTCACATCAGTGGGACCATACAGTATTTGTCCTTTAGATTTTGGCTAGACTCACTCAGCATAATGTTCTCTAGGTCCATCCATTTTATTACATGCTTCATAAGTTTATTCTGTCTTAAAGCTGTATAATATTCCATCGTATGTATTTCCTTCTTTGAATCAAAACAATTTGTAAAGCTCCTTGCTAGTTTCTGATTTAGAAATACTGTTCGTACTCTTTTCATCAACATAATTTTTTTTTCTTTTTTAGCGAAGTTCTGGATTTACAGAACAATCACACATAAAATACAGGATTCCCATATACCACCTATTATTAACAACTTTCATTGGTCATAAAACTTCTCTTGGCCCACCCACAAGTGCTGTTCCCCTTGATAGTCAGGAAAGGCTTTCATTCTTTCTCAAAAACTTGGAGAAAGTCTACTGCTCCAAGGAGTGGAGCAGAGTGGAACTACAGATAGAAACTAGATTTGCATGGTATGTGGACTACAATGTATTTCCTAATTATCTTATAATTTCTACTTTCCCTTTACGTGTGATTATAATACTAAAGTTCCTGAAATATTGCTGATTAAAGTTTGCTGTAACTTTTTTCCCATAACACCATTAAGAATCCCTCAGCATACTTTTCAGTGATAACGTTCCTCGCCTCTGCCTAATAAATAGTAGGGTTGGCTGCAGACTGGAATACTAGCTTAAATTCTTAGTGCGTTTTCACTTAGCTTTTAAGAAACCTCTTCTTACTTGGCTTTGTGGGGAAAAAATTCTGATCTGTGGAGGAAGAGCAATAGAGAAAACCTGTTTATAGTCCTTTTTTTGAGGTATCCTAGAGATGTAATCACAGGGACCTCGGTGCACTGTTTGACAGTGTCAGAAAGAATTTACCATTAGAGCTCTAAAAATAGCAGTGAAGTCTAAATGATAGCATTTCAGCAGAGTCTCTATGTATCTAACATATTTGAAGGTAGAACCTCTTTCCTTCCAGAGACCAGTGGATCACAACTGCTAATGAGGTCCTTTACAGTGGAACAATTCAGGGTGAAACATACAAAGACAAAAATTTCATAGAGTGCTTTAGGTCCATTTACTTGAGACCAGTCACTGTCCCTGAGCCCTCAGAACTCAGTAAGAGTAAATCAGGTTCAAATGAAAGAAACCGATGCACACAACTCAGCTCTTCATTTTGTGTGTAGTATTGTCATTTCCTTGCGGTTTTAGCATTCTAGTGTGGAATCAATCAGTTTAAAGCACAAGAGAATTCTATCGTGCATTTTTTACATGTAAGTGGAGACTAGAGAATTCTCTTCCTGACTTTTTATCAGACTCTCCCATTTTCCAAACTTGAGTTATAAACTCTTCTGCCGAAAGCCTGCTGGACTCTGCTCGAGGCCTATAATTTGGGGCTGTGAGTTTAGCCACTAGTCAGTGGTTTCAGCTGTGTTTTTCTTTGAGCTATTAGATTTAGTTAAAACTGGGGCCCAAGCTGAAACCACCAGAGCAGTGAATTTATGTGCACTGGAAAGAGGAATGCAAGGAAAAGAAGAAAACAGTAAGAATAGTTTCATCCTGTTGTGCCAAGATTCACACAGCTGTATTTTTCTTTCAATTGTTTATAGCTTTTCTTTTTTTTAACTGATGAAGGTAGGGATATAACTTCATTCCTAATAGATTTTTACATTTAAAATTGTTCATTTTAGGGGCTGTCAGTAACAATCAGGTACAAGGAATTTGCGGAAATTAGTGAAAGAGATGACAAAGAAAACACAAGACAGGTCATACTGGTTTATTAAGAAAGAATTCTCAACCAGTCTTTGTAATTCAGCTTAAAAACCTTCCAAACTACCTTTCTGCTTATATTTCATAATTTTTGCTGCCACTTTCAAACAGTACAGAAGAGCAGAAAAAGCAGATCATTTGAAACCTCTAAAGTCTGCTTTTCATTAGTATTTTGTTTTTATAAACGTAGTCTCTCTTATAAAACATATTATATCCTACCACACTTCCAGTTATTAAGAAGGCCAGAAAACTGTTGCATCATCTTATCAGTTGTTATTTTCAATCAAGGGCAACTTTTTTGCCTATTTGGAGTTTGAATTTGCCACATTTGCTCCAGAAAAGTAAGTTGGTTCACTTAATGAATGGTGTACCTTTTGATATAACATCAGTTTAAACAAGCACAATTATTCCATTAATTAAATTTTTTTTTTTTTTTTACATGGGCAGGCACCAGGAATCAAACCCGGGTCCTCTGGCATGGCAGGCAAGCATTCTTGCTTGCTGAGCCACCGTGGCCCACCCAATTTTTAATTTTTTTAAAGTCATTTTTATAAAATTACCTATAGAACTGATAAAACATATTTTTACATTAATTCTACAGATCAGTTTTTAAATAATCAACAATGCTTTATGAAATAGGGACAACCTATCAAATAACTATTTAATGAATACTTATTTTCCCAACAATATGCCCCATAAAATTTTGATCTATATATCATCATTCTTTAAATAAACAGGACTTAGATATTTAGGTTTTAACCAATTTACAGCGTTAAAATTTTATTAGCCTATTAATTAGGATCTCACCAAGATATTCTTAGCAGAGTCCCCAAATAAAGTCCAATGTCCACTTTCCTCATAAAAGAGGGGGAAATGATTGACATAAGCATAAGAAAAATTGCCAGACAGTAATCGCTTGAATGATGACAGAGAATTTTGAAAACACCTAATTAGGAGGTGAGGCACTGGAGTTAGAATATTTGGAATATTTTGCTTTCTTTCCACTGTATAGAAATGCTTTCCCTTTTATCACATTGGTCGTTAAAATTGCTGTGACAAAATCTGCTCTACAACTTATATTAGTCTATCAGAGCAAATGTAATGGTTTTCCATTTATAGAAAAGATAATAGAATATAAATGTAAACCTCTAAAATAATTCTTTATATAGCATGCATTTACTTGCCATGACTATTCAATTTAAAATAGCAGCCAATGTATTTCTAGTTTGAATTCTTAATTTTTGATGGCCAATTTGGGGGCTACAGTTCACACATAAAACTGTGAAGCAAAGCTATTTTTTAAATTAAATTTCCATGTATATATGTGAGGCCCAATGTAATTTTCCATTTTACAATTTTGGAGCTTCTTTACCTTGAGCAAATCTCGAAACAAAAGGATTAAGTCATAGTATTTCTTAATTACGCTATTTGATATGCTCCATCGAAAAATAAATTTTCCCAAGTATTTTCTCCATTTTGGAATGTGTAGACATAGCCATTGTGCATTTCACAATATTTTAACTGAACATCTATATTATCGATAAACCATTGTGAAATGGCATAAAAGAAGATAACATCCTTTTAACTAGAATTCTTCATAACAAGAGACAAACTTTCCATTTTTAGTTATAAAAGGAAAGCATACCTAAATATCACAAGGTGCCACTCTAAATTCTGTGTCAAACATATTGAAACGGTTACAAATTATAGCACTTAGTCCTTACACAGTCCTTTACAGAGCACTATAAATAATCATTGCTTTTCAGAACACACCATGCAATTCTCAAGTAAATTGTTTTTGAGACATGAAAATTAAGAATCTTCATGAAGGTTAAGATTTTCAGAACAGTTAAACTACCAAGAGTTTGGAAACCAAACCTAATAATGCAGATATTTAATCCTTTAAACCTTTAAAACTGAGTGAATGAAGCACCATTTTTTAGAAATGTTAGTTAGTATGTCAAGTGAATGGTTACTACAGTGATTTAGTGACAAAGGTGTAAACACATTTTTCAAGGGAAACAGAAAAGATTATATCCATATAATTTATATATATATATATATATATATATATATATGAAGGGAAAAATAGCTTTTTATTCATTTAAACCTTAAAACTAAAACTATTCTTTCTCATGAATGATGATGCCTGAGAACATTAAATGAAAACACCCCACTATAATCCATAATCCATGTCTTATATGTAATGCTGCCACCATGATAAATCTAAAATCCAATATTTTAACAAAAAGATTTATCACATGTATATTATGTGCTGGGACTCCTGCTAGGAACTAGAGTTCTTCCCTCCTAAACAAATTTAAACTCAACTGATAGAGACAGCGGGTTAAGAAGCAAAAAGAATACAGTGGGATAAATAAGGGCTATTGCAGACGAAGCACAGTGTGTAATGTAAGCATATGTCAAGGACATAAAACTTAGCCTGAGAGGAGCCAGAAAGGCTTCTTGGAGCAAAGGACATCAAAGACGAAATGGCCAAGGAAGGTCCAGAATACAAGGAAGGTTAATGGGACAATGATATTTGATGGGATAGGACTGGAGTGGGGAGATACTTTAGTCAGAAGAAACAGCTTGTGGGAATAACTCAGAGGTGAGAGGGTATGATAAAATTTTAGAAATTGAAAAAAACAACAACTCATATTTGGATTGTGGAATACCAGGGGTGAGTTTAGAGAGAAAAGTTGAAGACTTAAGGTGGAACTGAATAAGTTAGGGCTTTGTAACTATATTAAGAAGCTCAGACTATTCTAAAAGTGATGGGAAACCACTAAGAGTTTGAATCAGGAAGCACAGCAGACTTCTATTTTAGAAAGATTATTCTGACAGTTGCTTGGAGAATGGATTGGAGTCCAACCTTACAGAGAGTAAGAGTCCAATCTTACAGAGAGTTCAGTAAGGAAAGTATTACAGTAATGCAGGTGAGGGATGATGATTTGAGCCAGGTTAGAAAGTTGCTTAAGAGACAGAATAGACTGGGTTTAGAGACTAACTGGGTGGTGGAGGACCCTTCAAAGGATAAAGGAATCAGAGTAAATCTAGTTTCTGACTTGATTTTAAGCACTTCTGGAATTATTGATTTTGAGGTACTTATTAAATATAGATGTGGGAGAAATCCAAGATACAAAGTCTCAGGAGTGAAAACAGGGCCAAAGATACAGATATGAATTGTCTAGGTCATCAGTGAACTTACAGAAGAGAAGAGAAGAGCTAAGAGCCCGGGTGTCAGCCCTGAGTAAGTTACTATTAGGTGGTAGACTGAGGAAGAGAGGTCTGCAGGTAGACAAAGGAGTAGCTGAAGGGTAGACAGAGAAACTTCACTGGTAACCTATAGTGACTTAAGTTATTCTTTAGAGTGGACATGAATTCATCCTGGGTCATCCACTTCACACTTAAATACATGGCACATGTGTAAACAGCTTACGTGTGGCTTGCTGTCTGCATAGATTGTATTCTACCATATCTGAGAATATAGGTGCTAAATTAAATACTATATAGTTCTTTCTCATTTTTTTCATGTTCATATACGATTTCAACATGAGTGACTTTGTAGCAGATAAGCTACAAGAAAACATTCTTTTGTTTTCTTGTTTATTTTTAATTGAAAAGTATATTTGAAGAGGTTTATTACATGCAAGTTTTATTCCAAACTTTTTAAGCAGGTTTGGCCAGAAATCAGAAGTATCACAAGACTCCTTGGAAATCAATTTCTGTAAAATAAAAATGTTGTGGTTTAAGAAACTTCAGGAGCAGAAGGATCAAATTTATTTCCACACACTTAAAAGCGAATTTGTTGTCCAAATGTGTTTTTGCATTCATCTAATATAGCTCTATGAGTAATGAACTGGAAAAAATGCTGATTCATGTCGTCTTTTGCCTGTGTCATATTTGGCCATTACACTTGACTAGTCAATTATTTCTTTGATTTAACTGGTGGTTCATTGTTTGGAGTTGCAAATAGATATATTTTAAGGTTAATGAGGAATTTAAAAAAAAAAAACATTTTTGTTAAAGTTTCCTTAAATGTTACTTACTGTGACAGATACTTCAGATGCCCTGCATCATATCCTATAAGCCCACCCCTGACTTCAGTTACCCTGCAACAAACAGTTCCAGAAGAGCTCAAATTCACCTCTTGCTGACTAACCTTTCTTATTCTCCTGTCTTTGCTTCAAGCTGATACTTTGAGCTCCCCAGTCCTTTTCCATGTGATCTGATTTCCATACCCCATGGTATTCTGCTTTTTTTTTTTTATCACTTGATGCTTCCTCTTAAAAGCTTGATTCCAGAACTGAGCACAATATTCTAGATCATGGCAGAAGATATTATAATTTTATTGTAACAAAGGACTGTATGCGTTTATTGCTTGCATCCCATATCAACTTCATGCCATAAGCATCTTTCTCCTTTTTCCTGGGAACTTTTTGTTTTCTAGGAGGACAAACTGCATGTAGAATTAATGCACCTGGAGAACAGTTTTCACCCAATAGGGGACTGAAACCAGTGGACGAAAGCTCTAGTCTCCTGTTCTCCAGATACGCCGTTCTAGAAGGCTTTCTTTATGCTTATCAGAAGGTCCCAACAGACTCAAGCCTCCACTGCCACAGCAGTGATAATGAGACTTTTCTTCCTTTCCAGTCTCACTCAGTCTTGCTTTCTAGAATTACATCCCAGACAAACTATCTCCACCAAAATTTTTTCCTCAGGTTCTGCTTTCAAAATATCCAAACTAAGACACCTATATTTAGCATTTAATCTGTGACACTGATTAGTAAAAACTTAAATTTATTTGGGCAAAAGTCAACTTCATTCATTTCTATTTTTACATTGAGACTTCACCAAACTGGTAGGGAAAAAAGGAGCCATACCCTTTTGTTCTAGTCCAGAGATTCCTTTTCAGTAAATATGACTGTATGGTCTATCTCAATTACACATGAGTAAAATATTATGGTCAATACAGAGTATGCTGATGGGTAAGTGGAAGAGGAAGGAGTTGCAAATATATAAAAGGGAAAAATTAGTCAATGGCCCTGATTACCAGAAGTTCACAAAATAATTGGAAAAATGGAATACAAACACATGATCTCAAAGGAAGGTAGATAAATATACAGCAGATTAAAACTATAAGCACTATGAAGCTGCTAAAGAGAGAAACAGATGTTATCAGTCTGGGGGAAGAAACAAATATATAAACAGATTTTTCTGTCTAGTAGGATGAAGGTCAACTATATTAACATTATTAGCACACAGCCCTCTTTTTTGTTGCATTTTCTTGGCTCATATATTTAGGCTAAATTTAGCATACTATTTTTAATAAGAGAAGAGTTTTATATAAAGTGTAATGTTGAGGGTTGGCATTCTATTTTTAGAAATTTTGGCAAAGCTCAGATAAAATATTACTATTTTATTTTTTTAATTCTTTAGTGTGTTACTGCATATTATTTAAATACTGAACATGTACTGTGAACATTTCGAAATATGACAGAAACTTCCAACTTGGTGCAAGATTGACATAGCCCATCAAAGGAAAATCAGAAATCTTTAACAGAGGCTGAGGTGAGCAATACCATTTGCAAAAACATTTTCAACCAGAATTACTATGAAATAATCCAACATGCCTAAAGAGGGAAATTCAAAATTGGCTAGTAACTAGTTCATGTTTCCAGTGCTAATGCTAATATTATTCTGCTTAATGAGAGTAATAGAAAAGAAGATCAATACTTGTATAAAAAGGAAAGTAAACTTGTCACTATTATGGACAAATAAGGAGCATGGAAGTTTAGAATTAGGTGAAAGAATTTAAAGAACTACTCCAAATGCCTACTCAGAGTAAGAAGTCTTTCTTTGAGTCCTAACAGACTGTTCTTCAAATCAGTCTAACAGTTTCAATAAGAAACAATTAAAAAAAGAAACAATTAATTAAAGAAAATGCATTGTAAAATGCCTTATACAATTATTTTCTGTTTTGACCTAAAATCCACCTACCTGGAGTTTCAGCCCACATCCCTTTTATTCTTAGTTGATGAGCCTCTTAAAAGCTGATGCTCAGAACTGAGCACTGCATTTCATATGCCTACAAGGCCATCAGAGCTCTCTTAATGTCCCCAGAGTCTCTTATTAGCTGCCAAACAGCATAGGCTCACACAACCTTTTCTTCACTTAAATCCATGAAACACAAACTATTTCTCTTTCCTCTTTGTGAATAAAGCTTTAAATAGTGAAATGCAGGATCTTACATTCTTCCATCACCTGTTTACTATCGAAGAGTTTCAAAGCATTCAACCTGACAATATCCCTTTGACTTCTTTTTTCAGATTTATAAAATCATCCTAAAGTTATTTTTTGGTAGTAATCAGATTCTCAAAATTTAAAACATCAGAAACTTATTTTATTTCACTACAAGCAATATTTTAATAGCAATGTTCCCAAATATTGGAAACAACCTAAAATTTTATCAGTACTTCACAGATTAAGTGGGTTATCCCCACAATGGACTATGATGCCTGCTGTATGAAAATAATGAGGAATTCTTTCACCTATCAATATGGAAACATCCCCGTGTTTGTTTTTATATTTCTGTGTTTTAGCATTAATTTTTATTATAGCAACATGTTTAACCTAAAATTTACTGTTTAACCATTTTCACATGTACAATTAAGGACTGTTAATTACACTCACAATACTGTGCTATCATCACCACCATCCATTTCCAAACTTTACATTTGACCTAAATAAAATTCTATACAAATTAAGCATTAACTCACATTCCCAACACCCAATCCAGTCCCTAGAAACCTGTACTTTAGATTACAACTCTATGAGTTTGCTAATTCTAATTATTCTTTATCAGCAAAATCATCCTTTTGTGTCTGTCTTCTTTCACTCAGTATAAGGTCTCCAAGTTTCATGCATGTTGTCACATGTATCAGGACTTCATTCCTTCTTATGTCTAATATTCCATTGTATATATATATATTTACATACCACATTTTGTTTACCCATTTATTAGTTGATAGCTACTTGGGTTGCTACTATATTTTGGTAATTGAGAATCATACCACTATGAACATCAGTGTGCAAACATTTGTTCAAGTCCCTGATTTCCATTCTTTTGGGTATATACAAATAGAGGGATTATTGGGGCATATGATCATCTATACTTAGTTTACTGTGGAACTGCCAAACCATCTTCCACAGTAGCTATACCATTTTACATCCCCAACAACAAAGAATAAGTGTTTCTATTTCTCCACACTAACACCAGTAATTTTCTGTTGTTGTCTTTTAAATAACAGCCTCTGTAGTAGGTGTGAAATGGAATCTCAATGTGATTTTGATTTTGATTTCCCTCACAGCTAATGATGTGGAGTAAATTTTCATGTTACTCCACTTGTGTATCTTCTTTGGAGAAATGTCTATTCAAGTCTTTTGCCTGTTTTTTAATTGGTTTGTTTGACCTTGATTGTTGAATTGAAGGATTTCTTTTAATATACTGGATATTAAACTCTTATAATATATGTGATTTCCAAATATTTTTTACCATTGTGTATCTTGTCTTTTCACTTTGGTGATAAAGTCCTTTGATGCTCAAACATTTTTAATTTTGATGAGGTCCCATTTCTCTATTTCTTTCCTTTTTTTTGCTTTTGCTTTGGGTGTAAAGTTTAAGATGTCATTAAGTAACACAAAATACTGACAATGCTTCCCTATATTTTCTTCTATGAGTTTTATTATCCTGGTTCTTATATCTAGGTCACTGAAATATTTTGAGTTAATTTTTGTATATGGTGTGAGCGGAGAGTCCTCCTTCATTCTTTTGCATATGGACATCCAATTCTCCCAGCACCATTTCTTGAAGAAACAGACTTGGCAACCGTGTCAAAAAATCAATTGGTCACAGACAATAAATCTGTTTCTGAACTCTCAGTTAGATTCCATTGGTCTATATATCTATCCTTGTGCCAATACCATGTTGTTTTGACCACCGTAGTTTACTAATAAGCTCTAAAGTCAGAACGTGGCTCTTTTTCAAGATGTTTTTTGGTGGTCTGTGATTCCTCATACTTCCAAATATTTTTTTTTTTGTATGCTGTATGGCGTGGGATGACATTTCATTCTTTTTCCATGTGAATATCCCATCATATGTTGAATTTTGTTTAGTTGGTTTTCTGTTTGTTTGGTTTGTTTTTTGTTTGTTTGTTTTGTTTTTGGTGGGGGAGTGCATGGGCTGGTAATTGAATCCAGGTCTCCTGCATGGCAGACAAGCCAAATAAATTTGATAATTGGCTTTTCTATTATATGGTAGGTTATTGGAATTTTGATTGGGATTGCATTGAACCTGTAAATAATTTTGGGTAGAATTAACATCTTAACTACTTAATTTTCTAATCCATGAGCATGGAATGTCCTTCCATTTATTTAGATCTTCGTTGCTTTCTTTCAGCAAAGTTTCATAGTTCTCCATGTATAAGTCCTTTGCATACTTCATTAAATTCATTCCTAGATATTTGATTCTTTTAGTTGCTATTTTAAATGGATTTTTTCTTGATTTCTTCTTTAAATTGTTCTTTCATAGCATATGAATGTTCTTTCACAGTATAGAAACACTACTGATTTTTGTGTGTTGACTTTGTACCCCCACCATTTTGCTGAATCATTTATTAGCTCTAGTAGTTTTATTGTAGTTTTCTCTAAATTTCCTGTATATAGGTTCATGTCTTCTGCAAATACTGAAAGTTTTACCTCTTTTTCTTCAATTTGGTTGCCTTTTATTTCTTTTCCTTGCCTAACACCTCTGGCTAGAACTTCCAGTACAACGTGGAATAACAGTGATAAAGTAGGAATCCTTGTCTTGTTCTTGATCTTAGAGTGAAAGCTGCCAGTCTTACACCATCAAATGTGATGCTAGCTGTGGGTTTTTTCATATATTCCCTTTATCATGTTGAAGAATTTTCCTTCTATTCCTATTTTTCTAAGTGTTTCTATCAAGAAAGGATGCTGATCTTGGCAAATGCCTTTTCTGAGTCAATTGAGATGATTATGTGGGATTTTTTCCCCTTCATTTTGTTTATGTGGTGAATTACATTAATTGATTTTCTCATGTTGAATTACCTTTGCATACCTAGGATAAAACCCATCTGATGGTGGTGTTTCATTCTTTTAATGTGCTATTGGATTTGATTTGCATGTATTTTGTTGAAAATTTTTGCATCTACGTTTATAGGAAAAATTGGTCTTTAATTGTCTTTTCTCCTAGTATCTTTACCTGCCTTTGGTAGTAGGGTAATGTTGACTTCATACAATGAGTTAGGTAGTAATCCCTCCTGTTCAAATTTTTTAGAAGAGTTTGAACAGGATTTTTATTTATTCTTGCTTAGAATTATTGGTAGAATTCACCTGTGAGGCCATCTGCTCCTACGCTTTTCTTTTTGGGGAAGTTTTTGATTAATTATTCAATCTCTTCACTTCTAAGTGGTATGTTGAGATCTCCTATTTATTCTAGAGTCAGTGTAGGTTGTTTGCATGCTTTTAAGAATTTGTCCATCTCATCTAGTTCATATAATTTGTTGGCATACTGTTGTTCATAGTATCCTCGTATGGGCCTTTTTATTCACTGCGGCCTGTTATAATGTCCCCGTTTTCATTTTGGGCTTTAGTTATTTGTGTAATTTTTTTTCTTCAGCAGTATAGCTAAAGACTTGCCAATTTTATTGATCTTTTTGAAGACCCAAATCTTGGTTTTGCTAATACTATCTATTTTTATATTCTCAACTTCATACATTTAATGCTTTAATATCTGTTATTTCATTCCTTCTGCTTGCTTTGTGTTTAGTTTACAGTTCTTTTTCTAGTTTATACAGGTGTGAAATTAGGTCTGATTTTAGCACTTTCTCCTTTTTTAATGTAAGAGTTTAGGGCTATAAATTTCCCTCTTTGTACTGCGTCCCACAAGTTTTGATATGTTGTGTTCTCATTTTCATTCATCTCAAAATATTTTTATCTCCCTTGCAATTCTTCCCTGACCCACTGATAGTTTAACAAAATGTTTTGACTTCTATATATTCTTGGATTTTATGGTTCTCTGCCTGTTACTGATTTTCAGATTCATTCCATTGTGATCAGAGAAAATGTTTCTTATAATTTCAATCTTTTTAAATTTATTGAGACTTGTTTTATGATCTGACGTGTGGTCTACCTAGAGAATGACCCATGACACTTGAGAAGAATGTATATTATTCTTATTATTTGGGGTACAATGTTCTGTATATGTCAGGTATATTTCATTTATAATATTATTCATGTTCTATATTTCCTTATTGATCTTTCTAGATGTTCCCTCTATTGATGAGGGTGGTATATTGAATCCTCCAACTATTATTGTAGACGTATCTATTTCTCCCTTCAGTTTTGCCAGTGTTTGCCTTATATGTTCTAGTACATCATGGTTAGGTTCATAAAGATTTATGATTGTTATTTTGTCTTGATGGATTGACTCTTTGATCAATATATATAGTACCCCTTATCTCTTCTAAGAGTTTTTATCTTAAAATCTATTTCGTCCAATATTAGTAAAATTACCCAAGATCTCTCCTGGTTATGCTTTGCATGGAATATATTTTCTCTGCTTTCATTTCAATATATCTGTGTCTTCAGGTCTAAGGTGAGTCTCTTATAAATAAAATATGGTTGGATCATATTTTTTATCCATTTTGTCAATCTGGGTCTTTTGATTGTAGAGTTTAATCCATTAACATTCAGGGTTACTACTGTAAAGGCAGTATTTATATCAGTCATTTTGATCTCTTTTTTTTATGTCACATCTTTTTTGCCTCTTTCCTTTACTATAAACTTCTCTTCTGTATAATTGATCTTTTGTGATATATCTGATGGATCCCTTTTTCATATCTGTTTCTGTATATTTTTAAAATAGTTTCTTTGGATTTTTACTAGGTTTAATATAGATCATTGAGGGAGAGGGTAAATTTTGCAAATCCTTATTCTTCCAATCTGTGAACATAGGGTAACTCTCCAATTTGAGTTTCCTTTAATTTCAGCAAAGTTATGTCATTTTCAGTATAGAGGTTTTGCAGATATTCAGTTTATTGCCAAATATTTTATATGTTTATCTCATCTTAAGTGGGATTGTTTTGTTGTCCAGTTTGCTGGTGTATTTAAAAATAAAATTCTTTTATGTAAAAAAATGAATATGTATTTCATATATATTTTCTAAATCAAAATAAAAAGATTTTAAAATAAAAAAATAGTTTCTTTGTGATTACTCTGGGGTTTACATTATACAACCTAATCTATAACCTACTAAATTGAATAGATAACAACTTAGCTCCAATAGCTATGCATTCTCTGCTGCCATCTTTCTCTCTTTTCCTCCTCTCTGTGGTTTTTTTTTTTGGTCCCACATTATCACCTCCTATTTTGTGTGTCCATTATTAGAAACTATACCTTTTTCTTGTTTGATTGCATTCTGACTCTAACAGGAATTAAGGAGTAGAGTTGTATATTGAGTATACAGTACTCCTGGGTTTTGCATTTACCCATTTAGTTACCCTTACTGAAGGGCTTCGTTTATTCACACTACTCCAAGCTACTTTCTCTTGTCCTTTCTTTCAACCTGTGGCCTCCCTCTAAAAATTCTTGTAGGATAGATCTTTTGATGACAATCTCTCTCAGTTTCTCTGTATTTGTGTGTATTTTAAACCTTCCCTCGTTTCTTAAAGAGAGCTTTGTTGGCTGGCAGTTTTTCTCCTTCAATACCATAAACAAATCATACCACTGCCTTTTTGCCTCCATGTTTCTGATAAAAAATTGGCACTTAGTCTTATTGAGGAATGCTTATGTGTAACAAAGCTGTTTTCTCTTGCTACTTTCTGAATTCTCTATCTTTGGCATTTGATATTCTGATAAATATATGTCTTGGAGTAGGTCTATTAGAATTTATTCTTTTTGGAGTACATTGTGCTTCTTAGACATGTATGTCTTTCATAAGAGCTGAGAAATACTCAGTCATTATTTTCTTAAATATTCTTGCTGCCCCCTTTCTCTTATCTTTTCCTTCTGGGACATCCATGAGGCATATGTTTTTGTCCCTCACACTCAAATTCCTCAGACACTCCTGAATTTTTTCCCTTTTTTTTTCTCTGTCTGTTCTTCTGATGGTTTGATTTCATTGTCCTATCTTCTAGTTTACTAATTCTATTCTTTGCCTGTCCAAATTTGCCATTGTTTGCCTCTAGTATATTTTAAACCTCCATCATTTTTCTTTCATCCCCATAATTTCTGTTATGCTTCTTTTTAAAATTTCAAATTCTTTTTTATGCTCACACATTGTCTTAATAGCCTTTAGCTATATATCCATATTTTCCTTCATCTCCTTGAATTGATTTAAATTTGCTTGAACTTCTTTGATTAGATGTTCCAACTTCTGAATCTCCTCTGAAGTTTTTAAGGTGCTTCCTAGACTAAGTTGTATCTTTCTGTTTCTTAGTGTGGCTTGCAATTTTTTCCTGTTGCCTTAGCATCTGGTTATCTTGATGAGTTCATTTGGAAGGTCAGTCTCTCCCTCTTGTCTAGGGTTTTATTGTCGACTGGCTTTGTGTTAAGTCTGTTCCATCATGCTTGGTCCAAAGGCTTATTCTGGGCCTTAGAGAACACGTGTTTAACCATTCAAGTTTTCTCAGCTCTTCTTCATCTGATTCTTGCCCTGGATATGTGGTATAGTGTTTTTCTTTTTTCTTTTCTTTTTTTTTTTTTATTATATAGTGTAACATATATACAAAGCAAAGAAATAAACAAGCAATAGTTTTCAAAGCACTCTTCAACAAGTGGTTACAGGACAGATCCCAGAGTTTGTCATGGGCTACCATATGATCCTCTCATATTTTTCCTTCTAGCTGTTCCAGAATATAGGCTAGAGGGCTTAATTATTTTTTTATCAACACAATTGACTTTTTTTCCATCTTTTTTTGTGAAGATAGCTTATACATAAAAAAGCTATACATTTCAAAGCACAGCACCACAATTAGTTGTAGAACATGTTTCTGACTTTGACATGGGTTACAATTTCACAATTTTAGTTTTTACTTCTAGCTGCTCTAAAATACTAGAGACAAAAAGAGATAGCAATTTAATGATTCAGCATTCATATTCACTTGTTAAATCTTATCTTCTATGTATAACTCCACCATCACCTTTGATCTTTCCATACCTCTCTTTAGGGGTGTTTGGGCTATGGCAATTCTAAATTGTTGATATTGGAAGGGTCTGTCACTGATATGGGGTAGGGAGATGGAACTATCTGAAGTTCTGGAGAGGCTGGGCTAGGTTTCAGGACTTATCTCGACCAGGGACCCATCTGGAGTGTATACTTTTTAAGATTGCAATTTTTGTGTAATGGCTTCACCTCCAGGAGAAAATTTCCTTTCCTCTGTTCCTTTTCCTCCCTTCCTTCTTAAACATGTTCAGTTTGTTTTTCTGCAGAATTTTCTTGCCAGCTCCTATGATTTATTTAAATTGTCTCCTTCACTTAGTGTCTCCTTTTCTTTACACTTTTCAGTTCCAGGACCCATCCTGTCTTAAACCATTTCAGTTTTTGTTTTTTTCTTTTCTTTTTCTGTGAGGCTTTTCAGCGTCTGGTTTCTTCCCCATTAGGGTATCCCATCCTGGGAACCCACCGAGGTCAATCCAGGAAGGTGGATCAATCCATAAGAGCCCATTTTGCGTTTAGGTGGTCCAGCCAACAGACACTGGATTGAGCATGTTCACCTCATGCCAATGGTCTTCTGTGGTCTCTCTTGCTTTCTTCCTCCACTCCTGAGGGTCTTATTGTATACAGCACACTTAGGTCTCTGTGCCTAGAATTGCCTGATGTTCTAACTCACTGCTATGAGCGGCTCTATAGTCTGCAGCCCTGGCAGGAGGGAATTGGGCCATGAAGCTTCTGTGTAATTCCCAAACTGTGTGAAAACGAGTGGGGGTGGGGGTCTGGAGTGGCATTTCTGGAAGAGTATGTCCTACCTGATCTCGGAGATGACTTTTCTTTTTCTTTGATTCAGCATTTGTGGAGTCTCTTCTCCAGTCTCTATTGTCCTCCAGAGTTCTAAGCACATGGAATTTGTCCTTTTATTAGTTGATTCTGAGAGGATCTTTTTCCAGGGGACATTTTCACCATGTTAATGACATCACCTCGATCCGTTTAACTTTGATTCTGCCATCTCAATCTACTATATCTTACCAACTTTGAAATATTAGCAAGACTTTACTTAGAATCATTGATTAACATATTTTTAAAAAGGCTCAAAAGCAGATGAACCACTAGTATAGTTTCTACTATTACATATATCCATTGATCTTCAGGTATGGTTAGTTAACAAATTATGAATTACCCAACTGTATTGTAATGCAAGATTATTATCCATTTTAAACATATGTATATCAGGAGGTATTTTTCAACTACCTTACTGATAAATATATCGTTTCAACATTTCCTTCCATAATAACCTCATTAAAAAGTAGAAATGAAGTTTTGGTGCCATGATTTATTTTGAAACAAATTATTATTTTGAGAAATCAACATTTTAAATTATTCAGAAATCTGTGATAGATTTTGCTTCCTATTAATTAGTTCATGGTTTCTAGATTCCAGTGGTTTCTCTGAATTAAATGTCAGGATCTCTCAGTCTCCTGACAGCTCATTTTACTTGTATTTTCAAATGTTAACATTAATAGCTCTTTGATTGCATTTGTTATTTGTTTATTGCCTTGGTATATATATTTTTGGGGCCTGGAAACATGAACTTAACCAGAATCTCTCCTATTACTGAACTTAGCTCCAAGTCTCCTTAACAATATCCACAGCACCATCCTCAGGTTGACAGTAGTTTTCCTTGTGAAAGAAGATGAAAGAAATATGAAAGTTGCAGACCTCTGTTTCTTTGTTTTTGCTTTTATCTAAGATTACAGCATTTACCACAGCAATTGAAAATGTCCTCTTTTTCTTCTTGCTCTGAAAGGATCTGAAAGCTACTTTACAGTGATTAACTTCAAGTCCAAACCTGTTCTGGAATTTAGCCTTTTTTATATAATTCTTACAAATCCATACCACTTTTTGAAATACGTGTGCTATGTGCTCCTTTCATCTTTGTAGTTATTGCCTTTTAAACTGAACACCTGAAAGGTTTTTCTTAGTAAAATATGTTAATATAATAGAAGGATAGGATAAAAATAAATCCAGGCCTTCATGAGTTTGCTTTTAAAATATAACTTATACAACTGAATGTGGGGTGCAAGGGTGGTTCAGTGGTAGAATTCTCGCCTGCCATACGGGAGGCCTGGGTTCAATTCCCAGCCCATGCACTTCCCAAAACAAATAAGCAAAAGAAAGAAAAAAACCAACCAAACAAAAATTCAGCAAATGGTGCTGCAAGAACGGGATACTACATGGAAAAAGAATGAAATGTGACCCCTGCTGCCCAGCATAAAACAAGAAAAAAAAAAAAAAAACCTAAATGTAAGTATTTAAGAGTGGGTGGATATATGTGTATGCAATTTTAATAATCTATAATCAATTCTATAATCTGATATATTACAATAATCCTTTTAAAACAATATTTTGATAACATACTCTAAGAGTCTATGCCAATTACTTGCCAGGTAACGTAAGTGACATTTTTTTTGGGGGGGAGGGGTGTGCATGGTCTGGGAATTGAACCCAGGTCTCCCACATGGAAGGCAGGCATCTAACCACTGAACCACCTGTGCACCCATAAGTGACTTTCATTACATTGTCTTTGTCTTCCAGAAATTAAAAATTATGAAATGATGATAGTGGAAGGCATGAAAATATCTTAGAGATAATCTTCTAGTTGAATATGGTTGACTATTTTACCTGTCCAAATGCTAAATATTTATTTTGAGATACAGATTTAAGAATGAGTATGCCTGTGAAGTAATTCTATATTTATTATTTTTGTGAACTTTACATATGCATATGGAAATGGATAATAATATTTAATAAGTACTTTGTACAGGAATGTGTTAAGCATTTTAACATGCTACTCTATTTAATTCTTATGACAACCCTTCGGGTATTGATCCTTATCTTCAATGTACAGACAATAAAAGACACAAATCAAATAGTGAGTGGTAAAATTAGGATTTGAAACCAGGTCTGAGCAAAGCAACTGGGTCCTCAGGAGGGGGAGCTATTTAAAAAGAGTCACAATAACTATCCAAGAGAAGAAGGGCTTTTGTGCCACCAAATAGCTTTAAATCCAATTTGGATTGAATCTTTAGCTCCTGGCTTCTAATACTATTTCTTGAAAGAATAATTTTTGGAGAGAGATTCTATGACAATATATGACAGCTTCTACCCTTCAGGTTTTTACTTTTCCCCCAAGATTTTTATTAAATTCCTATGAATAAAGTCTCTCCAAATAGTATTTTAAAAAAATTGTCACAGGACTATTTAATACTGCTAATTGTGGGGGTGGGGGAAATAAGGAGCTGCTCTGACTAGGAACAGAATCATCTGTATCTTTCTTTGGCTGCCATTCTAAAGTTCATGGCTTGTGTTTGTACCTTTTACTTCTTTTGGTGTGGCTAAATTTTATTATTTGTTTGCTGGTTTTACTTTTTCTTCTAATTTGATGAGGAGCTGAGAACAGAGATTGGGTAGTGCAGCTTTATTAAGCTGTCTTTACCCAGATTTATGAATTATGCATTTTAAAATCTGTGACTGAGCCCAGAGCCTAGCATAGCAGGATTACGGCTCAATACCAATGTCATTTATTAGAAATGCAAATTAACTTGAGAATCAAGATAGTATTGACCAAAAAATTTCCTACAACTTGTTTTTCACAGCATGTGTTGGGGATTTCTTTAAATTATCTTGCTTCATTTAAATAATACCATAAGTTAATGAAATACCATATATTAATTTGTTGAACATTTCTTAAGAAAACATACAATTTAGATCAAGATTGAAAGAAACACCTATTTATAGATTATTAATTGACAATCTATCTTAGAGTCTGTCTTGTCATCTAACCCTGATTATAATGCACATTTATCTATGGTTTTCAGCTGTGGTCTCTCCTCCTCTTGTTATTTCTGGTTGCCTCACTTATAGCCACTCAATGAGCACTAACAATGTGCCAAGTATATAGCTCTGAGGTCTCATCTGTCCATTCATTCACAATGATCACTTCCTGTTTTTGTGGGAAGGAATAATAATAAGAGTTTCTAGAACTTATTTACTGCCCCTTTATCTCACTTCCTTAGACCTCATTATATCCCTCTATATGGTATTTCTTCCTTCCAGGAACACTTTTAGAAAGAGAGAAATAACCGACATCTTTTTGTATTAGCAATTCTAAAATCTTAAGAAAATAATAACCATTCATTCATAAGTAAGAGTTGATAACTTAGGGCTACATTAATAGAGTCTTACAGTTAGAAGGAACCTCATGGTGTCTCCTCTGTCTAAACAATGGAGTCTTTTTAGTCCATAACGTGAGAGCAATCATCTAGACTGATGATGCTTGGGTTACAGAAAATTCATTTACCTTCCAGTTCATCTTTTCCCATAGTAGAGATTTTGTTTATGGTATAATGCTTTACCATATATTAAAAAGTGTTCCCACAACCTCTACCCACATGTATTAAAATTTCCTATGTCTCTTACTCTATCAAAAATTATGTATATTTTTAGATTAGAAAAATTCCCTTTAGCATGTTTTTTCAAAGCTTATTTTGTTTTCTGTTTCCATTTCACTGCTAGTCTTTACCGTAATTTTTCCTCATAACTCTTGACTTTCATCTACTGGAAAATTATAAGGCTGTATTGATCTTATTAGAACTAAATCTTTACTACCGCTTTGAGAAAACCATCAAAAATAAACATACAATCTTATAGTGTCTATGATATAAATATACTCAGGAAGCTGATTTTTCTAAATTCATTTCACAATTCTTCTGTGAATATCTATGAGTTGTTGGGCACTGTTCAAGTTCAGGTGTATCTCTCTACCAAAAATATCCCTGACAATTTTTAGAAAAAATAAAAATGAATAGTAAATTTCCATTTACAAAACTCTACATTCAAGCTATGTTTCAGAAAGTTCTGATTTCTGAATTATTAAAATTAAAAGTAAAGTTGAAATACAGTCAACAAGCATTGATTAGCTCTCTGTCGTGAACAGAGCAATCTTAGCCTATAAAATCTACTTACTGAAGTACACAAAGCCACCTTCATGAACCATCATGAGAAAAATTATAAAGCAAGGTATTCATTTCTTGGAATAATAGATGGAAAGAAAACTGGATTCGAAATGAAAGCACTTGAGTTTTAAAAGCAGCTCTGGTATCTACTGACAATGAAGGTCATTCAGGTCTCCCAATACAGGTTTCTTCATCTTTAAAACTAAAATTATAAGAACACGTGATCTACCGACGACACAGCACTGTTGGGAGGCGCAAATGGAGATCATGTACATAGAAGTGCTGTGCATGCGACTGTAAATCAAAGGAAAGCATCCTGGTAAAGCAAGAGAAGTAAAAGATATATAGTCATAAAAACCCAAGTGGGATTCACAGAGCTACAATGGTTATATGACCTTAGACATCTGTTGTGAGTTTAATAAATGTGAAAACATATATAGTTATTTGTATTACAATCTTAAAGATAATTTATTATCCAAGTCTGTAAATGCGGAAGGGATAAAAGAGATAGCTGACAGACAGGCAGTGTGTGACACCAATGCTCCAGTAGTAAGCAGTAAAAATTGGAGTCCTGGAAACCACCACTTATTGAATGAGGGTAGGAGGAAAGAAAGGTACCAGCTACAACAGTGAGAAGAAGAGAAAGAAAAGTCACCTGAATATGAGAGAAAAAGAGGAAATGGAATCACAAAAGTCAAGGGTGGAGAGAATTTCAAGGAGAGTATTGTCAGCAGTTTCAAAGGTAGCTGAGAGATCAAGACAGAGAAGCATAGAAAAGGGACAAATACATTTGGATAAAGTGACCTTAGAGATTTAATGAAAGACAAATTAAAGTGGGTTGAGTGATTAATGAGGATGGAAAAGCAAGGTCAAACTAACCTTTGACAGATTGAGTCATAAATAGTCAAAGAGAAATCAAGTAGCATGTGGAAGAGGTTGGCAGAGGTCAGGGCCAGAGGTTCTTATTTATTTCTTAAGATATAGACTCCTACTCATGTTTAACAATAGAAGAAAGGAAGCTAGAGGGGAGGAAGAAAAAGAAGATACCAGAGAAGAGGGGATTAAGAGCTATTTTGTAAAGACAGGAGAAAATCCAAGAACAGAAGGAGATCTACATTAAGAAAAGTTGTGATTTCACTCACGCTATCAGGAAAACATGCAAACGGTGTTCAAATGCAGAGGGAACTCAGGCTTCTAATTCTACTTTAGCTATCTCCAAACATTTACATTAACCCCTACAACCTTTCATGGTCAAAAGGAACCCTCAAGTGGAAGGCAAATAGACTGAGAAAAAGATAGAAGAGGTATAGGCTGTATAGTATTCCTCTTTTTCTCCAAAATCTAGGACTCGTGAAAATGTATAGTGATTTATTTAGTTTCTAAAATGTCACTGTTCTTTCCTCTAATTTCCATGTAATGATAATATGTGAGCTAAGATGTATAACACACTTAGTTTATTATGAGGACTCACAATATTTATAAATGCATTAAAACATTTTGTCAAATCAAAATACTACTATAATATAAATACATTTATGGCATTATAGACCATTAAATCTTTTTTTCCTGTTGTCTGTAATCTCATGCTCTAATCTGAGAACTAATTATATTTCTAATGAGGCTTTGATATTAAATATCAAACACATACCTAACTTGTTTAAACCAGTTTCAACACGCTCATAGTTTCAGGGAACTGATTTCTTAATCATCTCAATTATTTAACATATCTGATATTCTCAAGTTGCTATTATAAAGACAGATCTCTGTGTCCCTGCCTACTTTGAAGAAAACTTCACCAAATTAGTTCCTAAGCTTTGGCTTCAGCTCAAGGATTTCTGTTTAATATGTGGTGTTGACTTGATAAGCCTTTGAAACAAGCCTCTGAAACTGATCCCTGGGGCTTATTTCAATGCTGGTTTATAGACTAGATGTCCTTCATGATTATTGAAAACACCATAATTAAGAGCACAAGCTTTGGGGTGAGACAGATCTCAGTTCAAATCCCAGCTCTGCCAGTGGTGTGTTCCATATTACAAATTCTTTATCACATGACTTACCCTCTCTAACTTGTTTCCCCATTCACAATGAAGAAAGGGGCTGCAAGTGAAAACAGTAAGAGTGGCTTTACCTTACTCTGTAATAAATTTGTCTCATAAAACCTCTTAGCCCACTAAATTCAGTAATTTGACAAAGGAATGGAACATAGCTAAACCTCTTCAAACATGAATAACTATATACGATCATGTATTTGTGATGACATGGAAAATTTAATTTTGGACCATGGTTGAGAGTGAGATTACAACTTTACTTCTGTAATTGGAAATGTGGTTATGAATCACACAAACTTGATATTTTAGGATCTGGTCTGTAAAGACGGCACAGAAATTAAGCAGCTGTCTAACCACTCTTAAGTTGTTAATAGATGGGTCAGTATGATTCACCTTATCATCAGGGACCCAGACTCTCATCAGAAACAAAGGAAAAGTTAGATGTTTTTTCTGACTAAATGATGTATTGAATCTGTCTCTTAAGAGGTTTTATGAGCTCCACTAAAGGTAGATGTTCCAAGTGGAGGATCATTTACCTCTTTAGGGAATGCATGTATTTATGTATGTATTTACTACATGCCCATCTATCTATTTAAAGTATGAGTTTAACAATAAATTAATAAAGGATAATTTATTATCCTTTAAGGATTAAGGATAAAAACAGGGCCTAGCTAGGGTTTAGATGTTAGGCAAGTTATCGGGAAGATACTGGAAGTTTGTTTGTTCAACAGAAGCAGTTTTGAGGTATGACCAAAATTACAATTTACCAGTGACTTTGAGTCTATCCCATATCACGGTAAGCCTAAGACAATGCATCAATTTCTCACCTATATATAATTTATTTGTATTTACACTATTTAAGTTGCAAATAAGTAGCTGATGTTATATTTATAGGGACTTATGTAAATGTATTGGATGCAATTCTGAAATTTTCTTCACATTTACTAAGTCCATTAAAAATGTTTCAGAACCTACATTTTTCAATAGATCCATAAAAAAGTCATAGTTCTGGGCACTATTCCTCTCTTGCCCAGTGGGAAGAAAATGACCCTGGGAAAAGAAAGGCAAATTGCCTTACCAAGGTTCCCTAGGTAGTGGAAGTCAGGAAAAAAAATCCCTATTTTCTAGGTCTCTTTTATTTCACTACCATATGCCTCAATATAGTATTGTTTTCAAAAGCATAGAATTACATATAAGGCCTTTTCAAGGCAGATTTGGGGATCCACGTTCAAGTAGTCTCCCCTATGAAGCATCCAGCTTAGGGTGGAATTCAATAGAATTTCAAATGAGATTTAATTTTGAAAGGAAATGTAACTATAGTGTTAGTGGTATTAGTATTGACATTGATATTTTCTAAAATAAATAACCCATCATATGCAATCATAGGATAGCTGACCATCATGAACACCCAGTTATGAAGTGTGTAGGAATGTTTGTGTTAGATTGATTGTACAGCAATAAACATAACAGTGTTAAATTTCAACACAGGAAAGGGACAAAGAGGTCATGTCATCCAGTCTCTTCATCTGATAGATTCAGAAAGTGAAATTCAAAGACTATGAGGTGATTAGCCCTTGCATCTAATTGGATCATAGAAGATTTGAAAGTAAAACCCAGATTTCCTGACTCCCAGTACAGGTTGTTTGTTTGTGTTAATTAGTCCTGTACTGCCTCTGCATAAAGTAACAAAAAGCAAATAAATTCTGCAGATTAAACATGAGAACCCAGTAATAACCTACCCATATCCTTGTGGTGAAGACCAGCATGCCAGGTACTCCGAAAACCATTAGCAAGGAGTTGAGAGCCTGGTTGCCTGCTCCAGTTCCTGGCATTACAATATTTTTTCTGTCCATGGTTTTGACTTTGATCATTGCTGAAGACTTTAAGCTTCTTGCTTTTTTGTAATAACTCAAATATTTCAATAATGGCTCAAGTGTAGGGTGGAGGTCCTACTTCTTTGTGCTTCACTCATGAAGCATGACTTCATATGCCTGTTTCAACATATGTCTTACAAGAGAAAAATGCTTAAATCTCAAAACCATCTTTAACAAAAGACCCAATTGAGAAAGAAAAGATATCAGAAGATTTTAAAGGTAATTGACCCATGAAGTTTTGTACAAAATTGCAACAATTATACTTTAGTCCTGAAAATGAGAAAATATAAACAAACTGGTCAGATTATCATTTTTGTATGTGCTGTTTAGAAATTTACTTCTTGTTCCATTAATTCTCTATACAATTTGTTCAAATCTAATTGTAAATTCATTTTTATTCTCTCTCACACAATCATTATTTTCTACTAAAAACTAAAAAGACAATGTTTTCAAAGAGTCTTCAGAAAGTTCTAATGAAAATCAATGTCATTGATATCTCAAGAACCAAATCTTCACTTCCAGACAGTGAATCTTTCTTTTGTGTAGTAAAATCCTAGGTAATAATAACAGAAATTCATCAAAATTCCCTTTTCTTTATGTTTAAGTTGCTAGTACCTTAATTTCAACCACTGTTCTTTGAATGGAAATTTCATCCCATCTTCCATATAATCACCAACAATCATGATCAATAAATACAATGACTAGATTGGCAGGATTTTCAGTTGAGAAAAGAAAAAGCACATTCCCTATATTTCAACAATTTCCAGAATATTAAGGCTTTACTTTTGTTACTATCGGCTCTAATACTGTGATTCTATAACGTCAAGCACTTTCATCTTCAAATCAACCTTATAAGATAAATATTATTAATTATATTTTATATGTGAGCAAACAGAAACTCAGAGAGGATGGGAGACTTGCTTCAAAACAGAGAACTAGTAAGTGGCAGAGCTTGGATTCAAGCCTAAGTCTTTTAGGTTCCAAAATTACATATTTTGATCATACCGCTAAAAATATAACTTTTCTTAGATTGTAATGAAGGGATCGAGTACAAAACAATGATAGAATGGACAGTGCAGTCAACCATATAGAAGACCTGAAAATAATAATATAAATAACACAAATAAAAAATGTGTATTTATATGGGGTGGAACAACTAGCTTTAGTCACAGAAGAAACAATTTGCTGCTTCTCATTTTACAAATTTTCAAAGCTTCCAAGATCCATATGTAGATAACTTGTTCAGCCATACATGTTCAGTTTATTGTCAACTAAAAATGAGAAGGATATTCACCAAAGAAGAATAAAAAATTTTGTTCCCACCGATTCTGAATTTGAAGGATATATTGGACTAAGGTTATATAATTTAGAATTAGCTCTTTCTTGGAACCCATGTATGTGAAGTAACTGTCAGAGGTAGGAAAATATCCCTTGCCTCAAATTGTCTGGTAACATGGTAGTGATTCAGTAGATTAGATGTTAGTAGCTAATCTTGGGGGGATGGGAAGATGACAGAATAGGATAGGTCGAGTTCACCCCTGCTCCGAGGATCAGGTAGAGAAGGGACAACAAGGTGACGGAGGTGGCGATTCCGTAAGTAACCCGGGAGGGTCTTCTATACCACATAGGGCAGCCCTGATTGCAAAAGCTGAAGACATGAGACACAGAGAATCGGAGACTCTTCGAGTGGTGCAAACAGCCTAGTGTGCCCCTTTCCAAATGGAAGAAGCCTGGAGCCCTCAGGAGTGCACGGACTGGGAGGTGGGGACTCAGAAGTAAGCCAAGTCGTTCCTATCCTCACCAGCTGAGCCCCTTGACCCGGGACTCACCCCATACCCCACACACCTGAATCGTCACCTGACCCCCACCCTGTGCTCCAAGTGCCCCTATGGGTATCCACCTCACACCCCTACCCAGAGGGGACGCTCGCCTGCCCCAGCCCTTCCTGAGACCTACCTTCCGTCTCTGCTACCTGCAGGCAGTCACCAATGCTTAAAGGCTGCCGGCAGTTACCGCTATACACAGGCTATACACCCTCCTCCAGCTTATACAGTCACACAACCCCACCCTACCCCCCGAGCTCTGCAAATGTATATATCAGTTTTCAGCCCTCCCAGTTCAGCATATGCTCACTGTCCCCAGTCACACCCCTCAGCTCTGGGTAAGCTCTGGGCAAGGGCTGATCTGAGCCTCTGGCCACACCCGCAAACTCAACCCCAGCCAGCTGCCAATAAGCTCTGCACATGTGCACACAAAGGCCCTGCCCCCTAGACCAGTGCACACCAGGGCCTGCCCCCCCAGACCCATGCACCAGCACAGCCACATGCTCCCCATCGCCAGGTGCCCATGCATTCATGCTCTGACTCCTTGACCCCTGTACCCCAACCATCTGCCTTACTAACATGCACATTTATCCCACCACCCACCCCCTCTCCAGCACCAGCACCCTGCTCCTACACCTGGCAGGTGCTCCCATGCACACCTGTGCCACATCACCCCCACCTAGCACACATGTGCACACCTGCTCCCACCCCTTCCACATCTGCCCAGAAATGCCAGAGAACCACTTATTCAATGTCACCTCACCCACTCACCCATGTTCCTCAACCCTTGTGACCTGTACCCACCCCTACATACTCACACATCTGCATCCAGGGCGCTCTGGAGCCCCCCATGTGCAAGGACATATCTGCCCCGCCCCCGGCCCCATGCCTCAACCTCTATGCCATCTACCCTACACCTTGAGACCCACGACTCCCACACTCCACACACCCACCCACATCCTACCCGCATACCAGCCCCCATGCATCAACACAGCCTTCCCATCTGCCACCCACAATGCTCTACACCTCGGTGTCACCCACACTGCACCCTGCTCCTACACTCCAAGATCTGTCTGAGCTGCACCACATACCCATGGCCCCCGCACCACACCTCTACAACTCCATGCTCAACGGCACCAATGTAGCATCCCCAACCTGTGCCTATACTTGTGCTGCAATGCACCACAGTTTTGTGCCCTGCCCTGAGCCCTGTATCCTGCTCCACATCCATCCTACAAATATAAAGCTTTGGGCTACTGAAGGAAATCAATTTCCAAAGTAAACCATTCAAGATATTTACATGCCACAAAGACAACAGAAGATCACTAAGCATATCAATATGCTGACAGATATAGCCCAGCCTAATGACCAAATTCAAAGACCAGAGGAGACACAGACATTGGAATAAGTAATCCAAGATGTTCATATGACTCTACTAAATAAACAAATGGGATGGCTAATGACTTAAGGGAGATCAAGAAAAAACTAGAAGAGCATAAAGAGGAATTTGAAAGAATAAATAGAAAAATAGCAGATATCACAGAGATTAAGATCCTGTAGACCAAATCAAAAAAGATACAATAACAGCAGATTTGAAGAAAGAATAAGTGAACTAGAGGATACTACAACTGATTTCAAACACTCAAAACTGAAAATGACAAAAAAGATGGAAAAATTTGAATTGGATCTCAGGGAAATGATGGACAAAACAAAGCACACAAATATAAGAATCATTGGTGTCCCAGGAGGAGAAGAGAAGAGAAAAGGCTATGAAGATTAGGTGAGGATATAATGGGGGGAAATTTCCAAACCCTTATAAAGGACATAAATACACAAATCAAAGAAGCCCAACAAGCTCTAAATAGAATAAATCCAAATAAGTCTTACCCAGGACACATACTAATCAGTCTATCAAATATTGAAGAGAAGTAGCTAATCTTAATAACTGCTTCACTAGTGATGTTTGTGTCTAATTTGATTTCTTTTAATGATTAGACTAATAATTGTTTCTCAGGTAGTTATACTGAGCCTGTGGTAGATAAATAGCAGGTAAACATTTCTTTTTTACAGGAACATTGTGCTTACTCTAAAAAGGCTCTAGTAAATTGGTTTTTAATACCAACCACTCCATTATTGAGGCTTTGCTTCCAGGATTGTTATGAATATTTCATATGGAATTAGGATGAGAACTGTCCATTTTATCTACCATATTTGGAGTAATGTGTTCCATTGTGGATTCATCACCACCCCCCACTCCATCCCAAATGTGCTCTACCTTCTTAGGAAGAGCATCTATACCCTTAACTCAATCTTCTTCCTTATCACTACTCCAACTCTACCATCCCATTAATCACCGAGTCAACTGACTCTCCATCTGCTGAGATTTTCTCCCTCCATTTCACTCTTTATCTGCAGCCCAGGGACCTTTAAAACAACAACAACAACAACAACAAAACATTCTGAGCACATAAACCCCCTTGCTTAAAACCATTTGGTGGTTCCCAATTCTAACTCCTTGAATATGTATACAATGCCCCCAACATGACACCTACCTAGTCTCCAACCCCATCTGAAGTTACTCCGTGCTACATCTTATTGAACTTCTTTCAGTCATGAATCTTCATGTTTTGTCCTGATTCCTAGCTCTGGCCCCTGCTTTTCCCTTGGTCTTAAATAACCCTTCCTGCTTTCTCCATTAGGTTTCAGAGTAAACTTCCTTCCTCCATTAGGCCTCCTCTGACTGGATAAAGAGCTTCTATATGTGCTTCTGAATTATTCGGTATTTCTACTACCACATGCCTGATCACCCTTGAGGGTGAATTCTGGCACTTAGCACATGATCTGACCTATAGCAGATGCTCAGTAACTGTCTGTTAAATGAATGAAGTTTGGGTGCTATGCTGAAAATCTGAGTATACCCAGGAAGCAAAATGGTGAGATGTCTTCAAACCATATCATCATTGTAAAGGTGAACGTAATTGGAAATTTCAGATAAGACAGGACTGAGGAATAATGTTTCTGTCTCCAAACATATGAAGGATTCTCAGCTGGAATAAGAATTATATTTTTTCTGAGCTCTGTTATAATTATTAGTTCCTGAGCATTCAGGAACTAATGGCTGAAAGATTTAGGAGGAATATTTGAACCAGACATAAGGCAGGACTTTCCAACAATTACAGATGTCCCAACCTGATCATGATATAATACTTCAAAAAGAGCTAAATTCCACATCACTGGAAAATGTTCAAGTGGAAAATGATTTGATTATCACTTGGGATTCCAGGAGAAAGTACTCCTGCGTAGACATGAGATGAACATTGAGTCAATGGGCAATTTACCATTTTCACTGCATGCTTTCTTTTCTTGTCACAAATCATCCTTTTAAACAAAATGACTGAGAGAATGGTTTTAGTGTGAGATTGAATGACCACGAGTATTTCTTTTTATTTTTCAATGATTAATTTAATTTGTGCGAAGTCCAAATGGACTTCAGCTACAGTTAGAAAGAAAGAGGACAACTCAGCCAAAATCATAGGCCACCGAGTGTAAGTTGGAGATGATAGACACTGATTTATGTCCACCTATAGTGAAGTGTAAGAAACGTGTGAATTTAAGTCACTACCTAACTATATTCTGCTTTGTGGTGGTTTTTTTTTTTTTGGCTCTGAGCTGTTAGAAGAAAAATTTTTATGTGTATCTATGTCCAAAAATGAATGAAATGGAATGGAGCTGAGCAGCTAAGAAAAGGCAAGTAAAATAGAGCAGTGGTGAGAACATTCTATGTAGAAAAAATACTGTCAATGATTCAAGGTGGACATGTAGCTGGAGATCTGAATTCAGGCCTGAGAATTAATGAAGAGGCCTGGAAAATTTGTCTTGACCTAAACTGTCAAGGATCTTAATTATCGAACAAAAGAACCTGAGCATTATTTCGTAAAAAGCAGAAGGTAAGCAAAGGTAATGAAATACAAAAGATCTATTTAGAAAAGAAAAGGCAAGCACATATAGAACAAATCTCAAATACAAGCACAAATTATATATGTCTACTGCAATACTTCAAATTATTGACAATTAATGTGACTCCTTTATAATTTAGTGAGCCAAATTCCTCTGCATATTGATAATCGCCAGGATGTTAATTAGGCCCCTCTGCCAAAGAAAGCTCCCTACTGTTTGATCAGCCATTGGAGAGAACACAAATCTCTGTTCCCTGTCCCAATAGGATGGTTGATGGCAGTTTCTATGTTGTTGCTGTTTTTGTTTTTTGGTTTTTTTGCATGGGCAGGCACCAGGAATTGAACCCGGGTCTCTGGCATGGCAGGGGAGAGCTCTGCCTGGTGAGCCACTGTGGCCTGCCCTGTTGTTGTTTTTTAGCATGGCTCTGGGTGATATAGTTCTACAAGTTATGGAAGAAGAAGGTGAGAATTATGATGCACAGATACTTGAGATGATCGTATACATACAGTTTTATCATATAATTTCGCTTTCTGCTACCAAATGTTTGGTGGTAATCTAGTGAGGGTATTACTGAATTTGTAATTTTCCTATAAATCAGTCTATATCATGAAACATTAATAAGCAATGTCATTAAAAACTAATTTTTTTATTTTTCAGTTCTTTGAAATATCCTTTTTATGCTTTTTGTGATAAGACATTTTCTATCTTCTTCAAAATATTCAACCAAGATTAAGGAAAATCCAAAAGCCCAGAATTATACTCAAGGCATTGCTCATTATTACCTAACAATTACATCATTAATAAAAATACAGGTCTGGTGGTTTATATACAAATGATATTTTAAGTTGTTTCTTTTGTTTCAGATTTGGTTTGCATTTATTCCTTAGAGTATAAGATTTGGAGGAAAAAGTCACATTCTATTTGTCCTTACTTTATTTTATTTCAAGGCTCCAAGGTTATTTCATATCTAAGAAAGTTATTTTCATAAGAAGTTTAATGCTAAAGCCAATTATATTTTTCAATGGAGTGAAATGGAGGCCCTATAGGGTCTACAAATAACAACATCAATTCCAAACTCTATCTGCTAAGCAGAAAAATTTAATATTAAAAGGAAAAAAAATGATCTCCATAGAAAGTGGTTTGTGGTGTGTCTGCAGATATGGTAATAAGAATGTCAAATTAAGTTAGAAATTGTGAAATGATGCTGCTGCCTGCAAAGAGCTGGTTGGTGTGTAACATCAGGCTGCCCGCAATGATACATGTTAATAGGCACCAAGATATAAAATACATAGAACACAATCTTATCTCCCCCAGTCAGAAAATAATAAAGCAGCTGGAATATTGTAATATGAAGCGATACATTATATGCCTGTAAATAATTTACTGGAGCCAGAGTAAGTTGTTTATATGGTTTCCTTGTCTAAAAAACTGAGGAAAAGGAGAGTAAGTATAAGGTCTGCTCTAAAATACTTCTCTCGCACTCATTAAGTTCAACTTACATAGAGTTCTTACCCACAAACTAATCAAATAGATTTTGGGGGTGAAGTTATATAATTTAAAATGCTTTTAATATGTAACAAACTTTGATTCTTAGTATTGACTGCAAGGTTATTAGCTATTCCCTGATAGCTTGCTGCTATCAGTTTAAGATGAATTACTAGACAAAATGTTATTATGCAATTAAAGGGACATAAAAAGAAAACTTAGCCTGTATTTATCTGGGCCCATAAGCTATTCAATATAGAAGAAAAGTATATGGCTATTTAATAGGATAGCTATGGCTACTGTATGATAGTATTGAATTGTATTCTTGAACTCTTATTGCTAATAAGAAATCAACAAAATTGACTATAAATTCAATTTTTTCTGGTATCACCATCTTACTCTCACTTTAAAATAAGAGTCAAATAATTTAAAGACAGAAAAATTATAAAATTGGTCATTAGATAAAATGTGTTCAAACTTTAAATTATCTCCTAAAAACAGGAAGTCCCCAAATCATTATGCATAATTGTTTATATACCTAGAGTCCCTAATTGCCTTTGATGCTTAATTCAGAGCATGTCTATAGTAAACAGTGAACAACTAGCTCAAGTCCTCTACTACTAAAATTTATCCTTGCTGAGATCATCTTGTTCCTCCTGTCTATTGTGCTAAAAAAGCCACTTTAAATCATATCTATAAATACTTAATATAGGAGCTCATGATGATACAATGGATTATTCATCAGCAATTGCTGGCATGAAATGTTAGGTCAAAGATAAACCTTGTGGAATAATTCAATAAGTTTTAGGTGGCCTTCTCCACACTAAGGGTTCCTGCTAGTCACTCTCCCACTCCAGGTCCTCTGACCCTCTTCTGCAGTTCTTCTATCCAAAGAGGGCTTAATTGCAAAGCCCTATATACATGGAAGGACCTCCTGACCTAGATCTTTCTTCATCCATCCCACCACAAAATGTATCAATTCTATGATCCATTTCTTCAGGGCATTACTAGGTGACAGAAAGTAATCTGATGAATCAGTTGGAGCATATGTGTTAATGGATCTCAGTGATTTGTCATTCCTTCTGGATTAAAACCCTCTAGCCTGAGTGGACGTGACAGGTTCATAGAAGACAAGGCATTCAATCTGAGTCTGGTAGAAGAACTTTGGTAGATGGAAAGGGAAGTTGGCATTCCAGTATGTGCACAAATCTGTCATATCCTGGGCCAGTTGGGTTTCAAATGTAAACTGTTAGCCTTCCAGGTAATGGCATTTTCAGTTAAGGAATGAATTTTTAAGTAAATGTAGATATTTACACATGTAAGAATGGAACGATGGGCAATATTTGTTATTTTTTCTATTTGATTAGCTGATTTTCTTTTTTTTTCAATAGTGAGTATGTATTGCTCACTATTAATTAATAAAGAAAAGGTATGGAGTTACCACTCTAAAACAAACCAACTGAAATTGGAATGAAAAAAGAAGCACATCCTAGGATACTGCATTAAACATATTCTTACATGGCAAAGCTGCAACACAGAGCTTTCTTTTAGTTTTTTCCATGAGAAAGAGAAAAAGAAAATGGTAAGAATATGAGGTTGCTTATTTATACAAAGAAAGAATGCTATTAACGTTGTGAGAACTGTTTTGAATTGGGCGTAGAAAACTTGTGTCTGAATTTCAGACCTATTGACTTACTAGCTTCTTTGACCTAGAACAGCTCACCTAACATTCCCACCTCTGTAAAACAGAGTTTGTAATAGTTATCTCACAAAATTTGAGGAGATATATTATAGGTGAAATAGTTTTACAAACTATAAAACTAGTAAAAGAAAGAAACATTTACTATTATCCCTTTAAATTTTCTTATAACCATGTTTTTCTTATTTTCTTTTATTTGCATTTCAGATTTTTTTTATCTTTTGTGTTCTAAGTTTACATCAAAACACATTTTGAATATGTTCCTTATGCTGTAACTGTCCATATAAACAGTACAGCTGGTGTTTGCCTTGGATCTTACCAATGGCTGTACACCGTGGCACTAGGGTGTGAAAATATCTTCAGCAGTCTCCAGGCCCTTTAGCAAAAAGGTCCCCTTTATTGGCTGAGTAAAGCAGGAATTCTGGGCTATTCACCAAGTCAAATAGCCTGTGGTAGAATTTGAGATGAGCTATTTTTGCTCAATCATTCAGGATGTCTCATTTCACCAAAATTTGATGGTGAGTTGGTCTCTGTCATAATTTCTTGAAAACCTCTTCATCACTGGGGCAAGTAGGCACTGCTTAAGATTCGTAAAGAAAGCACAGATAATCCTCAGAGTGCTTGGGGAGATAAATCCAACCTGAGCCCACCCTGGTTAATCTGAAGTCTCTATTTTCATTAGGAAAGCTCCCATGGCAAGTAAGCTTTATGAGCAAACAGCCAAAAGTAAAGGAATAAATAGAAAAAGAAATGATGAAGTATTAATGTTAACCATAATCTACCTTAGCTATTTTTCCTTCCTCTGTTCATTTCTTTCCTTTTAATCAAATCTCAGTTTATGGCCATTATTAACAATTTATATAATAAAGAAATATTATATAAATATTATAAAAGATATAATATAAAAGAATATGGAAGAAATGACTTTAATTTAAAGGTAGACATGAGAATGGTATTTAGATTATGATGAAATATATGCAGTCTTCATGAGAAGACCTCATCTGCCTTATCATAGCTCATTGAAAGTTAGGGCACGTAAATTGTAGGATACAAAGTAGAGGTCGTAACAGATCAATTATGAAAAGTGAAGACACTGTTGTCAATTACCCATTTTATAATTATGTCTGCCAAAAGCCTATCATGTAAATCGGAGTTGGAAAAAACAATCTTAGGAAGAACAATGTTCCTAAGTATATCATCTCACTTGATTCCAGCAACAACCAGTGTTGGAGTTATGAGAACTGTACTTCGAGGAGGAGGAAATTATGATTCAGAGAACCACAGCCATGCCATGATTTGAACCCACACCCACTGATTCTGAGGTTAGGGCTCTTAGCCTTACATAAAACTACTCCCAGTTTGAAAAGCACACACACACACAAAAAACAGTGAGGGAATCGTATGATTGTGTGTCCCACAGAAGCAAAAGCAGGACCCACCCTGAAAGAATGAATAGGGGAAGACCCAGCCAGGACTGCCCCAAATGATCCTATAATGGGGCCAGTTGGGATTCCAAAGAAAGAGGCACTGAATGCAAGAATGATCAGTCCAAAAGCATTTATCAAAGGAATTTATATACAGAGAACTCCAGCTTCCTCACAGTGGACAGCAACATGGCAAGTTTACTCTAGTGTCCACATTTTACTGGCCTCTCTTCAGATTATATATGGTTGAGCAACAAAGGTAGGGGCTAAGTGCCAGAGGCTTGCCTGCGACTATTGGGAAAATATCTGCATATGTGCTCTTTTCCGAGGAGGTTAAGATCAAGGTTATAGCAGCCAGAGTCCGGCTTGCTTCCAGCATGTTATGGAAAGAAATGTCTGAGGAGGAGGATGGCAGGGGTGAGATCCATCCTGTGTCAGGTGAGAGATGCTGAACACATCACACTACGTCCTTATAATAAGGTAGTAAGTGTGCTAGGCTGAGCATCAGCACTGACAATATAGAGGGATAGGTTCACCCTATAGAGAAAAGTGAGCAGAAAAGTCACACTCAGATGTAGGGGGCAAGGGAGAGACAGAGGAGTCAGATGATTTCAAGGTTGTGTGATTCAAGGATAAGAAGAATGGGGACATCATTAACAGAAATGGGCAAAAGGAAAAGTTGGTTTCCAAGATGAATAATACATTTCAGTAAAAGGTCGACTCTCAACAGGTAGCAGAAAAACCTCATTTCCTATATCTGATTATAACACTCCACATTGTGCCGACAGATCAGTTCATATGAAAGCAAGCACATGAATCTTACCCAGTTGAGAAGATAATCTTAAAGCAGTTAGTCTTAAATAAATGTAACATTATTATTCTTAAATAAATTTAAATGTAGCCCTGTGACTTTTTTTTTTTTACATTTAAGAAATCTCACTTTTTGAATCTATGCCAGTAATTTCAATTTTTTTTCAAGGTTTTCCAAATAATAGTTTTAATCTATTTGATATGAATTCAAGTGGTTAGAAGCTTAAACTTTTATTATTAGCTTTATTCCATTTGACATCTGAATTTGCAGAATTTTTTCTAGACAATTTGTTAGGTCCTGACCTCTTTGCAAGTCACCTGACACTGTACATGGCTCTTGTTACTTGGACAAATAGCCTATGTAACCCTTTACACATATTTGGATATTTGACTTGTGTAAGTTTGTGTATATAAATATCTGTGTACAGGTTTTACTAATAAGCTGTTCTTCAAACAGGGAAAGAAGACAAAAAAAACTTTGCATAATTAGGGTCAATTATTTTAGAAATTGTATTCCAAAATAATGACTGTTTTTTGTTCTTCCATTTTATGCACTCTATTTTTATAAGTGGGTCAAAATGTATTAAATGGAGGGTGTGATTCTGAAAATTGCTTCCTATAATGATGGAAAATATGAAAGATTATAAACTCTTTAGCTTTTTTAGTTCACACAGTACTTTTTTCACAGCATTACTGACAAAGGTCAAAGTGTAGTTGTATTCTAACCTGACAGTGTATCTCCATTTGATGATACAGATTTGGGCAACTTATTTCACAAATAGCTGTGAGGAGTAATATGATTGCCACTATATCAGATTTCTCTAAGATATATAAACTATAATTTAGGTTGACTTGTGAGGTATAAGGAAAGAAGCCACCTCCATAATATAAAAGTGCAAAGTGTAGCAGTAAGAACTGATGTAGAAGCTGCCGCAAGCTATCCAGAAGATCTAGCATCATTGATGAAGATGGCTATGCTAAACAACATGTGTTCAGTGTAAATAAAATAGCCTTCTATTGGAACATGACACCTAAGACATCTACAGAGAAGAGAAGTCAATGCTTTGCCTTCAGAGATTCAGAGGACAGTCTGACTTTCTTGTTAAGGCTGGTGGCTTTGACATTGAAGCCAAAGTTCATTTACCACTCTGAAAATCCCAGAGTCCTTAAAAATAAGCTAAATCTACTCTGTCTGTACTCTGTAAATTGAACATCAAAGCCTGGATGACAGCACATCTGTTTACAACATGGTTTATTGACTATTTTAAGTCCACTGTTGAGACCTAGTGCTCAGGAAATAAGTTTGCTTTCAAAATATTGCTGCCCTCATGCAATGCACCTGGTCACCCAAGAGCTCTGATGGACATGTACAGAGATATAGACTGTTTTCATGCCTACTGTGGTAGTTTGAAGTTGTTATAGATCCAAGAAAAAGGCCATATTCTTTTAATCCATTCCTGAAGGTATAGTCCTCTCGTGGGTAGGAACTTTTGATTAGGTTATTTCAATTGAAAAGTGACCCACTTGATACAAGGTGGGTCTTAATCCTCTTATTGGAGTCCTGTATAAGCAGATAGAAGACATACAGAAATAGGAGATGAAACTAACTCCTACTGAACACATGTTGTTTAGCATAGCCATCTTCATCAATGATGCTAGATCTTCTGGATAGCTTGCGGCAGCTTCTACATCAGTTCTTACTGCTTCACTTTGCACTTTTATATTATGGAGGTGGCTTCTTTCCTTATACCTCACAAGTCAACCTAAATTATAGTTTATATATCTTAGAGAAAGTTCACAGAAAAAGCCCCAGAAGAGCTAAGAGAGGAAGCCAGTGAAGCCAGAGGTTGAAAACAACAAAACCTGGAAACAAAGGACCACCAGCCACCAGCCACCAGCCATGTGCCTTCCCATATGACAGAGTCAGAAGTCTGTATTCAGAGTCCAGGCATCATCCTGTTGATGTCTTGAGTTAGACATTTTCACAGCCTACGAACTATAAATTACAATAAATAAATCCCCATTATAAAAGCCAGCCCATTTTTGGTATAGTACTTTCTGGCAGCTTTACAAAAACAGAACACTTGCTGATACATTATCCATTCTGCAGCCCAGGGATCAAGGAGTCATTTGATCTTTCAAGTCTTTTATTTAAGAGATACATTTTGTAAGGCTCTAGCTGCCATATAGTGATTCCTCTGATGCATCTGAGCAAAGTAATTAGAAAACTTTCTGGAAAGGATTCATCATTCTAGATGCATTAAGAACATTCATGATTCTTGGGAGGAGGTCAAAATATTAAAAAGAACAGGAGTTTGAAAGACAATGATTCCAACCTTCATGGATGACTTTGAGGTGCAAGTCACTGTTGATGTGGTACAAATAGCAAGATAACCTGAAGACGTGACTGAATTACCGTAATCACATGATAGAACATGAATGGATGATGAGTGGCTTTTTCATAGATAAACAAAGTAAATGGTTTCTTGAGATAGAATCTATGCCTAGTGAAGATGCTGTGAACATTGTTGAAATAGACAACAAAGGATTTAGAACATTTAGAACAACATAAACTTAGTTGATAAAGCAGCTACAAGGTTTGAGAGCATCGACTCCACTTCTGAAAGAAGTTTTTTTTGTGGGAAAAATGCTATCAAACAGCATCACATGCTACAGAGAAATCTTTCATGAAAAGAAAAGTCAATGCGACAAATTTCACTGTTGTCTTATTTTAAGAACTTTTCACAGCCACCCCAGCCTTCAGCACCACCACTCGGATCAGTCAGCGGCCATCAACAAGAAGGCCACACTCTCCACCAGCAAATAAGTTAATGACCTGCTAAAGGCTCATTAGATGATTGTTAATTTTAAAAGATTTTATTGCCAAAAATGTTAAGTTATGTACATTTTTAGGCATAATGCTATTGCACACTTTAAAGACTACAGTAGAGTGTAAACATAACTTTTATAGGCACTTGGAAACCAAAAAATTCATATGACTCTCTTTATTGTGATATTTGTTTTACTGCAGTGGTCTGGGCCTGAACCTCAATATTTTGAGGCCTGTCTGTATAATATTTTCCAACACAGACAAGGCAGTGGCAGCAAACAGACTGAGAGGGAGGAAGTAAATTCTGAGCCCCAGATCTTCATGGCTGGGACATTTGCCGTAGCCATTCCTGTTACCTGGGACTTTCACAGGCCCTTCCTGAGCAACAGATAAAGAACTTTCCTCAATGTCAGGGATAACGTGTTGCATCTCATCAGGGTGCTTGCATTTTAGAAGACTATTAAGGATGAATATGGAGTATAACAACAGCAGTAACAACTTCAAATGGTAGAATTTAAGACGGAAACTTGACTTAGGAAGATATTTGCCAGCATCTCCCAAATTTTACCATTTAAGTGTTTGCCTCTCCTAGAGGGGTCTTTGTTTCTTTGTCTATACTGTAACCTTGTCTGTCTTTTATTTAGTTCAAAAGACTTGGATGAAACTTGCATTCTCCAACTATGTCATGTCCTCATCACAACCTATTATCCTACCCAGGGCTCAGGCACTCATCTAGGGCACCTGTCTGGGCTCCAGAGGCATTGCAATTTGAGTCCCTGGTAAATTCTGCTACCACGTTGTGTCTGGGATTGTTGGAACCATGTCAGATCACTGTTTGATGGAGGTCATACCTAGAAAATGATGGGAGAAAGGGTATAATATTCCAAGGATTGAAAGACTGTTCATAAGCAATTACAAACTAAAGAAATTTGAGACTCACTCTTCTCTATTAATTACCTAACCTAACTAGATTCTTTGGTAAAGGCTAATAAGTAATGCTAATTTACCTTTTCTTGAATATGACTATCAACTAGAAACAATTAGAAGAACTGTTAGAAACTTTCTGAATTCTAAATTTGAAACTGAACATGCAGTATCAACTACCCAAAACAGCTGACAATAATGCCATCAGTGTATATTATTATACTGACTAAAAAAATAGACATTTATTCAACAGGCTGAAGGTAACCTTCTTTCTAATGAGTATCTTTCATATTACGTGAATATGATGGTGTTGAAAGAAATGCATTTTGGAGCCAAATGAGCCTAGCTTTCTCACTTCTTGGACCTTCAGAGGATGGGTTACCATTCTATAGTCACACAGCCATGAGCAGTGAACAATTCAAAGCCTCTCCAAAAACTACATGCCTGTCTCCCCAGACAGTAGTTGCCATTTGTGGTAGACTGAATTATGTATCCCAATTTAGACATGTTCTTAATCCTTATTCCACATCACTGGGGGTAGAGCCTCATGAAGGTGTGATTTCAGTTAAAGTGTTGGCCAACTCACTGAGGTTGAGCCTTAATCCAGATTACTGGAATCCATCATAAACACATGAAATTCAGACATAGAGAAAGCCCCGAGGGAAGGGCAGAAGTCAGTGGAAACTAGAAGAGAAAGGAGAGGACATGGACAAGTCACAGGAGGAGGGACACAAGCCAAGGAATCTGAAGGCACTCCAGCAGCCAGCATCAGAATGTTACAGACACCGGGGAGAAAGCATTGGCCTGCTGACACCTCATGTGGGACTTCTAGTCTCAAAACTGTGTGTCAATAAGTTCCTGTTGTTTAAGCCAACCCATTGTGTGGTATTTGTCCTAGCAGCTAGGAAAACTAAGACACCATTTGTCAAGCAGCCAGTCTGTATAGTATACTTTACATCATATTCTTGTCCCCCCAAAATGTCTGAGGAAGCCATTTCTGTATTTAATTGAAGTATCTTTACATTTTTATCACATATTGTTGATTTTACTATCAACATACATGGGTGATTTTGTAAATTTGCCTCAAGTAGCTTTCTCCATAAGGGTGGTGATAGTGAGTTGCCTATTTTATCCCCTAGAGCAGCTAACACTATGCCTTAATCAAAATCTGTGCCCGACTATTGTATAATGATACAGCTTTTACAGTGTGACTGTGAAAACCTTGTGTCTGATGCTCCTTTTATCCAGGGTATGGACAGATGAATCAAAAAATGTATAAAAAAAATCAACATTATGGTGGCTAAGGGATAAAATAAATTGGGTAGATTGAAATACTAGTAGTCAATGAGAGTGAGGGTTAAGGGGTATGGGATGTATGAGATTTTCCTATTTTTTTTTTTTCTGGAGTGATGCAGATGTTCTAAAAATGAATGTGGTGATGGATACACAAATACATGATGATACTGTGAGCCATTGATTATATACCACATATGGACTGTAGGTATGTGAAGATTTATTAATAAAGATATATATTTTTAAGTCAGTGCCTACACAGTATCATGAGTATAATTTAAAGTGCTGAATTGTACATGTGATTGTGGTTATGTCATTAGAAGGAAAGCTAGAGGATGAAATATGGGACTGTATAACATAGTGAACCCTGTTGTGAATGATGAATATAGTTAATAGTACAAATGTAAGATTATCTTCTATGAACTAAAATAAATGTACGTCACTAGGACAAGGTGGTAATAACAGGATGGTATATGAGGAAAACACACCTAATGCAAACTATGGATTACAGTTAACAGTAATATTCTAATATTCTTTCATCAGTTTAGCAAACACATTAGACCAATGCCAAGTGTCAATAATAGTGTCAATACATGGAGTATGAGGTCTTTTTGGAACAATGAAAATGTTCACAAATTGAAATGTTTATTTTGGTTGGATTGTATGGTGTGTGAATAAAATGGCTTAAAAAAAAGTAGTAGGTCCCTAAAAATACTTTATTGATTGACACTGGATTTGAGGATATTTTTTTCCATTTACATTCAACAGCCCCTGGGCCTTTAACATCTACTCTACTGGAAATTTTGGATAAATAATACAATGTTGGCTCTGCTCTCAAACATAAATGCTTAAAGCTAAAAGATCAAAAGTCCTAGAAATACATAATAGACATTCTCTTATCTCTATCTCTTGGCCAGAATTAATCTTACCTTTCTCTGAGCACTTGGCGCTTCTGTTACTATAGTGGTACCCTAGTTCATCCAGACATATTACCCACCATTATCTAGACCACATGTTCCTAGAGTATTTAAAATTAGCACTCAATGCATACTTATTAAATTGAACTGAATTCATAAAATCAATAGAGTTAGAGGTAGGAGGAGAGTTTTGAAATAACATAGCGAGACAACTGGTCAGATGAGCCAAGGAAAACTTTTGAGACTGAAGTCAGACTTTTGCTGCAATTCAAGTAAGAGTATTCAGTGGATAAGATGAAGATATACAAATGAGTTAATCTAAACTAAATCTTAAGAACTGCCACAGAGAAACCCTTTAAGGAACCAAAGAAAGATTATGCAGAGTATACCATGGGGACGGCATATGGAAATGAGAAAAAAATGGAATGGGATCAAAAAGCGATCGTCAACTGAGTGTGTGATAGGTTTTTTTGTCTAAAGAATTTTTATGCTCAATATTCATCTTTCTTTCCTTCCACATACTATTAGAATATGGATTTCATTTTCAATATAATACAAAGCTGCCACAAAAGACCCTACTGCTTACAATAGTTTTTCATAAACTTTGACATCAGTAGCATGTTCAAAGAAAATTCTGACAGACTCATAATCATAAGTTTGTATTTGTAGACAAGTCATACTCAGTTGAATCAATACCACAATATAGGATGCATAACAATTAAAAACAGCTCAAGGACAATCAATGTGTATTCATATCCTGATGGATTAGGAGATATTATATGCTTTTTATAAAGTAGTCCTGTCTCCTGGAAACACTGTTTGGCACTGCCTACTAAAATCAGAATTGGAAAAGTATCAGGCCATCTTCTCATAAGAAATGCAGATTTTAGGAGAACTCAAGCTCTTCTCAGCATAGGTCTTTAGTACCCAGTTTGTTGCAGGTAGTTTACTAGAAATTTTCTCACATCTCGGTGGTCTGTTTAAGAAAGGAAGAAACAGCCTATAGAGGGTAAGTACATATGCAATATCTCACCACCAGTAGTAGGTAAAGATGGGATTCAAACTCAATTCTTACTCTGAAACCAATGCTTAGCCTCCTATAACCACTACCTCTCTACAGTATACACAAATACCTTGACGTATTTCCATCTGCTGTATCCCCCACAGATATAACACAGAGACCAAGAAAGATGAGGTAAATTTGTGCTGCAATTCTGTCATATTTCATAAGCTATAGGCTATTATTCAAAATTAACAAAAGTAGCCATCTTGCTGAAATTAGGCATATATATTTCATAATTTTATGACTTGCCCTTTAATTTTTCTTTCATTTAATCTGAAGAGTACACTAATTCCCTTGAATACTCACAGTGTAGCAAATCTTGGTATTACAGAGAATTGGAACCTCACTTTTGACTCATTATGTATACCAATTGATTGGTCTATTTGGCTGCAGACTTGATAGTTATGGGAAAATAAGTCAATCAGTTTATACACGACATCAATCTCTGAGAGCCACATGGATCATTTGTCTTGAAAACACTCAGCACGGCTTGGCATTCACTAACTCCTACAAATAAGTGCTGAGGAGAAAAACTGACTTTTGATAATTCCTCAGAAACTGATAGCAGTTAACTCTTAAATGATCTTCAAACAATGGATTTTTAATCCTGTCATGAATACTGATAAGGCAAAAATAAAAGTTGAGCAAATGACAAGGATTGCCCTTTAATTTTGTGGATTAAAGGACTGTGGAGCATAATGAATTAAAACCATATTTCCAAAGAAGATAAAGACTAAGGATGAAAGTAAGTACAGGAGCCGCGGGGCCAGGGCAGCTTTCACTAGAGTGCCTGTGCTCAGGGCCCCGGGCTGACAGGTACTGTGTCAAGTCTGACCCTGTCTTACCTACCTGCCGAAGTCCCAGGAAAATCCTCAGCATGCTCTTAAAGCCCTCAATCAAGGTACCTGACTCCTTTCAACTGCGTGATCAGTCATCTAGTAAAGTAAGAAGTCTTCATCAAAAGGGGTTTTGCGCACATCCGAAACCTGGAAATAAGTCTCTAATTTTAATGAGGCTGCAAAGCATTCCATTGCTTTTGGGTACAGAGACTGTCATCAGAAATCCCTGGAGCGCCTCTGTGTTTTGAACAATTTAGTCTCAGTCTAGCACTATTCTCTATCATCCAGTGTCTCAGGATTATAAATCCAGAGCCTTCAAAATCTCATTAGTGCAATGAGTTTCAGAACTGGTTCTGAAATGCATGTCTTATTTAGACAGTCCTATGCTACACAGATTGACAGTGGCTTTTCTTCAATTAGTGGAGCTGAATAGACCAATCAGCTCGCAATTCCAGTTCTCTCTAGTGACTAGATTTACTATCAAGTTAAAAGGATACCATGTAATATTTAACTCATCTACCTTATATGTCTCATATTAACTTTTTTATTATCCTAAGGTATGTGAGAATATATATACTTTTGGTTTTATTCTTGGGAGCTAAGATGGTCAAAGAGAAAGTCAATATCCTCAAAATCTGCTTTAGTTAGAAAGTTCAATCAATATCCCCAGAACACCATTTTACATTATATTTCTGGTCTGCTTTTTAAATCTGCAATAAACGTTAAATGATGCCAAAATTCCTGGGTACTTACCCAAATCTTCTCTTAGCTCCAGGCCTTTTAGAGTTCACTTATGTTTAATAGGCATACATCCATTACATTTAATTGTAACCATATTTTCTCTGCTTAACAGTAAATGGAAAAGAGTGGAATGGCACAAGGTTTAATACTCATAAGGCCTGGTCTGTGCTGGCTTTTTACTGGAAGACTGTGTTCAGCTCTGGACTCCAAAGACAGAGAGCCTGGGAGAATTTAGATGGAGTCCATTAAGCCCTTTATGGGAGGTTGGGGGTATTCAGTCCAGGAAAGAAAAGAAAAGTTGCTTTCACATGTTTTGAAAGGTGAGTAATGAACCTTTACTGAAGAGAATATGTGAAGATTTAATCTAGAATAAAGTGAGGCATTACTCAAGTTTGTTATAAGAAACCATATTATCATCTAACATTGAGAATTAGCAGATCTTAAATTGAAAAAACTGGTGTTAATTATGGAATCTTCTCAAGGTATATAAAATGGATCAATTCCCTGGAACTTGGGCTAGTTTATATACGTCTTTCATGAAGATGAGTGGTTCGGCAGCTTATTTTACAAAGTTCTTTTCCAGCTCTAGATTTCCTATACTATTATCAAAACTACAGTCTTCTCCTAAGTCAGAAGACAATAAAGTTTAACTAAATGTATAACTGTGATGGAAGAAATTGCAGAAAGTGTAGTTACCAAATATTTCTACTTAGTATTTATGTGCAGATGATCCTCTAAATAAAAATAGAGGAGCTGAACCAGTTAACTACAGACTCTGAGTTAAACCAAGCAAAACATGGAAAAAGAGTAGACAATGATCCCTACTAGACATTTTCATAGAGGTTATAAATTGGCCCTTAATCAGAGGAAGAATTGAAAACACCGAAAGTTAGTTTGCCACGTCAGCAGCCCCACAAAATATTTGAAAAAAACATGAAATTTGTCTTCAGTGCCTCCCTATACCCACATCTCAGGCTTTCAGTATCTTTTTGCTGCTACCTGGCCATTTAGAGTCATCCCCAGAAGCAAATACTTGGTCCTCCCCTCTCTATGATGAAAACATTCATTCTGCTATTAAAATTTCCCAAGTCTGATGGTTCAATTAAAGAATTGAGTACTGTTCCCCATTCTTTTAGAGTTAATCTGACTAATCCATGCTAAAGGGTTATACATCCTTTAAAGTTCATTCCCTAATTTCCATCTGCTTTTACTCCTGAGAACTCTAAGCCATTTGTTAGCACTCATTTTGTTGCCCCAGGAATCCTTCCAAACAGGTGCCTACATCGTCTATGTGTTTAGATCAGCACAGATGAACTAGCAAACAAGAAAAATCTGGATTTACATGTTGAAATAGCCTTCTCTTCTGTTTCCCCTCTACCAAACATAAACAGAATGCCTGTGTCTTTCTATACCTACAGTTAAAGCATTCATTTAAATACTCTATTTCTGCAAATTCCTGAAAAGGGAAAAAATAAGCTGTGTCTAAGTCATTTAACAGTATTCACAATACTCTGATATCAAATGAACTGAAAGTGTTTGTAATTATGTCTCTATAATGGAGAATTTAATTTTCTTTGCTTCACTAATTAATGATAAAGATATATTTGCAAGAATTTGAATTTTAAACAGCACAATGACAGGTGGTTCCAAGAATACTTTATTTACTGGGCAATTTCAGTGTATGGAAGATATCTGTCTAATTTTGACAGGACTTAAAGCTGCACTCAATCTTTGTTTATTAAAGAACACATTGCTTTGGAGAGGCAGAAAAAGGCAATTGCTTAAGGAAGGGTATTTAACACTTAAAAGCTTTGTTGTTGTTTTTATTTTTGTTTTGTTTGAAAGATAGAGTTCAGGTAATATTTGGAACCTTAAAGCATTGCTGAGTAGGGCATAAATATTTAGTCAGATTAGATTATGAAGTTGATGTTCAACTTGTTTTAGTATATCTTAATTCTTAAATACCACATCTAAAGGTTTTATTCCAGAACACAACTGTTAATGACCCCTAACATTTATGGTGCACTTTGCAGATTTTGAAACATGTTCACATGAATTCTTCTGACTCTTGATCATTACAACAACCCTATGAAGTATAAAGGACAGACACTGTAATCCCTGTTGTACACTCTTATACCTGACTCAGAAGCCACAAATTTATACGGTATTCCGGATTGGTCTGATTGGTTGTGGTTTTTGGTTTATTTTTGTTGGATTTTTAGAGTTCTCTCCCAAGAAACTAATGTGCTAGATACACTTTACTCAGAAAAACCTTTGTTTTCTTGTTGCTTGTTTGCTTGCTGCAAGAACCCATCACTAGTTCAAGAATCTCTACACACACCGACGCAGGTGATAAGCACAGCTAAAGATGGATCCATCTCTTGTAAGCTCTTCTAGTTTCCACAAAAGAGGATGAACAAGCAGGAAGATGACAGTACTGAGATGATGTAACTCTCTGAGATGCTATTTGCATCTAAATTCTCTCCAATGGCACTAATAAACAGAAGGATGGGGTCAATTAGGGAAATAGGGCAGTGTCTTCTAGTGATTGGGAGGTCTGGTAAGAACAAGGTTTCTAGAAAAAAGAAATGAAACTTCATTCCCAGAGATATTTAAATATAATTTGCTACTTACTAAGCTAAGTGGTCCAGACAAAGGATTTATTTAAAGTTTGGGTTTGGTTCCCTGCAGGGCCTGAAGGTCTAGACATATTTATGGCTCACTCACTATGTAATACAAACAAATTTTAGACATGACGCTAAATCAGAATTACTTGTGTTTGTCGCTGGAATATCACATCTAGCGACACTTCTCCTGATACTTTCCTCAAATGCAAATTGAGTATTTGGTATTCAAGTAGTAATAGTTACTACTTTTTGAGCTCAAGTATGAACCACAAAATTTACTTAGGTGACCTTACTATGTTCAAACAGAAACAAAGCCTACAGAATTCTGACAGTTGTTAGAAAGGACACCTAGAAATTGGCAACAGTATTCAAAGCTAACATAGGAAGGTAAGTTCTAGGATATTGTGGCAAAGTCTTCTATGAGCAAGGCAGTGATGGAAAATTAGTATATTATCTTTTTGGGTGTTTTTTTGTTTTTTGTTTTTTTCCATGGGCAGGCACTGGGAAACAAACCTAGGTCTCCGACATGGCAGGCGAGAATTCTGCCACTGAGCCACCATTGCACCACCCTAATTTTCATATTATTTATTTATTTTTAAATTACTATAAAATTACCTCAGAACTGAGATTTAGTCATGATAGGTTATTTGCATTTATTTATAAACCATAAAAGTGCATCCCATTTGCACCTCATTCAACTCAATAAATTAATTAACATTTATTAAATGAGATAACATATTGGAAAATATTTTGAAATGTTAAGGCCATGAACACTAAAATAAATAAATAAATGGTTCTTTATCAAAATGTAAAACTTTTGTGCAAAAGTAAAGTAAAAATATAAGCTAAAATAGCACTATACTAGCACAGGTACCTTATCACAGAGCCCTCCCATCCTTTGTAACATTGTCGCCATTCCTCTCACTTATACATAAGCTAAAATCATCTAATAAAAAAGACAACCTACAGAGTAGGAGAAAATATTCTAAAACCATTTATCTGATAAGGGTTTAATATCCAAAATATATAATGAAATCCTACAACTCAACAACAAAAAGACAACCCAGTTTTAAAAATGGACAAAAGACTTGAACACACATCTCTCCAAAGATATACAAGTGGCCAAAAAGCACATGAAAAGATGCTCAACAGCACTGGGCATGAATGAAATTGAGAATAAAGACCACAATGAGATTCTATGTCACAACCACCAGAATGGCTACTATTCAAAAAGTGGAAAATTAAAAGGGTTAGAGAGGATGTGGAGAAACAGGAGCACTGCCTTCGCTGCTGGTGGGAATGTAAAATGGTGCTGCTGCTGTGGAAAATTTTGGTAATTCCTCAGAAGGTTAATTATGCAACTACCATATGACCCAGCAATCCCACTTCTAGGTAGACACCAAAAAAAAAAAAGAAAGCAGGGATTCAAAAAGATATATCTGCATGCCAACGTTTTATAGCAGCATTATTCACAAATGCCACAAGATCGAAGCAACCCAAGTGCCCATCAGCTGATGAATGGATAAACTAAAGATGGCCATACACAGACAATGATCTATTATCGAATCATAAAATGGAACGAAGTGCTGATACATATGACAACATGCATTGACCTTGAAGACATTGAGTGAAATTAACCAGTCCCAAAAGGACAGCTATTGTAAGATCTTACTGATGTGAAATAATTAGAATAAGCACATTCATAAAGTCAGAAAATAGAATACAGGTTACCAAGGGTCATGGTGGGGATAAAGAATATGGAAATATTGTTTAACTGGTGCAAAGTTTCTGTTTGAGTTGATGAAAAAGTTTTAATAATAGATGGTGGTGAGAAAACAACATTGTTATTGTGATTAACTATTTGTCATATTTGAATTGGTTAAAAGGGTAAATTTTAGATTGTATATATGTTCACAGAATAAGAATTTTCAAAAACCATAGAACTCTATAACACAAAGAATAAACCCTAACATAAACTATGGGTTACAGTCAGTAGTATAATTATAATAATATTGTTTCATCAGTTGTAACAAAAAGTACTACAATAATACCTGCTAATAATAATAATAGAGAAATCTGTGTGTGAGGAGGGTACATGGGAATTCTGTACTTTTTGAATGATTATTCTATAAACCTCCAATTTCTCTAATGAAAAAGCTGTCGCACTTTAAAGATTTAAGTTCAAATTATAGATCTTTTGTTTTCAGCAGGAATAAATCAGTTTACTTGTTTCCCATTAGCCGAACATTTTCCAGTATTTGGCTTCAATGATGAATATTCTACTAGAATTTTACTTTCTTTTCATGTGTATTTCTCTAATTAGAAAGGCGGCTGAAAAAAATCAAGGATATTTTGTGCCGGAATTCTTGAAATGGATCATTCACTACAACCTAAAATTAGACTCAGTTTGGTTCCATTATTAAAACTTCCTTTCCCACTCTGATTATTCATATCTTTTAAAAAAAATCAATACCAAATCCAGCCTAGTTACAAAATAATGGCATGACCTTTGCTCTCCTACTTTATTTCTAGAAGCAGCACTTACATGTGAGACTGAATTCACCCCATCCAATAGGTAAATAATGTTTGCATATTACAGCTCAGAGTCTTATCAGGAATAATAATGAAGCTTTACTTTTAACAGAAAATGGAAAATAAAACCGCAACAAATGGATGCAAACCTTCGGAATGGCTCTCAAAGGGACATTGCTGAAAATTGATCTGGTTTCTCTTCAATTACATTATTCAGAGATGACATCACGGCAAAGCTCTAGCCAATGCTGACTTGTTGCCCACCTCCCAACAACCTTTTATAAAGAAAAAGCCTACTCTGTAAAGATATTAGCATCTCCAGGGCTGTAATTTGAGCTTTGAAACTTAAACAACATGCCACCATCCTCATTAATAAGCACTGAGCCAAATTTGATACAAACACCTCAACACAGACAGCCAATGCTAATAAAACATCTCACAGCATATCAGCACCAATGTGTCAATCTAGAGGAAAACAGGCTTTTGGCTGAGGCATTCCCTATAATATTTCTTTCCGCGATTAGCTTGTTAATTTACTGCTAACTGAAATCCTGAATTGAAACTCCTCGGCAAGGCAATGACACGCTCTTAGATGTTCTTAAAACAATTCTTTTCTGTTCCGTTAATATGAAAGACAGCACGCATCTTACCTGGGGGGTTGTGCTCACTGAGGATCACAACTGATGCTGGTGTAGGTCTCCTTTTCCTTATCTGTGAACGACAAAGGACCAGCTAATGTCAGGGCAAATCCAACACTGACTCAGGTTACCCCATAGCTGGCAAAGCTATCCCATCTCATCATTTCCTGACATGAAAATGCAGACTTCTGGAGGGCATGCAGTAAGTGCTAACTAATTTTATTTTGGAATGATGGAAAGCCAGACAGTGGAGCTGACAGATTTTATTATTATCTTCTTTAACCAAAAAAGCTACATTTCCACAGAAAAGAAAGAGTTGCATTGAAATAAACTAGAGATTAATATTCAGTGAAGATACAGGGAGGATTTGCTAAATCAGTGGCTCTCTTGGTGCTTCAGAATATTGATGATGCTTTCAAGATCCATTACCCTTATTTCTAAACAGCATAAGTGAAGCTTGGAAAATTCAAATATCTGTCGTTACATAGAGTTAACAGCCTGACTTTTTATTTGATTTATGGTGTTATCTTTTTTATTTTCTAGCAAAATATTTTGAACAAATCAACAAATAAAGAATGGATACAGTCCATATGAGAATATGTAATTCATTTTAAACTAAGAGGGTTTTTTTTCCCCCTCATTTTAAAATTACAGGAGCATATGTTATCAGAATGTTTAATGTAGCCTCAATTCCTTGGATGTATTTGTTCATAGATAAATTCCCAAAATATGCCAGGGTAGAAGATAAAATGTTACCAATGACATCTTGGCCAAGATCGAATCAGTGCCCCACCCAGCATAAATACATATTTAAGGTTGTAATTTATCTTGCTGGAGTCTGGGTGGATCTACTTCAGATTATCAAAATATCCTAGAAAATTATGAGTCTCAGATTCAATCATTATATTTAAGACCTTGTACCAAGTATGTGTAAAAGGTATCAAGGATAATTTTGATTTAAAATAATGAATTAGGTTGATGACCCTGCAAATTTTTTGCTTTTGCCTCCTTACAATTATAGTCTTACACAGATGATCTTAAAATCATGCCATTGCCTGAAGAGTCTAAATCTGAATACCAAAGGTGATACAAATGTAAAATAGTCATATATACAGATACAGATATACAGATAAATTAGACATGGAAAAATAATCCACAAAAATTTATAATCTCCAAATAAGACATTTTATTAAAATTATACATATACCTGCAAGTCCTAGTACATACACTTTTCATTCACTACTGCTTCAAATACATAATAAAAAATAATGAAATAAAATATTAACTCTATTCTTAAGAATTATTTAAATATTTAGAGTTTTCATTGTTAAATCAATCTGTCATAAATAATGAAATAAATGGTTGTTAATTCTGAGAACTTTTTAAACATTGCTGTAAATGTCACACCTGTTATTTCAGTAGTGAAAGCAAAAAAGATTTTTGTATCCAAATCTGAATTACTAATATAACCAATGTTCCTTAATGGATGTTAAGTTTGTATCAAATGAAGTGATGCATTTTAGCCAATAGCTTCTCCAATGCAACTCAAATGCAAGTGCATATAGATACCAGGCTATTTTTCATTAACATATCCAGAAAGTCACAAAATTAGGCACATTCAATAGGAGAGTGGATTTCAACTAACAACAAGAATGTATGTCTGAATTAAGCTTCTCTTCTCTCTACCCAATGCCGCTTACCTGCTCTGCTGCTTCGGGTGCAATCTGACTCTGGAATAAAGGCACAGCAAATTGTATCTTTTTGGGACTGTTGGGCTCCATGATAATGATGAGGATTAGAGATGTGAAGAGCTCAGAAAGACTAACCCCAAGTGGTGTCTGGGATGTGCTTCCTCGGGCGCACTCCGCCACACCACGCAGAGTGCTTTGTAATAAATAGCTGTAATTCCAGAGCGAAGGAGAGAAGATGCCCAGTCTGAGTAACTCCCCTCTTGAGCATCTATAGTAATGCCTGGCTTGCCTGTTCCCCTACCAATCCCTTGGATCCTCTTAGCACAATAGGGAAGGGAACAATAAGCTAATTGTGTACCTCTTCCCTAATACACATGCCAAGCATTCACTCAACAGCTAATTGAAAATGCAATGCTAGCCTTGAAGGACCTGCTGCCCTGGGATTTGAGAAAAAGGCTCTATCCACTGTACATTACTAACCGGCTGCTCAAAAGTGCAATGTAAGCTCCCTCTGAGCATTGCAGGGTTGTGCCATCCATTATTGATGAATTTGAAGCAGGAAGTTTTTAGAGTTGGGGGCAGGGTTTGGCTATGGAGTCATTTCATTTCTCTTGTAGCAACTTCCAAGTCAGACACCTTTGCTATTTCATGTCCAGACTCTAAATAGATGACTGGCCATGGAGGGTAAACCACCACCGCTAGTATTCGTTATTAATGCTACAAGATCTGGTTAGCTTAGACTGATCAGAGGAGGCAGAGCATCTCTTAAGTAGTGAGGTAGCCCTGCCCCAGGGTCCAACAGATCTTAGTTCAAGTTCCATCTCTACTATGAGCAAGCTTTGTGACCTCAAGCAAATCACAGGGCCCCATGTGCTCATCAGAAAAATGAGGGGGTAGGACTCAATGACCTTTAAGCGCCCATTCTGATCCAACATTCTATAATTGTAGTTCACAGTTTTTATCAGAGTGGAAAGTATTGAACAGCTAAATTTAGCTAACAGCTTGGAAGCCACTGCTACTGAAATGACCTTTATTGTATTTCCCTGCTAAGCCGGTTATACCCTCTGACTTGGATGAATACAGAAATGACAAGGAAACATTAGTAGAATCCTCATGGTATCTCACAATGGTGATTTGTTGTCCATAGTGGAGATAGGTATGCAAAGATAAGCACTTGTGGAAAGGCATGCAAAGGATAATCTTGAGAATGATAAAGGACGATGGGCATATTGGCCAGCGGTGAGGAAAGGGGAACTTGGCCTGTGTCCACAACACTGATTCAAGGAAGAGGCAGGTAACAGCCAGACTGCCTTCATGCCTTTTGCAAAGGAAACCAGAAAATGAAGTTGTTTGAATGGAAGGGAAAACTTGAGTTCTATTCTACTTACTGAAGGGAATAGTTTGATGAATACTAGCATTTTTTGGATATTTGTCTTTGTATCTAATATACTTAAAGAGTGACTACTATTCTAGGTATTTACAAGTGAAATTTTTTTTAGATTCTGATTCCTTACCAGGAATCCATCTTAATGTCTGATGTATGCAGCATTCTGTCATATGCATTATTCAAGTAATTTTCTTTACCCGCTGGCAGAAAAAGCAAACGAAGACACGGACATGAAAGCAGTTGAAGAACAGTGTGAAAGAGCAAGAAATTTTGTGATGGATTCTTCTTTTTCAGTACCAAAGGGAAACGTATAAATTACAACATTTTAAATAGTTTACAAAAGTCCTCCGAAAGAAATCTGAATATCAATAATGAAGTTATTTCTCTGAATACGTCTTCAAATTACATAGGAGGAAAATGAGACAATATTCTTAGTGGGATGTTAATCCAAAATTTCCACTTAGCATAGGAGTTAAAGAGCATGAGTTTGAGAGTCTTGACTTGAAAATCTGGCTCTGTTATTTATTAAGTTTATGAACTTAGTAATAGAGTTTTCTTCTTGTAGTGTTTAAGTACATCAATTCATAAAAGTTGTCTTTAAAAGACCAGTACCTGATAACTACTTAATAAAAGAAAGCTATCATTTTTCTTTCACCAGATTTTTCAAAAGTTCTGAAGATGTATATTTATAATCTAAATTACTAAGAATCTCTACCTATTTGGAATAATTCAATACCAGTTAGGACAATAGGTGATAAAGTAAAATTTGGTGAATTTGTTATGGTGTAAATCCTAATAAAAATTATTCTCGTTAATGAATTGTCCTATTTAGAATAATTTGACCCGAGATAATATCTCACCATTTAAGCTTCTTGTTCGTCAACCAACCAACCCCTATACGTCCTTCAGGACTTAGCTGAGCATCACTGCCTCTAAAGAGCTTTTACAGATTTGCTCCTACTCACATAGGGTTTAGACCTAGCTCTTCTGCTCCGAAAGCAGCACACCTCTACCTAGTACAATAATTACCAGTTTGTGTTTTTAAATTGTTTATCATTTCCTAACATGAGTCATTCACATAGCAATACTGGGGGCACTCCATGCCTGGCCTTGTGCTAATGCACTGGAGGAAAGACCGTGTTGAAAGTCATTAGAGGCCTGTAGTGTGTTGAATTGTGTTCCCCTCCTACACACCCCTGCCCCCCCCAAATTCATGTCTACCTAGAACCTCAAATGTGAACTTATTTGGAAATAGGTTCTTTGCAGATGTAGCAAGATGATTTAAGGTGGGTACTAAATCCAATGACTGTCCCTACAAGGAGAAGGAAATTTAGAGACAGGAAGCATGAGAAGAAGGTCATGTAAAGCTAGAGGCAGAGACTGCAATGATGCAGCTACAAGCCACGGGAGGCCAAGGATTGCCAGGAAGCACCAGAAGCTGGAAGGGACAAAGAAGAACTCTTCCCTAGACCCTTCAGAGTAAGCATGGCCCTGCTGACACCTTGATTTTAGATTTTAGTTTCCATAGGACGAGGAAATAAATTGCTTTGCTGCTGTAAGCCACCCAGTCTGGGGTACTTTGTTACGACATCCCTGGGAAACTAAAGCAAAATTCCTTTAGAGCTAAATATTATTTTAAGAAGCAATTAAAATGTATCTTAGATTTGAAACCATCTAAAATTATTAAGAAGAAGTTTATATAAGGGGTATAGTTATATTAACATCAGGTGTATATTTTCTCCTTAGAGATAATAATAATAGATAACCCTTACAGGACACTTACTTTGTGCTAGCACTCTTCTAAATGTTTTAGCTGTAATAACTTATTTGATCTTCACAACAAACCTGTGAGTCAGATTTTGTCATCTCCAATCTCAATTCAACATGTAGAAACTAAGAATCAGAGAATTTAGGTAATTTGCCCAGAGTCGTCGGGCTAATGTGTTACAGAGCCTGGATTCAAACCCAGGCAGTTTTTGCTAGAGCCCAGACTCTTAATCATGATGTGCCACAGGAGTATAAGGGCCTGCAGAGAAGTCTGTGGAAGCTACCGGAATCTCTGCAGTGGTTAGATGTCCTGACCACAAGAGTTTCATGGTTAAAAAAAAAAAAAATCTTACAGTGACGTGGCTTATAAAAACAGGACAGAAAGTAGCATGATTATAGGATACAGTAACAACCAGGAAGCTCTTAAATTTCAAACTAAATACCAATCTAGAACGGAGAAGATACCTAGTAGGTGTTATGTCACTAAGCTGACTTGAAAGAAAGCAGTTTTATTTTGTTTTTTTTTTTAAATAATAGGTTCTATCGTTAAAGTTTAAAAATACCTTAATAACAGGCAATAACTCCAGTCTTCCTTCAAGGTAAGTGATAATATGTCTAAGAAAGGTAAAAGAATAGGCCATTAGGCCTTCCTGATTTAACTCTATGGTATCCATCCAACCCTATTTTCCACAGTTCCTCAAAGCCCCACACAGGCTGCAGTTCTCACTGCCTCTCCCACCTTCCCAAGAAGGTTTCTTTCCTTCCCTCCTATCTAAATTGGAGTCATCCCATAAAGGTCAGCTCCAATTCCACTTCATTAGTAAAGCACCCTCAGATTCTCCAGATAAGAGGAGTCACTGCCTCTTTTCTTCTCTTGGCTTTTATCTGCAGTCTTTTATTATTTTATAACAATTCCTTTTGCCTTTACTCTTGGACTGAAAATTCTTACCAACATCCTATTTTAAACTTAAACAAAACAAGTAGCATGTCAGCTATTTAGTAATTACTAAATAAATCCACTTATACTTCATCTATCTGATATTGTCAGGAAATATAAGGTGGTCCTACAGACTAAATTTTCCCGAAGACTATTGCTCACCCATTTAAGTACCATACCTTACTTTTATTTTAATATTTTAATGGAAACTTAAAATATATTCAATATTTTCATGCCTTTTAAACAGAGCTATAAAAATATAATTTGTCCTTTTTAATATACTCATATAAACATCGGTTATTGTACTGTCATATACCAAGATGCCCTCTGAAGCTTTACTATTTCTTGCTATACCAAATGGTTGCAAATTTCATGGATTCATAGTTCTTATGATTGACCTTAGAGTATTTTTTCTTATTTCATGACTGCTAAGTCATTTATTTTATTTTATTCTTAGTTTTTATAAACAGTTTTATTCCCACACTATACAGTCCATCCTAAGTGCACAACTAATGGCTCTTAATATAAACACATAGTTATCCATTCAGCAACACAGTTACTATGAGAACATTCTCATTTCTTTTGAAAAAAAGTCACTAATCTCATAACTCTTAAATACCCCTATTATTGACATTTAGCTTTGGTAATAAAAGAATATTTCATGTTACTGTATGTATAAATCTTAGTTTGCATTAATTATATTTTCCCATATAATAACCTATTAACATCTTATAATAGTGACATGTTTGTTCTAGCTCGCATAAGGATGTCCTTATTTGTACAATTAAGCACCATCATCGTCCATTCTAAGTTTTGCTCAGTTACACAGTCCCAGTTTTTATCCTCCAGCTTTCCTGCTGGTGACATACATGACCATAGCCGCCTTCTTCCAACTGTACTCACACCCAGCTTTGTTACTTATAATTCCAGTGTTGTGCTGTCAATTTCTGAGCCTTTACCATCAATCCTATTAAACATTCTGTACTCCTTAAACATCAAGTGCCCAATCTCTACCCCATCTCCTAATATTCTATGCTCTTGAGTTTAACTCCCAGAGTTTGCTCATTATAATTACTTTGTATTAGTGCAACCATATAATATTTGTCCTTTTGTTTCTCATTTATTTCCCCCTCAACATAATGTCCTCAAGTTTCATCCACATCATCAACAGTCATTTTTAAAATTCTGTTGACATATAATAAGTGCTATATTTGGGGAAAGAGAAAAGGGGAGTGAAAGGGGCAGTGGAAGGCAAAAGGGGCAGGTATGATGGTTAGGTTCATGTGTCAACTTGGTCAGGTGGTAGCCAAAGCCTGGTTGTCTGCTCAGGCAAGTGCTGGCTGGTCTGTTACTGTGAGGACATTTCATGGACTTAAATCATGACCACACTGGCTGCACCACAGCTGATTGCATTTGCAGTCAGCTAAGGGGAGTGATGATTAATCTAATTACTGGAAGGCTTTTAAGGAGGATTCAGAAGAGACAATCATTCTTCCTACTTCGGCCAGTCAGCATCTCCTGAGAGTTCATTGAGGACCTTCATTGGAGCTGCCAGCTCACCATCTGCCCTACAGATCTTGTACTCTTTCATCCTCACGGTTGTGTTAGACACTTTTATAAAATTTATATTTACAGATATCTCCTGCTAATTATGTTTCTCTGACGAACCCTAGCTAATACAGCAGGGGGAGGCAAAGAGGGCAGGGGGAGACAAGAGGACTGGGGGAGGCAAGAGGGCTGGGGAGGGTTTACCAGGAAAAAATATTTGACTTTTTGTTGTATTTGCAATTTAAAGCTGTATTTCAAATATCTAGGAATCTTGAAAGACATACATACAGACATGTGGGGTATTACTCTGTTTGACATTTAGTTAACTAATTGACTTCATAAGGAAAAGGTACTTATTAATATCCACCAAATCTATAAAAATGCAAGACAAATGCTGAGAATACCATAAAGAGCAAAAAGAGACAAGCTATGATATCATCTAGATATATGTCAGCTGAAAAGATTTTCAGCCCTTAAGCAATGATTTTTAACCTTTTTCTTCCCTCAGCACTCCAGTGATGGCAGTCACATTTGAGATGCCCTCTCTTGCATGTGTCCCCTCTTCAGCTCTTGCTGCCACTTTGTTTCCTCCATTCAAGAAGATTAGAATGCCAGTGAAAATGGCATTACTGGAATTGTTTACAATTGTCTTTTTTAAATAGAAATAGAGAATTCCAAACTTTTATTAATAATACATTACCAGTAACCTATCAATGCCTAGTTGACACAAACAGAACTACCTATAAAACATGGTTGAGAACCACTAATGTAAATCAAGTGGATACTCTTTCTCAGTACCTACTTAAATTAAATTTCTAATAGAGAAATTTATAGCCATATTAACTCTCTCAGAATGTCTTCTAACATCCATGCAATTTTAAATCCTATATTTAAAAAATTATGCACTAGCAAATGCATATTGAATGTGTCACCTACGTAAATACAAAAGGACACTTTTTCTAACACTCCTTTATTTTATTCTAGGAGGTATATGACAAGAAAAAAATGCAGGTACAAAAAGGGCCTTTTGATGTACTTGTGGAATATAATGATGTGAACTACAGTTATAATTGGAAAGAATCAGAAGGAGAATCTTTATTTTCCTGTAGTTTCCTTTAAAGCAGCTATTATTTTCTTGGTTTAGTTTTGTTTATTCTTTTTCTAAGCATTAGATAACAAATGCAACACTATCACACCTTTGTTACATAATTCAGAAAGTAAAATTATAAGAGGGGGAAAAGAGATAATGAATAGGTCAGAAGATGAAAAGTTCACCTTTAAACTTCATGTCTTCTATTTGGAGGAAATGTTCCAAATGTGAGTGTTATTAAATAGAAAAAGAAGTGATCAGCAAATTGTGAAATATGTCCTAGCAAAACATATAGGTCTGGGAAAACTTGAAGGAAGTTCATTCAAATTCTTTCAAATTCCTGCCTGGTCTTCCTTTTTTAGTAGTCTTTCAAAAGAGGAAAACAAATAAACAAAGCATTCTGAAGAAAACAGAACAGGGAACAAATAATTTCCCAACTAATAAACCACCTCCAATTTAGTTCCTTAAAACATCTCAACAAATCCCAAATAGGAAACAATAAATCTCAGTTATTCTCAAGATGTTAGATTCCTAATATTTCAAGAATTTCATGAGTTGCATAAGGACAATACCTTGTAATGTCATAAGACTGATGCCAGATACCATCTTGATAGTCACCAACATTTTAGTAGACTTTTAAACCCTTCCATTCATTGTACAAGTATAAAGAAAAAAAACATTCAAGTATTACCTTTATTAAGAGACTATTTTAAATGATTGATGAAGACAGGAGAATATTGCACTTATGATATGGCAAAGCACTTTACTTTAAAATATGTACAGGTATCTTTTTAAAGGGTATTCAGAGAGGGCAGTTAATGGAAGATCCAGCAGATCTCAGCAAGCAGCTCTGACCATCTCAGAGGATTAGTGAGAATGCTGATGTATGCTACTCAGACTAGGCTCTTCTTTCCACCCAAAACCAACCCTCTGCTGGTGCTTTGGTCCATCTCCCATCTTCCTCCTTCATACTTGGACATTTTCAGATAATTTCTTACAACCTTGAGACACAATGAAAAAACCTGAGAGCCCCAGAGATATTCTAGGAAGGGTCCCAATTCATCCCTTGTGTAAGGATGACATTGACATACTTCAGACTTATATTTATTCTGGGAGAATCCTATCCCAGAGTGGATATCAAATCTTTATGCAATGATTACAACCACAGTCTTATTGGATTACAGTTTGCAATAGGAATAGAATCTGAGCTCTTTGGTGATGTCAAGCAGTAGATGCAGCTTTCTTCACTGGATTTTTGGTTGTTCTGTGAAATGCTTTAATAGCAGCATCTGCTTAACTCATTTGTATCTGCAAGTACACTCTATGGAATCCAATTTGAAATTTATAACACTGACACAAGAATCAAGTAAGAAACATTCTTGGCGTAAATCTTCGATATGTTATTTCAATTAATATTCAGTCATTTTCTTACGAAAGACATAAATAGCATACATACAACTAAATTCAGCTCTAGATTTTCATTTCCATTTTCTTTCCTTGCTTAGTGATTTTTTAATTTAAAACTCTCTCTCAATACGTATATATAAACCTTATATTAGGAATACTCCAATGTGCCATAACTGACTGATTTAAGGTCTCATCTCTTAATTCTAAACCTTCTTGCCTTGGGTAAAATGCTAACATTTAGGGGACTGCTTAAAAGTCCACATATAAGGAAAAAAAGACGGGATGCAAATGTCTACATAAATCACAAATTAATAAGGCAGTTTCTGGAAATAGAAAGTCAGGCTAAAAGTAATTGATTTGACAATCTTCTCAAAAATCTTTTGAAATGAGGATATAAATTTAAATTAAATATATACATGATTTGAAAGTCTCATACAATAGAGATGTCATGAGGGCAAATACATTATGTGAATGCTGTACTCATATTGAGTATTCTTTCAATTTTTCAAGAAATTGATAAAAAAATATTTTTAGAGCATCTCAGAACGAAATAAAACATTTTCTGTACTCCCAATGTCCAAGAAAGATGTTTTACTAAAAGTCGCTTTTCTTCTGATTTTATACCTTAACAAATGATTAGCTCATAGTTGATATTTTAACATTCAGCATTTTGCCTTTGTTAATATTTTAAAAACTTGATAAACAGCTGTCTTCTCTCTTGCTTTTTCTGTTCATCACCTATTTGCTATGTAAATGATATTCACATTTAGTACTTGGTGTATGTTCTATCAATTCTAACTTCCATTTAAACAAAAATAAGTTTTTTTATAAGATGACTGTCACTTTTGGCTTCATGTTTTTGCTAGTAAGCAATCTTCTGGCTCTGAGTGCACCCTGAAAAAGAAAGGGATGGCCATTCTTGAGCATTTGCTCATGTTTCTATGAACAACATGTGCTTCTACATATCCACAAATTAGCTTTAATAATGGAACATTACAAAAATAGAATAATTTACTTATTGGATGACTCACTACTGGCAAAAGCAAATGTCTTGGTAGAACATGAAAACTGTCTTGAAAGTCTGAGGATGTTGGCCATTGATTCTTGGGCACCTAGGTCTGGAGTGAAGCTGGTCTGCAAGTCAGAGTGGTTTATGGATCACATTTATTTCACAGACACCTGTTGTGGGGATCACCAACACCATCCCCTAGCCCCTGTTTCTTGAAAATCTGAAATATTATGCACCTTTTTATTATTTCATAACCACCTAGTTTAAGAAGTATTATTAACACATGGCTCAATACACTACTTGTGCAACATATGCATAATGATTTTGGAGGTATGAAATCATTCTAAATTCAGAAAGAACATGAAATTTCTAGCAGGTTATAATGTGCTGAACCCCATTTCCAGTACAAATAATGAGTCATGGAGCAAAAATGGTGATAGGAGCAGGCAATTAATAAAATATCATAAGGAAATCAGCACAGATCATCATCTGGTACCTTAGAGGAGATAGAAATAAAAATCCTTATTTCCAGACACATCTCAGTCCTTACACCCTACAGCCAACAAGGAACATCTTATCTTCTCCAGAATAATCCTTTCATGATGCTGTGCTCTTTGTACAGTGGTCACTTTGCTTGGGACGTGCTTCTATCCCACCTGTGCTATTTGGAAAATAACTCTTCCTTTAGAACTGAGTTCAAATGTCCACTCCTCTGAAATGTCTACCCAGAATCCTCTCATTGGGTTCTTGCCCCATCTATGGGCTTTCACAGAACTTTGCTCATATGTTGTTATTGTCCTTTTAAAAATAAATCATGGGTAGAGCTCTCTGAGAAGGAAGTTGAGGCAGGGTTAGAATGAGTTCCGTGGCAAGCTGATGAACAAAGGGCAAATTCCAAGAAGGGCTCAGGTCTCAAGGAGAAAGCTATCTCTGAGAAGAACAGTAAGCAGCACCAGGGGCCAACAGAAACTGCCTGTGAGAGTTATATATGATGAAGTATCAAAAAAGAGGAAGAAGGAAAGGGTAGCAAAATAATTAATAAAAACTACAAAAGGAAAAAAAAAATCTAAGAAAAACACCCTTCCCACAGTGTCACATGCCTCTTGCCTCTATTCTCTTGTGAGAGTCCACATGTTCCTCTTTGTATGTGTACTGAATAAAATTTTCTACCTGCTTGCTTGAAAATAAATAAATAATAAAGAAGGCCCAGCATCCAGAGAAGAATATGAGGGCCAGGCTGGTAAATTATCATAAATAACAGAAAATTGTTCTACCCTGTGGTATTTATCAGCACATCATCCCCTAATCTCATATCAGGTCACAGAGGGCTTCAAGACTTGTTGGGGCCAGAAGGGGATATAAAAATCTACTTTCCCAGGATCCAGTATGGCATGGGCAAATCACCGATCATGGCCTTTGATCACTGGGGGACCAGCTCTGATGGCAACCATATTTCCAACTTGGCCCAGACAAAGGCTGCCGAGGACAGTTATAGACCCTATGCTTGCTCAGAGCTCATGGGGACAGTTTTGAGCTGCATGTGCTGGGAAGGCAAGAAAGCACAACTTCAGAAGCCTCAGAAGAAGCTTCTGGAGTCCTTCCTTGCCCTTCCCTCATCCCCTCTAGAGGGCAGTTTGGAGCTCATTGATGCCTCTTTTGTGGGCCCCTGGCCTTGTTCTGGCTGGGAAAGACTGATGTGGGAAACTCTTCTCTGGCATGCCCTCTTCCAGAATCTGCCCTCCAGGAAAAGCAGTTTGAGGCAGTATAAGAAACAGTTGAGGTGGTTGGCCACAATAATTGAAATAAAAAATCTCCAGGAGGGTTTCATCAACTGATTGGAGCTGCCAGAATAAAAAAATCAGTGAACTTGAAGACAAGACAATTGCAGTGAGACAGGTTGAAGATCAAAAAGACAAAAAGAATTATAAAAAGCAAACATAGCTTAAGAGATGTCTGGGACACCATCGAGTCTACCAATATACACATAATGGGAATCCTAGAAAGAAAAGAGAGAACGAGACAGAGGGACTATTCAAAGAAATAATGATAGAGAACTTCCAAAACTTAGCAAAAGACATGGATAAGCACATCCAAGAAACCTAGAGAACACCAAACAGGAACAAGAAGATGTATACCTCATCACATAGCAAGAAAACTCTCAAGTGCCAAGAGTAAGAAGAAGGTTCTGATAGCCGCAAGAAAAAAGCAAAAAGTTATGTACAAGGGAATCCCAATAAGATTGAGTGCCGATTTCTCATCAGAAACTATTGAGACATGAAGACAATGGGTTGAAATATTTAAAGTGCTGAAAGAAAACAACTGCCAAACAAAAATGTTATATCTGACAAACCTTTCTTTAAAAAATAAGGGAGCAATTAAGACATTCCCACGTAAGCAAATCTGAGGGAGTTCATTACCACTAGACCTGATCTACAAGTAAGTTGTAAGGCATTCTTCAGACTAAAAGGAAAGGACACTAGACAGTGGTTCAAAGCAGCATAAGAAAATAAAAACCTCTGGTACACATGACCATTTGGGTACTTATAAATGCCAATACTATTGTATTATATTTTTTGGTATGGAACTCCACTTCTTTCTTACTACAGGTGTTAAAATGCACTTGCATAAAAAGAAATAAGTTCAATGGTTTTGGACATACGACTTACAAAGATATCATTGGTAATAAATATTTAAAAAGTGGAGGATGGTAGGTTACAGAAAAAATGTATGTGAATGCTAATGAAGTTCAAGTTGGTATCAAACTAAATGCAATCATCATATATTTGAGGCTATTAAATTTTAACTCCATGGTCATTACAAGGAAAATATATGAAAAATAAACCTAGATAGAAAAGATAAGGCACTCAATATGGTACAACATTAAAAAAAAATCAAATAAATATAAAAGTAGGCATTAACGGAAAACTTCAGGGACCAAAGCATTATGACTTACAAGACTTAAATAGAAAAATGGCAGAAGAAAACCCTACACTATCCATAGTGACTTTAAATTTAAGTGGATTAAGCTCTCTAGTCAAAAGGAAGAAATTAGCAGAACCAATAAAAAAGCATGATCCAACTATATGCCGTCAATGAAAGACTCATCTTAAATTCAAGGACATGAGCCTGTAAAGTGAAAGGATGGGGGGGGGGGGGGGGAATGCAAGTAGTAACCAAAAGAGAGCAGCTGTAGCAATACTAATATCAGATAAAATAGACTGTAACACAAAACAGTTACAAAGGACTAAGATGGCTATCATATACTTATAAAGGGGTTAATTCAACAAGAAGTCATAATAATTATAAATCTGTATGCACCTAATAGCAAGTGCCCACCCCACTCCCTAATATGTGAAACAAATACTGACAAATTTGCAGAGAGAACTCGATAATTCTACATTAATAGTAGGGGATTTTAATACACCACTTTCAATAATGGATACAACATCTAGACAGAAGATCAAAATGGAAATACAAGACTTGAATGATATTCTAAACCAAGTAGACTTAATAGAAACACTTCACCCAATAACAACAGAATATACATTCTTCTTGCGTGAACATGGATCATTCTCCAGGATAGATATCTTAGGTCACAAGACAAGTCTTAATAAAGTAGAAAATATTGAAGTATACAACATATCTTCTACAACAATGGAACAAAACTGGACATAAGAGGAAGAAATGGAAAAATCACAAATATGGGGAAATTAAATAATGTACACAAACAACAAATGGGTTAAAGAGTAAATCACAGGGTAATTTAGGAAATATCTTGAAGGGAAAATGAAAATACAACCTACCAAATTTATGCAAGGCAGCACTGAGAGGTAAATCTTTACTCTAAATTTTTACTTTAAAAAGAAGAAATATTTCAGATCAGAGACAAACTCAAAACTGGAAGAACAAGAAAAAGAGTAAACTAAACCCCAAGCAAGCAAAAAGAAGGAGATAAAGATTAGATCAGAGATAAATAAAAGAGAATTTTAAAAAAATGGAATCAACAAAACCAAAAGTTGGTTGTTTGAAAAGATCAATAAAATTGCCAAACCTTTAGCCAGATGAATAAAGAAAGAGAGAGGACACAAATAACTAAAATCTGAAATGAGATGGAGGACATTACAAATGATCCCACTAAAATAAGAAAGGCCAAAGGGGATAGCATACATCTAATTGTGTGCTATCAAATTAGAAAACCTAGATGAAATGGACAAATTCCTAGAAACACACAAACAACCTACACTGACTCTAGATGAAATAGAAGATCTCAACAAACCAAAGACTAGAAAAGAAATTGAATCAGTAGCCAGAAGCTTCCCCAAAAAGGAAAACCCAGAACTGATGGCTTCATGGGTAAATTCTACCAAACGTTCTAATACTTAACTCCGGTTCTATTCAAATTCTTCCAGAAAAATTGAAAAGGAGGGACCACTTCCTAACCTATTCTATGAGGCCAATATCACCTTCATATCAAAGCCAGATAAAGACACTTTAAGAAAAGAAAGTGCAGACAGGCTGAGAAAGCCACACAAACAGATGGACCACAGAAGCAAAAAGCTGAAAGCAATGAAGCCCAGTAGAGAAGGGAGAGACCAGCAGATGTCTTCATGTGCCTTGCCATCTGACAAAGGAGCCCAGGATCACTGGTAGCTGGTGTTGGGGGAGAAAGCATCACCTCTTGATGCCTTGATTTGGATATTTTTATGATCTCAGAACTATAAACATAAAAATTAATAAATCCCAATTGTAAAAACCAATCCATTTCTGGTATATTGCATTTTGTCAGCTTTAGCAAACTAAAACAACTAGCTAATCAAATCCAACAGCACATTAAAAGAATTATACACAATGTTCAAGTAGGATTTATACCAGGAATACAAAGATGGTTCACATAAGAAAATCAATTAATATAACACACCATATTAACAGAATGAAGGAAAAAAACCATTATCATTTCAATTGATGCAGAAAGGCCTTTGACAAAATCCAGCACCACTTAGGATATCGGGCATAAATGAAACTTCCCCACTATATTAAAGGGCAAATATGAAAACCTAAGCTAACCTCATACTCACTGGTAAAGACTGAAAGCTTCCCCTTTAAGGTCAAGAACAATACAAGGATGCCCACCATTACCACTGTTATTCAACATTGTATGTAGTTCTGCTAGAAGAATTAGGAAAGAGAAAGAAATAAAAGGAATACAAATTGGAAAGGAAGAAGTGAAACTTCACCTATTTGCAGAAGACATGCTCCTATTGTTCTGGTTTGCCAAAGCTGACAAAATGCAATATACCAGAATGTGGCAGCATAAATCCAGTCTCTGCTTTTGTCTTCACATGGCCCTTTTCTCCCTGTGCGTCTGTGTCTTCCCATGGTATTCTCTGTCTGGGCTGCTTATTCTCTTCTTATAAAACACAAGTCAGATTGGATTATCTCCCCCTACCCCCAATCCAGAGTAACTTGATTTTAATCACGTCTGCAAAGACCATATTTCTACATAAGGTCACGTTCACTAGTAGGGAGGGATTGGGGGTGGGTTAGGGCTTTGACATATATTTTACGGGGACAGAATTCAGCCTATAACAAGCACCTTCTCCCTCCACTGCCTTGGAATGCAGTTTTTACCATTCTGATTTCTCAAAGTATCTGCCTTTTACCTTCCAAGAATTCCTCAAAACTTCTAGTCTGCTGCATGTATCTTTATATCTTAGGGTGTATTATGGATTTAATATCTAACAATGTATGTTCTATCATTTCAATGTATTTCAGAAGAATTTCTGTAATTTCAATAGGCTCAGAGGGGGAGCTACAGCACATTTTGGGTCACAGTTCTCGTGAACTTACTGCATTGCACCCCAGGATAATTGCTCTGTTCACATAAGTCTCCCCCACTAGACAGTGATTCCCAGATAGCTGCAGTAAAATCTCCATAATCCACTTGTTAAGCCCAGTCACCTGCAAGTATAGAGACTGTATGAACAAGGGCACAAAAATCAAAACCCACAAGGGCTCATGGAGGAGAGAATTCTGATTCATAGGTTAATGGGAAAAAAAACAGTGGAAACTATTGAGAAAGGGTATAGGGTTGGGAACAAATAAAATTCTAGAGTGATAGAAAACTTTTTCTGTGACATTGAGGTTTCCTTGCCATTTTTTCTGATCCCCATTCTCTCATTTGGGAAGAGGAGCTCAGACTAGAAGATCATAAAGATTCCCTTTCCTGTTTAATCACTGTGTGATTTTCTTAATTAGATATTGGAAATCAATCAGCCTGACCAGATCACTGATCTCCTCACAGCTCCCTCTAGATGCAAACCTTCTGGTTTGCACTCATCCTAAAGTGAGCATGGCTGGGCTTCTGTAATATTGTGAAGCATTTACTCGTTTTATTGTTTTCTGTGTTTTATAAGCAGCTCTCTTCTGCCTTCAGACAATTCTTGCACATTTAACTTTAGTTTTCTCTCTTCTAACCACCATTTCCCAATGATATGGTTTTGGATAATTCTACAAATCTCTGACAAGGCATTAACAGAAAGGAAAGCTGTTAGCTGATAAGAACCAGGGCAGATGCTTCCTATAGTTACGCACAATCTTCGAGATACTATTTCTCTTTTGTTTTTCCAAGACTTCTTTTTAGTTTTTTCGGTTATAAGGAGAAAACTAACATACAAAGCACGTGACTAAACTGATCTGCATCAGAGAGAGAGTATATTTTAATTCACTGGAGACTCCTACAAGAGCCTGATTTACAGAATGACCACCTAAACTGAAAACAATTAATCAGTTCCTCCTGAAGTCCTAAAACACTTAGAAGGATAAATTCATACTAGTAAAATGATATACAGTGACATTGATGTTTGAGGTCAGGCTTACTACCTCCTCAAACTATCGTCTATATTCTTACACTCCCTCCCCCATGTACACTAGCAAGTGTCAGTCTTTAAAAACTTCCTTCTTTATGATCTTACAGTTTTTCACCTAAAATTTTATTTTTACCGGTTGACACTAACTTGACTCATTCCCTATTCTTTACACTGACACAGATGTTGAAATATTTCCACATAATTTTACTACGGTACCTCAATCTTAAATTAGACCTAGAAAGTTCTAGGCAGAAAACTAGCTAGAATAAAACATATATTCTTAAAAGATGCATGTTAAGCAGTCGATGAACATGTAGCAATAAACTACTCTGTATAAGGTAAATTCATATGGACATAGTCCTTAATATCTTGGAATACACAATATAAGAAGGGCCTTCTTGATTCAGACCAAAATGATTTATAAATAAAGAAGTTTATCAATTGAATAAATAAATTATACCTTGCATTCATTTCATGTGTGGAGAGTAGGCATTTGCCAATAGCAGCATTGCTCAAAGGGGTTGGTCGATTTAAGGAAAGTTTCTACAAAATTTTTAATTGTGAGTTATAAATTTAATGCCAATTTTTAAACAATTTACACACCCAGATTGACTAAAACTTAAAAACTGACACTGCCAAATATTGTTGAGGATGTAAATTAATCTCAATTATCATCACTAGTAATGAGAGTTCAAACGGTATAATCACTTTGAAAAACTATAAGGCACTGTCTACTAAAGATTAACATAGACCTTGTCTGTGACCAATCACTTCTACTCTCAGGTATTTATCTAACATACCCCACCAGAAATGCAAGCATGTGTGCCTCAAAATATACTTACAAGAAATTTATAACAGCATTATTCATAATAGCCCCAAACTGGAGACAGTACAAACGTCCATCAACAGTAAAAGAGATAAAATTATGAAACAGCCATGTGATGAAATCCTCTAGAATAAGAGTGAACCACTGGTAGATGCTAAAACAAGGATGAATCTCAGAATACGTTGAATAAAAATGCAATACAGATGAGCACATACTGCGTGAGTCTATTTATAGTAAGATTAAGAAGCAATCAAAGCTAGTCGAGCAGAGTATTGGTTACCTTTTTGAAGGTCTATGGCTCAGAGAGGGTATAAGGAAGACTTTAGGAGCCTGTTGCATGTCTTCTCCCCAGGAAGACCCCACCGTCCAAGGCCTGGCTGCGTGGACAGGTTCACCCAACGCGCTCTCTCCTAAACTTACACCATTGCCCTGGAAACAGTCACTCCCACCCACCACCCCTTAACGCCTATTTATGGGTCCTCTGTCCACCCCCCAGCTTCTGTACATTTGCTTCTAATAGCTCACAGCTGGAATCTTCAGAGGCCTGTTCTTGGGCAACTGTGGCCCCTTTGGTGGTAATCACACAGAGCTGGATGTGCCTGGGGGTTTGTGTTCCCCACAGGTCAGTCAGCCTGCGGCCAGGACTCTGGAGAAGAGTGAAAGCCCAGTTCCATTCCCTCAAGATGGAACAAATTCTGAAATATAATTTCCTCTACAGAACTCTCCAAAGATCAGGCTGAGGCTGGGACTTGACCTGAAATTTCTGCCTTGCTTGGCTTCTTCCTCCTCCCGTCCTGCCTTCCCTACCGGCCGCTGGCTTTTCCTGGGAGCTCCTTCTTACCCTACCGCTTGCTCAGACTCTCGTCGCGGGGTCAGCCTCTGAGACTCACACTCAAAAGAGTCATAGTGGAAAACCAATACCACGCAGAAATGTTGTGCTCTTTCCCCAGTACTTTAAAATACTTATTTCTACTTTCCTTATAACCTAGAATTTACACTCCAAACCCTTTTAGAGATTAAGGCCTTGAAAGGCTTCTGTTAATTGAGTGAGTATATAATCTGGGAGGCATGAGGCATGGAAACATTTATCAGTCATTTGCACATCAGCGAAATGTAATCATCAAATTCGAAACGCAGTTGTCGGACAAGATGCGTGGCCACTGGAAAACTCACCAATGCTAGTGACCGCGAAGGCAGGGGAGGTGCTCAGAAAAGATACTAAAAGGTCAAGCTTTGCCTGGAAAGGGTTGCTAAGTAGGACATAAGTCCGATTTCTCAGTTACAAGAGGAAAAATATCAGATTCTGATCATCTGACTATGAGAAGAGACGAAACTTCTTTCATTATTTTGAGCAGAAGACCATCTAGAGTCTCATGAACTTTATCAAAGACTGGCCCTGAATTGATTATCATTTACTAATTGTACATATAAACAATAGAATGAATGCATGTTATGATTCTGTTACTCAGAGGAACTTAATATTTTTAAATGATTGAGAATGAGGAAATCACTACCTGTACCACATGAATTAATGGAATTTCAAGAGCTTGCTTGGTAAGAGTTAGCATAGTTAACTGGGAAAAACACTTTAGTACTACTTATTCCAATTCAGACAACTGATCAAATTGTATTTCTTTTGTCCAAAATCCACTTTAAGATTTAGCAATACAAACAGCTTGTGGTATTGCTAAACCTTGAGCTTTAGAATTAATTACAGAGAGAATCAATGGACATAAAATTATCTAACATTTCAGGTGGAAATTTCAAAAGTAATTTTTTAAATCTATACCCCACAATTTCAATTAATTATAGGATCTAAAATAATCTCAGCTTGGCTTTTTAAAACAGCTGATATAAAAAGAAAGGTGTTAAATATTACACAATCTACTTAATGGGAGTAAATGGCAATCAAAACTACCAAAAGCAGCTGTGATACAAAATGAGCTACTAAAGCCAGTTTATATACATGACATACATATACTTTTGGGTTTATAATTTTGTGCATAAACAAAAGTTTAAACCAATGCACACCAATATTTTAATAGTGCTTGTTTCTGTATGGTAGGCTTGATAATCATACTATTTTCTATATATTATAATCCATAAAAGTTTGGTTTATAAAAAAGATACTGTTTAAGATCCTCTCTCTTATTAAAAGTTCTCCCAAATAAGGCTTGGTAGGTAAATAGCATCTGAGGCTGGGTCTGGTATGAAAATACATTGTTATAAAAGGCTGGTCTGAATTTAGGTGGAGAGATTCATTGAGACCTTTTAAATTTATCATATACTGCCTGGAAAATATTCTGAAATAGTGAGCCTCACAGACTAAAATAAAACTGTTTTGGTTGGTAGTGGTGAGGTTAAACAATTAGACAGTTTCCTAATATCTATTTACTTGACTGACAACTCTCGAAAGGTATGGGATGAGCACATTTAAACACACACATGTGACCTTTACCTGGTGGAAAAGAAACTCTATTTGTGCACATCGCCCTTAAGTCATTGCTTAAATGACCTCCTTCCAGGATATAAATGTCAAACAATTTGAAGGTACGGTAAAGGAGAAAGAAATACAGAACAAACTTCAGAGCACAGGGACAGTTGATAAGGGAAGGATTCTTATCAAAGGAGTTTTTAATATCAAGAGCCTATCCCATTAAAAGGTATCAGCTGTGATTCTGTGGGACAGTTGATCTCATCCTTGACATTTCCTGTGAGTCACACCTTTCATTCTCATTTCATTCTCAGGATATTTTATAAACACGAAACCTCAATAACATCTACATTATTTTGTGTGTGTTTTATAAATGGACTAATAGATCATCAAAGAACTTATAAAGTTCACAGAGGTCACCTGGAATGCGATTGCTTCCATGTCAACACGTCTGCCCAAGCTGGCCCTCAATTAAGATTCGAGAACGCTACAGTTTATGCCCCCAGCACATTCTGTAACATGAAATCCCAAGGCTTTTGACTTTTTAAAAACATTTATCTTAGGGAAATGGCTCTAGGAAAAAAAAAATTCTCTCTATATACATACAAAGATCATCTAGATCTAGATATACATAGAAAGGTACATAACCAGTAAAGTGGCAATCAACGTATAAAAGACTGATAAATTGGAGCCTGGCTCCTCATCAGTGGATGTCTGCCTTTGTTTATGTAGCTGAGAACGTAATGAGGAAGTCTGTAGGCAATAAACAGAAAGGTGGAAAGTGTGGGAATTGTTTGTGTGTGTCTATTGTGATCTTTCTGACATCTTTTGACTCTTCATAAGCAGTTCCCAAACTTTCTTCATTCATGACTCAGAAAATGTCCAATAGTTCTGTTTATTAAATAGTTAAGCCTGAACTCATAATAGTAGTTTGCATGATTTCCGACAGATGGCCTGTGTTTTTCCTCAAAAATTAAAAATATCCCGTTACTGCCTTTCTGAGTTCGTTGCGAGACCCTGGGCTCCGGGGCGTAGTTTGGGCACCAGGCTCTGAGTCACAGGTGAATACGGTGGAGTGAGCTCAGACGGGCCTCGATAGTCGATGTTTAAAAACATGAAAAACATAAAAATATTCCATGGAGGAGACTTTCCCTCATACCGGAAACTCCAGAAAGTTATCTGGTTCTAATAAAAATGACTACTGCTGCCCCATAAGCCTAATAGCTATTGTTCCAGCAACTGTAAAGAGGGGAAACAGCTGGTCCCTCCTACAAAGAAATATAGGAAGCCTATTCCTATATCAAGGTTTAGCTGTCTTTGCCTTCAGACCAAAAAAACCTCCCAAATTCCAAAACTTCTAAATTGGTATGCTCTATTTTTGTTCTGTTCTTCAACTCTTTACTCCTTTTGATCAGGTGTCTATGACTCATTCATAGCCTTAAAGATAAATATATAGATAAAATTAATTTCCGTTTGTAGCTAAATCACATGGAAAGAAATGAACAGATTTTTGTAGAAGGTTCGTTTGGGACAGTCAGACCTAAAAGGACCCTGAAGGGACACCCAAAAGAAAAAGGCAATCCTCTAGCCATCTGATCCTGAACTTTAATAACACACCCGTGTGCTTATTGGTTGGATGAGAGATGCTGAATGTATTAAGATGCCCTGGACAGGGGAAATAGTGATTTTAAATTAATCCCAAGATGAAAAGTTGCAAGAGTAGATGCTTGAACTTGCAGGTGTTGATTTGCTGTGGAGCTGTTTCTCCAAGGCACCTCTGAAGCTTGTGTTTGGGAGAAGAGTAGCAGGGATTTGTTAAGCTATGATTAGTGGTTCTCCTAAGCAGCATCAAGAATGCCAGAGTTTCTTAAAAGGCTCTGGTGAGGGTGAAATACTCTGCACAGAGTGAAATACAGTTTCTCTTTTCAATAACTCTACATTGAGTACCTGCTAAATGTCCAGATCTCTAGGCTTATGGAAAGATCAAGGCTCTTGGAAGGGGATGCATAAGAAAGTATGAGACTTGCCTTCACAGAGCTGAGCCTGGTGGTTAAAAGCAACAGGAGATTCCCATCTGCAACTCAGGATGTGTCTGGGCAATCCATTTCCTCTTGGAACCTCAGTATGAAGGGTTTGGACTGCGAGATCTCTAATCTCTAATGTTCTGATTCTAGCACCATAGAAAGTTCACTTCAAAATCAGAAAAAGAGTTCCAGCAACATAAATAGACCTCAGGGTATAAACACTAAGTTATCCAAAGGGAAAATATATAAAGATGACAGATTACATGTTTTAAAATAAACACACTGTGGTTTTTAATTCTCAATTCCAACCTTGAATTATATGAGTATTGATTTCCTAAGGAAAGAAAGCCTCCAATTGCTACCTTCCTTAAGTACCTTTCTATTCATTTTAAATAAGACCATTAAAAAATTTTAAGGCCTGATATATTTATAACGTTCGGTTTAAATGGCCTTCTTACCATCGCCAAAGGGACCTTCCTTATGAAAATAAAACAAAAATTTAATTTCAGACACTAAAAAGTTGGACTTCACATTTCCTAAGCATTTGTATGAGAAACAACATCTTCATTTGTCTAAGAGATTTTGTTTGTGGAGTACTTCAAACATTGACACAAAGTATCATCAATGACACACTGGGTTAGACAAACAAAGGGGAAGAAATATAAGGGATTTGTGATTTAAGGACCTAGAGTGATTTTATGTATCTTCCTCATTTCATCTTAGTTTATTTATTCCTTTACAACTCTACTATGGGGTAATTTTCCACTCTCTGGAAATTGGGTTTCACAAATAGTATCTCCATGCATAGTAACAGATTCACAATTAAGTTCACTTATCTCAAAAACTCTTGCAATTTCTCCCTCTACCATGTGGGATTCTAACATATAATCCCCACTTTCCAAATTGTATGTTTTCAGGAAAATCAAATGGAAAGGATACTTGCATTTTTCTTCAGAAAATAAGAATGGATAGTTGGAGAGGAGAGATGAAGGGGAAACAAGAAAATTTAAAAATCTCTATCTTATTACTCCAAAAGGTTTCCAGATTTATCTAAACTTAACCCTGTCCAGACTTTACACTTGTACCCAGATTAGACTATCACAATTTCTGGAACATATCTTATCCAGCCTCAGTTTCTTAGTTCAGTCCGTTCTTTCTTTCTAGAAACTCTTTCTTTCATCTTTGCTTGCTGAAAACTTATTTATCCTTTAGAGTACATTTCATAAGCTACTCCCCTTCCATGAAAATGCTTTATTTTCCTAAATTAGATAAAATCTTTCCCCTCAGATTTGCAATTTCTTTGTTGGTCCAAGGAGGAAAGGAGTGGGAAGACAGAGAAAAAAAAAAACTTTAAATAAATAATTACTGAAAAATGTCCAAATTTCATGAAAGTATAAACACACAGATCTAAGAATCTCATCCAAGAAACTTAAACCACACCAAGGAAAGTCATAATCAAGTTACTGCACACCAATGTTAAAGAAAAAATATAAAAGCAGCCAGAGTTGAGGCTTGAGAATGGAATTAGTATCATTTACATATTAAGTCATTCCCAGAGAGTCAATACACTTCTTTAAAGTTTTTCATTAAATGATACCCTAATTCAGAAAGCCTCTCTTTTAGACCTTCACAATCCTCAGTGCAGAGTTAGTTCTTTACATTAGCTTGACTCTCTCAAGTCAGAAATCCCATTTTCAGCATCTGGAACTGTTTATACAAAAGCAACCTTGCCACTTAAGGATACCTGCATTCACAGGCTTTATTTTCTTTAGTTATAGTTAGAAATGGAATAATATCATTTCTTTTTTTTATAATTTTTTATTAATTAAAAAGAAATTACAAGAAAGAAACACAAACATCCATAATATATGCTGATTCCGTTCTACATATATAACCAGTAATTCACAATATCATCACATAATTGCATATTCATCATCCTGATCATTTCTTAGAACATTTGCATCAATTCAGAAAGAGAAATAAAAAGACAGCAGAAAAATCAAACAAAAACAGAAAAAGAAAAAAAAAAATTTTACATACCATACCCCTTACCCCTCCCTTTCATTGATCACTAGCATTTCAAACAAAATTTATTTTAACATTTGTTCCCCCTATTATTTATTTTTATTCCATATGTTCTACTGGTCTGTTGACAAGGTAGATAAAAGGAGCATCAGACACAAGGTTTTCACAATCACACGGTCACATTGTGAAAGCTATGTCATTATACGATCATCATCAAGAAACATGACTACTGGAACACAGCTCTACATTTTCAGGGAGTTCCCTCCAGCCTCTCCATTACATCTTGAGTAACTAGATGATATTTACTTAATGCATAAGAATAACCTCCAGGATAATCTCTCAACTCTGTTTGGAATCTCTCAGCCATTGACACTTTATTTTTGTCTCATTTCACTCTTCCCTCTTTTGGTTGAGAAGGTTCTCTCAATCCCTTGATGCTGGGTCTCAGCTCCTTCTAGAGTTTTTCTCAATCCCTTGATGCTGAATCTCAGCTCATACCAGGATTTCTGTCCCACGTTGCCAGGAAGGTCCACACTCCTGGGAGTCATGTCCCACATAGACAGAGGGAGGGTGGCGAGTTTGCTTGTTGTATTGGCTGGAGACAGAGGCCACACCTGAGCAACAAAAGAGGTTCTCTTGGGGGTGACTCTTAGGCCTAATTTTAAGTAGGCTTGACCTATCCTTTGTGGGGTTAAGAATATCATTTCTTAATGATTGTTAAATGTTCAGGATCTTGAGTCTTTAACTTAATACTTTATTTTTTAGAGCTTTATATGTTAATTTTTAATAGAATGATAAAATGTTTAATATTCATGTATCTGTAAGTTTGTGTATTTATTTTTAATTTTGCATGGACGGGCACCAGGAATTGAACCCGGGTCTCTGGCATGGCAGGTGAGGAGTTTATGTTTTAATATATATTTTGTAATGTTTTCATAAATTTTACATTTAAAATCTATTATGTATTTAGTTTCATTAGCTACTTTATGCCTTCTGAATGCACTTTTTTTGCATGTCCAGGCACCGAGAACCAAACCCGGGCCTCCAGCCTAGCAGGCGAGTACTCTGCCACTGGGCCACTGTTGCCTGCCCTTGAATGCACTTTTAAAATTTTAAAAAACTAACATCAATACTGATTTTCAGTGTTACATTTTTTTTAAAAAAGGAAATTATTGGTGTTATAATTCCACTCCTTAATTGGAATTATCACCCTGCATTTCCCATTTTGAGAGAAAATGCAATTAATTACATCAGCACACTAGGAAATTCCACAGTTGAAAATAGGCAAAAGGTTGATTCTCAAAGGACACGAAGCTTCATTTTGAATTACTGTTTTCTCTCAGTTAGGGTGTTTTATAACTCTAAAAAATACAAATGTTAACTTATAAAAAAACCAAAGCAATTCAAGGGGTTCATGTCCAATTTCACTATAATTTAGTTTTGTAAAGACGTAAATGTTTTCTATCTGGTAGAGAAGATTAAAAGTTAAGGCTTTAGAATTCAATTTAACAATCTTATTTAAGTATTCTTTTTTTTCTTCCAATTATTATAATACTTCTATTTCTCCTATCCAATTTTCAATTAACTTTGCTATCCCTTTGGTTCCCTCAGTAATTAATTAAATAAATTATTGAAACTTGCTAATTTTATATGTGTAGAAGACTCATGCTTTGAATTTTTAAAAAAAATTTATAATCAACAAGCATCAAATGCAAATAATTGTGGTGAGCAGGTTCCATTTAGAAAATTAAAAATCTGTATTTCTTCACATTTAAGTCACAATGAGTGAATTTTTAAAAAATACCTCACTTGTATCATAGGATCAGTCAACCTAAATGTTAATTTCTATTTTAATGAGATATCAGTCTTTTCTGCCACATTATCCCTTGTGTTTCTTCCCCCGCCCCCCAAAATGTTTAAACCCTGGGCACAGTCTCACTAGCTGATCCCCAAGAAAAATAAACAAATTCTTTTCAATTCATGTATTTCACTAAATTAATTTTAGGAAAACAGATGAACATGAATAACAAACAAACATGGGAAAAATACAAAGTAAAGGAATCCCCAAATTCTTTCAGCCATTGTCTTTGTCTAGGCTTTCTAATTGCCTTCTGCCTTAGTGATACGAAGTTCATTTAGATTCTTTTCTTTCACATGAACCTTCAAGTTCACAAAGATTATCCCTCCCCCACCCTGAAAATTATCTTAGATAAAAGGTACATGGTCTTCTTTCTACAGAAAGTCCTTCCTGATCCTGTTCAACTAAAGTAATCATAGTTGAACTGCAGGTGTCAAATCTGAAAACATCCAGCACGCACACACACCCAGTTCTTAGGAAACCCTGCCACATAGAGCTGTTGTTGCAGCTGTGTTTAGGCTCCTGGTTTTTCTCCTTTAACAGTTAAATGCTAAGGGCCAGAATGGAACCCTCTGTGGAGGAGACCAGGGGTCTTTCTTTTTTTGGTGTTAGAAAATCAGCCTTGCATCTCAACCCTGAAGCAAGGAATGATATGGCTTGGTGATCTTCTAATTGGAGTAAGAAAAGTACTAAGGACAGAAATAAATTAATATGAAAAAATTTTCCTACCACAGTAAACCAGGAATAAAGGTCTGACTGATAATCACTCTGTTAAACTTTACAAAACTTAAGACAAGCAACTAAAAAGTGAGCTTCTACCATCACTCAACATCAAGTCTTGAGCTAATGATTTGATCAACTTGAGTCTTTTTCTTTGTATTAAGTAACTTTGAATTCAACAAAAGGGAATGGTTGTTCAGACAGTGGAACGCCATTTGTATAGACCGCACATGGACATGCTCACAAACTCACTGGGCAGAATTCCATACATATCTCTGTGAAGCTTGGGAAACACAATCAAGGGAAGCTCGTTCACATTTTTTAGGTTTCCATAAACAAGGATGACAGAGAAAATGATGTGCTGCTGATGGTTTACCATTTCATTCCATGAACATTTCACTCTGGAAATTATCACCAAGGCTTAGTCTTTGGGCTCACCATAATAAGATTGTCTTACAAGGAATTCAGCCTAACTGGAATGAACTGAGCCACTGTTGACTAAAAGGCACACTGCAGAGGGAAAGGCACTTCACACGGGGGCTGAGACAATCCCAAATATGTTCCTTCTGTAACACCAGCGTCCAGTCCAAAAATACCAAATGCAAAGGGAAGCATTTCAGATATATTTAGACACCAACTCTGAAGACCAAGCATCCTCAAACTTAATAGCAAACAGGATTCTGCCAGTATTTACTGTTTCTGTTGACCACATTTGGTAATATATTTGCTTCCCACCTTATTTCCCATATCTGCAAACTGTTTTTAATAGAGGCAGCTAATGCTTAACCTCCTTCACCCTGAGATTTACAGCTAAAGATATTGAAGTAATTTTTAACCACACGTATTTAGTAAGAGAAATATAATTTCTGTGATCATCCAGAGAAGTATCATGGTAAACGAATGGTATAATATGGCCCTGACCTTTGACAAAAGCAGCATACATTTTACCTGACACATTTGGTGTAGTTCTGGTTGATGCATTTTAATAAAGGTAGGCTAAAGCCAGAAAATCAAGACAAGGAAGCGAAAATTATTGTAGGAATAATGGGCATGAAGGAACTATATTGTGAGAAAAAATGGAAAAGTCTGGTGTTTCTCAGTTAGATAGAGTGGTCATATATTTGAAGCCCTTAAAACCACTAAAGTAATGAATTGGTGGCATCTTATTCTTCATATGCCAGTAATATTAGAAATAGGGAAAAGGCCTTTGAAGACTGGCATGAAAATTTAGGACACATATGGGCCTCTTCCTAGGTCTCTTGGTGTTCCTCACAGCACAGTGGCTGGGTTCCAACATCAAGCATCCCAAGAGAAAGAGGTGGAAGGAGATGGCATTTTTTATGACTTTGTCTTGAAAATCATGAGGCATCACTTCCATTACATTCTATGATGCAAAACAGTCACAAAGGCCCAACTAGTTTCAAAAAGAAGGGATGTATACTCCAGATCTTGATGGAGGAGTGACAGGTTTTAGAAGAGTTATGTAGGAAAGGAGATTACTGTTGGACCCCTCCTTGGAAAATAAAATCTGCTACCCAAATTTTTTAAAAAGAACTACATAAGGAAATTAACATTTGGGGGGGGGTTATAATCTGTATCAGTAATGCCAAAATTGTAGAGAAGAATGATAGCTTCTACAATAAATCATTTATTCCTCTGACAGTAAACAAAATCTGACAATGTAGAAATGCTTACATTCCAAAAAAGATGTATCCTTGTAAAACATGACTGTTTTGGTTGGCTAAAGCCGCAGGAATGGGATATACCAGAAATGTGTTGGCTTTTTCAATGGGGGATTTATTAGGTTACAAATCTATGGTTCTAAAGCCATAAAAATGTACAAATTAAGGCATCAAGAGGAAGGTAACTTCTCAGAGGAAAGGCTGGCATCCGGGAAGACACATGCCTATGTCTGCTGGTCTTTCTATCCTGGGTTGGTTTCAATGTCTCCCTCTCTTTCCTCCAAAGGCTTTTCTATGGATTTCATCTCTTAGCTACTCTGAGCTCTCTGAGTTTCATCAATCTTTTATCCTCTCATAAAGGATTCCAGCAAGGAGATTAAGACCCACCTTGAATGGGCTGGGTCACATCTCCATTGAAACCACCTAATCCAAAATTCCCACCCACCAGTAGGTCTGCCCCCACAATAATGGATTAAAAGAAGACAGTCTTTTCTGGAATACACAACAGAGTCAAACCGACCCAAGGACCAAGCTAAAATATCAAGCAATTTTGCATATCTCAATCAAAATAACCTATTGTTCTTTAGCAGCAGGGAAGAGGTGATCAATATTTTGTATTCAGTTCAATTTTATTTAATAAATTTTTATTGAATACCTGCTACATACCAGCAATGTGCTAGATATACCTTGGTAAATAAGTCATGTTCCTCTCTTATTTTACTTGGGAAGACAAATATATAATAAACAATTACAATATAATATGATAAATTAAATATTTTTAAAAATTATGTACTATACTTACGAAAGAATCAAGTTGGCTCCCTATTTCACATCATATGCAAAAATGAACTCAAAATGAACCAAAGGCCTAAATGTAACAACTAAAACTACAATACACTTGGAAGAAAGCATAAAAATAAACCTCATGAACTTTTTGACCATGATTGCTTAGATATGACACTAAAAGCACAAGCAACAGGAGAAAACATATAAGTTGAACTTCATTAAAATTAAAAATGTTTCTATTTTAAAGGGCAACAATAAGAAAGTGAAAAGACAGTCCACAGGATGGGAAAAAGTTTTTGCAAATCATATATTCGATAAGGACATGTATCTAGAATATATAGATATACTGCAACTGTGAAAAATTTTTAAAAAACAAATAATTAAAAATGGTCAGAGAATCTGAATAGACATCATTTCTCCAAGTAAGATATGCGATACAAATGGGCAATAAGCAAATGAAAAGGTGTGCAACATCATTAGCCATCAAGGAAAAGCAAGTCAAAACTACAATGACACACTATAATCGCTAGAAGGAAAAGGACAGACAATGGCAAGTTTAGGTAAAGAGGTGGACAAATTGGAACCCAAAGATCACATATTGTGTGAATCCATTTGTATCAAGTGCCCATAATAGGAAAATCTAAAGATACGGAAAGGAGATTAGTGGTTGCCAGGGCTAGAGGGGTTGGGGAGAAATAGGGAGTGACTGCTAAGGGGTACTGACTTTTTGGGGGATGATGGAGTATTCTAAAATTGATTGTGGTGATGGTTGCACAACTCTGAAAATATACTAAAAACCTTTGAATTATACATGTTAAGCAGGTGATTTGTGTGGTATATGAGTTATATTTTAATAAAGCTTACTTATTTACTTTAAAGATATATATTTGGTAAATGGAGGCATAGATAAAGCAGTGACCTTCTCTGATTGGTAGATCACAGAAGGCTTAATGGAGGAAGAGATGTTTGAAGTGTGGAGGCACTGGAGGAAAGGGAGAGGACATTCCAAGCAAAGAGAACAGCATGTATGAATACAGGGAATCATGGGGTAGCATATAAGGAAGGCTGGAGTATGGCTGCAAGTTGAGGGCTCTCTGGTTTGAAGAAGAAAGGGATACATTTAGACTTTAACTCAAAACCAATGTGGAATCACTTGAAATAGAGACAAGAGAGTGACAGGCTCATATGAGAATAATTGCTCTAATGAGGAATATGGACTAAAGATGACCTCCTGTAGACAGAAAGATCAGCTGGGAAATAATGCCATAATCCAGGCAAGAAGTAAAAGGGCCTGAACTTGATTGGTGTATGAAGGAGTTAGAACTTCAGGGCTTGGTGTAAGGAAGCACAGTAACTGCTATAAAATAGACCACAAATAAGCCTAAGTGGAACTGGATACTGAGGGGCTTTCACTTAGCTATTTCAACAAGGGATAAATCTAAAAAGTAACCTGAGATGGCTCATGTTTCAAATAACATTATCTTTGCATATAACATTCCCTTGAAGGGGGAAATAGTGAATGGCGGAATCTATAAAAAGTACCTTGATGTTCTTAGAATCTGTAGAGGCACGTTCAAGTGAACGAAACCACTCATACATTTGTTCTCTAAGAGAAGCCAAATGTATTTATATTAGCCTTGATTTTTATTTTCCTTTACCTAGAACTCTACAGCTCTAAAATTCATCAGTTGATTTATCTTTTTAATGAACGACTCCAGTCTTGCACATTGATACAATTAAAATTTTTGACTTTTTCAGTTCTTAGTTCACAAGTTTGCTATGAAAACTACTGCAGTGCTCTTGTGCAGTGACATCATTTTACAGGAGAGGGGAAGGGAGGAGGGAATTGTGTTCAAAACAGCTCTCCAGGTACTGACAATAACAAAGAACAACATGGGACAGAGGGTGGGAGGGAAATAAGCTGAGCACAGAGAAATCATACAATTAAATTAAATGGTATCCCAGAAGATAAACAAAATCATTTCAAAACTCACAAGTAAAGGGGAGGCCTTGGTACTTATTTTTAAAAACATTCATTAAGCTTAAAGTAATTGTTTGCTGCTATCCTTAGCTACACTCATGCTGAAAAAACTACAGCTAAATGGAAGTTAAACTGTATTCATGAGGCATTAATGTTTGCATCGTAGTATCTGCAGTCTCTTAAGGAAAGCAAAATGAACTATAAATAGTGCTATGCCAGAAACTGGTTTCTTGACCAACGTTGTTGCTTCAGCATGCAATGAACTGGTCCATTCTAAAGTGGTCATTCCTGTTGTTGACAAGAGGCTTTGTAATTTTATATGGCACATAATGTGATCTGTGTTGAAAACAAGTTTTTTGAATGTTAACTATTCTCTGACACTTTGGAGTTACTGTCACTCTTCCCATTTCTATTAGGTCTATATATGGTTTATGGCAATATTGTGCAAAAGTTTAAAATTTCATTACAGGAAGTAGTCTGGGGTACACAGGGAACACATGGTTCACCTCTGCAGGGTGCTGGGTCAAACCACGGAAAAGAGTATTCTAGAGTAACATCAAGTTCTGTGATAGCAGTTAGTTACCACAATGGTAACGATAGTTTGGGATACTGAAAATTATTTCTATATTCCAGTCGTGGCACCAGTCATAGCCTCCATCATCAGCTGGAGAGCTCTAGACACCAGTGGGGGAGGGCATTGTATGCTCAAATGTCCCAGAAAAATTTTGCCCAAAGATATAAGCAGTGTCTCAAGGAGATACACCCCAACCACCATGGTCTTCTGGAGCTGACCACAGCAAGTCGCACATTAGACCCTCATGGGGAACTTACAGGTGATCGAGTGGTCTGGCGCAATCCAGTATAGCTACGGATGATAGGAGGCCACCGTGCAGACAGAAAACCTGCCCATCCACCAAGGCAGTGAGAGGAAGATAGTCAAAAAGATCTATAAAATGTTTCTAACTGTGCATTTCTGTATTTCCTTCAACACTCGTCATAGAAACCACATGCTTGTGTAATATGTCTGCTCTCAGAGTTCCCTTGAAGAAGGACGGCACAGTCATGGTCAGGACCCTTAAGAGCTACAACTGAATAATAGCCTCTGTCAATGTAATTTCCCATAAACAAGTAATTCCTATCTAGTGATTTGCCGCCAATTCTAGACAGAGCCATGAGATCACAAAACTGCCCATGCACATCTCCACATGGTGACTGGACGTTGAACCTCTTGGACGTTCGATTCTGTTGTCAAGACTCCTTTAACCCTCTTGCAGAGGCTCTTGACCTGGGATCTTGTAAGAGGCTCTTGCACCTGTGCAACTGCTTGATCCACTGTCTGTGATGATGCCAGCCTGAACTGGCTGCAGCTGGGAGCTACTCCTGAGCCACCGCCCACACTCATGCCACATGCAACACACCCCCATTGTACCCAAGGTAACTACTGTGGCAACCCATAGGCACTCAGCCACTGCTGGCCTACAGGCTCTCTCTGCAGTGCTCGTCCACTCGCTACAGCACCTCCGCCTTTCTCACGCTAACTCCAGAGCTCAGCTGTCTGTGATCCAAATATACATTTTAATGATTAAGTGGTCACCAAACCAATGTTAATTGTGGATATCATGAAGTTCATTTTAGAGTTGTTTTTGTAGCATACCCCATCATTAATTAGAAGCCCTTAATTTAGGGGAAATAACCATAAAGTTTCATACCAGCAACCACAAAAATGGGTGAACTGGGAGGGAGCTCTTGATACATATGAGATTATTTTTTTATTGCATTGTACTAGAATATTTTTGAGATGCCTCAATGTTGACTAAAAATCCAGGAAGTTGGCACTCCCCATCACTTCTTGTAACTGGCTTCTTTATCTTGCATGTGACTAGATGTCAAGCTCATGAAATACTGATGTCAACACTTCCTGATTTTCATTCTCTAAAATACACAAGTTCTAGCTAAGTGTTACTCCCTTAGCAATCCTCCTGACCCAGAGCTGTACATTCTCCCTTTCTGGGAGAAGATGCTGCCTGCTCTATAGTGTGACTTTGTCTTAGTTTACCAGGCTGCTAAGACAAATACCACACAGTAGATTGGCTTGAACAATGGGAATTTCTTGGCTCACAGTTGTAAGGCTGAAAGAAGTCCAAAATCTAGATATTGGCAAGACTTGCTTCCTCCCTGAAGCCTGTGGTATTCTGGTACTGGCTTACAATTGTCACCTGGCAATGTCCTCTCCTTTCTCTTCTGGTGCCAGCTGATTTCCTGCTACTGGCTCCTCCCTGTGGCTTTTTCTGATCCTGGCTTCCAGTTTCTTCTCTTTATGAGGCCTCCAGTAATCTGGATTAAGGCCCACCCTGCTTTAGTTGGCCACACCTAAACTAAAATTAGCAACTTTAAGAGATACTATCTTCAGTGGGTTCACACCCATAGGAATGTGGATTAACATTAAGAACATGTTTAAATTGGTGTACACAAAAATCAGTGTATCACAAGCTATAAAAATTTGCTGTCCAAATTATTCACAACATCTACCAGTTGAATACTTTTAAATTTATAGTGCATGTCTTTCAGAATGATTTCCACTTGGAAATCATTATCACATGTAAACTAAAACTTTAATATTGTGAATGGCAGAATCTCTCAAAAGGAAACGATTATAATGCACTCTGATATAGTACGTTTTATTTCTAATGCTTCCATGTTTGTTAATAAACCAATCACAGTGATAGTAAACATAAATTGGGATTGGCTTAATTTGTTAGGAAGTCATCCTGATTTTAATTTGTTAGAAAGCACCGAAGACTTTAAAACTGGGTTTTTTTGTAGTTTGTATTTCAAAAGAATATTTTACCCAAATATAAAACTATAAAACAGAATAAAAATGACATGCTCTTGCATATGCAGTAAACACACACATCCATATACACACATACACTGCATATTCTGATAACTGCCTTTGCCTTATGCTAGAGAATTTTTAAAAGCTCAACTCATTTATTCATTAATCCATTAAAGAAAATAAAAACAGAGAAAAGAAATGAGGATAATGTTAAGATAATGTATCAAAGACATTCTCATAAAAAACAACAAAAAGCTACAAAAAGCCAAAACTAAGGGTGCAAATTTTCTGAAACCCCAAATCTTTTAAATAAATTATACAGGGTAATGCATCTCAAATTTGGCAATTACCCTAATTAATCATTTATTATGGTGCCAATTAAGTGAATTCTTAAAAATAGTGGAGAAGAGAAACTGCTGACAATTGTAGTTAGCTTAGACAGGACAAATCACAATTTTGGTACTTTGGTCGTTCATTTGACAAAAAGTTGGAATAACATCAACTGAATTTTCACTTATTTTTAATAGCGATAATCAGCACAGTAGATTATAAAACACTACTGCATATTTTGCTTTTTCTTCTATGATGATTATGGTGATTGGTAATAGTATTTATGGAGTTCTCACCATTATATGCCAGGCAGTATGCTAAATGTCCCCATTTTATTACACTTCATTAATCTGGCCAATAAACCAAAAGAGGAAGGTGCTAATGTTATGTCCCATTTTACAGGAAAGTAAGACTTACGCAAGTCTGGGAAGGCTGTTATGTACCCCGGAAAAGGCCATGTTCTTTTAATCCATCCCTTGGGTGCAGACCTCTGGTGGTTAGGACCTTTGGATTAGGTGGTTGTGGTTGAGGCCTGCCCCAGTATGGGTCTTAACTCACTTACTGGAGTCATTTATAAGAGGATAAAACACGTACAGAGGCTAAGAGATGAAATTCAAGACATTCACAGAGAAGAGTCTGGGAGAAACTAAGAAAAGTCCCACAGAAGCTGAGAGAGGAAGCCACTGAAGCCAGGAGGTGAAAGCGCTGAAATCTGGGAGAGGACCAGCAGATGCTGGCCATGCGCCTTCGCATGTGACAGAGGTATCCTGGATGCTGGCAGCCTATCTTCAGAGTCCAGGTATCATCCTGTTGATGCCTCCAGTTGGACATTTTCACTGCCTAAGAACTGTAAATTGTAAGTTAATAAATCCCCGTTGTAAAAGTCAGCCCATTCCTGGTATATTGCATTCCAGCAGCTTTAGCAAACCAAAACAAGAAGTACAAAAGTGGCAGAGGTAGGTCTAGAACTGAGGAATATCTGCCCCCAGATTAGAGCTTTTAAGGCTCATATTCTTCTGCTCCCTTCAGGGATGTCTATTTTTAGCCATATTTTCTTGCAAAGACAACTAAACATAAATGACTTCTGTTTTTAACAAACTCAATCCACAGACTCAAACATATAGATCTCACAAAGAACTTCAGGTACACAACCTAAAGTCTCAGATTCAAATAATGTTCAGATTAGAATGATATTGAATGGGGACATTTGTTGATGAAATGTGATATTTTAATCCAGCTCAATCAGATACTATAATGCACAGGTCTGAGGAAGAAAACAATGTGCTCAGAGCTGAAAAGTAGGGTACAATGAAATCTTCAGCAAGAAAAGTATTTCTAGAATTTGAAGGGAAAGCAGTGAGAAAGGAAGAAAAGAGCAGGAAGAAAATGCTGATAGTGAGAATACAGCATAAAAGAAACATATATTGTTCTATGAGAACCCATGGTTAGGATTTTTCCATTAGAGAAGATTTTCCTCACCAAAAGATTTATATTCAGGCTATTATTTTTTCCCCTACTGCCTCTGCCTCTCTTTTCTTTATTTTAGTTATTAACTGGAAATTATGGAGTACTTTAAAGAAACTTGCTTTGCAGCCAGATTTGCAATAATCCAGCTAATGCATAAACTGAGAAATACTGTAAATGGAGTGTTAACAATTTCATTGATATAGCATACTGAATTCCAGGTTGGCTTTTTATGAAGCCAAGCATTCTGCCATTTGGATTTCTAGAAAAAGGATAATTTATCTGGCAAAGAGGTAAACACAAATACAAAATGGTGAAAGGTTGAGCCTATTTTGGAAAAATATCCAAGTCATGAGTAATAATAATTATAAACGTATTCCACAATAAACATATTATCAGATAATGAAAGACGTTTCCCTTTTTTTTTTTTTTTCACATGGGCAGGCACCGGAAATCAAACCCCGGTCCTCGGGCTTGGCCTGCAAGCATTCTTACCTGCTGAGCCACCGTGGCCCGCCCAAAGATGTTTCCTTCATTGCTGTCATGCCCTTCTACAAATAATTTCTGTCGAAATGCAGATCCAGAGTCTAAGAAATTGGAACAACTCACAAGTGATGGGCTATTTCAGTCATTTCCCTTTCCCACTATGGGTATTACAGTCAGAATGGACCAAGCAAAGGATCTTTAGAAAAGTAATATCTACTCTGAAAACGGTTTAAGATTATACCAGACAGAATTGTGATCCTCTTTACTTTCTACTTTTTGCTTCTCACACAACAATTGTGAAATGACAAGCACAACTACATTAAATAAATCAATTGGACCAAAATAAAATTTTATCTGTTTGAATCTGGGAAAACTTGACAAAAATGCTTGTAAAATTGGCAGATTAGCAAATGGTGAAACAAAGCCATGAAAAAAATAAATTCATTAGTGCCTTGTACAGTTTCTCATTAAATATCTGTTGAATGAATCTAATTGTTATGAGATTTCAGAATAGAAAAATGATAAAAATATCAATGATCAATATTTGTCATAAAAAATACTTGATTGTTCCTTAGAGTAGAAGGGGACCAGCTTGTGTCCATACTAAGATTCCATCAAGGTAAATTTGAATTAGTTAATTTGCACAAGTGTTTTGGAAGAGAGCAGGAGAATTTGCCAGTGCTCCTGAGGAACCCAAGAGCAAAAGGATAGCAAAGTGTCTGTTTCAAGTTTTAAGGTCTCTTGTGAATACACTTGAGTAATTCTTGAGCACTGTCCTCCCCCAATATAAACGGATGAGATTTGGGAGAGGAATGTGTATCAGCAGTTAATGAAAAAGAAGTGTTTATCATTATTTTAATCCCATTTGTCCTTACAAGGTGATGAGGTCCAAGCAAACATGTTACATTTTTATTCATACGCTTACATCTTACTTATCTCAATAGGTTAATAATGGTATAAATATTTTCTGGCCTAACACAAATCAGTATATTTGCTTCTGAGATTTAACTGATGACCTGGGTGATTCATTCAAGAGCAATCTCTATAGATGTTGGTGAATAAATTCATCAGATAATATCTGCTTTTCAATAGCTGAAAGTTTGTTTCCCCCTCCCCCCACCTCAGACTGTAGAAATAGTGACAGGAAGTATTTGAGATGTATTGAAACAAAATCACGAATCATTTATACATGAATTTACTAAACGATTAAATCAGGAACATGAATAACACATTGCAATGTATTCTACACAGGTGTAATTGTTGTTTTTAATCACTAACCCCTTCTCAGAAAGGAATGGTAAACTCTTCAAGACACCAGTGACTGGAAACAAATTCCAACTCTAAAGCGAACCTTCTCTTACTTCATCTTTAGAGCTAGTTTTTCCCTTTTTGGGTCTCATTCTAGTGCTCGACTCATGACTCTAGGAACGTTTGGACTGTCTGCATTTTCTCAATGTCTGCTCAACACAGAATAAGGATTTGCTATCTGCTACCATTAATAACAAAAAACCCTTTGCTCTTGCTTATTGTTGATGCCACACAGCCTTCTCTGGTCCATTGAACATCTCCAGGATGCCTCAAGCGGTTCTCCTTGTAGTTTCCTGCCTATGTGTTGTGTTTACATGTGTTCTAAATTTTAACTTTGGTTGTAATGAAGTTTCCTGAAGGTGACCTCTAAGATGACATCCCCTTGGAGACAAGAGCCCTTTTTCTGCTTAACAAATTTCTCTCTTTGAGGTTTCTGGCTGACAGGTGGTAAGACCTACCAATATAAATCCTTGTGTTCAAGTACAGCTCATAGATCGGCAGCATCAACAACATCTGGGAGCTTCTAGAAATGTTTAAATTTGGGCCCCCACCCTGACCTGCTGAATCTGAATCTGCATTTTTAACAAATTTTCAAGATATTTGTATCACACTCAAGTGTCAAAAACACTTCTAAGTGATATTTCGCAACCTATCACTGGTAATCTTTGTTGAAAACTTGAAACCCAATAATGTCCATCTTTCTCCTCAAAAAGGAGAGAAGAGTACTTTACAGTTCTGGATCCTATTGTTTGAAAGAACACAAGAAAGATGAAAACATCAGGCCTGGATCTATAAATTCATATTCTATCTCTTGTATATAAACTTCAATTTGCTAAACTTCATCTACTTGTTACCCCGGTTCTATCCATTACCATCACTGCCACCACCACCATTAAAAACAATAGCTAACACTTATTGAATTGTGTCAATCACTATACTAAATGCATTTATATTCACATCTAATCCTCATAATCCTATAAAGTCAGTACTACTATCACCATCCCAATTCTACAAAGCTGACATTTGAATGTAGCCTTAACCACTAAACCCCCTTATCACTCATGCATCTGTTGCTATCTCCATTTTCTGATGGAGATATATGTACATACTTGTCAAAGTCAGCAATTGCTTGAACCTCAAATATACAAGCACTTTAAAAAAACATTTGGGAAACTTTTTCTAGTGATCTTGCACCTTGTTCTCTGAGAAAGTATCCATAAAAATACAGTGATGTTTTACCACTTCTACTTAACAACACTACACCTTATGACTAGCTGTATGCTTAATTACACTGGAAAAATATGTATTCCATTAAAATGGGCATTTGTGAACAAAGAGTAGCATTTACATTTCTGTTTCATGAAACCAAACACATGACATTTTAAACTATTTTTAAAAGCATAAAATTCTATAGAAGTTTATTTTGTAAAGTGTGTGATGCTGACAAATTGCTCACAGGAAAATTAAGAGGTTATGCACATTAGAATTAAAAACAGAAAATGATTTTAGTGTATGATTTAATATCCCTACTTTCTCTAAAACATGTTCTTTTCACTAATACTATATAATCTGAATGTTCAAACTGAATACACTTGTCATCCAATACTATTTTAGTTGATCCCATATAATTATGAAACCAAAGTCAATTCAAGGGACATTTTTGTAAATCTAATTCAGACAATATAATGCATAGACTGTTTTCTAAAACCACAATAAGAACGTGCAAATATTTGCTAAATACATATTTTCTCTATAGTTATGTGGTCATTTAAGGAGTACATTTAAAGTATCTTCTGAAGTCTTGCAATTTTTTTCTCTTTAACCTAAGATAATTTATTTAAAATATTTTATCAACTGTTTTTATTTCTAAAATAAGGCAACTTTCTTTTTAGACCCACCTCTAATTCACTCTGCTCTCTGCTCTTCAAAATACATTACTTCTCATATTTATGCAGTTTCCAACTCACATTACATTTAATGCTCTCTTCTATTCATTAAAGAACTCTTCATATTAAAAAAAAACTAGGATAAAATCTAATTCCTAAATGTATTGATTCTTTCAGCCAAAGGCCCCAAAATTGTATTATCTCTTCTTAAAAAATGCTTGTCCTTTTTATTTCCATCTTCTTAAGCTCAGAGCCATAAAAATGGTAGGTATCCAAGCAAACTTGTATTAAATGAGTGAATAGAGTAAACAAGTAAGCTAGTTAATCATCCCTTCATAAATTATTTATTCTTCCCTGGAGCACCCAAAACAACCCCCGTGGGAAAAATGGACCCTGTTATTTACTTGATATGAATACTTATCTTTGAAATATTTCTAACTTATTACTGAGCAACAGGCATTCTATATGCAAACTATTATCTATTAGATATGAGTAACAAAGCATCAGTTTTGGAAATGAGAAGAAAGAAAACAAGATAAAGGGTCCGGCTTTATAGTAAGGAATAGAAATTTTAAAACTGTGTATGAGAGGAACTATTAACTAGATACATCTTTATATACTTAGAATGCAGTTAGAGTAAGTGCTAATTACATAATTTCAATATTCATAGATGATTCTATCAGGCATACAAAACTTACTACAAAGCTTTGATCTTTAGCTTTAATTATAAGAAGATGGAATGTTTCATCTTTCAATTCTTTCTTTCAAGGAGAAGAAAAAAAGTGCCCATGCTGCAATTGTGCTTTGTTTTTGTACTTGCACCATATTCCAGTTTGAATAGGTGATCAACATGGCAGTACAGCATTTATCCAGGAATCCCACACAAATACTTTATCTCTACATTCTTTTAAATGCACTTTACTATGTTCCTGTGTTTTTCTAAAAAAAAGTTGGCATAAGATAGCCAGCTGAGCAAATATTCTTAAATGATGTAATGCATATTTTACATGTTACTGAAATTCAACCCTTAAAGGAACAATATGTACTTCAAGGCTGTGAAATGCCAATTTTTGTCAATGGTATACCATTTCATAGCAGCTCCAAATTAAAAATCACTATTTCCATATTCATTTTCTTGTATGCCTTCTTAGTTCAGGTCTTAGAACAATATACAGAGGCTGTGGACAACTTACCTTCTGAAAAACGTTGCTTTCATTATACCAGTCCCCTGCACAAAAACTTAACTTCTATATCATCTATGTTACATGGTCAAATTCCTTAATCTAGCATTCAAGACTACCATAGTCTACCCAAATCCTACTTTTTCCAATTTCAGTTCTCACTATTCCCCCAAATAAATCCTCCTCCCTAATCAAACATACCTGTACATGGTAATTCTGAACTTATGCACTGATAACCTTTGCTAATTAATGGCTCTTCTTGACTATTTGAACCCCATCCCTTTCACATTCCATTCCTCAAGACTTGACTCAACCACATCTCCTTGGTAAAGACTTCTCTGACCACACTAGGCTGCGCTCTCTCAATTTATTTTTTCTTAATATTCTCCATATTTTTCATCTGGTACTTTTAAATTTACCCCTAAATAAAAAGATACCTTGTTTCTTCATCTAGTTTTTAACCTTCTCTCATTCCTCATTTTTATATAGAAGTTATCACAGTGTCTTGAACTTAATACTTTCCAAACATTTATTAAGTATACAAAGGTTTAAATTGGGACAGGGAAGATAGCACTCTAATATGAAAACTCATTTTTATTTCATTTCTATACTATGTGTTTCGCCCATAAATTGTTGCAACTGTTTTATCCCTATTTTTTATGATCAAATTCTAGGTATCTTTTATCATCAGACATTAATTAAAAGGTGCTACAAAACTGAGTAATTAAAATTGTTGCTGCCTGTATTACAACTAATACGGAGTGTGTGGATTGTTCATATTATTACTGTTGTTAGAATTAACTAGTTAAATTGCTGAGTGATTTGATCAAAGAATAAAATATTATTTACAATCTAATATTTGTAGTTTTAATAGTAGGTTTCCAAGAGAAGTTTAATTTGGCTTCAGATGGTAATCATTAGGACCACAGAACTAGATGAGACCAAGAAACATCAGTATGAACTCTCTCTCTCCAGGGTGGTCTGGTCTTAAATGCATTTTTTAAGGCATTATGGAAGCCTCTCCAGAAAACAAAATAAAAACCTATTTTGGATATGTGCTGAAATTCTTTTAGACCTTATTTGTTACTCAAATCAAATTTTTCATGTTGCAGTTCAAGAAAAAGAACCACTAACAACAGCATGTTAGGCAAAATAAATACTTTATTGTTTTAATATTTTTTAGAAATCAGCCTTTGTGTGATCATTCAAACATGCATAAACCTTTTAGATATTCTTTCAAAGAATACTGTTAACATCGTAACCACTTCTGATTAAAATTTCACACACAAAGAAATATAATGAGTTGAAAATTATAAATGCTAAAAGAAAAATTCCAATAACATCCGGTTGTTACTTTACACACCTATTTAACACATAGAAAACCAAATAGAAAACCATTTTCCTTTTCTGCGTAAAAACAAACAGTTTTCACTGGTCTGGAATGAATTCACACCATTTATGAATAAGGAGGACAAATTTAAATTTCTTCCATTTTGAAACCAAAAACCAGCTTATTCATTTCTACCCATTCAAGTCATAGGCCCCATTATTTTGGAAATATTCTACTATTCCGTCTAAAAGATAGAAGAAATAATATCTCCTTAAAATAAAGAAGTCTGGACAATGCAAAAAGTACATAGTGTTTAACATAAGGCACATTTCCAAAAGAAAAATACTAGGTAAGCTATAACAAAATATTTTTCCTGGGTAAAGCAATAAGGCTTACAGTGTAAAAACATTAAGTAGTTTTACGTAACATCATATAATTCTATCAAACTGCTATTAGTAACCTCCTCAAGAATTAATAGCAATTTTTACAACAGAACAGTTTTTCTTCTTGGAAGTGACACTAATTAACAGCAGTGGCGGGAAAATCATTGGTCGCTTCAAGCTCTCAAAAAATGAATCAGTTATTGCACAGTAAATACCTCATGGAGGTCAGTGTTTTAAGAAGCTAGTCTGAAGAAATATGGTATTTATAAGTAGGTTAAGTCTGGAAGTCTTCAAGTTTTAAAATTAATTCTACAGAATCATTTGGAAGATAGGGACATACAAATAAATATTAGACTTTTCAAATTGCTACAGTTTTGATAGTGTAGAAAAGAAAGTCAGCAAAGTGCCTAATTTTCTATGTGTTTTTAAAACTATGCATAGAAGAAATAAACATTGTACATCGTATACAGTAGCCCAATTCAGCAGCACGCATCTTCTGAAGCACAAACACACCTCCACCATGTATACCATTGATTAACTCCAATATCACACAGTTAATAGGGTCCAAGCCAACCTTAAAAAGGAAAGAGAAGTCACTATTAAATATCTTTTAATTGTTATTATTAAAATGTTCCTCATAAAAGGGATGAGAATTTTATACAAATAAATATATGAATATGATCCTTCCATGATCTCTACACATTTTACTGAGTATCAGTTCTTTTATGGCTGGCTTTGGGAAAAAAAAATCCTATGGGTTGCTTTATAATATAATTTAATGAAAAAATTCCTCATTTTTTACAGTGGAAATTATGTATCATAGTTTTCAAATTGTATTTTTATTTCCTATATATTATTGAATGGGGATGTGGAATCCTATTAAACTCAACTTTTCTACTAAACTGTATCACTCATTTTTATGTTCAAGTATTAGTTCTAAATATAAAATTTAATTCACTGTCTAATAGTCATTCCTTTTAATAAATGAAATATCACCTATTTCTTTACAAATCACAACATGATTAGAAATCAACATATGAGAGATGTTTACATAAAAAACAAAAAAATTTACAAAGAATTTGAGATTAATTCTTAAAATTTTGTTCCATAAAATGTATACCTGAAATGCCAATATAACCAATGCTATTAAAGGTAAGATTCAGGCTTGAAGATCCAGGCTTGAAGATCCAATCCAGCAATTATCAATACAGTAAAATTTCAGTAAAATAACACAATATATAAATAATCCCTTGGAGGTTAGTGTTATAGGACTTGACATGCTTACATTTCTTATGGTAAAATATGAGATTTTTACATTGTAGGATAAGAGATTACATACATTTGAAAATCAAAATTATATACAGGAAAAGATATATCTTCTAAGAAAACAAACTATTAAAAACTAAGTACTAATTTTACCTTTAGCTGAACAAAGAAATTCAGAAACACTTACCTGTAAATTCCATTTAACGACTATTTGTCTTGCTTAGAACCGGATGCTTTACTTGAAGATACTGCTGCCAAAAGTCCACTCACAATTTCCCGTCTGATTTCCCCAACAATAGACTCTTTAATCTGGAATGGAAAAATAAGAATTTTATAATATCACTGCAATCAATTTTTTATGTTTTCAGAAAAACATAAATAGCATTTAATTACTATAATTAGCTAAACTGCAGAGCAAACAACAAACTTCATGGGAGCCTTCATAACTGGCTGAGAGGTGAGGTAGAATTGCTTCCATCTACCCTCAAACCCAGATCAGATAACTTAGATAACTACATTATAAAATACCATAATTCTTAGATTGAGTACATTATAAAATATTTTTTAGATTTAAAACTTCTAGTAAATACAATGATTTATTTCATGACACAACACAACACAGAAGGACTAATGATACGTTCACTCTTACATGTTTTTTATTAATATCTACCTTTGTAAGGTAATCAGGAGAGTCCAATGTTCTCCATGCTAGAAAAACCCACTAGCAGCAAAAGAACACACAGGTATACTGCTGTATAGCAAAGAATCTAAAGAAGGTATAATAATTGTTTTAACCTAACATACACATTTTAAATAGAAAGGAGAAATCATCAAGTTATTTTAAAACGTGTAGATTATCCTCTAAACTACTATGAACTCTAAAGAAATAAGGTTTTCCTTAGTATGTGTCATCCATCTGAAACGTCTGTTGTAGATAAGGATATACATCTCATTTTATTGATGATGAAAAGGCAAAGCGACCTAGGAGCAATGACGAGGCTATGAAGAATTTCTTCCCCAGGTGCCCAAACATCACACTTGCCTATCACTCCTTTTTCTCTCTAATGATACAGCATCACCTCCAAATAGCCCTTTGTGATGGTTTTAAATGTGTATTTCCGGAAATGAACTGATAATGCCTTCCAAATTAGCACTTGGGACACTTTCAACCAGCTTCTAAAAATTCTACATTTCCACAGTTTCCTGTCAGCCTGATAAATTTTCTAAAATGTTGCTAAGCACATCCTGAACTCATCTCAACTGAAGTCTTTCCAAAAATGTTCTGTATTAATCTGTCATGCAAGGCTGGCACACAACAGATTTATGCATAGTTGCTCACAGAAACAAAACGCTTCTTAGCTATCAATCATCTGTATTGGAAACTATTAAATTAATATAAGCTTATTCTTTACCTTCTAACAGTATGTCTCAACTTTAAGCAGCATCAAAAGTTTCTGGAGCCTAAAGCACTTCAGACTCTTTTTTTTTTTCACTTTGGCAGTACCAGAAATCGAACCCAAGTCTCGGGTATGGCAGGCGAGAATTCTACCTTGCGGAGCCACCGTGGCCGCCCACGGATGCAGAATCTTTGAGCCACGGTGTAGAAGAGGAAACACAATGTGTTGAATGAGAACCACTGAAAACTATATTTACAACAGGCAAGGAGTAGTGTAGTCTTTCCAGTCCTGCTGCCAATGCAATGTGGCAATTTTATTACAACTCATCATTTTTCATCATTCAAAAAACAAACCAACCAAAAAGTACTCTTCCCAAACCAAAAATGTGCCAACATTTTTTGAGAGTACAGGAACTGTTGGTGCAAAGCATAAAAGAGTCTATCATCAAGAATGTTATAATCTAGATGATTGCAAAAATGAATATTTTCTCATAAAAAATGAGAGGAAAAGTTAATTCATTAATGACATAAGAACAGAATAATTTTGCAAAAAAAAGAGATAAGTACAGAGTAGAAGCATTGAAAACAGAAAATTCTCAGAGAAGGGCAGACTTTAAATTGTAGGTCACGAAGAATTAAGGACAATTTCAGATAATAGTGAGGACAGAAACTTTAGCAAAAACACCTCAGATGTGAAGGAGGCAGAAAAGAGCTTAGCTGACTTTCCTGCTAGGGAATGAAGGAAATTATAACAGGAAGGGTGAGGCCAAAATGCAGTGTCATACTGTGAACACTTCAGAGAGGGTACCAGTTCTCATTTATCTATAGTCCTGCCACGAAGGGAGTGGAGAAAGAGAGAGAGAGAAAGAAAGAGAGAAAGAGAAAGAGAAAAAGGATTAGACACAAAAAAGAACTGAAAGAAAAACAAAGGACTACAGGCTAGCACTGAAAATGACAAAATGCTTTTAATAATTTATTGAAAGGATACATATATATGGACAAATAAATTAGTTGTAACGTTCCTCATGCTACAGAGAGGCTGGAAGGATTAAGACTGAGAAAACTCTCCTGGGATGCATGGTAAATTAGCTTTTATGACCCAATTTCCAAAAAGTGGTGTAGGCTGAAGACAGATTACTTGAGGTTAAGAAAGGATGCTTATTGGCAGTACAGACTGAAAGCAAGTCTGAAGTTTAGGGCAACACATCCATTTAATATACATTTATTGAGTGCTTACTGAGTGCCAGCCATTGTATCAGGTGATCTCTAAAAGAAATTACATAAGAACACAAGCAAATCACGTATTTACGAAAGCGCATCTTTAAAGCATGTCAGATGTATACACAAAGACACTGAAAGGCTTGAACCAAACCTAGGACTTCTATAAACAGGAAGAACTCTGAAAACAAAGCAATCTATGTTTATTCTTTGACATTTAATTCTATTACATTTGTTTTTAAGGACGTACGTTCTTTCACTGTATTAAATGATTTGCATATATATACACACATTATATATAAATATAAAAACATAAATATGTTTAACAGAATTTAAACAAAAAATAGAATTTCAATAACTGTAAATAGTTATGGGCCACTAATCACATACATCACAGACCACCTGGGCAAGGTCTAAGACTGTACTTTTTCTCACTACAACATACACATCTGCACCGAGAAGAGGTATCTTTAATCTGACAAAAGTCTAGTCACTGAATCAGTACATTAAACATTTGTCTAAAAGGACTGTTTTCCCAATGATCTCCTTCAAAAGGGAAATGCTACTGTATTCCTACATTATAAACAATGCAAGCACTCATTTTAAAAACCTTGCCTGTAGTGGAACGGTGGAAACAAAGGCCTGACAGACAGCACTGCTTTCATGCTCCCATGAATGCAATAAGAAAACTTCCCTTAAAGTGTCTGCCAAACATGCTTAATCCTCACCTGCAAGACTGTTCAATCCAGGATTAAATCTCACCTTTCTGAATGATGGCTTTGTTAATGGGGAGAGGGGCCCAGAATCTACTGGAACGACAGAACCTAACTTAATTTTCTTGATAACTGATACACCAAGCTTAAAACAAACAAAAACAATAAAAATTGGAATTTAGTACCATGTGTACTTGAAATGAATGGAATGAAGACTACGCTGAATTTTAAATATTTGATCAATAGAAGTTCAACAGAAAACCATTGTAATTGAGCTAGAAAGATATTAACACATTTTTAAAAATGAATAATTGGCATTGTACTAATTTATCTATTAACATATACTTTTAAAGCACCACAAAATAGTTTGTTCTTTTAAGTACAAAAATATTTTGCTTATGTCTTATTTGAGCTATTTATTTTGCTTGGTAAGCCCTTCTTTGTAGAAAGCAAGAGTAAACATTAAGCCCAAACTACCTTTTCCAAACTATGCCAAATTCTAAATTAGGGAGTTTCTACATTAACGAATTCTGAAAAACTTTTCAAACATTTGCCTTACGTATCAGTTTAAATGTCTTCAAATAACAAAATCTTTCATATTTAATGGGAGGTGCTTATATATGAACACACTATTCTGTAGGAGCAAGACAGCAAAACAGGAACAACCAACTTTTCTATATGTATGTTCTTTCAATTAAAAAAAATGAGTGTTTTGGTCTACAGTGAATACTTTAGACATAGAAAATTTCTTACAGTACATATCAGTCCATTAACAATTTTAAAATCAAGCATGTAATAAGGAAGTATTTGCATCAAATGAGCAACACAAAGTTGAGATTTTAAGGAAAACTTTCTAATCAAAGCAAGCTTAGGTAAAAAACCACAACAGAAACATATTTCAGCAAAACAAAAAAGTTTGCCTAAAACCTATCACGTCAGTTAGCAAATGTAGTGTGGAGAAAAACAGTTATTAATTTCACTTGGAAACTGATCTTCTGCTATGAAACACATAAACAGGAATGGATTACGACTGACAGTCATACTGGAGGAGGGTGGGTACGAAGCTCGTTCAACACTTAAGTTGGCTAAACATTAACCAGCCACAATTATAGCACTAATAAATTTATAGAATGAAGATCTTTTAAACATTTTTCAGTTGGGAAATTCTTGCCATGAAATACAATTAGATACATGTAGTCTCTTCTGCTATAACGTTTGTTTTGAATATGTGGATCTGTCTCAACATGCTTGAAATATTAAGAAACAACTTGAACACAATGGAAATCCCAAGTTTACTTATGCACGATTTCATACATAAGAAACACTAGGTGAATACAGAAAAAGCACTCAGCTGAATTCAGGAATACAGTAGACAAAATGCATACACCTTAAACATACACCAGCTACCTCAGTTCACTGCCTATTATGATCCAGACTCAACCATATCTGTTGTTAAAACTTCCCATTTGATTTTGTATAACCCTGTTCCCATTACTTCATAACTCACAAACATCAATCCTTCAACAAGCAAACTTCAGGTCTTTTTCAAAGTAAACTGCCATATTTATTGCAATATTTATGTATTTCTTAACCATGTAACACGAAAAACCATGCTACTGCTTTTTTTTATTAGGTTCCTATCTCTCTTTTTTTAATACGTCTCTGCCAAAGTTTTTTCAGTTTCTACTGTACCATTTTGCACAGTGTGGTGATTTTTAGCAAAGAATATGTCACATTACGGCAGAACCAACTGTAGTTATTTTTACTGCACTTCTCAAGCTACTATCATGTGACTATAAATGATGGCATCTAATACCCATGAACTAATTTCTGCACCTAGAAAATCAAAGGCCCTCTTCTGAGGGAAGATTCTGGTTTGCTGTCACCATTCTCAATATAACCACAAGAAATTTGTTCTATGTTACTTACAAAATAATTCTAAGAATACATTAGGTTCCCATTGCTAAATTTATTAAAAATAAACAGTTCAAAAATAGTGAGCCAATGACCCAATTTCTCTGGCTCATCTTGACTTTTCCCATTTCTAAATTCTTAGTTAACACATATAATATATACTTTTCTGGCAATTTTTCAGTTGTTTCCTGAGTTATTCTTGTTTACCTTCCTACTATATGCTTTGTCTTATATGCATTTTTCCTTTTATCCTTCACAGAACAGATACACATTAGACACTTAAAATGTGATTTTTTTTAATGATCCTTTGTTAACTTATAGAAAGAATGATCCTTTATCATTGTGGGTTTCAGTAACTCAATTGGAAATAGTATGGATAATTTTAGTTCTTCCTTAAGTTCCTTTTAGGAAGTCTTAAGGCAAGAAATTAAAACAGAAAAAAGAATTTAGCATGTATAATTTTTATCCTGTGCCCTCTCTCCCAGATTCTGTACCCAAAGAGATAACATTATTTGAGAAGAAAAGGAAAAATCATAAGGCATAAAAGCGTGACTAGAGAGGTCTCCCTTTTTAAATGATATATACTTATGTTGCTTATTACCTAAACCTCGTGCCTAAAACAGTTATTTTACTAATTTTTCTGAATTACCACTTGACCTCTGCCTATTTTTCTTCCTAATTTTTGTAATTCCTTTGATAACCTAGAACTAATGCTTCAGGTTCTCATACTGCTGCTATCTATCATCAGGGTAAAGTTTTCTTTCCATTCTGTACTTCTACCTTTGGACAATACATATAATGTCCACATTTCTCTAACCACCAAACAGATCAAATTCTTATTACTTACTAAAATCTCACCACCATTGTCTCAGGTCAACTAAACTATAGAATGAAAGAACTTTAATCTGGAAAAAGATCTAAATTACTATCTTCCTTGTGGAAACTGAGGTCTGAAGAATTTGTCACATTTATCCATCGTGAACCCTATAAAAACCTTTTTCTAAAAAAAAAAAAAACAAAAAAGCTTTTTTAACCAGCATGAATATAAAGAATCACAATTATTTCATACTAGAGTACAAAACTTATAAAAATGTATTCCTATTAGAAACATCTTAATAGACACCAACCAGATCAATGGGAAAATTAATTTAAAAGCTCTCTGAAAATTACTGAATACTGAATCAAAGAAATATCTCATTAATAATTAATGTTCAAGTAAAACCTCTCTAACACATATCTGCAAATAAATTAATTAAATATTTTACTCACCTCCCGTATGACTTGTTGCAACTCATCTTGCTCTACATTTTTCTGGATTTCCTCAGTAGCTGGCATTAATGGGATTTTTCCATGCCCTTCTTCTACTTCAGATTCATTTTCTACAGCCTCTGAGGTTTTTTCAGCAGCTCCGACTTCCTCAGAACTTTCCAGATCTGGAGGTGTCTGCACAGACCCTATTCTAGAAGGGGCAGTCGGTGTGAGGGCCACGGAGGCTCGGAATACTTTCTTGCTTTGTACTAACGGGGCTTTGGGTTTGCCCACTGAGTCACCAGAAGATACTCCAGTTCTTCTATTAGCACGAGAAGGACCAGAGCATACAGACGATGACTCTGATGTTGCTTGGGAGAAAACAGATTCTGAGCTTTCTCCAGGAGGAATTTCAAACCCTATTTCTCCAAGTGCCAGGCCCAATTCAGACTTCAGGTACGACTGTTCCCTCATCAGTTCAGTGACCTGGATACCAGAAAAAATGTTATTGTTCTCCCTTGAAATTAAGATTGGTAGTTGAAAAGAAACTTAAAATCCTAGCTGTGATTATCATCAAATATCACATAACTTGTAAAGACCTAATTCTAATTTGTTAATCTAGTAACCATTTAATTTAATTTGCAAAAACAGCAGGAAAAATTTAAACTCTCAGAGATTAGATTAAGTATTAAAATGTTTAACTAGAATGTAAAGTCAGATGCAATTTTACTTGTTACCACAATAGTATCCAAATTACTTTTAATGAAGAATAGTGAAAAAAAAATAGTTATTCATACTGTGCCCCCAAATCCATCAAATTTGTTTAAAATATAGTAAATAAATACTAGACTTTTGTTTAAAAAGCAGAAATCCTAGGGATCCAACCACCCCTAAAGGATTTAGCATCAAATTGCTAAAGCACATTTCCCCTGAAGTACGGTTACTATTTATGGTGCTTTATCTCCTTTAGGAAATAAAGTTAAATCACCATTACAATTAAGTTGGTCTTCTAGTGGCCTAAAATGACAAAGGACTTTCAGAAGTGCCAAACTACTTTCCAATCAATTTAACTAACGTCTTAAAATTCCGTTTTTTTAAAATATACATTTCCTCTATACTAGGAAAATTGTTTACGAAATGTTATATCATTCCCTTCCTAGTGATAAAAAAGGAGAGTCTTACTGGTTCCATAACATTCAATGGAGAAGGGCATGACAAGTTATCAGCGCTTCTGCTGCCACACATTCCCTGAAAAAAATACAATACATATATATATATATACAGACACACACACACACACACATATATATATTTTTTAAAACTACAAGTGTTTTATAATAAAATTAATTGGCTAAATATTGCCCTGAAGGAAGTTATCCTTAACTGTCATGGAATCCTACAAAACATGTTGTTGTGATTGAAGGATTGATACCAAAAGCTGTGTTCTGAGTCTCTGCTGTCACCACACACATTTCTCAGAATGGTGGATCAAAACCAATTTATGGAAAAATATGTTCATACTTGATACAGAATATTCTTATTCTACAACATACGTATATACACACATATATATATATATGCCACTGCTATTCTAGTCCGTGTATGTGTATGTACAGGTGTGTTCATCATTCCACTTACTTTTTTACTCCATTTATTTTTAACAAAATCAAATTTGTTGCCCAAGTAACAAAGAGAAAAGTTCATTATGACTCTTATAAATAAAGCTTTAGTGAAACCCAACTTTATGACACAACCCCAGGTACCACACCACAAGTGCCGAGGGGCGGAAAGGAGAAGGCGCCCGCGCGGCGCCCAGCTGCTCTCCCAGGCCCAGCAGGTGCTCTTCCAGTTGCAGTTCCAGGTCCTGAAGCTCCATTCGGACGGAATTTCTCAAACTCTGGAGCTGATCAACTTCGTATCTGTCAGTACAATGATACACACCAAGTTTGAAAGAAGCTTTTTGGAGATTTCTATTCAACTCTCTTGCCAGCTAATACAAACTAAGAACACTAGCAACTGCAGTAGCTGTAGCCACCAGGACAACTGCTCTTTCTACCTCTCTCACAGACACCTCAAACACTGAAAAACTGTTAACTACCATCCTCCTTAATATAGTAAAGGTAGAGAAGTTTACTTTGTAACAAAATATGCCTAATTTTATTTACACTGGTTCACAAAACAAATACAGGGTACACTGCCATAGAAATAACACCTAGTTAAATAATTTTCTTTAAGATGGCCATGCTTCTCAGAAAGAAAAACGTTTTGAATTAAGATAAAGTACCTTTCCTCCTCTGTCATATGATGATAAACCATGGTTTGCTGACGTAGCATTGCCAACTCTAAATCCATCATCTGAGTTCTAAACAAGTTCAGGCTCCGCCTCATTACTTGGAGCTCCTGAAAAGTATTCTAAAATGCAATATAGTAAAAGTTATACTTCTCAATCATGCAGATTATATTGCAACACAAAGACTTAAACAAATACTTACTTCATAAAGAGGTAGAACAGATGGTTTCTGAGTACTGTATGGAAGAGCAGCAAAATCAGGGCCTCTCATCATAGGATACTTCAAAAAAGCATAAATACGAATTAGAAGTCAGTGTTAAAGTGCCTATCTCCAAATAATCTATGTTAAAAAGGCAGTATTTTGTACCGCATATTTTCTTCACTGGGAAAAAAAGAATCTTTCTATTTCAAGCAGGAAACAAAGAAATCAGTTCTCAATCTGTCTATCTCTTAATTGTTCCAGATATAAGTCAATGTATTTAAGAGGAGGAAGAGGTAAAGGAGCATATATAATTATGTCCACACCTTACAGGACTTCCTTCTTGCTTTGAGAGACTAGAAAAAAACAAAATCTAAATTCAAATCTGTAGAAGCAACAGTTTGGTCTAAGAAAAGAAAAAGAGAAATCAACAAACTATTATCATTTGGGGGAGGAGGTAAGTACTATGACAGAAACAGACAAAAGTTTGGATTGAGTCAGAGAGGTTTTCCCCAACAGTGGTGTCACCTGAGTTGAGCCTTAATAGTAAATAGGGCTTGGTCAGGCAAAGAAAGGTGAAGAAAGGCATTCCAGGTAAAGAAAGTGGCATATGCAAAAAACAAAACAAAAAAAAAAAAAACAGGTATCTTAAGAATGCGCAAGTATTTAGAGACCTGCATGGGCTATTATGGCCAGAGAACGCGCGTAAGGAACGAGACTGTAGAGACAGGCAGAGGCCAGGTAATGAAGAGTGCAGGGAGTGACAGCAGGGAGCGTTGCTAGCTGAGGGGCTGACAGCACATTCTAGAGAAGACCACATCTACAGCAGGACACGCTGGCCTTGAAGGAAAGGTACACCATGAAGGTGCAGGTGGACAGGGCTCTGGGAATCCCCAGCTTCACATAATTATGGCTGAAAGGTTAAATATCTACTTTTTTTTTCAGACTAAACTACATTTTGTAAAGAATAAAGAGAAAAACCTACATTCTCCTTAGATCACAAATCATTATAAGACATCTCCCACAAGGATAAAACCTACATTTAAAAGAGGGTATATTTTACTATATCTTGAAAATTTACACCTTTGATTTTCACTTTCAAAGTGGCTTATAAGGGATCCATTGTATACATCCTAGCCTCCTCTTCCCTAACTGAGAACTTCAATCATTACATCATACTGCCATTTTCTTCATTTCCTCAATTATCTAAATATAAATAAGCTCAAAAAGAGAAGTAGAACGAAAACTTGAAATGTGAAATGAAAATCTAAGATAATGTATTTATTGTCAAGGTTTTTTTGAAAATTATTTCCAATCTACTAACTAAATCTGAAAGTGGCGACTTTTAAGAGTGACATGACATACAGGCCATTTTTATTCAAATTCACACTTTACCTGATTGGTTTTTTTCTGTTCTGGACTAAGTTCCTTGTCCCGAGACCAGCGTCAGGAGTCAGCAGTGAAGGGGAAAGCTTAGTACCAGGAGAACGTGATGCCACAGAAGTCAAGGGAGAGAAAACTTAGAAAAGGAAGAGTTGGTGAACACTGTCAAATGGCAGAGAAAAGGAGAGAAAGTACTTTGAGAGAGAAGACTTTTTAATAGGGAAGACTCCTGACAACATTACTAGACTAAAAGGAAGACAACGCAGGAGAGACTGAAGAAGGGAAGAGACTTAATAAGCAAAATCTCTCCTATAGGAAAGGTAGGGAGATTACAACCAGGGAAATTCACCTTGTTCAGGATTAGTTACAGTTTTTCTCTTAAACCAGGAGGGAGAGGACGGAAGATGCATGTGTAAGAAATGAAGTTAAGTTGAATATGCCTGACGGCTCCTAGCTTCTCAGTGAATTAAGTCACATCAATACAAAACAGAGTATTATTAAATATATACTTTTTCTCATACCTGTGAAAGATTCTTTAGGGAGTTTCTAATATCGTGCAACACTCTTCGCAACTGCATTTCAATGGCCGAAGGAGGGTTCAAAGAGCTCACTCGATAAGGGATGGCAGCATGTCGATATGAGTAAGGACACCCAAAAGGGGACGCAAAGGCACTACAAGTGGCACCTGATATGTTGGGGACACTGTGAGTGCTCAGAGTTCTCACGTGCTCACATAGGGGCCTCTCCTGCCACTCAGAGTGAAGAGAGTGAAGGGAGCAGGTGGACTGAGACACAGGTGCTGGAGCATCAGGCAAACAGGGAGGAGTCCTTTGATGATGGTACTCCTCCAGCCGGTGCACCTCACCCTGAGAGGCTTCTTCTTTCTTCACAGATGATGGAGGGATGAAAATAGTGGATTTCACTAAGGACTGGCCATCAGGCCCAATCAACTCTTTTTCTAACTCCTGTTTCTCCTCAGGTGTGTATTTATAGGTGAAGGAAGGTGGACTACATCTGGTCTCTTTTCCTGGAGACAACCGAACATTGACAGAGGACACAACCCTAACTGGACTCAATAAGGTCGTTGGTAAAGACTGAGACCTTCTTAGAGGATAGCCAGCTTTCGCAAGTAAATACCTCTGTTTTAATAGATCTTTTGATTTTATCAGGCTACGCCCTACTCTTTGACTAGACAGACTGCAAGCCTTCATTTGAGCTCTTTGCAAAGCTGTACTAACTCTTTCCACAGAAGAGGGAGGCACAGTTGTATCTTCAGAGGTCTTTTCATTGCATTTAGCTTCAATAGAAGCCAATGATTTAAGAATATGGTGTGTGGTATACTGGGCAAATTCACATTCACTGCTTTTATCCATATCACTTTCAGCACTTGCTTCCCTCAGTAGCTCCACTGTCTGTGCTGGAGATATATCCCCTTCAGTTTCAGTAATCTCAGTAACATGATGCCCTTGACTAGAGGTGAACTGTTTATTTCCTTTATTCTCAATTGTCTCACATCTGGGGAAGTTCTGGCTATCTGACTTTCTTTTGTCAGCAACCATGGCTGTCTTTTCTCTTTCCTTCTGAAGAGGCTTAAGAGACTCCTCCTCTGATTCATTAAAATAAGGCTGGTCCGGCGCTGTTGGTGTGACAAGGTCTTCACCGAATGAGGTGACCGTGGTCTCACTGTCACAACTATCGGCACTACTCCCCATGGCTTGCAAAGACTCCTGAACCTGAGAAAGGAAAACAGACAGGAAGATGAAGAATAAACTAATAAATATCACTATCAAATTATCAAATTGATATACTTTTATATTTTTATGGTCAAAGTTGTGGCTCTGATGTTGCTCAAAATTGCTGTTATTTCCCCTGATCAGCAACCTCCCCACTTTCTCACAAAGATTATTTCAAACCTTCACTATTGTCATCAAATTCCCTTTCCAACACCCATCTCTTCTTTTTCCACATGACACTGACTCACAGAGAAAATGGAAATGAACAGGGGAAAGTTTCTTAATGCCCTTCCCCAATACCTTCCAACTTTCCCATACTTGCTAATCTCTCCAACATGTGCTTCTGCTAAATCCTCTCTGGGACCAGGGTATTTCTTCACAGTTTATTCCAGATTTTTATGGATCAAAATCTCCTCTTATAGTCCCTTTTCCTTACTGAGCAACTTTCCTAACTCATTCCCCTATCAAGAACATAAAAACACATATAACTCTTAAGCTATTATAAATAGTGTATATTCATAGCTTCCTTGTCTTCCCATCAATTTTCTCTCTAATTTACTGCAATCATGATTTTGCCTCATTCACTACCTTGGAACTGTTCTCACCAATGTCAATCTTTTAACAAGCAAATTCTTATTTTTCACTCTGGTGGTCATAGCTTTCCTTTTGACAGCTTCTCCTCCACTGTCTAATTTTTCTGCCCATCTGACTAGTTCTGAATCTCTTTAGTCATGTCTCTTTTGCTGTTTACCCCTTAAATGTTATGTTCCGAAAATATATCTTGCTAGAGACTGATTTATGCACTCCCAAAGGCATGTTCAGACCCCAACCCCTTGTCCTTATCCTACCATCTTCCACTTTAGAAACTTTTATTGCAAGTGTAAAGGACCACAATCATTTGATGTAATTTGAGCTTCCATGGCTGGTTTAAAACTTATTTGGGATTCACAGTCCCTAATTTCCTTCCATGTTCTCCCTTTTGTAATGGGAATGTTCATCTAAGACCATCCCACCATTGTACACTAGAAAACAGATAACCATGTTTTCTAGGTTTCACAGGTCCATCGGAGGAATTCTGCCCCAGGAAGGATCACACCCACAAGTTCTGATTTTGATCAGAATTTGTACTTAGCATTATTCTAAAATGGCATCAAGTTTTTTCAGATATTGTAATGGAAAGAATGCATTTTGCATGTGGGAAAAAAATGTGTTTTTTGGGGGGGGGCCCAGAAGGCAGACTTTTGGGGACTGAATCATGCCCCCCAACAAAAGTCATGTTCAGGTCCCAACTCCTGTGGGTGTGAATTCATATGTAAATAGGACCATTGGAGATGTTTTAAGTTAAGAAGTAGTCAAACTGAAGGAGGGTAGGCCTTAATCCATATGATTAAAGTCTTTATAAGCAAAGGCCAGAAGCTGGAAGCCAATGGAATACAAAAGATAAAGGAGAAAACACTAACATGTGCATTGCCATGTTATAGAAAAGCTAAGGATCCCCAATAATTGCTGGTGAACCGGAAATACCAACTCCAGGAGGAAGCAAGCTTCCTATTCTCTGGAGCTGTGAGCCAATAAATCCCTGTGATTAAACCAACACATTGTCAGGTATTTGTTTTAGCAGCTAGGAAACCAAAACAACCTTATTTGGGGTTCTTTTTTTTCTCTTTCCTCCAATTTTCTTTGGAAGTTGTCTTCTGAATGTTTTAAGCATCATGTATGCTCCTTGTACTTCTTCCCTACATGAGGACCTCCTTAAGGATAAAGCTGTACCTATTTTCTAGGTCATCTAACATACTCTAGCATAAAAGTTAGTATAATTCTCAGCAAGTTACAAATCCATGCTTAATGTTAGTTATTCAATAAGCAAAACAATTATTGTAAAAAACACAACAATGGTAAAAATAAGAAAATAATAGACTTAATAGATCAAGATCTTTATTCATGTGGTCCAAAAATAAAGAATTTTTTTTTAATGTTTAGAGAAACAAGAAGAATTTGAAAATCTAAAATTAGCAATCAAATGCTTAGATTACATCTGCATCCCCAGTGGAGTTATATTCTTACTGTCTACTGAAAAATATAGATAGACTCAGTCTTGAAATATATAGCTATTAAATGAAAGAAGTTAAACATAGTATCTACTGCAATATAATATTTTACCTGGAGATGATTAAGGGAGAGGCACTCTGTTGAATCTTCAGCAAAACCACTGCTATCAGAATGCTGACTTGCAGTACGTAATAGATGATCTACTCAAAAAAAAATGTAGTTATACAAAGCTGCTAAATAAAACTTCAATGAGAACGATATAATTATAAAAATTTAATTCTAACAGATATATGATACACAGTATCAATCTCTTCTTCTTAGAAAATATGTACTACATATGCAATACTGTGGCTTCAAAGCACAAGCGGTAACTCGAATTCAAATAAAAACTGATTTAGATAGTCTACCAAAAATCTTCAGTGGTCAATTTCTAATTAAGTTATAATTATGATGCATTTTGGTAACTCCAAATGTCTTATTCTTGGAGGACAACTGACTGAAATAAAAAATGTCTCTAATAAAAAAAAGGAGTCCCAAAAGAAACCATTTCCATTATACAAATATATTGAGTCTTTGTACATGCAATTAGAAATTTAAATATATAGAGGACAGAAACTTCTATTATTCTCCTAATAAGAAAATAAGAATACAATAAAGGCCCATAAATTAAATAACTGGATGTAAGAATTCTTAAATGTCTCTGAAGTATCAAATGATACAAACATATTTATAGGTTATGAAACAATACTTTTATTATTACTTGCAATTTTATGAAATTCAGTCAAACAGGTTCAATTAATATATAATACTGTTAATCTTAGCATAAAGCCTTATTTATTTTTCATCTCAAAATTCTAATTCCTTGGTTAACAGAACCCGAAAAAAAAAGCCAACTAAGCACAGCAAACATCAATACACTCTCACCCACATTACAACTACCACATGAGAAAGACTACAACCATTATATTTACTAAAGATGACACTTCATAGGACAGTAAACTTCCTCTGAATTTCAAAAGATGCAGGCTAAATATAATGTGTTTACCTAATCCACCTTCATTTAAAATGTGAACTATACAGAAGAAGACCCAAACATGTTTGAATAAAGTCCAAAATTAATCAAAGTTCACCTGGTTTTAAGAAAATCCCACTAAAAATCATGGCTCAGCCTGAAGCAATAATGAATGGGTGATTTTTTTTCATCAAAAACTTAGAATAATATTGTAAAATTCTTTTAAAATTAATAAAAATGCAATACAAAAGATAAGGAATTGATATAATTACTAAAAACAGCTAAAAAGAACTAAAAGGCTATTTTATATTCTACTTAATAATTATAAATTGTAGCCAGACACAGTACAATGCACTTTAGGTGTATTAAATTTGTCACAATATTAAATGGTAAGGAATATTATTTCATTTTTTGAATGAAGAAACTGAGGTTAACTGACACAGAGGTACACTTATTATAAATAAATTTATGTAATAAATCACTGCTATGCCATATGCTTGGTAAGTCTAGGCAAACTGGAATAACTGTAAAATTAAGTTGCAATAAGCTGTTACCATGATACTAATTTCAATTAAATAAATGACTAACATTTTGCATTACAAGTTATCACTGTAATTATGTGCTTGCACATTTTTTTTAAGTAGACTGTGAGCATTCTGAGACATGAACCCTATTCATTCTTCCTTGTATCTTAGTACCTAGAACAAACTGGCAGTAAAAAAATGTTTGCTGAGTGAATGAATAATAACTATTTTCTTAAAGCAAAACAGAACCAAACAGTTGCTAAAATGATTTGGAAGTGAAACTGCCAATTTGGCTGGGTAAAGGGCAGTTGCTTACAGATCCCAGTGAAGCCACATTGACTAGCTCTGACTCAAGCTCTCCTCTAACATTTGTCTTATCTGCAGCAGGGGACAGACTATGTTGAGTTCACTTCACAGTTTTTTAACCCTGTCTGAGCTCACATTAAGGAAACTGCTTAGGCTTCATAGCAGGCATCAGGTAGTAGAAAGAACAAGAAGACCACAGTTCAAGTTCCTGCTTTGCTTTACTGTTGTAAACAATAATTTCTCTTCTCTGCAAAATAGGGATAGTAATAATTATTCTATCATCTCACAGGGCTACTGCAGGAATCAGCAGAATATATGTAAAACTATTTACTAAACTGAAAATCAGAATCCAGACTACTTTAGTCAGGTATTTTGATTTCACAACAAAATAGTTCACCAAAGGCAAAGGATTAAATCTCTGTCCTAACTGAAGCTATATTATTTCTAATTAGAATCTAGGAAGTTAGAAGACATTGTAAAGTGAAAACAACATAAAATCCGGAAATTTTATGTGCCCAGAATCATTAAAAACCAAAATAGAACTCTGCTAGAGTAAAGAAAATTTTGTATGTCTTCTATAATAAGAAAACTTTTGGACTGCTCTTAACTCAACCACTGAATGTTAACCTGTGACATGAGTTGAGTCACTAAACCTCTCTGGGTCTCAGTATATAAGTTCCAGTATTAGATGTAAGCTTAAGATCATTGAAACTTCAAAAGTCCTAATATTAAAGTATGAAGTATTTTTATGTATGCACTATATGCATTTTTACTAAATTTGTGAAATGAGTTACTACTAATACCAATTCTGTGATCATGATTAAACTAAGATACTTATATATCACATTATCCAAATATGAAAAAAACCTGTTATTGCTCTCCCTCTCACACACATGCATGCAAAACCATTTTACCATTAATTTACAAAAAATTGATTTGTAAATGTTAATATTTTTGCTTCTGTCCCCACAAATAAAGAGACCCAGTAATGATGAAAGTAATAACCCTGAGGTGACTACCAAGCAAACTCTATCTTTCCAACTACAATGAGTTTTATCTTAAAAAGAGAACCATTTGACACATGGAAAGCTGCTTTTTCCACTTATACCTATTTCACCCATTGACACCTTAATAACTATGAACTTTGCCTTATAACGTACAGCTCTGAATATTATAGAAATTTTACCTCAGTAGTTCTGATGAAAAAATCCAGTATAATCACATATGATTTTATAGGTTTACAAGGGGAAGAATATTATAGGAAAGTTTGCTTTGTGTCTGATCGTAACTGCAGTGACCTAGTTGAAAGACAAGCTCTTGTTCCCTAGCACCAATGAAAGAAAAATTATACGCAAATCATCTCTTATGAAGTAATTTCAGAGATCAGGAAAGAACAAACATATAATTTCCTACTCTAGGAATATACATGTGAATCTTTGTTTAAAAAAAAAAACAGGGTAGTTCAAAACCCTGTTTCAAAAATAAACAACCCTACCTTCAGTGATCATTTTAACTTCTTTACTTCCTCTGTGACTTTTTCTAAATCTCAAAAGTTTTGTGAAGTTAAAGATCAATTTTTTCGTTTCAAGTTGAAAGTGAAAGGAATGGGTTCAAAGGTTCTTTGGTCAATAATTAATAATTCAAGAGAAGAACGATATCTACGAGTACTCACCTTTGAGCCACAGTTTGAATTTAATTCAACTAGGTTTAACTACTGCTGAGAGATCAGTATTTTTTGCATATTCATGTACTACATGACTGGGTTTCATATTTAAATAATGAAAATTCAGATAGATACTACAAATGTATTTTTCAATGATAACAGTATAAAATTAGCCCCAAACCCACTGCTCTATCACTTTCCATCAAGCCCTGAGGCAGCACTGAAAAATACTTAGAGTACACAGAATTGTGTGACAAGATCATTACAGGATAAGCAAACTAATAATAGTTTATGAGCACAAAAGTTTTCAAGAAGATACAAAAAATTCTATAACCAAACAATAATGAAACATGCATATCTGTGTTTTTAATATTCTTCTTATACTTATAGGTACTTAAAATTCAGATAGATAAAACCCCTTTATCAAATCAACTTACAACACTTCATGCTGCTCTCAGAAACTAGTGGATATTCGTCTACTTACCTCTTTTTGATTTGGTAAGACCTAGTTGGTAAGTGGCTGGAACATGAGGAGTCTCTCCTTCAGTACTTTGAACCTAAGGAAGAAATTTAGAGCACTGAAGCATTATATATATTTAAATCAAGTAAGACATGTTATATTGAAATTGTTAGAATGCCTCACAATGCCAACTGTCTAGTTAATAATAACAGCACCACAAGTTTGTAGATGGCAAAGATAAATAAAAATAAAACACTGCATGTACAAACTACCATAGTTTTTTAAGTTACTATTAGGTGAAAAATAGATGCTAAAGAAAAAGTTATTCTCTGAATGTTAGCCTTTCATAATAAAGGGTCAATCCTGGCAGAAACACTAATACACTCATTGCAGCAGACATGACTGACACGCAGTGAGGCAATTACAAAGTCTTGCAGCTTTAAAAATGGAATTGTGCTTCCACTGCAAAATTTTCTAAAAGTCTCCAAATTTTCAGGTGTCAAAAAAATCACTCATGTGTAAGACTCCTTGGACCAGACATAAGTTTTCTTTTAAGACATAACTTGGGAGTTGTAAGTGGAAAAGTAGGTTTCTTATAGAACTAAAATGTTGGAAGATGTTTAAAATGAATTCTCTAAAAATTATGCTCAAAGAATGTACCATACCCACAGAAGTTTTCTTGTGCTATGTCTTTTTTTTTCCTACTTGCACAACCACACAAACTTAGGAGTTTTCACATTCCTTATTCTCCACCTCTACCCTCTAAAATATTCTATGTGATCTAGCACAGCTTACTCTACAGTAAGAGTAGACATTTGGGGATGAAATGAACTCATTTCCATCACTTTATCTTGTAATATTTAATAAGTAAAATAGTAATTAACATCCTAGCAAAGTGAGCATAGCCAAACAGATGGAATTTTGACCCATGCAAATCAGAGAGCAAATAAACAGATTTTAAATAGAAATCTGGAGATTTTGAATGATGAATCTTTTAAGAATAAAAATAAAAAATATCACATAGGAATAAGAATGGAATGAACAACATTAAAAAAGGCCCAAAGGCTAAACATATTAATACCCAACTTAAAAACTAGTTTGTTTTGTGGCATCTTTGTTCCACACAGTTCCAAGAAACCACTTATTAATCTTTTGAAAAAGGAAAGCACATTAGGCATTTAAAAAATCAGCTTTATATCAGGTCTATAAAAGAGAGTTTACTATTCTCTTTTATTTTTTAAAAATTGTAATAGTATATCCTTCAGAGTAGAAGACACAAGTTCAACAGGAAAACCATTGTTTTGTATGCAAGGGAACAAAATGCATTTTATTCTTATATTCAACAAAAGGTCTATTATTAGTCTCTATTCAGGCCTAGCCTACTTCAAAGAGTTTTCTGTAAAGTAAATATCAACCAGACACAAAAGCATAACAGAAACCCAAATACCTCTTTAATTATATCTAGGACTCTCAGATTAGACACAGCATTATGAAAAAACCAAATTTTTTAAATGTAGAATTATGATATTTTCTTTTTATTTCTAGACTTAAGAAGTAGTCACAAAAGAATAACAGGACTTTAATTAATATATACCCTCATACACTATCCTTCAAGATGTAACTCTATAATAAAATAAAATTTTAAAAGTTCACTTTCCTTTCATTATAAACTCCATAAGTAAGTAAAAGAAAAGGGCACTCAAAACACAAGCAAACAAACACCTGAAAGGGTCACATTTTACTAATACAACTACTAAAGCAGAATCATTCTTCTCACTAAGCAAAATCATAGTACCACTTGTTGAAACAGAAACAGACATGCTAGTGCTAATGGCTGAATTTATTAGATTATGTTTTATTATTGGTCACCATAAGCAAAAGAAAGTAGTCAAACTTGAGACGGTGTACACCATGGAGGATTCCATGTCAAATACAGAACTTACATTTAGGTGGCAGATTTTCCCCTATTTAGAGGTTTCAAATCCTCATAACTCTGGTTATCTGCTATAGTTAATTTTCCTTAAATTAACAAGAATGGAAAACTATTAATAGCTGAATTGAGTGAGGAGTAGTGGATGGTTGTTATATTATATTATTTAATCTTTGATTAAGTCCAAAATCGTTCACTGTAAAAAGGAAAAAAAAAAAAAAAACACTAAACCAAAATGATCAAATCACCTGTCTCAGTGGTTTGAGATTTCAAATTATGAAAACAGCTTTAGAGAAACATGTATTTGGGCTACTTCATTTTTAAAATATTTTAATAAGCAAAAAAATACACAGTTTTCTAAATCAAAACGCTGCTAACATGGCAGGCACCTACATTTTTTTTGGGGGGGTAATATCTGTTATATCATCTTGATAAAGATGAAACTCCTAGGCACAATGCCACTATATTATGTTCCTTAGAACCAGTAATGTGTGGATGTTTTATCTGAGTTAATTTTTCCTCAAAAGATCAAAGCCATGTGTAGTAGTTAAAAAAAAAAAACAAAAGCTAGAGCTTCAGAAATTACAATTGTCTAATTTTTAATGTCACCTCAAAAAAATTCAGAGGAAATATTTTTCCAAAGCAATATATGAGGCTGTGCATCAGATAACCTGAGTTATCCAATTTCTGGCCCTGTGAACCATTCTGACCATTAGCAACTTATTATGGTATAGTCAATGTAGCAGGTTTTTATCAAGACCTGAATTCAAGTCTTATTCATGCCATTTAGTGGCTAACTGACTTAAAATAATTATCCATGATAATTATTTGTTTTCTCACTGGAAAATAAAGATTAAGATTCCTACTTCTCAGAGCCTTATGAAAATCAAATGCGAGTGTAAGTAAAAGTACTTTGAAATAGTTAAGCAGTAATGATTCAGAGCAGCTCCCTCTCCTGCCATTCTCCCAGATCTCTCCACACCACCCACTCTCTGCAGTGAGGAACAGATCTCAAAGGAAATGTTACATCCCTAGAAAGTAGTGGAGAATGACAACTGTAACAGAGTATCCATTATGAGGTGGGGAAAAACAGAAATGCTTCCTCATCTGTTGAGAAAAGTGGAATAGAAATTCAAAGATCCCTATCTGTGCTAGCTTATTACTCTATAACTATTTGCAAATTTCTTTCTTAAAAAGGCTCTCAAGTTTTACATACACACATACAACTATATATGACTGACTTTTACTGTTAGAAACATATATTTTAAAATGTTAACTTGGGTCAGGTATTTTAGAAAAAAAGCAAATAAAGCTTAGTGGTTAATTGGGCTTTGAGGTAACAGATATCCACGCACGCCATGTGCTAGAGCTCATATTCTACTGCCCACACAATAGTTCCTTCAAAAACAAACAGTGAAACTTGGAAGGCCAAAGGAACAACTTTATCCATCAATTATCTGATAGATTTGGGATTATTTTAACTCATGCCAAAAAATATAATAGAAAATTTTAAACGTAACAGCTAAAGATAAGTAATGAAGTGCCTTAGTTAAATCAACAATCAGTGTGAAGACAGGACTAGAATCAGTTACTAAAACTGCAGTACCTTAAAATATTATGTATACACCCAATATTAGCTATATTTGAATATAAATTAATTTACAGAGCAAGAAGACAGAACAAACTTGTCCACAGATATACAAAGATAATGTTCTTTTCCACTGCAACATCGAAGTGTGAGAAATTTTTCTTTACATCTAAAAGGAAATAATTGCTTATTGAGTAGGACAAGGTTGATTTAATTGTGAATCATTCATCCCACTAATCTGTGAATCCAAAGAATTACCACGATGTATTTTCAAAATAAATCGTTCATGGAAAACTCAAAAATAACCCAGGCAAGTCACTGAGAATGAGAAAACTCAAAAGTAGAGTTTCACAAATTTTAGACACATTGAAACATTAAAAAACAGTCTGTAAAACTTTTTTTATAAGGCAAAATGACTTTCAATTGAGAAATAGTCCCAGACTTTTTTTTTTCAAGGCCAGTTTCATTCCCATAGGCCTGGACCAGTTTTGGTCATCTATTTATCTTTTTACATTTAAATTTTCCCTCTCTTAGCTCCCAGTAACTGTCAAGTGAGTCTGGCCACCTCTTGCTAGTAATAATTCTTACCTCCTGCCTCAGAGAGGCTAGACAGCTTCATGCACAAAACCAGGTCTGCAACATTCTCTCCTATCTAGCCACCCCAAAACAGCTGAGGTTCAGTTAATCTGTCAAGAACCGGCTTACTGACACACACACACGCAGAGCACTAACTTATATAAACTAGCTGTTATTAGAGAAAAAAAAAATCCCAACAGGAATCAAACCTCAATGGAAAGGAGTCAAAAATAAAACAAAACAAAACAAAAAAGTAACCACCTACTTTAAATGGGATCTAAAAGTTTGTTTCAATAAGATTATTCTCATCATTTGTCAATATGATTCAAATCATGCTTGGGAGAAGAGGAAATTAAAGTAATACATTATTTCCCTTCTTTATCCATTGTTCTACAAGCTCTCTAAAGTTCCCAATGGGATTAAAGTACAATTCTAGGAGGTTTTTAATTTATATTTAAAATATATCTGAAGAACAAGGATTCATTACCCTTAAAATTTCCCATATTTACTATGTAGCAGTGGTGACCATTCTGAAATAAAAAATCTATTATTCTACAACCACCAAAGCATTAATCTTGCACTTCAAAAAAATGTTCCCTTCAATGTCATATTACTTTCTTTATTAACTGCTCTTGCCAGCAGAGGGAGCAAAAATATATAGCCTAATGTCACCAAATGTTAACTTTACACCCAAATGCAGCTATCACATTAAAAACAGTTAAAAGACCTCATGTATGAAACCTTAATAATAATAATAATAAACTATAGTCTTGAATTCAGGAATTCTAGAAATTAAAAAGGAATTATTTTCACTTATTTGAAAATACACGAGTTATCTTCCAGTCTAAGTCACTAAGGCCAGATTCATAATTATCTAACACAATACTCTGCTATTGTATTAAAACAACAACCTCTGATGAGCATATCTCATTGCCATATAAGACAGGTCTTAATACAAGGCAAGAACATGCACTTTAATTATCTGAGTGATAGCACAAGTTTTGGACCAAAACAAAGTCAAGCAGGCATCAAACAGTGAAGTGGAACCAAAAGAGGTTTTAATGATGAAGTATTCCTGTACTCAATATAATGAGAACTAAAATTTATTAGGAATTAAAGAAATATAAGAAGCTTTAAAATACTTAAAGAAATAAAGGGGCAAAAAGCTTATAAGAAAATATAAAATAGTACAAAGGGCTATTACTGTTCTTTTTATTTTACTTTCAGTGGTGATTAAATTATTAAAAAAAATACATTCAGAGACACAAAAAAGAAAATCAGCATAACAGCAAGCAAAAATTTGCAGTAAGTAAAAAATTTTCACTAATGTGACAGATACACACACATTTTATAAGCAGAATCAATTACTCCATTTTCCAATTTCCTAAAACCATAGCATAGGATTCTAATACTAGTGAGATTACAAAAACTAATCTTTCTACAACAAATTTTAAAAAGAAAGTTACACATAATTTGTAGCTACAACTCTTCACAACTCTACACATATGCCTAGCTTTCCCTGCGTGCAAAATGAGACCAGCACTGCGTGCCTTACAAATTGAGAGAGAGAGTAATTCAAGGGCCTTGGAGAGAGCTTGTCACCAGGTGGGAGCTTGGTAAAGTCCAATTTCCTGCCCCAGTCTCTACAGCTCTAAGTTTCAGGTCTCTCTATGCAAAAGCAGTTTTAGCTAAAGGAACTCATCTAATTGGACATCTTTATCTTGTCCCATTTTAAATTTATATAAAGTAGCAGGAACATCACTGAGCAAACTGTAGAGGAGCCAAAAACTGATGGCCTTTCAAACCTTTTTCTCTACCTTCCCCTCTTTAGGCACATACAATCTTCACATATTTTTTACAATATCTTATTAAAACTTATGTTCACAGCCTTCATCACAAGTATCCTTATCACTGAGATACATTAAGAAAAACTTGTCCAAAGGCACATGGCAATTAAGTGGCAAAGACAGAACTCAAACCCCTATTTGATTATGCTTTGAATATACTCTCTCAGGATTTTTTAGGCATTAAAATCTTAATGTGAGAGAGAAAGGGTGTTAAAGTCCAAACATCAGCTAGTGGATGACAGTGGATCTAGAGGAGCTGATGAACTGTCCCCTAACCCTGTCATTACATAGTCAGTCCTGCAATCAATCCTTGATTTGTGAAACACAAAACAAAAACCCAGAAAGTAATATTTGCAAAATATATTTTTCTAGTATAAATCTACTAGCTACCTCTCATTTCATAACATTTATAACATATTTTGGCATTTCTTTTCCTAACTCACCATTTGCAAGAGGTACCAGTAATTTTTTTACCTACCTCTTCCATTTCAAAGGAGTCCTTCTGCTGTATCATTATATTTCTTATAGATGGGTTTGTCAGCGGTGCACATAGCTCTTTTTCAGGTGTGGTCATATGGACATTTTTCAACTCACTGCTATTTTTCAGCTCAGTGTGGCTGGACATGTTGAAATCGCTACTTAAATCAGATTCTATAATACCAGATTGCTCATCTAGTCTATTTTCAGGACGCTGCAATTCTTTACTTTGTACACTTTCAGTATCTTGGTTAAAATTACTATTTGCTTCATCGGAAAGTCTATCAATACCCTCATTCTCCATAACAGTTGCTGAACTACCTGAAACCTCTTCTTTAACTGTAGCTAACATAGAAGATGAGTCTTTCTTCTTTACAACTTTTTGAGACTTTTGATCGTTTTTGTTGCCACTTTCTTCAATCACTGAAACATTTAGCATCTTTGCTTTTTCAATTGCTGGGGAAGGACTACTACCTTCTCCTTTCTCTGCTTTATCAACACACAAATTTAGTTTTGATAGTGTTTTCATTAAACGATTTGCAGTGTTACTTCGAGTTAAAGGTGGTGGTGAGTCTGCCTCTTTGTTAGAGGTCACAGAGGACATACTTCCAATTTTCTGCAGGGGAGTTCCCGAGACTTGAGAATATAAAGAAGAAAATGCATTGGCCACAGTAGTAAGCACTTCAATTTGACGAAAACGGCCTACAAAAGAAAACACATTAAATTCATATAAATGCATATATATATGTAAATGCATATATAAATTTATATATATGTATATATATATAGCTACATAGACACACACAGATGTACAACATACATATATATATATAATCTATACTACTGTTTAAGATTCCAATAACTTAACTTAGATTGCAAAAATTATGAAAAAACATTCTTCCTCATCTAACAATACCTTTTCTAGATTTATTGGGTAGGGAGAGGCAGAAGGTGTTTTACTCTAAGAATTGGAATTTATATTTAAAAAAATCAGAAATAAGTACAAAGCATGATAGCAATACTGAAGAATATAAAAAGGACTTGTTATCAATCTATGGCTGTGTTTCTGCTTTTATGTTTTCAACTTCATTAAGACCTTTCCAAAATGCTCTCCTAAGAAAAGGTATGCTAGTACATATTCTATACCCAATTTGGAGGAGATTCACAGATATAAAGCTGTTTCATGGACCCTTTAGGGATCCCATTTTTCACACCTCTGGTCAACAAAGAAAAAAATAGGCAGACAAAACATGAATAGAAATTATCAAATTAGCCGTAATTTTTTATTTTTATGTTTTTTTCATTTTTTAAATTTTTTAACATTTTTTATTGTAAAATATAAATACAAAAAAGTAATACATTTCAAAGTACATTTTAACTAGTAGTTACAAAACAGATATCAAGTTTGGTATGGTAGAATTCTACAATTTTAGGTTTTCCTTCTAGGTGCTCCAAGACACTGGAGACTAAAAAGAAATACCAATATAATGATTCTGTAGTTCTACTCATTTGTTAAATCTTAGCTCCTCTAACTCCTCCTTCTCCTTTGATCCTTTTCCATATCTTTAGGGATATTTGGGTTATGCCCCTTCTAACCTTTTTCATGCTGAAAAAGGGTGTCAACAATATAGGATGGGGGATGGAACTGGTTGATGTTCTTGGAGATAAAGGGACTTCTGGGTGTCAGGACTTACCTGGCCTAGGGACTACCTGAAGATTTTAGTTTTCATGCAAAAGCATGCAACTTTTGTAGGATCTCAAATAGAGCCCTAGGTGTCCTTTAGGGTTAAAAGAAATGATGTTGGCTGGAGTTTGGCCAACCATGGCAGTTAGCAATATCTAGCTGAGGCTTGCATAAGAATAGCCTCCAGTACAGCCTCACTTCTCAATTTGATCTCTCTCAGCCACTGACACCTTATTTTGTTGCACTTCTTTCCCCCCTTTTGGTCAGAAAGGCACTGTCCACCTCATGATGCCAAGGTCAAGCCATATTATTTTGAATATACAGAAAAGCATCTGAAATTGACTGACTTCATTTAATGTTTACAATTAAATGCTATTGCTTTCCTTATTGAACACAAATCATCTGAAGATAAGTAATAGTATCAGATTCTGGGAGTAAGACATGGTAACATTTAAATATGTCAAAAATTAGGTAGGGGAGAATAGGTAAATAAACCTCTTTAAACAGAATAATAAAAATTCAGAATAAGTAAAACATTTACTACACTTTAAAAAAGGCATTTGTAAGTAAAAAGTTATTTAAATCCTTTTACATAATTATTTTACATAATTATTTTAAATCTCATTAGTTAACTTTCTGATGTAATTCCTAGAAATCAGTAAAGCTTTAAAAATTAGATCTTGCAGTGAATGCTATAATTTTAAAAAGAATCTACTAACACTTTAAAATCTTACTTGTTAAAGCATAATTTGGGTTTTCTACTTCCATCCGTTGCATTTGAGCACTCAAAAATACTTTAATGTCTATCCCTCTGGCAAATGAAGATGAATTAAAAAATCTTGATGGAATTTTAGAAGCAATATCTGGTTCATCTCGTCCAAATCCAAGATTATAAAGAATTTCTTCTGGATCTTCCTCATAAAGTTCCAACAATTCTGAAACACTACAACAAAGAAAATAAGAAAAAGAAAACATCAAAATAGGATAGCTCTATGGTCCACATCATGTTATAAATTAATATATATTCTTGCTTTCCTCTGATAGTATCTTTTTCTACAACTTAAGCTCTTTAAATAATTACTTATTTCAACATCTTTATACACGGTGTGTACTAAATTGTATGTTCAACCCTTTAAAAGGGTCCATTCTCTCAAGCCGTTTGTGTTGGGTAAAAGCTCACCCCTAATAACACACTTAGAGATATCTACATGAATCCTCACCTTAGCGTTTTTGCCATTTTAAGAAATTCACAGTAAAGTAGCTAACACAATTAGAGGACAGATGAGGTAGAAAAATGAAGACGGTAAGACGTCGGTATTAAAGGGCATTCTGTGGAATATAAGCGGATCTGCTCATTGGCTATCCTGGAAGAGGAAATCAGCCAGTAACCTGATCTCAGAAAAATGAGGGAGGAGCTTATTTTCAATTTTTCTCTAACTACTCCCACTCAGGAAATAGGAGTAAGGTAAGGAGAATATAGTTTACAAAAGCAACTTCTTACCCTAATTCTATTGGGAAATAAACAAGTGTTCCCCACTCCCTCTCATATCAGTGCTAAACCCGTGCTTTGTGTGGGTCACTGAAGAAAAGAGGAAAGTTAGAGATGGACCATGAACAAAAGGAAATTTCAATTTATCTCAGAAAGATACTCAGACTCCAATACAATAGTTTGGACAAGTTAAAATTGATTCTACAAGCACAAATATTGGCTTCTTTTAGTATGTATTTTAAAGATCTTTTGTTCAGTATGTTGAAAATAAATCTATGCTTAAATATCAAGCTTTAAAATAGAAAAGTTTATTCTGATTTTTAGATCAGGGTTAGCTGAAGTCTCCTGTTGGAAAATTTGGGCACTCTAGAAGTAGTTACCCCACTATATAGTTCCTCTTTCATATTATTAACAGCATTCAAATACTCATTAATGCGTTTCAGTACCATTAAAACATTTTTGTTGCCTTTAATTTAATTTCAATTAAAAAAAAAGCTTCTGTCAGTTTTGCTGGTACAGAAAATACCTTGGATTCCATCTGATTTCAGAATATTAAGGCCAATATTTTCAATATTTCAAGAATTTTGAAAAAGTGGTAAGAGTAGATTACCTATAACATAATTCCAATATAATGTCATAATTAGTTACCTTGAGACTGTTCCACTACTTTTCCCAGATCCAGTGGAATTCATACTTCTCCCTTTTTGATGAAACTGTAGTCTTCTCTCTTTTGCCAAAATATTATTGCTATAAATACAGATTATATAAACTTTACTTTTGAAAATGCTTTTCATTTTTTATAAAGGAAGAGAACAAATAAAGCTACTTACCAGTTTTCAATTTGAGCATCACTTTCATGTAGGTGGTTGGCTAGAGTTAAAAAGAATAAATACACAGGAAAATTGTTAGTAGGACAGTGACCAGTATGCTGTAATCATCAAGAAAGCAAATTAGCCACAATGTCATAGCTAAATGCTTAATATGCTACACTCTTGTCTTGGCTCATTAAATTTACATCATTAAAAATAATATACAGAGCAATAAGCACAGGACCAGTAGATTTTAGAGGGTGTTTTTTTTTTCTTTTTAGCAAATTAAACTAACTGCTTACACTTGAATACCTAAAAAGACCTATGGCTATCCAATTAAATTTCTGTGTTTAACAGTTTAAAGATAAATGATAAGAAGAAAATATAAACCATGTATCTGGTATATGTGGTAGTGAATATTAAATTTTAAAGAAGCTTAAGAAGAAAACATGACTGAGTATTATCTAAATGTGAAAATTATATATGGCAATAGTATACATGATCTGATGTGTTTTGTTTTATTTTTTAGGTTAAAAGGTCATCCCAGTTATAATCAATTTTTCTTATACATAATTTAAAATTTTCTATTTATTTCAACATCAGTTTTAACAATTGCCTTTCAACTTTACCCCAGCTTAACAACTTCTAACCTGATAAATTTTGTTTAGAAGGAGTTAAATTTACTGCATTTAACCTTTATAAACAAATGTAAAGAATGACTTTAATTACAAACATATCTGTTCCAGGACACTTGATACTTTTTTTCATTTCAGATCTGTAGTTATGGCAATTTCTTATGTTTCTTTGTATATCCAGCACCTAGAAAGGTGTTTAACATATCACACTCAATAAATACTTACTGAATGAGTGAAAATTGTCTTGGAGGAATTTTGATTAAAATAACATAATAGCTCCACTCTTTTTGGGGACTCCCTTTTAGGTTCTGGTTTTCCATGAAATCACCCAATACTATGAAACTACCAAAGCAGGTATTAAAAACAGGATACACAATGATATTGAAATGCATTTTAATAGCGGTGGACATGTTTTCAATTTTACTAAATGGGAAGCAGTAAGTTGTAGTTAGTTTAGTCCCAGAAACCTTACTAACTGAAATAAAAATATTAATAATATGTTCAGATATTCTAGAGTCTTCTGTTAGAAGGTGCTAAATAAATAATCTATTTTATAGATTGACAAATAGCAAAAGAGCAAGGACATTAAATTCAGTGGATTAATTCACTATTCATCAGCTTAGAATTTAAAGATTTAATAAAATCCTTAACTCTTAAAAGCATACATTAATAACCCAGCTCTATAGCTGCCAATAACCTAGTCAACCTGATGAAATAAAACATGCTCAAAGGTCTTTAAAATTGCTTTTAAAATACTAGTGAAACAAGCATTTATTTTTATAAAGTCTTAATTTTGCATTGCCAGAAAGCTTTGTTATTAATTCACAGGAAAAGATTATATAATGAGTGAAAATTTAAACACAGCATAATATACTTCTAAATGCTTATGTCATCCAGATTTTCAGCATTATATTTTCTAATTAAATTCTACTAACTCTATTTTGTCTTTGTCCTTTAATCTCCTAAATATCAGGAAAAAGAGGAAGAAGGAAAAGATTGGAAACACTTAAATGCAAAGAGAAAGACAAACTCCAGTTGTAAGTATGACATACAGCTAACTCACACCAAAAATAAACTTTAATTTGGGTTTTCTCATATATCAATATTTAAGCTTCCTTCCTTCTGTGGGATAATTCTTCCCTCAGTTCTATCACCACTGTTTGTTCCAAAAATCCAAGTCCAAGGAAGACATACGAATATTTCACAATGGTTTATCAGACCATGTATCCTACAGGCTAGATTGTCAACCTGTAAATGCAAGGTACCATGAAACATGCCTAAGCCATTTTCAAGACATTTAAATTCAGCTGAGAACCACAAAAATGAAAATGCTCAACTTTCAGATTTTTTAAAGTCTTGAAATTATATGAAATATACTTCTTTAAAAAAACAAACAAACATACCTTCAGCTCCCAATGACAAATCATCTTCAAAACTTCCTCCATTTCTTGGAAGCACACCTGGAAAAAAAAAACTGAAAATTCATCCTGGTGTTCTCTTCTTCCCCAATCTTATATAAAATTATTGTTTTAGTTAAAATAAACCGACCAAGCAAAATATCTTTTTAAGATACAGTGAAATATTTCAGAACCTGGATATACTCAGAAATTGTTCTGATTATACTATTTCAAGAAGACATGATTTGCAGGCAGATAAAGTTCTCAGAACTAGTCTACATGCTATTTTATACTTATTATCCTTTGAAAATGCTCAATTAGTTAGCATACCTCGAGTTTCATGGAAAACCAGATTCTGGAGTAATCATCCTCTTACCCTCTCATATTAAAGCAGGAGCTCAAGCAAGATTTTCCCAATACTGTAAAAGTTTTTTATATACCTTGCCACTACCTGCACAATCTTGTTGTACTTTGAACTTTAGAATTCTCTTACACTAAATTTCAGGTGTGGCAATTTCAGTTAATGTAAGCAAAGAAATGTTGCACTAAACTGACCTAGTTCACACAATATATATTTTCCTTATATTTCATATCTTATTTCTATATTTAACTAAACTTTATAATGTCTAAGTGAACAATAAGTACATAAGTTTCACATAGTAGAAAGGTTGGTAATTTGCTTAAAGTCATTGCTATTTTATAGTCTATGATAGAGTTTCTACCTTTTGATTTCTCAGAGCAACATTTTTATAAACATGCACACCACTTTTGTAAATCATCTGCATATTTTCAGTCAGAGAAAAAATGAAGTAGAACCCTATTAAATGAAGACGTTTAGGAGACAACTTTCTCTTACCCTTCAGTGTACTACCGCTTTGCTCATCCAGTGATGCTCCCAAAGGTGTACTGAAACCACATAAACATAACATGCCTTAGTCTTGAAAAGCTGCTGGGAGAGTTGTCACTGTGCAATCTTACTTAAAGGGTTATAGCTAAACAAGTTTCTAATCACAGTTTACCTCTCCTCCCAAAACACACAAGGAATGCAAGTGTATTACATAAGTAATATCCTACTAATGAAGCAAATGCCTATCACCAAGTCAGTTCACCAGGAAGTATTTAACCATACCTCCGAGTTGTCAGCAATTAGGAGCAGAATGACAATTATAAATTATATGAATTCGCATTTTCTTTACAAAAAAAGAGAGGGAGAGAGAATGACAACAAGCATTAAGAAAAGATCTGCTCCCCTCAATCCTGCCCAATAAATAGGAAATACAATTAAAAGAAAACAAAACCAATCTTTGGGGTAGGTAACCTAAGCTGAATAAAATTAAAAAGCCAGAGTCTAGTAAGAAATAAAGCTCAGCAGTTTCCTTAAGCCTCATCTGTGTCTCTATCACCAGCATTTCAGAGCACTACTCAACAACTATTTTTTTATATAAATAGAAAAGCTTGAGATTCACTTTGTTTTTATACTAAAAAATACACATTCTTTCTTAATTCTGAAAAGAAATTACACGTCTAGTTGAAAATCAATATTTAGAACAATTAGCCATTGCTAAAATTCTTTAGTTCAAACACAGATGACTTGGAAATCTCTTTTTTAAATAAAAAAATACTTTGCATTTCTTTTCAAAACTAAATTAAACTAAGAAACACATTGTTTTATTTTAAAGTTCTGTTTTTTGATACAAATCTGTTTTCAGAAACAATTTCTAACTGTTACAAATTCCTATTAGACAGAGATCAATTATGAAAATATCCATTTAGAAGAAATATATTGAAATGCCAAGTAAATATTGGAATTTTATCCAAGCAACACACACCACAAGCAAAGGCAGCTCTTTTAGGCAATTAATGCTTTTGAAATGTGAAACAATCATAAGCAATTACCTTGCAGATATTAATACAACTTTTGAACTAAGTTTTTGTGTATATTTTAATAAAATTTGAATTTAGGCCATTAGAAAGCTATTATTTCCCCTCATGGCTACTTTCTTAGGCCCAAATACTGTATTCTCCTTCTGCAGATGTCTATACTGATCTGTGCAGTAACAGAAAATGGCAAATAAGCAGACTATACCTGGCATTCTCCTTCAAAAACAAGTCTTTTCCAAATTCTATCAAAGTCCACCCCTTCTTAGATGCTAATTAAAACTTAGTTTCAACTAAGCAAAAAAAAAAATGCTTATCACAATAAAGACTCCCTTTAAGGAATGAAACATGGTATCTTTATTGAGGATGTGGACAGAAGAAAACAAAGAACATCTAAAAACTTATGGGGGGGGAATGCTGTCTTGAGGTCATTTGGCTCCATAACATACAAAATATAGAGATGTACAACAATGGGAGGGAAACTAAGTTGCTATCCCCCCAAAGAGAAGTCACCAGCAGTCAAATTCGTGATAATATAACCAGCTTTAAAAGATTATGTATTCTAGCGTTCCCCAGTGCAAATGAATGTTGCCTTTGTGTGGGATAGACGCAATTCTAAGGAACAACAAGGAAACCTGTGAGGAAGTAGTAAACATGAAAACACTCAACTTTCATAGTTTTCAAAGGAGAATTCTGGAATTTTCAGGGATTGTGTCTTGTTGAATGCAACATCTGCCTTTATCTGCATTTGTCTTAAATGATACACTTTAACAATTGACTTATTTACTGTCTACTTGATATAATTCTTACACAATCTTAATCACTTCACATTATAATAAATATAATGATGCTTCTCTTGCTCCTTTTTAATTCTTCTGGACACGTGAATTTAAACAATCAACCACGACAAACTTATTGTGATGCTAAACCTACTTTAAGACACCAAGAGAAAGCCAATACTAAACTTAGTACTATGCTTAAATCAAGAGTGAGACCGAGGATTTGAAAAGACCTGAGTAAAAGTAACAAAACATCCTCTTTGCTACATTTCTAAGAGGAAACTTGAAAGATATTTTCACAGTATGTCCCCTAAAAGGTCCTGAATATGCTTATTTAAAATTTCAAGCTTTTAAATTTTACATCATTTTGGTATTTCACAGTTAACAAAACCAGTGACACACTCTTACGATTTTTTGATCCACGCTCTGAGTGGAGTCACCTAATATCTAAAGTCATCTTCTCCTAATCTGAAAATGGGAGGGTTAGATTACAGGTCAAATGTTAATGAACAGCCCAAGGACTTCAAGCAGTATATTCCTCTCTGAGTATCTCCTTTTATTTCAATGAATCTCACAAGGGACTAGGAAAGCCCCAAGAAAGATTAAAGAGCTCTGTAATGAAGAGTGCTTAGTAAGTCTGCAGTCAATTCATCAAAACAGGATGTCAATATAATAGTAACCAATATTTTATCTGCCTTTAGCAGTGAAAAATAAACTGGCACATATGAGAATCATGTTCAAAACAAAAAGATTTTCCTAATACTGATACTTGAACATAATATTAAAAGCCTAAATTGAAAAGGCAAAAAAATACTCAGAAGCAAACACCAACAAATCTTCACGATATTTTAGAACTAGCAAATAAATTGGAAAACATAATTAAAATATGAAACAAGCACATTTTACTGTAGTCACATTTACTTCCAACATGATTCATCATCTCTGTATTTTATCAAATATTTTTGTACCAGTTGTCAAACATGTAATTAAACAGATCTGTGCAGTCTGGAGGCCTTCAAAGCTCTATTTCCCTTCTGTGAATTCCAGTGCCATCTGACAAATCCATGTCCAGAAAAAGTAAACTACAAGAACAAAGTTAGCAAGTTTTAATAGTTCTCCAAACAGAATTAAGGCACAGAAATAAAATTAAAGCACAGTTAGCACAGTTAAGTAAAAACTCCTATACAAGACACATGAAAGGAAAATCACTTGATACCAGATGTACAGATGCCAAAACAAAAGCAAAATAAAATACCCTGATGTGTGAGAATTCTCTCAGATAAAAAACCGACATACGCAATAACGTGGCATTATTAAGTGAACGGGTTTCTGATCTGATGTTAAGATCACGTATGGACAGCTGCAGTCCTAACAACTTTAAAGGCAACTCAGTCACCATAATAATCGGCGGTCACAGCCCTTCCATTTGCAGTCGCTTAAAGAAGGAAGCTATCCGCCGGCTCACTTTCCGGTTTATAGCTTACAATGGCCATGGAACCCAGAGGGACGGTGGCCCAAGTCACTCAACTCGGGTGTCCCATCGGCGCGGGTTTCCGTCCGGGACGCGGGTGGCACGAGCGAGGACTCACCGGCAGTCCTTGAGCCATATCGCGATCTTCTCGTTGGGCACGTTTCCTGCGGGATAGGACGAAGAGACAATTCGTTACCGACCCCGGAGGGGCTCCGACGGCGGAGTCAACCTGGACACATCCGTGGAGGAAAAGCTACTGGGAGCAAAATGCAGCCTAAGTAACATGTATGTCTTGGTCTCCATCTGAAGGGAAACCAGATGGCACCCGGAGTGTCCGAGTTGACGCTGGAGACGCCTTGTCAACAGCGCGTGTTTAAAGGTCGGAAGTGCGCCCTCTCCCCTCGGCCTATCAATCACCGGAGGATCTTCCAAAACTCACACGATTGCCCGCCCAAGGCGCACCACCGTGTCCCCCACGCCCGCCAGCCCTTCCCGGATTCCGGGCGCACCCACCTCTTCCCGCGGCCGCCGGCAGTTTCGCGCCGGGGAGGTCCTCGTCGTCGTCCTCCTCGTCCTCGTCCTGCGTCGTCGCTTCTGTGGAGAGATCCTCGGTCTCTGACGCCTGCCAGGAGCCGCGGCACTTGGCCCAGGCCTTCCTCCTGCGACTCGCCACTTGCCACTCCAGTTCCTCCTCCGCCGACGCCACCAGGGGCCGGTCCATGGCTGTACTGGGGGCTCCGCAGCCCCAGCCGGAGCCTGCTTGAGACACGGTGGCGGCGGCGGGGACCCCCGCCCCCTGCTGTCAGCACCCGGCCGGACTGGGGGCCCCGGGGAGCAGGAGCGGGAGGAGGAGGGGACAGGGTGGGAGGGAGGGAAGGAAGGGGAGGGAGGGGGAGGAGGGCCGTCGCTTCACATGAAGCCGGCCGGGCGCTGCGCAGGAGCCGAGTGGCCCGAGAGAGAGCCCAGCGGCCCGGCCCCAGCTCCCCACCCCCCCACCCCCGGTCTCCGCCTCCAGCCTCCCGCCTCCCCAGCCGCGCCTGACTCGACCCGGGCCCCGCCGGCCGCCGCCGCGCGTCTGCACGCCCCTCCCTCGGAGGCGTCCCACGCCCCCTTCCGGCCTGGGGCGCGCGGGCGGGAGCCGGGTGTGGGGCCCCGTGGCGCGGAGGAGAGGAGACCTGCAGCACGCTACTGCTAGCGGGGTGGACCAGATTTGTTTCTTAATAATTGTTTCTTCCTCTCATCTCCTCCTCCTTCATCCAGAAATAGAAATGAAGTGGGAAGGCCAAGTCTCACAAAACGCCCCCTCTTCGCTACGTTGAAAACAAGTGTCAGTTTGGGCTCCCTCAAATTTAATCTTTGAGGCGGCGCCTGAATGTAGTGTCCAAGGAGTTGTGGATAAGGATAAAAGGAAGGCTCACGATTGGTATTTCTGAATTTAGTCAAAATGTCGAAACCTTTAAAGAAGACCAGTCTTCGTGGAATGCTAGTTTCGTGCTCAGGAAAATTATTTATCGTGTTTATCATAACGATGTATGATGAAAATGAGTTGAGGAATAGTATTTAATGTGCAAATTCCACACTGAAGTCGAACATTGAGAGGTGAGGGAAAATAGAGCAAGAATTGGTTGGAAAATAAAAATATGTGTCTCGATTTTGGTGCTACAAGATAAAATGATGTCAAGATTCAGAACTATTTTTAAAGTGAGTCTGATCATCCCCTTTTGTTATTCTTTTAATCTCATGGTTAGAAAAACTTAGCCAAATCTTATCCAAGAGCAGACACAATGCGACATATCAAGCAGCTATGTTCCCCTAAATGTTATATCTAAACACTCTACAGACATAACTACTGCTTCCAATTTTTTATTGCATTGTACTATAATCTGAAGAACAAATGAGACCACCTTTTAACTCTTAATTTGATTTAAAGTCTGTTTTGCATAAAGGTAGTATTTTAAGGAAGAAATTTGTTTCAGTATATGACTGACTTCCAATATTGAAATTAAAGTCATTGGTAAAATTCCAAATGGAAACATTAGAATTACACGGTGATTAATGTAGTGTAATTGATAGTTAAAGAAAACATTAATTTTTGGAGATTTAGAATATAGATGCTTTTGGGGTAGAATAGTGCCCAGTTTTTGTCCAGGCACTTGATCAAAAGGCTTGGACAACTACAATAGCATGTTGATTTTCCTGCCTCCATTTTTTTTCCTCCTATAGTTCTAGAACATAGCTCCCAATTCAAAATTTCCAAAATGTCCTATTTCTTACTAAAATCAATGATAACTTCTAATGGTTTACCAACACCTACAAGATCAAATCTAAAATTCAGAGTAGCTTTCAAGAACTGTCATAATATTACACTGGGCCTGATTTACACACACACACACACACCATAATATTTAAGGGATGCTCCAATGATGATACCAGTATCACATTGGATTGGAATTTCTATTAGAGAAAGTAATTAGAGAGCTTAAAGGATCTTTTCTTAATTTTTAGACTCCTCAGCCTTCAAGAGTTCGATGCAAAATGCATCTAACCCTTTTAATGCCCCCAGATAAGCCAGAATCTAGCTACCAGGAGAAAAAAAAAAAGACAGAGAGGGAGGTCCTGAAAAAGAGTCACTACAAGGACCAGTCAAATGCCAAGATGAGCAATATATGTCCTGACAACTACCCCCTACCCATCTGCTGCTCTCCAGCTTCAATTTTATTATCTTCCCATGCTTTTGCTAACTTTGTCCTTAACTCTCATTTTATTTCAGCACTCCTGATAGCATCTCTCTCACAGTTACCTGATCTACAATGGAAGGTCTCTAGTATTTATTTGGGGAGTGAAATGCACAGTAAATAATATGACTATCTAATGGCCTCCAGGGGTATGTTTGGCTGCTCAGCCAGATTATAAATTGTGAGAGAGTAAAGAACATTTCTCTTATATAAGATTCTACAAAGGTTCCATGCACTAGGGTAACTTTCCAGGAACCTTCAACCTCCAGATGGATCCTTGGACTAGATAACTCCTGAAATGCAGAGGGACCAGCCTCTCAGAATATCAACTAGTTCCATCCCCCTATCCCATATTACTGACAGTCCCTTCCAACATGAAAAAGTTAGAATGGGCATAGGGCTATATAACCCTAAAGAGTGGGAGAAAGATCAAAGTTGCTGATGAAGTTATACGGAGAAGGTATGGTTTAACAATTGCATATGAGTGCTGAATCATTACATTGATATTTCTTTTGGTCTCCAGTACCTTAGAGTAGCTAGAAGTAAAAACCTAAAATTGTGGATTGTAACCCATACCAAACTCTGAAATCTGTTCTACAACTAACTGTGGTGATGTACTTTGACATTTATTGCTTTTTTGTGTATATGTTATTTTTCACAAAAAAAAAGAAAAAAGAAAGAAAAGAAGGAATATGACAGAGAAGACAGTATTTAACAAATGAGTATGACTGCTATTATATTGGTATTTCTTTTGTTCTCCATTGTCTTGGAGCAGCTAGAAATAAAAACAAAAAATTGTGGAACTGTAACCCATACCAAACTTTAAAATCTGTTCTATAACTACTTGTTAAAATGTACTTGGAAATTTATTGCTTTTTTGCATATATGTTATATTTCACAATAAATAAAAGAACATTTCTCAATATTTTTCTTGCATCTCTTACAATTTTAGTACAGCACTTATTCCCAAGGGACAGTGAATCCTTCTTGAAATAAATACAGACATGTTTTGTTCTAATGCACTTTGCAGATACTGTATTTTTTTCTTTTACAAATTGAAGGTTTGTGGTAACCCTGCAAACAGCAAATCTACCGGCATCATTTTCCAACAGCATCACTCACTTCATGTCTCTGTGTCACATTTTGTAATTCTTGCAATATTGCATATTTTTTCATTATTATTATATCTGTTATGGTGATCTGTGATCAGTGCTCCTTGATGTTACTATGATAATTGTTTTGGAGTGCCATGAACTGTTCCCATATAAGATGGGGAACTTAATCGATAAATGTGGGTCTGTTCTGACTGGTCCAAAGACGGGTCATTCCCCATCTCTCTCCCCTCCCTAGACCTCCCTATTTCCTGAGATGCAACAATACTGAAATTAGGCCAATTAATAACCCTACAATGTCCTCTGAGTATACCAGTGAAAGGAAGAGTCACATGTCTCTTGCTTTAAATCAAAAGTTAGAAAGGGCTAAGCTTAGTGAGGAAGGCAAGTAAGCCGATAGGCAAAAAGCTAAGGCCTTTTGGGCCAAAAAGACAAGTTATGAATGCAAAGAAAAAGTTCTTGAAGGAAATGAAAAGTGCTATTCCAGTGAACACATGAATAGAAGAGCATGAAATAGCCTTACTGCTGATATGGAAAAAGTTTGAATGGTTTGAAAAGATCAAACAAGCCACAACATTCCCTTAAACCAAAACCTAATCCAGAGCAAGAACCTATCTTTCTTCAGTTCCGTGAAGGCTGAGAGAGGTGGTTTCTGTAAGGCCTATTTCATTAGGTTTTGTTATTGCTTAAATGCACATCTAGACAACAGCAACAAAGACTTCTTGAGAAAGGCAATAATGAACCATTGCTTAACTTTAAAAACCAAACCACTAGAGTAAAACAATAAAGAAAAAAAAATGCTGGCAGGCAACATTAGAATAGAGTATAAGAATTAGTGAATCTCTAATAGCACAAGTGTATGCTTTTTCTATGTGGCAATTTTCGGTACAAAATAATGAGGGTGCAGAAATATTAGAGAAAGAAACCCTTGAAACAGCATGCCATCATCTTAAAAAATAAGGGCTTTTAATTACATTTTCAATTTTGAGATTTTTTTAAATGCACAAGATGCTTCATGTATTCAATAATGAATGCTACACATGTGAAGAATCTAGCTGTTGGCTTCTACAAAGGTATTTTTTCAAACAAGTACTGTAGACCGACTGCAAATCTGCATTGCAAAAGCTCCATATAAATAATATTGCCTGAGTTACTGCCGCTTACAGGGTGAAAGAAGAAACAAATTTATCTTAGATGTGGCTAATTCCTTCCAGCATGGTATAGTGGAAACAGTAGGGGATTTGGTGTTGAACCAAAATCTGAAAACTTATCTAGCTGTATGGCCTAGAGCAAGACAGCTAATAACTCTGAGCATCATTTTTTTCACCTGAGAGAGAGCAATCGTGATAACTACCTTTCTGAGTTGTTGTGAGGAGTATGTGAACTAAAGCAGGTGCTCACTGCAGCTATTAGATCACTATACTGCAGAAGGCAAAAAATAATCAATTTCAAGTGGGAAGATTATTCTTATCCTAGTAAACGGCATGCATCTTCATGCTTATGTAGATGAACTTTTAATATGGCCTAAATTCAGGCTAGGACAGAAAACACACTCTGGTTAAATTAGGCAGTTTTAAATGGAAAAGCCAAAATCATAAGTGAAAAATTTTGCTCACTTTATGCGCTTTAGTTATTTTTGCCTTTCCAGATCTTTCACATGCCTCAAAATTATAAAACAAGATTTTCTATTGTGTAGACTAAGGCATTTGGGTTCTAATGATGGTATTGCTTCTTCAATAATATTTATGTAATGAAACTTTTTATTTTGGGCTCTAAGATCTTGGTAATTTAGAATCTGATCAGAAAGTGGTCGAGTCACAGTTTTAACAAATTTCACCCCCTGTTAAGGCAAAAGGGGGAAAGGAGATAGAAGGAAGTTGAATTGCAGATAAAAGAAACAGAGTGATATTTTATATTTCCATAGAACTGCCTGGAGAAAAGAATTCCAGATGAAATAAATTTGGAAAACACTGCATATTACATCTCTCTAGTTCTCCAATTACAATGAATATAAAAGATGTGAGGTGTTCTTCATACTTAAAAACAAGAACAACCAAAACCCAGTATTTTTAAAATTCATTTCAACAGGACATCTTTTTGTTCCCCTCAATAGACTCTTAGCGTTTCCAAGGATACCAGTGAAATTATTTGCAATAGGATAAAAAATAATGAAAGGAAAATGTTACTTAACTAGTAAATGCTTCAAAAACTGTCAAAGATTTATTATAAATCATGTAATTGGACCATTAGGAAAGGTCAGTCTGACCCAGTCTGGTCCTTTCATATTGTCCTTTAAGTCACTGTAGTGCGTTATTGTATATAAAGTAATAAAATTGCATGTTTAAGGTCTGCAAATTCAAACATATCAATCATCCTCATAGTCCTCCCACATTAGCAAAAACTCAAGAATTATTAGATTAGTTCCTTGTCCTCATAAGTAAGCATTAGTATGCCACAGCAATCCGCTAGTTTGATTTCTCTTATTTTTCGTAATAAGTATGCACCAGAAATAGAAGCAGGTGTTAATAACTCTGAAACTTTGCCTACCAAATTGTTTATAAAATCTGGGTAAGTTATCAGTTTATACTTTCTGCTTTTGTGCATATTAAAGACTTGTCAGTTTTATTACTAATTTCACCATTACTGGATCACAGTTTCTTCACTTCCCTACAATAATGCATTGTACCAAGATCTTAGAGCCCAAAATAAAAATTTTCATTACATAAATATTATTGAAGAAACAATACCAATAATGCATTTCTACACTGAAATGTTGTAGACAGCTTATTTTCTTTTCAGTGGCTGAATTCTCTGGTGTTTCTGAGCAACAGGTAAGAATGGCTCATCTATTCTTCATCAACAAAGGAGTGAAGCAAGATTATGTAACAGAATAAGCTTTATTTAGTCTGTTTCATGAATTCATGAAACAACTCAGAGGAGGTTTTGAAATCCTCTTTACTGGACATAATTACACATGGAAAAGACCCCCCAATATTTTAAATTTTTCTGTGAAAACTTAATGGTCAAATTGCAACCAATCATTTGTCTTTTCCTTTCTAGTCCTACCTAGTATGTTGCTTTTAAAGATCTCTGACACTTTGATGAATCATAAAATCCTTTTCTGGGGGGGTGGGGAAGGGGCAGGAGGGTTTGGTCCAGGAATTGAACCCAGGTCTCCCGCATGGAAAGTGAGCATTCTACCACTGAACCATCTGTGCACCCCAAAGAAGCTTTTAAAGACGTATATCTGTTAGTACCACATGCTCAGCACCAAGTGATATCAGTATATTTTATGTATTTTTATGTAGTGTACAACATAACAAGTGCATGACATTGATACATTTCTGAGCTATAATACTGTGCTATTCTGTGGACAGTGTATTAAAACACTTTTTCTTCCTAAAATGAATTTCTAGCTTTGGTTATGTATTCACTTCCTCTTTGAAGTCATTTGGAATTTAACTTTCTTAATTTATTAGTTTACTATATATATATATATATATCTGGAATTATAAATGTTCATGTAAATCTCCTCTCAACATTTTACAAAGCCCAGGAAAAAGGAAGTTGGTGACTAGATGAACTATGTATCTAACACTGATGTATATTTAAAAACTTAAGTGGTACCAAACTCATAAGCATTTCTTGTAAAAATGCCCACAAAATGTCTTTTTGTAAAAAAAAGTTTAATTCTCCTGATGTTCCTGAACCTGAATAAATATTAACCACATTTGCCTCTCCCACCACATTTCCCTTCTCTAATCTCTCTCTGCAGCTCCTTCATGCCCATCTCAGAACAAAACACAATCTACATTCAGAACAGGACCTTTTACAAGTTGAATGGAGTTATTTTGGGTGAGTCATTGAAAGCACAGTACAAAACCTTTCCTCACTCACCAGAAATGCATTTTTTAAATAAAGCCAAAGCAAACAAGGCTTGGCAAGTTTGAGGGCAGATAAAATGGGAAGAGATGGGGGGTTCTGCCAGATTCAGACAGGATTCTGGTAAGCAGTTCTTGACTACTTTTCTACATTACACTCTACCAATTCCCTTTGCTATCACTGAACAAAAAATACCTCTTCCATAAGCAGCAGGTTGAGCAGGTAGGACATCAAAATTAGGGCACTCCATTTCTACTAGCACTATGCTGATGAATAGAGCCAGTAGATCCATAATAGCTTAGAAACTGTTCTAATTCTCCCCTTTGGCCATTCTTTAATTCAGAAGCTATAAAATGCATATAGTTAATAGTTCCTTTCTTCTGATCAAATCAATTATAATGACAACAAAGCAATTTTTAGAAAATTCTATATAAATTCAATATGCAGTCCTTTAAAATTGCTTTTAAAATGCGTGACCTCCCATGAGAATTAATCAAATAATACAATATTAAAGGAAACAGAGCTATCAAGACAGAAAATAATAAGCCAGTTCCCAAGAAATTTAAAATTGAATTATTATAACGAATAAAAAGTTAATACCATGGCTTGATAAATCTTGGCTATTTATGCAAGATTTGTGAGTCAATGTGCATCCTTATTTGTCCATCTATCGAACATAATTACTCACCCTGCATCCTGCAAAGAACTTTCTAGCAGAGATACAAGTGATGAGTCTTCCACAAGTTGCTACAGATCAGTTGAGACACACCTCTCATGAATGAAGGGAAACCTGGGAGCAACAGAAAGATATGCTTGAACACATAATGGTAAGTTAGGACTCTTGTCTAAGATACCATGGTCCCTAAAATCACCTTTAATACAGGTTGACCCACGACACTATTGTGAGCTAATTAACATACCCTACAGGGAGCCCTGCAGTTAGAATAACTGCCTACTCACAAACAGTCCACCTGCAAATCATGGGACAAACCCAGGCACTACTAGATTTAATTATGCAAGTGATCTTGAACTCCCTGAAAATTATCAGCTCCCACAAGCCAGGGCAGACAATTACTGTTGGTAAAGAGAATAAAAACTGCTGTGTTGTGAAGCTAATCTGGCTGTGAAAGCAAAAGGGTCATAACCAATAAACAGATATTTCCTGCTGTAGTTAAAGGCAAAGTAAAATATTCTGGTTTCCCACATTTGGGGGAATTTTTGTCCTTCACTTTACTTTTATGGTTAAGTAATTGGCTTTAAATTATAAAATAAATATTCATACAGCCTTGTTTTGCACATCTAAGAACGATTTTATCTTATTTGATCATATTTAAATATAATCTACATGAATCAAAAGTTAAGGGGACTTAATATCTATTTGATGAGAACCCCAAAAAATCAAGACCCCCATGCACACACACAATTTTGTTTCAAAACAAACATTAAAGTGAAGCAAATTCCCATTAAAGTGTTTTTGAGCCAAGAAAGTTTATTACAGCTGTTAGGGAGCATATTTGATCTGGATTACATTAGTACCAATCAAACAGCTCAAAGTTGTGTTTATTAATAGACTATTATTAAACAAAAGAACAACAGGGTAAAGGTCAGCACACAGGTTGTTTTGCTTAATTTTTAAAAATCTTCTTAGCCCACGTCTTTCCATATTTTACAAAATGAGTCAATCCAAGTTGGCACCTTTAAACCCTTTGAATACTATAATTGCAACAGTACAGAAATTCAGTTTGAAGAAGTGCTAGCTGAAGAGCAATTATTGCAATGGGGGCATGGAAATAAATGGTAATAATGAATATCTTTTTCTGAGCACTTGCTTTGTGCCAGACACAAATGGAGTATTTAAGGCTCCATTTACAGTGTCTCATTTATCACAAAAACTCTATATGATATGTGCTTTTATTATTCTCAATTTATAGGTAAGGAAACTGAGTTTCAAAGAGGTTAATACTTGCCCCAGGCCATGTACTAGCAAATGGAAGAGCCCTAATTGGAACCAGGTCTTTCTGCTTGCAAAGCCTGCGCTCATATAAACAATATGAAACTCTATGTCTCCTCTTAGAGAAAAGTTAGCAATCACTCAGTCTCACAGTACTGAGGGGTTATCACTTATTGCTGATGAGCAGAGGATCTGTGTGACCCTTGAGACAATGGAATCTTGGGGGAAGAAATATACCTAAATACGACTCCACCATTTTAAAGGAGAAACACTGACCTCAGAAATTTAAGTGTGTCCAAAGTCAACCAGCTAGTTAGTGACAGAATCGAGACAACAACCCCACATCATCAGTTCAGTATGCTTCCCACTATCCCACACAAAAGATTCGGAGGGACACGGTGGCTCAGCAGGTAATAGTGCTTGCCTGCCATGCCCGAGGACCCAGGTTCGTTTCTCGGTGCCTGCCCATGTAAAAAAAAAGATCACCATTTATTTAAAAAAAAAAAATTTGGACAGCAATTACAAAACTTCTAACACTTTAACTTGACCATATTAGTGTAAACCACACACATTTCTCATATATATTTTAGATAAATCTGTTATGAGCAATGCCATTGCAGACAAAATTTATACATTTCATATGCATTGATCAACAAATAGCAAATGATGATAACAATCAAAATCATGTATAAAAGGCAATCACCACATACTCAGAATAATTGCAAATAATCAGGGAAAAGGTTTTTCAGAAGCCTCAGGAATATCTGTAGTTTCCTGATAAGGAGACTTCTGGTTAAAGGTGGGACAGGTCCCTACTTTGTGCTTGAGAAATTAAAAGAAATTTGAAACCTACACCCATTTTAGAACAAGTGTCTAAATCTTGTTTATGACAGATGGAACGAGCATGAATTTAGTTTTAATCACTGGATATATGTCATTTATTCTTCATTTTTCACTAATCTAGTCATTCATTCACAAAAGCTTATTGTGTGTTCATGCCATGCCAGATACTGTAAATTCTCTGTTTTACAGTAGTGACCAAAACAAGTCCACCTTGCAATTTCATCCTACAGTGGAGGATGCTTTGGGTACTCTTAGCATCCCTCCTCCTCTTTTTTTTGCTACCTTTTTTAAATCCTATTTTTGCTTTTTCTAAAATCATACAGCTAATCCTTTCTTCTTATATCACCATAAATTATGCTACCATCTTCATTGTGTGCTTTATGAAGTAGAGGGAAAGAGCTATATGAATGAAATTATTCTAGTGACACAGAAAAATAAAATAATAAATGCCTGATAATAAAAGAATGTTTTCTCTTCATATAGTATAACTTCATATGTTACACTATGAAGTACCTTTTCTACAAAATATTTCGTAGCCATTAGAAAGAATAAACTTTGAAGCAATCTAGCAATATGGTATATGTCACGTTTTCAATAGTTTGAAGGCTTCCATTGCTTTCTTCTCTGTCCAGGCCCCTTATTTATATGTCCCAGACTTTGAAATAGCAATGACCAGAGTTAAAATAAGAGGGGAAAAATCACTTCCTGCTGGATCTTGAATGATCATTTTAAGAATGTTGGGGAGAGGGGCGGGCCTTGAGGAGTAGCATGAAGAGGGGTGTGGAAGAGAGTACTAAGTTTGATGTTATTTATTTTGCTGGTTCCATAGTGGAGATACGGGTAAAACTTACCACAGATTTTCCACACAGTACTTATACAATACTGCAAGTATCTATCCATAAATTGGTTCTTTGATAAATCTTCTTCTTCATATAGATTTAAAACAGGTTTCAATTTTTAACCAAAGTCCTTTGTTAAAGGACTGGTAGACGTACAGGAGAAAGAATGGGACACGGCAAATCCTCAGGCAAGAGAATCTGTTAGGAAACTCATTAGTAGCATGTGTGTGGGGAAGGGTGGGTGGGGGGTTGTTGATAAAGGCATGAGTCAGAGCAGGAGATAAAGAGCTATAAAGAGATCTGACAGATAAGAAATGGATAGGGTAGAAGAACCAGGATGACCCTCAAGGTTTGTTATCTACTTTAGATTAGATGTTGATAAATTGGGGTTAATTTGCTTGGAAGTAGGAGAACAAGAAAGTAAAAAGGAAATGAGTTAATTATTAGACATATTATCTGAGATGTTTACGAGATATACTGATGGAGATGTAGCCCCAAGCATTCAGAATTCAGTACAGAGCTGAAACTCTGGATAAATGTTTGATTTAAAGATTATATCTACATATGTCTGTATATTAGGAATTATTCATACTGGATATTCCTCTTCCTATTTACCAAGTAAGCTATTCCAAACCTACGGAGGCAATAGTTATCAATGACCTCTAAAATGCCAAATCCAGCAGATACTTTTCAGCCCTCATTTTATAGATATTTTTATAGTTTTTCACAGGATTGACAGCTCCTTTATTTTCTTTTTTGACCCTACATTTTCTGATTCTCTAACTTCTTAGTCTCCTTCACTCACTTTCATTCTTCCACCAGCTTTCCTGTCTTGTTCCTGAGAGTTCTTCCCTCTTCAATTCACCCATTCTTCCTGGGTGAGAGGAGAGTTGTAAGGAGGGCAAGGAAGAGGCAAACCATGTCATGTTGCATTCACAGGACGTGGAAGGACTTTGGTTAAGACTGTACATAGAATAGACTTAGGTTGAGAGAAGAAGTAAGGAGAAAAGTCAGATTAATAAAGTAATCCAGGTTTGGAGTAGAGTTAGAGCTGTGGAAATGGAGAGAAATGGTGGGATTATGGATATATCTTTAAGGTAGAGCCAATAGGTTTCATTTATGAATCAGAGGTGATATGCAAGAGAAAGGAAGGAGTCAAGAAAGGCTTTTTTGGTTTTTTGTTGTTTTTCACCTGATCAACTGGAAGACTCTGGCAATAAGGTTGAGATGGGGGAAATTTTGTTTGGATCAGGTTGGGGGAATTAAAAGTTAAAGTTTAAAAAGTTTGTTAGACATTTAGGTGAAGTTGTTGAGTAGACAGTTGAATATACAAGTATATGGAGTTCAGGGAAAAATCTGGGCTAAATTTATATTTAGAAGAATTCAGCATATACATAGTATCTAAAGCTAAAAAAAAAAAACCTCCTTGGGACCACCTAAGAAGTTGGTGAACAATGAAAAGAAGAGATGTCCAAGGACAACTGTCATGTGGTACTCCATATTTTAGAGGCAGATAAATGAGAGGCGAAGTTTATCCAGCAAAGAAGTCTGAGAGAGATCAAACAGTGAGGTAGAAGAAGATCCAAGAAAAAGTGATGTTCAAGATGCCAAGTAAGAAAAACAGTTTTAAAGAGGAGGAAATTGTCAACTTTACAAATTTCCTAAGAGGCTGATTCAGATGAAGACCAAGAATCGATCTTTACACTCAACAGCGTAGATGCCATTGTTGATCTAAACAATAATTGTGGTGAAATGGTGAGGAGAGAAGCCTTAATTCTAGTGGGAATCTGTGGGTCAATTCCTTTTAGAAGAGAGAAACAGAAAATAGCTGGGGAAGTCAAGCTAAAATACTTAATTGGCTAACGTAGAACAAAAGTTCAGGACAGCCATCAGGCAAACATATAGTCATTCAAAATCATGGTCTTCCGTGCCTGGCTAAAGCTCAGTAAATTGAAATGTGAGAGGAAGAGGTAGAAATGGTAAATGCAAACTAACATTTTAGTAATATATATATAATGAAGGGAATGATGTAAATAGGAAAATAGCTAAAAGAATTATAGGATTAACAAACGGTTTATAATTCGTTTTCAGGGGTGAGAATAAAATATGTTTATTGGTTAAAGATAGGAACAAGTAGAAAAAAAGGATAAGTATACCCAGAAAATGTTAGGCATTTGAAGGGATAAAATCTTCAATAGAGGAGGAAAATCAATTGTTGAAAGTCATTTCTTCTCAATGGAAGGATATACAGCACAAATGTTCAAATGAATTAAATTTTCAGAGAGCAGATAAAGTTCACACCTAATGTCCTTCGTGTACCCTGAGAATTGTATCATCATCTAAAGTGATGGAGACTGGGCTGTTTAGATACTTAAAGGGAGGGAGGATTTGGAATGGCTGTTGTTAAAAATAGAAACAAAATTTCAAAGAGGAATTAAAATACTTCTTTAGTTAACAATTAAATGCTTTTCTAAGCACCTTATAAATATTAGTTCATTTATTCATAATAATACAACTATAAAACATGAACTATTACTGTTCCCTTTTTGCAGATGAAGAAAATGAGGCACAAAGTTATCAAGGTCGCACAGCTAGTCAATATCCAAGGTCACTGGCTATTGGCTTCTATACTAAGCTTAGGTGGTCTGCTTCCAGAGCCTTTTGTTTTAATCACTTCACAGTGCTGCCTCTCTATGTTCAACATGTGGAGGGCACACTCGGCAATTACAGGACTTCAGCAGGCTTAGGTACACAGATGTCGAATTTGAAAAGACAATTTTCAAATTGCATGCAGGATAGGTGTCCAGAGGTGAGTGTGATGGAAGTCGGAGAGGTTGTAGAATGTGCATGCTGGGAGGGATTAATTGAAGCAAATGGTAAACTATAGCAGGCAGGCTGGATGGAAAAGGTGGTAAGAAAAGGGGGGAGTGACTTGTAGAGGGGCTCAGAGACTTGAATCTTTACTATTTACCCAAGGTTTAGATTCCCTGTGAAGTTAAAGGGTCAGATTGATTGCAATAAGGAAGAGGGATAGTTGAAAGGTACAGGAACTCAGATTAGGACAGTATGACTTTGAAGTGTGAGGGAGGTGAGGAGTTTCTGGGGATGACGAAGTAATAGCAGGGTGTGGCCCTGGTAGTAGATTCCTGAAGTCCAAAGGAGTTAATAAAGACCTGTGTGGCAGAGGTCAAGAAATGATGAGTCTAGGGTGTTGGGTGGAGCACATTTATAAATATTGAAGTCGCATATGAATCACTCAGGATGAGACAGGAAATAGGGTGGAGAAAATGGCTGCAGAGACCAGTGGATTGCAACGTGAATTTGATGAGCGACTGAAAGTTGGAAGCTGTTAAGAGAGCAGACTAACCTAATGAGCAAAACAGGCAGTGGAGTGGTACAGGCCAACCCTCCTTGTAGCCCCACCAGCTTCTGCGAGTGTGATCAAGACGCCAAAAGCACTACACCACTAAGGTGCCTAAACTGGCAGCATTCCTGAAGAGCTTTTTAAAGGAGGTAAACTCTGAAAAGATTAAAGGCTTAAATTACCTCAGAGGTCCAATGCATTAGCAAAGTAAACATTAACAGAGTAGTTTATATAGCCCATTAAAACCATTATCAATCAGGTACAGCAGGGCCATGGGCAATGTAAACAATTGACTTAAGGAAAGAGGAAAAAACTCACCAACTAGGAAGATGGAGAACCTCCTAATGTGCGCCCCCGGAATAATAAGGAAAAGGAGCAATGTGCAAATAAGCCATCTTCCTTCCTCAGTTCAGAATGCTCAAGGAATTACTTTAGCTATGTGAGATGCAGTGATACGGCTTTCTGAGCTTTAACCAAGTTAAGAGCCTCAAGAACAAAATATAAATTTCTACACACACACAATAAAGAGGACACAGACCTCTGCACAGAAAATCTATAAATGGCAGCTGATCCACTTCCTGTGCTCCGGAATCAGAAGGCTGGCTAAAGTACATCTATCACAGAACTAAGTACTCAGCATTAGGCTAAATTAGATTTTAGCCAACAAAATTCAGATTTGCCTTGATTACCTATACCGGGTTGCCTACTAACCACCACCCCTTCAAATTTTTCCTTAGCAAAAGAATTATTTTTTACGTCACTGGATATTAGCATCTCTACCTGAAACCTAAGTGCTATGGCAATCATCTTGTGCCATGAGGGGACCTAGCCGCAGAAGACAAAACCAAGATGTTGATAGAGTTCCCAGATTTACGAAATAAGTTAAATTTGAATTTTAGATAAACAACAAATAGCATTGCATAGAATATTCTTATACTAAAAAAAAATTGCTGTTTTCTAAAATTCAAATTTAACTGGATGTCCTACATTTAATCTAGTAACACTGAATGCTGAGGATAACAAAATGAAAAGCTGGAAAGATTGCAGGTCAATGATGAAATAATTGAGCTGCTGAATTAGCCAATCCTTAGACCATCTCAACTAGAAACATTTTAATGTTGGGTCAGTTTTCTTATTGATATGTCAGTTCTTGTTGTATTTTCTTATCATTTGCAGCCAAAAGCTAAAAGCATCTTAAATAATACAGTTTTATCATCCTTTTCATTGCACAAATTAATAACACATATTGTTCATTCTAAGTATCAACTTAAAAATTCTAATAAGCATTTTTAAAGGTCTTTTTGTAAAGGTTCTTTAATAAGAAATGTATCTATTTTTAGGAATGCATATTTTACATCTTTTTGTGGTGTCCCCTAAAATATTATTTTTGTAAAATGCATAGCGCATTGATTTCTAAGCTTCTGTTTATGAAAGCTATCAACAGTGACATCATTTTAAATATGGGTCCCCATGATATTTATTACATCTCTTTTTTCCTTATGGTGCATGTGGTCATACAGTGATTTTAAAATTTGGTTTTAGAAACAGTGTCCCTTTTTTCAAAGTCCTCTTTACCCAGAATTTTAAATACTTAAAACAGCTACAGGAGGAGCTGCACTACTTAAAGGAAATGCAGTGTGTATAGGGAAGAGGTTTCTAGCCTCCTTGGCCCTTGGCTCCATTCTTCCACAGCCCTGCTGGTAGCACCTGTGGTTCTTTGGCAGCATTCTTGAGGGATCGTGTAGATACAGCAGAAACCCTGGCCTGGGCTTAGCCATCCTCTCACTATGCTTGGACACATTTCTATCTTCAGTTTTTAAACCAAAGAATTTCATCTACAGAGGCCATTCACATAAACTGGAAAGCCCCGCAATGCAAGCAAACAGCACTCAAAATAAATGAAAACAAGATTCATGTCTAGACTATTTTGATGTTCTATTGGGCAATATTTTTAGAGATTTTCCTAGAAACAAGTTGGTTTACATTTTTTGATTAAAAAAATCAGTAAGGTTTGATTAAAGATTTGAATAATTATTATGGCTTATTTTCATTCTGGTTTGTGGTTACCTTTTATTATCAGTACCTTTTCATTTCAGCTTTGAAAATTCTGCTTTTAGGTGGTATTACAACAAGAGTAACCAAAATTTGCATTCAACATTCACAACTTCTAATAGTCTATATTATTTCAAGGAGGCAAACAGTGTAACACAGTGTTCCTACATAGAAACAATCTGGTATAAATATCATTCAGATATTTGCTTTGGCGGTTGTTCATTTAACAGAATGTGTGAAGAAGTACACAGACCCAAGTCAGGCAAATACCATTAAAAAGTACTATAATTCCAGCTAAAATACATTGGTGAAATTAGGACATTTCAGTTTGGTTATACATAAAATTATTTCTACAGGGCATTGATTCATTTGTAAATGGAACAGAAGGTAGGCAAATCACCAAAACAGTAAGTTCTACTTGATTCAACCTTTTATGTAAACTTGCTGCTTTTAACTGTGGAGTACTTAAATACAATTGCCAATGTCCATAAATTTTTTAGAATTCCTGGTTTACCCATCAGATAAACTTGACTCAGTCCTCAATATAAAATATAAAAGTGCCTTTAGCTGTCAGTTTAACTTGATCAGAATTGGTGCTACTGTTAATCTTTTATCAAAATTTTTAATTTTACAAAATAGATTGATAGTGTACAAATTTCAATGGACAACCCAATCCATACATGAGTGTATCATATGTATGCATATATGCGTATGTACGCCTATCTATATTTTAAAATACATTTGTTTCTAGTGAATTAAACTCTGAAAAAAAAGAAATATATTTATTCAGCTTACTGGAAATTTATTGCTTTTGATTGGGTGTTGTCATTACTTAAATGTTATATAGAAGTTGTCATGCATTTAAAATAAGAATCATTCTATTTATGTACATATTTATTCATTCACTAAATTGTAATGGTGTACCTTTGTTACTAGGTAATGAACCTGGCCCAGGTAGAAATTGAGTACTAACATTTCGTTCTTTATAGAAATTTGTGAATTAATAAGGACCATAACAAGGAACTGCAGTATAATGTAGTTATAACTTAGCGATACAGGCAGGTGCTTTAATATCACTTTAAATATGTCAAAAGGAGAATGATGTCTTGGAAATCCAAAAAACTTGAAAAAGAACCTTTTTTTCCCTTGATACCAACAAAAACAACAACCCTCTAACCAGATTAGATGATTTGAGTAAGAAAGGATACAATTAAGTTAGCATTTTTCCTAAGGAAACAAATGGGGAAAAATAGTCAAATTGCCTCTTTTTGTCTGATGTAAATGATGCAGAAGAGAAATCCATGAACACCTCTACATAAATAGGAACTACACTTCTAGAATCTATCAATGATTTTCAACATTTTCAGTATCTGCACTATGTTATCAAAGCAAATGGAGGGCAGCTCATTGTAGGGAAAACAGATATGCACAAACCAAAATTATGTTTTATACCAAGTAGTTACACAACTTTGCTTTACAAAGAGAATATTGATTCATAGTTCTATATGAGAAAATTTTCTGGCAAATAAAAATCCATACCTACAAATCAGCTCAATTAGGGACTGATTATTCACGCAATGAAAACATTCTTTCATTTATACAATAACATGTAAATGGAAAGCACTCTTTTGGTTCCAACATGATTTAATTCACACATTTAATTTCCTACAAAGGCATCATTTTAAAAAAAAATGGAAATTTGGTGACATTTATTATAAAACTACTCCATACCAAAATGTGCTAAGTAATTTCACATACATTAATTACAAAACACTTATAGAACTATAAATGCAAATGTATATTATGATAACTACTTGTGCTGGTTTGACACTGTTACATACTCCAGAAAAGGTGATGTTCTTTTTTTTTTATTTAATGCTGTATGGTGGGGTCACATTTCATTCTTTTTCCATGAAAATATCCCATTACTGCAGCGCCATTTGTTGAATTTTTGTTTGTTTGTTTGCAAGAAGTGCATGGGCTGGAAATTGAACCTGGGTCTCCCGCATGGCAGGTGAGAATTCTACAACTGAACTACCCTTGCATCCCCAAGGCCATGTTCTTTTAATCCATCCCTGGGACTTTCTGGCTAGGTTGTTTCGATGGAGATGTGACATCCATTCAAGGCAGGTCTTAATCCATTACTGGGGCGCTTTATGAGAGGATAAAAGGCAGGAACACACGTACAGAGAGAGAGAGAGAGACAGAAAGATAGAGAGTGTGTTGATAGAGACCAGAGATGCTAAAAGACTAACCACAGACATTCAGACAGAAAGCCACTGGAATCAGAAGTTGAGAGCAGTGAAACCAGGGAGCAAAAGACCAGCAGCTGCCAGGTATGTGCCCTCCTACGTGACAGAGGAATCCCGGATGCCCAGCAGCCTTCCTTAGAGAAGGCATCTTCCTCCTGATGCCTTAATTTGGCTATTTTCATGGCCTTAGAACTATAAATTTGTAAACTAATAAATCCCCATTGTAAAAGCCAACCCATTTCTGGTATGTTGCAATCCAGCAGCATTAGCAAACTGAAACACCGCTCTAATTACATATTGGATATATGTTGAATTTCCAGTTTAAAAAGCACTTTCGCATCCATCCTTTCATTTGGTCCTTACCATAATCCTGTTAGGGAAGGTGAGCAGGTATTACATCCACTAAATAAATAAATTGCCTATCCAAGATCATAATGTTAGCAAATGGCAGGGTGACGCTGTATTGAAATTTTTCTACCCTCAAGCTAGTATCCTTTATATTAAAAATATTGATACATAGACATTTATATATACATAGACATTTATATGTAAATCTGAGGTTCAAAGAACAAGTGTAGCTAATATGTATCAAGAGCTTAGCAAGGAAAGTCTTTATGGAGAAGATCATCTTGAACTAACTCTTGAAGAGAGACAAAACTTGAGATGGCAGGAAAGAGGAAAACGACAGCCTGAGTCAAGACCCGGAATCAGGAACAAGCAAATATAAGGAATAAGGAAGTATAAAACAGAGCACGTAGAACAACCTGATGGAGGTACCATGGCACTGGAGAAAGAGGTTAAGCTTAGCATACATTTGGCATGATATGGAGACATTGAAGAGCCTCGCTGAGAGAGGCAAAGGATAGAAGACTGATTTTCAAATTCTTTTTCATCCAAAGAATCTTTCCCTTCCTTTCTTCAAATGCAGCTAAAGCAAAAACCTAACATGTGAAAGAAAGAAAAAAAAAAGGCAAATTTTGCCTGGAGAAACAAGGAGACATTCATTGTCATACTGTCTCTCCCTTTCCTGCAGAACCAGCACTGTCTTGAAGTACAGTATAAAAAAGTAAATCTGGTAGTGGTAGAGAAGTGATTTTGACCTGGGAAAGCCTGGAGGCAAAGGGAAGGGTAAAAGACATATGATAAGAAAGGAAGGGAAATAATATTTAGCAATCAAGAGTTACAGTTACATCTATTATGACATTATATTTATTCTTAAAGGAAACCATTAGAAAGATGTTGACACCATTGAATTATCTGGTAAATGCTTGGATTAAGAATTAGCTTTAACGCAAGCTAGACTGAAATGTTGATGGAGATGGAATGCATATTACACTAAATTAAAATCACTGTATTCACTCTAACAGAAGACTTCTGTTCAGAGTTCATGCTAGTCACATCATCAGTAAATCAAAATTCCCCTGATGATTTTATTGTCAATATAAATATTCTAGTATGCCGCTTTCTATATTAAAAAATAAAATAGCAATGTTAAATGCTGGGAAGTTTGATAAATTACCCCTACAATAAAAAGGTTTCTCATTAAAAATGTATGTATAAAGTATCATTCATTATGAATTTTGACATCATAAAGTAAAATGAGAAAAACAGTTTTAAATTGCTTTCTCAAACGTGATTTTTTTAAAGACATATTGCTATAGAACAGGATTGGAAAAGTTTTTCTATAAAAGGCCATGTAGTAAATGTTTTAGGCTCTGTGGGCCATATGTTCTCTGTTGCAACTACCTAAATCTGCCCTTGTAGTGGGAAAGCAGTCATGGGCAATACGTCAATTTATGAGCAGGGTGGTGCTCCCAATAAAACTTTATTTTCAAAAACAAATGAGGGGCGGGCCGCGGTGGCTCAGCGGGCAAAGTGCTTGCCTGCTATGCCGGAGGACCTCGGTTCGATTCCCGGCCCCAGCCCATGTAACAAAAAACGGAAAAATAAAACAAGAAAATGTTTAAAAATGTTTCCCTTTCTTCCTTCCTTCCTTCCTTCTATCCTTCCTTCCTTCTCTCTGTCTTTCCTTTAAAAAAAAAAAAAAAAAAAAAAAAAAACAAATGGTAGGTCAAATTTGGTCCACAGGCCATAGTGTGCTAACCCCTGCAGTAGAATGTATGAGCCTTTCTATATTTCCTCTGTTTAACAAAGGTGATTGAACCACACTTCCCACTCTCCATAGTTACCGGGAGGATTGTGAGAACAAACAAATGCACAGGCAAGCGCTTTACAACCAGAAGCATTTCCGTCTCTACGTGAAAGGAAGAATGACTGCAAACATGAACTGGTGGGACATTCATATGTAAATAAACATTACCTACATTCAGATACATCAGGATAACTTTTATAATATTAAGGTAAACTAAAATTATGTAATATTTCTGACATGTGAGATTTGGAAATATCTATTTTCTAGGACCCCTCTATATAAATAGTTAATTCTCTCACAAAAAGTAAATTTGGTACATTTCAACATAGTATGTCTAAATATGGGAAGCCTGAACCATTTCTTTTCTCCTCTTCTATGATTTTAAAAATAAGAAAGTATTAATTTTTAAAATGACATATAAATCCTATATCCAATAATTCCATTAATTGACTTTAAAATCAGCAGTAAAATCAAGTCACTGCCACATGATTATTGGGGACGAGGAAGTTGAGAACAAAAGAAATGAGTTGATGAAATGATGTTTACATGGCTTGGAACAATAATTAATAGCATTGTTAACAATGGAAGCTCATGTACCTTTATCTTGAAAAGTGAAGGAAATATTAAACTTGAAAGTCTCCAATACATGCTGGGAAATGTAAATTCTAATCCAGGCCAGCTAAAAGACTCTCCTTTAAATTATTCTAATTTGAAGACTATTCAGATTAAAAATTGTGATTAATTAAATTAGATAAATTAAGGAATTCATGTTGCAGTGACAAATAGCTCATTAAAAGTTTTCTGCCTTAAAGGTAACAAAAATTATCTCATGATTTTAGAGAAATATGCTTTATAATTTTCAGTTTCAGAAGAATTAATTTTTATAAATTATTATAACTGCATGAAGTATTCTTGAGAACCCTATCATATTTTAGCAAATGACTCGACTTTCAAAACATTTTATAATATTGTTGCATAATGTAAAGAAACAGTCTGGTTAAGCAGGTATATGTTACATAATTTGCATATTTAAAATATTTGTAAGGGAGAGCGGGGTATCTTAAAAGATAAGGGAATCATAAATTCCAGTAATATTATCATTCATTTGAATTAGGGTCAAATACGAGACAAATTAATGCTAATAAGTTGTTTTTGTGACCTATATAAAATGATTCAACCCTCTCCTATCTAGATGAGAAAAACATTGTACCAAATTACTTATTCATCATTTTTTTCCTCCATTTTTTTTTCCAGGTTTGGAAAAAAAATTTTTTTGCCTCCAGTTTTGGTGAAGCTCTTGATTCTCAAGTCTGATATAGACCTGATGTGTACTTCTATTATAGTACTTATCATATTATGTTATGCATATTTTATATCTTTATATAAAATTAGTTCTTTGCAGGCAGAGCTATATTTTAACTCACAGTACCCCAAGTGCTGAGTGATTAACACAGTGCTTGGTAGTTAGTACACACTTATGGTTAAATTAGTTTGAAGTCTACTTCACAAGGCTATATCACTACTGTTGATATTAATATTGATAAGATTAAGGGTTTCTCAACCTCCTGGCACCATACAAATAACTTTTCTACAAAATCCAAGGAGGCACTGGATGGAGTACATTTTCCTAACGCAAAGTGATCTTTCAGGATGCAGAAAGGATTGAACTGACAGTGTTTCCTAAGGTAACCAATTGCGCTTATATTTTAATTAACTCTAAATAAGTGTTTTTAACAATAAGATTGCCCTGACGATTGGGACTCATTGGTAATCTATCTTAGCTTTAGAAGTAAAGTTTAAAAGGTCTTTAAACCCACACTTCTCTGTAGCCCATCTGCAGGGAGCTGAATTAACTTGGTTGATAGATATTAATCTAAGAACAACTAGATTAAAACACTAGTATCAATATATTTCATACAAGAAATCAGGAAGATGGTTTCCCACTGGAACAAAGGAATCTGAACATATGAATTTAATGTAGATAAGTTTTTTTGAGAAAGGATACAGGAAGCAGGGGATATTTCTCTAAATTGTTAATAGAGTTTTTTTCCCCCTGCAAATAATATACTACCTATAGACACATTTGACTTTCCCAAGCCTGAAGTATATATTATATTTAAAAGGATTTTAACCTATGCTTCAATGTAAATGAGTACCAGACTGCACATCTAAGGTACCAGTAACAAAACAAAAAAATACATAAATGAAACCTCATCAAAATTAAAAAGCCCTTGTGCATCAAAGAAGTTTATCATGAAACTAAAAAGACAACCACAATGGGAGAAAATACGTGCAGACCACATACCCAATAAGGCTGAAATACCAGAATATATAAAGAAATCCTACAACTCAACAATAAAATGACAACCCAATTTGAAAATCAGCCAAAGACTTAAATAGACATCTCTCCAAAGATCTACAAATGGCCAAAAAGCTCATGAAAAGATTCTCAACATTATTAGTCATTAGGGAAATGTAAATCAAAACCACAAAAAAGATACTATTTCACACCCACTAGAATGGTTACAATAGTTTTTCTTTTTGTGTGTGTATGGGGGGGGTGGGGAGCAGGGGTGCATGGTCCAGGAATCAAACCTGGGTCTCCCGCATGGAAGGTGAGCATTCTACCACTGAACCACCTGTGCACCCTAGAATGGTTACTACTGAAAAATCAGAAAACGAGTGTTGGAGAGGATATGGAGAAATTGGAATTCTTGTGCACTTGCTGTTGAGAATTCAAAATGGTGAAGCAGCTGTAGAAAACAGTTTGACAGTTCCTCAGAGAGTTGAATATAGAATTACCATATGACCCAGCAATCCCATTTCTAGGTATATACCCCAAAAGATTAGAAAGCAGGGACTTAAACAGATATTTGCATACTGATGTCCAAAATTTCATTATTCACAGTTGCTGGAAAATGGAACCCGAGTGTCCATCAACAGATGAAAGGATACTTAAAATGTGGAATATACATAAAACAGCCTATTATTCAGTCATAAAAAGGAATGAAGTTCTGATATATGTGATGACATGGATGCACCTTGAAAATGTCATGTTACGTGAAATAAGGCAGACACAAAGGGACAAATATTGTAATGATCTCACTGGAGTAAAGTAATTAGAATAAGCAAATTCCTAAGAGTCAGAAACTAGAGTATAGGTTACAGGGGTGGAGTGTGAGCAGGGAATGGGGAGGTGGCGCTTACATTGCACATCTGTTTGGGATGATGGAAACGTTTTGGTGATGAATGGTGGTGATGCAGCACAACATTGTGAATAAACTAGCAGCACTGAATTATGTCTTTGAATGTGGTTAAATCGGGTCAATTTTAGGTTGCATAGATGTCCCTTGAATAATTTCAAAAATCCGTAGGACTGTACAACACAAACAGTGAACCCTAGAGTAAACCATGGACTAGTTAATAGTACAACTATAAAAATATTCTTTCATCCATTGCAGCAAATGTGCCACACTAATGCAAGGTGTTAAAAATAAGGTAGTACATTGGAACTTTTTTTTTTACATGATTTTTCTGTAAACCTACAACATCTCAAATAAATAAATGAATAAATAAAATACAATAGAATATCTAGGGGGGAGGGTAGAAAAGTTGCTGAGTATGTGCATATTCAAGTGGTAAAGCAATGACTAGGAGAGGACTGAAATTGTGCTAAAATAACAAAATTGCATAAATGCATAAAGAAACTGTGTTATACCACTGGGTTTTGGCATTTTTCTCTCACCCACAGCTTACCACATGTGTTTGGTTCACAGATGCAGGTAACTGTAGATCAGCCCCCACTTTCATTCTGCACCCTGATAATGTATACAGTTTACTTAAATTCTCAGTGCAGCTGACCATGCATCATCGTGCCAATCACAATTCAAAAACCTTTCTTTATTTGCCAGGTATTGTTTGAATGTGAAAAAATAAAATCAAGTGACGCAAGTAGCCTTTCTGTGGGCCGTATTGTTTGCTGAAGCTATGATTGGATAAGATCCAGTAATACCTTTAAGATAGGCCCAAACATAAATAAAAAATGCCATGTGATTTTGAAAGAAACTTTTAGAAAATAACATGGCTTCATAGCTTTAATTGACCTTGGCAATCAGACCTAGACCACCATTTACAAAAATAAAAAGTAAGGCCCGAGGAAATTGAATGACGTGCCCAAGCTCAGAACTAGTTATTGGCAAAGCTAGAACCAGAAGTTCTCAGCTCACTGCTCATTTCATACACCATACTGCCTTCAAGTGATTCTGCAAAACTCCCTGTGGAGTTTAGATATGCTCTGGCATATTCTAAAAATTAAAAAAAAATTAAATTCTATAGAAACTAATCTAGTTATTATCTGAAAGTAACTTTTTGTGTCCAAGGCATAATGAAATAAACAGTTTCTACTGTTTTAAACTGAGGCTTGGTAAATAATATTTTAACTAAACAGTTAATATCAGCTGTTGAACAAATTTGTTCAGGTGAACAACTTCCCAGATTTTATGTGTCTGCTGTTCAGTTTCTCAGGTTAGAAGCTAGAAAGAACTTTGAGTACTTTTTTCCACGGGGACTTTGAAATGGTTTTTATGATTATTAGGATTCACACCTAAGAACATATGTTTTCTAAGAACATATATTTTTTAACACACATCATTTTACAGTGAGACACTGTGGGTAACATTAACTCAAGCTCTTGTCAAGTCAGGCCAGTTAGCAGTTTTTACTCTCGATCCTGGAGTTGCTGATTCAAAATCAGGGATTAGTAAAAATACACAAAGCCATTTCTAATTCTTTTTTGTGTGTTACAGTTGCTCTGTGATTACTAACCCCATGTCAAGAAAGGAAAAAAAAAAAACAGTATCTCCACAGGGGATCCAGTCCATGGTGCATTTCAGAAGAGATCACTGCTAAAAGCTGTGGCCAACAGCCCCACGTATTTGCCATCTTCAGCGATATGTACCTATGAGACTGAAAGCATTTATGCTCCATCAGCTAGTACCTAATAATGTGTTTGCATGCATATTATGATGCCAATAGCTGTTCAGAATCAATCATGCAATCATGCCCTCCATGTCCTGTTCTCATTCCCCACTTTACTATACTCACAAATACTAAATCTGAAATATTTCTTATATGATTTTAATTTGGCAGATCTGAAATATGATTTGAATTTCTAGTTGCTTTCTCAGCCAAAAGATGATTAAATTCCTTCATACTTCAACAATTGTTTTCAAAAGCCTCTTATGTGTTTTGCCTAATTTTTAAACCAGAGATTAGAAAACTTTATATAGCTTAGAAATCTATAGCATTACATTAACTATGTTCCAATTATTCAAAGCATCTCTCCCTCCCCACAAAATCCCATTTTTATTAGAGGGCAGTGCAAATAAAATATTGCCTACCTGCATTATTAGCAAAAATCTTCTATTCATTTCTATTCCAGATACATTGGAAACATGATAGGTTCACATATCACTTTCAAATGTTCCCAGTTTAAAAGCATGGGAAAAGGGTGGTATTTTTAATCACTCATTTTTTAAAAATTCATTCAATATTTAAAGTTTTTATTTTTAGCAGGTGCCTATTATATGTAATTTTCAAGAACTAAAAAGTTACTCAGATAAATATTGGCTTCAAGATAAAGGGAAAGTATGTGGTATTTTCTGTAGTTGGATGCCAACAGTCCAGAAAAGTTCATTTTTGCATTGTTTACCTATGACTTTATGGATTGTCCTTTAAATCTTCAAAAAGCATTTCTTAGAAATTGTCTTTTTTTCATACGTCAGATAAAAATCTTAAATCAGAAATTCCATTAAAAATTAGCAATAAATTCATTATCATTATTTTAAATGCTAATTTTTCATGCATTTAAGAAATTTTTCATTGGAATTCTTTCGTTCCTTTCATGATCTGAGCTTATGAAATCTGTCACTGAGGAGTAAACAAATTCCCTAAATACATTAAAAATATGTTAACAATTGTTTTAACTCCTCTCTCTACACCCAGAAGTCCACCATATCATTCCATGTAAAGATACTTTATTCCTAATGGCAGGAACAATATCTGATGTGGGTTTATTGGGTTTTAATTAGTATTTACAATTTAGATTTCATTTTGTTTTTCACAAGACCAGTTCATTTCAGCTTAAATGCTTTGGTGAAACAAAGAAAAATGATTTCTCTTTCTCTCTCACACACACATGCACACACACACATACAAGCACACACATACACACGCACACACATGCAGAGGTAATGTGGCCCTTTTGCAATGGTCTGGAACCCATGGATAGAAGAAAATGGTCCCTAGATACTCATTCTATTCCTGAAAGTTTGGCTGTCAGGCTAGCCAATCAAGCAGAAAGGCAGAACCATATATATTGTAAGATGGTAATGGAGAATAGTTTAGAATAAGAGCTAATTTACTTCCCAATTATCTTCAAGAACTCCAAGGTTTTCTGCAGTTCATTGCTTAGGTGGTTATGAGGTTGCTTAGGCCAAGAGAAGATTCAGAGAAGTCTAGCTAGCCAGATAGTGCTGGAAACACTATACCCAGCTAAAGTAGGCATCCCCAAGTCAGTCTCTTGCTCAGCTCTGCTCAGTCAGAGGTAACAGCGCAGTGCAGAAAGGAGGGAGATGAAGCTGGTCTTTACTAAGCACACTGGAGAAATGTGACAGTGCTCTAGGCCTTCCTGAGAGAGGCTTCAGTTCCATTACTTCACAGTGTGATGTTGTATATTTGAAGTATTTATGTATTCATAGTCAAGTCATTATTGTACTGCACCCAAACACAAATGCTCTGTGTTGCTCATTCTTTTAGATTACCCACATTATTTCTCCGCTAGATAAGGTAATCAAAACATGGTTAGGTATTAAATTACCTCTATCTGTAAAAGATATATAGGCTACAGAGTTTGGCACAATTGACATATATAAACACAACGATGTGTTTATATATCCAGGCAGGGGATGTCCAGGCAAAGGATGCCTCCACTCGGGGCCCTCAGCTTCAGAGAATCTCGCTTTCCTTTGAACAATTCAGAGGATACAGGGAGCAAAGGACCATGCCCATGCAGAGCACGTGTCACTCCTCCCTCTGGATCTTCTCCAGAACCCCCGAATTCCCGCCCCCCCCCCCCCAAATACCCATGTGCCTGCTTCGGCCCTTCCCCAGGTCTGCCTCCAGGGATGGACTGTTCCATCTGTGTGACCAGCCCTCGGCCTGAGGAATGCCAAGCAGCTTGGATCTGTGGGCGGGGGGTACATGCAGGCACACTCTCTAATCAAGTGGGATGGAGCCCGGTGGGAGAAAAGGGATCAGGTCAGGGGCTGTCAAGCAGGCTCTCCTAGAACCCCCACTTTTGGATGTTTAACTCCAAGGAATCAAAGAATTCTAAATGTGAACACTGCTTGAAGGTGTGTGTGTGTAGATGTACGCTTTTACGGCAGAACCTAAAACATACTTCAGTAATATTGTATATGGGCTCCTATTTGCACTCTTTCTCTAGACCCACAAATATTAGGGGAGAGCCTTATGTATGTATGGAATAGAGAGTTTATTTTCCCTAGAATTTCTGCTATATGAATTTCCAAGAGGAACAAAAAACATCTTAAATGATTTAAGGTGCACTTCAGACTGTGTTTTCATATTGAGTCCACATTACCAGCGATTGCTTTTCCCGACATGTCTCAGCAGAACATTATACAACCTGATTAAACGAAGCCACATTCCCACACAGCTCCACCTTCCTTCCTTGGCAAAGCTCTAACATGGGAACACCCTTTACAGACCATCATTTCAGCCACATTTAAAGGAAATAGATATTACGGTTCAATACAATTTTTTTTTAAGTTGAATTCTACGTCTGACTACAAGGCAGGTGAAACTGAAGAAAAAAATATTCCTAAAGAAATAGCACACTTTAATTTTTTCTTCCCACTCATCCTCTATTTTTTTTTTAACCAAGGTCTTACTAAATTAAATAAACAAAACCAAAACACCAAACAGAAACAAAGTTGAACCCCGTGGGACCATTGTGATATTTATCTCCCAGTATTTCCAAGCCCTAGTAATAATAAATTAGTAAATATTTATTGAGAACCCTGTAAAGGCAGGATATGCTGCCATGTCATGATAGTCAAGTGCCTAACAAGTGCTAGCGAGGAGGAAATTGTTTTAATGTGAGTGCCGGGTGGGAAGGATCATTTTACCTTTGAGGATAGATAGGAATTGAACATATCAGGCAAAAGAGTATTTCATGACTGTATTTTAATTTTTCATTGTGTATATGCCTCAATTAGCCAGGAGTCTCACTTGGAAATGTTTAAATTATCTGATGTTCTACTTAGCTGCCATTGTACAGAAGCCAAGTGTATGTGCACCTAGATGTATTTGGTAAATGTGAAGATTTGGGGCATTCTAGAACATTCCATAGCTTAGTAAAGTAGATATTATATCATCCTGCTTTCACATATACAGTCCACCAAAGATTTCCTAACTGGCTAAGGTAATCTGAAATAGAGAGCGTAACACAGGCAGGAAAGGACTGTTCACAAAAAGTAATGATTATAAAATGCATAGCATTTTTCATAGCAGTAGCTCTTCCCTTCAGACATTCTCTTTGGGAAGATAGTATGTTGGCAACAATGCCTTGTTTTATAACATTAACTCCAGTGAGTCATTGAATTACCAAAACCATATGTGGCATCTGTGATGAGCTGACCACATTACCCCACACCCAGTGTGTCATAGCCAACGATGCTCAAGGTAGGTTGTTCATAAATCATCCAGATTCCTCAATTTATAGCCTCTTTGAATTGAGTCATTCCAATGGTGTTAACTACATTCCTTTTTTATGGTGGCACAACACTGCAATATAGTAGATATCACTGAATTGTACACATATAAATAGTTAAAATGGGAATCTCTTTTTTTTTTTTTTTTTTTACATGAGCAGGCACCAGGAATTGAACCTGGGTCCTCTGGCATCGCAGGCAAGCATTCTTGCCTGCTGAGCCACCGTGGCCCACCCAAAATGGGAATTTAAAAAAAAAAAAAAACAAGTTGTCCATATATATGAGCTTATTTCTGAACTCTATTCTTTTCCCTTCATGTATTTGTTATTTTTATTCAAAAGAAAAGCCTGCTATGATTTTAACTGGGTTTGCATTAAATCTGTGAGTCAAGGAATATCTTTCCACTTATTTAGATCATCTTTACTCTCTCAGCAATATTTCTAGTTTTCAATGTACATATGTTTCACATTTTTGGCAGGTTTATTCTTAAGTATTTAATTTGGTCCTCAGACTAGGGAAATATCACCACAGGCATTCAATAGAGTTGTTGAATTGGGAAGTTGCAGAAATAGTGCTTTTGCAAAGAGGCTAAAATGTAATATAGGAAAATGTATTTATATTTGGGGGGGTTGTCATATTATGTAAACATCTATGATTTTGAAATATCTAAATTTGAATCTTCATAGGTATGGTACAATGTACAATCAATTATGGATAAATACTTCTTAAAAAGAAACTATGTTGAAATTAGGAGAAATACAGAAATTGTGCCATTGGCATGGGAAATATAAAAGGGGAGGGAAAATTGGAGCTGTGCCAAGTAACCTCCATCTCAAGTCCTTGCATTTGCTCTTCTGTCTGTGTGGAACACTCTTCTAGAGCATATCTGCATGGCTAGTTCCCTACAGCCTTCACATCTCTTTTCAAATGTTACCTTAATCAAAGAGACCTTCTTTGGCCACTCATCAAATAGCACTCTTTCCTGTACCCTGCTTTAATTTTATTCATAATATGTATCACTACCTAACATATTATGTATCTATTTGCTTACTCTTTTTTAGGGGGTGAGGAGGCTTCCTTCCACTAGAAATGATCCTTGAGGGCAGGGAAGATGTTTTGTTCTTTGTTCTTTCCCAGGTGCTATATCCATGGTCCTCAATAGTATTTGTTGAGGGAATTGACAGATGAATGGATCCATTCTTTGTAGGCCAGGTTAACTACTGTTATCATTTGTCCCCATTCTCATCTTCATCACAGCAGATACTTCCCTTTGGATAAAAGAAACATCCAAACACCTTAGACGGTAAAAAGAAGAATACTCACAACACATCCGGAAGCAGGAAGAGAGGAGCAGCATGCAGAATAGGAGGGAAATGTGCAGAGCCAAATACTAACATGAGGCCCCTCAGAGTTGAAGGTTGTAATGGTTACTGGGATACTCAGTGGCGCATAGCTAACATTATGACTAACTTAACAGCTTCCTTCTGTGTGTCTAAAGATCCAATGGAATTTCACAAATGGTTCTTGATAAACTGGATGTCTACATGCAAAAGAATGACGTTAGACTCCCATCTCACAAAATGTACAAAAATCAACTCAAAACGGGTCATAAGACCTAAAGGTAAGAGATAAAACTAGAAAACTCCTAAAAGAAAACATTAGAGTAAATCTCTATGATCTTCAGTTAGGCAATGGTTTCTTGGATACGACTCCAAAAACATAAACAGAAAAGAAGAAATAGATAAACTGGATTTATAAAAATTAAAAGTTTTTGAGCTTCAAAGAACACCAATGACAAAAGTGAAAAAATAACCCACAATATGGAGAAAATATTTGCAAATCATAAATCCAAGAAGGGACCTGTATCCCGGATATATAAAGTACTCTTACAACTCAATAATAAAAAGACAAATAACTCAACTACAAATGGGTGAAGACTTTGTATAGCTATTTCTCCAAAGAAGATATACAAAGAGCCAACAAGAATATGAAATGATGCTTATCATCATTAATCAATAAAGAAGTGCAAATTAAAATGATAATAAGATAACACTTCACACCCACAACAAACAGAAGACAATAACAAATGTTGGTAATGATGCGGAGAAACTGGAACCCTCGCGCACTGCCGGTGGGAATGCAAAATGGTGACTCCACTTTAGAAACAATTTTTCTCAAAATGTTTTCTCAAAAACATCAACTTAACCATATGATGCAGCAATTCCACTGTGTGGTATATATCTAAGAGAACAAAAACTTGTACATGAATGTTCATAGCAGCATTATTAATAATAGACAAAACAACTAAAATGTCCAGCAACTGATGAATGGATAAACAAAATTTGGTGCACACATATACAGATTAATCGGTAATATAAAGGAAGTTTTAATACATGCTACAACATGGATGAACCTTGAAATCATTAGGCTAAGTAAAAGAAGCCAGTCACCAAAGACTACATATTGGATGATTCCATTTATAAAAAATGTCCAGAATAGATAAACTTTTAGAGCCAGAAAGTAGATTATAGGCTGCCTAGGTTTGGGGTAGAGCGGTGGGACAGGGGTAGGGAAATGACTGCTAATGGGTTTGGGGTTTCTTTGGGGGATGATGAGAATGCTTAAAAATTAAGAGAGCTTTGATGATTACACAACTCTGACTATTCTAAAAACTATGGAACTCTATACTTCAAATGGGTGGAGTCCTTGAAATGTGAATTATAACTCAATAAAACTATTTTTAAAAAATCATATGCGCAATTTAAGCCAGAATCATAGCTCAATAGCAAAAATTCACCAGTGATACACCGAAGCTGCGCCATATAATAGAGTTGTATAGATAAGCATGAATATGTCTCTTGAAGGGCTCAGATTATACCAAAGCAATAGAATTATTTCCTTCAGGGCAAGGTTTATTCGTAGGTGAACAAGAGGCAACATTTTGGTATGCTTTAAGAGGTGTTTAAAAATCCATTTGCCCAAATTAACTCCACAGCTTGTTTGCTTCAGGGTTGGAGATGTCTTCCACAGGTCATCCTGTGGAGTGAGTAATGAAGAATCTTATTAAAATATAAACACCATATGTGGAAATGCTTAGTACATTAGCTTAACCCTCATAAGAATAAGCTTATGGACAGAGTTGGCCAGACATTTTAGTAAGGTCCCAAAGTCGAGAAATGTTAATTAAAGTTGAAGGAAAGAGAAAAATATCTGGTACATCCCACACTGCCCAAAACACTGGATATTAGAAATAAATTCTGAGAAACAAACAAAGAAACAGTGTAATGGCACAAAAAGACATACTTTTATATATCATTGTTTGCCCAGCTTGCCTTACTTCTGCCATGTAAATCAACTCTGGCCATCTAAGTTAGAGTGACACAATTTTACTCTTTTGTTCCTTAAGCTTCAGTTGGCAAGTGGTGGATCTAGGATTATAATTCATGATGCTTGGCAGTGAAAAGACACTGGTGTGTTCTAAGAAGGGGAGTGTCATCTTCAGGCGCTCTAGAAATATTCTGGCTGCAGTGAGGAGAACCAACGTCTGGGGAACAAGGCTGGAGGTAGGGAGATGATGAGTTAGGAGGCTGTTTCTCTAATCCTGGTTAAGAAGACCATGTGGTTTGGAAAGAGGTAATGGCCGAGGGGAAGAGAGATGTTTAAACGTGGAATCAACAGGACTGGGTGGGGTTGGGGGATGGTCCTGAAAGAATGGGGAGAAGGTGAGAGTGAATCCCCGGTCTCTTCCCATAGCCCTGCAAAGGGTATTATTGCTCTGGGGCAACACCAAGGCCTGCAAGGCCTTCCAAATGCAAAGTGTCCTACAAAACCTTGCAGGGGTGGTGAAAGCATAGCTTTAAAGCAGGCAACAGAACTTCTCCTAAATAAAACCACCTTGTTTAGAGAAAACATCCTGGTGAACGATTTTTTGGTTCTACGTTTGGGGCTTGTCTAAATTGAGCTAAAAAATGAACAAACAGTATATTATCTGCATAATAAAGTAAGAAGAATGGTTTGCTTTGGTCAGTGATGGATGACTCAAGGGTTCCAAGGCCAGGGAAAGCAGTGGAGGATAACAGTAATTAAGGAACATGGCTCCGAAAGATGTCAGGAGCTTGATCCTGACCAAAAGTGCTGGCTGGTGACAAGAACTGTTGATGAACTTTCGGGAACAATGATCTCGGCTCATTCAATTCAATGCTGTTCATCATGCTGTGCTGTGAAATAATTTCCTTGTATTTTGGGATTTACATCCAAATCTTCCATCCAAGTTTCCCACTTCCAGCTTTCTGGTTTGAATGCATTTGAGGAACATAAATTAACACATGTGTTTCATATTTGGGCATATGCAGAATACAGAAAAGGGAATAGTTTGAAGAGGGATGTGAAAAAAGAGAAAATTTAACAGAGTAGAGAATTAGAACAAAGAGCAAATGGGGGGACAAACTCCTTGAGATCCACCAGATTTATCTGAGGAGTGAGGAAGGGTAGGAGGGTAGGGGGAACATGAAAATTATCATATTATATGTGAAATCAGGATAAGGGCAGGAGCCATCTCTTTCAACTATTGTACGATGAGGAAAATTCTAAACAAGTTGGATGATTAGGGCTATCCAGGTATCTGATACATGAGTAATACCTAAAAGAGAACCTTCAGTTATCTTTTAAAAAATCTAACTTCTAAATTTCCTCCTTCTTTAGTTCTATGCAAAAAATGAAAATACTCTTCTACTTGGGAATGTAGGTTGTTCTAGACAACATCTGAAGCTTCAGAACATTAAAACAGCTACTATTTGAAACACGTATGAAATATACCTATTAGGTAGGAAAGGTTAAGTTGAGTGACAGACACTAAGAAACAAGGTAGTATTTCTGGCATAGAATATAATTTTGGACAATTTTTAAGTACAAGTACTCAGCAATCTCTTAGTACTTCAGAAAGGAATAGGTTTTTCTTAATAAATACCTTTGAATTCATGAAAATGTCCAAATTCCTGTATAATACCTGTGCCTTCCTACCTGGAATATGTGCTAAGGCAATGAAATATATTTTGAAAATACTCTCCAGAGAGGACTGCTTGAAGCACAGCAGTTTAGAAAACAAATGATGTACTTGGAAATTTATACCCATGGGTTAATCTTTTTAAAAATTACATCCTCCATTCATGGTTTTCACAGCCCCAAGGAGACATTATTGTATTAACCAAGTTACTGGATTTCCCTGTGTTTACCATAGGAATTCAAATGAAAAATGAGACTTCTTTCTCTCCCTGTTGAGATCAGTTAAATCTATAGTACATTTATACTACAGATGAGGTCTAAGAGAAGACATACCATACATGAACATGACTGGAAAATGAGGGGTTTTTATACTGAAAGTCACTGGTGCTTGACTTGGCGTGTCCTCTGAATTTATATAATCTACTGATAAATAGTATAAAACAGTTTATAGTATTTTTGTTCTTTAACCTGGATACAATTTGACACTTGCTATAATCTAGATCTTATAGATTCTGTGGTAAATTCAAAATTAAATTTATTTTTTCGGTAATGATAGAAACATCCAAATGTGAACACTACAGATGGACATCATCTTGCATTTATCCCCTGTCACACCCAGTTGGTTCTAAAGGACGATGCTCAGTTGCATCTCAGTGCTAAACCGACCTTCAACAGCCTGGCATACTAAGCTGGTGAAAGTTAAAAGTAAGTATTTTTTATCACTGAAAGATTAACTTATCACCAAGGCTGGTTCCTAATATCATCTCATAGAAAAGATGTACTCCTGGATCTTTCATATTTAACCACATCTGCAGTGGCACTTAGGTAAAAATTTAGCAGGCTTTCCACATACAACTTTCAAGTAAAACTCACACTCTCAAAGGTTTGCAATGGTGGGAAATTTTTGCAATAGCTCCACGAAAAGAGAAGTGGATAAAATTTTCTGTTTTTAGACATAAAAAATCAGGAAATGAAACAGAATTAGCTTTTTATACTAGATCCTTTCCCTATTTCCAATCTGTTAATTGCACTGTCTGACCATAACTAGATATTTTACTATGATCAGCCTTTTCCAGTAATTTTCTCATAGCCGTAGTTCTCTCTACATTTGTCTGTGGGCTGTTTTTTTGAGGAAATCTCAAGAATAGCAACTAGAGGTTTATCAATAAGATATCCTCTTCCTCTCCCTGCTCTCAAAGCTGTAGATAAGGGATTGGACTCCAAGAGAAATGATTCCATTTGTGTGCAGAATGGTATTCTTAGAAGTAACTTTGGTAACATTTTATCCATGAAGTGTATTTTGAACTTTTTTGGAGGTTTCAACAAAGGAGTATGAGAGAGAAATGTAGGGCATTTACAGGAATAAATGCAGTTATCACAAAAATTTAGGGAAAAGATGATTTTTTTTAATTAGAAAAAAGAAATCAGTACTAATGTTAATTTAATCATTAATTTCAGTCATCTATTATTTCTCAAAAAACTAACACATGACATGCTATTCAGCATTCTGTTGTAGAACAGACTGAATTCTAATTCCAGCCATGAAAATGGCCAAATATGAAATATAAAAGAAAGATTGTCACATAGGACCTCTCTCCCCATCAACTTCAAATACTTAAGCCTTATGTGAAACGTTACACAAATAATCAACATACCTAATAAAATTTTGAGACAGCAACTTCAACCATTTGCAGCATTTGTGGGAGTGAGGAGAAATGAGAAAAAATTCCTAACATGTTTCCCTCCCACTGTCCTTTCTTCATGATAAAGGTCACAGAATTGTTTTAATTTTGCTTTGGGATAGATTGGATTATAGAGTGTTGAAACTAACAGAGACTCTTTCAGCCATCTGGAGTCACTCTCTTATTTTATACAGAAGAGGTAACTGAGGCCCAGAGAATGTAAATGGACTGACTAAGCTTACAAAGCTAAAGATAATGGGACAGGAACCAGAAAAGGGAGAGCGGACAGTGTTAAATAATTTTTGCTGCTGTTAGTTTAAGCACTTTGGCCCTGTAACAGATTAATTCAGGTAAGCCAGCTAAAAATTCTTGTACTTGTTGTTTCCCAATATAACAAGGATAGAAAAAAATCTGAAGCATAGGAATGAAAAGAAAAATAGCCCACAGAACAAGTGAGACATAGCATATGTGCTTTGGTTTTTAAGCCTCTGGGCCAAAATCACACTTATGATCTTGGTAACCAAAAAGAATCTTGTTCCTGGAATGCTTGTAGAGACCTGAATTAGTCATAAGCTTCTTAGGAAAGAATTCATCCTTTGTGTGATATTGCAATGATTCTTGATCAGGAAAGCAAGCCCCTATTACCCTTAGGGGCCTAGGCATATGCAATTGCCGCAAAACAAATTCCTTAGAAACCTTTGATGAAGGAGCCTTCCACTTTGACTGATTCTAGGATGGATTAGATGATCTTATGACTTTATGATTTAGTATGGATGAGATGATCTCTTCCTGTTCTATGATTCTTTCTCTATCCCTAATGGAGCCAGCACAAAGAACCTTACATGTTTGTTAAGGGAATTAGAGTAAGCCAGCAATAATAGAAGTTCTCGTTGTACACTGATTCAACTTGGGAAAGAACCATAGAACGTTTATTCCAAAGGATTACTAAAATCACTGTTGTAAGGCATTTAACCAATAAGGATTCAAATGCCAATATTCAGGACAAAACAAATCTGGGCTTTGAATCAAATATTCAAGACCATATGATAGCAAGGAATAAGGACTAGCTTCTCTTTCCTTCTCCTACTGAATTCCTTGCCACCAAACACACATACATCTATTATTGCCAGTAGCTAGAAGATAAAAATTCCTTTCTAATCTACTTTTACAGGTAGGAGTCTGACCCAAGTTGGATTCGACCTTCAATTAAAGCTTTCCAACTTGTTAAAAGACAAGAAAGAAACATCTGATTTTAGTCTCTAGGAACAAACTTAGTTTGATGCTATGTTAAAGCACAACATTCAAAATAATATCTGGCATCTTCTTGACATTCCAGACACATACTTGAAATAAGTGATGCCAAAAGGAGCTAAAAATCATGAAGGAAATTACAGAAGTATTTGACTGCAATCCAGAAGATTCCAACATTTCACGCAGAGGAAAATTTCCCTATAGCCTACAAGCATCACAAGGCTCTTATTTTATTTTTCAAACATAATGCTTTTATACCAAAAAATATGAAAGATTTTAAATGGCTGGCAGGATACATAGCAAGTAGCAATATATATATATTTTTTTACTTGGCAGCTGAACTTTTTTTGTCTTCTTCTTCTTTACATATTTGTTCACTCCCAAATTTTAAAAACAAGAGTTAGAAACCAACAAAAAAAATCAGGAATAGCTTACATATGACAGAATCCATTCTATTTGAAATTACCAAGGTTCTCCAATCCTTCGTAGTAAAAATAGAAACTCTTCAAGTGCTCAAATATTTCATTCTCTGATCTCCTGGCTGTCTCTATCCCCACTGAAATACTGTTAACAACTCTTCACGCTTATTCTTATGAATCAACATGAAATTTGACAACACTTTCTCTTCCTCATTTCAAATATGACTCATTGCTCTTGGTGTAGTCCTAACTACAAAGATTCTTTTAAAAGTTCTTTTTTAAAGCAAGGAAATAGAAGAAGCATCTTGAATGCAAGCTGGTTTACCCAGGAACCCTGGCAGTTATTATTCACTGACTTTTTAGGTACGCATTATAAAGCTGAGTGTTTGAAGTGTCCTTACTTCAGCTTTCCCTGGGGAAACCAAGGTACAAAAGCTGCCAATGTAACCTGACTAAGTCTTAGACTTGAAGTTTATCAGCAGTTCTACTTAGCTATCCATTATTCTAGGATGCTATTGCATTTGAGCTTTGGGAGGATTTATTTTAAATCCAAGATTTTGGATCATACTCCCTCCAGAGCCCCCTTACTTTGCATACAAAAGGTAATGGATCCAGGCTATTTCTCAAAGCCCTTCTGAATTTAAAACCTGACCCTTTTTCCACTGTATAATAACTGCTTTCCCCACACTCCTATCTCTCTAAAAGTTAGATGCTTCAAAGCCCAATTCAACACTGAAATCTAAATATCATTTGAAAATGTCTGTGGTCTTTTAAACAATATTCAAATGAGAGAGGGAAAAAAGGATGACACTGTAAGTGCAACTCCACTTATCCTTGCCCAAAATTAGGAAACAAATAAATAAAAAGGTGAGGCTCCTTTAGTTTTTCAAATCCTAGAAACATCTAGCCCCAAAAGAAACTTTCCTTGGTTTAGAAGATGAGAAGAGTTGATGTTAAACAATGATTCTTTTTCCATTTCTAAAAAAAAATAATAATAATAAAGGCCAGCAGAGGCGAAAGCAATGTTGGACAAACTGTTTCAGCAGATGTTCACTGTCCCAGGGAAAAAACAGCCCCTACTTTGCAGTTTAGCATTTGCAAATTTAGAAACTTAAATAGTTCTAACTTGAAATGGTACATGTGGTAAGAGTGAAATATAAATATTAAATATTAAAATCACTTATATGAACAAGTGGTTACTATTTACTATTACAACTGCATTTTGGCTTCTCCATGATAGCAGAATGCAATGATTGTGACCCAGCTAAGCTTTTCAAGCTTTTACAGCTTAATTTTCCTTAATAATTCACAATGGTGATCTGAAACAATATTAATGATTCTTAATCATTATAGTAGCATTTATAGAATCCTTGTAATGTACCAGAAACTCACAAATATCCTATAAGGTAAGTGTCATTATTTAAAAACTTGGACACTGAGGTTCAGAAAGATTAAGTAACTTGTCTAGAAGTGGTGGCTTAGCATTTGAATGCAGGCAGTTTTACTCAAGGATATGAGATGTCAAATCTGTTTGTAAAGGACCAGCTGATATGTGGGGTTTTATGAGCCACAAGTTCTCTATCATTACTACATAACTCTGTCTTTGCAGCCCAAGAGCATTCTTAGATAATATGTGAATGAGAGAGCATGGCTGTATTTCAATAAAACTTAATTTATGGACACTGAAATTTGAATTTCATTTAACTTTCACATGTACCAATGTGTTATTTTTCTTGTGAATTTTTTCAAACATTGTAAAATGTAAAAGCCATTCTTAATGGCTGTACCAAACAGAGGATGGGCAGGATTTGACCCAACAGCTGTAGTTTGCCAATCCTTGCTCCATGCTCTTAAAAACTATACTGCCTGTTCTAGTTAGCTGGCTGCCAAAAGGTAATATACCAGAAACAGAATGGCTTTTAAAAGGGGAATTTAATATGTTGCTAGTATACATTTCTAAGGCTGAGACATTGTTTTAATGTCCTAATTAAAACAAGTCTATAAAAATGGCCACTCTAAGGCATCCAGGGAAAGATACCTTGGTTCAAGAAGCCCGATGAAGTTCAGGGTCTCTCTCTCAAGTGGAAGGGCACATAGCAAACACAGTCACAGTTTCTCTCTCAGCTGGAAGGGCACATGGTGAACATGGTCAGGGTTCCTCTCTCATCTGTAAGGGCACATTGCAAACTTGGCATCATATGCTAGTTTCCTCTCCTGGCTTCCTGTTTCATGGAGCTCCCCGGGAGGCATTTTCCTTCTTCATCTCCAAGGGTCACTGGCTGGTGGACTCTGCTTCTTGTGGCTATGTTATTCTGCTCTGCTCTTTCTGAATCTCCCTTTCTCCAAAGTGTTTCCTTTTTTATAGGACTCCAGAAACTAATCAAGACCCACCCAAATGGGTGGAGACACGCCTCTACTTAATCCAGTTTAACAACCACTCTTTGTGGTATCTCCAGGGAGATGATCTAATTACAGTTTAAATATACAATGCTGAATAGGGATTAGAAGAAGTGGCTGCCTTTACAAAATGGGATTAGGATTAAAAATGGCTTTTCTAGGCTACATACATCATTTCAAACCAGCACACTGCCCTTTCAAGTTGTTTCTATTTAAAATGTTTTATTTTTAAACATATAATAGAATTACATGTACCTTCTAGCTTTATCAAGTTATGTCATATTTTTATCACAGAGAACTGTGCCCAGAGAAATAAGATTTGATTTTGATATTATGTATATTGGGTTGAATCATGTGAAATTTGCCAATATTGGACTGTTTTGAGCTATAAAAGTGGTAATTTCATATGATTCAGCATATGTATGAATTCCTGTTGCCTTAGGAGATAACATATTATTTTATTAGAGCTATAAAGGATATTTTTTATGACCATATGGGAATATTATATTAATGTTTGAACCACAAATGTATGGCACATTAGAGCATCTTTAGGATCCACTTAGAATCTTTTTTATGAAGTGAATTATGGTAGTCTAGATTGAAATCAAATGGAAGGGGGAAGATAATATTTATTACATACTTTATCTTGCAACAAGTACTAAAATTGTATTATCTCATTTAATCTCTATATTGACACTATAAGTATTTCTGATTGAAGTTAAAGGATTAAGAAATAAATTCAAGTTCACGTACATCAAGCAACTTGTAGAAGTTGCTAGAGTTAATACATGGGAAAGCCTGGACATGAGCAAAGAATAAATTATTCCTCTTTGTTTTGCTCTCACAACAAAGGGAATCTCACTGCAATCTGTCAGTACCACTAAGGCTATTAAAATAAAATTAATTTTTTTTTCCAAACTCATCACTAGAAAACCAGCTGTCAGCTGTACTATTAGAATTTCTCTCATTAATCAGTAGATTCCAGAAAATTTACTCACATAACTTTAAACCTTTTTTGCAGCCATATATGTATATTTATACTGTTTATTTGATAATTTTTAAATACTAATAAAGCCCTTGTTGAGTAAGATCTCAATTCAGTTCTAAATGAAAAACAAGAGGAATGTAAAAATCACAGATTTGGTCAATACAATCTCAGTAAGCAAAACAATTATTTAAAACCTATAACTTTAGAAAGTCTGAGATTTTAAAGGATCAAATCTTTTTTATCCCCTTACATTTTGACAGTTTAGTAGAACAGAATACAGAAAACTCATATTCATTATTACTTGCACATACTTAGAAAACAAGCATTAGGAAGTGAAAGAAACTATTCAATAAAATCAAAAGAATTCTTGAGATCAAAATGTAATATTCCTCACCTTCTGCCTAAAAAAGAAACCAATAACCTTATCAGTGACTGGTGAGAAATGAGTTTTAAAATAAGAAAGGAAAACTAAAGAACTCACCAGAAACACACATATTCAACAGAGGAAAAGAATTACTTTGAGTTACAGTTGTACTGGAAAGATACATTATTGCTCTTTCTTTTTCTTTTTTCTTGGCTTAGTAAATAAAAAAAAAAATTTCAGGCATGACTGATCTCTTTCCTCTCACAATTTTCCATCTTTACCTTAATGCCTTTTCCCCTAAATGCCAGGTTGACTATTCTTACTAATATTTCCTTGGTTCATCAAATATTTTATTTCCTTCCCATCAAAATTTATAGTCAGTCTTCTCTAGAATGCAAACCAAACAAGTTATAACTGAAAAAAAGAGACTTCATTAGGAAGAGGAGTTCAGGCATCAGTGGAAGCAATCTTGGCAGTTTCTTGGCAGGAAAAACAGAGAGTTTAAAATGAAAGAAAAGTATGAGAAAATTTTCATATATTTATGATGCACTAGTTTTTGTGGTTGATGATATTTTGTTTTCAATACATAATCAAAAATAATTGAAGGAAAAATAGGATTTTAGATCTCCTGATTTCCTCCAGAAGTGGGATTTCTGTCTTTTTCACTGTTGTATTTCTGACATAAGACAGTTTCTGGCACATAATAAATGGTCAATAAATAGCTGTAGAATGAACAAGAGGAAGAATGATTTTGGACATGGAAATCTAGAATAGCATTTAAACAGATAATATTCTTGTCTTGCCTTAGAGGTGACTTTTTCTATTTGCAAGTAGAAGCAAGGAAGGAAATATTCTATAAGTCATTCAGACAAATCACTATTTAGCAATATGGACATGACACAAACTAAAAGGTAATGGAACTACTGTCATGTTGGTACTGGAGTAATCAAGGAAAGGAAAACTGGACAATCTGGTTAAATCGTGTCTCCTACACTTTAATTATGCAGATTCCCCAAAATTTACTGAAAACTTAGGTATGATCGTGTAGGTCAATGTCATAAATAAAAGAAATGAAGGCATATGCAATTTCAGGATGTCCTGGAGACAAAAATTCTGGCCCATAACCGTATATTTAGCCAAGATACAGTATGTGATTCCTCTAAAGCCTGGTTTGCCAATCTCGGCCTTACTGACGTTGGGAGTCAGGTCATTCTTTGTGGTGGGGAAATGGCCTGTGTATCGTGGTGCACTCAGCAGCATCCCTGGCCTCCATCCACTGGTTGCCACTAGCACCTTCCTCCCCACCCCCAACCACTGTGGCAATCAAAAACGCTCCGAATATTGTCAAAGCAAGAACAACTGCTCAAAGGAAGAGAAAAGAACACTCTCGGGTTTTATTAATGTTGAGAACAAGAACTGAAAAAGGAGTGGTTCCAAAATCATAACATTGCAGTTGAGGAGTTGAAATTCCAGTTTAACAAAAAAATTAAGGACAAAAAAAAAGGAACGTGCCTTTTGCCTTATCAGAACCAGAGGAGGAGCTGGTGCTGATTTACACAGGCAAACAGCAGAAAAATTAAGATACTTAAATAATTTGTATAAATAGTCTCTATTTAGGCAAATAACCTTCCAATATGATTAAGAGAACATTTGTAGGTAAAAAGAGAGTAAGAAGCACTTAATTACTTTTGTATACTTTATATATTATTTATTACTTTATATACTTATTGTTCTCAAGTTATTTAAATTTCCTATCAATAGATGATAGGAAAATTTGCAAGCAAGGCACAAAAGTGTTTTTAGATATCTTTGAAATGATGTTAAAGAGATATGCTGTAAAATAGATATCCAAATTTTCAAAAAAATTAAAAAGTAGGTGGTATTTTAAAAAGAAAACAAGCATTGCTAAGCTTCTTGGTCCTCACTAAGGACTATTAGATCCCTGTAATAATTCTAGAACAATGAAATAAGTGTTAAAGCATGCTTACAATATAAGAACTGACAAGTCGAAAGCCAATTTGTTAGATCTCCTATAAATGAGATCTAACAAATTAATCTCATACTTGACTGAGTTTCTTGAATAGAGGATCAAAGCAATGCTGTAAATGAAATGCATCTTGACTCCCAAAAGGGTTTATCAAAGACTCAGGCTATCCGTGTCCTTGAAGACAAGCTAGAAAAGTATAGCAACTACCAGCTAACCATTCCCCTTGCCCAACAACCCCTATCCTTGTTATAATGTTTTTTGGGACTCTATAAAACTCCTGGGAATAAAGTTTCAAAGCCATAAGATTTAATAATCAATAAATGCCCTCAAAAGTCTCCAATTTTATGATAGTTCAGCCATTGTGATCTACAAACTGTCAACACCATTCATCTCTTCTTTTTTTTTTTTTTTAACATGGGCAAGTGCCGGGAATCGAACCCAGGTCGTCTGGTATCACAGGCAAGCATTCCTACCTGCTGAGCCACTGTGGCCCGCCCCATTCACCTCTTCTTAATTACAGTTGAGTAAAAATGTTATAGTTGCTGATTTCAATCCCAGCCTAGATGGATTTCATTCTTTTTTGCTAAATTCTTAATCCACGGAGTCAAATCAATATCAGTTAATACATGTTTAATAAATATATAGAGTAATCACTCAGAATGAAATCAGACTTTTGTTACACTATTAAATATTTAACTTGATAGTTATTTTACTAATGTCACAATTACTCTGCTATACTGACGTAGCAAAAATAGTCACTAGATATTGGGATAAATCTGTTCTATAAGATAGTGTATCTGTCTGACTTTTGCTCTATTCCACCTGTCCCACATACTTAGCAAGCACACGAGTTATCAAAAATGTTACCAGCATAAATATTTTAAGCACCATGGTACCAATGATATCCAAAAGTATATTTTCAGGCCAAAATAAAACCACTTTTTGACAAAGTAAAGAATGGAATGTAAACTAAGAACTAAAAAGAATTGTTTGATAACATCTTACCTGGAAACAGACGCTCAGGACCAGCAAAATTAAAAATGCTGATAAGTCACATCAAGTTATACATAACCACAAACGCTGCATTTGTTTAGACAGACCACTTCAATTTTAACTACTAAATAAGTCAGAAATACAGTGCAATGAATTTGTGATGGCTGATAGATAATACTGCGATTCTTCAGCTCCTTTAAAAAATACATAGAAGGTCAAGAAAGGAGGAGATCCCAGTTTGACAAGTCAAAAATAAATGGATGGATTTCACATTCATATTCAACTATCACTTCATCAACATTATTCCATGAATTGTTTCCTACCTGAAGTTTTGGTTCACATGTGGAAAACCCAAATCATATTATCAGGTAAAGGCACGCTGCAATGCTTTCTTCCCAGCGTCAATTAGGATTCATGTTACACAGATCATAGTTAAACCTAGGTGGCTTAGACTCTGAATAAATGGAAACTCACCTAATGAGACAACAAATATTTGACCTGACTTGTATCCATTCTGGGTAATCGTCCTTTTAAAGGAAATGTGCTCCTAGGAAACCTAGGAGCATTTAAGAGAAGAGATAAAATATGACTTTGGAAAAACATCAGTAACACCGCTCAGCTAATGTATCTGCAAAGCTGATAGCACCTGTGTTCAAGGAACAGTCTATGTAACGTGTATGGTGCTTAAGTATAGGTTCCCGGGTATGCAGAATTCAACCTAAGCAGATGTCAAACACCCCCAACGGGGTGGGTGGGAGGATGACCTGACTCAAATGCAAATGATAGAGTGCTTTTGAGCATTTCTTCCACATTTCTACCCAAAAGGAGCATTGCATTTGTGAGCCTGGGGGCTACTAAACTTTGAATCCAGAAATGCTACTTTCCTTTCTTTAGAAGAAGGAAAGCTTAATATGTATTACAGCTATCAGTAAATCTCAGTAAGGGCAAGGACCACGGTTTTATCTTTAAGATAGAATGTTAAAATAGCCAAAAGGACAAAGGGAAAAAGATAATTAAAATATAGAGAGGTTTTTAAGAAAGAAAGACAAGTAACCAAATTATACACAGGATCAGCAAGTATTCCCTTTGAAGTGAACACACACATAAAGCACATTTCTCAGTTGGAACGAATCAAACAAGATTTGAAATCTTTTCTTTAAATCGAAATAATGACATTTGCTTCTGTAGCAATAATTTCAATATTTAAACCCTGAACACATTCACAGCCTCTTGGTTTACGTGTATTTACTACCCTGAAACCAAGAAGAAACAAGCTGTAGAGACAGTTTCATGGACATCTATTTTTATTTCTATTTTTTTTTCCCTCAGAATCTTTACCTGGAAAAAAATCAATTTAGCATGATTTTACATGAAACTATCCCAACTAAAACCCTCATTTTAGATCATTCAATAACTCAACACAAAAGCACTTAGGTGACTAAGGAAAGTTTAAGCATGAAGAAGAAGGTAGCACTTTCAAATCCAGACCTCACCTGGTAAATTGAAATGGAACAACACCCCTGAGAGCTTTCTTGCTGTGCTCCTCTCTTCAAGGGACAACCAAATTACAGCAGCCTATCTTCTTAAACCCTAAAAGAAAAATCAGGAAGCTTGATCTGTGCACATAATGGCCAGCATAAAGTAAGAAAGGCCGTTTCTTGGCAACTAGAAAACAATCCTTTTCAATTAACACAGCAATTGGCCCACATTTGTTGTTAAACACAGAGGAAAGAAAATGTCTTAAGGACTCAACCTGATAACAGCTCACCAAGAAAATCAGATCAGTTTGTTCATTTTGAAAAACATTTTTAATTAATAGACTGCGCCTTCCAATTGCCAAATCCTTTCCCAAGAACTTCTGTTGACATACCTGTCTCACTGCCTTGTTGCATATCATTTACTTTAAAACACCAATCCTGAATAGTTGCATCTGTTGCAGAAACACAGTGAAAAGATAGTTTTAGCAAATCTGTAATGTGTAATATCATCATACTCTTGGTTATTTTGAAAATTATATTTTGCTTTCCAAAAAATCAGCCTGAATATAGCACTGGATGTTTATTAGGATACATAAATCAGAACAGTTGTATGCATGTTATATTCTCTTAGCTGTTAAAGCCCATGTCCAACAGGTACTAATTTCAGATGATATGTAAGAAGTAACACTATGATAGGTTGATTTTCTGATAGTTTAACATTCTTTGGAGTTCACATATGCCTATAAAAATTTGATGCAGTCTTTGGACAATCTTCTCAGTGTTTGTATTCTCACATTGAATTTCATATGTCAATTCAGTGAGTCCACCCCTGCTTCTACCTCAGACCCTTATCTGGGACCCTAATTAAGAGTCTCTGTTCCAAAAGACAAGTATGAGGAAGATGGAAATTATATATAGATAATTTTTGCTACTAATCAAATTTACTACTGCAAATGGTAAAATCTTAACTATCTAGTATGATTATATCTCCCAAATGAAAAGACAATTTAAGATGGATAATTTCCACATCTAATGAAAGCCAAATTGGAGGGGGAATATTTGTCTTTATCATGCTTCCATTTCACTAGGATTCACCAAGAGTTTATATTATGGTGCTTCATCTTCGACAGCTCTTTCATTTTCTTTTTTCTCTTTTTATCAATCAAATCTCTCCCAGCAACCTATCTAACTTGCCTTTCTATTATTAATGGGCAGTTCTTCTTAGGTACTATTTTTTAAATATTGCCTTTTGGTGGCAATAACTTAGCATAATGGTCTCTCTCCATTGATGGGAATTTGAGCCAGTGGTGTAAATTAAGGTGATGTATTAACCCTTTCCAACAGGAAAAAGCTAGAATGGGAATAACCCAAATACCCCTGAAGAGTGGGAGAAAGATCAAAGGTGATGGTGGAGTTGTACAGAGAAGAAAGGGTTTAACAAACGAGTATGAGAGCTGAATCATCATATTGATATTTCTTTTAGTCTCCAATATCTTAGAGCAGCTAGAAGTAAAAACCTAAAACTGTGGAATTATAACTCATATCAAACTCTGAAATCTGTTCTACAACTAATTGTTGCACTGTGCTTTGAAATTTATTGCTTTTTTGTATATGTTATTTTTCACAAAAAAGGAGACCGTAATGATAATATATATGTATATATATATGTATGTATATATATAGGTATGTGTGTGTGTGTGTGTGTATTTTCCTTCTCACCTCCAGTGTCTGGAGCAGAAGGGAAAGTGTGAGATGATGGAATTGTAGCCGATGACAAACTCGGGGATCTGTTCTGTAACTACTTGTTAGACAGTGCTTTGAAAATCATTGCTTTTATCTTTCTTTGCTTTGTATATATGTTATATTATACAATTTAAAAAGTCATTTTTTTAAAGTAAAAGAAAAAGGATACTCCCACCTTCACTCCCCCCCCCCCCCAAAAAAAAGGTGACATATTTAAGTAGACCTTCCTGCACCTTCAAATCACACCCTCAGGACAGCTGTGTACACTTTCTATGGATAGGGCTGGCTGGGATAACCTTACAGGTATTTCTTCAGTTTTAGTACTGTCTCTTCCACTTGCTAGCTCTATGAACTCAGACATATCTGTTAAACATTTTGTGTCTCAGTTCCCTTATCTGTCAACTTGGAGATAAAAATATTTATGACATAGGATTGTTGTGAGGATTGAATGAGGCTACACATATGTAAAGCTCTTAAAACAATGTCCAACAGACAGCGAATGCTCACAGGTTAGTTATATTTTAACATCATTGTTGTTGCTAGTTTTCCTGAACTAAATAATTTTTAAGGTCCTTTTCAGATTGAGGATTTTCAAAATCCTCTATAATCCTTAAGTAAAAATCTAATATAAATAAGGGCTTTAAGGGTATATAATTTATAATGATTTTTCCTCATATTTTTCATGAATTAATCCTCCTATTCCATCTAATTCATCTAATATTTAGAGCTCGTATATGCCCCTTTACCAAAGAAAAAGATGAATAATTATTCTGAAAATTACCTCTACAGTAACTTAGCTGGTAAATAATTCTTGGTATTTACAGATCAATCCAGAACAAGCATTAGAGCTGAAGAGGGGCAGTGTCTAACAGAAGACGGATGCCCATACTTGGGAAACCAATTAACTGAATCCAAACAACTTTGACATTTTCTGACAAAAGTTATTGAGTCAGTAGAAATAAGAATGCATAGGAAGTTTTATCTTCTTGGAAAGCGCACTAATTTTAGACATGTTGATTTAAACAATTTAACCAAAGGCATAGAGAAGCAGAAATTCTGCAAGAACCTTTTCTTATAAGATGCTCTATTATATTACATAACTATTAAAATATTCACAAGTTTAATGTTTTATATTCTTAAGATGTATGGATCATTTGCTTCAGATTTTGGCACACCTTTAGATGTGTTTTTAACTAGCAGCTGTAAATACTAAGATTTGAGAAGAAATGCATGCTTTTTGTATGTTTGCTGTAGATACAGTCTGACCAGAGTACAATATAAAGACCCCATCAACTGATCCTCTCCAGCTTAGAAGGCAGGTTTAAACCTAAAAGCCATCATGCAGCTCCTTCCGTCAAAATACCACACCCTCTCTCTGCTATGGAACATCCTAAATTATTAGTAAGAGGCCAAATGAACAAATCTTAGGAAGGTTTGCATTTAGCTACTCAGGGGGATATTTCTTATCTGCTTGGCACATAAAAGCACCCCCCTGGTTCTTTATTTTTGACAGGCTTGATTTGCGCCAGTACCTTGAAATAGCAAATTCGAGTTCAGGGAAACTTAAATTATGAAATCTACATAAACTGAGAGGACAACACTTGCTTAGAAGTTTTGAACTCTGGAAATTGTAAGAATTGTTACAGAAATAATCTGGAGATCATCAATTTAGTCTCTCCCTGACTAAAAGATTGGATGTAATGTAAAAGCAGTGCTGGATATGCTATTGGGAAATATGAATTCTCCAATACAAGTTTTATTATCATGTAAATGGGTGAATCATTTTCCTTCTCTACAACTCTAAGAACACCTCAAAGTTCAGTGCTACCAACTTAGCAAAGAAAAATTATGATATACAGCATTTATTAACTTTTGCATATCTTTATTTCCAATTCAAGGATAATGGTAAAAAAAATAAGTCATCAGGTCTCATGTGGAACAAACTGAGGATGAAGCATAATGATTCTCATGAATAATTAATGATGAAATACTTCACAAGATAAAGTCTTTGATGAACACTGAATAACAACAGAAATAAAAGATCAGCATACGGGGGACAAGGTGGTGGGTTCACAGTGAACATCTGTGGAGGCTTAAAGATATGTGTGCCTAGAAGTAGATTTTTAAAGGAGTTTCTCTTCAAAACATCTTTTTATACCATCCAATATATACTGTGATTCACCATGGCAGTAGCACCAGCAAAATGGGCGATATCAATTGGGACTATCTTGAAACATTTATTTCCAATCCAAAATGGAGCTTTATATTGCTTTTGTCATAAATCTACATTCTCTTTTCTTCCAGATGACTATAATTGCAAAGTAGAACTTGCTTTGACGTCCAATGGCAGGACAATAGTATGCTACCACCCTTCTGTGGCTATTCCATATGAACACGCAAAACCTGTCTCTCAACCAGATCCTGTGCATAATAATGAAGAAACACATGACCAAGTGCTGAAAACCAGCTTAGAAGAAAATCTTAAGCAAGGACCCATGATGGAACAGCTTATCAAAAGGTTCTTTACTGCTAAGTACCATTGGTATCCTCATGGGCAGTATCACAGATGTCAGAGGAAACTGAACCCCTCAAAAGAGAGATGATTTTCAAGTTCTCTTTAGGACTCAAAGAGAAATGTTATCTTTTGCCTTATTTGCCATTTGAGAAATATAATCTGATGTATTTATTACTATGTTACATAGTAAAATAGTAATAAAATATCTTTTTGTATTAAAAAAAAAAGGTTAGCATATTAAAGTCAGTAAAACTACAACACAGCCAAGCCAAAAAATTCCTGAGTTCTGTCTGGAGCAATTGGGTATAAGAAACTGCTTGGATGCCCACCGCAAGGATGCTGTTTTATAATGTAGGATTGTAATTTTCAGGACTTAAAGTGAAAAAAGAACTTACCCTGGAAGCTTGTCAAACATGTAGCTACTTGGACCCTGATTGCAAAGACTAGGATTGATTCAGTAGGTCTTGAATGAGACCAAGGCATCTGCATTTTAGCAGGTTCTGGGCCCTGACACAAGTAGGCATAGGGCTGCCAGAGGGCTCTGATCACGGCAAACAGGCCTTTAGATCTCTGCTTCTCTGACAGAGGAAACACTTGAATAATTGATACAGGAGGAAAGGGGTTAAAAGGGGGAAACGTGATGAGTCAGGAGGAAAAAAATGACTAAAGTACAGGATGGGAAAGAATGAAGAATGATCTTGAGAGGCAAACAGATGTAAACAGACTTGTAATGGTTTCCCATCCCATGTAGCCCAGAAGCCAAAGTCCTGCCAGCTGACTACTGGACTGGCCCCCTTTAACATTTCATTTCATGCCACTCTCAGCCAGCTGTCCCCACTTGTGCCTCACCAGCCCAGTAACTGTTCCTTAAAACAGGGCTCCCCCCTCTACTTCCTCCAAGTCTTTCCTTAAATGTTGTTTTCTCAAAAGACCCACCCTAACCACCCTATCTAAAACCACACCTCCTTCTTCACCCCCACGGACACTCCCTATTCCTTTCCTGCCTTGGTTTTCTTTTTCTCACAGTTGCCACCTGCTATACATATTTATATTGGTGATTTTCTGTCTCCCTTCACCACACTGTAAGTCCATGATGGCAGGCATCTGGGTTTCTTTTCTTTACTGGGGTTTATCCCCAGTGTCTAAAATGACACCTGGCACATGGTAACTGCTATGACATGGAATTAAAGATTCTCCCAATTAAAAAGCATGACATTGTTTGCCCATGGATCTACTTCTGGATGTTTTGCTTTGTTACACTGATATACACATATACAAAATTTAAAAATAAATAAAAATAAAAATAGACATATATATGTCAATACTACACTGTCTTAGTTAATCTATCTCTATTATAAGTTTTAAAATTGATTATTTGCAATACTAGTGGTCAATAAGAGGGAGGGGTAAGGGATATGGGATACATGGGGTTTTACTCTATTCTTTTTATTTATTTTTCTGGAGTAATGCAAATGTTCTAAAAATGATCCTGGGGATAAATACACAGTATGTGATGATATTGTGAACCACTGATTGTATACTTTGGATGGATTACATGGTGGGTGAAGAGATCTCAATAAAAACACATCAAAAATTTTTTAAAAAGTAAAAACCATGACAGTGTTAAAATTTAAAGGCAGAAAGGACTTTATCCATCACTAGAAGTGGAGAAAAATTTTGTTTAAAAGATTTGTTTTTTAACTCCTTGGGCACTTGTAGAAAAAAATGTGAGAAAGGGCTGAAGTATGAGCCTTTTCACCTGTTACATGTTTCAAGGTATATTTGTTTTCCACTCTTTCACAAAGGTAAGCATGAGTAGTTATTGTTTAACTCCACTGAAAGCTAATAATTGTGTCACTTTAGCCTTGGGGAATGAAAAACAGGAAATATTTTATTGAAGTGCATAGATTCATAAGTAATATTTTAAAGGTTATTGGAAGGGTGTTAACAGAGCTGTTTTTAAACTGAACTGTACTAAGGTGAAATAAAAATCTTTTTCTTCTTTTTGAGAAAGCATTTTAAAAACTAGAAATAGGTTATTTCCATCCTATTTATTTACGTACACAGCTAAACACATGTATTATTTTTTCTGAACAAAACCAATATAGAAATATGCATTAAGCTTTGGAAATTATTCTTCTTCTAATTGATAATAGCAATATTACTGCATCATACTGCAGAATGTCTTTCTTACAAATGGCCTAAAACAGAAGGATCAAAAACAATAATGATCTCACCCGAGCATCTGAAAAGGTAGGAAAGGGCTCCCTCACCTCAAAATCTTTTACTCCTTGCCCAACTCATGTTCCACAAAAACTTAACTATTATCTATATATCGCTCTGGGCTTCCTTCTCATAATAAAATGAAAATACTTCTAAGTTGCTTGCAGGGAACACTGTAATGGACTGTTAACTTTCCAATTGTCTCATCTAGTGGACAGCTGAGCCTTGTAAAGATGATTCAAAGTACAGGCCTCTGATGACAAGTGCACAGAAGTCCCAGGGTACAAAAGTATATTGAAATGGGAAGAAAATGGGGAGCAGGAAGTAGAAAAGGTTTGCAAGTCACAAAGTGACATAAGTCACATGACATGTGTCCTTATGCATCCTGACTTCCAATATCTTAAAGTTCAAAATCCCATCATCAAATAAACCAACAAAACCCATCAAACCCATATTACATGCTCAACAATGTTCTTTCTGTGCCCTTCCCAAATATTCCCTTTCGCCGCCTCTCTCTCTCTCTGACCTTCTCTCTCTCTCTCTGACCTTCTCTCTCTCTCTCTGACCTTCTCTCTCTCTCTCTGACCTTCTCTCTCTCTCTCTCTCTCTCTCTCACACACACACACACACAAACACACACATGCACTAACTGAAAATGTATGATCCCTTTTATCAGCCATAGTAACTAACTGAGCATCTTATACCAAGCACTATTTGTGGATTATATGTTATCTCATTTAACCCTTATAGCAAACTCTAAAAGGTGAATACTTTATCCCCATGTTACCAATGAGAAAAATTAAGCATAGAGAAGGTAAATAAATTTCCTAAAGCTACACTGTTATTAACTGAAGGGGCTAAAACCAGATCAACTGACTCCAAAATTCATGCTTTTAACCATCGAACTATATGGCCTGTCCTCAATCCTCGGCCATGCCAACAAACCTTGTACTTGAAAATTCCCTCCACTTTTGTATATTAAGTAAATAACAACACAAATTAGAATGCCAAGTAAATACATCGATGGATTTCTTTAGTTCAGTGAATATTACTTGGCTATTTATTAAACTCCATGAAGTACTTTTAAGGACAAAAGAAGCAAACATTTTCTAGCAGAGTCTTATGTAATGATGTGCAATTTAGAACTAATCCTTTTAGCCCAGAGATGGAAGACTGACACCCTAAACAGAACTCATTGTGTTCTTTTGTACTGCCATAACAAGGTATTTAAAGGATGAAATTCCGGGCTGGCAGATGGACTTCTTGGCTTCACTACACATGCATCACAGAAATTGTTATGTTTCACAGGATCCAAACAAGATGCCTGACATTTCTCAGTAGACAATTCTACTTTCAATATGGTAACTTGTTAGGTGTGGGTGCTAAGGGGACCATGCAATGGTTTTTAATGCTTTTGTTTTGTTTATAATTTTGTATAACATATAAAATATGCATTTATTGAAATTCAGAGTCTAGATATTTGGTGCTGGTATATGAGATTCCTCTAACTCCCCTCCTCCACATGAGGTATTTCTCTGTATCCAGTGGCACAAGACAGTTCAAACATTCTACTATATCCAGACTAATGTGGAACAGAGAAAGACACTCTGCTGGATGTCTGTATGGCCAAACTTACTCTCTAGAATAGAATACTTGGAAAGTTCACCTTCTGATACTTTCAGATCACTTGTTTTTCATATGTTACTCGAGACTGCTCCAAGATGATCATATCGCTACATAGTTTTGGGGTATGGGAATCTGCTTTCCAAAAATGATGATAAAAGCTCTGGTAGTATAAGTTTCTACCCTGAGCCTAGAATAATCCAAAAGTGAAAAGGACCAAGAGAAAAGCAATAAGTACAACCCTCTGCTTTTAGGCAGGTGAGTAATTACAGCCCCTAAAGTAGCTAATAGTAGTGCCTGTTCTCTTTCTGAAGATTCCAGGATTGGAGACCTTACATGGGGCCTCACAAGTTTTAGCATCACTCACAGAGTTCCTTTTCTTTTCCTTACTCAAAGCCATTACTTCAAAAACTACTTATGGAACATCTTCTATGTGTCTGATACCATTATAAGGGCTGGCAACTCAGGGGAAAACAAAACAGCAACGCCCCTGTGGTAGGTTTTACAAAATGTCTGTAAAATTCTTTGAGGCTCCTCACCTTGAATCTGGATGGGTTTAGAACTACTTTGTCTAATAGAGTATGGGAGAACTGGTGTATGTGATCACATTGCTACAGAGGCTTGGTCATAAAAGATGATGCAGCTTCTACCTTGGTCACAAGAACACTCGTAAATGGAATCCTGAGTTGCCATGTTTGGAGTCCAACTCCCAGAGGCTATCACAATGCAAGCAAGTTAAGTCATATGTAGAGACCACTTGTAGGAAGGTGAGTTCCAAGATGAGTTTCCAGTTGACTGCTGGCATTAACTGCCAGCCATGAGAGTGAGATTTCTTGGACCTCCAGTCCAGTTGACCTTCAGATGACTGTAGCCCCAACTGATATCTGACGGTAACTGTATGAGACTCTAAGTAGGATTCACCCATCTGAGTCCATCTACAAATTAATGATGCATAAAAATCATGAGCAAAACAAAAAGAATGTTGTTTTACACCACTAGTTTTTGGATGAATTTGTTATAGCACAAGAGTAACTGTAACAGATTCTGGTGCCTTGAAGTAGAATGTTGCAAAGACCAATGAGCCTCAAAGAGGCCATCAGTGAAGGTTTAAAGGAAAGTAAGTGCAATGTTATTGGAGACTGAAAGAAAGAAGATGTTGATTAAGTAATGGTGGAAAGTTCAGCAAAACTGCTACCTGCAGAAAATAGAAATGTAGCTAATGAAGTAACTGATCTGGCTACAAAGATTTCTAGGGCAGACTTTGGAAGTGACAACTGATTTATTTCAATCATCTATCATAAAATGATAGAGATATGAACTAAACAAGAAATCATTCGATTTTTGAGAAGAATGTAGAACAAATAAAAATAGGCCAGAATTTCTAGGTTTAAGAAAGAAAAAAACCTGATTGACAATGCCTTTCTCACCAAAAGGGGGAAAAATGTAAGAAAATAAGGTATCAATGGCAGAGAGTGTTAAAATAGTATCAAGAGACTATTCTGGAGGCTACTCTTATGCAAGCTTCAGCTAGATATTGCTATTTACCCTGGAATGTCAATCAAAACCACTCCTGTCAAGCATAAAGAGCACTAGGGCTATCCCTGAGATTCTACAAAAGTTTCACGCACTATGATTACTTTCCAGAAATCTACAACCTCCAGATGGGTTCCTAGGCCATATTAGTCCTGGAACCCAGAGGGGCCAGCTCTCCAGAATATCAACTAGTTCCATGCCCCTATGCCATATTATCAACAGCCCTTTCCAACATGAAAAAGTTAGAATGGGCAGAGCCCAAATAGCCCTAAAGACTGGGAGAAGGATCAAAGGAGAAGGAGGGGTTATAACAGAGAACATATGATTTAACAAATGATTATGACAACTGAATTAAATGACTATCATTTGTTATTTCTTTTAGTCTCTAGTGTCTAGTCTCTAGAGCCACTAGAAGGAAAAACCTAAAATTGTGGAACAGTAAACCCATACCAAACTCTGGAAATCTATTCTATAACTACTGGTTACAAAGTACTTTTAAATGTATTGCTTTTTTTGTATATATGTTATATTTCACAGTAGAAAAAAATGTTTAAAAACAAAACCAAACCAAAAGCATCCCCAGTTTTTCCCACCAGAAGTTTCTGAAAAAGATATAAAGAGGCTTAGGACCAAACCGAAATCCAGACTGCTATTCGAAAACACGGTTTCAGAGTAAAGATGAAGCAAGAATGTAATTTTTAAACCTTTTCTTAATACATTAGGAAGATTTAAGATGATTCCTCATGGGTTCTTACACATAGCTTTTTGGACATTTTTCAGGGTGTACTTCATAACCCTTTATGCTGAAAAATAGCCCTTGTAAGAACCCTAAAGGAAAAGTCCCACAGCAGCCTTTTAGAGAATCCAAGATAGTGATCTATTCAGAGATCCACTTTGCAGTTCTTGCATTAGAGACACAGTGTTCAAGATAGAATATTTTAGGAAAAAAACCACATATCCTTTTATTATGTGAGCCAAGAACATCCTAAGTAGCAGGGAAGAGGGTTTTAGAAATTTACCTTGATGGACCCTGAAGGATAACATTCCTTTTGGAAGGAAAATGGTGTTCTTGATAATGCTTTGTATGACCAAAGGCCCCTACCAAACTCCATTTGTTGAGGTAGCAACTCTCAGATCTTGAACACCTACTATGGAATCAGTTTTCAGGCAAGCACCAGAACCCCTCGTAGGATCAATAACTTATTAACCATAAGCTAGATATATTCTCAGGCAGTTCAATTCCAAGAAACAGACAGAAACATTTTGGGTTTGGAGAGAGCATGCTGTGTTGCAGCAATGGCAGTTTTCAGAGACAGAGAGGAGAAAGAAATTAAAAGAAAATTTACAGGGCTTGGCATTAGAAAGTACTCATGATCTCAGTCCTACTAGGGAGTCACCTCTTTGACGAAATAGTTGACAGCATTGGAAAGTGTACTTGATAATATGGAGAATTTCTGGGACTCATATCTCCACTTTCCCACCATTCACCAATGGGAAGGAGGAAAGTTCTCTGGAAATGTGTTAATACCCAGAGAGACTTTTGCAATGAGCCATATGACAAGGTGCTATTGAAGAGTTTGGAAAACCAGGCTGAGTTAAAGCATGTTATTACAAGAGTACCTTACAGTAGGGCATTATTAGAGAAGCTTTGTAATTCATGAGAGATCTGAATTTGCCTTGCTTGCAAAGCTTTATTCAAGAAGAGAAGAAACAGAGATGACAAATGGCCTTAGGGAACAGAACTAAAAAGCAGAGTAGAATTGGAGCCTTCAGTTAAGACATGGGGAGCTGAAGCCAATGCTGGTTTAACATCCCAGTAAATCAACTTTCTAAGCACATAAGGCTCGAGGAAGTGGTCTCTACTCTCTAGCTCTGCTCTGAGACCCAGAATAAGTGGAGAGCCCTAGTGAGAGACTGTGTCCACTTAAGTCACTTTTGGTGTTTATTATCCAGCAGTGAAGAGAACAGCTGGAACCACCCAAGTACAAACCACCTTTAACTCTGGAGTTGTCAGTTTGAATGCCGCATGTTCAAGAAAACGCATAGGATTACCAGGGACTCTGTGAGATGGAAGTGCTCCATTTTTAAACTTTTCTTTTAACAAAAAGATGGGAATTTTTAAACAAACTAAACTTACTATAAGAGGCTTTCCTTAGCTGTCCATAAATTTAGGTTAAAAAAAATAAACAAGGAGGGACAAAGGAGACAATTCATCCCTGTGAACAAGATTGCCCAATAGATATCCTGCCCCCCTCTACTTGTTGAAGACAGAAATTATACAAGTAAGAACTAAAAGTATAAAAGCTGATCTCCTTCCTTGGTTGATGTAGGCATCATTAACCAAGCAGTAGGCCTTGTCTGTGAGAGTGGAAAATACGAAAGGACACTGGTGGGAATTTTTACTTTTTAGGTCCCATCATTTCTAGTGCTACAATCTTTAGACTGGGGCCAACCTATATATCCTCCAGCAACCCAGAGCCATGGGAGATGCCTGCTGATTCAAGGAGACCCTACCTGACTAGGCCAGAGCAGTGGCAGTATTGTCATGGGCGATCAACACTGAGAAACTTCCCAATATCCATGTGACAGAACAGAGCCAAAAATAAACAACCTCACATGCCAGTTCAAATATTCAAAGATGAAAAGAAGAAGCATGGATTCTGAGGAGGTGAGGCCTGGGAACCACAAACAAATTAGGTTTTGTTTTTTTCTTCTTCATCATAGAAAAATAATTGTTATGGAAAAGTGAGCAAGGAGCGGCAATTTTTTGCTCTTCAGAAAAGATATGGTTGAAGCTGTTGTGTGCTTCCCAATACCCGCTTAGATTAAGGTCCTCAGTCTTCTACTCACCTGAAATTTTAGATGTTGATGAACCACAGCTGTGTCCTTCTTCAGGAATTATGCTCAGCTGAAGGAAGCTGCCTTAGCCAACGTTCTGGCCTCTTCCTGGGAACCCCTCTGCTTGCTATTATTTAGGGCATTTATCAAGGATCATCTCACCTGGAGGGACCCCCACGGGATTGGCTGTGGCTGCTCTTTCAATTATATCACAGGTCAACTTTCCTTCTCATGTGTCTGGGATTAGCAATAATTCCATTAACAAATTAATTGAACTATTTTGCTACTAACTTGATGTTGAGATACTTTGCTAGATGCTAGGAGAAACAAAATGATGGCCCGGACTTTGCCTTCATGGAAATTTTAAATCAAAGGAAAGACACATGCTTTGAAAATATGATGGAGGGCTATGTGTCATAAGTATAAGGTGCTAAGGCATTTATTCATCAAACATTAAATACCTATTATGTGCTTTGCACAGCGTTATAAATATCAGTAAGAGGTGGGCCTGGCCTTAGGGATTTCAGTGTATCAAATAAGGGAGAGATATACTCCTGACAGAAGTTTCGTCATAGAGAATCAATTTGTCTGCTATATTTGAGTCCCTATTTACTTCCAAAAAAGAATTTGGGTTGGTTCATAAACAGCAAGCATTTCATGGAAGGTTGGGATGTGATGGGGTGGGAAGAAAATTCAGGGTTAAGAGAATGACAAGAAGGGAACTGGAAGCACTTCCTTCAAAGGATGAGTGCGAGCAGGAGCCGAATATTTAACAGGCAAATGGAGGCCATACTGGACAGTGGCCTGAGGATAAAAGCAAGGAATTTGGATTTCATATAGTAAAAACATGAAGTTTTTTCTAGTTTCTCTCCTGTATTCATCGAAAATTTTGTTGTCCAGCTCACAATCCTACCCTTTACCAAATTCCTACCCTTGTTGATGGCAAAATCACAACTCTGGACATTCTCATTTTTGTGATTTTCCCCTTCATTCCACTTCATTTGCCTCCATTCATGGCCAGGTTTGTCATCTCTCTCCAAGAAACAATAAACTGATGTTGTTGTAAGATACTAAGTTTTGAGTGATTTGTTATACCATGGACAAAGGAAACATACATTGGACTGATGTTGCCCTGTCGCCCCACTCAGACATGGCCCTGAAAGACAGCAGTTAGGGGACATCCTCCCCATTGACAGAGCTTTGGATGATGTACACAGTCATCTATTTTGTGTTGAAAGAAAAGTAGGTTGAATAAAAATATATTCAGACTCATGGGGAGTGGCAAATGGTTTGGCTTATTGGTTAGGGGTCTGGAAGGAGAAAGATTAAAAGAATGAGAAAAGGAGGGAAGAGGCACATGGATAAGGTTACAAAAGCGGGCATGAAATGTAAAGATCTTTGAGTCACATCATAATGTCCACTAGAATGAACCCACCACTGAAGCACACTACACAACCAGATAGACAGAATAACACAACCAGTTGTCAAAGGCCACCCCAGTGTTACACAAAGCTTATGCAGGAGAAGCTGTGGAAGCAGGGATGGAGGCCATGTATGGGCCCAAAATCAAGGACTCCCACTCCACCAAGGCAGACCTAGTTACTCCAGCTGTCAATTATCTAACTTTCCAACAGCAGAGACTAACATTGACCATTCCTTGAGAGGACCAACTAACCAAGTTATCTAAGGGAAAACAAATAGTTTGATCGACCAACATGATTCTATAATCCTATATGTATTGCATCAGATCAAGGGATGCACTGGACAGAAAATGAGGTGTGGCAGTAGCAATATGATGGCAACGTTCGCTGGGTATGACTTATTGAAGGTACATTTAAGGTACCAACCTGGAAAAAAATGCTCAGTGATAATAGAGACCCAACCTCCAGGATGCAGAACACACCTTCAGTCATCAAATACTACATGCAGTAGTGTACCCCAGTAGGGGGAATACATGGTTCTGAGAAAGAAGGATTACAGGGAGAGACTCCTCTTATTATCACTACCAGTAACCCGCTTGGGAAATTTATTCTTTCCATTCCCTCAACTCTAGGTTCTCTATGTCTAATGGTCCTCGTTCCCAAAAAGAGGTTGCTTCCACAGGATTTCCATTAAACTTAGCTATGGCTTCTACCTGATTACTTCAAGCTCCTTGTAACAGGAATCTTTGAGAGTAGAGAAGAAAAGAATCCTCAGCCCTGGCAGGGGTAAATGACTGTGGTCATCAGGAGGATGTAGGACACTATAACACAACAGAACCAGGGAGAAGTACATTTGGCACCCAGATGGCCTTCTCTTGACACTACCCTACCTAATTTTGACAGCAAATGGACAAATGCAGAAGCTGCTTCCTGAAAAGAACATGACAACTAAGGGCTCAGACCCCGGAGGGATAAGGGTTTGAGGCATCCCACCAGGTAAGTGACCAAGACCAGCAGATATGGCAGTCAAGGGTAAAGGGAATCTAGAATGGTAAGTCAGGAGACTAAATGTCAGTTGCAGCCTAGAGGACAACTCCAGTGGTGGCGGCTGACACTGCTACTTGCCCCACTAACCTCCCTCTTAAAATGTCCCCAGGAAAGAGACCAACAATAATTTTGCAGAAGTTGTTCCCTTGCATGAGAAACATACTATATGAAGTGGAACTGAATAGCACAGAGGTGGATTGTAGTGGATGCATCTGGAGACCTTCCAGATCTGCCTTCAGGATCCAGGCACTCATTTCCCCAGATGCCTAAATGCTGGTTGCTAATGAGTCACAGATGTGTTAATGACCCCCAGCTGAGAGCCTTGCCCAATGCACCAGTTCCTTAGGGCAGCCCACAGTTACTGTTGTATTGTTGTGGGGTACAAAGCCCTTACCCCTTTTCCTTAATTGGGAACACCTTTGCAGGGCCATCTCAGTCTTGAGAAATCTCTGTGGGGCAGGCTGAGGCTAGCTGTATCACATTTTGAACTTTCCCTCTGCTCAGTCCTGCTTTCATACCTCCTTCTTAGGTACTGCTTGCAAGAGCATTTCCAATAAACCTCTCACATGACAGTAGGGTATATTTATAAATCTAAACATCTATAAAGGATAGATCCAAGCACCTTCTTTATTCCGATAACCACCTTAATAGATTGTGTACACAATTCTGAGTGGAGAGACTTATGTTTTGCATAAAATAAGGAGATGAGTTTGGAACTTATGGGGGAAATCTCATAGGGAGAGAGCAAAAAGCACAAAGGGGAATGAAAAAAAAAAAGATGGGAAAACCTGGTAAAAGTGGGGCAGATAGATTTGTTGTTAAAACTGAGAATAGAAGTGAGTGTTGCATCCAGCTTGGCATGGAGGAGAGGAGGCAGGCATGCGTACTTATAGGAGCCATGCACACAGTCACCTCGGGAGTTAGCATGAGGGAGGCTTTGGAACTCTACAGATCATTGAAGTTTGAACTTTGGGAGGCAGAAGATCCATGGATAATATTCAAGTATGGGGATTGTGTTTTGAAGTTTGGAACAACAAACTATGTTTTTGTGCATAGAATATTTTATACTCTCAAAAATTCAATGCACTCATTTTTTTCTCTTAATATTTATTTCTATAGTAAACTCCATAGAAATCTTTTTATCACAATTTTCAGATCTTTCCATTTCTCTACATAATTTTGTAGGTTTTCTGGCTTTGCAATTTGTGTATTACTGTGAGCGAACGTGGAATTTGTGATGGTGAAAGGGGAAAGTTGGCAGCTTTTGTTCTGTATTCCCTGGAAATTATATGCAATATACATGTGTATAATTATTCTCAGGAAGGAATGTAAAGCTTTCTTCATGTTATGAAATGGGTCTATGTCTCAAAAAAGTTTAAAACATTTGCTGAGCATGTTTGGCAGTCAACTTAGGGGTTAAGAATGCAAGCTTGGAATTAGACTGCCAGGATTGGGGATCCTGGCTCTTCCCTAACTAGCCGTGAAATTTTGAGCAATTGACTTTACATTCTGAGCTTCTATTTGCCATACAAAATGGGGAACAGTGTTGATCTTATTGGTTCTTTGTGAGCACAGAAAGAGACAACTTATGTGCAGGTTGTAACAATGCATGAGACTTAGTAAACATCCAAACGATAGCCATTACTGTTGTTCTTAATATTTGTAAAATCCTGTTTGTAAGTGATTTGAAGTTCAAAATGGTTTCCTTTTACAACGTTATCCTTGTTGGATGATTTCAAAGATGATACAGTATAACATGGAGAAAATCAATCAATAGATATATAAATTACATTCTGCATTTGGATTGCCTACATAAAATTTTCTCAACAGAAGAAAGAGAACTTAACTCCCATGGAAGAATATCTTTCTTCACTCACCCACTCATTCACTGAATGAACAATGCCTCAGGAATTGTCAGGTATAAGGGGTTTACCTGTGGTAACTTCCTTCAGTAAACTATACTCAGAGTTATAAAGTCCTCTCCCACAGAAGCTCTGAGAATGAGGCTAAGACACCTCCAGCCCCTGCACAACCACCCAGCACCCACCTCTGCAGGGTCCGAGGCCAGCACTGTCCATCTCCTCACCTTCTCCAGGGGAGACAGTTGCGTGGCTGTAGCAAGGCCTGTACCCAAGGAGATTTCTCGACCTCCAGCTAGTCTCCACTTGTTTCCCATGGACATTTTCACTGCTGCTAACTTTCTTCCAACCTCCACTTTACTCCACATTAAAGAACTCAGCCTCAATTTCTCCCCAAAGCTTAATGTCCCCAGAGGAAGCGCTACATCTTATTTTAGCAGCAGTAATAGGGTCAGAGGGAAGAGCCAAAAATAATAAGAGAAAAGTAAATCCCCTGGGCCACCACCCCTTTCAAAAGAATCCCCCCCCCAACACACATACACATACACACAAAACCCGTTATCCTGTCAATATTAAGGAATCTAGGTCCTGATCTGTCACAATTCCTCCTTGATTCTAATTACAGCAGCCTTATTCTTGAAACTCCTCTACAGTGCAAATGGCAGCTTCGTGTCTTAAGGTTTGCCCCCAAAGTGGTTCAGTTATTAAGCCTACCAAAAATGATTGACTTTGATACAAGATTAGGTTTTGATTTCTTTAAAAGGGCCCAATTGGCAATTTTTCACTGGCATCACTTTCCAGACAATAATAAACTAACACACTATTTACGTCTGCCTCAAAAATGGAATGCCGTATACAAGTACGTGTTTATCAGTGTGGGATATTCTAACAGCCTAGAACCAGTTGCCACCACCCTAGGACGGTATTGTAGCGCCTGTCAGCATTTCATAACCACTCAATCACCTGATGCTTGGCAGTCTGGAGCACGCTGTACTCCTTTTCAGTTTTGAAAATGTAATTCAGAATCACTTCGCTTGCTCTGTGAAGAAGTTAAACAAAGCTGTCTTCATCCCTTCATCATCTTTCAATTAATTATGATCCGCAGAACACTTTGAGTAGGAGAATTTAAACTGTGAAATTTGCCTTCTGGGATGCTTTTCTTTCACAAATTAGTGTTTCTTAAAAGTATCCTATAAAAATAGTGACACTGACATTCTAGACAAAGCAGCTGCTTCTCTTTCAACGGTTCTCCTTGAGCTAAGAGATACAATTTTACATCTATAATTACATCGCAGACTATATTCAAAACACTGATTGAAAGAGAGCTGGCATTTTCATCCTGCACATGATGAAACCAGAGCTTGGATCACAGCAGGCCCTAATGTATTTTTTAAATGCACAGAAGCTTGGGTGATAGCCAGACATAAATAACGAATGTGTAGGCAGCTATTAAAGTTTTGCCTTTCAAAACTCTTCTTTGGAAATGGAAGCAGTGTTCCACTGAACTACCTAGCTAGTCCCCTTTTATTATCTATGTAACCACTGTCATTGATGACATATAAATGGAGACTTGTCTCCATATTAGAACTGGAAAAATCAACAAATAATATTCACTCACCAGATATTTATTGATTATCTATGGGTTCAAAGCTCTATGTCATGTCTTATAAGGGTAGGAAATATGAGACAAAGCTTCTGTCTGAAAGGAGCTTGTAAGTGAATAAGGGAGAAGACACAAAAGTAACTGTCTATGACACAATCATCATAAAGAAGACAGATCCCCTTAAATGCCCATTGTGTTTTAACGTAGAAACAGAAGTACAATCCGAAGCGATACTCAAGAGAAGCACATAGGAACGTACTCCTTGGTCTTCTATGCCATCATTTCATTTCACTTGCTTCCTTTCCCATCTCCTGCCCCTCTCCTCCAAGACAAACAAAAATAAAGGCAGAAAGTCTTAAAGTATACTTTTCTAATGGAATATGCTTCAGAATTTATACAATGGTAATTTGGCTGAGGCTCTTTCCATGCTAAGTATAAAAAAATTATACTAGCTCAGATACAAATCTAGTATCTCATTCCTCTCAAAGTATTGTGTATATTTGGCCTCATTTTATCTTAACAGCAGGACATCAGTAGAGATTATTTTATTTCTTAAGAGGAAACTGAAACATGCAGGAGGCTCAGTGACTCAACAGTTCACATAACTCATTAGTTATGGGGCTGACATTAGAATCTGATTTTCCAAAGGTCTTGCCCAAAGGAATCCTTTTTTAGGTCCTATTGATAGGTCATAATAGCAAATGATAATTCTAAGTTATCTTACGGCAGCTAACCTGAACACAGAAAGGAACGCCATACTACCAGTGAACTGAAAAACAAAATGATCAAGTAGTTTATGGATATACACTATCAAGAGATAATCACAGCTTCCCCTCTTCAGAGCTCCAGGTTCCACAAGATGAGTAAATAGCGAGTGAATACCTTTGGGTTCTCTTCTAGGAGACCAACTGGGAAACAGAGCAGATAGTGGGAAACCTACTGGTGTTTGCAGTTCGGACCTGAAGTTACACATTTCAGGCCTACTTTTCTCACTCTCATTCTCTCTCCCTCTCCCCCCCCCCCCCCCCGTCTCACACCTACACACACACACACACACACACACACACACACATCTTGTAGTCCCATGGATCTCTCAAATTCTAAGATTGTACCACTTTCCCTAAGTTGTAAACTAACAAAGTATACTTTTGCTTCCAACTTTGTGTCCTTCCCTCATTTAGGATCCCATCTATCCTATCTTTCTTTTTCTCTTCTCCCTTGTTCAAACTCTCCTTTATCTCTTCCATCTGGAACTTCACCATACTTGAAGCCTTTATAAAACAAGCTGGAGGTGTGAAAAAAGACAAGGAATGTTAAATACTATGGCACAAGTTGTACTTTCAGGTTGTATTTACTTTTCACACCCTATGTTCACTTATGACTGTGAAGGGCAACCATTTCCTTCTTATATCAATCAACCAAGAACAATACATCAAGCTCTAACCATGTCCCAGGAACTGTCTAGCACATCATCTCTTTAATAACTAGAGAAAATGTCTACTGAATCTCTTTCCACACTTCACACAGGCATCCTTCTCCCTTGATATATTACTCTGGTCCCTGAAGTATTAGACTTTTCAATGCAGAAAATTCCAATTAATAAAATGGAAAAAAGAAATTCCAAACAGGCTTATGTGTTCATAACACATAAGTACTCATAAAACATAAGTATTCATAAAACGGCCAGGCTGTTAACTATGTTAATGTCTTTCATTGGTTCATACAGCTGTATTATCTTAGTTATCCAAAAGAACAATTGTGAACAAGACCTAAATACTCAGGTGAGCATTAAATGCACATACATATTCAAAGCAAGAACCAGTGAAATGTTTTCTGCTTTCACAGAATTCCAAATTCCAGCCAATATTAATACCAAAACTTTCAAGTAAAGAAGTTCTTATTCAACATCTCAGTTCACTAGTAAAACAAATCCATCCAACAAATAAAACAAGCAATAGTATCAGGCATCATTTACCTCCAAAATTATGAAACAGTAGTTGACTTCTCTAAGAGAGTGTTTCCAAGTCATCCCTCCTTGTGGGCTTCACTGCACCAGCTCTTCTTCACTGCGTGTTAAATGTTACCCCCAATTCCACATGAAGCAGCCAAACGGGGAGTCAAAACTCAGAGAACTTGGATCTGGTTCTCGTAATTTTACTCTGTGATTTCAGGCTAGCTTTTGTCTTTTTTAAAGTAAAGTAATAGCATTTTCTTTTGGGTAACAAAGGAGGAGATGGCTCCTCCCAGAGAGAAATAGAGCTGTTAGAAGTGTTAGGACCAGGTCTAAATTCCTAAATCCTTTGCTTCTTTTTCTTTTGAAATGCTCCTTCTAATTGAGCCCTGTTGTAACATAACTGCCATTGTTAGTTATCTGTGAAATGTTTCCAAGAATAGAGAAAACAGTTTTTCTGTGGGATTCAGACAGACCAAACTCAGGATTTCTCACATTCCGAAATGCACCTCTTCTACCACCCCTTGGATACAGCTTGCTGAGCTTTCTGCCAGAATTCACACTGCAGTGGATATTTGAGAAGAGAAGGGTCAGGAACAAGGGCAAAGAAGACAGGTGATTCGGCTCGGCCATGCTTTCAGACATCTTACAAAGAACATGCTCACGATGTTCCTTTTATCAGTGTTTTCTTAGGTAACAGCATTATACTATATTCACCTACAGGGCAAGGACAGGATATATGCGGTTTTACTGATTCAATCCTTAACTTGATGCCATACAAAAATTGCCACACAATAGATGCTTTCAGATGATACCTACCATAATTCAAAGGGGCCCCCAAAATCGTGAATTAAGAGGATAATAAGCAAATTTCATTTGCTTTGTTTTTATCACTGTAGAAATCAAATTAGAGAGTTTTGTATGAGTCAGTGCCACACCTAGACTCCAAGTCTCCCTTCTAAGACTCCCACACCACAAGCCACATTTTTAGCCCAACATTTTGGTATTAGCTCCCACACAATCTCTCTGCAGATACTTTGTTATTCTCTTCTTTGACCACACCCCTTTCTTCTCTTTACTTCTTCATTGTCATCTCTAGAAAATACTGTCAGTATCCCTAAGGTATTTAATGTTTCCCTTCCTTGAATTCTAAACAGTCTTGTCTATATCACATAATATAATAATTATATATTGTGTTCTACCCATGTCATGTGAGTTTGATGTTTTCGATTTGACTGGAAGTGCCTTAAAGTTACAATCTGCAACTTATTATTTTTATCATCCCCTCAGTTCTTGTCCCACTGGGGGACACACAGTAAGACAAATAATGCCAAGTTCCTACTCCAAATGTCACAGGACTTCAGACCTCCCTAGCATGACACCCCTATGTCCTGCCACTGTAGACATCATACTCTGACATTTTCTCCCCTTCCTCCTGTATCCTCACTGCCTTGTCCTTAGAGATCAACTTACTAAGAAGCTCTTTTAACAAAAATCATCCATGAGGATGGTGTTTTAACAGCAGTCTTCTAAAGACAAGGAATCTGATTGTCTAAACTGATCACTACTCAGAATTATAGCAAATCAATGTTTAAAAGATCTGGAGACACATGGGGTTTTGTGATCCCTAAAATTAAAGAAAGTCATTGCCAAGTATTCCAGCTGGGTGTAAAGCTAGATTTTGTCCCCACATTCCGATCATTCAACATGCTGCTTGTTCTAGTTACTTCCTTATTTCTTCAGGGGAAGCTGTTACAGCAAGTGATTGAGAATGAAAAACGTCATGCAGATTTTCAAAAATATGAAGTGTACTGTAGAAAAGGAAAAGAGCAGGTGAAACTTATTTTTAAAATGGAACTACTATGTTTGACAAGCTTAAAGACAAAAAACAGAACTCCAGGAATAGCATAGAAGACACAAAGAGAGAAAAGGTCCAGTGTTTTCAGAGAGCTGATGAACTAAGCGAATCAGAATGAAATACCTAAAATTGAGTTGATGATAATGGAGAAAACTGAATGTTTTAGAAACATTGTAACTCAGGCATTAACCAAGTATACACTGATCTTAACCTTCCCACAAGTGAGTATCTGATTTTTGAGTATGTGAGTAGTGAAGTGGGAGAGTTAGAATGAGGAAATAAGGCAATTTGTAAAAGTTGATCATTTTCATGTAGTATTTCTATTTACAGTAAAAAATTGCAATATCCAGTGGACTCTGGAAGAAGCCTGAGGATTTATAAAAATATATTTCTTTCAAGATTTAAACAGACCATTGTATTTCCTGCAAATTTGCACGTTCCATTCAAGAGCATACAATTAGAATGAGACTGTCAATGAGTAGCTTATTGAAAGGGTAGGACTGATTTGTGATTGGCAATTATTGGTATATAAGGACTATTTCTGAATTGCTTTGTTATTTGGCAGAAACTTAGTTTAATTTTAGCTTTGCATCTCATCACGTTCATTTACTTGGTAAACCCAACCAAAGATAAATGGCAGTGTAGCTGGGATTTAATGGAGCACAGTCGCTAGTAGTTAGTAATTAGATTTTGGTTTATTGTTCTATTGGAACTTACTAGCTACTTGACCTGGGCAAGCTATTTACCTTCTTTAAACCTCATATTCTCATCAGTAAATGAGTTACTAACAATACCTACACTGTAGGATTATTGTGAGAACTGAATAAAAAAGCAAACAAACTAATGTAAAAGTTCTGAGCAAGGGTCAGTTATAGAGCATGTATTTTGATTAATATTAGTTGTTTTTTTTTGTTGTTAATAGTACTGAAACAGCTACCAAATCTTAAGCCACGACTTGCAGAAAATGTCTTAGGGGCCAAACTCTGTAAGTGAAACTGTTGCCCTCCCGACAATGTGGGACATGACATCCAGGGGTGAAAGTCTCCCTGGCGGCGTGGGAGATGACTCCCAGAGATGAGTCTGTCCCTGACACCATGGAATCAACAATGTCATCCTGACAAAAAGAGGAAAAGAAGTGTAACTAATAAAGTATCAGTGGCTGAGAGAGGCTATTCTGGAGGTCACTCTTATACAAGCTTCAGTTAGACATTGCTACCTATCATAAACTTGCCAAACCCTAACCAAAACCATTCCTGCCAATCCTAAAGAATAACTAGGGCATTATATGAGATTCCACAAAGGTTCCATGCACTAGGGTAACTTTCCAGAAACCTACAACCTCCAGATGGATCCCTGGACCAGAGGAGACTGAAATGCAGAGGAGCCAGCCTCTCCAGAACATCAACTAGTTCCATCCTCCTATCCCATATTATTGACAGCCTCTTCCAATATGAAAAAGTTAGAATGAGCATAGCCCAAATACCTCTAAAGAGTGGCAGAAAGATCAAAGGTGATGGTGGAGTTATACAGAGAAGGTAGAGTTTAACAAATGAGTATAATTGCTGAATCATTATATTGATATTTCTTCTAGTCTTCAGTATCTTAGAGCATCTAGAAGTAAAAACCCAAAATTGGAGAATTGTAACCCATACTAAACTCTGGAATCTGTTCTACAACAACATAGTTGTTGCTATGTGTTTTGAAATTTATTGTTTTTTGTATATATGTTATTTTTTCACAAAAAATAAAAAAGTTGATTGTGATGATAAATGCACATTTATAAGATGATAGCATGAACTATTGATTGAACATTTCGGATGATTACATGGTATGTGAATATATTATATATATCAATAAAAAATAAATAATTAAAAAAGGAAAACATGTTAGGGAAATGTTTTTAAATCTAACAACTAGTTCTAGGGAGCCATTGTTTTCAGATATTTTGTCTGTGACATACACAGGTTAGATGATTACTTTGAGCCCTTCACAAAAAGCAAAATGGATTTGCAGGGAAGAAAGTAGATACAACTATAAGGTTGATTGTCATTAGGGTATTTTCAAACTCCATAATATTTTTCTCATAACATATTTCTGTATAACATAATCTTCCTATGGTACAGAGATTGCCATGATTTTGGCCACCCTTCCCTTAAAATCACATTTTAATGCTTTCTGCATCAGGGATTGCCAGATTTCTTGCCTCACTCATAATGATTTTAATGTGTTAGCCAAAAAAGTTGGTATAAATTCTTAGCTGAGTGAAGCATTGGTATCTCAACTCCTTCAATTACATTACCCTCAACATTATTTATTAGTTTAATATGCAGGAAAAAACCCGAGGGGTAGGAAGTTTTGTAGAATGGAGAGGTGAAAAGACCATGAGTTTTTACAGATTTGGATTCTAACCCTGGCTCATTGCTGATAAACCATGTGCCTTTGACACATGTAACAATTCAGCAATATGAACAAGCAGTATCTGTTAGGTTTTCAGTTGTTATGCACCAGATGCTTTTCCATGTTCTTTATATTATTTACTCAATTCTTACTGAAGCCTGTTACCAAGAATTGTAAAGAGTCTGAGATTTTGCCCTCCTTGTAAGCTGACACGTTAGTCTGCCACAGTTTCATGGATGCTGACATGAGACATGAGATTCAGAGACAAGGAACTTTATAACATAGCAATAGCAGTAGCCAGAGTATCAGCAATTGTACCAGTTCCCCAAGCTACAGGTGATGCCTGCACTCACAGAGGTTTGTGTTAGGGAGTAGGAATCTGAGCTTAGGGAACCTGAATCTTATACACTGGGCAGTAAGCATGCTGCACTTTTGCTCCAGCAGGAGTCATGATCTTTAAAATTGTGGACAGTCAGAAAACCTGTTCTTTACTCTGGAAGGAAACACTACTTCTATTTCTCAAGGCAGCTTGCCATACAAACATTTTGAAAAGGTATTCAGTAACGAAGACATGCAAAACATTTAAACCTGTGGAGAATTGTCTTCCAATACCTATGAGCAAATACTATAATTATCCTAATCTCATAGCTGCAGAAACTAAGGAACAGGAATGTTAAGTAATGTCCCCAAATTCAGTGGCTTGTGAGGGGCTGGACTCAAACCTAGATAATCAATTTCAAAAATCCAGGATCTTAACCAGTGATCAATTTGTTGTACCTTGAGTGTAAATGTTACTATTCAAATATACAGCAACATGAAAATAATATGAATTCTCAGTGCCTTCATCCCTGCTTTTCTGCTTCATCCCAGAATTTCCTCATCTATAAAGGGAAGAGGGCTTGGGTTAGAGGCTTTTGTTGAGATCCTTTCAGATTTAATATACCATAGTTCTAAGAATCGTCTATTGGAGCAAAGAGACATCATGTGTAAGTGATGTGATCTCGACTTACAAACACGGAGAAGCAAGTAAGAGCAACTATATCCATGTCAGTGTACATTAAACATTTTCTATCAGGGCCTTTGCATTCTTTAATTAAGTTTTATGAGATTCTTCAGAAAAATGATCCTTGAGTTACTACTTAGGATATTTCTGGTCTTTCTAATTATAGCTCATGGCCAGGGAAAGCAGATATTTATTTTCTAACTACCCCCATCATAAAACTTCCTTTTTCTATAATATGAGTAAGAATATTATCTAAGAATAAAATGAGGGCCGTCTTCAAACTCAAGCCTGGCACATTACCAGGAAGCATATCCTGAATACAGCATTACCAAAGAAGGGAAGGAAAAGCAGAGAAACTGTAATAACATTAATGAGATAGCCAGGCTGTGAGTCTTCTTCACATCCAGGGAAACTCAGAAGATGTTTTTCTTGTGTTAGAATCTGGTCTTAAAACTATGCATAGACACTGAATGACACCCCAGTCCAATGCATCCTATCAGACACGTCATCCTATCATCAGGTAGGCTGTGGTCACATGCAGCCTGTTGGCTGAAGTCCTTTTGAAACCTCGGCCAGAAATATGCAAGAATGGGCCTCCTCCTTGATTTGTTGATATTTCTTAGAGGTCTATCCTTCTCCCTACTCTTCTGTTTTACTGTCCACTCTCTTCAGAGTGTCTCATCTATTCCCAGGGCTTCAAAGATCATTTATATGTTGATGACTCTCAAATCTCTAAATATAGTTCATCAAGCTCCCCTGAGCTCTAACCCATATGATCAACTCTCTGTTTGACATCTCCATTTTAATATATCAAAGGCATCTCAAACTCAACTTGCCCAAAATGGAACTTAATATTACCATCCTCCAAACCCAGCTCTTCTCCTAAAATAATATCTGCATTACATAGGGACAACACAAGGCACTCAGACACCAAAGCCAAATTCCAGGCATCTTCTGTTGTACTCTCCAGATACAATTAATCATCAAGTCCTATTGCTACCCCTTCCTCAGTTTCTCCATCTCCACTAACATTTTTGTAGAAACTGCTTTTAGCTCTGATCTGGGCCATTTTATGTTCTCCTAATTGGTGTGCATACAGAATTTCTCAATAAAATGCATATCCAATCATGTCAGCCTTCTGCATGAAATTTCTCAAGGGCTTCCCAGCTACCCACAGGATAAAGTCTGAGCTCCTTAATATGACTTACAGAGCCTCCATAATTTATTCCCTGAAGGCCTCTCCAGCCTCATATCGGACTGATTATCCTTACTGTGGCCATATTAGTCTATTATCATACCCTCACACCCAAATCTCCCTCTTCTTCCATCCCTTACAGATTGTTCTGCCTGCCTGGGTCATTATTTCTACCATAAACTGGCCAAATCCTACTCACCCTACTCAGCTTAAAAAAAAAAATCACATATTCAGAGACTCTTCCCTAGATTCTCATGGCACCTTGAGCTTCCCCTATCACTATGTGTGGTCACATTTTTTCATAATTACTCCTACCGATGTTATCTGTCTTATTGAATTTTAAGCCCTAGGCTGGAAGTGACCATGACTAAACCCCCAGCATTTGGTTTAGAACATGGTACCTAGTAGAAGCACAAACAATTCTCATTGCATGAATGAATGAAGGAATAAATAAAGGATCTGCCCAGAAGCATTTCTGGGAGCAAGAAGCATGCCAGATGTTAAGGAAGCAGTGTCCAGCCTTTTGGCATAGGAAGTCTGGCATTAGCTCATTTTACACCTCTTTCCTAACATGTCTATTAGCATAGACAATTTCTTGGATCAGTACTCAAGTGTCTGCCCTTGGTGTTTTGGTAACAGAATTTAACAGCAAGAGATAGTTCAGAATGAAACTTCAAAATGAAAAAATAAGCAATGCTAGGTGTTTAAATACCTGTTTTATCGATTTTTTTTCCATGTTTCAAAACTGCAATTTTTCCATGCACTTCCCAAGAACCAAACAAACAAGCAAAACAAACACAAACAAACAAAAAATTCAATAAATGATGCTGCAATAATGGGATACTCACATGGAAAAATAATGAAATGTGACCCTGTCATACAGTATAAAAAAAACAAACTGGAATTTTATAAACTATAAAAAGTGCCTTAAATGATCACATTTGTCCTTTTCATCCTATTAAAAATAAAAATGTTTTTACTCAAGTGAGTGACAGGACTATTTGTTCCATATTAAATAGGAGTTTATAAGATGCATAACCACATTCCACTGCCTCAGAATTAACTCTGTGACTAGAACGCCATCAAATATAACGTAAATGAATATTTTGGGTTGAACGACAACAGAAAGGAGAAAATGCTTTCCAGATAATGTCAAGTTTAAATTGCAGGATTCCAAAGCAAAATATTACAAAAGCTTCCTTCCTCCCTCCCACTCAACCAACCTCAGGGATGTCCGAAGAAGATCTAGGTTTTCTTCAGCTTAAAGGGAAAAGGGAGTAGAATATGGGAAAGAAGAAAATTGGGTTATGCATATTTCTTTTTCTACCCTGCCACTTACTACAAACTACATTGAATGTGTGAGATTCCTTGATAAACAACTATGAAGGTCTGAGAGGAACCTGGGCCTTAAATGATTGCAACATTGTGATCTCAAGAAATAGGAATTCTGTCTCTTCACTTTTGCCCCTTCAATAGAGCAAAATGATTGCAAACAGAGAAAGTCTACCTTCAGGTTGGCATAGGGCAGTCCTGGTTTGGCCTGTTGTCCCAGCATAATTATTAATAGTGACCCTTTCACTTTTTTTTTTTTGCATGGGCAGGCACCAGGAATCGAGCCCGGGTCTCCAGCATGGCAGGCGAGAACTCTGCCACTGAGCCACTGTGGCCTGCCCAACAACCCTTTCACTCTTGAAAATCTCTTTGGAATATAAATTATATAGTCTCCCTAAATAGGATAGGCATTTAGCCTAACCCCCAATTCACTAGGTTTTCATAGTTTTTTAAATCCTTCATTGTCTCTTTAGAGACCCTACTAACAGCCAGGCCTTGTGACAGCTCTTTTTTATTTGAAGCCTAAATTTATTTTCCATAACTATTACACTTGGTAGCTGTATCACTCTTTTAAAAGTCAGGAAACTGTGGCTTAGAGATGTGAAGGCATTGCCCCAGGCCACATAATGTATACAGGACAGAGCCACAATTTAAACCATTTCTGGGGCACTCAAAAACCATTCTCTTTCAATTACATTATGTGCAGGTTCAAATTGCAGCTTTAATCCCCTCCTCACACACACACACACACACACACACACACACACACACACACACACACACATAACTGAATAAGACACACAGAATGAAGCAGTAAACAATCCAGAGTGGCTAGACACAAGACAGAGGCTAGCGCACTGCCCCGTGATGTGGCCTGACTCAACCCAAGATGCTGGAACAGATCATTCATTCCAGTACAATTTCATTGTCCTGAACATGTTTTCAGATCCCTGTACACACCTCTCCCAGAGCGCCCTTGAATACAGAGAAAATGACTCAAGGAGAACTTTACCATGTGCTTCTCGCTCACTCTGTGACATTGGAAACAGAACGGAACCCTCCCCTGAAGGCTGCCCGCTGCTACCAGTCTTTCCCACACCCCAGAGATGAGGATAATAAGGCCTCAAATAGAAGTTTCCCGAATATGAGTCATGACTTACTCAGCCTTTGTTACAGAGAAAGTGGAAGCCTTTGAAACACACTGTTGACTTTGGCAGCCTTAACTCCCTGTGCTGTTATCAAGAAACAACTTACACGATTAATTTGCTTGAGAAATTACCCCTGTAATGAGAATATTAAGTATAGTATATGTTAAAGGAACCAGTATTTCGTACATGGCACTTAGTATCTATGAATAGGAATATATACTCATTTCCTTGAATAATGTTTCACAGTGAATAGTTCTTCAATAAATATCTGTTACACTGAATTAAGTAAAAATCTGAATAAAAGTTGACAGTTTTTTCTTACTTTGAGCCAGGTATGATATGGAGATTATCTTCCCTCTGTATATATATACCTATAAATATATATGATGAATATATAAATATAGATGTTACTTTATATAGGAAGTCTTATACATAATAAACACCTAAATATTGACACCTAAATTTAATTAAACAATTTAGACATGGAAACACACATCAGCATAGCTCCCTTAACATTAGTTATTATTTTTAATAGATACTTCACAGAGATACTCTCTGAAATGAATGAGTAGTGTATATTCTACAGTGGTATTATCTATAGTTATCAAGAAAAGTGTATTTTTGTATGCATTTAAATTAGATTATACATCTATCGATGTATAATACTGTAGTATAGATATTGTATAAGCCTTATCTGCAAAACATATATAGTATTAGTTAATTATTAGGGTTGCCATGAGTATGCAATCAGATAATACATGGGGAATATAGCTCTTGGCATACTGCAAGCGTTCTATAAATCAAAACCATCCTTTTCACCACTACAGCTAGCTACACTGTGGCTATAGACAGGCATTTATTTTATATAGTATAGGAGAGCAATCGTGTTCCACATTATGTGTTAAAGGCACTGTTTTAAATTAGGTCCATTTGTTTTATCATTGTAAATATGTTTTTAATGTGTAAATTTAAAATATGAGCTTTAAGGTTGACTTGAGAAGGTAAAATATTATAGTCTGTTAATTCCCAAAGATAGTTTCTGAAGACTTCTCCTGAAAGACGAAACGCTTTCTTAAGTGCTTTGAACCAAAGCAAAGACAAGGAAGGTAAAATAGTAAAGTCCTTTTTCTCCATCTAAAGTCAGTGATTCCTGCAGTGCCAGAGCAGCCTTTGATTAATCCGAGAGCAATGCCTTTGCTTCTTGACTGTGATTGGTTCAGAAACATAGGACTGGGCCAATCAGCAAACACTATTCCCCTGCCCGCTAGAACTTGTTCAAGGATGGAAAGGTGATCTAATTTAACTCAGAACTCAAAGAAACTTTTCTGAAAGGTTTTTAAAAACATTTTTTATTATGAAATATAACATACATACAAAAAAGCAATAAATTTCGAAGTATATCTTAACAAGCAGTTTATTTCAGGTATTTCCTTCCAGCTGCTCTAAGACACTGGAGACTAAAAAGAAATATCTGAAAGGCTTTCATACAGAAATTTCCTTGTTCTTATGAACAGTGCAGAAAGAGCCACTCTTCTTTTTCTTGGATATTTTTGTGTTTCGATTCAAGGCCTAAAGTTGCTGCCACAATCTTGCTACTATTTAAGTACTAGGCAGATACACAAAAGAGGTAATAGCTAAAAAAGAGACACACACACACACACACACACACAAAAGAGCTGGAGAATTTGGATTAAAGAACTTGAAGACCTGAATCTGCAGTGAATTTACTCAAAGTATGGTCCAGGACCAATAACACTAGCATCACCTGGGAACTTGTTAGACCTGAAAATTCTAAAATCCTTGCCACCAACCTACAGGATCAGAAACCCTTGGGTGGGGCTCAGCAAGGTGTGCTTTAAGAAGGACTTCAGGTGATATTGATGTAGGCTGAAATTTGAGAACCAAAGTTTAAGCCAGTTTGAGTCATGCTTTTGGTTAATTGCACTTGGAAACAGATGAAAAGAAATTCATAGATTCATAAATATGCACAGTCAGATCCTTATTGAAAAAGATCACTAGGTAGTAAATTCCAGTCAACTAATGATGAATTGAAAAGGAAAATTTGGGAAAGGAAAGCCCTGGTATAATAAGGCTAGAAGATTGTCCTGTTAAAGTATGATAATTAAGCTCACAGGCTTTGGAGCCAGACTGCCTTGGTTCATATTTCAGTTCCACTACTTAATAACTAGAAAAATTATTTTAGATTCTTCCTCTGTAACATGTAGATAATACTAGTACTTCATAGTGCTGTTTCGAGTATTAAATGAATTATTAGATAGAAAGAATTAGAATTTTTTCCTGATATACTATAAGCACTCTGTAAATATAATCAATTATTGTATTACTATCAACAACAGGCAAAATATTCACCACATCATTCCTAGGCCAAATAAGCCCTGAAATCCAGGATTACCAGCCTCTCCAAGAGCATCAACCAGTTGCATTTCCCTACCTCATAAGGTCCACACCCCTTTCCAACATGAAGTGGTTAAAATGGCCATTGTCCAAATATCTTAAAGAATGAGAGAAGGATCAAAGGAGCAGGAAGAGGTGTATCAGAGAAGATAGGATTCAACAAATGAGAATGGCTGCTGAATCATTATATTGGTGTTTCTTTTTAGTCTCCAGTGTCTTAGAGCAGCTAGAAGGACATACCTAAAATGGTGGAACTGTAACCCATACCATACTTTGAAATTTGTTCTAAAACTACTTGTTAAGATATACTTCGAAATGTATTACTTCTTTGAATATATGCTATATTTCACAATAAAAATGTTAAAAAAAGATATTCACCACATCAGAGGAGTGCTAAGAAACCAGCCACAGCTGACTGAACTAGCCACATTAATATTCTGTCAAAGATGTGGAGTTGTGGGTGCCCAAGTCCTCTCACTGTGGCATTTGAATTCAAAGACAACAATTTTATTATAAAATTCAGAGTTATGAATTTAAAAATCCTCTGAAAATCATTTTGTCTCAGAATCAAATTAAATATTTCTTACTTATCCAATAAAAATTTATTAAAGGTCCAGTTATATGGCAAAAATGATATATGTTTTCATATAAAACACACAGCTCTATCCAATAAGACTAGAAGACAGGCTGGAATTAAATAGACTTGTCTTGAGGCAATGGAACAGTGGTTTATTTATTTTTTCTTTTCATAAATTCCATATTTTAAAAAATATCTTTATGTTACCAATTATGAAAGTGCACTTCTAAAAATCAATCATAAAAATTACTTTTAAGCTTATTCCTGAACGGAAAAGCTAAGACTACTTATAATTATGCCTAAGAGTCAGCCCCAGAGAACCTCTTTTGTTGCTCAGATGTGGCCTCTCTCTCTCTAAAGTAACTCAGCAGTGAGCTCACTGCCTCCTCCCACCCCCACTATGTGGGACGTGACTCCTGGGGATGAGCTTGGCCCTGGCATCATGGGATTGAGAAAGACTTCTCCACAGAAAGGGCAAAGAGAAAAGAAACAAAACAAAGTTTCAGTGGCTGAGAGATTTCAAATAGAGTAGAGAGATCATTGTGGAGGTTATTCTTATGCATTATGTAGATATCCCTTTTCAGTTTTTGGTGTATTGGAGTAGCAAGAGGGAAATGCCCAAAACTGTTGAACTGTAATCCAGTAACCTTGATTCTTGAAGATGATTGTATTACTATATACCTTTTATGGTGTGGCTGTGTAATTGTGAAAACCTTGTGACTGACACTCCCTTTATCTAGCGTATGAACAGATGAGTAAGAAAATAAAGACCATAAATAAACAAATAGGGGCGGAGATAGGGAGTATGAGAAGTTTGGGGTGCTCTTTTTGACTTTTATTTTTATTCTTTTTTGTTTGTTTTTGGAGTAATGATAATGTTAAAAAATCTATAGTGATGAATGCACAACTATATGATGATACTGTGAACCACTGATTGTATACTTTGGATGATTATATGAAATGTAAATATTTCTCAATAAAATTGCATTTAAAAAGCCAGTTGAGAGCAAGCCTTCTCTAGAAAATGGATTAAAGACTAAGAAAAAGAAAGCTTGGGAAAAAATTACTTTTCTCTTGAGGAACACAGAGTTCTGAATCATCTCAAGACATCCAAGTTCCATTTTCTGCTCAGTCCTGCACTGCATGGCGTCCAGTTTCCAGATTCTAGGTGTGTTTTTATTCCTTTGGCAGTTTAAGTGTTCACTGCCTGAGACCAGGCCCAACTCATATCTGCCCCTAGGCTTCAGAGATCAAAGTCAGCTGTGGGTGCTGGAGGGCAGAGCATGGCCACCCAAGGCTATAACCAGAGGAGAGATGCTTAATTAACAGGTCAATTTGTGTAAGAGTTCTGTGGGCTGCCTGTGGGTAGGACCAGGAATGGAGCTGACCAAATGGTTGAGGTTACAAATAATTAGGAAGAATCTTGAGCCAGAAACGCCCAATGTCTCTTTCTCACACACGTTTTTTCATCAAAGGCTAGATTCTTCTGGCTGGATTTAGCAGTGTTAGGTAATCATGCACCCAGAGGCCATTGGCATGAGCAATCACAACCCAAGACTCTAGGAAATAGCAATTCATAGTCAATAAGTAGAAGGTACACATAGCCTAATCACTTTTTACTTTGTTGATTTGTAGCCATTCATCTTTCTCCAATGAGTCTATTCCCATGCCTCCAAAACTGGGGAGACAAAGGAGAGCAGGTAACACAGCACAGTTGTTAAGAGCTTGACTCTCTGTACTGAGGCACCCCTAGGCTTGAATCCCAGCTCATTAACAACAGACTAACTTAAAACACACCTAACCTCCCAACTTACCTCCATCGGCTGTTATTAGGCGAACTAAAATAAAACCTGAACAATGCTTAACTCGGTATCTGGTACAAAGAAAGCACTCAATAAGGGTAATATCTAATAATATTACTGTTGTTCTCTTTCTTTGAAACTTCCTTCTTGTGCCTACCTGTCTATATTCTCTGCTATTAGTACATAATGGGGCACAGGAAGCAAATGTCACATAGGTAAGAAGCTCCAGACATATGTGCTTTCCTATCGCAGTAATGAACAAAAGGAGCAAAAATAAAATTTTCTGTAAAATCTTCCAACAGTGAAGTTTTTGTGAGTTCAGAAGTATTAGGGTTCTTTGCGAACAAATAGCTGAAATGAAATCAGTGTATCTGGCAAAATGTCACTCAGTGGCCTGCAGCTCAGGCCTTTCTTATGCAAGTTACTCACGGTTGCTGAGAGAGTTTATCAGCTCCCAGTGTTAATACTGAAACTCCTTGGTACTACCAGGTCCTTGCCTTCCCCTCTGACACGCTGTTACCGAAGGTGACTTCAAGTTCCATTTATCTCATCTCAGAATGGAAAGGGAACACCCTGGACAAATGCCCTGGCAAAAATCCCCTCCCCTCTCCTGTAGTCTCTCCAACCCAGGTAGATGCCAGTATGCCCTTGGACCTAGAATGAAACAGCTCTCATGAGATCCCTCAAAACTTTGGGTATCCAGACCAGAGGCCAGAGCAGACCCCCTGTGCCCTTCCAGGCCTTCCTTTTCTCCATTGTCGCTGTTGTCTTTGTGTGACCACCAGCCTCTCAACTGCCCAAAAACTAGGAAAGAGGACGTTTGGATCACATTGTCAGATACCACCTTATTTTACACAGCCACCTCGTATTTGTAACCTCCAAAAGGAAATGTGACTTTGATGGATAATGTGGTGATATATAAAATTGAAAGAAAAACCTTAAATAGTAAATAGTATTTTACGGAAAGGGAGATAGAGGAGCTGCACACACAAAAAATGACCTTCAATCATGCGGTTATGTTTCTTCTCATTTGGAGGATAAAATAAATAAGGCTTTGCAGCCAGCTTTGGAAATACATTAAGTCATAGAACTGAAATGATCTAAACAAATGATGCAGCTATTAAAAAAAAAAAAACACAACTCATGGGATCCAAAAGGATAATACTTTAAAGTTTAACAAGGATATTTTGCTAATTATGGCCTCCTCTCTTCTGCCAGAATACCTTGTTGCAAAACCTTAACTATGCCAAATGTCTAAGCTTTAAGATTATCACTGCATCTGTAATGTGATCTGGAGAATATCAAGGTTCTCAGAATCTTTCAGCCAGTGAGGTAAAATATAGAATACTGGGTTTGTTGTTAGCTTTTTAAAAAAAGCCTTATTCACTTCCTATTCAAGTTCTGTGTTCTTAAAAAAGAAACAGTTGAACCCTTTTGCTCAGCTCTTACTTTTCCTTTATTGTGTGTTACATTCTATTGTTAATAAACAATAAGAATGTTCAGTAAGGAAAGTCTGTCATGGACTCTTTTTTTTTTCAGACTAAAAATAGCTCACTACATTTAAAACTTAGCATGGAATCAGAGATTTAGACTCCATAAGTTTTGTTAGGAGCTGCTGAAATTTTGATTCAGAAATGTTCTTTTTCTTACACAAACAGGATTAATTCAGAAATGTTATTTTTCTTACATGAACAGCCAAAATTATTACTTCTATACAAGCTTTAAGAAATGCAAAGACTCAGCAAAGATCAAAGAATCTAGACAAAATATGTTAACTCAATTTTAAATGTGTTTGCTGGTTATTAAAAATTAATATGTGTCTAGTTTCTTCTGATAGACCGCCCCTCAAAAATTTTCACCAGGTTAGAAGGAGAATCAGGATGGAGACTTATTCAGGAAAAATGTTTGAAATTCAATAAAGGAAAGGGTAGGCACATTGCAGTAAGAAGATGAACATTTCAATAGACAAATGGGTTAGTTCTAAAAAGACAACTTACCTTTTCAGAATATTTACAGTTAATCCTGTCCAAGTCCTTTGCCATTGCTATGCTTTCAACATGTACTGGGCCAGAATACCATTTAATTATTTCATAAATCAATGGAGGAAGGCTCCTGGCACAAAGACCCATCCACTATAAGAAAAGCACTTTCAGGTCAAATGCCAAGTCCCTGTAAATGGTTTGATGTCAATTTTTTTTTAACTCTTCATAAACATCAAATCCAGTAAAGGACAAATCAAGGAGCAAAGACATGACTGTGCCCACGGTCCATTCACTCCACCTCCCTTACCCTTCCAATGCATCCAGACTCCATGTCATTTCCAAGGTGAGTTCCACAAGGGAAAGTTCTTGCTGACTTTCATAGCCTGTGCTCTCTACAGAGGGAAGGCACGGCCAGCCCTTGCATGGAAGCTCTATTGTCTCCCTGGCTATCATGAACCTGCCTTTCATCATTTCTTTTCCTGTCTGACTTAGTTGGGAAGTTAGGTGTTTTCATTTAGAGGGAGTAATGAGCTTTCTAATGGCACTGGACTGTGATTGTTCTAGCAAGATGTGGAAGCAATAAGTGAGCAGGCCAGCACAAGTTTCTGAAGAAGAATGTATTTGAAACTCTGACATACAGCACATGCATATGAAAACACAGGAAAAACAACAGAAAGTAGAAGATCATCATGTCCTGCTGTGTATCAGCAGCCACTCTGTTGCTTGTTGATTGAGAATTTTATAGCTAGAGTATAATTAGTAGGCATACCATCTAGTTTAGATTTTCTGGAATTTGCCAGAACTAGAGTTAGCCAATCTGTAGATTGGCTGAGTTTTTAAAAACTTTTTCTGCTTCTCTTCTCACAAACATGTTGTAAATTCCTTAATGGCCCAAGGTTTTGCCCTTGATTTTCACTCTTGCAAGAGTTGGTGAAGAGAGTGTTTGGGGCCAAGGTCTCCAAACAGGATTCAGATGTGGGAGAAAATGGTACTGATGATTCATCCTTCCCTAAGTTGATAAAGCGTCATATTTTATACCTGTACCTTATAAATGGCCAGGGCTCACTCAAAATTAGCATCAGTTCTGAACACCCAGTTAAGGTGGATCCTTGGAGATACCTACAAATCCAAGGCCCAGAGCAAGACTTGGGCTTATGTTATGAAATGTAACACAGGAGACTCAACAAGAAGTCACCTTTCCAGGACTGCTTTCTGCCCCAAATCTTTACTCTTCTAAATTCTGGAAATCTGGAGATAGGTAATATGGCTGAGTGATACTACACTCAGTGGGAGAGTGGAAAAGATAATAGCATACAGAAATCAAATCTACACAATCCAAAAGGCTTATTTTGGAGACCACTTTCTATATTCTGTACTTTTTCTCTCACCTTGAAGAAAATAATGCTTTTCTATCTAATAAGAGGTTGACAGAGAGAAGCAAAAGGAATGAAGAATTTACAAACCAGATAATCAGATTCCAAACAACCGAATGAATTGAGAATGTGTGTTTCAGAAAGAATTTTAGCGTGAAAGAATCCCAAAGAGAGAGACCAACTCTTTAGTATTTATCATCTTAGGAAAAGTCAAGACGTTTTTGCTTTAAACTGTTCCTGGTTCAAAACAGTCATCAATGCAAAGTAGACACGTAAGAACATGTGAAGGGTTTTTAAAAAATACATAACTTTTTTATGATATTAGGCTCTTACAAATTTGAAGTATGATAGCATTCTCTACTTCATTCCATTAAAAAAATAGACGTATGCTACTTTTGAGACAATTCCTACCCCTCTACCTCTAAGAAGTTCTTTAAAAATTTGGGGCAAGGGGTGCACGGCTGGTTCAGTGGTAGAACGCTCGCCTCCCATGTGGGAGACCCAGGTTCGATTGCTGGACCATGCACCCCTCCACACCCAAAAAAAAGAAAAAGTTGAGGGCAAGCTCAAGACGGCTATCCCTACGATATTCTGGAACACTGCTCTCATTGTTTCTCCTGAAAACCTGTACAAACTTTACAGCATCCCTACCTGACACTCTTCTTCCAACCAATTTCAATAAACTTTTTGCTTTAGAACAATTGCAAAGATATTACAGAGAGCCCCCATATACCTCACATCCAGTTTCCCCTATTATTAACATCTTTTATTAGTATGGTACATTCGTTATAATTAATGACTCAATATTCATACAGTTGTGTTAACTGAAGTCCATACTTTATTTCTATTTGCTTAGTTCTTACCTAACATCCTTTCGCTATTCTACGATCCCATTGAGGACCCCATATTACATTTAGTTTTCTTGTCTCTTTGGGTTTGTCTTGGCTGTGACAGTTTTTTAGGCTTTGTTTTTGATGATGTTGACAGTTTGGAGAAGTGTTAATCAGATATTTTGTAGAATATTTCTAAATCAGGATTAGTCTGATATTTTTCTCATGATTAGACATGCCTTGTAGGTTTGGGGGAAGAAGACCACAGAGATAAAGTGCTATTTTTTTTTGGTCACATTCGCTAAAGGGTACATACTACCAACATGACTTATCACTGTTAATATTACCTTTGAACACTTGGCTGATGCATTGTTTGTCAGGTGTCTCCACTGCATCATTACCCTTTTCTTCCCCCTTTCCACACAGTACACTTTGGAAGGAAGTCACTATACACAAAGAGTGCATCTAAGGAGTAGAAGTTATGCTCTGCCTTCTTGAGGGTGGAGTAGCTACATAAATTTTTTGAAATCTTTCTATAAGGAAGATTTGTCTACTCTTGTGATTTTATTTATTCAATCATTTATTTATGTCAGTATGGACTCATGGGTTTTATTTTATATTTTCAGTTTTAATCTAATCTGACTTTACTTCATTGCTCAAATTGTTTCAATTTTTGCCATTGAGAGCTCTTTCGGTTGGCTCCTGTGTCCCTCTGACATAACCCAAGCATGCGCATTTTTTATTTGTTTGCTGATACTACAATAAGTCCTAGGTTCATCTTGTATATTCCCTTCCCTAGTTCTAGAATCAGCTGTTTTTCCAGGAGGCCCTGGTTAATGGAGAATGGTATGAGAAACCAAAATCTGCGTATTTAATATTTCCAAAGTTGCTGGGGTATCATTGTTTCTGGGCTGCCTCAGCTGACAGAGTCCATGGATATACATATATCTGTAAAAACTACTGTATCTCTATTAAGTTAAATATGTGTTCATATGATGTCTCCAACTCTAATCTATTACCATATGGTTATCTGTAACCTCTCACACTAACAGTGAGAAACCTGTTCCCACTATCTGCCAATCATTTACTTATTGTTCACTTCCAGCAAACACACAGTATTAGAATCGTTAACTGTGCCCCAGTGGGCAAAAACTTTATCAACTAAAGTACAGTGCTTATGAACAATATCTTTTGCCTTTAATCCTACACAGTCCACTCATTTCCAAAGCTACTTAGGTCAGAACCTTTTTCCCCCACCCTTTCAAGGAAATTGTTTCAGTTATATTCTTTTGTCACATTCCCCATTCCATCACGGGATCCTCTGACCTCCTAAATTAATTTTTTTTAATCTGCATACATTAGGTTTTGTTCTTTGTGTTGTAAATTTGCATGCATGGTGTCCTGTATCCATGATTACAGTACCATTCAGAATAGTTTCAGCACTCTAAAGTATTCCCAGTGTTTCACCTGCTCAATCCCTCTTGTCCCCTGAACCCCTGAAAACCACTCATCTGTTTACCATCTTTATAGTTTTACCTTTTCCAGAATGTCATATAATTGGAATTATACAGTTTGATTTTCTCACTGATTTCTTTGACTGAGAAATATGCATTTAATATTCATCCGTGTTTTCTTGTAGTTTAATAGTTCATTTCTTTTTATTACTGAATAGTATTCCACTGTATTGGTGTACCACAGTTTGTTTGTCCATCACCTATTGAAGGTCATCTTGATTGCTTCCAGCTTTTGGCATTTATAAATAAAGCTGCAATAAACATTCACATGCAGATGTCTATGTGGACATAAATTTGCAGATGAGTTACATAAAGGCATAGGAGTGCAATTGCTAGATCATATGGAAAGACTGTTTGGCTTTGTAAGAAACTGCCAAACGGTCTTCCAAAGTGGCTGTATCATTTTGCTTTCCTGCCAGCAATTAATGAGAGTTTCTCTTGCTTCGCATCCTCACCAGCAATTATTATTGTCAGTTTTTAGATTTTAACCATTCTAATAGGTGGGTAGTAGAATCTAATTGCTAATTTAATTCTCAATTCCTTAATGACAAATGCTATTGAATATCCTTCCATCTGCGTGTTTAACATCTGTTTATATTCTTTGGTCTCCCAATACACTATCTACATATCTTAAAATATGTAGATAATTCATAGGTTAGTGCAACTGGATTGCAACATTATATCACTCTTCTATTAAATACTAGATATTCTCTCCCAAGAAAAATTCCTAAAGTCTGAGGCTTTTAGTTACATAAAAACACTTTATCCCTCAAACATTATCAATTCTGATATCCTTAGTAGAAGGAGTCTATTTTGAATGACTATTATGGATATTTGGTAAGTTATTTTATTGCCAGTCCACATACTGCTTAAATATTGTACTATTAGAAACTTCCTGTCTTTGTATCCAGGAAAGAAGACAGTACAAATAGTACAAATTGCCTAACAGTGTAGGACAGAGCTGACATATCCCGGTTATAACATTATCTTGCTGAGTGTCCTTGGACCAGTCACTGTACCATACGAGGCCTCAATTTCCTCATCCTGCTGTCTAATGGACAGGCTGTAGATAACTGAGGGTTTCTTTCAACATCTGGCTTTGTTCTTTTCAGTCCTCCAGAGGGATAAGCCCTGAGTCATGTCTTAGATACTGACCAGAGGCTCACTAAGACAGTCTTTATTCTTTTCTCCCACTACTAATTTTCCTCTTACCACTATCATACTGGATTCCCCCTGTTCAGTTGCTAATACTTTTTGAAGACCATTTCTTAAGTACAAAATGTAATTTCCCTGTCTTTTACTATCTGGAGGTCAATTTTCCCTGTTAATTGCTGTGCTATCATTTTTTTTCATATCAAGTCTAATGAGGGCTTTGTTTGAGAAAACTTAAACTTTAGTCTGGCAAATTAAATACAAGTTGACAGCCTTATAGCTTCCCTAAAAATCATCACAGACTACTTAACTAAAATCTAAATTAAATTCCCTTCAATTTCTTCACCAGGAAGAATTCCAGAACAGAACCTGGCTTCTTGATCAATTTCAGTTTTTGGACTACTCTCTTTTCAAAGAAACAGATCTTAGTAGCCAAGAAATGGAGCTTGAGAAACATCAAACCATCAAAGGGTCTTACCCAGGATATATGTGATAAACTCTCTTTTCCTTGCTGCTAAATGTATCCTGTTGCCTTGAAAGAAGTGAGTACGCCCACCTTATACAGTGAGCAATTCTCTCTCCTGGGAGGAATTTATTCATTCAAGTCGCCATAGGTCAGGCTAAAAGCAGTTCTGGTATAATTCATATTCCTCACCACAGACATCCTTAACTACTTCAGGATGTATGACTAATTAGAAAAAATACACACAGCAGGTATAGTATGTGACACACAGCAACCTCTGCATGGGTTGCCATTGTGTTTAAGTCACACAGATTGCCCTGTGAATCATTAACTTTTATAAAATGTCTTCAAAATCACTGTACTGGCAGAGAATGTATATGCCTGCTTTCCAAAGTTCAGGTAAGTCCAGTAACCAGGAAAACCACATTTGCTCCTTACACTGAGTAATTTCCAAACCTAGGGATTATATCTTTAGAACCAGAAAAAATAGAATCATTCCTAATGGGCAACTTCACTGTTTTTTGGTTTGTTTGTTCTCAATCTCACACAGATCTTAAAGCACAGTTCTTAGTTCAGGAGCTTGAAGGTTTTCACTGGTTCCCCAATACATTTGCCATTTAATTTATGAGTGTGAAGTTGACCTTACTCTTGCTGACCAGACATAGAACCATGGCCTTGGAGAGATTTGAAATTCAATAAATGTTTATTACAGCATTAGAAAACAGGAGAGTTAAACTGGCTTTGAATGTGGGCTTAGGAGGTCTAATCCTCCAGTTGAATGTATGACTGATACCTCAATTGTAGTTTGAAACATGCCCCAACAAACATCTCATGGCAGCTTCCTGTGAGGTGACAGGCTTATCTCTGATCTGCCCAAACTGGGTAGGCTCTCTAACTTTAACAGCTGTGGTAGATCCAGATATGATCAGGTATAATAATACTTGGAAGGGTTTCACGTTGGAACTTGATGAAGATGACAAATTTAAAACCAAGGAATAACTATATATGCAGATCAACAACAAAGGGTCTTCAATAAAATTATGAGTTTTCTTAGCTACTAAGGAAGTGATTTAAAAAAAAAAACAAATAAAACAGCCTGATGTGCTAAGGAATTTACTTCTTTTGGGTCTAAATTTCTACATTTCTAAATGGTTCTTTCCCCAGCTGTCCAGATTCCACTGATACTGTTCTGGGGATCCCTGTTGTTCTTTTCCTGGCAAATCATAATAAAAGCTAACTTTCATTAAAGACTTGCCACATTGCAGAACTCTTCTAAATCCTTTATTTGTATTAACTCACTTTACTTCCTTCTCTCAGGGCCTTTATTGTTATTTTCCAGGACATTTTCTGTTTCTGAATCTACAACTGCTCAGTGTTAGACTGTAAAAGCTGTCTCTACCCGGAAAGAGTTAGCTTTCCTTCAGTGTTCTCTACTGAATGTGAGTGGGGAGCTAGTGATCGTCGGTGAATGGTTACTCTGTCTGGGTGGCCTTGAAATCTTTGTATCACTCTCTGGACATCCTACATGCTGACTCTATGCTGACCAACATTTTGGTTTTGCAGGAGGGATTTTATCAAGTAATTTCTGGAATGGAACCAAATTAGAACAGCTTTGCCCACGGCACATGCACACCAATAGCAGGACCACTTCTGTAACACAGCAGTAATAGAGCTACAGTTAGGTAATAGAGAAATATGGTGATTATGGCAGATCACAAATTACTAGAATAAGAACAGTAGATTATATAGTAAATTACCCATGCTGTACTATTTTGTGCCATTACAAGGTATATACGTACTTTCAGTACCTGATTTAGCTGCATTGGTTCATTTTCACTTACTTCCTATCTCTCAGATACAGTCAACATAAATGGGATTCTGGATAACAAATTGTTTTTCCATGCCTCTTGTGGAAAACCACAGTTTTGATATATCGTTTATTCCTTTTTAGATGATTCTGCACTTGCCATTAAGTGTCTCAGTTTATAATCCATCTCTCCCCTTTAGCACCTAGTGCAGAAACAATATAATTACTATCTTAAATGATTAATATTTGAGTGCTTACTATGCTAAGTGTTTATATGCATTATCCCTTTTAATCCTTCTAGCACACCTGCGAGAAAGGTATGATTCTTAATCCAATTTGACATATGCTCAAATTACAATTTGATAACGTTTAATAACTCAAACTGTTGAGTTTGACGGCAAATTTGCTCTTAACCATCATAGCTGGATCTTACAAACAGTGTCCATGCTCATAAAACAAAAGAAAATGATTCCTTTGTTAGATGGAAGGAGATCCTAACATTTTTTCCCCTGGTAATGTCAGATGAGTGAGGAGAAAAATGGAGAAGAACAAAAGCAGGGCATAGAGGTTTTCTAGAGTGAGGGGAGGCCCAGTTGAATAGTTGAATTGAAAGTGTTGCTTTGAGCCAAGGAAATGAAGTTTGAGTTTCAATGCCTACCATTTTGTATTTAGAAGATACTCAACGAAAATTATTGAATTGACTCCAAATATGTTTGCTAGAAGAGGTAACCTCAGGATAACGCGAAAGCTAAGAGAATCGTCAGCCCTTTGGATTATCATTTTATGGTTTGCAATCTGCTTGGGAAGCCCACAGGGTGTGAAGCAGCTCAGCGGGGCTAAATGGTGTTACCGTGTTACCTTTGCATCCTTTTTCTCTTTCAATCTTCACATTAGTTCCTGATGTAAATAGAGATATCATTATTCACTTCTAGTAATAACAAAACACAGGTAGAGATTTGATTCTAATAATTTTGAAGGCTGAAAACTGCCAAGCAAGGAGAGACAGCAAGTAGTTTATACCTCATTTTTTTCTGGGAGAATTGACTTTTTGAGTTGACAGGATTAATATTTATTCAGTTATTTAAAAGATTAAAAGATTCATTCTGCCTTTTAAAAATCTTTAGAAGTGAGTACTTTTCTTTCTTTCTTTTTTTGCATGAGCAGGCACTGAGAGTTGAACTGGGGTCCCCGGCATGGTAGGTGAGAACTCTCCTGCTCAGCCACCATGGCCTACTCTAGAAGTGAGTACTTTTAACGTCTTTCAAAATGTGTAGATAATATACGGCCTTTTAAACCATGTGGATGTCAATATAGAACAGATCCATATTTTCAAGAAAGTTCTGGTTTGGAAAAATTTAATCCGAGTGTTGTTACTTCAGACTAATATGTTTATCTCTATTTAATTCTGTAACTGGAAGAATTAGCAAGACTTTGCCCTGGATACTTAGAGAACTCCTTTCCTTGCAGTCTTCATTTAGATTGTTGTATGATCGAAAATACTTTGTTCTTGGAAGATCTGTGTCATTTTTATCCAGATAGCTGTTCACAGGATTTGGGAACTGAAGTCAGGCTATGGCAAAAGAAACCTGCCAGTCTCATCCTCCCACCAGCTCTTGCTGAAGGCAAGACTGGAACAAGGAATTTGCCTGGAGTTAGTGCTCCATTTCCTGGACTGGGCTATTAATAATTCAAACACGTGCTGTTTACAACAGAGCAATCCAGATTTTGAGAAATTGGGGGAACAGTTGTGATGATCACTTCCAGATCATTGGGGTCAAATCACATGCAAGTAGGGGGTGATGGTTAGCTGTATTCTCATCTAAGGGAAAGAGATAATATCACTTTCCACTCTCCTGGCACCAGAAAAAGAAGTGTGATGGTTAAAAACAAAAACAACAATGAATAGTTTGGCCTAGACTTGAGTTTAAAGGTGCCTGGACATTCCCAGCTGTGACCTGAGCTGCTCTCCGCAAAACCAGAAACTGTAGGAGCTAGTGAGGGACTCTGCAGTCAGACAGATCAACGATTCCTAAAAGTCATTGCCACTGGTCACAGTTGGTGGGTGCTCCATTCGACTTCTCTTATTTTTAAGTCGGCAATGAAGTCTTATTAAAGTCACAGGCTGTTGTCACTTATGCTACAGGGAATTAAGAAGAGCAGAGACCTTCCTGGAGATGAGGTGATCACCTCACCACAGACATGCCCACCCCCAACATCTCCAGGCCTAGGCAGGGGTTCAAAGGATGCCTGCATCCCCATGCCCCCATATTTATATGTTATAATATATAACCTTTTGGTCTAGCATAAATTCCATGCTCCATTCCTACCTTGACAAATCTGTCTTCATTACGACCTGGAAGACCAGTCACATTTTGAATTCTCTGCGTTCTTCTGTGTCTCTGCCTACAAACCACCCCTTTATCCTCCCACCCTGGCTCATACAAAGAGGGGCCTTACTCATCTAAGTGTGGACTGGATCTATACACAAATCCCTAAAAAAGCCACCCTTAGCTGTGCGCTACTCCTTGAGGTATGCACACTGCATGTTCTACCCTCCTGATGACTGGCACAGGGAAGAAGTCTGCAGGCCCTTTGTGCAGAAGATTCCAGAGTCCCGGGTACGTTTGGAATGGTCTAGAAGGGGGCAAGTAGACTCCCATGGACTTCTCACCCCATGGGGTGGGGCGGGGTTGGAGGCATGTCAGAGCAGACCCCTTGCCCAGTTCTAAGAGCAGGAATACCAGGAAAGGAGAGTTCTCAGAAGTGTGAGCAATAGCCTAATCAGCAGTGGTATGGAAAAAAGACACGGCCAGACAGAAAAAACCTGAAAGGTTTTGCCAGCGATCACAAGATCCCTGAGGAACTTTCAGAAATAGCTGGGGTATACTCTGAGAGAGGCTTCTTCCAAGCAAATAAGCCACTACTCTAAAATTATAATCTGGATATAAAATGACATACCCTTTGAAATATGGATTACAGAGGAGCAGCTCACATTGCATAACTCTTTATTTACAATGCATTCCTCAGAGAGGAGAAAGCAGACTTCCAAGTGGCTAAGAGGCCCATCTGTGATCACATTCCTACTACAGAACATAGTGGACATCCTGATTACAAGTCCAGGGTCTTCTGTGACAAAACATTCTCAGATAAGCCTCAGAGGAAGGAAAGCAAAGGATGTTCTGGGCAAGGCTCTAAGCAAGAACCCAGCACAGCTTCGGCTCATGCTTTCATGCAGGGGAAAATTCTTACTTCATTATATTTTCTTCAACAGGCTTTCCCACCTTTCTCTCTTTTTTTTTTTTTTTTTTTTGCCATTGAGTCCATTTGCTTCTTCTTAGTTGTGATTTCCTTTTGATTCTCTTTGCCTAATTTCCCACCTTGGTATATTTCTTAACGCTAAGCACAACAGATTTCAACTTTTGAGTTAACATCATTTGCCCCCACCCCCAGGACGGGGTTACTAACTTTCTTGCCTTGTTCCCCTGACTCGGGACTTTTTTCTGACTATTTTTAAGGCTTCTTCTCTTACATTGTGTGTTTACCCTTATATTCCTGGACTTCTCCTGAATATCTTCTGGTATTTTATTTAAATTTAAAAAGAAGTCAAAAATAAATTCCACCTATCGAACACTTAAATTGTACTAGATGCCTTTATCCTCATAGCAATCTTCTGCAATGTAACAAAAACAAAACTGATAATTAATTTTGACTGAGCCTTAGTGTGTCCTGGCACAATACTAAGCTCTGGACACCTATTTTGTTATTTATTAACATAGGCCTTTCAAGGAGGAACTATTGCTCCCAATTTACAGGTGAACAAACTGAGCAGAAAGTGGTAAATAAACTACTACAAGGTCAATCAGCAGTTTATTGAAGCTAAGATTTGAGCCTCGGTCTGATTCACTCCATGTCCTTTTCATTATGTTAGGCTCCTCCCATATTTTGTAATACAGCAATTTATGTGCATGGCTTTTTCCAGAAGAAATACTTAATTGTTTATAGGATTTAATTCTCTGAACCATCAAGTGTGGTTGTCTAGGAATGTTAGAGGCAGAAAGGACATTAAAACGGACATCTAATATGACACTGTGATTTTGTGGTCAGAGAAACTGAAGCTTGGTGATTTTCAGTGACTCTCAGAAGGTCTTGCAGTCCGTTGCATGTACCCTAAACCCTCGTTCTCTTGCTATTGTTTTGTTTTGTTTTTAAATTTCCCTCATCAGCTAGGGTTATTTGAATATCTTAAATATAGTTTACAGAGGACACACAAAATGAATGTCTAATTCTTTCCTTTTAACTGCCAGTCTCCAGACTAAGGCATTGGTGCTCTGATTACTTCTGAAAGTTTCCAGTGAATTGTGGTTTTCATTGTTACTTGGCTTTCTGTATCACTTTTTCTTTTCTTTTTATAAAATAATGTTTATAATATTTATCGTGTTTTAATCAATTGTATTTAGTACTCTTTTTGATGTCCAAATTGTGTCATATTTGGTCAATAGAAGCCTCTTTATCTTGGCTCCTGGGTCCTTCTGAAGTCATCCCTTTAATCTTTGAGAGTTTCCTTGCTTTATGGAACAATAAGATATCCCAGAGATCGCATACATTTCCTGTCCCATATGTAGATTTAGAATTCCAGTTCTTTTTAGTGGGCAGTGGTATTTGGAGACCACAATCTGGATACTAGGAGTTCTTAAATAATACCAGGTTGTGATTTCTTGTAGGTCTTTAGAAAACACAAAATTAGGATTTTTTTTTTTGTAAAGAAAGAAAATCATGAGCTATTGCTGATGTTTTCTCTGAATGTTTATTCCACCTTGTTTGTTTGTTTTTTCAAAATGTTTTTCTGAAATGTTTTTCAAGTATTTGTAGGGCCCTATAAGAACCCAATTTGCCAAACCTGTTAAGTTAAATTTATAATGTTTTCTGGATCATCATTTTTTAACTTTCCTGTTTCAACAAGGAAATCCAAAATTCTCCAATGACTTTCAAAATTTTTGTGATTAGCAAGTCCACAACTAAAAATCCAGAAACTGAAAAAAATCTCTCTATACTTAGAGCTTCAATTTTCAAAAGGTAAATGAAAAGTAACTTTATATTATCTTCAGAAGACTGATGAAATCGCGAATATTTTAAATGAACAGTATTTGGGCTTTAAAACAAAACCTTTACTCCATTACTGATACATTAATAACCACATAACTGCCCTATGAATATGTTATTGAAATGAATTACAGCACCTGCTGTGATTTATCAAGCAAGACATAAAATGTGGCAAAACTTACTTAATTTCACTAATATAATGCCTATTCCTCTACCTCTAATAGCATTATATTTAAATAGAACAGCTTATTAGCTATAGATTACAAGGGCAACAGGAGCCTCACAAAATAATTGTATTAGATTAAAATAGTGAATTAACTTCATTAGTAGTTCAATCTTGATTCCCAAGCATGATGCTATTTGCACCTCATCATTATCAGACAATAATTGCTGTGTCAAATAAAACAGGATAGTGTGTGCTCTATACTTCTTGCCATTCCCAGGGGATAATGTGCCATAAGGAAGCTAATAATGGGCTAAAAAGGTTAAGTTCAGAACTAAAACAGCTCATCAAAAAAGAAAGTATATGCACAAGACTCCACTCATTTTCAACATAGTATCTGTTTCATTATGAAGTGCTGCTCTGGCATGATATTAGAATTCTTACGTGGCAATTGCCAGAAAACTCAAAGTTTCAATCAATAACCTGCTGCTATAATCAGTTTATAAGGTGCCTGGAAACAGAGACGGTGGAATAGATGTTAAGTCATTTTCAACATCTACCCACCTACCTAATAATTTACCTACAAATCTATCTGTTTGCTCTACACTGTATATAATTGTATGAACTGACCTATATCCAAATATTTACCCAGTTTACTTTGGGGATAATCATAAAATAGCACTTACACTATTATTAGATCACTTACATCTTATAAAGTTTGGTTAATTCAATTAGGAAATCTGTAAAGCAACTTTGGTCATGAACACACTCTGTCATTTTGTTTGTTTGTTTGTTATGCCTTTTGAAAAGATAAATTTATCTTTCTCAGGAAAGTAGCAAAGCATTATATTTCTATGGTCATGTGTGTCATTTTCTGAAGATATTAATAACTAAAAGTAATCGCAAGACTTTTTGTTTTCTAACACAGTAGCCAAATACAGCATTTAGGACCTGAAGTCTTAGGGAAACCACTACCCTAAAATATTATTTATTTGAATTCATTGTAGGCAAAGAAGAGGCTCTCAGTATAAAGCAGTATAGAGTATGCACTCAAAAAATTAAGACGTGCCATGCCAGGGACCTGGGTTCGATTCCCAGTGCCTGCCCATGTGAAAAAAATAAAATAAAATAAGACATGGCCTTTTAACTTTCTAGGAAAGCAGATATATTAGATGGTAACTCATAGGCTGAGCTTACTACCACTAGATCTATAACCCGCCCACCCACGGCTTCTCCCTCCTTGTTTTTCATCTTCCCTGCGGTTACAAGGGAGGAAACGTCCCTTCTATCCAAGACCAACTTCCTCTGTGTGCCCTGTGCTTGTGTGTCCATCCCCAAGCACCCTCGGCGGAGCTTTTCACCATCGACCATCTCCTCTCTCTTCCCCCTGTATCCTCAAATTCACCCTCTTCAAACAAGGCTCCCCTACAACCTTCCCTTTCAACAGCGTTTAAACATGCTTAAATCCTTTCCTTCTAAACCCACACACAAAGAGCACTCTCATCCTACTTTCCTTCACAAACTTCTTGAAACTTGCTTTCTCAAATTTCCTCATTTCCCAATCACTTTCTTCCTTTTTAAAAAAAAAGTATATTCAAATATTTCAAACATGCATCAACTTCTTTGGTTCCCAGAGCCTGCCCATGTTAAAAATGCATGTATATATATATATATATATATATGTATATACTTTTCAACGTGCTTCAGCCTGAATCTTACTCAGACCTAAACTACTGAGGTCACCAATGACAGTTGTGTTCCAAATGCCTACATCACATTCAATACTGAGTCGCGGATGCCAATGCCATGTATCTTACTTGACTTCAGTCTTCTCAGCACTGAACACAGTGACCACTCCCTACTCCATGCAGCAGCCTCCTTCCGTGGCTACTCTCTCCTGGTTTTCTCTGCCTTCTCTAATGTTCCCTCGCAGTCTCTCTTCCTCTTCTGGCACCTTTTAAATGATGGAACTCCTTGCTCCCCTTTTCTCTTTTCTTAATGCTCATTCCCCGGCAATCTCACCCAGTCCTATGGTTCACGTGCCACTTACCTTCTGACAACTCTCAGCCTATATACCCAGCCCAAACACAAGTTATGTAATACAGAACAATATATCCAACTGACAGTTCAACATCTTCATTCAGTTTCAGACAACTGAGACTCAACATGTCCTAGTCTGAGCTCATTTCTTCACCCAAACTTCCTCTCTACCAGCATTTCCTACTGAAAAGGACATCACCTTTTCCCCATTGCTCCTGCTAGAATCCAGGGAACAGGTTAGGACAGAACCAGATGATAGCAAGCCCAGGTTTTCCGACCATTTGTTCAACATGTATTTAGAGACGCTATAGAGAAACAGATTGGATATGTTCAAAAAATTGCACACAGAAACATATTCACTTATTAATTTATTTCCATTGACCAAAGCAATAAGTGTTTGGAGAGGAAAATGACAAAACCCTTTCCTTTTCAGCAGTGTTTCTTCTCTCCAGTGTTTTTTTGTTTGGTTTGGTTTGGTTTGTTTGTATACTTTGCTTTCCTTCAAACTTATTAATTTATTGTCGGGTACGTGAAAGGATTATAAATTTCTGATAATGAAAGAAGCTATATTCCCAGTAAACAGTACTGGGCCTTGTGAAACAAGAGGTTTCAAGGTTTTAACTGGATCTAAGGGTGAACTTTCAGTTGGCTGCCCAGAAGACATGTTCAGAGGTCATCCTGCACTAGCAGAGGGCATTAGGTTTTTCAATTTCCCCTCATGGGCCCTGTCTACTCTAGCAGAAGCGAGCTACATATATCATCCACTAAGTTCCCCGGTGGGACTGGAATGTCTTTGAAAGATCAGCATCTGTTCTGCTGGACCTCCCAGAAACCTCTGTCAGAGGTAATTCTCAGTGTTCAGGATTGAATCATACGCCCCATAAAAACATGTTCAGGTCTTAATCTGCATTCTTGTGGGTGCAGACCCTTTTGTGGATAGGGTCTTCGAAGGTCTTGTTTAGATGAGGCCCAACTGAATCAGGGTGGGCCCTGATCAGTATGACTGGAGTCCTGATAAGGCAGAGGAAATTCAGACATGGTCAGTCAGAAGAGGTCAGAGAGAGAGAGCACCTTGTGATGGAGGGCTGCCATCACCAGCGCACTACGGACTTTGGAGAAAGTATAGCCTTGCCGATACCAGGATCTTGGACTTTTAGCCAAAATCATGAGGCAATAAGTTCCTATTGTATAAGCCAACCAGTACGTGGCATTTGTCATAGCGGACTTGGCAAACCAAGACAGTTGGTTTGCGGGTTTGAAAGGATGTATGTCCCTTAGAAAAGCCATGTTTTAATCTAAATCCCATTTTATAAAGGCAGAATAATCCCTATTAAATACTGTATGTTTGAATCTGTAATTAGATCATGTCCCTGGAGATGTAACCCAATGAAGAGTGGTTGATAAGCTAAATTAGGTGACAACATGTCTCCAACCACGTGAGTGGGTCTTGATTAGTTTCTGGAGTCCTATAAAAAAGGAAACATTTTGGAGAAAGAAAGAGATTCGGAGAGAGCAGAGAATGCTGCAGCACCACGAAGCAGAGAGTCCACAAGCCAGCGACCTTTGGAGATGAAGAAGGAAAACGCCTCCCGGGGAGCTTCATGAAACAGGAAGCCAGGAGAGAAAGCTAGCAGATGACGCCTTGCTCGCCAGGTGCCCTTCCAGCTGAGAGAGAAGCCCTGACTGTGTTCGCCATGTGCCTTCTAACTTGAGAGAGAAACCCTGAACTTCATCGGCCTTCTTGAACCAACGTTTCTTTCCCTGGATGCCTTTGATTGGACATTTCCATAGACCTGTTTTAATTCGGACATTTTTTCAGTGTTAGAACTGTAAACTAGCAATTTATTAAAGCTCCCTTTTTAAAAGCCACTCTGTTTCTGGTATATTGCATTCCAGCAGCTAGCAAACTAGAACAGCTGGCATCTCCTTTCCCTCACTCCCCACATCTAATCATGACCACTGGTTCTAACTTCTAAATATCTCTCAAATCTATCCATTTTCTTCTACCTTTACCACCACAACCTCAGTCTAAGCCATCATCCTTGCTTGCCTTAACATCTTAACAGCTTCCCAACTAGGTTACCTAGATAAATCTTTCACAAAACGGCAGCATAATCTCTTCTGAATGCAAGTTTGATCATTTAATTCACCTATTTCAGTATCATTCCATTCTCTAGTATAAAGTCCAAACTCTTTAGCAATTCCTCTATATCATGCTAGCTTCTAGACCCCATGTAACTCTCTAGCTTCTTCTCTTACTAAGCTGTTTGTTCCTCCCTCCAACCTACCACAGGACCTTTAAATTTGCTATCCCTTTTTCCTGGGGAAAAACTTGAGAGTTTTTAAATTTAATTTAATTTAATTTTCTTATTTCTTTATTTGTATTTTTATAGCTTAAGAGTTTAAAAGTAAACCTTTGGCAACAATCAGACCTGAATTTGAGATCCTACTCTGCTGTTTATGAGCTATATGACCCTTTGCAATTCATTTAACTTCTTTAAACCTCACTTTCCACATCCACAAAATGTGAATGAAAGTAACACCTACAATCCCAGAACTGGTGCAAAGATTAAATGAGAAAATACATATACAGCTTTTCTAAGTTACATATACTATATAAATCCTAGTTACAATCATCATTTTTATACTAAAAGCAGTATCCAATTGAAAACCTTGAACCTCACTTTATAGAACAAAGTAAGGATAATATTAAATTGACACATCCTTAAGAATACATAAATGCTTTGAGAAAAATTGAATTCTCTTAAATTGATTTTGTGCTACTTATATTTTTGTCATAAATGATTTGATTCAAGTTCCAAATTAGCAGAATTCAAATTAAAGTTTTATTTTATGTACCAAAAGAAAAAAAAGTCAATTGTGATATTAAAAAATATATATATTCCTTCTAGCCTCCAATGTCCTGGAGCAGCTAGAAGAAGAATCTGAAATGATGGAATGGTAGCCCATGACAAACTTTGGAATCTGTCCTATAATTACTTGTTGAAGACTGCTTTGAAAATTGTAGCTTTTTCCCTTCTTTTCTTTGTATATATGTTATATATTCTACAATTCAAAAAAAGTTTTAAAATGTTTTATTTCATGTACCAAAAATGAGGTGCTTCCCCTATTCATTTTGAGGTGCAACAGTGTGACCAACTCATCCTTGCTTGCCTGGAATTGCCTAGTTAAGCACTATCAGTTCTACATCCTGGGGAATCCCCTCAGTTTGATCACCTCAGTGTGCAACTAATGTGCCTCAATGTGCAAGGAATGTGCCTCAATATCCAACGTGTAAGGGATGTGCCTCGATGTCCAACATTGTAAAGGAATATGCCTTAATGTCCAACAGTACAAACCCTCCACCTGCAAAGACCTTTCTTTGCATCCCAGACTCCCTTTCTCTCTTGATTGTGTTTCCAGGGGTCCCCTAATGCTTATGGGAATGTTGGCATCAGGTTAAAGGGAATATTGCCAATCCCTTCGCGCTTCCAACTTCTTCCCTTGGAAAATTCAGATTTCTCCCCTTCTATTGGTTCTTTTAAGGGGGTCAACTTCAGTGATTGGCAGGTGACTTCTTGCCCCCATTTATATTTTGACATACTGTTAATTCATCTCCTGAAGAAAAGAAATGACAGCAAGCCTTCAGTTTAATATCTGGCTGTGTGCCCCTTCTGGTAGGGAGGACATTATTTCTTCAGCAAACCACTGATAGGAGAATTGGAACTATGGATACAGAGGAACATTGAGAAGCATCCCAGGTTTTGATAACAGAGGGCCCATTCCGTAGTAGTGGTATGATTGTGGTGAAGACAGAAAATTCTTCTGCCGTGTGCACATCAATCCTCCTTGTCAGGATCCAAGGACTGATTTCCTTTACATTAGAATTTGCCCTGGATTGAGTAGTGCCTGAGCAAGGCTATAGGGTCATTTACTGAGACAGTACTACTCCATTGTCTTCATTCCTTACCAGTTTGTTAGAGCTCAGCAGCAATTAATCTGACGTTATACGTCGCTGCTGTTTGCTTATTTTCCTTAGTCCACAGCTTGAGCCATCCAGTTGTTTATTTTGGTTCTTTTTAAAAGGCCCTCTTTGTGGTCTTTAGGCACTGTAAGTAGATGGAGTGGAACCAGGAGTTAATGTGTAAAGTTTTTCATCTTTGGAGAGTTTCGTTTAAAGCTAACTGTGGGTCACATGTGCAAGGAGTTCAGTTTTTGTTTGGATAGAATGTTTCGGCTTGGAGAGAAAGAACAGGAAGTGGGACATTCCAGCCCCCAGGCAGCAGCTTCTGCTTGTCAAGCCTTTCTTGACAATAAGGTCACAGACATTAGTAAGGGCAGCTCTGGGAAGTAATTTACAAATTATGCTAAGGGCAACAACAAAATAAAGGTTTATTATTAAACCAGGAATAGTATGAGTACACTAGCTGAAACCAGATTGTAAAATGAGCTTGCCTCCAGTCCATGTATTAGCAGACCATGCCAATTCAACAGTGAGAAACTTCCCGTGAGAGGGAAACCAAGGCCAGCAATGGAAACACACTTCCTGCAAATCAACTTCTGGGGCAGGGGACGTCGTAGAGAAGAAATAACAATTGCTGCGCAGGTTGTGAGGGTTGGTAACCAGAGGCAGAAGCAAAGAGCTGCTCTTAAAGGCACAGTGAAGCATGCTCAGGTTTCAGTCACCTTGGAGCACAAGAACAGCCATCAAACGCAGGTCAGGGGTTCTGAATAAGAAACCAGGCAAAGAAGCCACAGAACCCATCAGGACAGGTTGCAGCTATTACCGATGCAACCTGAAAGATGCATGCATTCAGTTGAGAAAAAATGATTGATCACTTTCAGGTCTTTCTTTTGGCATCTGGGATGAACAATTTCTTGGCAATAAGAAACCATTTCCTGTTTCTTTCATTCCGTCTCTGGAGCGGCCCCGGCATATTCTATGTCATTCCTCCACTGGGGAGGAAAACCCTGTTTTAGGCCTGCCTGAATCTAGGATTGCCATTCTCACAAGCTCCCTGGGTTGAGAAGAGGCAGTGCCGCCACTGGGGAGCAGAAGCAGAGACCGTTAGCATGGTGGTAATGAGTCTGTTAGCTTAGCATGGCCCAATTTCTCAGTTATGCTCCTAGTCAAATTACAGCCAGACTGTCAATATCTTCGAAGAGAATGTTTTTTCTCATTGTAAGATACTTCATTATCCCAAAGCTCCACAAAGAATCTGCACATACTTGAATCATACATTCTAACCAGGCCAAGGAATCATTCACAGGGTAAAAATGGAAACTGTCAAGTATATTACAAAGCACAGCTCCTTGGGAAATTAGTGAACTCTTATATATTTAACAAGAAGGGATAGTTTTTAAGTATGCCCATTTGTAGACTCAAAATTACCCAGGTCACCCTGTAATTACTGTGCTCAGAAAACGGCAGCCTATTCTTAAAGGCACACAACTTCCAAAAAGCCTCTCAGCACTTTGCTTTGTTATGAGTAATGTCATTTGTGTTCGAGCTAGGAGGAAATCCAGTGTCAAATGAAAGGGGTTTCTCCTCTTCATGAATTAGCCTTTCTTTAGCCATGCCATCAAAAAAGTGAGGACACTGCTAATTTCCCAAGTCTTTTCCAGGCTGGCACCAAATGGATTCAAGTAAATCACTGGATGTCTTTATTCCTGAGTGACTCATGCAGTTGAGGGTCAGCTTTATGGGTTTGAAACCCAGCTAAGCTCTCACTACCTCCTTTGTCTTTTTATATAGCACAGATAGGTTTAAGGGAATGCAAAGTTGTACTTCAGCTATACAACCTGTTATTCATATATCCCATAAAATTTTATCTTCCTAGTGGATTGGAGCTAAGCATTATGCTGATGTATTTTCTTTGCAACCTAAAATAAAATCTTGACATACTTCTGGGATATTATGACTCTATAGTATATCCTCCTAATAAAGAACATCTGTTTTATTTTTTCAAAACAAGGGAGAACACATGAGCTTATTTCTCATCGTCTCTAACTTAATTTCCTAAAAATGTTAATATGCAGAAAGCACAATTAACCACATTTTCAGCTGACATTTTAGAAGGGACTCCTATGTACTAGATGAACTTGAGAAAACAAAGAAGGGATTTAGCCTGATATTTTTAGTAAAATAAGATGACAAATCCAAAATATTTTCTCAAACAAGTTAAGATCAGCTCCACCCTCATTAGAAAAAGAAAAAAAAAAGACTCAATTTCATATGAAGACTGCCTCTCTTTGTTAGGAAGATTTTAAGGATTTGGAACTTTAGGTTAATGTTCCTAATTAGCAAAATTTGTCTTCTAATTCAAGACGTTCTTCCTCTGACTGAGTTTCTGAAGTAGGGCTTTAAAATAGTGCAGAATTTTCAAATGGTGCTAAAAACCAATGTCATATTCTTTAGACAGTTTTACTCATGTATTTGATAAATAATGTTTCATGACAAAGTGAAGTTGTCATTCCTCTAACTGTTTCATATAATAGATCAAAATGAAGTTCACCCTGAGAGCCCTACAGATAAGCACTGTCAACTTGCTAAGCTGTCATCAAAACATAAGGACTAACTAAACCAAGCAGATCGTGTGACCTGTCAGTGCAAGCGTTCTCATCCTTCCTTTTGAACAACAATGCTCACTGCTGTTCTTATATCTTAAAATAAATAGCAGATGCTAATATCTAGCTATTAATGGCATTTGTCATGTTCTAGAGATTGCAACTATGATAGTAATAAATGTATCCTTCACTCAAGAATTTGAAATGACACATCTAATGCTTTCAATGTATAGTTTATTCAACTAAAAATATTTAAAAGGACTTGTAGATATCAAATTAGACAAGCTATATTTTACTGAAAAGAATATGGGATTTTAGAGTACTTAAGATGAGACAAAAATGGACGTTTTCATCTAAGTTTAGGGACTTTCCAGCTGTATAATCTCAAACAAGTTACTTCTCCCCTCCAAGCCTTGGTTCCCATAGATTAGAAAAGGGGATAATGGCTCTTGTTTCAGACTGTTACAAAGTAGGTTAAGCAAGGGAACAAGTGTACAGCAGCCACCACATGCTTGACACATAACAGGCACTTCAATATCTAGCACTTCTCTCTTTTTGGAGAACATCAACGTGGTTATTAGTGAGAGCTTGCTTCTGTACTAATTGATTTTCTCAAACGAAATATTTTTCTATAATAGAAATAAATTGCCACTGGTAATACCATGGTTCAGATCTGAGGGCTAATGCAAGGTCACTAGGATTGCAATCAAAACGTTCAATGATCTCCAGGAACCGAAAGATGGTGCTTGTGACACGCAGGGCTGTTTTGTATGCTATTACTTTATCTTAGGCCTGTGAAACAAGGAATTCACTTAAACTCTTCTGCTTTTCTTATGCTCCAGCTTCTTTGCATCGGCTGGATTTCAATGACCTAAGTCAACCATGTGCTATCAGGGGCAGCGTAAGATTAAACAGATGCACTAGTGAGAAAAAAATAACGTGAGATGACAACACTTTAGTTACTGAGGTTCTGCAAAACAGGATGTTCTTTCCACACCACCTCTTCCTCTCATTCACTGGGGATGAGGAGTTAAAGTGCTTTGGTGCTTGGCAACTTATCATCCCAGAAGGAACTTGGCATATCAATGAGTTAGAGGTGTGCTGAGCCTGCTTTCCTTTTTTTTTTTTCAGGGGTTTTCAGGGTGTTGGCAAAGAAAACATAGCTTTCTATAAAAGTATAGCTTTATAGCCCTTCAAGGCCAAGCTATGTGAAAAGGAAGAGTTAAAACTCTTAGGAATCATTTTTATAAAGTTTATTTATGAGAACTAGAAGTGTTAAGGAACCTTAAATAGGAGGCACTTGGGAAGAATTCACAAAGAAATCAAAGCTCTAGCTATTATGAATTAAGAGACAATAGTACTCAAGAGTCTCAGGTTAGGTCACACCTCAATATCCACTTGGCCATTACACAGTCAACAAACATTGCTCAGTGGCTGTCATGTGCAAGGCACCATGGGAGACACTATGAAACAGGCTGTCTTTAGAGCCTATAGTTTAGTGGTAGAGACAGACATTAAAAATTTATAACTTTTAATATGGTAAATCATGGTGACTTTTGTGCACATCGTGTTACGGGATCACTAAGGAAGGGTACATAATCATGCTTGGGAGGTACTGGAGGAACATTCCTAGCAGATGGGACTAACCTCAGATTTCAATCGTAAAGGCTGAGTAACAGGTAGCCACTGTAAAGAGGAGAGGAAAAGTCATTCTAAGAGCATGAGACGATGAGAACAAAGCCTTAAAGGTGAGAAACAGGGAACATAAACAAGTCAATGCAGAAGCTCAGAGGCAGGTAAAATGGTGAGGAAGAAGAGAGGAATGCAATTTGTGGAGGATCTTATCCATGGTAAGGATCTTAAATGCTGTCCTCTAAGGCCTAGGGGACAGCATAGGTGATGAAAAGCTGCGGTGGAGAGTGAAGCAAGGGAGCAACATAGGTCAAATTTGCACTTCAGTTAGATCTTTCAGATCGTATTATAGAGAGAGGAGAAGTTTGAGAGGAAATGCTAGAGAAAGAAAGAACATTTAGAAAAGTGGTGCATTAGTCCAAGTAAGAAAAGATAAAGACCATAACTAAGGCTATGGTAGTAAGACTGGAGAACATTGGCATTATTCAAGAAGAATTTGGAGGTAAAATTAACCAGTTCAGACAACTGATAGGATAAAGGTTGGAAAGTGAACTTTTGGATTTCTTATTTGGGTAATTGGGAATTTGGCGAGTTCACGAAAAGAAAATACTCTAAAAAGAGCCAATCGAAGAGAAAAGATGAAAATTCAACACGTTCAATTCTGTTTGAGAGGCCAGTTGAGCTATCTAGGTGATGATTACCAGCAGGAAATCAGATGTAGAAATCCACAGCTGGGCGTATATGTGCGAGTCATTAATAAACAGGCATGGGTTCGTTAATGTGGGTAATTTTAGTTGGGTGAAGTGTCTAGAGAGAGAAGAGCAGTATAGGAAGGATAAAACTCAGGGGGCCGGCAACCTTTACCCTGTGGGTGGAAGAAGAGGAGGCATGAAAAGAATGGTCAGATTGATACAAGAATAGCTAGAAAGATGTCATTTCATGGATAGTAAAAGAAAAGAGGGCTTCACAAAGTAAAGAATGATAGTGGCTTTGAATGCAGCAGAGGCCCAGCAAGGTAAGATTTGAAAGCATCTGCTGGATTTAGTAATTAGAAAGGCATTGGTGATCCCGGTGAGAGTTGAAGAGAAAGGTAGAACATAGAGGGCTGAAGAATGAATGGGAAGGAAGCAAGTGGAGAAACTGCTTTGGAGAAATGTAAATCAGATAGTACTGTAGGAAAACCAGGAGGGCATAGAACATTTTTGCATATTTGTTCTGAAAAATGGAATTCAGTTCAGCACATGTGTAGACTGAGATGAACATAGGTCCATTTTCTTTGACAAATAAGATCAAAAACATGATGGATTAATAAAAACTGAAAGCATTCTCAAAATTCATTTAAATCCATGATTCCTTCCCCACCAAATCTTTCATCTATATGCCTAGCGACCTTCGATTGGACTGATTGTGCTTTTCCTGACTTTTTCAGGCAGCATTTCTGCTGGCACCACTAATAAGCCAAGGACGCAAACAACATAATGGAGAAGGAAATAGGTGGGGGAAGACAAGGCTCTGAAAAATTCAGGCTGAAATAATCACCTTCTGAAGGGGTCCAGGTTGGCTGATCAGACCCTGAGTCATGCCAAGTTGGCAGAACTCCTTTGAAACACATCCAAATTGCAATCTCAAGTGCTAAACTCTGCAGAACCCTAAAAAGTCAAATGTTATAAAGTTCTGGGCTTGGTTGAGTTAAAGGGTTATTATTTTCAAGCAGTAGGCCAGAGTATCTGTAAGTGATGGCATGAAAGCAATTACTTAATTACCTTTGTTCCCAGGACATCTAACAATTACTGCTTGGCTACAAACCTTTTAGTGTCATCCCGCCTCTGTGAACACCCAGTGGTGGTGAAATCCAGAGCGTTCTGACAACACTCCTGGGTGTGTTGTACTAACACAGTCTAGCCCAGTCGCTCTGCCCAGTTTCATGAGGCGGAGTCCCCTTGATTCTGTCTGTGATGCTAAAGCCAGGACAAAATCAGCACAGGAAGTAAAATTTGTGCTTGCTGCCTATCCACTGCTTTGGGTAATTTCACAATTACCCAAATCATTTTGCATAACTATTTCAAATAAACCCTATAGAGTTATCACACTAACAACATACGCCCTGAAGTAAAAGCCAAAAATTATTAGATATGTTTGTATGGTTCCCCAGTTTCTTTTGGGGAAAAGGTATGAGATCCATAAATTGTTTTTTGATATCCATAAAATTTTAAAAATCCAATAATACTCAGATGCGGATACAGAAATTAATCTGTGACAAATTTAGCTGCAAATCAGAATGCAGTCTTCAGACTGAAGATAATTCATAATGTAAGGCTGAGAGTGTTATGTTTTCCTGGTGCTTTCTAGAAATAAGTATTAAGTATATAGACCTCTCCTATCTTTCTGAAAGATAGATGAAAAGATTAGTGATCCAAATCAAAGTAATGAAGAATGAATTTATACTGAGTGAAGACCACACTAAATGGATACTTCTAGGCATCAATAATTAACCTTGTAGTTTCCTCACCTGTCTAAACGTCTATCCACTTATGACAGGAAATTTTACCATGTATTTGAGGTTCCTTCCTAAGATTTCCCCCCAAAAGCCTGCTTAACTGCTATTCAGGTACCCTAATTTAGCTTGAAATTAGCTACGGACTTCAAAAAATCATGATTTATGTGTGAATGAGCAAGACCTCTTCACCAGAACCCTCAAGAGCAACTAAGAAAAGCCTCCAGGCTAACCTGCTGAGAAGTGTTTGAAATGCTTTCTAGACTCCGGTAAATGGGACTGAACTGAGGGGATGCTATATCTCTCCTGGGTTTCTGAGCCATCTGTTTGATAGCTGGCAAGGGGGGCTGAGATCCAGGATTGCTCAATGAAATATCAGACATACATGAACAGTTTCAAAAGCTTTCTCATTCCTGAGACTTTACAAAAGTTGCTGTTTCCAAGTTCTGGGGGCACTCTGCAGTTTCTGATGTTTAGTATTGGAGCTACTTTGTTAAGAACCACAGGAAATAAAACACTGAGTTTCACAATAAGCCACATTCATTTTTGTTCATAGCCCAGGAAATACTAATTAATAAATAATAGCTGACTAAGAAAAGATAATTTCATACAAAACTTATAGTTTTTTAATGTCAAAAATAAGAAGCAGGAGTTCTGAATTCTCAGAACTTATTTACCCCTTTTCCAGAAAGCTATAAAATATACCCAAGATAATGAGTAAAATCTAAAATTTGGTACACTTAAGCTTAGATTTTAAATATGAACTAGAATATTAAAGCAAACTATCTTTTCCAGTACTTTGTAAGTTTTGGAAAGTCATGGGATATTTTTCTCTGTGATTCCAAAATCTAATTGTACACTGATACGTAGTAGGCACTAAATTAGAATATTTTCTAATTACAAAATTGAAATTGAAATGCTCTTGCCTAAAGTCTGAGAGACCTAGAAAACAAAGGACCCTTGTTCTGAAAAGATTTCTTTGGGAAGGTGGCAGAAAACTGAAAGTTTTTCTTGATGGTCCTATCTTAGGAGTGGAAGAAAAAAATCAAACCTTCAATGGACTAACTGGAAAATAAAACATACACGTATATATATATACATACATACATACATGGAGCAGTTCCTAACATTCATTAAGGGGCTACGGTGTGCTAATGCATTGGCTGCACCGATGGACCAGAGCTGACAGCCTACGTGCTAAGGAATTACTAGCCATGGAAAGCACACACATACACAGAGCATGCTAAAGACTTGCTAAACCATTCTAATCAGTTAAGTGCATCCACTCTAATGAATGTTCTTTCCCTTCTCTAAGCTACTTGCCCATCCTTATTCCCCTACCAGTTCGGTGACACCCCCCACCGAAAGTCCTCAGATCCAAGTCATGAGCAAAAGGCTGATCTGGTATAGGAGAGAATGTATAATTGGCTGCATGTGTAGGTATATTATTATATATATATTTTTTTTTAAAGTACTCAGAGCAAAATGAATAGCACATAACAGAAAGAAAAATGCCATCTTTGTTCACCCTATTGTTCCTAAAAATGTGAAATTTCACTATGGTGCCAAATCATACAATGACTAACCAATGAGAAACCAATAAAACATGACAAATCTTGTGGGATTAGGCAAGAGCGAAAGCCTAAAGCCCTTGTTAGGGATGTGCCTAAAGGCCTCTTGCCATCAACCAGCTATGCCTGCTATTAAAAACCAGCACAGACACTCACAATGTGGAAGCAGAGTTTTTAAAAGGACACATTTATTTTTTGAGAAGATTTTTTAATATTCTTCCTCATTGAAAAGTGGAAGGAGCTGTGATAATAAAAACCTGGACTTTCAATGGCTCCCCACAAACCCTCTAATTATTTAGTATTTGTGCAAAGTAATTTTGAATACACAGAAGCCTTCTGACACCTTGAAGAAATAAGGATGTCTGCAACAATCTTTTAGCTGTCCCTTTAAAGCCAAAAGACTTTGGTTTTGAACACAAAAACTACTATTTTTAAAGTAGTAAGAAAACCTAGTGGTTTCAGAAACATGGATAGATATTTTTATGTTGCTACCTAGAAACTATTGATAGAAGTATGGATAATGATATATTCTGTGTTCCGTCTCCTCAAAGAACTTAGGATAGTCATTTAGCTCTGGTAGTCCTTAGTTATCTCATCCCCTGAACGGAAATATTTATGTCCCCTCCCTCTGCTATGCAGCTTAGAGATCAACAAATTGAACAGGGGACATGATATATCTTTTACAGAATGAAATCTAAGGCCCATTCGAAGGCTTTAGCTCTGCCTCCTCCTGGGTGGGCCCAACTTTGTCAAAAAACTTCAGAACAGAGGAATTCGTTGAATGCTGAAGGCAGTTTAAAAGCACCTCCATCCCTGCCCCTCCCATTAAGCTGTGACTCATTCTGCAAGGGTGGTATAGTTGCTTCCTTTGGAAGTTTAATGTCACGTGTAGCAGATCCAGTCTCTTAGACAGCATGAGTGTATAAATGGTATAATTATAGCATTCCTTGTGTCAAGCGAAAAGGTGCAGCAAAGTCACTCACACATATCTGATGGCATTAGAAGAGTAAAACTAACTCTGGTTTAAAATATCACTGCCTGGTAAATTCGAGTTCTTTTTGGGAGGAGGGGTGTGAAAAGGAGAAGGGGAGAAGGGACAGAGTTTGAAGAGAACAATAAAGTTATCATCCTCTGAAATTTTTTGGAAGGGGAATATCCTCATAAAGTCATCACTCACATACATAGATGTGGCTGGGTTCAAATCTTAAGGCCTCCCCTCATTCAGCTCTATGACCTTAGGGAAGTTACTTAATGCGTCTTGCCTCCATTGCTTCATTTCTTCTAAAGTGGGATAATAGCAATAATAACAATAAAAATTGTTGATAATAACAATTTTTAAAGTAGTAAGAAAACCTAGTGGTTTTCCTAGTGGATCCAGCAGGCGCGCTGGTCCTGGGGCGCACAGAGAAAGTGCCCGGGTTTGGGGGGAGGAGGGGTCCTAATAGCACCTAATCACCTGGAGTTAGCACCTAATCTCCTGGAGTTATTGTGAGAAAGAAGAGAATTAAATGCCTGGCACGTTAACTATCAGCAGTAACAAAAGGCAGTATTAAAGGCAATTTCATTTCATGTTTATGGTGCCATGCTTGACGAGCACATAGTAAGCACTCATTAGTTATTGTGGATAGGATCTGATACTCAGAAGTACTGTGTTCGGTAAGCTGTGCAGCAATGCCCTTTTATTCTCACCTTGGTTGTAAAGCGCTATGAGGCCAGTGAAACGGAGTACAAAAATGCAAAAGGAAAATGCAGATGTAAAATGACCAGAAATTAACCTCGTCATTTAAAGGTACAGACTGGACCCTGCTTTCAAGGACTCTCAGCAGTGGGCAGCGGGCAGGGCCCTACAGGCCCCCTATTAACCCCTTCCCGCCCTCATCCCTGATGCCTGACGGCAGCTCATGTGTGTCTGGAGATCATGAAAACACAGGGCCTTAGATCCTGAAGAGGCTATTTCCAAATCCACCCTTGAGAGGGGGCACATATCTGCAACAATCACACGATCCTCACCTATACAGACCTTTCCATTCCGACTGTCAGCGGAGCACTTAAAAAGAAATATAGAGTATGAAATCACCAGCCTTTAACGCTAACGGTTAAATTAAGAGCAGCCCTTACTTTTCCTGCTTCACTTTTATTTTATATATATCTTCCACAGGACAATACTATTATAACCCTTTCAGAAACACTTACTGTAATTACAGTTAATTAATTTTCAATTAATATCTGCTAGACAAAAATCCCAGACCTTGACTTTCTCCTATAGAATATTTCGACCAACCGTTTGCTGCCAGGTCTGAACGCCAGACTCCTTATCTGATTTCCTACACTGTATCAAAACACCGTCTGCTCCAGGACCTGGCGTGTCATTACAAGTGAGCCACACAGCCAAGGCTGTCCATCCTCTGTGTGAACAGGCGCTGCAGAGTCCCTGAACCCCCTCCCCTCCCCCCAAACCCGGGCACTTTCTCTGTGCGCCCCAGGAACCGCACGCCTGCTGGCGGTTCCACGGGACCCTTTTCACAGCAACTTGGTATCAAGTAACAATTAGGAAGGATAAAGCTTGCACAGTGCGGAGGCCTGTGTCTGCCCTCTCCTCCCACGCCGAGGCTGGGGAACAAACGTAACCCCAGGTGCTTTGGGCTCCCCAGGAGACGCGGTGCCGCGTGGCGCGCTTGGCCCTGTTCGCCGCGTCACGTGAAACCGGCGTCAGCCCCGGGCTGCGGGCGGGTTTCCAGGCGCAGCGCTGCAGTCTCTGTAACTAGGAAGGCGACTAGTCCTGGCAAGCGGCCGAGGTCATTACTGAGAGGAGCTGGCCTGTGGATGACTCTAATCTTTACTAGCTTTCAGGGGGCTTGGCGGTCTCATTCGTCCTCTGTCCCACTCGCTTGGGGGGATAATGCTGAGATTCTTTTCCTTCCAATGTGCAGGTCGTGCCTGCTGCCCTCCCCTTTTGATCCCTTAGTACACACTGAACTTTCTCCCCTGCGCTCAAAGTCCTCAGTTGCCAAACCAGTGCTTGCAAAGTAGTACAAGGCATGCAATTTTAGTTATTAAAAGCATGGATATAAGATATCAAATATCTGCTCCAATGCGTATTTGCAAGTTTTTTTCCCCCTCTACAGATTCCTAAGGAAGAGCTGCCCAGAGTCTTTTTAAGCTATTTATTACTGTAAGGAATGACACCCCTCGCCAGCACCAGCTGTCACCCTCTGGTTAGAAGTGTCCTATCTAAAGCCAGATTTCTATTATGAAGGAGTGGTTTTGATTTAAGACTTTGATTCACACACAGCAAGAAAAATGGTTGCAGAGAGATGCAAGACTTTTACTTTAAATGTCATTCTTTGAAAATTTCCTTTATACTTTTGTTTTTCAATCCCGCCTTATTTTAGCTTATAAATACTGAATCAAAGGCTTGATAACTTGAAAAAAGCTTCTAATCCATTTCACCATCTTCCCGTGAAGGGCCAAACTGAAACCCAAGCCCCGGATCCTAACACCCTGTCCATCATCCCATCCCCTCAGAGTAGAGCAGTCTTTGGGGGCCAAACAGAATACAAGGAAAAGGGGTACAATCTCCCCCAGCTAGCTCTGGGCAAACAGAGCTTTTGTTGCAGCTCTTCCTTTCTGCTTTCTGGATCATTTGCATAATTGCAGTACTAGTCTGATTCACTTTGCCAGTGGGGACTTGGCTTCTAGCCCCGCACATTGCTTTTATACAAATCTGGAAGTCAAGAAGTAAAGCATGTTGCTCCAATTAGTCCCCAATCCAACCTAATTCACTCTCGAATGAAAGAGGACTTTCTAAAGAAAACTAAAATCAGTTCATGTCACTTGACTATCCAAGTCAAGAAAAACTGGGGTCTTCACATTCTGTGTCCTTGTCTTGTGACAGTTGCAAAAAAGATGGGGGTGGGGAGGGAGAAGTGGGGAAAGAGGAGGGGAGTAACTTTTCATTGCTACCACCCAGTCAGTCCCTGCTGGCCAGCTGGAGGTCAGGAGAGTGCAGAGAAGCAAAACTCACCTCTGCCAGGGAAAGGAGTGGAGAGAGGTTCCGCATAACAGAGAAGTGCTGGCTGAGGAACACACGTTCTGTTGTACATTAGTGATTGCTCAATTTGTTTACATGGTAACTCACTCATTTATGCTGCGGCTCTTTGCTCTATGGTGAAGGTAGACGATCCAGCAGAGCCAATCTTTGTTTCTTATGAGCTCATCTGCTCCTGCGGTCTGTGCCACACCTGTAATTATAATTATGGCCCACTGCATTGGATGCTGTAATCCTTTCTTGTGAAACCAATTGTGAGTTCACAGAGTTACTTAGCAAAGAGAGAATGCCTGAATTGATAGAAGCTGCTACGTTAGTCTTTACATTGGTTATTCTGGCTGCATTTAACCTTCCATTAAGATGCAGGTGGTTAGCATTTTTCTGAAATATAAAGGCATCCTTGCATTTTCAAGGAAATCGTGACATTAATAAACTACAACTGGGACACCCTGGGCTGGCATATTAAGGCAAAACTTTCTGAAGAAGACATTTGATACCAAAAGAGAAAAGAATTGCTGAAGTCACACCTTAGGTATTGCACTGATAAAGAGAAGGAAATCATAAAAAATCAGTGGAAGTTTACTAGCACCTAAGAGATGGTCTTAGTAAGAAAGCATTTCCTGTTTATGTCTTTAACCACATCTTTCTTTATGATCATTTCATGCTATCTATACTATCATACTTAGCTTCAACACTTAGAGATCCAGTGTGGAGCTAAAATAATTCTAAATATTTTTATTTAGAAGAAGTCTGATGACTTTACAAGTTCACTGTCCTTTAGATGCCAAAATTTAACACATAATTTTTTTGTTGCAATTATAGGGACATTCAGGCCTTTTTCTAAAGTAACAGAGTCCCCCTCCCCTTTTTTTTTTTCCTGAAGAGGTATTGTGTCGCTTTAATATACTGTTCTTTCCCAGATACTTGAGAAGAAAGAAATTTATGATTGCCAAGTTTTTATGCAATTTACAGTCATAACCTCTTTTTTTGTTTTCTGGCCTCAAAATAGGAGGAGTGGGTTTTTAAAACCATATAAAGCAGATAGGATTCCACCTCTGCACAGGGTTTCATTTTTTCAAATCTGAGCCATAATATTACAGCCTTCAATTGGTCTATTGTATTTTGTATTTTAGACAAAGGATTTAGTCAAGTGCAGTGGCATGTAAGCTTTTTAATCCTGCCGCAAATTACTGGATGTACCATGAGATTTTTCTCTGGGGTAGCAAACAAAATTCAGCTTGAGGAAATGGAAGAAACAGAATGAAGCAAATAAAAATGATCCAGAACAACAATAATGAATCCTATTTATCAATAAGCTCATATTTACCTTGCGAAAACTGCTTTTGAATAGAATGAGTTTGGTTCATACAATGTTATTTCTATGAAGGAAAAATACTTTTTAATAGGGAATAATCCCAGGACTTTACAATGAGCCGTCAGTATTACCTCAAAGAACGGCTCACAAAGTGTGGCCCCTGGACCTGCGTTCCCAGCCACTGTTGGGAACTTGTTAGAAAGGTACAGTCTCAGGCCTGGCTCCAGCTCTCCCAGTTCAGAAACTCTCAAGCTAGGGATCTGCAATCTGGGTTTTCACAAGCCCTTCAGGTGATTCTGTTGTTCACTCAAGCTCTAGAACCAGTGGTCTTGGCCCACTCGAAAGCCTCCAATCCAGTCTGCTTGCCTCTGGGTTTCCTTCCCACAAATTATTCTCCACACTTCCTCCTGAATGCCCTTTAAAAACACTGACCTAATTACGCCACCCCTTGCTTAAAACTCTTTCATCGTTCCCTGTTGCTGTTGGGTCAGGATACTCACAACAGTCAAGACTCTTCATCACAGGTCTCTGATTAGCTCTGCGGTTTCATCTTTCCCTACTTCTCTTCTCTTCCCCTCCTGCTTAATTACTCCACCCTCCACCTGCCCTCCCACGTGCACTCCTGTGCCCCGAGAACCCGCAGAGTTCCAGCAGTCATGACTCCTTGCAGTTCGGGAGACACACCAGGGTTCGTCTCATCCCTCGGCTGTGCAGGCTGTTCCTCCATCTGAAATGTCCTTCTCCCTTTCTTCCCTCCCAGTCTTACCCACCCCTCTGATTCTGGATAACTTTTTCTCCTCCTTCCAGGACTCACCTTGGATGTCACTCATCTCAGCCAGGAAGATTTCCCTGAACACCCCTGCCCATGCCTAGTCTAGAGTTCTTTTCTGGGTGTTGCTGTGGCATGCTCCGTATATTTATAGCATGGCATTCACCACCCAGAATTACAATTATTTACTTGTCATTTTTCCCCTACTAAACTAAAAGCATCCAGAAGGCAGTGACTATCTCTTACAGTCTTGATACATCCAATATCCAGCAGAGGCCTTGGTTTATAATACTTATTTAAACAATGTGTGTTGAATGTGTGAATGAATGAGTGAACAGATGGTTCATAATAATTATTTAAACAATGTGTTGAATGAGTGAGCAGATGAGTGATCCCCTTGGTCCTAGTGATGAACAGACAGACTTGGGTCCAGAGAGGAAAAGTGATCTGACAAATCTACTTAGTGGAGATTAACATCCATTGCTACATCATATTGCTTTTCAGACCCAATGAAAAACTTACTCCGACTACTTTTTATCTGCTTTTCCCTAGCAAGAAACTGTACTAGGGCAGCCCCTTGGATTCAAGTTCTAACAATTTTACTAACCTGATTCTGATTTGGAGATGATACAAGAAAGGTGATAACCCTGTACTAGGACAAAATGACATACCACTTATTATATTGCCTCCTGTATCCTCTGGCATTCCTGGTCCATCTATTGGCTGCATGGTACAAGGCTCCCCACATCTGGGCTAGATGCCAGGTGCTCTACTGGCCTGATAGATTTAATGAGGTGGCTAATCTAGGGCCCAGAAGCAGAAAGATCACTTCATAGAGTGAGTAAGAACGTAGACTTTGGAGACAGACTGATAGTTCAGATCTCACCCCTAGTCCATGCTAACTGTGACGTAGAAGATTTAGTTCCTTCCTCTGCAGAATATGGAAAACAGGCTTCCCAACTTCTAACACTGGTGTGAGGAAGAAGGAGAAATGATGCTTCAAAAGGACTCAGCACATGGGCAGGTAGAAAGTGCTTGATAAAGATAAGCAAAAACAAAACTAATAATATATAATCAAGCAACTAATTTCAGGAGAGGCGAGGCGTACAAAAAGTCAAAATGCAAAGTAGTATCTAAAGTGCATTGTTCTCATACATGTGATTTTGAACTTTTCTTTTAATCTAACAACAGAGTTGCTACGATGAAATTCAGATTCAAAAAGTTTAACATTAACATAATAGATTATTAATGTAAATTGTTTGTTAAGGGCAAAAGCTTGGGGTGTTTTAAAATTACCTCTTGTTTTCACCCTAGGCTTGCAAAGATCAAGTGTATTGTTACCATCGTGATTTTAAAACACCCACAGGACTTTTCCATTGAACAAGTGCTGTGCACAGGTTCCCGTGGAAAAGAATATGGCAGACACTTTCGATTATGTTTCGAACTCTTCTGTCTTAGTAAATTTGTGGTCAGCTCTTAATTTTACTCTGCACCCTTTAGAACTCTCCAAGCTTAAGCCTACCTGAATTCAATGGGAGTGCTATGCATGACTGGCTTTATGAAGTGCAGAGTGAGAAAAGGGACAGTTCTACAATGAAGAATGGTAAAGAATTTCCCATTGTTTTTAGATGATTACATTAGGGATGTTATAAAAAGGACTTATTCAATGATCTAGGCCAATAAGTATGGAGCTCAGTTGGCCCTGATATACAGAGGCCCTTGTTAGAGATGACATTTTGCTTTTTTATATTCTCTAGTGACTTCTAAAAAATAGTGCATACTCTCATTGGGAAGGGTCAGGAAATCCACTGGTTTCATTAAAATGTTAAAGGTCCAGTGGGAACTCAGAGCAAGAGGCTGCCAGGATGGTGGCTGCAGTTCTCATCATCTGGGGCACTCATGACACATCCAAAAGACAAATATGTCTGAACATTCAGCTGAGATGGAGCAGCAATTAGGACTGTGAGAGACACACTCAGGCCTTAGGAGAAGAATGACTGCCAATGTATCTCTATGCTTTTTCTCTTCTATCACTCACTGTTCTTCATACAACTTGGTCTTCCATCTCCCAATTCTTGTTGTTTCTTGACCTTTTTTCTCTACCGCACACTTGATCCTGCATGCCACACAGTCTGTATCTGTTTTCTGGTGCTTCTTCCACCCAACTTTCCAGGTCCCTCCCTCTCTCCCTCCCCCATTTATACTTTTCATTTCTCTCCTTTCCCACTGTCAGCACCCTCTTCTAAGTAGCAGCACCTGTAAATTTTCTGGAGCGACTGAACTCCATGCATTTTGTGTTTAGCATGCATTGAACTGATCCGGCTGATGGTAGCATCTTCGCTGCCATTGGTGCTCTGTGCTGACACAGCGCTAGAGAGGAGCCCGAGAAGGATTAGCTCATTCTCGGAGACGTAGAGGGCTTCCAGGAGAGCCAATTAGAACAAAAATACGAAATTAAAGCTGAGATTATTGCAGTCTCTGCAATAAAAAATTTTCATCAGATTGAAAATAGACCTGTTCATTCTATCCTGGAATTTGAGAATGAATGAGTCTTCCTTGGTGCCTGAAGGGGCTGGTCTTAATAAAACTAAAGGAGGCATAACATTGTCAACCTATGCCACAGATTCCCCTGCAGGGTTTTACAGACTGGAAATAAAAATCATTTTCAGGAGGGATCAGATATACGCTGACTGGTAGGTCACATTAAATTAAACTTCTCTGATCGACCTCCATGCTGTTCTCAGGGTCAAATTATAAATTAGCTTTTCTTCAGAGTCATATGATCAGTTCTGGGAATAGAGGGAGCCCTGGATTTGTTCATTTCATGCATCTCTCTGGAAATGTAAAACCTTGTGAGTCCAGAGTTACACACAGTGAAAACGTGACTTAGAACAGAATAGTGGAAGTACGGAGGGGTGTAATCTAGGTTCTTGTCACCGCTACACTGTAGAAGTCATTTAAACTGTCTAATTATGCCAGAACTCTGCATGCTTCACTTTGTATCTCTGAAAGTCATGACTGATGTGCTGTTTGGCCCCAGTCTCTCAGGAAAAGTCTTCATTCTCTATTGCAGGGATGACTTCAAAATGACAGTGCATCCCAGGGCAGCAAATCCAAGGCATGGCCCCTCATCCGCCAAGAACCATAAGTGACACCCATTGCATGGCACACCCACGGTAAACATATCTTTCTCCATGACCCTGTGATGAGATGACCGTTCTCTTCTACCTGCATGCATCCAAACACCCCAGGCCTGAGGAGAAGCTCATAATGCCAATGATTTTTTAAATCATTGCCTTTAAAATCAATACTTCTGATACACTGGATAAATGAAAGACACTTGGGTCAGAATTTAGCAAGTTAAATGTGGCCCTGATCTCTATACCCTGTTAAAACAGACCAATATGTTCCTGGTTATGCAAAAAGACAAAATTAGGACCAGATTACTAATATTCATTGCTATTTTAAATGGCATATATGTTTATTAGCCTTCAGAAAATTCTGTGTATCAGTCATTTGCTTCTATTTTGAGATGATCAAATTTCACACTATTTCGGTTTGCTAAAGCTGCTGGGATGCATTATACCAGAAATGGATCAGCTGTTTAAGTTACAAGTTTAAGTTCTAAGGCCTTAAAAATGTCCGAACTAAGGCATCCACAGAAAGATACCTTAACTCTGAAGAGTGGGAAGGCACGTGGCTGGCGTTGGCTGGTCCTTATTCCTGACTCTGTGGTTTCCAGCTTCTGATTCCAGTGGCTTCCGTTCTAAACCTCTGTGGTCCCTCACTTAGCTTCTCCAAGGCAAAACTCTGGGCTTCATGTCTGAGCTTAGCATCTCTTGGAGTCAGAGATTCTGTTCTTCAAGCATCTGTGTTCTGGGTTCATACAGCTCTCTCTGCTTCTGGCATCTCCCGGGGCTTCTGGCATCTTTCTGCATCTCCGGATATCTGTGTCTGTGCTGGTTCTGGACCCTTTTCGCTCTCCATGAGCTCTTTTAAAGACTCCAGTAAACTAATTAAGACCTACCTGGAATGGCCAGAGTCCTATCTCTGTCTAATCAAAAGTTCACACCCTACGATAGTGGAGTAGGGTTAAAAGAGCAAGGCTGCCCCCACAAGATTGGATGAGAATTAAAAGAACATGGCTTTTTGGTGTACATAACAGTTTCAAAGCAGCACAGACATGTACTTTTTATTAACTACGACTTTCTTATTTGGGTTTTTGGTCCCCTGCTGCCCCCCAAAATAAATGTACTATAGTTTTTCTTGGGTTTTGATTTGTACCTGTAGAACAGCCAGACCATCAGAAATAGTTAAAGCTCCTTTACAAACCTTGGAATAAAATGGACTTGGTAAGGAAATTCAAGTTTCAATGGATTTATTTAGTGGCTTTTCTACAAAGAACTAAGATAAGATTGTGACTATGTTTGTTTGAAAGAAGCACAATTTGTGAGTTAAGAAGATACTCGTATCTCTTAGGAGTCATAGTGTTAAATGCAGTTTCTTTTCTTCCCTGGTATGTATTTACTTGAGATGACTGTAAAATTCCTATGTATGAAGACTCAAAGAAAATTGCAAAGCGCAACAAGAAAAAAACCAAGAAATACAACTTGTGCTCACGAAGAAGCACAAGTTGTCTCTCGCTCTCAGGAAAAAGGAATCCCTTCAAATGAAACATGAGCCATTCTACAGTCAACAGATTAGGACATTTCTAATATGGAAGCAAAATAAGATAACAGGCTCTGGTTGGCACATCCTGCTTCTCCCTCCATGCAGCCCTGCCTCAGAAGCCAGTACAGCAGTGTAAATATACTCCGGAGACACATCGGGGCTTTGAGAGTTCTAGGCTTATAAATCACACTTAGCTTCTGAATTCAGGGTCATCTTATATAACATACCTCCATCTGAGGCTTGCAGGTTTGATAAAAACCCTTGAGGAAAACTAAAGAAAGAGATCAGGAAAGATAGTTTTAAAGATAGCTGTGATTTTGATAGCGATGACAAAAGTTTGTCCAGAGCCTACATTCTAAATTCAAATAATTGATTTCCAAATGCCTGGGGCAGCAAGGCCATTATACCCTAGGACCCACTGAAAACATCCTCAGAAAAAAATGGAGGCATTTATTGTTCCAACAATGACTCAGCACTCAAGTTGCTAATAAGTCTTCACCATAAAGTTGTTGATTTGAAAGCCATTTCAGTGACAACATTAAAAAGTCAAGTTAATGTCTTGCCTGAGGTACTGTAATCCAGTCTAGGGTTTGTGCTGTCCGGTTTCCATTTCTGATTCTTCTCACCTGAACTATTTATTACAAGGCTTATTTCAATCACTTTCAATTGTCTTCTAAATTTGCTTCCTTCTGCCTTCTGGCTTGCTTCCTGACGTGGGCACGTATGAGATTCTATTTTGTGGGTACTGCATTTCTTCCTGCTTCAATGTTGCATATTCGGTACCAATACTATCTTAAGAAGTGGACAAGTTTCAAAGCAACAGAAGAACTAAATCTTACCTGTTCTGTTTCACGTATTCTTCCCTGATTCCTAAGATGACGACTAGAGATTCCAATAAATTACACATAAAGCGAAAACCCAACCCAACCCAACCCAACTCAAACAAACCAACAACAAAAATGAATATATGGATATGTGCTGATTGTTAATATATGTGGAAAGCCAGGCTTGATGTCTTCTCTCCTTTAGCAATATATTTTAGTAGGATGCTCTTGTGCACTCTTTTAGAAACTCTCTTAACCCAAATAAATGTTTTGAAGGCTAGGAATTTCAGGCCTTCTCCAGACGGATGACAAAGGAGATATTTTGGGGAAATTGGGACAAAATCAATGAGAACCAAGGAAAAAGTCTCTGGACAAAGATTTGGTAAATATATAAAGTGACTGACTTTTCAAGGAGGTTGAGACTCAAAGATATCTCTGAATTGTCATAGAATTGTAATCCCTGGTCCAGATTCTGACCTACCCTTGTCTGCAGTTTTGTGCTAGCCTTGTCTGAAAGTTTTCTATCCATCTGTACTGGTTTGAAACTGTCATGTACCCCAGAAAAGCCATGCTCTTTGATCCTCATTCAGTATTGCTGGGTGGGGTCTTTTTACTGTTTCCATGGAGATGGGACCTATCCAATTGTGGGTGGTAACTTTTGATTAGATGGTTTCCATAGAGATGTGTCTCCACCCATTCAATGTGGGGTTGCTTACTGGAACCCTCTAAGAGGGAACCATTTTGAAAAAAAGCTAGAGTGCTGATAGAGCCCACACAGCCAGAGACTTTGGAGATGCAGAAGGAAAACACCCCCAGGGAAACCTTATGAAATGAGGAGAGAAAGCTAACAGATGTCACCATGTGCCCTCCCAGCTGAGAGAAAAACCTCAAACTTCACCAGCCCTTTCCTTGGAGTTGAGGTATCTTTCTCTGGGTGTCCTAATTTGGACATTTTCACAGCCTTAGAACTGTAAACGTGCAACTTAACAAATTCCCTTTTTAAAAGCTGTTCCATTTCTGATATATTACATTCCAGTAGCTTACCAACTAAAACCGTCTTACCCTTGCAGAGTTGCCTGAGAAGCAAACACATTCCACTACATCAAAAGCAGTTATTAATACTTTCAAGATATTTCATTTCTATGAAATCAATAGGTATATTTGAAACTCTGTGGAGTGCCAAGGTTGAGAACAGTTAGTGCCCAGATAATTTTAACTGATGTAACACATCATTAAAGAGAATGTATTTAGTCATTTATCCTTGTATCAATTCCTTCTCAGTCCCTACTCTCAAAGAGAAACAACATTGTCTTTAATAAATGTACTGAACATAAGGACATAGTGTTTGAAGTTCTCTTTACATCCTGTGAAGCATGCTTTTTGAGAATTCTCAACCCATGTACTGCACAAACTCTCTGAACTATATGGGCCTTGACCCTGTGTGTTTTTACACAAGGCTTCCATTGATAACCTAAGATGCAAACCACCAAAGCAAACGTAGTGGTGACGTCATTGCTGATATGGTTCCACCAAATCACGCACTGAAGTGAGGCAAGACAAATCAAAGTTGCAACACCCTGGTGAAAGAAAGCATTGCAGCTGTGATGAGGAGACCAGGGAAGACACATCTTAGCCAGCCTCTGATCAGGAAGAGAAACTACCAAACCAAACTAGCCATCTGCAAAGAGAAGCAATGATGTGGCTGTATCTTTTGGGAAAAGGAGTGTTGCTTTTACATAAGGCAAAAAAAAAAAAAAAAAGACCAAGGAAACTTGAAATTCAACCATGTGACTTGGCAGAAGGAAAAAAAAAGGCTATTATATCATATTCATTCTACAATGTACAAAATTTAAACTTGGGACAGTCTCATCCTCATAAGCAGTAAGGTATAAAAGTGTTCATAGCTCATGAAATTTTCCCTAATTAAGGAACAGTCTTCCAGCCTACATGTCCTGCCTGAAATGGACTTTGGAGTCTTAGACAAGTAGGGAGATTTGCAGAAGGATACCCATCTCTGAATACAAGAATTTCTTCTTATTTTAACCCTTAAATTTCTGGACACTGGATGGAGCAGTCTAAGGCAATTCGACCAGAAGTTGACAGAAATTTCATAAGGCTATAAGGATTGCAACTTCAGAGGTGCCGGGTATGCCAGCACTGAAAATGGGCAACCCCCACGAATACCAGATACTTAGGGCCCCAACCTCCAGGATGCCTCTTCTTAATTCTGGCAATAGACAGTGGTCTTAGTGATATCCAGGCTATATATGAACTCCACAGACATTTAAAATTTATTTATTCAAGGAATATCAGTTGAATGACTGTGGTACAATGAGTTGTATTAAGGATATACTGATGAGCACAAGTCCTTGCTATGAAGGAGCTAATTTTCCTGGGAGAAAAACAATAGAAGCAGTTACAGCATAGACTAGAACAATGACAAAAATAGGAATCATAAGGATGAATGGACACCTCCCTCAGGAATGGCTTCCTGAAGGAGGTGTGGCCTAAAGGAGAGCTAAAGGTGGAGTCTGAGTTAGCCAGTATAGAAAGAAGAGGGCAGGCGGGCATTCTAGGTAAAGGAGAAGAAGTCCTTACAAAGACATGGAGGCAAAGAGAGCATGCACCTTTGGGGAAATGAAAGCTGTTTAGAATATTTGGAGTGTGGGCGTACAAAGGGGAAGTGGCAAGAGAGACAAGTCTACAGAGCTGGGTAGGGGCCAGTTCATGAAGTCTTTTCCCCTCTTCTGTGGTTTCTACGTATTTTCTTTTTCTTGGAAGACTGGATGTCTTAAAAGTCAGATTTTTCTTGTGGTATGCCACCCCACAGTTTACTTCCTTTTACGTCAAAAAGAGCCAGAATGATAGAATTGATTATGAATTTAATAAAAATTTTATCATTTCTCTATAATTCATCCAATTCTCTGCAATTCACCACATTAAAACCAAAAACAACACAGAAAGGCAGAGTTATAATCATGGCTGAGTCTGTGAGTAAATATGATTGAGATTGGGTTAGAAAGCTCCTTATTCAAAATATGCCACATCTCTACCAATGTCCAACCTCTTATAGTGACTGGAATTGCCTTTAGATATTAATTCTTATTATTTTTCTGAGAAAGTGAAAAACTATTATGTGCCAGATAAAGCTTTGGAAAACTTTTGGTAATATAGACTGAAGCTGATCCAGTTACTCTACTCCTGGTCATATATCGACAGAAATGCGTATATATGCTTACCAAATGAGATGCACATGAATATTCATCCCATCATTATATGCAATAACCCTAAACTGGAAACTACCTAAATGCCCATCAAGAGAGGAATGGATAAATAAAATGGGATATGGTCACACAAAGGAATACTGAACAGCAATGAGAATGAATGAACTACACAAGTGAAAGCAGCAATCTGGATGAATCTTGCAGACGTATTGTTGAGGAAAAAAAAAGAAAAGCCAGACAAACAGAGAGTCCATGCAATTTGATTCCAATTTTGAAAGGTTCAAAATCAAGCAAAAGCAATGTGTGGTATTAGGAGTCAGGGTATTGGCTACTCTTGGAGTAGGGTGTGACTGGAAGAGGCTGCTCTCTAGGGCACTGGTAAATACTGTTTCTTGATCTGAATATTGATTATACAGATGTATTCATTTAGACAAAATTTGTTGGGCTGTATACTTGTGATTTTGTATTTTTCCATATTTATGTTGTATGCCCCAAAAGAGTCAAAATGACCCATTGGAATTCCATACTTCAGCAACAGTTAGAAAATGTTTACTTTTAAAAAGAACAGTTTTGTAACAGAATCAAAAATTGTGAACTAAGATTAACTCTAAGAAAATCCGTGGAAGACTTTCATGGAGAAAATTATTATAAGAATAATAAGAATGAATATCTATATAATCACCAATGGAAGGTAATTAAGGAAGAGCTAAGAAGTGGAGAATTGTGCCATAGTCATGAATAGGGACACTCAATGACAGAATCTGTCAGTTTTCACCAAATTGATCTAGAGATCCAAGGCAAATCTAATGCAAGTTCATACAAGTTCTTTTGTCATTGTTACTTATTTTATTTTCATGGACCTTGACGAGTTGATTCTGACATTTAAATGGGAGGGTAAAGGGCCAACTATAGTCAAAGCTTAACTGAAGAAGAAAACACAGAATAAGACGGAAGCTACCTAAGGATTTATTATAAAGCAATAGAAGTTCAGACAGTACGATATCACCACAGAGATGGGCAGCCGTCTTATGCTTGGGAACTCCTCTGACTCCCCACCTTAAGACAATTATATCTGCTTCCCCTCACCTCTCAACATTCTCCTTAGCCCCCTTCTCTATTTTAGTTTCTCCATAGCAACTTATAAGCTTTTCACATGCTATAGATTTTACTTGTTTATCTCTTTACTGTCTGCCTCCCCACTCCAGTGTAAACTGCACAAAGGCAGGGCTTGTTCTTTCTTTTTGTTCATTGCTGTATCTCAAGTATAGGATGCTACCAATTATACAGAAAGTATTTCAGTTTTTTTTTAAGTGGTGGATATAATTGATTAGAACATCCAGAAACAGACCCGCATGTATAAGGACATCTAATATATGACCAAACCAGAGATACAGGTCAATGCGGGAAAGGATAGATTAGTCTAATAAAGGTGTTTTATTCCTTACCCACCTGCTCTTAATCCTACATTTGCCTCCTGTTGAAAGAACTGAATTCCTGCAAATGAGATTTATTTTCTCACTCAATAGATTATTCCCATTAGGTGAAGTTGTAGAGCAAAGTGGGACAATTAGACATATAGACTAAAAAATGGATCCCTTCCTTACATCATACCTATAAATTGATTCCAGATGGATTAAGACTTAGAGGGGAAAATGAAAACTTTAAAGCTTTTACAAAGTTCTCAAATAGAAGAATTTACTTTAAACATCTACGTAAGGAAAAATTTATTTAAAAAGTCATAAATAGTACAAATCATAAAGGAATTGATGAATAACTTCGACTACATTAAAACTTAGAGCTTCTAATCATAAAATGCACCAAAAAGAAAACAAAAATACTAATCACAATCTAGCAGAAGATATTTACAAACACATAACCAACAAAGGATCCAGAATATTTAAAGTACTCCTACAAATCAACAAAAGCAAATAAATAACCCAATAGGAAAGTAGGCAAAAAACATAAATAAGTATCTAGTTGAACAAATAGAAATCCCCCTTAACAGATGAATAGATGCCTAACTTTGTTAAAAATCAAAGAAATGCAAATTGAAACCACAATGTAATTCCATATTTTTACTCTTCTGTTTGGTCTAAAATATATATATCAAAAGTTGGAAAATACCAAGCCTTGGCAAGGTTAGAAGCTCTCATCCATTGCTTGTGGGCAAGTAATTAGTACAACCATTTTGGAAAACATATGCTCTGGCCTAACAATTTTATTTCTGGATATATAGCCTAGAGCACTGCTGCACATGTGTATCAGGAGACACATGTGGGAATATTAGAGTTTTCCGACATCAACAAAATGCTAGAAACAATACAAAAAACATTGACCTTAGAATGAAAAAATAAATTTTACTAGAGTAATGAAGTGAAAACTATACTTACACAAAAAGGCATGACCCATGCCGCATGTGTCAAGATAGAGAAACCTAGAAACAAAATACTGAATGAAGGAAGCAAATCACAGAAGACAGCATATGAATCTGTTTGTATAAAGTTCAAAGCCAGGAAAATTGAAATAGTAATTTCTATGAAGGTGTAGTGAAGCAATCAAGAAAACAATGTACCCATTGACACATATTGAATATAACTGTCACCCCCTGGCTGAGGGAAGTAGGATGGCCTTAAAGTCAAGTATATGTGTGTGTGTATACATACATATATATAGCTTCAAAAGTTGAACCTTCACTTTGTCGATAAAGATTATGAGAATTTCTTCCCTTGGTACATTTTCTCTCCACGATACACCAAAAAGAAGGAGAGGAAAGGTGGGGAGGGGGAGAAGGGGAAAGAGGGAGGAGGAAGGAAGGAAGGAAGGTTTAATTTCTGAGGTTTTTGTGAGGTATCTTCCATGAACCACTCTCCAAACAGGAACAGGTGTGGTTCCACCCCGTGGAGGGGCTCAATTAACTCCTGGACCTGGTGTTCTGAGTCTAAATTGACTCTGCTCCCCCTCAGAGTTGTAAACGTGTGCTAGTGGCTTGTAAAGGGGAGTGACGGGATCCTGTCTGCCTAGCAGGAAATTAAGCAGATAAGTGGTCAGGCCATAAACAAGCAAGCTTCAGTGGACCAGCCACTCGGGACTTGTCCTGGCGTGTCATAATCCTCTATTTTGCTTCACCGACTCAGGATTTTTGTCTTAGAGCCATTTAAATGTCATCAAAATATGTTATTTTTAATGATTTTATGTTTTACTTAACTTGTTTTAAAATGTTAAAATAATTATTTAAAAACAACTCAGCAAGGAAAGAAAAGTTTTACAAAACTTGAAGCATGAACTTGTGAATTTTTACTGGCCAGAAAGTCCTAAATAAGTAGAGCAAAGAGCTTTTTAACAACAGCAGCAACAAACAAAAGCCTTTTATTTACATGTATTTTTTATTAGAAATAATAAATCTGTAACCACGGAACAAATTTATAGCCATTAATTCTTGTAGAAGCATGTGTTTTCTCCCCTTTCTGTATTTGAAAAGGGAAAATTTCCAGTCCATAAAAGTATTAGGGTCATTATCAAAGCTCCATAAAACCCAGGGAGCACAGTTTTCGTATCTTTAAGGCATATAACATTTCACTGGGCAGCTTGAATTAAGATGGACATTAATAATATAAACATAAATCATCTACTACATTCTATTATGTTATGCTCAGGTTCAAAGACATCTTCTGTCTCCACCATGATTATTGTATATAGATTTCTGGAATTAAAATTCCTGTTTTGGAAATACAAAGGAGATATTTAAAAGGTTTGGGGGAAGCAGTATTGTATATTGAAATGAGCTCCAAAATTTGTAATCAACTTTTCTCTGCCACTGTCTAGGGGTGAGGTCTTGAATAAGTAGTTTTACTTTGCTGGAACTCAGTTTTCTTTTCTAGATTCTCTAACATGATTCCTTCCATTCCAACATTCTCTACTAAATTCCATATTTTAACTTTGAACTAAAAGTATCCTATTTAAACGCATAACACAAGTATTTGGGCCGGGAATTGCAGTACTATGAATTATTAGAAGGTTCGCTCTGGCCATACTAACTTTCCAGTATCCAAAACACCCTGAATAGCACAGATATCTAATAACCATGTTTAAAACAAATGTGTGTGTGAATAAATGAATGAATAGCTTTAGCCAGTGGTGCTACCAAACCTAGTAATTTAACTGGCAATTTGTGACTTTTACTTCATTAAAATACTATAGCAAAGCTTGCATGTATTTGCTCCTAAGTTTTCCATTGTCTAAATTTTCCTGGGGCATCCCTTACCTGTGCAAACCTTCAGGTCCACTCACCGACTGACATTCTAGAGAACAGGAGTTTTGAAGCAGTTGAAAGAAGCTGATTGGAGAGCAGCTATTTACTTTTCACATTAGCATTTTATTAGCCAATTGACATGCCTTCTACCTACTCACTAATTCATCTTGGGCATGTTAATTCTCTCGCCTGGGTTTCTCACTCGTTTTCTGAAAAATGAGAGTAACACCACTGACTTGTTCTGAGAAGAACCGGCTAACACAGCCATAAAGATCACTGTTAATTGGTGAGTCTTGTTGAAGGCTAATCTCTAATACCAGTCAGCGTGAGACATTTACTTGGTTGTCTCCTTTGGGAAAAATTTCCGCAAGTGAAAGGGAACCCATTAAAAAAAAAACAGGGTTTGTTCCCTTCCACAGTTGTGAACGCTGGTTGTTGTTGTTTTGGTTGGCTTGCTATGTGTTTTATTCCCTTCTAATTTATTTAAGGTATTTTGAGAGCAAGATCACTCTCCAGGTGGGGGTATCTGCTAGGTAGGTTACCCTTCAAAGTAAATATATTTTCATGGTTCATAAAAAAAAAAAAAAAAAGTGAGGAGGTGAGTAATTTAATGAGCAGAGCCAGATTCTTTGTAGGAAAAACTTTTTTAGTACTGATCTTATTATTATTATTTTAGTCATTTGATAGATAATTTTTCGGTGGAATTATTGGTAGCTTTAAGGATTAGACACTTTTTCAAGGCATGACTGCAAAGTTTACAAAATACAACATTTAAAAAGATCTGATCATTATAAATATCACATGCTGCTTTTGGTAAAAAAAAATTAGTCATAAAACTAGAACATTTCCTTTTCCCTCCAGGTTTTACTGACCAGGTAATTAATCTGAACATCTGTTAAGGTCACTTGCCTTGTGAAATAATAAATTATCAACTAGCAAGGCCATAAAAGAGTGATGATTGCTCGTATGTTGCGTGCCATATGGCCCGCTTCAGCGCTGGCCTAGAGATCACCACATGCTTGGTAAACAACAGGCGTAATAAGACCCATGTTAGCACAGCGAGGATTTCTATGAAGCGGTGAAAGCGTCAAGTCACATAATGATACATTTTGGCCTCACAAAGATGAGGCTAATGTCATTAGCCATTTATGCAAAGGAACTTACATCTTTTCAAATTAAACTCATGATGGATTTTAATCACTTGGTTAATGTCGGTAAGTGGTTATGCCTCAAGTCATTACAATAATGATCATTATTAGCAAGAGTCTGCTTTTACAATGTGCTTTACTTTTCCGGCTGCTAAAACACATACGATGCAATGGGTTGGCTTAAACAGCAGGAATTTTATTAGCTCACGGTTCTGAGGCTTGGAGAAATCCAAATTTGCGGTTTCAGCAAGGGAATGCTTTCTCCCCCAAAGACTGTGGCATCGTGGGGCTGGCTGCAGGCAGTCTGTTCCTTTGCTTTTATGTTAATACACCTGGTGGCCTCGCTTCCTTCCCATTTTGGGTTCTGTTGACGTCCAGCCTCTGGCTGCTCCTGTGGCCTCTCTTTCTGTGTCCAATACCCTTTGCTTATAAGGACTCCAGCCATTTTTGGATTAAAGTCCACTGTTATTCAGTTTGGGTGCACCCTAGCTGACAACATCTATCTTCAAAGATCCTATTTTCAAAGGCGTTCAGACCCGCAGGACCAGATCGGACCTGAACATGCCCTTGGTGGGGCACGGTTTAATCCCCAATACAGCATTTTTTATGTTTAAAATTAATCCAGAAGTTGAGCCATTAAATCATTTTACCTGCAGCAGAATTTTAAAGGTACACATATTTCACGTACCTGCAATTAAAAAACAAAAGCTACGAGGGCAATGGAAAAATACATAGGAAAATAAAGCTAGTAACTACAGCGCCACCAAGTGACCAACCTTGAAATTCCATATATAATCAAAAAGGCAAATACGCCACAAAAAAATGTGTATGTGTAGAAAAGAGACCTCAGCAAGAACTTCAGGTGGATGCTGGTTATTGACCTACAATGGGTCTCAAAACTCTGCCTAAGGGATCAACTTTTAACTCTCTAGAATGCCAGGGTTCAGCTGGGAAACCTTAGTACTCAGCGGTGGCTCCTTAGACGGCCTGCAAAATGCACGATTTGAATTACAATGGAAATAAGCCCTTTAAACTGCAGTTACAGCTTCAAACATATGAAAACATGTATTTCTTGGGTGATATGAAAGTGCTTACCATTGAACAAAACACCGTTCATCTTCACACACAAGGAATAAAGTGCGGCCAAAAGAGAATATTTTAGTACAAAATGTTTTCATATTTCCTATAATCTAAGACGTTTATTATCCTCTAGGTGTCAGGTTTCACATCTTTAAGATGTTGATATCAACCTGGATGGCTTCTAAAGTTACTTTCCAGGCCAGGAATCCTGTGGCAAGAATCAATATAAGGTATGTGGCTCAACAAGTTTTATGCAAAAAATGCACATAACTTCTTATACAGGAAGAGATGGCACTCTAGAAATCTAACTGATAGTCTATCAACTTGAAATAAAACCTTAAGAGGTAATTGCTGAGGAGTATGGGGTATTTCTTTTTGGAGAAATGAAAATGTTCTAAAATTGATTGTGGTGACAAATGCACAACTCTGTGAAGATACTAAAAGCCATTTCTTGCACTGTGGATGGATTGTGAGATATGTAGATATATCTCAATAAAACTGCTTTTAAAAGAACCCTAAGCGATATTAGACCAAAAATAGGAAAAAAACAGAACATCTTATGAATTCAGAAAAAATAAATAAGAAATATCTTACCAGTAATATTTAAACCATTTATTTGTTCATTCATTTATCAAACGTTTCTAGAGTTCCAACAATGTCCCAGGCATGGTGCTAAGTGCATGGCAGCATGTCATAGAAACTCTTCTCCACGATGGGAAAATATCAGTAATAGAAGGAACTCAAAACTAATAATATGATGCCAAAGGAGATATGGGTTGAAAGAAGATGTAAAATTCGATTAGTTTCCAATAAATACGTAACATTATTTCAGTCTGTGCGCTGAAGTATCTGACCCCACCCTTAGGAGCTGTTCCTGTACATGCCATTTTCATTCTTAGGCCAAACCTCATGAACCTGAAAATCAGCCAAGAAACCAACCAATCAACCAACCAATCAGCAAACAAAAATGACTAAGGGAATGATAGCAGACAGCGTGACTAATGGAAGAAACGTATGAGTAGCTAAATATAAACCATCTGACTATACAGCCTGATCAGACGAGAGCTAAAAATAGAAAACTGATGAAAGATTGATACTGGTTTTTGTTTGTTTTGGTTTTTGATATTGCCTTCCAGTGCAGAAAGAGATCAGGATGGGAGCAAGCAGTAAAGTAGAGTTAGGAAGAGGAAAATTTAGACAATATCAGGGAAAAAAAGCCCATCGTTTTGTGACAGAGGAAGTCATTGTATTAATGCAATTCCTGAGGGGAAGTGCTAGAAGTTTCACTTGTGGATATTTGCTAACGGTGGGGGATATGCATTGTTAGCATCCCAGGTGGATAATGGGCTGCTTAGGCCTTCGGGCTCTCATTTACACTTGGCAAGTGCTAAGGAGATGAGTGGAAAATCGTGAAGAGGAGAGGCCAGTGCAAAGCAAGTGTTTTCTCAGTGTAATGTGGAAATGGATTACGGAGTTTTTCAAAATTACGCACTACCCAAATTAAACCATTTTCTCCCTTTTTTTCACGAACTTCTCTCCAATTGGTTTGAATCAAGGGTCCAAACAGGCCCAACACTCCACTTTCCTCAGAATTGGATTCCAGTCCTAAATACTGCTAACTAGACAGAGGACTGGAGATGTTATTTAAAAAAAAAAGAGAAGTGACAGTAACTCAACACTTGCCATGCCTAACATTCAAATTCTTGGTTCTCTTTTATACTGAACTAAAGAAATCATGCAGAAATACCAACAGGCTAAAGGTGAGTTAGTCCAAGAATGTTCAGACCGTGTGATTTATGGGACTTGTCTTTTTCCCCCTCAGATTCCTTCACGATGACTTCTAGGGAGTCAGACTGTCTCCAGATCTTGTTAGATGGGTACAGACCCTCCTTCAGCCCATACTTGCCTCGAGTCTGACAGTGCCAGAGAGGCCCAGGCATTAATTATCTCCTGTTACCTTTTTAAAAGGGCAGGGAACAAAAAAGCTCTATTGTTTCAACTGATTGCTCTTTGGGTTCTGTGACCGGGCACCTCTGCTTGGCTTAGATCCCCAGCTCAGGGGCTGGAATTCAGTTGTGTTATTCGCATAACTTGTACCTTACATTTTGAACCTCGGTTCTTTTAGTTTATTATGTGACTTCTGACTTGAACCATCTGCCATGTTCCTAGACAACTGGTTACACTTTTTAATGTTTTCCTGGTATTTCTCCTTCTTTTAGACCTAGGCTACAACCCTCAGATTGATTCATAGAACTTTGTCTTAATCTATAGGGAAATATTTTAAAAATTGACTAAGCATTTTAAATTAATCTGCTTAGCTCTGTTGGGATAGAAACTCCCCCTATTTTTCAGACCTCTGCTTTTTTTTTGTCATTCTAAATAAAAAATAAATCATTACAGTAATAGTTACATGTCCTTGAAAACAATAGAATGTAGTTTAAATTATCATTTAAGGCATAAGGTAGTCACTTTTACAGTAAAGGGATTTTTTTTTTTTACAATAATCAAGGCAGTAGGATTTTTTTGTTTGTTTTGTTCTAATATGAGTGGTTAGAAATATAGCTTCTGGAATAATATAATTAATGTATCCAATTGGTTTCCCCAACCATTATCCACCTAAGTTTATTACGTGTACTCTATAATTTCCTTACGTGGGTAAATTATTGTTATTTCTTTTAAGTAAATCTAGCATTCACATTTCTCCTCCAACTATAATTTAGAAATTTTGATCAACAGACAGGTAAATAGATGGTCTTTCTTGATGAGTTATAATTAAAGTACCAAACACTAACTTATGTCAGGAAATAGATCGCCTTAAAATATACCTATGTATATGCCTCAAATGGAGCCATGTGACTTCAGCAGCTAAAAGTAGTTATAATAGAAAATTGCAGTTCCAGTCTATGGTGGCGTACAAATATAAAAGCTCTGACATTTGGTAAAACCATGCTACAACTTACAGAAATTCTCTGAATTACAGAAATATCAGTCATTTTCTTTATTCTCAGTCCCTTCCAGGAGCAGGTTAATATAGACAACATCAGTTACTATATATATATAATTGCATATATATATATAATAGTCCATATAATTGTATGGATATTTATATCCACTAGCATACATGACTGGGGAAGGGAAGACGTACTGAATAATGACTCAGTACATACTTCTGTGTTCTGGAATTTTATCTAATCCAACAATTCACACCCAAGATATAGACCGCAGATTAGAGGTCAACCCGACCATTTTAGAACTAAATGCACCAAAAAGACTTCTCATCTCTAAATCATCGTGCCATCATAAACAAGTAAGGAATCCTTAGAAATAAAAAAATTTGATCCTTAGACATTTTAGAAATTGGGATTTAATTATGCCTAGTTGCATTAATTATATTAGGTTAAACCACATGTAATTAGCATTTATAAGTTTAGAAGGTCAAATGTTGGCAGTTTCATAAGGTTCAACTACATTAAATTAGAGTGTAATAAGAAATTTAATTGAACACAACTATATGCTAGGCCCTCGGCTAGGTACTTTACACATTTTTATTTATTAGATCTTCTTCACAAAACGTTGCAAAATTGGGAATTTTATTGTTATTGCCATTTATAAAGGAAAAGATGTAATTTGGGCAAATTGGCATAGCTATTGAGTGCTGGTTTAAACCCATGCTCTTTTCACTGTGCTGCGCTATTGTCTTAGATGACTTCAAAGCTGATCCCCACCTCTTTTCTACCTACTGTGCAAATCCCCTCTATAACAACTCGGAAGTTCGGTCAAACGAATTTCTTAAACATGCCAGTGTCCAGTCATCCACTGAATGCTGATTTTCCCCTTACCAGCTGTAGAATATATTACTAGCTACCTGCTTCTCTGGATGGAAATAGTTTATAGAAAAACAATTAAGGATTTTCATACAAGCAAGGATTAGGTTTCTATGTATTTCTTTTTCATTTAGAATAAGTGAAAATGTGCATGCAAGTAAAATACATCCCTGAATGCTGCCAATGTTGGCAACTTGGAATGTGATATGTGTTTTTCCTGTTTATTAATTAGAATATATAATTCTGTCATTGAGGCATCAAATAAATATAAAGGATGAGAGTAAAAACAGAAAACCCATAACTTATATGGCACAGAATGAGCAGTATCATTTTGAGAAGATTTTTCAAGTCTAGCTTTCTAGTACCAGGGCATATGGTACGGCCTGAATGGAGAGAACTATATAACTTGGGGCCAAGGCTCAATTTGGGAGGGCAAACTAAAAATGGACAGTGATTCTATTATGGACACGTTCAGGGGTGGCCTTAAATTATAGTGGGGAGGAAAAATCCTCCCAGTTGACAGAGTTGTGTACCTACAAAATAACCAGTATGCCTGGTTATTTTCATGATGTACAAGGAGAAGAGGCCTGAGGTGAGAATATAGAGATCCTGAGAAATGGCCAATTTGAGGAGTTGGGAAAGAAAATGACTAGAAAATTAGAGGCAAAGAGGTATAAGGAGAAGACTGAATGTGGGAGTGGGTACAATGTGTGCAGTATTTGTATCAAATTTTAGTGGTTTCCAGAAAGCTTTACAATAGAGAGGTACTGAACAGTGAAGAGTTTGTGCTGCCTGTCTCCACAACTATGAACTCTGCAAGGTTGGAGGTACTAGTCCCCAAAGAGAGAAAGAGTCCCATTTACTATAAGCTATGACCTCTTCCAGGGCAGTTTGGACTCCCTGTGTCCATAGACGAGCAGGCCAAGGAGTCCAAACTGCCCCGGAAGAGGTCATAGCTTATACTTATGGCCTGTCACCATAGTGATGGGAGGCTGTAGGACTGATTTTACCCAATATGGGTAGAGCGGAATATGTGTGGACCCAGATGATCTACTTGGCCACATCTTTGAACACCCCCACCCCTTCTCTGACTATAAGGGTTAACAGATTCGTGCTTCACCTGGGCCTGGGAAAGGTAAGATTGCCAAAAGCTCATACCTCTCAGGATGAAGACTTAGATAACACCACCAGGTAAAGAACTCAGACATGCCCAGGTGGTAGCTGAGCGGGAAGGGATTTAGAAATGCATGATGGATGAGCAAGAGGATAAGTATCAATTTTGGTCCTGACACTAACTGCTGTGACAGGGGTTGTCATCTATTCCACTAAACTCCTTGGAAGCTGCCTCTCATGAATTGAGATCTACAGGAAGCATGAAGGAATTTTTATCCAAAACTGTGTGGAGAAATAGATCTGTGTGGTACAAGATATGGACTGTGGCAGCTCAGATCTGCTCTGGAGAGCATAATTGACAGATGACCCCAATTGATGCTTCTCTGAATCTGTGATCACACTAGGTCACCCCTACAGGCTACTCTCAGCAGTTAGCTGAGTAGATTAAGAGTGCTAGTCCCAGACTGTCCCTTCTAGACATGGGATCCTATGACTGGCCACTTTGACTTGAGAACTCCTTGAGCCTGCCCAAAATGTTCTCTGAACTACATCGCAGTCAGAGACATTTTCTACCCAATTCTCTTCCCTCCCCCTCTGTCTTTCGTAGGTATACGACCTGCATCTTTGTCTGAATGCTCTGTCCTCCACTCCCTCCACTTTATCTTTCACAGACGTTTCACTCAACAAATCTCTTGCCTGTCTAGTCCTGTCTTTGGTGTCTACTTCCCAGAAGGTCTGAATTAACCTAGAAATCAAATCAGTTGCAGCATTCCACAGTGTTGTCTCGGTCACCGGACAGCATTACAAAGCTTTTCAAGGACACAGATACTCTGCCCCCCTCAACCAAAGAGAGGAACAAGAAGATCCCTTGTTTCAAAGAGAATCTAGAACCCATTTTCCAGACTGATCTTACAATACCTACATAAAAAAAAATAGTCTCTTAATATCCTGTAAACTTATGGGAGCTGAGCGTGGGAGATGGAAAATAGTTCAGATGATTTTACGTCTAACATTTAGGCCCACTAAGTTCTTTCATATTTACAACTGATATCGTTAATTCCTCTCCTCCTTTATCATCCTGCTTGTAGGTCATCAACCAATACTTCTTGAGTGAATCTTTGTGCTTTGGACTTTTAGTTTTCCCCATGTCACTAGTTCATGGCTTCAAAGTACTTGAGGCAGTGTATGCCAGATTGCCCCACTTTTTTCATTTGGTCCCATAGATGAATCAGCAACATCATCCAACATTGTGCTCAGGCTACTTTCTTTGAATCTATCCTCCCACGTCTGAAACTCCCGTGAGGTACACCACGTGCTTATCCCAGCCTGTTCTTTTCAGCATGTAAACCACACGAAGTATAAAATTGGAGAAGATAGCTTAAATCCTGGTTCTGTAGTTATTTTGAAAACTTGGGCCAATCACTTAATCTCTCTGAATCTTGATGTCCTCATCTCGAAATGGCAGTATTAATAAAATAGCAGTCATAAATCATACAAGCTAAACAAATTTTAGTTGTCATTGCTCCCCTTTCCCTATTCAAACAGCTCCTAAACAACAAACCTTTCCTCCACCAACTAAATGGACATGAATTTAATCTTTTTCTACGTATGATTTATAAATACTACACTCCTCTCTGAAAATATGCAAAACTTGTTCATTACTGTCATTCTCTTGGCTGTCTGTCTGAATTAGTGCACTCCCTCATATTTTACAATCTCCCAGAAGGGAAAGAATATAAATGAAAAACTATTTTGATATATCTAGCCTAGTGATCTGCACAATTAAGTGCATAATACCTACCTAAAATGATAATCATGGCAAGGAGTTTTGAGGCAGAAATATTCTCTGCTTTGGGTGCATGGGCGGTTTAGTGGTTGAATGCTCACCTTCCCTGTGGGAGACCTGGGTTCAGTTCCCCAACTATGCACCTCCTCCCCTAAAAAAATTATCTGCTTCCCCCACCCCTTTGCTGGGTCCCTCCGTGGTGGCAGGATTATACTTCCTACCCAATGATACAAGCTTGCCCATGTGATTTGCTTTGGCCAAGGGTGTACGAGTGAGAATAACATAGACTACTTGTGAGCAGAACCTTTAAGAGATATTGTGTGGTCCCATTTGCCACAAGAAAGCCCATGTTCTGGATAGGGGCTGTGGCTCCCACTTGGATACCCAGTGAAGAGGACCCACAGCACATGTGCAATGTGAGAGAGACATAGCACTTTGTTGTTATAAAGAGACTTCGGACTTAATGATGCCTGCAGCACACCTAAGCTGACAGATTGAATGATGATGATAGCATAATATCTAGCACTGTTAATTTTACTGGGTGTTTGAGTCTCAGTCCATAAACCCAGTGTGCAAGAAAGAGTACAAGTCTTTATATTCTGTACAACTGGACCCTTTTCATTGAACCTTAAGCTTTTGGAAAACAAATTTAGGAAGCTTAAGGCTATTTGTGCTTTTCACTCCTCCTGTCAGTTAAAGAACTACAGAGCCTGAGACCAGCTTCAATATGGGGAGAGGAGGAGTGCTGATTTTAAACTGTTGTAGATCCCTGAAAAGCCATGATTTAATACCCTGTTCAGTGTTGTTGGGTGGGATCTTTTCATTAAGTTGTTTCTGTGGAGATGGGACCTTCCCAATTGTGGTGCAAGCTTTGGATTAGGTGATTTCCCTGGAGATGTGTCTCTACCCATTCAAGGTGGGGCTGCTTACTGGAGTCCTTTAAGAGGGAACCATTTTGGAAAAAGCTTTAGAGCCCACACAGCCAGAGCCTTTGAGATGCAGAACGGAAGTGTTCCTGGGTGAAGGCATTTGAATAAGATGGTAGAGAAAACTAGTAGACACGTGCCTTCCCAGCTTGAGAGAGAAACCTCAAACATCATTGGCCCTTTCTTTGGAGTTAATGTATCTTTGTCTGGATGCCTTAGTTTGGACATTCTTATGGCTTTAGAACTGTAAACTTGCAACTTTAAATTCCCTTTTTTAAAAGTCAATCCATTTCTGCTATATTGCATTCTGACTGCTTTAGCAAACTAAAACAGGAAGGGAAATGGAAAATATAAGGGGAAAATAAACTCAAAACTCAAATTGTTATTTAGCCATACTACTGAAGCACGGGATAATATAAAGTGAGAAAAAAATGCAAGAATCAGATCAGTGTGGTATTCTATTTACCAAGAAAAAGTCTTCTTTCATTAAAATACCAGGAATTCTCAATTATTACTGCAGACTTACTGAAAAGAAACGTAAAATAGTATCTGTGCATTTTCTCTGCTTTTATTTTTAAAGACAAACATATGTTTAAGTTTCCATTATTCCATGGTTTTCTCCTTATGAAATGAGAATGAAACATATGGATGGAAAAAGAAAGTTTCATTTGTCACCAAATGTCTTCTGTGCTAACACCAAGCATCTGGATATTTAGAACATCTGAATGACTCATAATCTTCCAATTTTTCATCTGAATATTTGATAAACACAGAGAAAATGTTCTTTCCAAATCTAATACTTATTCTTAGGTGGTGCTATTATAACAGCATATTTGTTAATTTTCTTATCCTTTTATTTTATCAAACAAAGTATGGATAATGTTTTGAAGCAGTGCAATAAGTTGTTTAATTTTAGAGTGAAAGATACAAACTCTGACAGTTAAAAAGGAACATTTTTGATGGATTCTTTCTCCATAGCAATTAATCTATTTCAAACGAGATTAGCAATAGAATAAATCAAAACATTCACTCCATGTCCAGTGGTCTCTATTGTGTATGCCCTTTATGTGAAATGAAATGAGAGAATTCTATTCTTTGGCCAGATGCTGATATGGTCCTGTAGCATCTGCATGGATGTCTGCTTACCCACGCAGGGGAAGGGGAGAAATTTGATTGTACTCTTGAGATTATGGAACATGGAGACAAGCATCATAATCATTCTTTGCAAACACTCCAAGGGGCTTAGTTACATGTTTTTCCCTTGTCAACATCTGTCAAGAACCACATGTCAATTACAACTCCATCTTTTCTCAGGTAATAAAGGAACAGAGAAGTCCCAAATGAACAGTCTTTATCTCTCCAACAATATGCCCCAGGCCTTTGCTTTTGGATTTAACCCTCATAAATTTTTGTCATTATCTACTCACAGGGGCCTTGGCAAAGAAAAAGGCCAGAATGGAAGAAAAACCCATTACTTCTATTATAGCAAACCATGTATGAGTTCCCGTTGCAGGATATCTAATACAAAGAAAGGACAGGACTCCTGCAAGGTAATTTTTTTTTCTTTGACAAAACATAACATACAAACATGAACATTCTTAACATATGAACATTCCATTCTTGGTATACAATCAATGACTCACAATAACATCACATAGTTGTATAGTCATCATCACGATCATTTCTTAGAACATTCTGCAAGATAAATGTGACTGAACTATCTCACTTTCCCAAGAGCCATCCCTCTGTCTCACTGATAAGATTCCTAACAGCTGATGTCTATTTACTCTCATTTTTTTAGATTTGCTCAATTTTATCTTCTTTCACTTTCTTATTTTATTCATTGGTTTCTACGTGTGTGTGTGTGTGTGTGTATGTGTCTTACCCAACAAAAAACCTTATAAAGTAGTCAACAATTAGCTGATGCCAAAAGTTCATAGCCAGGAGAAGCAAGAACAGGGTGAGAGCTGTAGCCACCTAAGCTTCAAAACAGTGGGAACTAAGATAATTTTTAATGTTTGACATAGAGAAATTTATTTTCTACTAAGAGAGAGCCAACAAAAATGGACAGAGATCTTATTTTATCAGAACCTTTCCATGGGATTGTTAATTCATTGTACAACGTTAAATCATGATTTGCTCTACATTCAGGATATACCATTCATAATGACTTCCAAACGCATATCAGCAGAAACTCCATTTTGCAGCTCAGACACGCGAGTAAGCATCTGCAATCAGGTGAGCATAGAAGCAGAGAACCTGCAAAGATATGCCAGCATATTGCCACAAATTTTCTGGACAGAAAATTATTGGGAAGAATAACTTACCAAATTTCACAGGTCAGAGGCCTAAGGCACCCTGAAGGTACCTACTCTGTTGTAGGTGTTTCACATTGCTTTTCTCCCACCTACATTTAATAGATTATGATTTGTCTACAGTCGGTCATTCAATATTTTTGAAACCCAAAAATGTAGAGCTAAGAACCAATTGCAAAACCACTAAGACCCAGGCGTTTAGTTGGAAATGGCCATATCAGATAGTCACAAAAAATCCTATGTGGTGGATTAACATGGCCACAAATTCTTTTCTGCTCCTCCCGGCAAGTGCTGAAGTCGCTTTAACCATCTCCTTGAATCTGGGTAGACCTTGTGATTTCTTTGTCCAGTGGAATGCAGCAGGAGCAACGCGGAGCCAGTTCCAGGCCTCTGGCAGCCTCTGATTCTCTCCGTTAGAAGACAGCCCCTAAACTGTAAGGAAGTCCAGACTATCCCATTTGAAGAGGTCCTAGCAGCTGAAACGCCATGTAGAGAGAACAGCCACATGAAGGAGAATTGAGATAAGCCGGTTGACAGCACCAAGGCCCCAGGCATGTAAGACAGCCTTCTTGGACCTTCCAGACAGCCCAGCCATCACCTTGGGGCCACTTCATGAGTGACTCTAGCTAATACTAAGTGGAACAGAAAAAGCACACAGTCAACCACAGGATCTTATGAAATACGTTATTCTTGTTTTAAGCTTCTGCTTTTGTTGGGTTTGATACACAGCAATAGTTAACTGATACAATTTACAAAGCAACATATATACTGAAACTTGCAGAAACATATGGGAGCAGCAAATGAATATATGCAAGGAATCCTGAATTAAGTCATGGTAAAAGGCACAAAAGGCAGTAGAGCCTGATGATTTTTGGTGTCAAGCTTGTGTTTGAATCTCTGCTCCACCACTTACTGTCTCTATGATCTTGGGCAAGTAAGGACCCTTCTCAGGACTTATTTTCTTAATCTATAAAGTAGAGATAATAATTCTTAGCTCACAGAAGTATGGTAAAGGTAAATTGGATAATACATATAACGCTCATAGCAGAGTGCCTCACACACTCAGTGCTATTTATTTTCGTTATAAAGTAATCACGGAAGGGCTTTCTGGAGTCAATGAATTTCGATTTGCATGAAACGGCAATCTCTATTTCTTTATTCTGTGGTAATAAAATAGACTCGATTCAGTTTTCCCTAAATCTCCAGATACAATTCGGCTTTCCCTTGTTCCTACTTACAACAGCATTGTATTGGTTGGTATTAGGAAATATGATAGTCATTTGGCATAAAAGAATCTGAGGCAGAGGCTGTGATGTGTTTAAAAATCCATGTCATTTCCTTTAGGCACAGAGTTAAATGTACGCAAGGCCGGGAGATTGAGTTCTGGCTATAGTGGACTGTGAGCCACAGTGAAAAGCATTCCTTGCAGGCCTGCCCCATACAAATTTCCTATCTACCATTTTATTCCATGTGATTTCCACCTCCAGCTAGCTCTAATAGAATCCCCCTGGGGTGACACATTGAATCTCTGTGTTGAAGATGGTGAATCCACAAGATGGGCGGGGCCTGGATCCTAAAATACCACTTAGAAGAGAGCTGCTCATTCAGGAACCACTTCACTGACTGGGATAAGAGGAAGAAATATTTCTTTGTGTCAAACATCTGATGTTTCAAGATTTATCTACTACAGCAGTTAGCATCATCACAACTAATACAATTTTAATGATATTCTTTTATCTTATTATTTTTCTCTCCTCTCTATCTGTCCTTTTGTCACAAAAGTAAACCTATCTACCTTTCATTTGTTCATTACCCCCTCCTCACGAATGGATATTCTCTCAAGTAGACAGTAGACAAAGTATGTCTGTATGAAGGCCACCAAGTTACGTAACTTCTTTCATCAAAATAGCTGCAGAGATGCTTTTCCAATAGCTTTCCCCCACCTAAGTGGAAACAGAAACATGTCTCTTATCTCATTCTCATTTGTCATTTCCATTCATTTTCAAACATACAATCTAACACTCATAGCAGGGTATCTGGATATGTAATGTTTAAGTTTCTATAAAGTGGTGGGTTATTTAAAAATGATAAAAAATAAATAAACAAAAATGTAAAACTATTAATAACTAACATTTGTCATCTACTCATTAAGCACTAGACTCTTCTGCATTTTATGCCAAACTGTACAGCCCTCATAACAAAGCTTTGCAGAAGGTATTAATATTATATCCATTTTACAGATGAGCAAACTAAGACCCAGAGTGTTTGTCAATCTGCCCAAAGTCACACAGTGTGTTCAAGAAGAGCTAGGACTCAAGTCCAGAAAATGTGGAGACAGAATCTATACTCTCAACTAAGTCTTACGTTGCTTTTCAAGTGTCATCGTATCCATATGTCCCTTTATGGTGCACTGCATAAATGCGTACAGAAAATAGAGGCTCATGGGAAAAAAACATATTAGAATGCTTGTTCATAACATAGACCAACAGTCACTGGCAGTATCCAATTGCATGTTAGAATGGCTGACGGCCGTTAGCTGTGTTTTCTCCCATGTTGTCGTGTCAGGGAACTCTCTCCCAGTCATCATGCTCCATTCCTTTCCTCTTGCCCATGTGTCAGCTACTCTGCTTCCTAGAACGGAAGCAGCAGACCAATGCTGGTGATCAGTTTGCCCTTTTCTGGTTACCCTGAACCTGACTCCAGTGGTGACAGTATCTTAGGCTTTTCAGCTGGGAGCCTCCTTGCAATGTTAACTATTTTGCAGTCATGACTTCACTTGAAATTTGGCAAAAGAAAAGCTCAGTAAACATCATCATAATAGAGGCTAGTATGCATCAAGCACTTCTTAGATTCCAGGCACTGGAAATTACATTAATTCCATTAATTCTTTTAACAACACTAAATATTTTTATTGGGATTATGTTAGGAATGATTTTATCACTGCTTTACAAACTGAGGAAATTGAGGCAAAGATGTTAAGTAATTTACCAGAGTCATCTAGCAAATAAGGAATATAGCCTGTGAACTCAGACCACCTGACTCCAAGGACTGCTCTCCTAACCACTGCAATAACACATAATCTCAGAACCCTTGACCTGAATGAGGTGACTCTGCGGGCAGCGGATCCTGATCTAGAAATGCTTTTGCATCAAGCTGGGAGTTGTGCCTTGGCAGTTGACTCTCCTGTTTGTCACTGGGAAGCACTCCTGAGTTATACTGGCTGTGAGCAACCCAAAATTTGATAAGAGACAGTTAAAAGTGTGTAACTCTCAAACTAATATATATATATATATATATGAGATGTTAATTTATTATAGTTCTCTCCCCCAAATAAATAGCTTAAGGGCATATAAACTGAGGTGGGTATATATGAAGTGATCTTTGTATCCTTTCCCCTCAAACACACACGTAAAGAACAACATCATAAGTGTCAGTTGTTAGCGGACTTCTTTTACCTGGGATAGAAGTACTCTAACTCTAGAATATGGACATTGCCTTCATGGACTCTGGCCCTACATACATCCTAACAGGGCCATTATATTGGGCCAGAAGGGAAGCCCCCTAGAAAGAGACTCAGAAGGAGTGTGTCGTGTTCTTTAGTTGTTTATTTTTTTGGCCCTGAAGAGCATACACACCAAAGTCTCAAAGAAATATGCAACTTATGCAGGTCAAAGCACATTTCTTCTTTCTAACAGGGACACTGGAACTTCATCTTTGACCTAAGTATTCAGCCCAAATCTATACATCCCTTTATCTTTGGCCTAGGTCTCTGGAAGGTCAAATAACCAATCACCGCTTCACTGACACTTCTGGCATCCCAGGACTCATGTGCGACTAGGGATTGTCAGGAAGTTACCTTCATATCTAATCAGTTTACCAAAACCAGTAATATAAAAAAGACATGTAATTCGGAATATTGTTCATATCTGAATATTCCCTTTCAAATATAGCTTAATCATTCTAGATGCAGTTTGGAATCTGGATCTCTCTATGGGGGTTTTATGTTGCTAGACTCTCATTCAATTGAAAAATCGATGTACAGTTGTTTGGGCCTTAATGCAACATAAATGTTCCAGAAAAAGAAAACCCAAATCTACAAAATCACACTGAAAATAATCGTGTTTATGGCAAAGTATCGGGGTCAAGTCTCTCAAAACATATGCAATTTCCACTCAAAACATATGAAACTTTATAACTGATGTGCCAATAAAAACAATAATATTCTTAATATGAACACCAAAGGAGTTAAAATAAACATAATGAGATCATGAAGAAAAAGAAGAAAAATAAAGTATCCCTAAATATCTTGCTCTTTCACCAACCTCAGTACAAAGTAAATATTAATTTAGAATAATGAATAGCATTAGAACTGAGATAATTATAATTCCTGTATTATTATGTTAAACTTTAGAAATTTGATTAATAAAATTTTTAATGAAATACAAATGTTCGTAAGATTTCACATTTATTCCCATGTCCCAGAAGTTTGCATTAGGATGGTGACATTTGCCTTTGACCTTAGCTCCAAACCTAATATTGATTTTAACCCTCAGCCATAGAACAGATTTTATTCACCTCTATCCTTTAAAAGAAAATTATTGAGATGATTTCCGAGCAATTTCTTACAAAATTTCTTACATAATTTTTTAAAAACATAAATTTAAATAATTTAAAGCTAGGTTGATATCCGATATGGTAGTCACCAGTCACCTGTGATTATTTAAATTATTTAAACTTAAATAAAATTTAAAATGCAGTCACACCAGCCACGTTTCATATGCTCAGGAGCCACAGATGACCAATATCGGACAATGCAAGCACAGTCCATCATCACAGACAGTTCAACAGTTAAACAATAATTCTATTGACCTACAGCTCTGCAAGTTCTGAAGAAGCCCAATAAATCTTGAATCAGTGTTGTCATAGAAAGTGTTAGGGCACAGCCTACTTCGGAGCTACTCCAATTCACGTTCCCCTGATCTCCTTCTTCTACAGTGGTAAGTGTTGGAAAGATGCTTCTCCCTTGGTTTTGGCTTAGGTGCTTGAGGTCTGGGTGAACCTACCAGGGACACAATGGACAAATCTTGGCAGATGCTGTCAGTGCTTTGTCCATATCCTTGACTCTTATGACTTCAGGGCAGTTCAGCCATCATCCAACTGCCAGTATCTGCATTTCTCAGCCCAAAGCCATTTTTCTGAAGCTGTGGCAGGACACTCAGTTTCTACATCAGGCAGGTCAAAAGTAATGGGAATTAACACCCAGTAGAAGAAATCTTCAATCAATGATTGATGGAAGTTGATATAAAAATACTCTAGCTCTCCTGTCCCTCAAGTGGGAAGCCTCCGAGCCATGTGTTTTGCAGTGCTTCCCAGAATCACTCATGATAACACCTACTTGGGTGACTGCCCTTCCTTTCCCATCACATTTCCCCATGTCGTCTGTGCACCCTTGCACCTACAAATAAACCCCTTGCATTCAAAATCTTGTGTCAGGGTCTACTTTTGAAGAAACCCAAACTAAGACAAAATCCATATTGAGGGATGAGAGGAAGACTTCGAGAGGAGGGCTTGCAATAACAAAGAGAACTAACATTTCTGTATTATTAGATTGTGAACTCACTGAGAGTAAGGATTGGGTCTTATCCATTTTTCTATTCCCAATGTCCAGCACACACAAGGTCTCCAGTGAGTACTAGAGCTCGCAGTGTTCCACGTATATTGTTTCTTTGATGTCACAACAATCCTGTTAAGTAGCTATCACTGACATTATTTTAGCACAGTAAATTAAAGATCAAATAAAGTAAATGAGTTGTCAAAAGTCACAACAGCAAGGGATAGTGCTCAGTCTTGAGCCAGAGCTGTGGCCACCAAGCCCTTTGCTGGTGCTGTCCCTGTGCTGGTCACCCCTCGGACAGGCCACCCTGCATACTGGTGGACCTCAGCTGTGCCCATGTAAGGTGACTGTTGCAGCACCATGTTCGGTATACCAACCTCTACCAGCTCAGCAAGGTGTTTTCTCTGTTTCTTGCCCTTGTTTGGTGTTCTAAGTGTGCATTGCTAACCTCACGTGGTGATTTCTGTTTTCAGGAACAAAATGATCCCTTGGTTTCTACCCCATCATGTCCGTGAATCCCACCTCTCCCAGACCTGTCCTCAGAAGTCTCAAAGACCCACGCTCTCGTATCCTGACCAGGGCTTCCCAGGCAAGACAGTACCCAAACTCTGCAACTATCAAGAGGTGAGAAAGAAGAATTTCTACACCTCAAGAGATCATTCCAGGTTCTGCTTCCAGCCCTCAACCTTGGACTGCTTGGACTGCCAACTTGGTTCTTGATTTGGGCTTTATTTCACATCTGCAGCATACTGTTTTTTGTTTTGTTTTGTTTTGTTTTTTTACCCCTTTAAGAGTTTTGGTCAAGCTGATTGACTTTGGAAGACATTTTCTAAGTTAGAATTCATTTCCAGTTTCACTAGATGTGGCAGAGGACAGTCCTAGCAAAGCTTGTTGCCTTTTTCCTGGGACCCACAAATGCATCCTGTGCTCAGGACCAGATGTGCATTCCTTCCCCTACTATCCCGAGCATGGTCAATATTCAGTGGACACAGTCTGACAAAGGTGGGCATGTTGTGCGGTGCCCGATGGGGAGGGAGTGGGGTTCCTCCAGTACGACACACACAAGAGAGCTGCTCAGAGAACGTCTCCCTGCATTAACCACAGACTGAGACCCACTCACCATACGGAATCACCCGTTAGTGAAGCTGATTTGCTCTGATTCTTCCTATGTGAGTAAAATGTTGTTCCATCCACTTTGTGTGAGCTGTGCTCCTGTTGGCAACCCTGACACCTGTTTTGAACTGGGTTGCCATCGCTTTGGTGGCTCCTTCTTTCTGATCTACAGAGATCATGGAAAAACTATTTTAAATTCTCAAAGCTTAGTTTCCTGAACTGTAGAATACAAATGACAATAAAATCAACCCATAGGCTGTTCTGATGATTAAATGAGATAATCCTTGTAAAGACCCTGCGTGTTGTAAACACATGATACTATGATACCATTAGGGGCTACACAGTCTGTACATGCCATTCTTTTGCCCTACCCCCTTAAGTCCAATTTAGATTCTAGGAAACCCAAACCCATCATGATGGACTGGTCTAAGTCCCCATTATCTAGAAATGGAATTTAGATTATTTTATCTCCTTCAGGATTAACAGGAACTCTGGGACTTGCAATTCTTCAGCCAAAAGGTATATGTATCTAATGCGAGTAGTCTAGGAAGAAAGCTCACTTGCAAATGGGGTGCCACAAGATGGAGAAAAAATCATTTGACTCTGTCAAAACCAAGCCATTTATCTCCCAGCTAGTCACAAAACTGTGCTAAATGCTCAGGGTAGGTTAAACATTGCTTCCTACACTTGAGGGAGGCAGATGCATTGTGATAAACAACATATATGCACATGTTTTTATATGCAAATCCTATGAAAATAATGGGTGGAGCTTATTCACAGGGAATAATTGAAAGCTGAGAGGATTTTAAAAACAAAAATCAGCTAGTGAGCTATTATTCTTCCTTACATCATAAACTATCAGTATGATTTTGATATCTTGCTTAGTCCTTTTATTTTTAAAGTAGAGATTGGATCAACCTATGAGACAGCATTTTCTGAACTGAAAAATTGGGCACAATATCTGACAGATGTTTTCTCCCTAATTTTTATATTCATGCATACGAATTAAATTCCACTTAGCTCTACATTAAACAAAGCACCTAGTGAAGAACATAAATATATGAAATTGGAAATGCCCCAGAGAATCTGAGCACTCAGGCAGAAAATCTCAAGTGATGCTGCCTTAATTTCCTTTTCCAGTCTTTTCCATACATAGCAAAGCTCATTTTCCAGCTCACAGATACTGTCAAACTGGAATAAAAATATGCCACTCTCTCTCTCCTTATCCTGTAATAAACTATAGTTCTCAAGAAGACGAAGGACTTTATCACACAATTGGAGTTGTGATTTTTTTTTCCAGCTTTGTGTCTTGCTGTTAGAACTTTGCCTTTTAGTCTGGTTAGATGGTAAGATTTTAACACACTGTCCTGAAGATGGCGCCACGTGCTCAGCTATACTACAACATTGACCTGCTAACGTTTGTTTCCGAAACCGAGTTCCCCATGACTGCACACTTACATGTATATATATATATCTTAGGAAATGCTGCCTTGAAATGATATTCCTATATTAAAGTCACCCAAATAATAATATGATTAGATCATCTTCTAAATTTCCAGCTGGTAGAAAAGAAATCCAGTAACTGTTATTTAGAGTTAGATCAATGTTGTGTTTTCTGAAAGCCAAACCCTATCTCTGACCTTGCTCTTCTTTTTTGTCCCCTATTCGAAGCCACTGGCACCCATATTCATCTAGTTGCCTGAGACAAACTTGAGTGACCTTTTACCCTTCCCTTTAACCTTCTTCACCACCACCTATAGAGGCAATCGTCCAGTCCTATCCATTCTAGTCCCGAAATGTTTCCTAGTGTGTCCGTGTCTCTCCATTCCCACTGCTACCTGTGAAGTCCAAAACCACCATCCCCTCCTCCCTGTGCTACTGCAGGCCTGTGGTCCCTGTTCTCCCTTTATCACAACTTGCCTCTCTCAATCTGCGCTCCTCTCTTCATCTAGAGCAATCCTTCATAAAGACAGACCCTCTGCTTATAACCTTCCATGGTTCCCTAATACTTTCAGGTAAAGACCAAACTCTTATGTATCTTATGAAGCTCTTTATAATCTCACCTTCCATTTTTCCAGCTTTGTCTTGCAACATTATCCCCACGTCTGCTTCCTTTCAATTCCTAGTGTTCTTCTCTGCACTATTTATTCTTACTGTTTCTGCCGGGGCCTTCACCAAAAGCTCCAGGCCCATCCCCTCCCATCAGCCACCACAATCTCCAATTTCCTAACCCATGTCCACCAGGTAGGTCTCAGCATAATAGACTCCTAAAGTCCATTAGAACTCACCACTTTCATAACAATCTGTACTTCCTTGATTTTAACAGTCATCACATTTTATGGTTATTACTCATTCTCTTTCTCCCCTGCTAGATTGTAAACTCTGTGAAAGCAGGAACGGCATTTATCTTCACAAATCTGCCTCCTTGGTCTTTACAACGCTCCTTTCATTTCTCTACTTCACGGTCCTTGCTTGCTACTGTAATTTACTTCCTCTTACCTGGCCTCTTTGCTTTGCTCCCTCAACTTGCCAAGCAAGATCCTGTGTCAAAGCCTCTACCTCTGCCATTCCCTCTGCCTCCAGTGCACTCCCCCGAGTGTCTGTGTGGCTTCTCCCTCACCTACTTCAGGCTTTCTTCAAATGCCAGATGCTGAGTGGAGTCTTCCTTGACCATCAGTCTACCCCAACCCCAACATTTCTATCCCTCTCCTTGCTGTATTTTTTTCTCCTTAGCTGTTACAACTGTCTAATATGCATTTGTAGTTTATTATTGGCCGTCTCCCAGTAAAATGTAAGTTCTATGAGGGCAGGGATTTTTGTCTTTTGGCTAGTTGCTGAATCCCCAACACCGAGCACAAAGGAGTCAATGGAACTGTCCTGCCCAGACCTGCTCTGGTGATTTTATAGATTAATTCTTTTCATCATTTTCAACACCAAACCATTTTAAGATATGGATGGGAAGAATTTCATCTTTACCTGGAAAATCTTCCCTCTCCTGATTATTTTAGATTATTTTTTATCCTGTTTCCAGAACTAGCATGTCTTTTTGGGATATGGAAAAATCAGAACTAAAAATAAATCTTCCCACAAAAATATAAAAGCAGAAATTTACTGAGGCCTTGAAGTTTCAGCTGCTTCCAAATAATAAATTTCCTGAAAACTAAAAGAATATTTGGTTTGAGACCAGAACTACAATTCTTGTTAAATGCATCCACCTGGACAATTCCTAGGGTGAGGGTCCCTTGTCTTTCTAGTGTTCGATGTGATACTTAGAAATGCTGACCCCTTCCTGTCCCTGGAGCACCTTTTATTTTGAAAGCAAGCTAGCTCCCTGACTATACGACCAGTCTGATCATTTGGTAGAAATGTCAGGTTTCTAAAATCAAACCAGCTATGCATTTAGATGGAGCCCAATTTCTTGATCAGAGAATGGTTGAGAAGAATCAGGTTAAATGACTGCAATATGGGTAGATAGTCATTTTTTAAGAATTTCAACACTCTGAGCAGTAAGTCCAGAGGAAAACAACATTCGGTTCCACAGTATGTAAAGCTGTGGCTAACGATTTATCACGGATATTGGATTCAACTTCCATTTCCAGACTTATAAGATGATCAAACAGATGCTCACTACTCTCTAATTTCAAGGGAATATCATATTGCAACTGCAATTAAGCACAGTTTCTACATGAACACGCGAAATATTGTTACAGAGAAAACTGAAATAGGCAATTTATAGTACAAAATGGAAGTGAAAGTAAATGTCATTCTATTTGAATTTTTGATAGAAGTTAAAGATCTTAGTCAAAAGAAAAATGAAAAGGGAAAGTCTAAAGCTATGTTTGATTGGGAGGATAGACACAAGATTTGAGAGAGAGCTTATGCCATTTTGTCATTACAAAATAATACAAGATTTACCATAAATAAATAAATAAATAAATAAATAAATAAAAGGAGCCCATGTGGATATAAGAGTAAAAAGGAACTGAAGAGGCTGCTATTTTTTAGAGGATTTGGGTGACAATCAGCCCGTCAATGGTGAAGAGGAAAGGAACATGACAACGGGTAGTCATCAACTGCTTATTGCTTGAGTGAAGGCCATCAGAAGAGAATAGAAAACAAAAAGTCGAAATGGTAGTATAGTTGTAATCAGCATCCAGTCCTGCAGAAGTGGAGGAAAAAGAGAGAGAGATGGGGATAGAAAAGATGTCTTCCAGAAGAATTCCAAGTCCCAAACTTGGTTCAAATGCAAACATTGAAAGGAAGTGATAAGCCCAGAAAAAAGTTGCCTACCTGGCTCTGAGTTAGAAAATCTGTCTCTTGTATTAACACAATCAAACCTAAAATGCGATGCCCTGGCGAACTTCCACCATGCGGAGACCAACAGAATGAACACATACAGATCAACTTTCTTGAATCACGTTCCACTGAATGCAGGTTCTGCCGAATATAAAAGGCTATTACTCTATAAAATAGTGGTCTGGTCAAATGATTTTGGGAATTTATGTATTAGACCAAATTAAATAGGTTTTGTCACTGTTGGGAGAGACAACCTACTGTGGGCCCTAAGCTTCCCTAAATAGTCTTCCTGATAGCGTCAAGAATGCAAGACTCTGACCATTTTTTGCTTGGGCCATTTCTCATGGCTGAATTTATAGGGAGCAATCTTGAGGAACATGGTAACACCTCCCTGTGGGACATACAGCAGCCTTTCTATAAAAGAGGTGGATTCCCCAAGCTCAGAGATGAATTCCCTGGTGCAACACAAACCCATCACATGTACAACATCCTCTAGGTCCCCTCTGCTACTCTCCATAGATCTTGGGGGACAAACGAACCAAAGCAAACCTGATACTCATGCTACTTGCTGTGCTGTAGTTAAGTCCTTTGTCTCCTACCCAAGAGTCTTGCATCTTCTACCACGATGTGAGATAAAATCCCAAACTCTGAGTTAGTAAGGGATTTCTTAGAACCTTTACTCTATTAATAGTCCTTTAAAGTGACTCTCCTAGCAGATGGCATGGTGTAAATCATTTCCCAAGCTTATTTGATCATGCAAACCCATTCTCCTATATAGCAACTTAAAGAACTATGATTTTACAACACACACCTTGGGAAACCCTATTTTAAGAACGCTGGTGCGGGTCTGGGTGGAATGTGTACAGGATGCAGAAAGACCTACCTTCCGATCTACATCCTTTTCTATGGCCTGTTATGCTATTCCCACCATTTGAATTATTCCTTTGGTAAAATGTGTTATTTCCAGAAGGCCCTTATTAAAATGCAAACATGCTACCTGGGGGTGTGGTACATGAATATATTAATATGTTAGCATAGATAAAGGACAAAGAGATTCAGAGAGATAGTTGGGCTGTGAAGGAACACGGAGGTTGTGCTATAGATTGGAAAAAGTCCTGCGATTAAATTTGTGTCTGGGTAAAAGAGACAAAAAAAGGAGCACTGTTTCTTCTATAAATACAACTCTTTTTTTTTTTTTTTGTCCAGGATTTGTGCTTAAAATTAATGGCAAAATGCTTAGCATCTCCTTTCCTTACCCCTTTACTAATATTCCCTTTCTGTCTGAACTGGGATGTAAATTTGTCATTCTCACCAAATCAGTAGGCCAAAATTGTAATACCGTGTTTAAAAGGAGGCTTGAGTAAGCATCATTTTGGAGAGCAGGGGAGGAGTGGAGAGACTATATGGGGGATGTTTTTGAAACAAACTCTCCATTCCCCTTTGAACACCTTTGGTGACACCAGAATGACACAAGCAGGGTTTTTGAGTCGAGGCCGTGTATAGTTCTTCTCTATCCAGTGCTAGACTTGCCGAGCTAGGGTTTTTAATTTATATTTTTATTTCTTTGTGTTTTTTTTAAAGCAGAGAATTGGGAGGATTACAGAAGGTCTGACTCAATAATTCTTTTGATTATGACAATTTCTGCTTGGAAACAATGCATATTCTAATTTTACTCGAATCACAACTTTCTAGAAGCTGTTTATTACAGTTACTTAACTTGTACATGATTTTGCCATGTTTTTCATCACCAGATGAGGAAAGTTATTCAGAGAGAATGCACTAGGAGCTTTTGTATTTGCTCTCTAAAAAAAAGGCGGGGGTTGTGTGTACTCAGCATACCCAGCCTTGTGCTGCAAAGAACTGCGATTTCCCGTTACAAAAAGAAGACTTTCCCTGAGGTATTTGCAAGGTATTCCACATTCATCAGGTTTTATACTCGAGCATGGATAGCCAGGTATCCTACAATGGCATTTCAAACATCACAATGCCAGACGGACTATGACAGGAAATTTGTCAAATGTTTCAGAATAGCCTATTTAATTTCTTCGTGCTTTACAACATTTAAAATAATATATACTCTCTCTAACAGTATTTATTCCTGGGTCGACTAACTTTCAGTTCTTCTGTCATGTTCAAGATCATATTCATTTTATAGGAAGCCTCTGAGAAGGCAGCAGAAAAGCATGGCCTTGGAGATAGGTACTGTATAATGCACCGGGTTATTTGGGTCTCCTGAATTCTAAATCACCAGGGCACACAGACCACTCTTTAGCATAATCCTCTTCTGAATTCCTCCATGACAAAAAGTCAAACACAATGAGAAACAAATACGATCTCATACAGACTATCTGGTTATCAAAAGCAAATTTCATAAGCAAACTGTGAAAAATAAAACTACCTGCAGATAAGATATTTCCATTTCTGATTATACATATGGCACTCCTGTGGCTCCATCCAATTCACATTACAATGTACTAATCCTTCCAAGAATTTGACATATAAAATATTCAAGGTTGTCAATGTATTGACAGTAGAACCTAAGATAAACCATCCGCTAACATATTATTTCAACAATGAGAATACTTTCATTTGACTTTCTAAAGTTTCAAGAGAAGTTTTTTGAAAATCTTCTACTGAAACAGATGGAGCAAAATATTTTAGAAGTGAACCGAGATTTTTGTTGTTTTGCTTCATTTTTTTTCAGAGATTATTTCTTTTAAGAGGGGAATTGCATTTTCAATCCACTCAAAGTTAAAAGTAGTAAAATGAGAAGCCCCTAGAGTTGCAGTTTCATAGCATTGTTCATTATGTTTGTGGCAGGTTAGCTCTTTTAACAACCTCTTCTTGTTGGTGTCCAGGGTTGCTGTTTCAACTCTTCTTACCTCTCTCTAGCTGCCCCATTTTTATTCCATGACCTTCCTGGCTTTGATTACACTTTGTCTCAGATGCTGTCGATGCCCGCAGAACTTCCCGTGTAGTGCATGCTGGCGAGACTTCTAACTGCCAGCATCTGCTTCTCTTTGCACAGCAGCCCTGGCCAATGACTGACGGAAACTGGTGTGTGAACACCCAGCTCCCTCACAGTCAGGTGGCATAACTCTGAGGCACAATCTACAATAGCGCCAAGATTTTTCCAACAGTACATGAAGTTCCATTTATTTAACCACAGTGGTAATTACTTGATCACACATCCTTTATCAACTTCCTTCCTTTTCTTGTGTCACTTCTTCATATCTCTACCTATGTTTCTTGAAATAGCATTCCAAATAGCTAGCTGAATATGAAGTTTTGCTTAGAGTCTGCTTTTAGGGAACCCAAACCAAGATACTGCCACTAGAGTTTTCTTTTCTTAAATGCTTTCAGCCTAAATTCAAGTGTTGCCATATCCCACATCCCAACTAGGCACCCAGATATCACAACACAACCCCAGCACCCTGGATTTGTACGTATCATGGGGAGGGGATTGGCTAGGAATTAGATGTCATATTTGTACTTGAAAGGTATGATTCCATATGCAGAAATTTTTCTTTGATTTTATTTTTATCTTCCTGTATGAATTTATCTACTATACCAACATGCTAATGACTCCCAAATCTGCATCTTCAGCCCAGAGAGTGCTATCTCAATTTTGAACATGTGTATCAATGACCTGCTTCCTACCTGGATATGCCCACACCCATCAAACTCAGCATACAAGAATATTTCCTTTTAATTTAATACTGCTCACCCAGGATAATGCAAATTGCTTTAGGCAGAAACCAGAGAAAACTCTTGACTACTCTCATTTAACCCAATATCAAATAAGCAAATGTTTAGCAACAAGTAATAGACAAAAGTCACCGCCAGAGAATCTCTTTTGTGGCTCAGATGTAGATTTTCTAAGCCAAGCTGGCAGATGAACTCACTGCCCTCCTGCCTACATGGGACATGACTCCATGGGGTGTAAGTCTCCCTGGCAACGTGGGGCATGACCCCTGGAGATGAGCCAGGGCATCATGGGATTGAGAAAGTCTTCTTGACCAAAAGGGAGAAAAGAGAAATGAGAGAAAATAATATGACAGAGAGATTTCAAACAGAGTCAAGAGGTTATTCTGGAGGTTATTCTTATGCATTATACAGACATCCCTTTTTAGTTTATAGTGTACTGGAGTGGCTAAAGGGAAATACTTGAAACTGTTGAACTATATTCCAGCAGCCTTGATTCTTGAAGATGATTGTATAACTATATAGCCTTTACAGTGTGCTCATGTGATTGTGAAAACCTTGTGTCTGATTTTCCCTTTATCCTGGGTATGGACAGATAAGTGAAAAAATAAGGACAAAAATAAATAAGTAATGAGGGTGATAAAAGAAAAAAATTGGGTAGATTGAGTACTGGTGGTCAATGACAGGGAGAGGTTAGGGGTATGAGATGAGGTTTTTTTCTTTTTATTTTTTTTTCTGCAGTGATGCAATTGTTCTAAAAATGTTCATGGGGATGAATACACAACAATGTGATGATATTGTAAGCCATTGATTGTATGCTTTGGATGGACTGTATGTGTGTGAAGATACCTCAATAAAAATATTTTTTAAAAAGTGGCATCCTATGAAGAACCAACAGTTGGCAATTTCTGCCTAATTGATTACTGCCTATAATCTAAGACTCTTTTAGGTTTTTGCTTAATTCAGTATTTATTAATTTCCTACTATGTTCAAAGCAATACATGCAACTGAAAGTTGAACAATATAGATATATGGCTCATACTCTTTAACTGATTGTAGTTTCTCAAATTCATCGCACCTTTAATCAATTCTTGGCCCAAATATCTCCACATAACTAAACGTCTCATTGACTACAATTGTCTTATAGGTCAAGAATTTCTTCACAATGATGCTATAATTCTCTATTCTCTGGTATCCTTTCATTGTAGAAAAATAAAGTAAAGCTACCATACTTAATTACATCTATCTTACCTGTATACTGCAATTCACTGGGGACATAAGAGCAGCTGACACTAGAGCAATGATCGTTTGTATACTGAAGCATGCAAACAAAGAACAAGGATGAATTCCAAGGTCCTGACTCAGACAAACTTCAGGGACTTTTCTTACAAGTGCTGATGACAATCATGCCTTTACGAAATGAGTGGTTCAAAATGCTAAATCCAACTAGCAAGTTGCAGTGTCATCTATGGCTCATCTTTTTTTTTTTTGCATCACCTGACTTTATGAGATTAACCAGAAAAGAATTTCAGTTTTAGCATTAATGGAAAACTAGATGATATTTAAAAAATAATAGTGTCAAACATTGGAAGATGGAGCCTGCCTTTTATTCATTAAGGGATGTATTGCAAATCTATTACACAGTTTGCTTATACTAGTCACACTGACTGGGGTTTTCTTTACTTATATAACATTTGGATACCATTTTTTTTAAAAGAAATGCCCATATAGGTAATATATGCCAAAGAGAAATGAGCAATATAGTAAACGACAGCTGTTTAATAAGACTTTATACTGCTCTACAAAGAAATAGAAAAAAAAGTAATAGACAACCCAATTCATAGCACCTCAAACAGAAGTGCTTTATTTTTCTTACATAACAATTTGGTTTGAGGTAGAGTCGCAGTGGTGTCGGTTCAATAGCTTAGCAATGTCCAGCAATATCATCACAATTCCCTTGGTTTTCACCCGGTGAGATCAAGACAGATGCTTCATCACCTTTGCATTTACGAAAAACAGAATTAGAAATAAGTGGCAACAGCCACGTGAGTTCCTTTTACCAGGAAACAAAGCTTTCCTTCAATAACCTCACAAACTTTCCTTTACCATTCCTTCATCGGATAGGTCAGACAAGTATCCCACCTACTAGGGAGACTGAGAAAGCAAGGAATTGTGTTATAATGATTGGATCATCCCTGTCGAGGTCATCGACTGGAAATGGGCACACTGGCACCTCAAAAACTCCCCACTGCTCAAAATAAATATTCAAAATAAATATTGAGTAAGTAATTGCAGCGTCTGCCACAAACTCCATCCTCCTTTCAATCAAACATCAAGTTTGTTCTATTCTATCCCTCAAATATTTTGAAAGCATGTCCACTTCTCTTCTTCCCCACTGCCACCGCTTCAGAGTAAACTAACAGCATCTGTGCTCAGGACTACAGCAACAGACTGAGGCTTCCCTGCTGTATGTCATGCATCCCTCCAGTCTCTTTTCCAACTTCATCCAGAGTGATTTTATGAGGAGGTAAATCTGAACTTGTTGTTCATCTCCTTCAATTACTTCAGTGGTAAACACCAGGCTATCTCTCACCTCTGCTCATCTTGTCCCCATTATACCATACTCACCAGCCCCTCCGCTTCCACTACCCACATTCAGCTTACTGACTCATCCTTCAAGCCCTTCTCTCTCTCTTCCCCTCACACCTCTCACTTCTGGACTGAGAAAGGTACACTTTTTACCTGTTCCAAATAGCACGTGCATATTTCTTTCCTTGTATTTCACCACTGGCGTTATTTGCTTCACAGTTCTTATTCTCATTGTCCCTTCATGTGGCTGTCGCTACCATTAGACAGAGATCCTTTAAAAGCAAAGCATTCATTTCATTCATGTTTGGGTCCCCATCACCTAGCACAGCATCTGGAACATGAGTTCAATTAATGCTTATTAAATAAACAGATTGATTAACTGAAGCAGAATAACTGTATCTTTTATTAATTGGAAGTTAGGTATTAATTATTTATCTAGACACCTGTGAAAAAAAGAGTGAACAAGAGGCAGCATAAGAAAGCGATGTAAAGCAGGGATTCTGGATCTCTACTGCCTAGCTCCTCCAGGTGAGCTCTGTGACAATTAGCTAGTTGAGCTAGTCTCTGTGCAAATTTCCTCCTATGTAAAATGTGGATAATAATACTTACAATACAAATACAAACCATAAAGGTGGTTAGAAGGATGAAAAGTGTTAATGCTTACATTTTTTAATTGGTGCTTACAATAATGCCTGACACATGGTAGATGTTATAATTTTTTAAAATAATTGGATAAGACAATCATGATGTCTTATCCAATTATGTCCCAACAAAACTTAGAGTCTGGGTTAGTCCTGTCTAATAGAGATATAAGCAAAACACATACATATTTTTAAATTTCCTAGTAGCTACATTAACAATGATTGGATTACAATGAAGTTTAATAATTTATTTATGTAACCTTGATATCTAAATACTTCATTTCAATGTGCAATTGATATGAAAAGTTAATAATATATCTTACATTCTTTATTTGGTACTAAGTCTTTGACCATATTTTATACTTAGAGCACATCTCAATTCAGATGCTTACTTTTTACCAGAAATATATCATCTGATCGATGCTTAAGGAGTACAGAATGTTTAATAAGGTCGATTGTAAATGTTTGGTAATGAATAGCACCATACCTTGTGATGGTAGCACAATACAGTAAGTGTAAATAAAGCTGAGTGTGAGAATGGTTGAAGAGGAAGGCTAGTTGAGCTAGTCTCTGTGGGTCATGTGTCATAAGTTCTGGAGACAGATCTTGGAATCACTAACCTGTGGAGGATACCAAAGCTGCAGCAACGGATTATTGACCAAGGGGAATGATTGTCGGCCAGCACATTTCTCTTGATTTTCTTTTGTGGGTTACCACTTCCTTGCCAGTACTCTTAATGGTTTGCATAGGGCTCCTTCTCTGACTTCAAGGAATGTGAGACCCAGCCCTAAGTCAAACAGAACATCACACACACACCTAGCCACAGTGATTGGAGCTCAGGGTCGGGCAGCCTAAGCTTGGAAAACAAGTGTGAATCTAAGAATTTGTACAGGAGCTGCAGATAAAAAGGCCTACAGCACTCGATCCCATCGGACGAGAACCTGGAAAATATGGCATTAGAGCACGTACAGGCATCTTGCTGCCAAGGGACAGGAGTCCTGGAGGCCATCACACAGAGCCCAAGAAGGAATCCAATATATAGTTTCAAGGTGAAGAGTAGCTGAGTTCTGCTTATGTCATTTCAGCCTTGAATCCAGCTATGCCTGAAACAGCAATGGGCATTTTTATTACGTCGGCTAATGAGGTGCCTTTTTTTCTTAAGCCCGTTTGACTTGCATTTTCTGTATCTGCATCAAAAAAAAATGTTGGCAGTTTTCACTTCACATGGTAGGACAGGGCCATAAAAATGACCTTGTAAGCTAAAACAATGCCACACGATCTTAATAATAATGGTGAAAATTATGATTTTTCTGTGACCTTTAAAAATGTTTTCAAAATATTAAAAACTCTCTTCCTGTTTGGAAATAAAAAAAGTAAAACAAATACTTATTTAGTACACTGTAATTTAAAACATGAGAAAAACTGAGCATTAAAGTGTTTTATTTCTTTGTAGAAACTAATCAAAAGCAGCGTGGACAATGCTTGCCTTCTTGCTATATAACTTAGGATACAGAGTGAGCGTCTTTTGTATGTCTAGGTGAATACTCATACTCCTTCCTAAATTCGGATTAGCGACCAATATTTTAGCCTCTGCACTTTGGATATTGTGAAATAGCGCCAAGATTTCCTTTAATGCTAAGTTGTTTTGTTATTATTTTTTTGGCCAGAGTCATTTCCTCCGGAACATCTTCATCCTTTTTTTTGTCACGACCACTTTCCTCATTTACGTAGCTTTGTTTTTGTGTCTCTGGCATAGTGGTGGTGTCAACATTCCCACAATCATCTATTTCTTCTATAACTCTGTTCCTTTCAAAGTTTGCAGAGTTGTGCTGGTTTCTGAAACAATGAAACCAGTAGAAGGCCTTTCTTCAATATCCTTATAATTGCTTTCTTTCAATGTAGCAAGAAACTTTAATGCTTTGACCTAAATGCTAGCCATACTGATTGGGATTTTTTTTTCAATATTGTCTTCAATCCCAAGTGAAAGAAAATGCTCCATTTTAATCAAAAGTGCTTTTTCCGTTCTTTAAGTGATTTTAACTAAATAATGTTGAAGTCACTTTGCCTTATAATTAATAGTTGGAGTTTTTCAATATGCTTCATACAGTTTATTCAGGCCGCGGTCTTGTCCCACCTGGTTTTATTTATTTTTAAATTTTTTTAGCAGGGGCAGGCACCGGGAATCGAACCCGGGGCTCGGGTATGGCAGGTGACAACTCTGCCTGCTGAGCCACTGTGGCCCACCCAGATTATCCTCCCTTGGTTTTGATGTGGCCATTTTCAAATCTTCTAATTTCATTTCCAGCATTATCACATTAATTTCTTTGCTGCACTTTTATGTTGTTGGTCAATTTTCTTATTCGGCTAAACTTTTTAAAGAAACTGTCATGTGAGTTTATCACCGGGAGACAAGGAGACAAATAACTACGTACTTTGCAGTCTGTACATGAATAGAATAGCTGATATGCAGTGACCAATAACTGACAGACTTTGAAAGAATTGGTATGATTGGTTACTGCTCATGATGCACATCTGTTACTTACACAGTGATTGGTGGGGTGAAGAGCTAGCTGCAAAGTTTATACCTCATGAAATTACTCAGTTAAAACTCCGTAACAACTGAAATACAGCCATATCAGAATCAGTCAAAACAATGACTTCCTTACTACCTAATACAGATGTTATGTAAGGAGAAAACAGAAGAAGGCCAAGAACAGAACTCGAAGGAAAACCAGGAATTAAGGAGTGGGCAAAAGAAGAGAAATATGCACAGTAACGCAAACAGACTGTTCAAAACGGTAAGAGGGAAAACCGAAAGTATATGTTGTCACACAGGGTAAGAGAACAGATATTGTAATTCATTCCTCCACTTTTTTTTTTATTAAGGCATAATTCACATACCATAAAAATCACCCTTTAAAAATATACACATCAGTGGTTTTTTGCATGCAGCTATCACCACTCCCTAATTCTAGAACATTTTCATCACCCCCAAAGAAACCTGTGCTTTTTTCGGCAGATCTATAGTTCTGCCTATTCCGAACATTTCACATAAATGGTATCATACAATATGAAGCCTTATGTGTGTGACTTTCACTTAGCATTATGATTTCAAGGTTCATCCACCTCGTAGCATGTGCATTCTTTTTTATTACTAAGTAATATTCCATTATATGGATATACAACATTTTGCTGATCCATTCATAAGTTGATGGGCATTTAGGTTGTTTCCACTTTGGGGCTATTATGAATAGTGCTGCTATGAACATTTGTGTGCAAGTTTTCTGCGAACATGTGTTTTCAGTTCCCTTGGATATATAACTAAGGAGTGGAATTGCTGGGTCACTTGGTAACTATATGTTTAACTGCCAAACTGTTTTCCATAGTGGCTGCACCATTTTACTTTCCCATCACCAATTTAAGAGGGTTGTTCCAACTCCTTTTAAAAATTCTTATATATGACTATTTTCTCTCATTTTATTCCACTTCTCTAGTTTTTCATGCCACTCAACAAAGCACCTGGCATCTTTGGCTTTCTTATTCCACACATGTTAAAGTTATCTTCTAACTCTGCGAACAATAAGTTTTCTTTATATCACAAATCATTTATGGCTTCTTTATCCCATACCATATGAAATTTATTCATACGAAGCAGAGCATTACATTTCTCATAAACTTCATGTCATTTGTCCAGGCCAGTTATAGTCACCAGAATTTTTTTCCAAAGTTAGTTCAGTATGGATGAGAACAGTGACTTTATCTTTATTTATCTGCCTTTCCTCTTTTAAATTTATTTAATCCAAATGCTGCTTAGTAATCATAGTGGAAAATGGTTACAAACTGAAGCAAAATACCATTTATTGGCAGGAAATATCATATTGTGCCTCATTTCATTGGATCTCCAGAACATTCACTGAGATGACAGGCCTCTAAACTTTCCTTTGATTTACTTGCCTCCCTCTGGAATGCACAGGCCTTGTCTGCGCATGCAGGGTAACTTCCACTTTCTGCATTCCCTGTGGCAACAGCGTAACATCGGGCAGGTGATGGAGCAGCAGGATGACCTGTGGCCTGGCGAGAAGGAGGAATCATTGCATAGAGCACAAGAGTTCATATACCCTGCACAGGATGGGTCGAAGCAAGCTGCTTCTGGTACTGTTTATTGGGATAAAGAAAAACTCACTTGTCAGAACAGCAACTGCATACCAAGTATCAGCACTGTGATCTCAAATAAAGAGCCCATGTGGCCCAGCCCCTGCATTTATCACCATGCGATTAAGTTTACAAAAATCCACTAATGTTCTCCAAGACCCCTATGTCATCCACACAGGCCAAAGGAAGTTGGTTTATTTAATGGGGAACTGCTTATATTTCTTAGCAGATGAGTTCAGTTGCAGGAGAGAGATTCAAACTACCAGAATTAGCAAGACAAAAAAGTATTTCTCACTCAAAGGAAAGCCCTTATGTAAACAAATTAGAGCTGGTATGGTGGTGTGATCAGTGATCCAAGTTCCTTCTGTCTTTTTCCCATACTGTCCATAGAGTAATGCCTTGCTCTGCGTTCCAGCCAGCACAAAAGGGAAAAGGAAATGGATGGACACATCATTTTAGTGATAAGATCTAGAAATTGCTCTCATCACTCTCATATCCCATTGGACAAAAAACCTAGTCACATAGCTGTAATATAGCAGAAAATGTCATCTTTTATTTCTGAAGGGCAATTTTTCCAGCTAAAATTTGGAGATAATATTTCTATGAAAGAAAAGGAAACAGCTGCTGGGGCTGTATCACTTTACATCTTTCAAACTTTTGATGCCAGACTAATATTTTCAACTCCCGCAGTGTGCAGTTTTATTCTGGTAAGGATAGGAAGCTCAAGATGTCTTATTTTGGCCCTTTGTTGCATATTAACCTCCATTTCTTGGGTCAGGAAGCCAACATGGATATTCAGTCATCTCTACAGGAAGGAAACGTGGGAACCTGCAGACCCATAGGTGTCACTGAGACAGAATTACTCCATTGTTCCCTACCCTTCATCTGCTCCCTTTCTCCTGAGGGAGAATGGTGATGCTCCCGGCCAAGTGTTCCTTCAGAGCCAGAGGACACTAACCCCCCAAGGGCTCTGACTGTTTTCCTTTTCCCAATGCACAGTTACCTTGTTTCAGAGAGGTTTGTGGGACTTGTGATGCTATCACAGGGAGTCTCCTCAGGGTTACCTGGCTTCCTTGGATTCAAAGAGCTGCATGTTTGGGGATAGACCCAAGTTTGGGAATTGGCTGAGCAGTCATAATGATATCATAGTCGCTATGACAAGACTTTAGAAGGTGGAGGTTGTCGTTGTCATTGTTATCATTATTCAGGCCTATTTCAGTTCTAGGAATCCCATGGTTAAGACACTGCCACAGATGTCTCTGTGTTAAATAACCCCAACATCTCTCCAGCTTTGCTGTGTGTTATGGTAAAAATCCTATCTTGTCTCTGACTCTTATGTGATGCGACCTGGCCTGTCACCCCAGAAACCCATTATCACAGCTACTATCAGGGAGCCCATTTCAATAGTCACTTGCCCACCTTCCTTCCCAGGTTGAAGAGGGGATTTTTCAAAGAGACCGCCACCCTCAAAGCAGTACATTCTTTGTGTATGTTCGTGAAGAGTGACTTCTGTGCATAGAGGGCATGCTTAGGAAATGGGTGAGAAAATAGGACATAAGGAATTCACCGTGTTTTGCTTAAATCTTTGTATTTCTTTTTCTACATCATTTTTGGTATCTCAGCTTCATGTGATGTAGGTCATTTATGAATGTACATTTTAATCACCTTCTGAGCAAATGATGAGAACTGTTCCCAGGAGCATCAGCAGCACTTTGAATCCAGAATTAATAATAATTAAAACTGTATTCATAAATTCATCCTGATCTAAAATAATGTTCTATCCTCTCTAGACTAGCATCTTTGGAATCCAGTCTCACACATTTCTCCTACATTTAGGTCAATAAAAATTAACAAAACCTTGCAATTATTTATCAGTTTTCTCTCAAATATGAGGTTGTTCTTATCCCTCCTGAGTTCAGCTGGTATTTGAGATTCAACATAGGTTGGAGGTAATGAGGATCTTCTTGCGAGTTGAGTACTTCAGGCAGCCGTCAGGCAGATCAGGGCAGACTCCTTGACATGGTCATAGTGGATGCTTATGTTAGGAAAGGAGGCTGTCAGTGGGGGTTGTGTCTTCAGAGCAGCTGGAGTCATCCAAATCCTCCCAAATGTTGCCTTTGCGATTCTAAGTCTTCATTCCTTCACATTAGAGATTCACAGTTGGTTGTATTCAGGTGCTGGGGATAATCAATGGTTCTCAAATGTTATGCATCAGAATGACTGGGAGAACTACTGTACACATATATTGTTGGGCCCCTCCTCTGGCCTTTTGGCCTGAGTAGATCTGGAAGGAGGTCTAAGAATTGTCCTTTTCAACAAGTTCCCAGTTGTTGATGCCGCTGCTGGTCCAGGGACAACATTTTGAGAACCACTAAACTACAGTGTAATATAGCAACCTGTGCTTGATTTCTAGCTGTGCCAGCTAGTTGATTACAAGTAATGAATTTATTTTATGGAAATCATAGTAACTCTCTAGGTTTTTAAAGATCTGTGTCTAGTAAATCATGTTCTTCCTTGAAGTTACTCAGTTGAGTTAAAGGCAGACAATTCATCCCTAAATTCCTTATGCTCCTACACTGGTCCATTGTAACAGCCACTCGGTGTGGCACTTCATTCCAGGTGACCAGTTGAAAATAATCAACTTATTTCACACTGACTGTCATGGTTTACTGTCACCTCCTCGTTTAGTGCCTTCAAACCCAATCAGATTAAAGAGTCAATCTTACATTCCCATTTTCTTGACGTTTTGAGGTTTTGTTGCCCATAACCACTTCTGATACCAATTACTAAATAAGGAAGAGTTTCCAATTGCAGACAATATAATCAACACGACCTGGAATCTGTACAAATGGATTCATCATGGGTGTAGATAATTCACAGTAACATTAGGAGACTAAAGAACACATTCGATTCTGTGCCTCTAGATGCGGAAGCTAATATTACACCACAGAATCGGACCAATAAGAAAGGTACTAGTTTTGCAGGTGTTAGAAAACTGACAAATCAGAATGTCACCACCACACCTGCTGGCTTCAGTAACTTGCACCAGAATTTTTGCCAGTTATTAAAATCCTCTGTCCCCTGACTTCCCCATGTAATTCAGTTCTAAATTCAAACTTAGTACATCTAATTAGCAGTATCTAAATCGCATATAGGAAGTGTAGGTAACATTTTAAATTTATTTCTTTTAGTTTTCCAGTATTTTCATTCTGGAAAAGCACTCACAAAAGGAATTAGATTGGATGTTGAATGAAACAACACACTGTGTCTGCTATAAGTAGAAAGGCAGCTTATATTTTGTGTGACTATGCATGACTAGCTAAGAGAGTATAGGAATTGAGAGGATCATAGGGTTGAAAGTAAAGTAGACCCAGGACATGTTGAACACAAAGTTTCACAAAATATTTGCTATACTTCGTCCTTAATTAAATTGTTAGTCATGTCATCAGAATAAAACTAAGGGCTCTACCCCTACTAGAAGAGTGACCTTGGACAAGTTAAGCTGTCTGTATCCTTATCTATATAATGTTAACAGTGATGACAATAATAATAATAATGTCTATTGATAGAGATATTTTGAGGATTAAATGCGATAACTTGTCTACAGCTTTTAGCACAATCTTTAACATATAAATGCTGGCTTAATGTTTACTATGAGGTGTATTTACCATTTTCAAATTCTTGAAACACTCATAAGTGTAGAATATTGATGGAAAGTCTCACCTGAGAGGACTAATCAAAACATACAAATCCCTAAGCTATTCAGTCAGCTGTTGCTGCATAACAAAATGTGACAAAACTTAGTGATGAATATTTAATATTTATTGTGTATCTCTGGGCCAGCTGAATGCTTCTGCTGGTCTGGCTTGCATTTGACATGGCTTCTCATGCAGACCTTCTCTTTGTTTTCATGGTCCCTCATTTAGCTCATATCACATGGCTCCAAAATTCATGGTTTATGAGACTCTCTGCACTTCTAGCTCCTAGGACAGAGAGTCTGTAGCTTATTCAGCCCAATACATGGTATCTAGCAGCACTTGATATATGATTGTAATACACACAAGAGAAAGAATGAATCAATATGATGGAATGATGAAAAAGTTCAAGGAAATGAAAAACTTTGCTTAGGGAAGACAGGAACAATTGACTACTGTAGTAAAGGATGTCCATATCTCCCTTCTCCCCATATCCCACCATCATATTGCATACCATCTCTACTTTTAATTCCACGAGGAGTTTCTAGATGGCCAGATATCACTCTAATACCCAGCAAATCAGAAATGCTAGAGACTTTTGTCCCCTGAACCAATGACTGATGTGAGTCTATAAATACCCTAAGTCCCCAAGTCAATGTGTTCTACATTGACTTCCAGAGATCACAACAGAATTAAACTCCAGTTGCACCCTTTATTTGTAGTCTTCCCTTCCTGACCCACTCCCCCACTCCCCAATTGCTATTTCCTGAAATCACCTCCAAAATAAAATACTTGACCTCCAATCCTTGCCTCAGAATCAGGTTCTAGGCAAACAAAGAAAATGACCTATCTTTTAATTAGTCAAGGAATTCTTCAAAAAGACATGGAGAAATCTCAAGTTTCAGAAATGAATTTCCACCATGCACCCCTTGAGGGACAGGGGAAAAAATGTGGAAATATTATATTTCCCCACCTGGGGAATTCCTGATATTCTCTCAGACATTGGGGCTACCAATTTAATGGGACAAGCCCTTGATCTTGGGGCTTGCCCATATGAAAGTGATTCCTGCAAAAGAGAAGCTAAGCCTACTTTTAATTATGTCCCCCCTAGAGAACCTCTTTTTTTACTCAGATATGGCCTCTCTCTCAAAGCCAACTTGGCAGGTAAACTCACTGCCCCCCCAGTATGTGGGTTTTGACTCCCATGGGTGTAAATCTACCTTGCAATGTGGAACATGATTCCTGGGGATGAGCCTGGACCTGGCATCATAGAATCGAGAAAGACTTCTCGACCAAAAGCAGGAGAAAATTAAACAAAATAAAATTTCAATGGCTGAGAGATTTCAAATAGAGTTCAGAGGCTATTCTGAAGGTTTTTCCTATGCATTATATAGATATCCCTTTTTAGTTTTTAGTGCGTTAGAAAAAGTAGTGGGAAATACTTGAAACTGTTGAACTGCCTTCCAGTAGCCTTGATTCTTGAAGGTGATTGTATAACAAAATAGCTTATACAGTGTGATTGTGTCATTGTGAAAACCTTGTGACTGGCATTCCCTTTATCCAGTGTATGGATAGATGAATAAAAAATAAGGACAATAAATAAATAAATAATAGGGGGAGTTCTGGGGTATGGGATGTTTAGGATGTTCTTTTTCATTTTTATTTTTATTCTCATACATATTTTGGGGGTTATGGATATGTTCAAAAATCAATTGTATGTGATGATACTATGAACCATTGATTGTATACCTTGATGATTATATAGTATGTGAATATATCTCAATAAAGTTTCATTAAAAAAACAGACATGAGGAAAACTCAAGTTTCAGAAATAGTCAAACCTACATTCAGAACCTGTTTTGCCAGTTAGGTCTTGTTCCTTAATTCTTAAGCCTCGATTTAACTTCTCTAAAATGGGAATGATAAGAATAGAAGAATAATGTTGGTAACATGTAGAAACATACCAGGCACATGAATCTATTCGATATGTGGGGAATAGGAGTTCTTATCACCATACACTTACGGAGTGGAAACAAAGAAAGAGGTAAGCTGAAAGTCCCAGGCCTACCAAGTTGTTACTTCTGGAAATATATGAAAATACGGACTGAACCCTGTCCTTGACCACTGAGAGGAGAATGGATGTTAGCTAATGTGTGATGGAAAATGCACTAGACAAGGAAGCTAGACGTTAGCCTTGGGTCTCTCTGTAGCACTTTCAGGACTTAAGCCTTTCTGGTCTTCATTGTCATGTCTTGAAAACTGAGGACCTGTAAGCTTAATATATTTTAAGGCCTTTCCTGCTCAAATATTCTGTGGTTTTTAATTATTCAGAGTCATTTAAACCAATATTTACTGCATGTCTACTATGTATAGAAAATGTTCTAAGGGCTCAGAATTTATCAGCAAAAAACTTAAAAGACCAAATAAGATTCTTGATCTTACAGAATATACGTCCCATCTGGGGGAGACAATAAACAATATGCATAGTAAATAAAGAAAGCATATAATCATGTTAGAAGGGGATCGGTGCTATGGCATAAGGATACAAGAGAGCACCCAAGGAGTGGAGTGCTTGGGTGGGAAGAGGGGGCAATCACAGTTTTAAATAAGGTAATTCAGATTAGGCATCTTAGAGAGGATGAGATTCATGCAAAGACTCTAAGGAGGTGAGAAAGTTTGCCAAGTAGATGTCTATAAGAAGAGAAATCCAGGCAGAGAGAATAGTTTGAGCAAATTCTACCTTAGGGCAGGAGCAAGCCTGACCTGATGAGGAACAAGGAAGCCTGTGACGTTGTGGCTGGAGCAGACTTAGTGAGAGAAAGAAGAAAAGGAGATAAGCCAGAAATGTAACAGGTTTGAGGGGCATTAGTCGTCCAGCCTCATAGGTCATTCTAAGGGTGTCGCCTTTTTAGGGTTTAAAGCAGAGATATAAGATCTGAAATCCTGTTACATTTTCAGAGTATAAAAGAAAGAAAGGTTTTGTCAACCAGAAACAGTTATGTGCAAAATCACAGTCATGCATTTAAGATGACTATCTATTTTAAATGCATAAAATAGATAGTCATGCGTTTAATGTAAAGTCTTCCTGTCTTACAATTTGTCTTGTATACTAATATTGATCTTTTGATTATATTAATTGGGTTGTAAATATTCATGTAATCAAATAAAAACTAAAATGGGCACAACTGTCAAAATCTAATTGTTATAAGTCATTAGAAAATATTTGTAAATATACATTAATATTTAAATAGAAAATATTCATGTAACATATCTGGTTACTGCTAATGAAAGAATTCTATTGCTTTGAAAGCAGCAATAAGATCACTTTTCAATTTAATTCTGAATGCAAAAAAGCAATAAGTTTTCAAAGACTATGCACTGTAATCAGGCAAAATTTTCCATGAACTAGTGGTTTGTTCAACTGTTCAAGAATAATCCAAAAAGTTACACACGATTTGAGAGAATGCAAGGATTTACTGACCAAATCAGGGGCCAAATAGGAAAAAGATTCCAAGATCACACACACACACACACACACACACACACACACACATATGAAGGGAAGGGGACAAAGGGTAATAATGTGCATCTGTGAACTAAGAAATGTTGGCATTAAAGTACAATATAACATTGAAGGCCACATTCAAAGTGGACTTTCTGGTATAGATAACTTTTAAAACCTGGTTCCCATAAAACTGACAAGAAGTCTCCTGAAAAGGAAAAACAAGTTTTATTTTTTTCTTTTAAATTATGCATTTTTATGCATCTGCTTGTTAACTATTCAAATTGAAACATATGTATTATTGACTTTTGGAATCTTCCCATGTTTAAAAGCTGAGGATCAGTTATAAAATAATTATATTAATAAGGGATGCAAGTTATATACAGTCTTTCCCTTTGCTAGCACCCCATTTCCAGGTGAGGACATATTTCTTTGTGTTTAGGTAATGAATTTGCCAAGAAACGTTAACTGAGTAGTAATTAAATAAGACTTTATTTTCCCAAAAGAAGACAAAAATCTTCAATGCTTTATTAAAGGCAAAATTAGGGGCATGCTAATCAAGAATTACTTATGTTGCCCTAGATATGTTCAGAGCCAAGACAATTAGAATTCTTCAGGAAGAATCACTTTTTAGTGTAACTCTTGAATAACAAGCTTTTTGTGAGAAAGATTACTTCTCTCATGTAGAATGATTTAACTACATTATTTCTTCTAGCCTGGTCAATTCTCATGAATTGACTTTGTTCACCACAAAACTTGAATGGACATAACTGATTAAATTGTTGTTAACCATTCCCACATTTTTATTTCCAGAAAGACTCAGCAATTGAAGTTACAGTTACTTTTATTAAGGCTATTTTTAAAATTAATTGAGCCATGAAACATCAAGCTAACAAAATGATTCCTTGGAAACTAAATTAAAGTACTTTTCTCCAAAGCACAATATATAAGTAAATCACAGTCATATCCTTTCCATCGTGTGACACAGTAGTTAAAAGGTATGGCTTTGGAATCAAGTAGACCTGAGCTGGAGTTCCAGTTCGGCCACTAATTAGCTAGGTGACATTGGGTATATTATTAAACTTGCATCAGCCTAATTTTCGTCAACTGTCATATGAGAATTATCGTAGCTGTGTTATAAGGATCTAATAGAAAAATGTATGTAAAACATTTAGCTCAGTGTGCCTTGAGTGTCTTAAGTGCTTAATGAAGGTGTGTTGTTATATTACTTGCCTTGCAAAGTAAGCTGATATTTTTAGGCTGTTGGTTATGTTATGGCTTAGCAAGTTATTATTGATTTAGGTTAAACTCAGTATGTAACTTCTCACGGTAGTATGTATCTTCTCAAGGTAAGAAAGAATCACAGATTTTTTGATGGCTAGTGGGTAATTTATGTGAAACTAGGCTATAGTTTCAGAATAACTTTTCTAAATATCTATCAAATATATTCTCTTTGTCCATCTCCTTTATGACTAGACTCATGCAAGTGTCATCTCTTTCTCGGAAAACTGCAATAGTCTCCCTTTACCCAACTCAACCACTCTGCAATCAGTTTTCCATACTGTGGTTAAAATAACCTGTTAAAAATGTAAATTTGGCTCAAGTCTCTTTCACATTTTCCCAACAGTTTAGAGTTCTTCAATAGGAGGTAGGTTATTTTTCTTTGGCTATCTCACTTCTCACCATTATTCCTCTTAGTACTACACTGGACTTTTGTCAGATTTTTCAACTTCCCCACTCTTCCTGCAGCCTGGAGAGCTCTCCTCCCAGCCCAGCCTCCTTTCCCTGAGTGGCACCATCTCATTTCACTTCCTCCAGGAACTTTCCCGTATCTGTCTTGGCCAGGTTCCTTTGTTCCCTACTTTCATGGACTGGCAAGTTTTTGTTTTCCGATCATGTGCTTACCTAAAGGTGGGGGGGGGGTACATCTGTGAGTGGGTGTTATTAAAGCCTTTCTCTATCAGCAGAGAGAAAGCTTAGAGTCAGCAGAGATTTCTGTTTCTCTTCACCCCGGTATCCCTAGCGCCTAGCCGCATAGTGTCTGGTCCATGATGGTACTCAGTACAGGTTTGCCATATACATTCATTGCCCAGTGGAGAGGATAGTGAATAGAGGAGGATGAGGACATACATCCTCCGAAAATAAACTGAAACCTTCCCTAATGCCCAGCCCTGCTCTCTGCACAGCCTCTACACTCTAGTGTTGTGATGAACATGAAAATTTAGGATCCCCCCCTCATCTTGTCTATAGGAAACCCTAAGAAGTGGGATCGTGCCCCAGCTTCTATCCGAAATACGCCTTCCTCCGCCTTTATTCTTCTCTGAATGTTAATATTCAGTGTTTATTCCTTTGTCTTTGTCTCCTGTGACTTTACAAACTCTCTAGATTGGGGCATCACATCCCTTTCCCTCTCTCTCTCTTTCTCTCTCTCTCTCTCTCAGCCTCTTAAGGTGCATATATTTATGGGTTTCTTTCAAGAGTAGGTATAGATGGGCAAGGAACAGAAAAAGCTTAAAGGTACTGAGAGCATCAGAAGGGTCTTGTAAAGTTGCCACCAGTGGCAAGAAAATAGGAGCATGCAAAGGATTGGAGGCACAGGAAAACCTGTTATCTTCCTAATCTTTTCAACATTGATCACAGTCTGCTTCAGCGAACTAAACAGTTCTCAGAGGGAAGAAAAGGAGTTGTGTGGAAACTCAGAAACCATGAGGAGAGGAGATTTTGCCTCATAGTGTACAACTGTAGTGGTCAACTCAAAGCCTCTCATCCTGTACAAGGATAGGTGTGGCCAGCTCCCTCTGAGATGGCTCTCGACATTCATACTCTTACTCATGATGGTTTTGTAGTTCTTCATTTCCTTTCATAGTTAGACTGCCTGCCTAGGGAGAGGATAAGTCAATGAGGATGAGTAATAAGAGAGTCTCAGAATATCAGACCATCTCACAAAGAAGCAAAGATCTCATAGGAGGAAAATAGACTGAGCTATTTATCGATGGCCTGGGAAGTTGTTTTAAAACATCTAGTTCCATTACAAAGTAGACCTTCTGTTATAACATCTTTGTCTGCAAAACACCTAAAGCTTAAGCACATTTGTATCATTTAAGTATTATGTATGTGTTTAACTGTTTGTTTATTTATTATTAGAGCCTAACCTCATAATAAAGATTGTTCTCTTTGGGCCCAAAAGTGGCTTGTCACAGAATGAAAAATAATTTCCCATGGCAGGTGCTCTCAGCAGGTGGCTGCTCACACTACCTGCTTTGGAAAGGTAGATTTAGTCAGAGATTTTATTTTAATATGAAATCTGTATTGCAGCCTGAGCCACCACTGGGTGATGTGCCAAAATTCATGTCTGCAGCATGATTTATTATGTGAAAATACCACAGAACTCATCAGTGGAGTTACTAATTAATACAAATCTGCATTTTTTGCATAAGCAATTAGTGCAAGGGGAAAACAGTGAAAGAGGAAGTTCAACTCGTTTAATCTCAGTGCCTACTCAAGCGGAAAGACCCACCAGGACCCAACTCTGAGATCCACATTTGGAATTTTCCTCCTTTGATTAGTTAAAGACATAAAAGGTCAGATTATCAATATTTAATTCGAATGAAAATGTATTTGTTAGAGGACAGAAAGCATTTTATTTAAAGAAGGTGAGGCCCTAGAGGTAAATTCCTGAATCAAAATAATTAAAGTTTCCATCAAAGCAGAGTATGAATAATGTTTATAAGGATTCTGATTGTTAATAATGTTTTTTAAATTATATGTTGTGTATGTGTGGGTATGTGTAGAGGCAGATGATAGAGTATGTTTTTAAGGTATTTAAATTACCAAAGGTATTGATCGTCTCCAAATAAGATCCCTACTGGACTTTTTTTTTCTTATATGGCATATTTTGGGTAAGTCATGTGTATTAAGATGCAATATTTTAAATCTGGCATGATTAGGACAGTTGTGTGGCTCACTAAATCTAGGTAAATAACTGGAGGCTTGATAGGATGATGGTGATGGGAAAAAGCTCTATATTACCAATAAAATGTATACCCCATAAAAGCAAATTAAAAAAAAACAACAACATTCAGATGTTTTTCTGTAGATATGAAATAGGAGGTTCATTTTGGTTTTGAAGGCACGTATAAAAAACAAAGTGCAATTATTAGAAGCATAACTATCTTTTGAAAAGCTGTTCAATATATATGCTCTCTATCTTGGCTTCAGAGTCGCAAGCTCAAGTAATAGTTTAAGCCCTTCCCCCATCTGGATATCTAGTTTTCCAGGAAACTTATTCTGAAAAGAAAGGGTCTAACTATAAGCAGGCTTACAGGACAGGTTCTCTGACTAAAAGTTCTAACATGGTGGCCGGTGGTTTTGCGGAAGAAGACAAACAGGAAAAGGTGAAAGACTACTGCAAGGGAAGAGTTTTTGTTGAATTTTAATACATCGAATTTCAGGGCCAGTGAAGTAGGAGTTGTCCACGGTGCTGATGAAGACGCTTCTACGAAATGCCTAGGGCTCTAAAGCTCCCAGAACTTGCCCAGGTTTCCTTCCTCGACCCATTGCATCAGCCATTGTTCAGGGGGAGGTCCGGACGTCGTCGGTGTGTCTCCTCTCTCCACTCCCGCAGCTACACCCAGCTACCGGGAGTTTTGTTTGCTTGTTTCTTTCTGTAAAGCAAAGGTTGGCAAACACCCGGTGCTTGTCAGTTACCCGGCCCTGAGGTCCCCTTGGGACAGCAAGCTGTTCCTTGATCCGCGTGAAACAGGTGTGTGCCCTCCGAGCACTCTCCTCACCCGGGAGCAGGTGCACCCACGAACACACCTATGCACACTCACACCTACACACACACTACACCTACACACTCAATTACATAGGCACGTTCAGACGCACACTCACAGATATGATCACTCATTCGCCTGCATACAATCACACACAATCTCATGTACACGTACACTCACACTCACATTAACACACACTTAACACTCGCACACACGGCCCATCTGATGCACGAGGCCTTGGGCATTCGCGCCAATGAACCGCTCCTGCCCAAATGTCCCAAGTTCCGTAGATATTTCTCTGACGATTCTTCGTGTTGAATGGTTCAGGTAAAGCGCTTCCTTCCTGACCAGGAAGGAACCAGAGACGGAGTTCTTCCTAGGTTCTGTGAGCGTCAGGAGGGAAGCCACCCAAACCCCGGAGGGCCTGGAGGAAGTAAATAATAAATAAAAGAGGCCCGGTAGGACCGGGCTGGAGAAGCCCAGCACTAAATCACTCCCCAAATCACAGCCGCGCTGTGCTCCATCCAATAGCTCTAAGCGATTTGTGGGGGTTGGAATCAATTTTTTTTTTTTCCATTCTCGCAGGTGCAATATGAATCAATTACCTTAATTAAGATTATGCCGCAAGCCCAGGAGATTTGGGAAGGACGAGTTTTGCGCTCCGGGCGGCGGCGAAGCATTTTAATAGCATCTCTCTCGCTCAAGGCTTTCTCCAGCCTCCCGCCTGTCAGCCCCGGGCAGCTCCAGCCTCTGGCCAGAACCCGGGTGCCCAGCGACCCCTCTGGAGGCCGGGTCGTAAATCTCGAGCCGCGCCGGCGGTGTGGGTGGAAGGGAAACGTCGTCCCCTTCGGGCGCCGCGAGGACCTCCGAGCTGCGAGGCCTATGAGGGACCTGCGGCCCTCCGCCCTCACCGCGCTTGACCCCAGCGCGCTATAGTTTCGCGGGCCCCTCCGTAACCCCCTGTCACTGATCCCGCTCGGGGAATAAGTCCAGGCCTGACTGGCACCTAGGCGGGGCTGGGAGAGGACGCGGGCGCCGCGGGAGGTTGACCTCGCCGCCCAGGCCACACTTGATCCTTTCATTGAACGCAAACCTCCCTTTGCAAGAGCGAGCATCTGTTTCCCCGAGAAGCAGGTCACCGCCGGGGACGCTGGCCCCGGCCCTGCTCCTTCTCTCATCCCTGTGGAGGCGCCTCCCCCTCTCTACTCCGCCAGCCACACGCTTCCCCCTTCACCACCCCGCCACAGTCTCCCCCCTCTCCAGCCACACTCCCGTCTCCCACCCAGCCAGCCCCCCAACCCACCCAGCCACACGCCTTCTCCCGCCCCCCTTCCCGCCGGCGCTCCGGCTGCCGCTGTAACGGCCGGGACAGCCCCGACCGCGCCGCGCGCTCCGAGCGGGGACGCAGGAGGCGGCAGATTTGGGGCATTGCTCGAGGGCAGTGAGTCATGAAAGCGGCTTTTGTTGACCGCGCGTGGAGTTCGCGTGCCGCTCGGCAGCCTGCGGAGGCGGGGGGCGGGCAGCAAGGGGGGCAAGGAGGACCGCTAACGGGCAGCCGGGACAGAGCGAGAGGGAGAGAACTTAGGGAATCAGAAGGGACAAAGTGGAAACCTCTACACAAAGCCCAAAAAAAGAAGGGAAAAAGTGAAGAGAGGCGGTGCCGTGGAGGGCGGCTTCTCGGCCGAGTCCCGGGACGCCTCCGGGTGAATCCCTGCCCAATGCTTCCGCCACCTCAGTCCTCTCACTCCACTTCCTGGTACCCCTCTCCACCCCCAACAGAAAGCACCTCAATCCCAGCCGGGCCTGAGCTCCTCCCTGCGGGGCCTGGGCACCAGGCCGCGGCCTCCCGCTGGGTGCGGTAATGCGGGCGCCCGGGGTGTGCAGTCCCAGCCCAGAGTCAAGTCCACACCGCAGCGACGCAGCCCAGGAAGTTCAGTGGGTCCTACGGTGAGAAGAAATCTTAGCAGGTTTCTGGAACATCCTGGAATGGCCTTTTCCTAATGTAAACCCCAGGCCTGGGGGAAGGCCGGTAGTAGGATTAGGGGAAATTTTCTTGCCGGGAAGCGGGGCAAACGCGTCTAGTTCCGGCGCTTTGCCCACTTGAGTCTCGGCCTGGAAAACATTCGGACGTCCTTCTCGCCCAGGAACATCTGGCTTCCCCAAGAATCTCCTGTATTTCACGGGTTGACACAAACTGGGGAAATTTCCGCTTCCCGACAGAGATCGGCTGTAGGGTTGGCTATAGCAGAGGAACCTCTAGCCCCACCCCCACCCCCCGGGATTTCGGGGCCGTTGGAACTCTCCCTCCATCCCTGAAATGAGTCAGGGCACGAGTTCGGTACACCCGCAGCACGGTGGGCCAGCCTACCGGGGGTGCTGTGGGAAGAGGGCGACACTTGGCCGGATCCTTCTACAAGTGTGCTGGGACTCCCGAATCTTGGCCCGGCCTCTGCAGGCGGTTCCTTCAATGCTCCTACAGTTTTAATCCAGCACTAAATACGCAGACCGTACTGATACCAAACTCCTGGGTGAATTATTTTACCCTCCTGTGTGTGTGTGTGTGTGTGTGTATGTATGTTTGTCCGCGGACGAGTAAACCCAGGAAAGCAAAACTCCGCAGCCATACTCACTCCAGGTTTTGGGGGCCAAGTGTCTGATCGCACGATATTTTTCTTCGCTTTTCGGATTTGCTGGAGCGCGTAAGCTGCCATCGCGGTCCTTACGGATGATGCACCTGCGACCTCGTTGGGGAACTTCTCCGATCCCACCCACTCTGTTCCCAGATGTACCCTACTCAAGCCGCCCTACCCTACACTGTTTGCAAACCTGAAACGTGTTTGCGGGCTTTTAGAGCAATTGCCTTTAAAGAAGAAATTCAAGTACGATGAATTCATTGCAAGCTGCTTCTAGTGTGGGAGGAGGTTAGGGGCCAGTTAATGGAGAATTAGAGACGAAGCTGGCAGAGAAAGAGTGGACAGGGTAGAGAAAGAACCAATTTCTTCTCTCTCTCTCTCTCTTTTTAATATCATTCTGGAACATGTCTTGGTGGGAAACAGTGATTAAAGAATCACTGTTTGAGCACAAATATGGCTCCATCAGAACTGATGTTAAGCCCTGTGGTGGTCCGTTGATTCTCAAAGAGGTGGTGGTATCAATTTTTGAGGCTTCCAGCTTGCAAAAGTTGCGTAATCAGTCCTTCCGGAGTTGTGCTAATGGCTTTTCTAGAAAGACGTGAGGAAAGACCTGTTCAGCGCGAACCCATTGCATGTTCTCTTTGAAAAGGTTTGTCTGAGTCAAATACTTATTTACAGGCCCGAGAAAATTAGAACCAAGGGCGCAGAGCGGGCAGTGGCAGGGAGTTCATCTCCTCACTCATTTCACTGACCTCAAAAACCGGGGCCACTGGGGCACACCGTCGGGGAGTCAGAGAAGTCTCCAGGACTGGCTCGGTGAGGGCACCCTTCACGACGATTCAGTAGCTCTGGTTAAAAGGCAGAATCCAAGGGTCAAGGAGGCCCCTAAGTCCCACAGAAGAGAGAGCGGAGGCCGATGAAGCCAAGGCATGCGTGTGCACACTGGCTGGCTCTGGGACCAGAGCCTCCGCGGATGTTGGGAGGGGACCGAATCCGCGAGGGGGTTCCAAGGTCAGGGATACCTGAGGGTCAGGACACGCAGGGGATCAGGTATGACGGAGGGTAGTGATGGCTACAAAATTTCTATACTAGAGGGGCCTAGTGTTGGTGAACCGGTTAGGGAAAGTAGGAGACTATTCTCAAAGCTGCGTTTGCAGATGAAACCTCTTTGACACGACCTACCTGCTGCTCGGAGGGGCTGTTGGAGATTAGGAGAAGCCACCCTTGTACACAGTGAGCAAAGCTTCTGCCTAGGGAAGAAGCCTAGAGATGGTCCCCTCAGAGAGAACAGGGAGTATGACACCAAGGAGGCCAGTGCCCGGGCTAAGGGATGGAAGGGGCCGGGGCACTTCACTGCGAGCCTCAGTCTACCCGATTCTGCTCTCATTTCCGCCCCACTTCGAGCCCCAACGCGGATCCATAACTCTGATCTAACTCCAAATGTCCTCGCTTCCCGCTCCCTTCCTTCAAATCTCCCTTCCCCCTCTATCCCCCCTCCCTTCCGCCGCCTGAAAGGGTTAATCTCTCCTGCGGGTAAAAACAGGTCCGCAGAGTCTCTAACTGGCGACAGATGGGCCACTTTCTTCTGGCCACAAAGGGGCTGGAATGGAGCGCTCCGCGGCATACAAATGGGCAGGTCACGTGGTTCCCGGCTCTTGGCTGGACTAGGAAGACCATATGGCGCATGCCGGGGAGGAAGGAGGACGCGCGGAGGTAGAGGTGGGGGGTGGAAAGGAGCCCGAGCCGGAGGAGGGCGGGAGAAGAGTAAGCCGACAGGGAGGGCGGGGAGGGAGCGCGCAGCTGGGACGCGTGCGCAGACACTGGGCGCAGGGACCAGCTCCCGGCTCTTCAATCCGCCCCGCCCGCGCAGAGCATCACCGACTCTGCTATATAACCTGAGAGCCCGCGCAGCTAGGACACCAGGAATTCGCCCCACGCATACGGCTCGACATCCGGAGGCCCCAGGGTTATGAGACCGTCCCTGCTCAGGATCCACTAACAACCACAGGTAATTGCGATCCTTTCATTTTTGCTCGAGAATAAGAGCAATAATTGACGACCTAATGTATCTACATGTTCTCTCTCTGTGTGTATGTCTATGTGTATGTGTGAGTGTGCCCGTGCGTGTTGGCAGAGGCATCCCTCCCAATAACCGCAGACAACCAAGTACACACGTACTGACTTGCGGCACTCATGTGCTCCACTGCAGGCTTTCTAATTTTTTTCTTTTACGTTATTTTTTTAAGTACAGGAGCTCTTTTTTTAAAATTTAAACATATGCACCGTAACTATATGATTATTTGCTTGTGGTTATTTCAAAATCCTAAAAGCAAATAAATACTTCACTTCCTCACTTCTTCCAGTGGTGGTGGTGGGGGGAAGCTTTTGTTACCAAGATTATTTTGTGTACCTATATATTACGCACAATGAGAGTGCCACTCATTATTTTACGGAGAATGAAAGGGACATGAATATCCTGGGTATACACACCTTATAAAAATAAATCGGGTTCTGAGAAAGTTTAGTTGAGAAGAGAAAAAAGCGGAGTAAGGAAAGAGTGACCCACGCCTGCTACCTGTTACAGCTCCACAGATGGCCAAGCCCACTCCAGCCACGACTGGAGCCACAAATTCAATTGTTTCACTAAAGGCTTTTTACTTTCCTTATTAGAAGCAACAACTTGGCCATTGCCAATCGCTGACCATTCTAATTATTCAATCTTTTAAAGGGAGATTTAAGGCGAACTTTGAAAAACCGCAATAAAGAGCGGGCAGCCCTTTCAATGGGCTGTTTATTAGAGAGGAGCGGTTCGCACCTGATCCCGGCGCGTGGGAGAGCCTCTACGCCGCGCCCCCAAGCCCATGAAGCAAGCGCTTTTGTACAAGGTGGAAATTCAGCCGAGGGCTAGGGCTAGGCGGAGAGAAAAGAAAGGCAAGGGAGAGATGGAAGATCCCTGCCCACTTTATTGCCAAATGTTCCATCAGAGGGGAAATAATTTGGTGGTATAATTTTCCCCCTCCGAGCATTTGCTCTTCAATCTTCCACGGGTATAATCTTCTTAAAAATCGCTGCCAGGTCTAGTAAATTACGTAATGGCTCTTCAACTTAAGTCGCTAAATATACCGAGGAGCCAGGACAGAGATGGGAATAGAAGGTGTGATTTTCAAACTCTTCGTTTTTGTGGAGTTGTGAGTGACTTTGGACACATGCAAATTAAACACCAAGCCGCTGAAATGTGCACTCATTTTCACACGCATCATCCTGCTGGGTAATCACTATAAACACATTTAAGTTAATCACTAGGAAACATATACACATGCGTGAGTGTACACATACATATGATGTTCACCAGCCCCGCCCAGCTCCCCTCCTTACCCCCCCCCCCGCCCTCTGAGACGGGTCCTCTCGGCTGTGTACCAACGAGGCACATAAGCAACAGTATAAAACCCTGCATTTAACTTTTCTTTAGAGGGCATCCATTTTTGTGATGAGCTGGCCCTTCTCTCTCACATGCATTTGGGCAGAGTTAGAGTGGGAGCCGAAGGTATATTTAGCTTTTGAATGCAGTGTTTTGCGTGGGTTTTCTCCTTTTCTTTCTATTTCCCTTTTTTTCCCTGGATGTAGGAAACCGAAAACATGACCAAATCGTATAGCGAGCGTGGGCTGATGGGCGAGCCTCAGCTTCAGGGTCCTCCGAGCTGGACAGACGAGTGCCTCAGTTCTCAGGATGAGGAACACGAGGCGGACAAGAAGGAGGACGACCTCGAAGCCATGAACGCTGAGGAGGACTCACTGAGGAACGCGGGAGAAGAGGAGGACGAAGACGAGGACCTAGACGAGGAGGAAGAAGAGGAAGAGGAGGACGATGATCAAAAGCCCAAGAGACGCGGCCCCAAAAAGAAGAAGATGACTAAGGCGCGGCTGGAGCGGTTTAAACTGAGACGCATGAAGGCCAATGCCCGGGAGCGGAACCGCATGCACGGGCTGAACGCCGCACTGGACAACCTGCGCAAGGTGGTTCCCTGCTACTCCAAGACTCAGAAGCTGTCCAAAATAGAGACGCTGCGCTTGGCCAAGAACTACATCTGGGCTCTGTCTGAGATCCTGCGTTCCGGTAAAAGCCCGGACCTGGTCTCCTTCGTACAGACCCTCTGCAAGGGCTTATCCCAGCCCACCACCAACCTCGTTGCGGGCTGCCTGCAGCTCAACCCTCGGACTTTCCTTCCTGAGCAGAATCAGGACATGCCCCCGCACCTGCCAACGGCCAGCGCTTCCTTCCCTGTGCATCCCTACTCTTACCAGTCGCCGGGGTTGCCCAGCCCGCCCTACGGCACCATGGACAGCTCCCACGTCTTCCACGTCAAGCCACCGCCACACGCCTACAGCGCGGCGCTGGAGCCGTTCTTCGAAAGCCCCCTGACTGATTGCACCAGTCCTTCTTTTGACGGACCCCTCAGCCCGCCGCTCAGCATCAACGGCAACTTCTCTTTCAAACACGAACCGGCCGCCGAGTTTGAGAAAAATTATGCCTTTACCATGCACTATCCTGCAGCGACCCTCGCAGGGGCCCAAAGCCACGGATCAATCTTCTCAGGCGCCGCTGCCCCTCGCTGCGAGATCCCTATAGACAATATTATGTCTTTCGATAGCCATTCACATCATGAGCGAGTCATGAGCGCCCAGCTCAATGCCATCTTTCACGATTAACCCTTCGGCAGACGCACGTCAGTTTCACCATCCCGGGGAAACGAACCCACTGTGCTTACTACAATGACTGTCTTGTTTACAAAAGGCAGCCCTTTGGGTACTCCTGCTGCAAAGCGCAACAACTCCAAGCTTCGAGTGATATGATATATGTATTTATTGTCGTTACTGCCTTTGGAAAAAGACGGGATCAAAGTTCCTGTTCACCTTGTGTATTATTTTCTATAGCTCTTCTATTTTAAAGAGATAATAATACAGTAAAGTTGGGGGGAAAAAGCTGCACCACAAATTTGGTGTAGCTGTATTCAGATCGTATTAATTACCTGATCGGGATAACAAAATCACAAGCAATAATTAGGATCTATGCAATTTTTAAACTAGTAATGGGCCAATTAAAGTATATATAAATATATATTTTTCAACCAGCATTTTACTACTTGTTACCTTTCCCATGCTGGATTATTTTGTTGTGATTTTGTACAGAATTTTTAATGACTTTTTATAATGTGGATTTCCTATTTTAAAACCATGCAGCTTCATCAATTTTTATACATATCAGAAAAGTAGAATTATATCTAATTTATACAAAATAATTTAACTAATTTAAACCAGCAGAAAAAGTGCTTAGAAAGTTATTGTGTTGCCTTAGCACTTCTTTCCTCTCTAATTGTAAAACAATTGCACAATTTGAGCAATTCATTTCACTTTAAAGTCTTTTTCCTTAAAATAAAAACCAGAATCATAACTTTCAAGAGGATGGGAAAAATCAAGAGAGGTGTTCTCTATCAAAACATATCAATTCAACACATTAGTTGCACAAGCTTGTATATATATATTATAAACAAATGCCAACATACCCTTCTTTGAATCAAAAGCTGCTTGACTATCACATACAATTTGCACTGTTTATTTTTAGTCTTTTACTCCTTTGCATTCCATGATTTTACGGAGAACCTGAAGCAATTGGTGTTTCCAGAAAATATAAATGCATGATTTTATACATAGTCACACAAATGGTGGTTTGTCATATGTTCATGTAATGAATCTGAGCCTAAATCTAATCAGGTTGTTAATGTTGGAATTTATATCTATGGTAGTCAAATAGTACGGTAGCTTAAATAAATTCAAATCATTTAATTCAGAATTAGAACACTAGCTATTGCATGTAAAATGCAGTCCAGAATAAGTGCTGTTTGAGATGTGATACTGGTACCACTGGAATCGATCTGTACTGTAATCTTGTTTGTAATCCTGTATATTATGGTGTAATGCACAATTTAGAAAACACTCATTCAGTTGCAATAAAATAGCATTGAAAATCTGTGCAATTGTTGCATTTATTCTTAAATAGATTTTTTAGAGTGTAAAAATTCCTGGGAATAGTTGCTTTATTTGACTGGTTCATAAAACACTAAACACTATTCACAGAATAAAATTTAAAAAGAATTTACTTTGTAAATTCTCCATAGTCTTTTTATCTTGCTCAAGAAGTCACCAGCTCTTTGTAGATAATAAAAGCACCTAACTGCTATTTCATTATTTGGAATATAAGGTTGGAAGGGGGAAATAGCTGCAATTTTTGTTTTTCTTAGTTTTAAGTGGTTTATGTTACTTGTTTTCTTCTATTTCTTTTAAAAGGAGATTTAGTTAGTAACACACAAGGCACAAACACATACCCTAAGTTAGTCTGTCAACATATTTTAAAACTTATAAAAACTTTATTGTTTTCCTGGTGTTCTGTTACAGGTACATTTTCCTGAACTGGACAGATCTCAACTACAAACCAGTTCTGTCCCAAAGAGAAAATCATATACTTTTAGAGAATACCAGGGGGAAATGGTTTAATTAAATTAAATATTCTAAGAAGAAGTGGTATATTATAATTGTTTTATAAATCTCTTCTAATGGTCTAAATAATTTTTCCAGGAAAAAAAGTAAGGAATTATCTGACTCAAGAACAAATTATTTGTGCTATAATATATTTTAGGAAGGTGTAATTATTTCCCCTTCCCCTTTGGGGCACTATTTTGTTTCTTCATAAATTCTAACCCATTGGAAAAAAACTTATAGATGATTCTGTCCATTTCAAAGTCCAATTTAAAAAAAAACGTTTTGGCATTTCTCTTTCCCCTGGATGTATTGACTGACAGGAATGATTCCTGGGGAATAACATTTTGGCACTTGCGTCCTGGCTCTACTGTGGTGCTCTGATTACTGTCATTAGTAACTCCATTGTTCCTCCTCTGATTCGGATGCCACATTGGATGACTGTCCCCCTACCCAAGCTTGTTCCTTTAATCTCCTTCTCATTGGTGATTTAGGGGTTCCAGAAAGCTGACCTCATTTAGCAAGCTGCTCCAGAAAAATGTGAGTAATCTAATGGACGGGAACAATTAGCCATACTAATAGCGTTGCCAATGGGGCTGCATCAAGCTGTGAGAGTAGCAGTAAGGAATATTGTAACATTAAAAATGTTTGAGTGCAATTTAAAATATATCATTTTAACATGTTTTCCATCAGCCTTCATCACATGAGAGAAATACTTTTAAATTAGTCCCAACTTTATCCAAAATGCAGCAATCACATTCCAAATGAATCAGAGTTGTTATTTTGGAGCCAAGCTGTTGCTTCCCATATCTAAGATTGCTCTCGCTGTTCTTAAAGAGACATAATACTGCTATGATATTTGAACACTGCCAGTTTTGCAGCCTAGGAGGCTATGAAGTGAACATTCAGATCTGATCTGATCCATTCAGTAGCTGATGTCTATAGTTAAAAATAGACATCTTTATCCAAATTTAAAACTGTTGCTGTAGTGAAACAAGAAAAAACAGAATTACACTTCAAGAATTCCATATTTTACAACAATATGCAGGGAAATACATACTGTGGAACATTTTGTAAGGTAGAAATGAAGATCACAACTTGGTTTCAATTTTTCCCCCCATTTTGCCTATGCAACTTTGTTCTAAAATATAAGGATTCTTTCAGTCAGTCAAGGAGCAACTCACATGCCACTATCTTTTATTCAAAGGCAGGCACAGATGTTCCTTCTGCAGGGGAGGTTTTAATTTATGAAAATGATATTGTTTATGCATGAATGAACTGAATGCACTCTGCATAACACAGTACTTCCATCTGATCAGAGAAATACCACAGAACCAGTGCCAATGTCAGAAACATATTCTACAAATTTACTCACTTAAATGTTTAATGAATATTTGGAAGGCATTTTCAAACCACAAGAAACCTTTTTGATTATCTTCTTTTCTTTTATGAATTCCTACCCATAGTTAAAAGAGACTATTATAGTTATTACAATTGGCTAATGCCTATATCTAGCCAATAAGCAAAGAAAATGTTTCACTAAGTGATAAACCAATCAAAAAGAAGAAAACTGGTAATTTGGCAGCATTGGGAAAAGTATTTCTTAGAATTTTGTTATAAAAGGCTTGCTATGAATAATATTTAAGGTTCTGTACATTTCTTCATCTTGAGCAATTACTCTTATCAAATAAGATGCTTGTAGGTCTACTCAGTGTGAAATGCTCTATAGAGTTATTTTCTGGAAAAGTTTGTAGCTAAAAAAACAGCAGTCAATTTCATATTCAGAAATACAATTTGGCTAAATAGCTTACCCAGTGCATCATTCCTTTTTGTATAAGAACACTCTATAATAGATTTCATTTTTATTCCCAGTTGCATTTATACAGCATGATCTATCTACTTTTAATCTTTAAAAAAGGATAAGTGAATGCAAATTAAAATGGAAGATTATAATATTATAAGAATATTCCACTAGTTTTAGGTTCACAATATGATACAGTAAAACAACATTTGAAACAAATCTTGTATGCCAAATTACTAGTCTTTAAAAACCTCCCAATATTTTCACATTTGAAAGTCTATGTATGCTTATAAAATTAATGCATTCTTGAAAGAAGCTAGCAATTAGGAAAATGATATATGGATCATTAGCTAACAGTTTGAACCAAGCTGTTTTAGTTCTATAATTAAACAAGAGATTTAAAATGAAAATATCTATTAAACAATTAATAAAACTAGGGTTCAACACAAAGGCTGATGTTGTCCTAATAGGAATCATAAAATAGAGAAGTTGTTTCTTAAATTATAATAAATCTCTTCTCTTCTTTTTCCTTCTCTCTCAATCACCACTTATTTCCAGAAAACCATCTAAATAAAACCTTTAGTTCCAATGTCTGATAAGAATAAAAGAGCCAGTGCAACATCTTGTGGAACACCAGGACTGAGAACTCTTGTTGTTGCCATTGCAAAGAGGCGTTCTGGCGTCTGATGCAGTGATTTGTATGGTGGCATAATCACTGGCTCCTGGCCAAGCATTATGTTTTGGAGGACACTATTGTCAAGAGCCATTCAACTGGAAATCTGCACTGTATGCACTCAAAAGTTGAGATCATCTGCCTTCCTATGTCAGGAAGAATTCTGTACTGGCAATTGACTCATGGACTGCTTTCACACAAACTAACACTTGCTTCAGTGGCTCTGACGGAATTAACTGTGCAGCCAAACTAGTGGCATTAACAAGGCAACAGTCTCTGGGGACTTCTGTTTAAATTGCTGATTTAAAAAAAATACCTTAAAATGCAGAGTATTATGATAATGCTGGACTAGATCTTAATCTACATTAAATGCGGATTTGGCCATCTAAACATCATTGTGCTGTTTGTCCAGCTAATTTAGATGTAGATGGATAGTGTCAGTAACCATCTTTAGAGATGCCCAGATATGGATTGATAACAAAGGGATGAATCTGATTGTGAAATGACATCTCTAGAATAGGTTGAATCTAGCAAATATAAAATATTTGCAATAACTAGCATATGAGATAACTTGGTAACTTATTTTAACAAGAGCAACAGCTAACCCTGCTTTAGGCTTTATTGTCTTCAGAACAGACAGCCAGAAAGACTGCCTCATACATTTTACTATGTCACTGCCAAGTGCTTTTCATTCATCCAGATCTTTCATCATCAGAGTAGCCCTCTGCTTTATTTTACAGATAGGGAAGCTGCAAGAAGCTAGATGTTTGCACGTCTGGCTTATTTTCCAAATTCACATTCTAGTTCAAATATTACTTTCTCAAATAAATCTTTCCTGACCCCTATCTAAAGTAGCAACTCAACCCCACCAAATCACTATTATACTGCCCCTTCCTTTTGCCAGGGCTCTTATTACTATCTGATTTCCCCTTGCTTATATATTTGTTCAGTTTTTTAAAAATCATCTATCTCCCACAGTAGAATGGGGGCTTCGAAAGAACAAGAACCTTGTTTGTTTTGTTTGTTGCTGTTTGTCTAGTGCTTCCAAGACCCAAGAGAGCCTCAACACATATTTAACTGTTCAATAGACTCAGACCACACCCGTTTGATGCCAAAGTCCATTGTCTTAGTTACTATGCTGTAAATCAACACAGTTGAGAATGGAGAGGGCCACAAATGGGTTTAGCCCTGTGAGGGTTATAAGTACTAATCCTATAAAAAGGGAAGAAATAAAACTACTTTTGTATGATACTGTATGACAACAAACTTCCCACCCCCAACCCCCTTGAAGGATCAGTGAACTTGAGACATCAGTCATCTTTTCATTTAATTGCTATCATTTGGTTAAATATGAACTGGAATTGGAGTAGAAGCAGAGCATTATAGGGTTTTTTCAGACCATGCCATACGTTTTTTTTTTTTTTACATTTATGCAGAACTCTTGAATATATGCTATTACCTTTCTGTTCAGCAGCAGTTCCTGTTCTGTTGTTAGCATTACCCAAAATAGCCCTCAACTATCATAACTGAATATTTTGGATTACAGTAAACCAAAGATAGATTCCAATAGAATCTGACCTACAACCATTGTATACTCCAGCTATGAAGTTAAATAGCATTCAACCAATTAAAAAAAAGAATGTAGGCCACCCACGGCCTGATGAAAGTACAGAAATGAAGAATCGAACTTTCAAAGGGAATATAGTCACATGTACACAGTTAATAAGTAATTTGTCTTCTTTCAAAGCATTCATTAGAATAGAAAATGGTATGTTTAAGGGGAACATGATCCTCTATAACAATACAGCAGAATCTAAAGATAAACATAGTTATTTTTGACAACATCAGGTATTCAATTCAGCACTATCCACAAATTATTACAAGAACTGTCTATGGAACAGAAGTGCTAGTAGTATGCACGGAAGGTGACCTAATATAAAATTACCGAAAACTGAAGTATAACAGAGATACTTTAAAATAATCTTATTTAACTTATTTATAGCTAAATAAATCTTTATTTATACTATTGGTTGAGATAAATGCTGCTGAATTACTCCAAACTGTAATTTCTACTTTAAAATATTCATTGTATAAACTTAGCATATCAATAGCATTTCTTTTAGTCGTCTCTCTCAATGATGTCAGTTAAGAGATCATTACTACTTTCCGTGACGTCAGTAAAGGGGTGCTGTGCTGCTCTAGAGAACTGTTAATTCCTGATCACTGATATTACTAACAATTGTAATGTTTGTCTACTCATAGCAGGGGATTATAAATTTATAATCTGTGGTAGTTTGCATGTACATGATTATATAATGTCCACATCCAAGATACAGAGGAATAGAGAGTATTCGAAAAAGAAGCCTTGGGGTGACATTGCTTATTGTTATTCAGTTAATGGAATAATCTCTACTCCAGTCAATGAGTAAATACATGTTTGGGATAATAGTTACAACTGTTACAAACAGAATCTAAGTAGTGATATATAAATTACAGTATTTCTTTACTGAGTGAATTTCTTAGTTAATAGAGGCAAACCAGCTTATTTAGATATTTTTAAATCCCAACATGAGATTTTTGGATAAAGAAACTCTCTTTTACTGTTTCCTTGACTTTCCCTGGCATATGAAAAATGTTAAGCAAAGAGAAATTTTACTTACCAAAGTTTTAGTTTGCCTAATAAATTAGAAGTGAATTTACTTAAAATATATTGTAAAGGAAAAATATTGTGAATAATTTATAAATATGCTAAGGTCTCTAATAAATTGAAATGTTAAGTATTCATGAACATAAGTGAGTTCATTAAAATTCTTTTAAAAAGAAAAGTTCACCATTTACTTTCAATGCTACAACATATAACTTACAACATATTTTAGTGAGTATCAGGTTTGCTATTTGACCAAGGTGACAAGTTATAGCTATTTAATAAGCATCTGAACCACTTAAAATCTTAATCTTAAGCGTCTGAACCACTTAAAACCACTTAATCTTGTGAATTAACCTAAACTGACATCTAGATTCAGTAAGGTATGAATGGGCCCACCAAATAAAGTAAGCATGATTTTGTTTCAAAATCTTATCTTCAAATTAATTAAAAATGTCAAATACAATCTATTGGTAATTTTTCATGTGAAAAATGACACACTAAATTTTGGGGGCAGCAGGTACACCGGGAAAAATCTAACATCTATACCAGTTTCACAAACACTTATTAAACACGCAAGTTCAAAAAGTTTAGATTACAGAATCTCTTTTTAAAAAATTATGTGGCCAAATGAATTTAAGTGCCAAACTTCTAAAAGCCTATCTCTATTTACTTTAGGGTTATATGGGATTTGGATCAGTACCTTCCTTGGGAGCTTAAAATCTAGGGGCTAAGACTTTAACCTTAGCTCTACAAGGGCTACATCTAATTATTTGACTGTTTTGAATGTTCAAAATACCAGTTAACTCCAAATTCCTCTGAATATATTCAACTAATCAAAAGTATTGGTTTTGTGCAGACCTAGACTCTATTTTTAATTTTTTTTTTGGGGGGGGGACAGTTGGGATTTTTGCCTCTTATGTTTGCTTTCATTTTAGTTTTCTGCTCACCCTTGCTCATGGGGACATGATTAATTAATAAACCTTTATTGCTTTAAGCCAATGAATTCTTTTTAAATGACCCATCATAAGTGTGCTTCTGTCGACTGACAAATAGTAACTTATTAAAAATAAATGATATTCAAGGAGAGTTTACCAGGACTTCTGAAAAAGATAAACTTCCTTTGTTTATGTGAGTAATACCTACTGTGCTGGTTTGAAAGGAAGTATGCCCCCTAAGAAAAGCCATGTTTTAATATAAATCCCATTTCATAAAAGTAGAATAATCTCTATTCAATATTGTATGTTTGAAACTGTAATGAGATCATCTCCCTGGATGATGTGATTTAGTCAAGAATGGTTGTTAAACTGGATTAGGGGACGACATGTCTCCACCATTTGGGTGGGTCTTGATTGGTTTATTGGAGTCCTATTAAAGAGGAAATATTTTGAAGAATGAGAGATTCAGAGAGCAGAGAATGCTGCAGCACCACGAAGCGGAGAGTGCACCAGCCAGCGACCTTTGGAGATGAAGAAGGAAAATGCCTCCCGGGGAGTTTCATGATACCAGAAGCCATGAGAGAAAGCTAGCAGATGATGTCTTGCTTGCCATGTGGCCTTCCAGCCAAGAGAGAAGCCCTGACTGTGTTCGCCATGTGCCTTCTCCCTTGAGAGAGAAACCCTGAACTTCATCAGCCTTCTTGAACCAAGGTATCCTTCCCTGGATGCCTTTGATTGGACAGTTCTATAGATTTGTTTTAATTGGGACATTTTCTTGGCCTTAGAACTGTAAACCAGCAACTCATTAAATTCCCCCTTTTAAAAGCCATCCCGTTTCTGGTATATTGCCTTCTTGCAGCTAGCAAATTAGAACACCTACAGAGACACACACTTTTCTGACAAGCATGGTATGAGAATTCGTTGTTTGGAATGTGGCAGCCGTTTGACTACTTGAAGGAGAGAGCTAGAGTGGGAGGTAGGGACACTCATGAAATTGAAGATTATGCTTACATTATAGAAGACAGAGTGAAGAAAGGGAGAGGAATTGCCTCTTGCTTTATACCATTTCAGCTGCTGGATCAAGTCTCTCTAGAAGCCCCCCACCTCTGTATTTTGGTTTTATTTTTAAAAATCAGTTTGAGGTTATTTTCTAATTTTTTTTTTTTGCCACAGCACATGGAATGTTGCCCAAAACAAGAGAGGTTGTGTTTTTGTTGTTGCTTGAACATTTTTATACCCTAAGATGGAAAAACCTTGGGTATAATGAAAATGAAATTGAATAGAATGTGAGTGTGATAGAAAGAGGAAAGTAGTGGATGCAGAGAAAGGTAGACAGTCTAGAACACAGGGGAAATAATTATCTCGGACATGGGGATACTTCTTTCCAGAGACAGGAGTCAGAGTAGGGAAAGAGAATTTTGGGGTTTGGTTAAAAGAATAGTGAGAATTATTCTTAGGTGGATATTTTATTCAAAAGCAGAGGCACACGTACAAAAAAAAAAAAAGGAGACATGATCCTCTAAAAAAGAAGGATTTGAAGGAAAAAACTGCAGGTTTAGAATAGCCACTCTGAGGATAAGGAAATGAAGCTCTTCAAGACCAACCAACACTAGTATAGCAGGGTTGAAGGCCAAGCAAAGTCTTGAGATCACGACATTGTAAATTTGTAGTAGCCTCAATCCGTACATATCAGCAACAATCTTTCAATGGTCCACACTTCAGTGTGGGAATGGCAGATAGTTGCAGTTTTTTTAAAATGACATTTGGGCAAGAAAGATGAGAAGTTTAAGTGATGAACTATGAGAGGCCATGAAGTAGTTTCTCTTCAAAGATGACCTGCAATAATTCTTCAGTAACTTGGAAGAAAGGACAATTGTCTAACGAATTTGGAGATCTTGCCAAGGAGATTTTCAGGCAGAATTCAAAACTTCCAATTGGCTTCTTTTAGCCCTATAAGATAAAGTTTTACGAGAGAGAGAGGAGCAAGCGTAATTTGAAGGAAATATAGAGGGTCCAGACTAGACTCTCTAGCTGACAAAATCCTCCAAAAGTAAAAATTGGTCTCAAATCAAAGGTCAAATGCAGGGTGCTGCCAGTTATAGCCTTACAAATGCTGGTTGTATGACATAGCTTATGAGACAAAAGGGCTTTTTTTTTTACGAGCACTATAACAGAGTACCTTGACTTGCAGCCCAGTATAGAGAGGCACCAATCTTAAAAGATATGTGGGAGTGGCTTTTGTATAAGATGATATTATATTTAAGAGTGGCTATGCAAAGGAAACTCACGAGGCTTCTACAAGAGTTGTGTCTATTTAGACTAAATGAAACAGAAACTATTCTAAATTAAGAGGCCTCTGGACCTCAAATTTCTATGCATTGTAAAAAGGCTGAAAAAGCTACTTAGCTGCAATCATGGGCCATTACTTGTTGAAAAAATTATGACATATAGGGAAGAACCAAAAGCACAGAGTCTGGCGAGAAGAACTTCTAAGAATAATAAATTAGGGAACAATTCATAGAGAGCAGAACTGGGTGCTGAATAAGGAACATTTTCTTTCCCACAATCTGGGGAACTGACAACACAATTCACCTGAATTTTGGAATTGCTATGGACCAGTGGCTTTTAGGTATTTTATATTTCTCCCCCTTTTTGAATGGAATCATCAATTGAGGTGATGACTGATGATTGAGGAATCATCAATCCTCTCCCTGTCATATCATTATATGGGTGCATGTGGACGGAGAGCTTATCTTTTTTGTTTGCAAGTTCCCAGAATAAGAGGATGTATCAGTCAGATTCTCCAGAGAAATAAGACCAATAGGCTGTATGTGTGTGTGTTTTATAAAAACTCAGTTATATGTTTAAGGACTTTCAACTATTGGCTCAGACCTTGCCAGATGATCCAGGATAATCTCCTTTACTTAAAGTCTACTGATTATTGTTATTAACCACATTACAAAATACCTCCACCACAATGCCTTGCTTAGTGCTTGATTTTAAAACTCAGTATTATAGACTTGTCAAGTTGACACATAAAACTATCACAGAGGAACATACCCAAAGTGCCTCATCCAAGAGATGCTGGACTTAGCACCTGATACCATGTTGGATGAGACTTTGGCAGGTCTTAAAAAGGAATGAGTATATGGAAGGGATATTAACCATTGTATAAGAAAGTGGACTGTGGTAAAGTGTCTACAAATATGGCTGCCAACAATTCCTTTTACTCCCATATATAAGCCCTTTTGTGATGCAAGTGCTGCTCCCATTAAGTGGTAGACTCCATTTCCATTTCTCCTAAATGTGGACTGTTCTTGAGATTTATTTTGACTAATAGCAAAATGTAAAAATGATGCTGTGGCAGCTCCTGGTTTAGGATTTAAGAAGTCTGGGAGGCTCTGTTTTTTCTCTTTTGGTTCAGCCTCATTATTTACAAAAGCTCAAGTTAGACCACTGTTTGATGTGGGAACTGCTAGACACATGAATTAAGCCATTTTAGATGTTTCAGCCCCAACCGAGCTTCCTGCTGAATGTAGGTACATCCAGTTGACACCCCAAGGAGCATAAGAACTACCCAGCTAGTCCAGCCAACTCATGGAATATTAAATTAAAACTCATTACTGCTCTAAGCTCGTAAGTTCGGGGGTTGTTTGTCATGCAGCTACAGATCACTGATACAGCATGGGAAAATAATAAGACATGGAACTGTTTAGTTGCCTAATCAACAGTCATCACCCAACTCCTTCTTCTGTGCTGGTAGGTCTCAACCCCACGTACAAGCTAAAAATAAGTCCCGGACTCCCTAGAAGCTAGAGCACAAGCATATCGCCCAGTTCTGGTCAATGAGATTTGAGAGGAAATCTACCGGGAGGATTTTAGAAAATATTTTCTTCCCTGATAAGAAATGAATGCTCAGGAGGAAACTTTTTACCAAGTTAGGGAGAGGATATGATGCTTGGGAGCCCTGCAGCCACCTTGGAGCCACCAGTGGACTTCTTGTTGATACCTGAGGACAGTGATGTAGAAAGAAGGAAAGACCCTGTTTTCTCAATATCATATGGGATGAATCGACCCAAGGAACAGTCTGACTCTGGAGTTCTCTTTTTATGTAAGAAATAAAACCCTTATTTTAAAAACCACTTTTGTTTATCTTATTACTTTCAAATGATAAACAAAAATTGAGAAACTACATGCTTTTTACTTTAAAAAAAAAAGCAAGGATAGAAGGCAGATAAAAGAGGAAAGATTGTAAAAGTGTCTGTGTAAATAAACTTATGAAGCATGTAATAACATGGATGGACCTAGAGAACATTATGCTGAGTGAGTCTAGCCAAAAATTAAAGGACAAATACTGTATGGTCCCACTGATGTGAACCGACATTCGAGAATAAACTTGGAATATGTCATTGGTAACAGAGACCAACAGGACTTAGAAACAGGGTAAGATAATGGGTAATTGGAGCTGAAGGGATACAGACTGTGCAATAGGACTAGATACAAAAACTCAAAAGTGGACAGCACAATAATACCTAATTGTAAAGTAATCATGTTAAAACACTGAATGAAGCTGCATCTGAGCTATAGGTTTTTTTTTTTGTTTGTCTGTTTGTTTGTTTGTTTGTGTCTTTTTTTACTATTATTTTTTTAAATTTTTTTCTCTATATTAACATTCTATATCTTTTTCTGTTGTTTTGCTAGTTCTTTTCCTAAATCAATGCAAATGTACTAAGAAATGATGATCATGCATCTATGTGATGATGTTAAGAATTACTGATTGCATATGTAGAATGGAATGATTTCTAAATGTTGTGTTAATTTATTTTTTTCTTTAATTAATAAAAAAAAATAAAATAAATAAATAAAAAAAAAAGTGTCTGTGTAACCAAACACATAGTCACTTGGTGTGCTTCCTTAGAATGCGTATTTCAAGCAATGTTCAGCTACCAAAACAGCATTTCAGGGCATCTGTGTGTGTGTGTGCATGTGTGTGTGTGTGTGTGTGTGTGTGTGTGTTAGGGGGAGGTGGTTCATTTAAAATGAACTGATGATTCTTAAACATATCAAAGTTTGCAAAGAACACAAGATTGTGTTCAGAAAATGTGCTTTCAGAGTTCAAGATTTCAAGAACTCTACCAGGTCCAGAGGGTGTTATCAGAATATGTGCCTGCAATGGAGGGACCCAAAAGGTGTTAGGATAAGGTGACCTTGGAAACTTGGGTCCTGGATATTGTATAGGCTGTCTACATAGACAACGACGTTCCCCAATGTGGTGACAGATAATGCAATAAAAGTTACACAGTGAGTTCAGCACTAAAGTCTTTGTCACTAAGAATCGAAAATTGGCATCCAACTTTCAATACTGAAAAAGAACATTGCCCTCCTTTATATAACGCCTTTGTTCGTTTCTATAATATATTTTGTCATTGCCATAATCTCTCCATCAATCTCTCTCTCTATATATGTGATATATATGTATGTATATATATATATATATATAGAGAGAGAGAGAGAGAGAGAGAGAGAAATGAGGATAGATTTCTAATTTAAACTGCCTGTTTTATCTGTGTACCTAGTTATGCAATGTAAGTTAGCATACTATACCACTGCCAGTAGTTACCATGAGAGTGATTAAAGATTTCCTTTTGATGGGAATACATTTCAGCATTTTTGTTCCAAGTTTATGAATGTCAAAGCCTATGTGAAAAGAGATTAAAAACCTTGAAGGAAAGGGATGAGGGGCCTGCTCTCCTTCCCTGTATGTTACTTATTGTTACCACTTATGGAGTCGCCTAAAATCATGTTGGGTGAGATGTGACCCAGAACACAGCTGAGCAATTCATTTTTAAACAGAGTTTCAATCTGAGTGGGAAAAAACTGGCACATGCAGAAAATTTGATAGTCTGACTTGGTGGGATTCTAGAATTTTTCTATTTTCATTGTAATTGTTGTAGGGACATATGGTCCTCTACTTTTTAGGCAGCAGGAGATAGAGTAGCAGGAACATTCTGGCAAAATCTCCACTCTGCATTAGAGGGAAGCTGTCCCCTTGACATCTTGATAACATGCCCATTTAACATCAGAAATGACTGAGAGATGGATGCAACTAAAATTCACTTCACCCAAAATAAATACTGAGCAGGAAAAATTAAATATGGCTTGCTGGCATGAATCTTGCTTTTTTCTCATCTATAAGATACACATATTATGTTCCATAATATCATATATTAGTATAGGAATTCAATTTTTAAGTTAATTTATTTATTCATACATGCAGCACAGTTATTGAGCACTTACTACACAGAAAGTGCTGTTTTAAGTGCAAGAGATAGAGCCATAAATAAGCAGAGGTCACTCCTTTCATTGAGGTACCAATCTGATAGGAGAGGGGAGAAAGACAAGAAATAAGTAAACAAATAAGATACTTATTTTTAGACAGTGGAAATTGCAGTGAAGAAAATAACATTGAGTATGTGTCATCTTTTGATTGGCTGGCGAGGGAAGACCCTCTGAGAAGGTGACTTGAAATTGATCTGGAAGCCATGCAAACTCATGCAGAGACCTAGGTGAAAAGTGTTCCAGGACATGTAAACAAAAACAGCAGAGGATCTGTGGCAGGAATGAACTTGATTTATGTGAGGAATAGAAAAGAAGGCCAATTTAGTTAGATACAGTGTAGTAAGAGATGAAGAAGAAGGATAGGAGATGGGGGTCGGGACGGAAAGGGATCAGATCACATGGAATCTCAAAGTCCTGGTGTGAGTTTGGATTTTAATACACTAGCAGTAAGAAGTCCTTAATTCCATAAAGTAACTTTAACATTTTTCCAAAGAGTATATAAAATAGCCAATAAACACATGAAAATATCTCAACATCAATAACCAGTAGGGAAATGCAAGTCAAAACCATAATGAGATACCACTTCACTCTCACTAGGATGCCCTTTATTTTAAAAACAAAACAGAAAATAAGTTCTGGGGAAGATACAGATAAATTGGAATCTTCTTAGGTTGCTTGTGGGAGTGTAAAATGGTGAAGCTACTGTGGAAAGCAGTATGATAGTTCTTAATATGTTAAATGTAGAATTACCACTTTCCATGGGAATTCTATTGTATGTATATATCCAAAATACCCAAAGAAATAGAAAGAAGGTATTCCAACAGATACTTGTTATGTTAGTTTGTAAGCTGCCAGAATACAATAGATCAGAAATGGAATGGCCTTTAAAAAGGAAATTTAATAAGTTATAAGTTTTTAGTTATAAGTCTATAAAAATGTCCAAACTAAGGCATCCAGATAGAGAAACCTTACTTCAAGGAAGGTTGATGTGTCTGGAACACTTCTGTCAGCTGGGAAGTCACATGGCTGCTGTCTGCTGGTCCCTTGCTCCTAGACTCCATTGCTTTCAGTCTCTGTCCATGTGGGGGTTCCTAACTTTGCTTCTTTGGGGCTGGCTTTCATTTCTTGGCTTCCCTTGGCTCTCTCCAGGTTCTGGTTTGCTTAACATCTGTTGGACTCCAAGCATCTGCAAACATCCACGTCTCTGTTCTCCAAGCGTCGGCATCTGTGTTTTCTTTTTAAAAGAACTTCAGGAAACTAATTAGAACCACCTGGAAGGGGTAGAGTCACATCATCTAATCAAAAGGTCAAACCCACAGTTGGGCATGCCATATTTCTGCGGAGATAATCTAATTAAAAGTTTCCACCTACAATACTGAATCAGGATTAAAACACTGCTTTTCTGGGGGTACATAATACTTTTAAACTGGCACACTTGTACACCAGTGTTCATAGCAGCATCATTCACAATAGCCAAAAGGTGAAAACAACCCACATCTCCATTAACAGATGAATGGATAAACAAAATGTGATAATACATGCGATGGAATATCATTCAGCTGTAAAAAGAAGTGAAATTCTGATACATGAATAAACCTTAAAAACATTATACTAAGTGAAATAAACAAGGCACATAAGGAAAAATACTGTATGATTTTATTTATATGAAATATCTAGAAAAAGCAAATTCATAGAGACAGAAAGTAGATTAGAGGTTATCAGTGTAGGGGGAAGTGAGACTTGTTGCTTGGTGGGTTTAGAGTGTAAAGTTTGAAAGGCTTTAAATACAATTAGTAAAAAAAAGGTAAATATATAATAATAATTAATAAGCGCTATAAAAAATGCAGGGTATGGTAGACAGATTAAGTTTACCTAAAAATGTCTTGTTTTAATCCCCAGGACCTTGATAAGGGGAACTTATCTTACCTTACCTGATAAGGGGAACTTTGCAGATGTAATTACAGTAAGGATTATCCAAGAGGGTGCAGTGTAATTGCAAGGATCTTTGCAAGAGAAGGCAAGAAAATCAAAACCAGAAAGAGAGAAGATGTAAGGACAGAGCAGAGGTTGGAGAGGAGAGAGGACACTTTGTGCTGGCTTTGAAGATAGAGGAAGGAGCCATGAGCCAAGAAATGCAGTCAGACTCTAAAAACTGGAAAAGGCAAGGAAATGGATTCTCTCCTACAGCCACAAGAAGGTACGTAGTACAAGCTGACTCCTTGATTTTATCTCAGTGAAACTGATTCTGGACTTCTGACCTCCAGAACTATAAGACAAATTTGTGTTGTTTAAAGCCGTTGAGTTTGTGGTAACGAGTTGCAGCAGTGTAGGAAACTAATACACAGAATTGCAGAATACTGAATAATGGAGAATGCTCAGAAACAGCCTTTTAAAGTGATGAAGTTTTAAGCAGAAAATTCAGTGGAGAGCAGGAGTGAGCCATGTGGCTAGCTGCAGGGAAGGACGTTTCTGCTTAAGGAAATAGCAAAGGTGAATACTCTGAGAAGGGAGTATTCTCAGGGTGTTTGAGGAATAGTAAGAGGATTTGTGTGAATGAGCAGGGGGAAAAGTATTAGTAGGTGACCTTGGAGAGGTAGTTAGGGACCAGATTATGAAGGGCTTTGCAGCTTTATAAAGATTTTTTTTTCAATTAGAGCAATTGTACACTTACAGAAAATCATGTAGAATGTACAGAGTTCCCATATACACCCCCGAAAGTTTAACCTATTATTAACATTTTGCATTACTATGGTAACTTTGTTACAATTGATGAAATAACATTTTTATAATTGTGTTATTAACTACAGTCCACAGTTTACATTATTAGGGTTCACCCTTTGTGTTGTACAGGTCTATGGTTTTTTGTTTTTAACTTTTATTTTGGTAACATAGGCAGAACATAAAATTTCCATTTTAACCACTTTCAAGTACATAATTACAGTGTTGTGCTACTATTACCACTACCCATTAACAATCTTCTCCCATCACCCCTACCAGAAACTCCGTACCAATTAAGCATTAACCTCCCATTCTCCACCTCCCCACTTCCCACCTGTAACCTGTATTTTAATCTCTGACCCTATAACATTGTATTTTCTAATTATTTCATGTGCATGAGATCATAAAATATTTGTCCTTTTGTGCCTGGCTTATTTCACTCAGCATGATGTCTTCAAGGTCTATTTATGTGGCAGCATGCATCAGAAATTCACTCCTACTTACGGATGAGTAATGTTCCATTGTATGTATATACCACATTTTGTTTATCCATTCATTGATTGATGGACACTCGGGTTACTTCTACCTTTTGGCAATTCTGAATAAAGTGGCCATGAACATAGATGGAAAATGTTTCAGTTCCTGCTTTCAATCTGTTTTGGTGTACCTAAAAGTGAGATTGTCGATCATCTGGTAATTTGATACTTAACTTTCCAAGGAACTGCTAAACTGTCAGTGCATCAAAGGACAGTGGTTGCACAATTTAACATTCCCAACAAAAATGTACAAGTGTTCCTATTTCTTCCATAGCCTCTCCTGCAAACATTATTTTCCTTTTTTAAAAAAACAGTAGTCATTCTAGCAGGTGTGATATGGTATCTTGTTTTGGTTTTGATTTGCATTTCCCTAATGGCTAATGAAATTGAGTATCTTTTCATGTGCTTATTGGCCATTTGTATATTTCCTTTGGAGAAATGTCTATTCAAGTCCTTTGCCCATTTTTAAACTGGGTTGTCTTTTTGTTGTTACAGGAGCTCTTGATATATTCTAGATACTGGACCCTTATCAGATATATGTTTTCCAAACATTTTATTCCATTCTGTAGGTTGTCTTCTCAATTTTTTAATACTATCCTTAGATGCACAAAAGTTTTACATTTTGATGAATTTATCTATTTTTTAATCTATCTTTTCTTTTTTCTTTTTATCTATTTTTTCTTCTGTGGCTTGTGCTTTGGGTGTAAAGTCTAAGAAACCACTGCCTAATACAAGTTCCTGAAGATGTTTCCCTATGTTTTCTTCTAGAAGTTTTATAGTTTTACTTTTTATATTTAGATCTTTGATCCATTTTTGTATGTAGTATGAGATAGGAGTCTACTTTCATTCTTTTGTATATGGATATCCAGTCACCTCAGCACCATTTGTTGAAGTGACTATTTTCCCATTAACTGGACTTGGCCCCCTTGTCAAAAATCAATTTTCCTTAGATGTCAGGGTTTATTTCTGAACTCCTGATTCTATTCCATGGTCTATATGTCTGCGTTTGTGCCGTACAAAATCAAAATGCTCTTTTGATTACTGCAGCTTTGTAGTAAGTTTTAAAATCAGCAAGTCTGAGTTCTCCAATTTTTGTTCTTTTTCAAGGTGGTAGGCTATTCAGGCCCCCTCACCCTTCCATATGAATTTTATGATTGCTTTTCTAGTTCTGCAGAGAAGGCCATAAGAATTTTGAGTGAAATTGCATTAAATCTGTTAATCACTTTGGGTAAAATTGGTATCATAGCAATATTTACTCTTCCCATCCATGAACCCAGAATGATCTTCCATTTATTCAGGTCTTCTTTAATTTCTTTCAGTAATGTTTTGCAGTTTTCTCTGTATAAGCTATTCTTAGACATTTGATTCTTAGATTAAATTATTCCTATATGTTTGTTTTAGTTGCTGTTGTAAATGTAATATCTTCCTTTCCAGATTGTGTATTGCTATTTTTGTGTGTTATACCAGTCACTTCTCTGAATTCATTTATTAACTCAAGTAGCTTTCTCATCTTGCTAAGGATTTTATCTTTATTCCAAGACTAATGGGGAGTCACTGCAAAGTTTTCAGAAGGAAGTGATATGGTCTTGTTACTTTTAAAAGGATCAATATGACTGCTAGGTGGAGAACGGACTATGGACTAAAGGAGACAGTATAGGAATGCACGATTGGTTGGGAGGTGTGCTGGTTTGAATGGATGCATGTCCCCTAGGAAAGCCATGTTTTAATCTAAATCCCATTTCATAAAGGCAGAATAATCCCTGTTCAATACTGTATGTTCGAAATTGTAACCAGATCATCTCCCGGAGATGTGATTTAATCAAGAGTGGTTGTTAAACTGGATTAGGTGATGACATGTCTCCACCCATTTGGGTGGGTCTTGATTGGTTTACTGGAGTCCTATAAAAGAGGAAACATTTTGGAGAACGAGAGATTCAGAGACAGCAGAGAATACTGCAGCACCACGAAGCTGAGAGTCCATCAGCCAGCACTTTGGAGATGAAGAAGGAAAACACCTCCCAGGGAATTTCATGAAACAGGAAGCTAGAAGAAGCTAGCAGATGATGCCGTGTTTGCCATGTGCCCTTCCAGCTGAGAGAGAAGCCCTGACTGTGCTCACCATGTGCCTTCTCACTTGAGAGAGAAACCCTGAAATTCATCGGCCTTCTTGAACCAAGGTATCTTTCCCTGGATGCCTTTGATTGGACATTTCTATAGACTTGCTTTAATTGGGACATTTTCTTGGCCTTAGAACTGTAAACTAGCAACTTATTAAATTCCCCTTTTTAAAAGCCGTTCTGTTTCTGGTATATTGCATTCTGGCAGCTAGCAAACTAGACCAGGAGGCTATTGAATTAGTCCTGGAGAGAGGTACAGTCTACGATGAGAACAGGCTGAAAGTGAGTCAAGGTTAGACTCAGAATATTTTTTTTTTTGGTAGATGGAATTGGCAGGATTTGTTGGTGGCTTGGATGTCAGGTATGTGACAACGTGAAGGACAAGGCCAACATCAATGGTTTGGATGAGATTATTTGCTGAGATTTGGAACATTCTGGCGTGAACAGGTTTGTAATGGAAAATAAAAAATTTGCAAAGGTCAGAGAAGGAACTATTGCCTTGGCCTATTTGCCCTGGCTATCAGCAAGCTTTTAAAATGCCAGTGAGCTCTAATTGTGTTGATTACCTGACAGCTGTGAATACAAGATGCTGACTCCAGAACTTCAACTCATTCTGCCAGGGCACCAGCTCTTCTCCACTAATGACTGCTGAGCCCAGCCACCTGAAGCCTGCATGGGGTTTAGCAGCAGTTGTCCTTCTGCTCCAAGAAACAGCTCACTGCAATCAGATCAATCTGAGGTTCTTCTCCTCTTTGCCTGGAAGCTTGGATATTTGTTTTCAGAGCATTAAACAGTAAGAGTCCTAACAACAGACACACAGGTGCTTTATGTTTGAGAGGGATTAGCTAGGCCTAGAAACATAGTCTCACTCCCTGTTTTTTGGAAATCCAAGTCTGAGTAGAGCACCTTGAGAGAGTCCTGTTACTGTTAGCTCTTTTCTTTGAGCCTGCAGTGTGGCTAAAAGGGACAGAAGGGACTGCCCACCTGATAAGATTGTTTGGGTACTAACATACTAGAAATAGATTCACAATTCTGTGTATTTTCTTTTTTAGCTTCTTCTTCCCCCAACTTTTCTCAGTATAATGACCTTACAGCCTCCTGTTTTATCACCCACCCTGCTCTTTCAGGGAACTTGCTCCCTGACTGGCTTCTTCTCACCACAAAGTACCAGCTGCTTGTGTTTTAAACTGCTCAGAGCAGGGACTCTCATCCTTGGCTGAATATTGAAATCACGTCGGGAACGTTAAAAACCCTGATGTAGGGTCCCATCCCCAGACTGATTTTGTCTTTGAGTGTGATCTGGGCATCTGGATTTTAAAAATCTCCACAGGTAACTCTAATGTGGTAGCCATGGTTGAGAACCTTGGTTGAGAACCAGTGTTCTAGAGATAGTGCTTTCCAAATCAACAAACAGCTAATTTCAGGAATCCCTTCTAGGTGGAGAGGACAATGAGTGCACCACCCAAGGGCTTTCTTGATTTCCAAGTAATATTACAGTACAGCAGTAGGTTTCTGGAGAACAAGACCTGCTGTTGGTGGTCATCTCTTCCAGATAGTGCCAGATCCAGGCAAGGATAAGACTGCAGTGAAGGTTTCTTGGGGAAAGTAGGACCCAAATACTTAGAACATGCAGGCTACTTCCCCTAATACTAAATTTATCATATCTAGGTAAACAAGGGGCTTACCTCTGGCTTCCACCCTACCGAAGCTACATAAAGGTTAGTTCCTGAGGGCATACAAACATTGTTGCAAAGCACAAGTTTGCTCTCAAAGAATGTACACTGGGAAGAAGGTAGGAAAACAGGCTTTTATTCTCTCAACTCAAGGTGCGGCATGGGCACCGGAAACTTCTTAGAAATGACCCAGTCCGGACGTATTAAATAAGAATTAGCATTTTAACAAGATCCCCAGGTTATGCGGATGCAAGTTAAAGTTTGAGAAGCGCTGGCTCTTACAACTCTCAGTAGTGCAATACGTTAAATACCAGAGGAGCAGCAGACACTAAGCCGGTGGAGCCCCTTTCTCCGGGACGTGGTCTTTCTGTGTTGGGTAGCAGGGATGAGAGGCTGGCGGGCCAAGGTGCTGGTCTAGGCCAGGCCGGCCCCGCCTGCCCGCCCCGCCTCGCTCCTGGGTTTCAGCCCTGAGCGCCGTTGCTGTGGCAGCGCCGGACGCAGCAGAAGCAGCGGCTGCCGGGACTTCTTCCTCCTCCTCCTGCTCCCCGGGACCCCGGGCTCCGGCCCAGCCTGCGGCACTGCCATGCCCCGCGGGAGGCGCGCGGGCCGGGTGAGCGCCCTACAGGGCGGCGGGGAGAAAGAGGCGCCCCCGCCGGCGGCGCCCGGTGCGCTGTTACCGTCCCTGCAGCAGCCGGAGGCGGCGGCGGAGCAAATCCTGCTCCGGGGCATCTTCGAGATCGGGAGGGGCAGCTGTGACGTGGTGCTGAGCGAGCGGGCCCTGAGGTGGCGGCCCATCCTGCCCGAGCGCCCTGCGGGTGAGTGCTGGGGTCCCGGCTCCTTTCTTCTCTCCTCCCTCTCCCCAGCAGGATTCCCCAACTCCCTACACACCCACGACATGAGAGCGCGCCGCTGGGTTCCTCCCCCCCCCCGCCCCCAGCCCCGCCGCCCGGCTTCGCGCGCCCGCATTCCTTTCCCGGACACACGTCACACTCCGCTTCTGCTCTGCGTCTCAGGAGAGAAAACTACTTCCCAAAGGGACGGTGTTTACCAAACGCGGGAAAGTCACCGATCCCTCCACTCCAAATTGAAGAAGTTTTAATCTACCCACTTGGACGTTACGCTCAAAGTATAAACCACTTAGAGTATACATCTACAGATGGGTTCTGGCTGAGCCCAGCTCTTGTTTTGCTGACTTTTGGCGAGTTTAACTCCGGTGCTGTGGTGCACGTCTCTAAGGGCTTTTCTAACTCGCATTCCTTGCAGGTGGCTAGAATCAAGGCTTCTTCAGCCACAGTCTCAAAGCTTCATTATTTATTTATTTTTAATGTTGACATTAAATGGGATGGTCACAGTTTGTGCAAGCAGCATTCAAAGTGTTGACTTGCATTTGCCTTTTATTGTCTTAAAATCTTTGTTATTTAGAAAGTGTTGAAATGCTCTTAACAGTAGAAATATTTCCAAGTCTTAATCTAGAGGTGATTCAGGGCAGAGTATTGAAATGCGGTATACAGCCTTTCTCACTAAATACAAACTTATGAAAGCAAATAACAAAATAAAAATATTGCCTCCTCCTGTTGAAAAAACAAGACTATTATGTGTTACTATCATGTGATATTTTTGTTAAAAATATTTAACGTTTCTCTACAAAATCCTAATGAAATAGAACTGACTAGTCAGGGACTAGTTACAGTCCCTGGTTAGTAGTGTGTATCCTGCTTGTACTGCATATGCCATCACTCTCACGACTAAAAGTACCTTCAACATTAATTAGAATGTCTTCAGGGGTTCTGAAAACCAAGGTGGAATATTTTGTTGAACTTTTGAAGTCAAAAGCTTGGGATATGAGAATAGAACTATTTCTGTTAACTTTGAAGTCTGGAGTTGGAGTTTATAGACAGAGTCCAGATTTTCCCACAAAAGCCAATTTAATCTATGGTGAAGCTGAAATATAAGATCTTGTGCAATGAGATGCAGTGTTGGTACGCGAGAAAGCAAATGACATGAAAACTGAAGTGCTGTTTTATATTGCGTGGTGGTGATTGAGGGAAATTAGGCTTGATTAGTTCTTGGTGGTGGAAGAATTTAAAAGAACATCTTTACAGTTTCATAATTCCAAAGGTTACAACATTCTCATTCTTTGTTTGATTTTGCCCTAAAACTTTTTGATTTTCTTTTCCTTGATACAGGTTCACAGGCCCTGGTGCCAAAGGTGTTCTGAATGCGAAATCTTAATTTCAAAGAAAAAGGGCTAGCATTTAGCTTTCAGACCACTTTAGCCACCAGAGCCTACAAGATTAATAAGTACTTCTATTTAAGGGAGAAACCAAGAGATATTTTACTTAAGTCAAGTGATAAGAGTGGGAAAGGAAAGGAAAAAGTGGAGATATTATAAGGTAATATGTTTAAATGTGAGAAATATTCCTTGATGTAGAATTTGATGTGAATGATGAAAGACACATGAAATTGAGTCAGAAAATGGAGGAAATTTTCCATGCTTTAGAGGACATGTTGGGGAGAGTATGTCTGCCACTAAGTGATGGATGACTGGGCTGTCTGACAATAGCAATGGGTTGGGGGAGCCAGTGGGCATTATTGGGTCATACTACGAGATATCTGCATGACCATTCAGTTTTCAAATCGCACAGTGCCTTAGTTGGTCTCAGTGATGAAATAAAACACCATGTCAGCTTTTCCCTTATTTCCCATCTTGGGTAGTGAGCAAAGATACTCTCATATTTTGAGGGCTGTTACTGAAAATACTGTAATTGATGGTCTTGATGGCAGGGTAAATTAGTAGAATCACAGTGACTGTAGTTCTCTGTGTTAGGCTCAAGGGTGACTTGGAATAATGGTTATGCTACCCTTTCTCCCACAGAAGCCTATAAGTCAACACACGAGGCACAAAAGCATCAGCATTTTTTTTTCTTTTGACTGAAGAAATACTTGTATGGTTTTGTACATTAGATCTAGTCGATCAAGATATGAAACTGATTAGCAAATAGCAGCCAGATGGGAGAGCCCTGAAATGAAGGTGAAAGGGCTACCTGAAATGAAGGTGAAATGAAGGTGAAATGAAGGTAAATCAGATTTTATTTAGTAGAAAACATGAAGATAGTTCCAGTTTCTCTCCAATATTTATTAAAATGTTGTCCTCTAGCTCACAGTACCCTCTTTATCCCAAGTCCTGCCATTATTAATGGTGATAACTCAATCACTACTGAAGCTTTGGACTTTCCAGATCTCTTCCGTTGTAGTGACTTTCACTTTCATTCCATTTCAGTTACTCCCGGCCCTGGCCACATCACAGATGTTTGTCATCTCTCAGTTAAAGCCACCCCACCCCGTCTCTTCAGCTTCATTTAGGAATTTGCTTCACCTGTTATGCACCCTTTTTAGGCTTTTCAGTCATTAGCTCTTTACTAGCTCTTGGGTTCATACACACACTTGAATGATCAAGGTTCTCCCATTTTACATTTTCCCTGCCTTGATCCTGAAAGCATCTCTGTTTAGCTGCTGTCCTACCCCTTTAAGTTCTCTGATATTCTCCTATCAGAAGAATTAGTCTGCTTCCATTGCCTCCATTTATTCAGCTATGTAAGACCTGGCTTTGTCCTTATTCTCCACTGAAACCCTTCTGTCAAAGGTCAGCAGAGACTCTCTAATTGTCCAATCAAATGGAAAAAATTCTGCATCAACCTTCTTGCATTTCTCCTTATTTGACCTTAATTCTGTTTCCTCGGGTTGTATGATACCACTGGCACTTGGTTTGTCATTGTCTCCCCTGGGGACTTTATTCTGTCATGCTGGCAAATTTTCATGCTCCCAAGGAGTCTGGTCTCTGTGTCTGTGCTCTCTGGGCAGTGTCATCCACTGCTGTCAACCCATGTCTCCTCAGGCTTTAGCGTCCTAGTCTCTGTCTCCAGTCTTGACTTCAAATACCTCCTGGACTCTTCAAGTTTGGACTCGCGCAGAAATTAGTGTGTCTACAATGGTACTTCCCTTGCTTTTTAAAATAGCTCCTGGTCTTGTATTCCTTATCACTCTTCTGGCACTAACTAAGTATTTAGAGTGAGTCATTAGACTATATAACTTTGTTTTTCAGATGTGTGTCATTTATGGTACAGAGATCAGGATGAGGGTTGGAATTTCTTGTAGTTTATGTTGGCTGAATCACAGGATTATATATGCAAATAATAAATGTTTCTCTGTTTTAACATGTGGAAGCGTGTTTAGAAGGCTGTCTCAGATGTTATCTAAGCCAGGGTTCTGGAGGTAACCCCTCTGTCTCCGTCATTCACTACTTCTAATCAACCACCAATCCTGTCCACTCTAGATGCTAAATATTTCTCCAATATACCTTTCTTCTCTGTCTAGACAATCACTGTCCTTGCTCAGGCCTTTATTAACTCTTACTAGGCACTCCTTCACTTCTTTAGGTCTTGCTCAAATGTTACTAAGTAGAAGGTTTTCACTGATCACCTGTTTAACATTATTTTCTTCTGCACATCCTTTACCTCCCTTTACTGCTGAAATTCCTCAAGACATGTGTTTTCTAATATTCTCAATTCTTGCTGTCTGTTCTCCCCCAAGCCATCCCTATTCCCTGGAATATTAATTTCAAGAGGCTAAGGATTTTTGTCTGTTGTATTATTGAGGGTCCTAATAGGAAATAGGTGGTACGTTCATGTCAAGATCACTTTAGAAGAGTTTCTTGTTTGTTTTTAATTTTTTTCTAAATATTTTGATTGACAAATCTTCACCCACACACAGTCCATACATGGTGTACAGTCAGTGGCTCATGTATCATCACATAGTTGTGTATTTATCACCATGATCTTTTTTAGAGTACTTGCATCACTCCAGAAAAGGAAATAAAAGAAAAAAGAAAACTCATACATCCCATACCCCTTACCTCTCCCTCTCATCGATTACTAGTATTTCACTCTACCCAATTCTACCCAACTTATTTTATCCCTCTTATTATTTACTTTTTACCCATATTTTTTTACTCATCTGTCCGTACCCTGTATAGTAGCATCAGACACATGTTTTTCACAATCACACGGTCACATTGTAAAAGTTTTATCATTATACAATCATCTTTAAGAATCCAGGCTATTGGAACACAGCTCAACAGTTTCAGGTACTTCTCTCCAGCTATTCCAATACACCATAAACTAAAAAAGATATCTATATAATGTATAAGAATAACCTCTGGGATAACTTAACTCTGTTTGAAATCTCTCTGCCCCTGAAACTTTATTTTGCCTGATTTCTCTGTTCTCCCTTTTAGTCAAGAAGGCTTTCTCATTCCCATGATGCCTGGGCCTGGCTCATCCCGAGAGTTCTGTCCTATGTTACCAGGGAGATTTACACCCGTGGGAGTCAGGCCCCATGTAGGGGGGGTAGGGAGGGAGTTCCACTGCCAAGTCAGCTTAGAGAGAGGCCACATATGAGCAATAAAAGAGGTTCTCTGAGGGTGATTCTTAAGCTAAGACTACTTATAGTTATGCTTATCATTTGCAGGAATAAATTTCATGGTGAAAATCAAGATTGAGGTCTCCGCCTATGGATTAGGTTTTCTTTACTGCTTGTGAGGAATTCTCCAAATGGTAAAGTTGAATATTGCTTCTTTTCTCCCCATTCCCCCAAGGGAACTTTGCAAATACTGTTTTATTCACTGCCCAGATTACTCTGGGTTATATTGGGGCATCCCAGTAACCTGGACCAACTGACAAGATCTCATGCCTTATTCAAGATTCCTTTAGTTGAACATATAAACCAACACTTATGGTGTTCATCTAAACTGACCATACAAGTTAAATTAGATAATGTGCTACCCAAGATATAAATTCTGCACAAATAAACATCTCTTTGGTCTCAGACAGAAATTGAAGTTTAAAATATGGATGATATCATCCTTTACTCTGTATTCTGATTTACTTTAGTCCTACCCAGATCAGCTTCATTCATATCTCTAGTCAAAGTTTGATGTCTATTTCAATTTTTTAATACAGTTCTTGTATGGGGTAGTACTGACTTTCATAGCTTCAGAGCTCTAACTCTGAGTCTCAGGGATCACATAAATACCCAAAGTTTCTGGGAACAACCACATTATATACAAACAGCTCAGTATCTCAGAATTTAGAAATAAGTTACAGCTCCAGAATACATGTGACTGCTATAAAAGCTTACAATCTAGGACCATTTACAGTAGGCCCCAACCTGATAACCCATGTTCTCCACTTCGGTTCACTGAAGGTTTATGTCATAGTTAGTCTATATGAGTGAGGCATGATAATATTTTGTCTTTTTATTTCTCACGTTTCATTCAACATACAGTCCTTAAGGTTCATACTCCTAGTTGCATCCCTTACTACTTCATTCCTTCTTGTGGCTATTCAGGAGTCCAGTGCATGTAAACACCATAGTTCCCCTTCCTTCCTGCAGTCACTGTACCCTTAGGCCACCTCCATCCATTGTGAATCATGAGCACTGCTACCCAGAAGAGTTTTTAAAAGGCAATAATTATAAAGAAGTAGGGTAGGAAGCAGGGGGTAGTGAGGGACTCCTGGGGCTAATAATAGATGGGTGGGGACACCAATCTTAGGTTCAAAAGGGCAAGGGGCGGGAGCAGTGGCCTGGGCCTGGACTTTGTGGAGAAGGTCACCTGAGAAACTGTGGTCTTTGGCTTGGATTGGTTATTTCTTCAAACAGTCCTGTAGGAAGGGGGCCAGGGAATAAGTGCTCGAGGTCCCTCTTTTCTGGCCTTCACCATATTCCAAGCCAATTAAAAGCCAGAGGGCAAGGGGACCACTTGATACAGTTTACATCAGGTTACAGAGCAGGTAGAGAGATATAGAGGCTGAATCCAGATGAGGAAAATGGGAAGATTCACTGCTGTGGAAAATAGATCTGTTTTGTTCACTGCTACCACCTTGAAGAGTGCCTGGCACATAAGCAATCAATATTTCTTGAGTGAATGAATTTCTTACTAGTACAAATCTAATGAACTTTAGTTTTTTTCCCCAATTCATTATAATTTAATTACTTCTTCATGCAGTCTCATCACCTACAAGAGTGGTACTCCCCTGTGTTAGTTTGAAGCTGTTATGTACCCCAGAAAAGCTATGTCCTTTAATCCTGACTCAATATTGTAGGGTAGAAGTCCTTTTGAGTAGATTATCTACACGGATTGTGGGTGTGGCTTCTTGGTTAGGTGAAGATGTGACTTTGCCCATTCAAGGTGGGTCTTGATTAGTTTAATATAGTCCTTTAAAGGGGGGAACATTTTGGAGAAACCTCAGATGCAGACGCTTGGATAACAGTTGCCTTAGAGCTGACAGAGACATGGATGTTTGGAGATGCTTGGAGTACTGACAGAGCAGATGGGCAGAGCCCAGCAGGCATCACCATGCACCTTCCCAAGAGATGCTAAGTGAGCCAGGACCCAAAGTTGTGTCCTGGAGGAGCTAACTGAAGGCCCACAAATACTTTAGAGAGGATGCCACTAGCATCTGAAGTTGGAAGCAACAAACTGGGGATAAGGATCAGCAGATGCCAGCCATGTACCTTCCCAGAGCAGCCTTCCTTGAGACAAGATATCTTTCCCTGGATGCCTTAGTTTGCACATACCTGTGGCCTTAGAATTGTAAGCTCTTCTTAAAAACCATTCCATTTCTGGTTTATTTCATTCTGGCAGCTTAACAAACTAGTTTACTCACCCTTCACCTTTTTTTAAGCATTGGAACTCTTTTTTTTCCCCACATGTTCTTAAGTGGATCCCCAATATATTATAGATAAAAGTGGAGGTGCCTTGAATGGAATTGTGGGTGAATGGCTCTGAGTCTGTCTAGTTGGCATCTCCTTTTGCAGAGTGGAACTATGACTGCCTTATTGGAAAGCCACTGAAGTAGGTGATTGGAGGAGAGAAGCTTTTTTATAAGGTATAGGGTTTCTTTCCTGCTTGGCACCTGCCTATCTCTTCATCCTCATTTCCCAGCACTTTTCTGTTTTTACTACTTTGTATATGAAGAATTACAAAGGCAGCTTTCTGCATAGTGTATCTTTTCTTTGCTATTCCATCTACTGGAAACTAGCTTCCTTTTTTTTTTTTTTTTGAGTGCATGTATGTTTACATTCATTAAAACTCCTGAAGATTCATTATAGTTCTTCTTTTTCTCTTTAGCCATATTACATCTCATAGACTGAGTGCACTGAATGAGACTTCATTTCTTTCATTAGATTGTAAGTTCCTGGGGCTTGGCAGGAAGGTTCTCTCTTGCTCAGCTGCAGGGTAGAAAACACTGAATAGGGCATAAATAGATCAGGATGCCACCACTATAATATAAATTATTTATAAGATGAAACATCTATTAAGAAAACATCTTTATTGGTTGCAATGGTGACTGATGGCCTTTCTCTTAGAATCTTGACATATACCACTGTTGACTTGATGTGTGGAGTCAAATTTATTGACGTGAATTTATTCATGTCAATGTAAGGTTATGATCCAGTTAGCTAGTTGTTACTTAAAATGCGGCAAAATACTGAAGCAATGGGAAAGAGATCAAGTGCATTTTTTTGAGGTCAAGTCAGGTTAGATATGTATGGGGCTAGGGACCTTGCCAAAGTAGAGCAAGCCAAGTACAGTGCTACAGTATGGGCAGCCTAAGGTCCCTTGGTGCTAGGGACTGCGTATAGGATGCCAAAAGCAGCGAAGAAAGCTCTTAAAGGGGATGTGGGCAGATGTCACAGGCTAAACTGCATGTTTCATAACTTAGTTCATAAGCGTATGCTGTTACCGAATCAGATATTTTCAGAGTTCCATATTTTCAGAGTATCACTGATTTGTCTTTTGGCATAAGTTTTGAATCTTACCGAGGGAGCGTGTGCTTACCAAGTGGTAAGCTTCTATTTGAAATGTTAGATTAAAGCAGAAGATGTAAGTATTTCTGTTACTTACATTCCCAGAGCAGGATTGTTTACTGTCCTGTGTGATGAGTTACAATGTTTTTGTTTCTCAGAAAAAGTTACTGGTGGGGAGAGTTAGTAATAGATAGGCTTAAGCTTTGTTAAGCTTATATTTTTGGTACATTTAAGAAACAATCCATGGGGAAATCTTGTGGCAGAAATAAAAATACCCGCATATCTCTATCTCTGGTATCTCATGATGGGACCACGTGGCTGCTTGACGCTTCAGTGGACTTCTGAAATGATATCCCCTATAGAGATTGACGAATATTGCACATGTATCTGTGCTAATATGTGATCTGCTAAAGCAAAAGTTTTGCAAAACAGTATTTACCCTTGGTATGTGAGAATCACTCTGTGTTTTCTCCTCATTATAAACAAATTAACTTTATAGTTTACTGGTGGGTAAGAACCTGAAGTATGAAAAGCACTACAGGAATAGCCTCCCTACTCCAGCATGAAAGGTTGCTTGTACTCTGTCCCCATGAGTGTTGTAAGGAAGGCTTCAGAGTTGGGCACCAAAGCACCCCTGGGAGCTTGTCTGCAGGATAGAAAACACGAATAGGGCATAAATAGATCAGAGAGCTTGTTTCTGCAGTCAAATAAGTGTGTAACTGACTTCGGGCAAATCGCTGAATCCCTGAAAAATGAGGGCGTTGTGTTATCCCTAAGTACTATCAGCTCTGACCATCTGTGAAATTTCATTTTAAAGAAAATACCTATTTCTGTAGGTTTTAGGTGATAAGCCATTTTGTCAAATTAATCTGGGTAAGGTTTGAATGATCGTAGGCTTGACTGGTGTGTGTGTGTGTAGGGGTCCTGTATTTTACAGCAGGAGCTTCTGAGCCCTAATGAATGTCTAACTGGAAAAAACACAAGGGAAATATGGGTTAAGGTTGCTTGTTCCCCATCCCCAGCCTCAGGGCATAGTGATAAGAGGTGGGCAGTTTCTACTGAACAGGTCCTGGTTTTGGAGAGAAAGAATCCTTTTTCTGAAAAGAGTTGGTCAAGGCTAGTCTTAAGCAGAGTTTTTGTGATTGACAAATGATAAGGCCATCCTTTTTGTTTTATTTCATTTCCTGTGTCCTCTAATCAAATTACTCAGCAGAGAGTTCATAATAGGCTTACTTAGCATCAGAATATTATATTTTAAATATTAAAAAATAATAAAAGTAGGGTTTCAAATCTTAATTGTTTATAACATCCCATTTTTCTGCCTCAGTTAAAAACTTTCCTGTTATGTTTTTTTTTAAAAAGTATAGTCCTACTACAACTCCCAACTCGGCTGAGTTGCAGCGGTCAGTAGAATCAGAGAAAGCTGGGCTCAAAATAGGTCTTGAGAGCGTTTCTTACTATTAAGGATTAAACTGATTTTAGCATATATAAACTTATTTATTTGTTAGAAGCTCAGCAACATGAAGGATAATGTGGAAACATGTGAAGATGACAGGGGAAAAAACATAATTTCAAAACAAGTTAGTGATTTTGTGGGACTTGAGCAAGGTACCTTCTAAGTATTAATCTGCCTAAGCTGTTTGGGAACAGATGTACGTGAAACAGATACCCGTTGTCTGTGGTGTACTTCCCACATGAGACATCTGTCGGCTGACCGTGTGGCCAGAAATGATGGAAGCAGGGGTTAACCCCCCAAATGACCTATTACTTATGTGAATTATTGAAGACTAATTACTCAGTAAAATGCGATGCTTTGATTCCTCAGTCTGCATATTAAGAAAGTGCCTCTTTTAAAGCAAGTTAGGGTTCTCCTAATCTTGCAAATTAAGATATTTTGAAAAGATGTGTGCAAAGAATCAAACTTACTAATCACCTACATGCACTATCTATTTATGAGGCTTTTAGATGGTGTGACAGGTGTATTAACCTAGTGTAGAAATTTGCTCCATGGTTTTAGCTTCTTATGCAAGTAAACTGGCTCACAGAGAAAAAACCACTATAAAGTGAATCCTTTCAAGCAAGACTGCCCAGCTAAGCTCTCTGCAACGACGGGAACGGTCTCTAACTAAGGTGTCTGGTACACTTTCTACCAGTCACGTGGAGCTGTTGAACACTTGAAATGTGGCCAGTGTGACTGAAGAACTAAATCTTTTTAAGATACAAAAAAACACCAGACGCAAACAGTATTAACTTTTGATCATTCCCAAGAACTAAATTTTTAATCTTACTTAAATTTAATTAATGTAAATTTAATTAGCCAGAGGAGGCTAAAGGGCGACACTCTGGACAATGCAGCGCTAATGCGTGGTCACTTTAAGGTGTTTATTCCCTTTATTTCCCGGCATTGTTTTCAATCTTTATTTCTATTGAAGGAATAGTGTGCAAAAAATTAGCCCCAGCATAGAACTGATATGGCCACATAATTTAAGCTGCTATTTCAGATTTATAAAGCAACTGAGCTGGAGATGCCACAGTGATAGAGCCCTTTAACAAAGTTCAAGTGGACAAAAATGCTTTTATTTATTATTGTGAATTAATTTGCTGGGAATGAAGTTGAAGTCTTCTCTATAAAGTTACTTTATTATTCCTCAGATTCATTGTGGTTGATTGTTTGAACTAACATTTAGCATACACAGATTGTTTTTTATCATGGGATTTATATATTTGAAATGGTAGCTGTCAGCTGCGAACCCTTGCATCCTAGGGAGGTTTGCATACTAAAGTTTCCTAAATGTGCCACAACCATGTGGTACCATCTGAACACAAGTACTGCTTAAAACTGATCTGCCCCTGTGGGTGCCTTTGGAGCTGGAACTGGCACAGATATCTAGGAGGGGAAACAGTGCTTTCTTTTATTGGCGCCGGGGAACATGTAAGTTGAGTCAGATGGGCTAGAGTAAGGTCAGTAAACCAGAGAAGTTGATCCAGATGGAGTTGTCCAAGGCACAAGGACCCAAAGTGGATTTCAGAAGTCTAAATATGGTGAAACTAAAGAATCAAAGCCAGGGGGATTCGTGGAGGGAGCAAATAAGTTGGGTGCGCAGAAAGATACTCCTGCTTTAGTCTGGGCATTTTTGTGTCCTGTGTAACTTGGGAAAATAGAACATCTTATTTAACAAGCCAGGGATGCAGTAGATATAACTTATTGCATTCGTATGACTCAGTACCAGAATATTCTCTGGTACTGAACCTTATTGCTTATTATCCCACTTAGCTTGTTACTTGGCTAGCTTAATAAATTACATTTTAGACATTTAGAGTCTACAAGCATCTTAAACACAGGGGTCTCCAAGACCTTCTATCTGATGCTGTCTTCTTGCCCAAGTTTTAGAAGTACTGTGCCAGTGGTGGAGAGAGTATATGCTGAGCAAGTGAGTTCTGGTTTTGCTTTTGTCTATGTATATATGACCAAGGGAAGAAACTTAGTAGGCATGGTTCTCTATACGCTTTTGTGTGTTCCAGAATCAGTCTGTTTTTCCATAGTCTAAAGGGAAAGTCTTCAAAATATGATGCCTTTTACCTGGTGGGGGTAAAAGGGAAAGGAGGGAGAAGACTGCAGTTGAAGGAAATTAATCCTTATGCCAACTTTTGGCATTAGAGAAAGAAACTGAGGACCTTTGCTCTAACAGATGACGAATCCAGAAGCAGACATGTAGGCATGCATGCTAAAAAACAGTTATAGTTGGTAAACCTTTCTTTGCAGCATTGATATAGTGCCACGGATTTATGGTAAGCCTACAGGTAAGTTGAATATCATGTACCAGCTGCATTCAGGGGATTTCTATGTACATTCCAAGGTTTTCATCATAAATAGTGCTACTACAGAGGTCTTCCCAGTGTTTGGCTGAAAATAACAAACATTTACTGGTGTTTACTCTGCCAGGTACTACGTTAAGTGTCTTATCTTGCCTAATCTTCTCAGCAAGACTTGGAAGCAGATAGGATTTTTATCCTTGGAGCCCAGAGGTGTTAAATAACTTGTCCAAGGTCATACTAATAAGTGGAGTTGATGGAATTCAAAGTCAAGCTATTTGACTCCAGAGCTTGTACTTGTTCGGTTATGCTGTTTTCCTCCACAGAGCTAGCAAGAATTCCCTGTAATGCCTAATTTCTTTAGGAGTTTAATATCTGAGTTAGAGTCAATGAAGCAACATGGTTCATACCTAAATCAAAGACCTTAAAAAAATATGTATATATCATTTGACTTCTTACAGGCCATACTGGTTGCTGAGCTTTGCCTAGGTCCATTATTTATGAAGTAGTATTGTCTAATTTTATTTTTCCTTTGTTTTTAAACTAGAACGTTTCTATAAGAGAATATTTTCCCTTTAAACTATGGTTATCCTGAGGACCAGTTTCTTAAGAAAGGCAGCTTAATCCTTGATTATCTTGCTTAGTTCACTATTTTAAGATAATCTGTTGGTTCCCTAACATCCTTCAAAGGTGATTGTCAGTAGAGTTATTCACAGAGCAGGTGCTGAGGCGCAGTGAGGAATATGAAAGTTTTATTGGGAGGTAGTGCCGAGAAAGGTCCAAAGGGGAGAGAGCAGATAAAGGGAAGTCTTCAGACTACCATGCCAATTGGGCACCTTAAAAGGGGGATAAAACAGGCTGGGCAGGGAAAGCCTCAGTCTGTAATGCAGATATGACAAGATCTTTGCTTGGTGAGACCTGTAGAGAAAAGAATGCCTATGAGGAGTCCTGTGCTGGGCAGAAATGGCCGGACCTCAGATGTGCTCCGCCATGGGCTGGGGACTGCCTGGGAAGGGTGTGACCTCAGTCCAGAATTGAGGTGGATCCTGAATACCAGCTGCTGGAGGCTGCAGTGCTTGCAGCTGAAGAGCAAGTTCTTCTCCAAAGGGAGGTTCAAGAAGCCACATGACTACCGAGTTTGTTTATTCCTATTACCATCATCTTTGTAATGAATTTATAGAGTTAACCATATTAAATATATTTCAATAGAAAGCAGTGATTTTTTTCTTACTGATTCTCAAATTGTAAACCCCCCCCCCCCCCTTTTTAAAAATTATTCTTGGACTATCGGGAGCCTCTCCAAATTGACTTCTGAGTCCTTTTGACGTTACCTTGGTTGTCTTCGTTATCTTCCTTCCTTTCTCCTTTGGTTCATCTTCAACATTGAAATCATCCCTTTCATCAAGGAAGCCTGGTTCCTTTTATAGGGTGGTGATCATTTAGAGACCACAATTTAATCACTAATATGCTAAATTTCTATTCTATTCTTTTACTTCTTTTGTATGGTTCTTCTTTCTCAGGCTTTTCAGTGAATAGAGAAAGAAAGTATGCGGTTTTCTTTTTTCTGCAGAGAAAATACATCATGGGATTATATTGATATTTCAAATTGAAATTCAGGACTAAAGGGTTTTTGCTTTATCTCCTTTCTCCTACACTTCAAATCCTCATTCAAAATTACATCAACATAATCATTCATTCTTACTTAACATGGAATAACAATACCAATGCTATGCTCAAATAAAATCATTGAGAAAAGCTTTCAAGATTATTTTGCAGTTTTTTGTTACTGTTGTTCTTAGGGCAAATATCACCAGGAATGTGTAATCAGATACTGTGTTTTAAAAACCCTAGGAATCATTCCTATCTGTGAGGTGATGAACCTGATCAGATAGACAGGTATGCTTGTTTCATTTTCATTTTATTTTTTAGGCATTGCTTTTCTTTTTTAAATCAATTTTGTTTTATAGTCACATAAATATTCATATGCTTCCAAAGTCAATTATCAAGCCATCTATATTCTGGGAAGTATAACTTTGATCCATGTCCCTTCTACCCTTGTCCTGATTTTCTGTTTTAGGTAACTTTTTTTTTTTAATTTTGGGGTTTCTTCTTCCTCTTTTTTTTTTATTAATATAAGCAAACATGTACAAATCTTTTTCCTACTATCACTCCCCTTTCTTAGTTGCATGTTAGTATACCATATATGATTTGTTTCACCTTGATTTCTTTGCCAATTAAAATTTATATGGCAGATATTCTAGGAAAAGAGCATTTTGGGGGAAGAACGTACTAAAGGAGGAAGTGCTTTGGAAAATAACAAGTGAGCCTGTGGGAAAAGCATCTGTTTATGAGGGAAGGGGGTCAATAGTCTGTAGGAATCCTTGAATATCATGCCAGAAAGTTGACATCTCAACCTGAGGATTGAGTAAGGCTCATGCACAGTAAAGGGTTAACTCAGCAGGCCCACGTTGCTCAAACCCAGGACATTCCAAAATAAGGTCTTTCTTCAGGAGTGAGCCTTGACTAGCTCCTAGCGGGAACCTTTGAGCCCATGGAATAGGCTGCCGGATAGGAGCATTTTATATGCCTGAGACCTTGGGCCACACTGTCTCAGTTTGACCAATTTATGCTAACTGTGTGATTGATGCCTCTTTTGTGTGCTTGAGACCCTGGACCAAGTTTTATAAGCTTGACCTCTGTAGCTAAGGTCAGTTGTGAAGGTGCTGCATGCTTACGTGACTGACCCTCAATAAAAACCCTGGACACCAAGGCTCAGGTGAGCTTCCTCGGTTGGCAACGCTTCACACATATCATCACATATCATTGCTGAGGGAATTAAGCATTTCCTATGCAATTCCACTGAGAGGGGACACTTGTAAATTTGTGCCTGATTTCTCTTGGATTTCACCTCATTCACTGATTTTGATCTTTATCTTTGGGCTGTAATAAACTCTAACCATGAATATGGCAGTTTTTCTGAGTTTTGTTGAATCCTTCTAATGAATCACCAAGCCTGAGAGAGCAGTCTTGGGAACCCCTTACACAGTATGGCAAAGGATGGGTGTTCTAGTTTGCTAGCTGCTGGAATGCGATTACCAGAATGGAATGGCTTTTAAAAAGGAGAATTTAATAAGTTGCTAGTTTACAGTTCTAAGGCCAGAAAAAGGTCCAAATTAAAGCAAGTCTATATAAATGTCCAAAGTAAGCCACAGCAAGAGGTTACTTTCACTCGAGAAAGGCTGATGAAGTTCAGGATTTCTCTCTCAACTGCAAAGGCATATGGCAAACATGCCAACGTCTGCTACCTTTCTCTCCAGGCTTCTTGTTTCATGAAGCTTCTTCCGGAGGCATCCTCTTTCTTCATCTCCAAATATGCTGGCTGGTGGACTCTGGTTTTCTCGTCATTTTGGCGGCTCTCTCAGATCTCAAGCCTTTTCCAAAATGCTTCTTCTTTTAAAGGATTCCGGTAAAGTAATCAAGACCCACTTGGAATGGGTGGAGTCAGGTTTCCATCTAATCAAGTTTAATACCCACAGTTGGGTGAGCCACATCTCCATGGAGATAACCTAATCAAATTTCCAACATTCAGCACTGAATAGAGTTTAAAAGAAAAGGTTGTTCCAAGACTGGATCAGGATTAAAACATGGTTTTTCTAGGGTACATAATCCTTTCAAACCAGCACGTTCCACCCTCTGGACCCTAAAAAGACATGTTTTTCCCCATATATAAAAATATATTCGTTCCATTATAATATCAGGAATCTTTAAACCACTTCAGTAGTGTGTTAGTTAGATTCAGTTGTCAACTTGGCTAGGTGAGCATACCTAGTGTTGTTACTGCGGACATAAGCCAATGGTACCTGAACCTCATCTATTGCTTATTACATCTGCAGGCGGCTAGGAGGCGTGTCTGCTGCAATAAGTGACGTTTGACTTAATTGGCAGGTGCTTAAATGAGAGATCGCAACGTAGCACAGCTAAGCAGCTCAGCATTCCTCATCTCAGCACTAGCAGCTCAGCCCAGGCCTTTGGAGATGCAAAAAGAAGTCACCCCGGGGAAAGTTGTTGGAACCCAGGGGCCTGAAGAACCAACAAAATAAATCCCCTTTTATTAAAAGCCAATCCGTCTCTGGTGTGTTGCATTCTGGCAGCTAGCAAACTAGAACAAGTAGCAATACAAATACAACAGAAGGTTAAAATCAGTACAGACTCTCATCAAAGTCAATTATAGGCATGGACTGTCCTAAGGCAAAACTCTCCTCTGACTCTACACCTGTAAAACTCAGAACAAGTTATTTGCTGCTAACATGCAAAGGAGGAGCAATCATAGGAAACATATGCCCATTTCCATAGGGAAGAATTGAAAGGAACACGGGTCACCAAACCCAAGTGATTTTGAAAACCTTCAGGGCAAAGCCATTGGATTTCAAAGTCTGAGAGTCATTTATCTTTGGGGCTTTAGAAAGCAGCAGTCCCACCCTTTCCAAGGGTGTACGCAGTGGCCCACCTCTTTCTGAATGCAACCTTGGGAGACATTGGGGAGACCACCTTTTTCTCAGCTCTCCCTCTTCAAGCATCAGGGCCACATCCAGACTCTCTGTCATCTCCAGAGCACACGTTCAACTATTCCATGTGGTGGCAGCCAGGCTCTCCCCACTCTCCAAGGAATGTGTGTCGCGCTCTCCAAGATATGAGGCAGCATGACTCTTCCACTGCAGCAAGGCGGAAGGCCCATCCTCTGCCTTTGGGGCAAACTCACCCTCTCCAACTACTTGGGTGGGTCCATTCTCCTGGCCTAAGGTTTCTTGAGTTCAGACTTTAGCTTCCATAGTTCTGCCTCTGAAGTTATTTTACTTTTACATTGTCCCCTTTCTGAGCCTCCCAGCCGAGACTGGCTACAGTTCCTTTTATACAGGTCCCATAGCATTCTTGGCTTTGTAGCCAAGAATTTCTTGGCCTTGCTGTGTAGCAAGCAAGGATCATGCCCATCAGACAGCAAATCCTTCCTGGATAATTCCATCTCCAATCCTGGCTTTCTCTGAAATGGCTGACAGGTTCCACATTTGGTTAAATCCTCATGTGGGACACCATTCTCTGGGGTCTCCCCTCCTAGAAGCCCCAAATTTTCCAGAACATCAATTTCTGGTTTCTTTGTACCCAAGAGTTCAGTTCTTGGCTTATGTCTTTCCTCTAGTATTTCACTATAAGCTGTGAGCAGAAACCAGGCTGCACTTTCCATATTTAATTTGGAAATCTCTTCTGCTCGATATCCAAGTTCATGCCTCTTAAAATCTGCCTTCCAGCTAAAGCCACTAGTTAAATTATTTGCCATTTTAAAACTAGGATCCTCTTCCTTCCAGTTCACAATAGCACACAGAGTGTCTTGCCATGGACATCCCTAGAGTCCACACTTCTACCAACAGTCTCTTCAAAGCATTCCAGGCCTTCTCTATCAAGCTCCTCACAAATCCTCCAACATCTTCTACTTATGCATTTAAAAAGCCATTCCAACATGTTTGGTATTTGCATAACACAGCAGCACCCCACTTCTCCAGTACCAGAATTTGTTCTCGTTTGCTAGCTGCCAGAATGCAATATATCGGAAACGGAACAGCTTTGAAAAGGGGGAATTTATTAAGTTGTAAGTTTACAGTTATAAGGCTGTAAGAATGTCCAAATTAAAGCAAATCGGTAAAAATGTCCAGATTAAGGCACCAATAAGAGTTTATCTTCACTCAAGAAAGGCCAGTGAGGTTCAAGGTTTCTCTCTCAACTGGAAAGGCACATGGCAAACATAGCATCTTCTAGCTTCCAGGTCTCTTGCTTCATGAAGCTCCCCCAGGGGCGTTCTCCTTTATCTCCAAAGATCTCTGGTTGGTGACTCTGTGCCTCTGTTCAACATGCTTCCTCTTTTAAAGGACTCCTGTAAACTATCAAATCCCACCTGGCATGGGTGGAGTCACATCTCCCTCTATTCAAAAGTTAATACTCACAATTGGGTGAGCCACATCCCTGTGAAGGTGATTTAATCAAGTTTCCAACCTAGAGCACTGAATAGGGTTTAAAAGAAATGATGGCTCCCACGGGATTGGATCAGGATTAAAATATGGTTTTTGTAGGGTACATAAACCCTTTCAAACCAGCACATTGGCCGTTAGTGGATGTCAAAGCCTTTGAGTTTTTCTTTTTAAAAGGCAACCATGGTGGCAGGGTAGATTAAAAGTGAGGTCCAGGTTGAGGAGCCCATGAACAGTATTCTGGAAGCTCCATGAAGCAGTGTATGAGGCAGGGGAACAAAGAAGAGAGGGTAGATGTAAGAGATGTTTTCACTTAGAATTTGTAGGACGTGGAGCTTTAGGGAAAGGAAAGAAGCAGCAAGGGTAATGCTGATATTTCTAGCCTAGGCAATGGAATGGATAAGGGGACACTGCTGAAATCAGTTCTCAAATCAACAAAGTGAGAACTATTTTATTTGAAAGTTATTCTATCAAGTTTTAACTTTAATGTGCCAATGACTAGCAAAATGTCCAAGCAAAAGGGAAATGGCTGGGAAAATCCATAAACTGGAGAAAGAGCTTCTGAGGGACCCTATCAAACCTAAGATCTGTGTCATCTCCAAGTCTCAGGCTCTCTCCTTCAGTGCCCTGGTTCTTATTAAATAGAGGCTACTTGAAAATATACAGAGTTTGAAACTTTCTATTTTCAGAAAATATTATTCATTAAACGTTGACAAATTTATGATCTCTACATTTGGAATTAAGTATTGAAATATAAAAAGTCAGTAAAATAATTTGGTAGATAACTATTTTTAGATATAGGAAATAACTGTTTATGCCACTTTAAATTCAGAGTTTTTCATTTTACTTCTTAAAATTTCTTCTATGGTGTTGGTTTGTGTGTGTGTGCGTGTGTGTGGTTGTTGTTTTTGCCTAATAGAAATAATTATTATTTACCCCAAACCAAGCTTATAAGTTTACTAAATGTTACAAACACATAATTCAAAGTACTTTCAAGTGTCCATCTGTGCAGGAAAAATAAGATCAATAAAATTGAGCAGATGTTAGCATGTATTGGTTTCCTTATATTTTAAGTATGTTTTCATGTATTGGAAATGTAAAGGGAGGATAGTGTATGTTTTGTTATGGTTTTCAGGGTATTCAGATAAAATTTATTACAGTTAAAATGAATAAAATGGGTTTTAAATATCCCATTCATAGCCCACTTATCTTAGATGCTCCATTTACATATTTAGAGTAAGCTAAATAATAGAGATACATTTTTGCCATGGAATTTTGATAATAAATTCTTATTTTTATAGTAGAAATAAATTATTCTCTAAATAAAAAATCATGAGTGCATTTCTTAAGCTTAGCATTTTCGTGTTAGAGGAAAACCTATCTTGGAATCCTAGCTTTTGAACTAAAGACAACTCTGTCATGATCTAGGTTGTTTGAACATTTTACACTGGGACAAAACCTACCCTGTTACTGAGGTTCTTGCTGCCGTGGATATGTCTTCTGGATGAACCTTGTCTTTCTGAAATATTCTTTGTGCGTGAATAACTACGCACTTTGTGGGGTGCATTCCAGACCCATCTTGCATTCAGTTTTGCCACTTCAGAAGCTACACACTGCAGTGCTGAATGTTTTTCCGATTTAACTTTCCTAGAGTGTAAGGTGATTCCTAACACTTAATATGGAAAGTACCTTCTGCCTTTAACTTTTCGAAGGTCTTCAGTCAATAATATTTAATGGGCATTGTTCATATACATTGTTTCCTTTGGGGACTGATTCCAAAGGAAATCAGGCTTCTGAGGTTGAAGCTGATAATGTACTTGCTAAGCTACATTATATTAAAATAATCATTCAGCAGTTATATTAGTCCTTAAGCTACTGGGTAGAATACGTGGGTGTTGAAGCCACTGATTTTAAAGTGAAAAATTCACTTCACTTGGTGAGATCCTAAATTAACCAAGCATTATCGTTAGCTTTGGGAATAAAAACTATCTTCAGCATTGTTCTTAGATAGGCTGGAGAAATCAGAAAAACCCACATCAGAAGTCACTATAAACATTTCAGTATTCTTATGGAGTTAATGTTCTGAAGCCTTTATAAGACTTTCAGTTAAATACATACTCTGAAAATTCAACATACTCTCTATCCTGTTCAATTTGCTGGCTTAAAGAATACTATGCCTTGGACATAACCTCTTTTTATTTTTTTTTTTCACCTTAATGAAAGAATTGGTCATTACTGCTGCCACTGATGCTCTTTTCTCTGCACTTACTGTTACAACATAATGTGTTGTACATTTGATATGGATATTACCATATTGCCATACGGAGCTGCTATTATTTTAGACACCAACTGATTCTGTGATAGTGTCAGATTTCTTTAACATATGCTTATGTTTTTGTACAAATGACCCTTAGAAACATCTGCTAGTTTTGTGGTGGTATCTACTGTTTCTTTTTTTAGAATTTGACTCTGTCCGTCACTTTTTAATGTGAATCTACAATATTTCAATAAAGTAGGCTTCTCTTTCAGGTTTTTATGCTATTGATAGTAACTGACAAAACTGTGCCAGTAGTTTTATGACATAATTTGGAGAAAAACTGAAGCTATTTTAAAATTCCTTGGAAATTACTTTAATACTTTGCCACTGATACTTTAAAAATAAAAACGTTCCAGGGCAGGCAGTGGTGGCTCAGTGGCAGAGCTCTTGCCTGCCATGTGGGAGACCCCCTGGAGCTTGCCCATGCCAAAAAATATAAAATAAAAACATTCCTTTTAGTGGTTTCTTTGGGATCCAAAATTTTACATTCAAAATCGCGCTCTAGTGATCCTGAAAATACTCCGGATTTTACAAGAACTTTTTGGTTTAGAAGGAGGGTAGTAATTGTGGTTTATCATTAATCATTGTTCAGGTCTGATATTAATTGCTAATCCTTCTTAGTGTCTTGGATCGGCACAGAAGGGCAGGCAAAAGGAGAAGGAAATATAGTTTACAAAGTTGTGGAACCTTTGCTTTATGGAGTTTGGGAGAACTTCTAGAGATCAGAAGCAGCTGGCTGTATTATAGTTGGAATCTCTTCTTTTACTCCCTTTAGCATGACACTGACTAAGAAGGAATGAGCAAGGATTTCCATTGTCTGGCATTTTGCTTTCTCTTCTTCTTTCTTGATTGTCCCAATTTTTAATAAGATATAGATATTTGTTCAAAGAAATAAATTATTTTATATCTATGGTACTTAAACAAAACAGCTTGGAACATAAAAAACAGCAAACTCAGCAATTTTTGCATAATAATATTTGTCCATGTTTCCCAATGGGAAGTGTGTAGTTTCTCTCCAATTTCCTTTATTTTATTAGAGGCCATTATCTATAAAATTTTGCATTACCTACATACTTGATACCAATCCTAAACCTAATAAAGTAAATATGCATAAGCTGTCTGGTCCTTAATAGATTTCTATGTTATCAAGATGATAACTAGAAAGTTGCCTTTTATTTTCTACTCATTTGCTTTCTATGCATCACTGTTGGACTCCCTCAGACTCTAAGCATGTCATCATTTACATCTCTGTGCTCAGTTGCCCTTGCTGCTTTTAGTTTCCTTCTGTCCCTTGGGTGACTTATGTCATTAGGGCAACCTTCTGTCCCTGTGCTTGCACTACTTGGCTGAAACTGAGCTGAGACCCTTGCCAGTTACCTTAGAGGCTGGACCTCTTGTGGCTCAGCTTTGGCCTCTGTGATGTGTGCGTGCCTTGCAGTCCAAAACCCAGTTCTGTGAGGGATGGGCAAGATGCTTTAGTTTCAGTGATAAAACTGGAGTGGGGCTGGGTTGAGTGCTTAAGTAGCTTTTTGTTTAGGCCTGAAATAGGAGAGCTAAAGGCTTCACTGTCCCTTGAGGAGGAGGGAGTTTCCTCAGCCCTCTGGGCCCAGTATTCAACATTTAAAATGATCTGATGGCTTGACCCAGAGGGGAATGTAATTGTCCTAAAATGTAGTTTAATTTTTTTGGGGGGGGTTGGTGGTGAGGGGACCAAATGGAGGTAGGACCAAATATAAGATGTCCCCAGTGACTTTTTTGTTCCTCTCGTAGAGCAGGTCTCTTTCTTTCAGACATAGCTTCCCATCCTTTGGTCCTACCACCTTATCCAAGGCACTTGGGGCAGTGGTAGGACTGGGACCAAACTCTATGAGAAGGCTCTTTAGATACTGGGTATACTGGATGAATAGTTGATGTATAAAGGATTATTTAGCAATTTTCATTTGCTACTTAATACTGCTTACACTTTTTATTGTTGTTAGTTTTTAGTACACTGAATTTTGTCTGTAGTATCGGGGGGGGGGGCAGAAAAAAAATATATTTCCTTTAACTTTGTATGGTGCCTGGTATAATACTGTGACCAGGTGGAGCTGTAGTCGTCTACTTGATGCTCTTTTTTAAATTTTATTTTTTTAAATACAAAAAAATACCAAAAAAAACACAAACATTCCTATTTTGATCATTCCATTCTACATATTAATCAGTAATTCACAGTATCATCACATAGTTGCATATTTATCTTCATGATTATTTCTTGGAGCACCTGCATCTATTCAGAAAAAGAAATAAAACGAAAACAGAAAAAGAATTTATACATACCATACCCCTTATCCCTCCCTTTTAAGAAGTCAGTTGTATCATGGGAAATGGGAGAATGGCAAAATTAATTCAAAAATTCTTTAGTAAACCTTGCATGTTCACTAGAGAAACATCGGGTTTCTCCGTTAAAGAATAAGGCTTTGTTTTGTTTTTAGTAAGACACACTCTTTATAATGAAAAGAAAATCCCAGTGTTAAGGGATTAGTCTTTTAAATAATTGGATTTCTTTCCTTTGTTTCCCTGATCCATATATATTAGAATAAATATAATGGTATTTTAGGATAATAAGTATTTCCAGATTAGAAATTTCTCTTAACCCCTGAATTTAAAAATGCCTTTCCAAGTTTATGGATGGCAATGTAGAAAATAATGTAAGGTTAGGGACTCATTTTATTCTTGGGAAGGGCAAAGATGTGGAACTGGTTAAAAACAGCAGAAACTATGGGAGCACTCTTTTAAAAGATGATGTATTTATTTTCACTGCTATTGACAGGTGACTTTTTTTTTTTTTTTTTTTTACATGGGCAGGCACTGGGAATCAAACCCGGGTCCTCGGGCATGGCAGGCAAGCATTCTTGCCTACTGAGCCACCATGACCTACCCAATAGGTGACAATTTTAAGAAAATTCTTTTGCATAGTTTTATTTAATCCTGGTCCTCAAAATACTAAATTTAGTACTATATATTTTTTATTTCTGATAAAAACCTTAATATGGTATTTTACTATCTGAAGATGACTTAACTTAAAAAGTGGTTAGGGTTAAAATGCTATTAGGAAAAAGCAAAATACAAATGTCCAGCACTATTACTTTTAGAAAAACTCCCAGAATAAGCTCAGTTCCCCTTTCCTCCTTTTCTTCCTTTCTTCCCATATCTGTATCTTTTTTTCTGAGACTCTTAAGTTATGTGTGAGTCCTGGAGAGTGAGGTAGGATGGGTACAAGCATCAGGGTAAGTGGTAAAAAGGGCGAGTTTTGCTTGAGCCTGAGTCCTCCCACACAGGACCACTTTAAAACCCTTCAGCCCCTGAAATTCGAGCATGAGCCCCCAGGGAAGGGGCTGTGTTTGGAGCAGCATTACAGTGAGTAGGGTCTGGGGGAGGAAAGGGAGAGTGAGGTGTGGAGGTAGATGAAGGGCCATCCTTCTGGCTGGACCCACCTGGACTTTGATGAGTTACAGCCTGGTAGAACCTTTACAGATTGATCCATCTCTTCACTCAGTCCCAGACTAGTCTTGATCCTTAGCTTTCCAGGTGCAGCTAGGAAGGGTTTTTTGGGTTTGGAAGCTTGAGAAGGTACTAGTCTGAGTTCCAGTGGCATCCACTGGAGGATGCGTGGGTGGTTCTGTGGTAGAATGTTCACCTTCCATGCGGTAGACCTGGGTTTGATTTCTGGACCATGTACCTAAAACAAACAAACAAACAAACAAACAAAAATTGAAAAACAATGGAAATCTGGGAGCAAACGTATCCAGGAGTTTTGTGAGAGTTGCTACTTACCATGCCAGCAGACAACGTGGGGAATATTGTAAATGGTACTTTCAAGTCTTACACAAGGTTCTCAGTTACCTTCCTCTGTTCTGGCCTCCCCCACGCCATATTGCATCCCTTACTATCTCCATTAATGCCCACCTAAGATCATTTTAGTGGCCTCCCCATGTAACATCAGCATTCTAAATAATAAATAAATCAATTATTTAAAGTTTTTTCCCTTTTGGTGTTGAATAGTCTTCACTGCTCACTTTTGGAAATATTGAAAGAGAGAAGAAAGATCAGTTTCTATGCCATGTTCTGTGTGGTATGGTGAAAGGACAATAGATCATGTGAAGAAAAGTCAGAGATGCTAAAGAAGAAATTAAACCTTAAAACAAGTTGAGCAAGTGATGGATTTGCTGCAGTACTCCTTGGGCAAGATCAATCTTTTCCAAACCTGAGTGTGAGTTGTACCCTTTCCCATAAATCTCTGTAAAAATTGAGGTGAACTTGTTTATTTTTGCTTTTTTGGTATAATGGTTAATGTATGCTTACTTACTTCCAAATTATATATAACTCAGAGAAATAAGGATTGTTAAGAGAGTCAAGTGAGCTAGAACATACTAAAGTGATTTTGAAAGATGGGTTATTCTTTACATTTTAAGTACGCTTTCTCAATTCTAAATCTCTGGGCAATCTGGTCTGTCTAAATGCAGCTTACACAATACTCATTTAATTATACTAGCTTGAGAAATAGCAGCAATAGCAGCTCTCAAATGTAGTGAAATACATATAAGTATCACTAACACTGTCACGACTTCTCAAGTTTTCTGAAAATGTGATGAACTCATAACTTCAAGTTTTTTGTCTGTGATTACTAATGTTTGGTGAGAGATTATCTTGTCTGATTTTTCTTCCTCATTTATTAAGGGATTAATTCGGATTTTGGCACTGATAGCAGCGTCTCCCTACCTCCACCTTGGTAAATGTTGCAAAGTAAATCACCTTGCATTTTGGGAAGTTATAAGGTCCATCTGGTTGTTGGGGCAACCTTGAAAGGCCATGCAGAGAAGTAGCTTGGAGGAAGAGCGCCCTACTTTACTCAAGTCTGAGCAATTCATACTTGCTGGATAATCAGAATAGTTGAAAGGTGGAATACAGAAAAGAGGTCACCAATATTATTTTCTCTGTTGTCCTTGATTATAGATGTCTTTTTGTTGTTGTTAGTTGGTCTGCTTCTGAAAGGTGATTAAAATAGAAAATTCACTAAGATTCCTTTATGAAACTTTGTAAAGATGACTTTCAGAATTATCAAATAATGGTATTAAAATGATCAACCGTGTTAAATTTGATCTAAATAAGGACTGGAATAAGCTAATTCTCTTTGGAAATATTTAAACTAGAATTAGCTTCTACTTTGGGTGAATACTTTTAAAAAATTCTTCTGATTATTTAAGCTTTTAGGACTTTAGCCATTCCCCTAACGTAGACATAGAAGTGTGTGCTTATCTTAAAGCTCTGAAAATGCAAAGCAACAGATGTTCTACCCAGCATAATTATATGTATCCTGGAAACACATCTTTATAGAGTGGCATTGGTTCTTGGGAAAACAAAAATTTGACAAACAAAGGGCATTAAATTGCTGATCTCAGCAGTAATTACATAGAATAGATTATAATACTCTTGTGTAGATGGTAACTGCATGTGTGTATTGGAAAAATAATGTAATTCAAAACTTCATTAAAAGGAAAATGAGCTAGCTCATGTAGTCCCTTAAAGATCAGAAAAAGCCCTCAATTTCTTGCTTCTTTGTGTGGAAGGTCATTTCAACAGGTTTTAGAAGAGGCTGCCAGGATTTAAAATCCTAATATATTTACAACTAAGGCTTTTTTGACTGTATCTTCTACAGGTCAGTGTTTTCTTTTATTGTTATGCCCATCTAAAATGCTTTAAATAAGTGAATTGATCCCTTGTTCTTCAAACATCCAAGTAACTCTCTGAAATAAGCAAGGCATAATTATTTGTAACAGTGACTATATTAAATCAGTGGTTTCTGTAATTCTGATCTCTTCATTCTAAGCATTTCACCACCATCCACAACTGATCCTAAAAGCAAAGCTGCTTAAGTCTATGTCAAGGAAAGTCTAAAACTATCAGGAGGTGAGTTTGATAACCACTCAATAAACCATTTCTTAAATAGGTAGCTGCAAATTTGTAGAAGTCCTTGCAAAAAATTTTTGAGATTGATGGTCGTGATTTTGGGTCTGAAACTCGAATAGAAGTTTGTCAGTGGTCACAGTCTAAATAGTCAATCATTATTAAGATCTAAATGTAAAGGTGTTTGCATTTTTTTTTCTGTTGTTCACAAAAAGACTTTGAACATGAATGCAAGTTTTGGGTTGAGACATTATTCATATTTTGACAATATTCTGAAATAGTTGTACCATAGAATTTATTTTGTATGTCTTAAATTAGCATGTTTTTGTGGTAGTTGTTGATGATCTTGTAGATGTGCCATCACCTTGTTTAAAAATCTTAGCACCTCCTCCACCTGTAAACTGTTGCTATGGCATAGTTCTCACATCTGTTGAGGAGCTATAATGGTGAATAAGGAGAATGACATATTTCAAGGATAGTGTGCTATCACATCTAGTGCTTCAGTACACGGGACAGTGATGCATGCAGTGCTTCCTTTCAGTTCCAGAGTGTGAGATCATTTTCCTCCTAAGCAGTCTATGTATTTCCATAACAAAACCCAGGATCGAAGAAAAACCACAAGATGATGAAGCCAGGTGGTTGTGATCAAATTTCTGTTCCACACTACATGATCATTAGTGTTTGTCCAAAAAAAAAAAGATTGTCATTCAATCCTGGGGTGAAATTAATGGAGAACTTCTCATGGAGGGGCGATTGGGTAGACACAAACCCAATTAGGGTGACTACAGAGTGGATTTAACACATTTCACACAATGTTTGGAAAAATATTTGTGCCTAAGATTGATAAAACTATACATGAGTCAACTTCTGGTGACTTTCTCCCTCTTACTCTTATCTCTAGTGTATCATGTAATTTTCTGTAGTCTCTCAATTCCTGCATTCCTCCTTCTAATGTAGTCCTTACATTTCTTCATAGAGCCTTTGCACCAAGGGATGTTTCCTAGTTTGCTTTAAGGGGCCATTCAGGATGCCGCCTTCCCCCAGCAGGAACTCTGTATAGTGAGATTTGAAATGAGACCAGAGGATTTTTATGTTCTGTCAGGTGGTGGCTTACTCAAATCATTCCTGCTTACTACCTTTCTGAAACACATGCTACTTCCTTGGGTTGTCTAATTCTGGTACTAATGTGGTAACGTCAATGGTTAGTTGAAATTAGTTTAGGTAATAATGACACTAATTATTATTAGATAGCATGTTCTATGTGCCAGGCACTGTTATATAAGTGTCTTACATATTAACTCATCCCAACAACCCTTGGAGGTTAGGGCTGTTATTTCCCATATAATAGATGAGAAAACTGAAGGAAGACATAGATGATTTCTCTGAAGACACACAACTGGTAACAGGTAGAACCTAGCTCCTGACCCTGACAACCTTTTACAGGAGCCCAGGCTCTTCACCACTCATCCCTGCTGCTTCTCTTTGGTGTCTTTGTCTGAATAGAATTGCAAGTGCTACTCTTAACTTGAGGTTTCAGAAAGACAGGAAAGAAGTATGCTGAAATGTGAACCCATTCTATGGAGTGAACTGGATCCTCTCAAAACCTAATTATAAAGCTTCTAATAATACCATTGCAATTACAGTATAATTCTTTGTAAGTACCTCTAGGCTTTAGAGTCCAGAAGTCTGTGGTTGCAGTTAAAGTTCTGTCATTTACATCTGTAGTTGACTTCTGTAAGGATCTGGTTTGTCTTCTCTAAAATGGAGAAACAAGAATTATCTCCTTTAATTTTTATCATAACTGGAGGATACCTTATCTCATTCAGCTGTAATGAATTTGATTCAGTGCATTGTTTGGCAGGGATGGCATACTGGCCTCTGTTTCCTGTGTCTCTGTTATCATGTTGTTTACAGTAAAGACTTGTTTTCTGTCACAGTGGGTGGCATACTAATGGGATATTTCTATATCTATATCTATATCTATCTATCTATATATATATATAGTAAAGGAAATTGACAAATATGTAAAGGGAAGTTTTATTACTTCTTATCAACTTTATACCTAGTAAGTGCTTGGAAAATAGCTGAGCTTCTTAATAAAATATTTTCGGTTTTTCTTAGCTGCTTAGTAGAAATGAATGAACAAAGGAAACAGTTGAAATAGATGACTACTTTCAGGCAGTGTTAGAGCTACAGGTTTGAAATGCATTTTTTATTCCCTGATTATGTATGTTAATTGTGCTTAATATAGAAATTTTGCTAATACAGAAGAATAAATAAAAGGAAATATAGATAAAACATTTATAAGAAGGAAACTGGGTTCTAATTTGACCTTTTAATGCTGGCTAATTAAAAAAAAGAGGATTGTAGAGCACATGAATGAATCTGTATTAAAAAAAAAATACTCTGGGCAGAAAAGTAGAACAATAAACAGAAATAGAATGGGTAATCATTTCTTAAAATTTCTAAGGGGTCCCAGTATCCTATGCAAAGAAATAATTCAGAAATGAGAATCTAGTAAACTTCCTGTGTGATGCTTAGCTACCCACATGTTTCCATTCCCCAGTGTATTGAGCTGCTACAAGGAAAGAATCACCTACGATCACCCTTAAATCCTAAATATTTTGGTTAAATTTCCCCTGACATCCTGTAGGCATTTAGATATTGAAACTTAATAGATTGATGGATTATGTGTTTCCTCTCTGTATAATTTATAAAGGCATATGATCCTAAATAATCTGCAGAATTCTGGGGGAAAATGCTAGTTATCAGAATAATTCTTCAAAATGAAATATCTAGCAATTCTAGCCTCAGCATTCCCTGTTGGAAACTAGGGAAGATAAATGGGCTCTCAGCTGTTGTGGATCCTTGTATGCCCAGACTGGTTGGGGTTCCCTGAGGAAGGAGAAGGAGCCAGGGACCGAAGGTGGGATGTGACCTTAGGGTATTACCTCAGTGATACTAAGACCAGTTGACTCGTTTCTACATTTTTTCTCCTTCTCTGATTTCTCTAAGTATTTCATTTCCTTCCCCAGTACCCACCCTCAAAAACTGCTTTCTTTTTTAATAGGAAAAACATGAGAAAGTATCTGGCACTCGTTGCTGTAATATTTAAGGACAGAGCTGAAGCTAAAACTAAGCCCTCTGAAATCAAACACCAGGGTCCTTTCTTGGAACACTACGCTGTTTTTTCAGTATTTGTTTATTTTAGGTGATACGTTCATTCAGAGTTGTGTGATATAGTGTAAGAGGATGAGCTTCTAATCAGATGCCCTTGGAATCAAATTCTATCATTCTCTTTGTTAAAACCATTGGCACAGCACTTATCTGCATTTCTACATCCTCATCTATAAAGGAAGATAATTTCTACATGAGAGCTATTATGAAGCTTAATAGATAATCCACATAGAGTACTTGGTCCCATTTCTAGGCTCACTTCCCTCCTGCCCCCACCCCCCACTTTCCAGCTAGATTTATTACACATTCACAGTCTCTACCTCTTTTCTCATGCTTTTTTGATTTTTCTGTGATCAGAGTTTTGATTGCTATTACTCCATAGTTCACTTGTTAAAATCTGCCTTCATCTAGCTTGGCCTTTAAAGCAGGCATTTTGGTTCACTAAAGCTGCTGGAATGCAATATACCACAAACAGGTTGGCTTTTATAATGGGGATTTATTAAATTACAAATTTATAGTGCTAAGGCCATGGAAATATTCAAATTAAAACACCAATAGGAGGATACCTTCTATTTAGAAAGACCACCAACATCTGGGACACCTCTGTCACATGGGATGGCATCTGTTCGTCCTTCACTCCCGGGTTCTATTGTTTTTGGGTTCTGTGTGTCCTTGCTTGCCTCTCCAGGAGTACCTTTCTGAGCTGTCTGTGGCTTGCAGGTCTTCTCTCTTTTTTTAATTTAATTTAATTTAATTTTTTTCTATTTTTTAAAAATACCAAAAAACATGAAACAAATGCAAACATTCCTATTTTGATCATTCCATTCTACATATAAATCAGTAATTCACAATATCATCATATAGTTGCATATTCATCATCATGATCATTTACAAGTCTTCTCTTAGCATCTCTGGGGCATTTCTCTCTCTCTGTCCTTCACTTGGTTTCATCTTTCTGGGCTCTGTATGTTTTTCTGTGTGTGTGTGTGTGTGTGTGTGTGTGTGTGTGTGTGTTTTGGTCTTTTATTCTTTTCATAGAGGTCTCCAGCAAAAGGATTAAGACCTGCCTTGAACTAGGTGGGTCACATCTCCAATGAAACAACCTAAGCAAAAGGTCCCACCCACAATACTTTCTACACTCATGTGAATGGTCTTTTCTGGGGTACATAACACTCAGATCAGCACAGCAGGGTTTGATACAGTCCTGCTGTGCTCTTTGATAGAACTTTCTTCATGTAGCTTCTAGGACATCCTGATTTTGGTTCTCCTCCTGTCCCCTTCTTTGTTGGTTTAGCCTCATATTCCCATATCTGGCCTCTGGCCTCTTGTTTACTGTTCTCATTCTCTCTGATTGAACCTCCTCTAGCTTCTGTTTTTTTTTTGAAGCTTGGGCAGGCTCCGGGAATCAAACCCAAGTCTCTGGCATGGTAGGCAAGAGCTTCTGTTTTTTGTTTAAATGCTTATGACTTTCAAATTTGTATCCCAAAAGTCTATACCTCTCATCTGAATCAAAGATTTATAAATTTGCCTATTTCAATATCACCAAGAGGCCTAACAGACATCTCAAACTTTTCATGCCCTAAAACAGATTCTCTCCTGCAGCTTCCAAATATGTATTTCCTATGAATTTTCCCATCTCAGTAAATCCAGATTTCATCCTTCCAGTTGTCCAGATAAAAAATACATGAGGACCTACTAGATTCCACTCTTCCTCTATCTATCCATTAGCATATACTCAGCTGTTCCTCTGAAAGATAGCCAAGATCAAGCAATGCCACCATCCTGGCCCTATTCTCCATCATTTCTCTCCTGGAGTATTGTATTAACCTGCTTTCTAGTCTCTTTTTGTCTGACAGGCAATATTCCCATCAGTCTGTTCGCCACACTGAAGCTAGAATGGTACTTTAAAAAAGCATGTCAGAATACATCATTTTGCTTCAAAAACTTTCAATGATTTAACATCTCTTTAAGGATAAAATCCGAAGTCCTTCCTGTAGGTCTGCAAACTCCTACACAGTCTACCCACGCCTAACCTTCCTGTTCTCGCCACTCTTTGACCAGCTCCAGCCATATCCTTGCTGTTCTTGAATACATCAAGTAAACTCATGCCACAGGACCTTTACACCTACTCTTTGCTAAGCCGAGAAACCCCTGCAACTAGTTGGGTGTTAAAATCAGATAGTTACTGATTTAAGAAAGCTAATATGGAACAGATAGTACGTATTTTGCAAAACTCATAACTGGTCTGTGGTAGCATTCCATGATCCAACATTACTATTTCTCAATGAAAGATATCCGTGCTAAATGGAAATCCAGGATAAAGACTTAGTGTCATTTTAAGTTCAGGTCCAATTTTCCTGCCAAATGAAGTCACCTGAAGTTTTGATTTAAGAAAAAAATGTGATTTTAGTTTTGGGGTTTTAGAATTGCTGATGAGGGCTTCTGGACCTGTGTTCACATGACTGATTTCCTTAAGTTTTTCAGCTCTTTGTTCAGTGATTGCTTTATTGGGTAGTCAGGGAATATCTCCATTTAAAATGCTTCCCTCTGTACATCAAAGTTGGGCATGTAGTAAGTGCCCAATTCACAATTATTGAAAGAAAGGTTGAAGCTCACATCATATCCTTGTTTTTACCGCAAATATGTGTCATTCAGAAGATAGGGTGACCAGTTTAAGAATAGTTAAATAGTACTTTGTTTCTGATAATGTTTGATTAGTGATAGTTAACTAAAACACTTACTGGTATTTGTAGAATCAGAAGCACTTAGTGGATGCGTCATCTGCTGATACAAAGGCCATAAGTAACGTCAGTGCCTGGTAGCCTATCTGGTGGGACGCTGCTCATTGATCTGGTATTGATCTGGCATGTAACTTTAGGTCACATTTTAGTGTAATTTGATCCTGTTCTGAACACCTTGTCTTCAAACTTTTTCAGACAATTAATCAGGGATATTTTCACTTATTTCAATCAACATAAAATTAAAAATTTTAATACTCATTCATTTTAAGTACCACTTATAGATTTAATTGAAAATAAAGTGCAGTGAAATACCTTATAAAAATCACATGAAATGTTAATATTGATTTATATCCTTTACATATTTCTCTCTAAAGAAAATGTGAGTCATAAAATACCTCACTGACATTTGTCTTAGTTTTGAGTATCCACAGGAGAAAGTTAGATGTGAGCCCAAATTACAGTAGCACCACTTTCCCCAGTGGTTCTTCAGCAAGTGAAACTTTTGTACTTCTAGAAATTAATCATTTTAATTTCTTACTCTTGCTCTTTATTAGCTTCAGGACCATAATGGTATTTAAATTGCTAATCTGTTTTGAAGGATATATAATAATTATTTAACATTTATATTCACTCACGCTTGTAATTTGTATTTTTTTTCAGGAGAACATTTGAAAAAATTGAAAGAAAGTGAGAAAATGGAAGAGTTACAGTTTTAGCGTATTTGAAAGATTTGGCACCTGACTTTGGACTGTAATTGTTCCTCAGTCATGAATTTTTATTGCTTTTGTCTCATAGACTAGACAGAGCAGATGTGATTTTTATTTTTTAATTCTCATATGGGGAGAACTAACTTTTCTGAAAAGGATTTTATCCATTATGGGAGTGTTTTTTAGGTACATTAGAAAATGCTATTTTTAGCACAAGTGGTGATTTGCTTTCACCCTTAAATCTGGCAAACGTGCCTTTGAGTAGTCGGTATTTTTTGAAGGTCTTTATATCTGATTGTAATGGCTTATATTCAACAGTGTTCCTATTAGACAAAATAAACACGGATACTTCTGCCACAGAAGCACAGGTGGACATCTTGGTAGCAAGCCCCATGTGGTGTGACACATGGCACAACCCAACATGGGGCAAAAGCATGCAGCTTGAGAGAGGAGTCATTTTATGGGTACGTTGTAGATTTGGGTTTTTCTCTGGAACAGTCATTATTCAAGATGTTTACAAAGTATGGTGTTTGTTTTTTACTAAATGCTTTCTATTACAATTTCTTAAGAATAGTCATGACTTGAATAAACACAACCTGTGTAGAAGCCAAAGTTTTTCCTCTTTGCCCCTTGCTATCAATATAAATGATATTTTTCATTCTGCTCTTTATAGTGTTGGCACCCTGTGCATATTAGATGTAATCAGGACTGAAAGGAAACTTGAATCCATCTGGAAGCAATAAACTTTTCTAAAAGACTGCACAGTGTTATTTAATCCTGTGACTTCTTACTGTGAGTGAAATTAAGGTTTGATGCAGTTGTGTCACATCGTATTGATATCAAATTTATCTTTCTGAAAAAAAATTGACAGCATAGAGGAGAGGATGGCTTGTTATAATCTACAAGCTATTTTGCTTGATTACAAGTTTTATGGTATACATAAATGTACTTAGCATGTTTCTCTTGAAAATTTCGACATCTTCAGGTAACACTCTCTCACCTTTACCTTTAATTTTGGCCTGTCACCCACAGCGTTAACTCTGTGGCAGAAATTAGATTATAGAGAAAAGCATGGGAAGAAACTATTGTTTTAAAGCCCTTTTTAATTGGAAACACACTTGTATAAATACTATAGATGTAGAACACTGAGGTGAAGACATTGTGTTTATTTTAATATCAGACCCTTTGAATCAATCTAAGGCTATTTCTGAAAAAAATTAACTTCCTCAGATTTCCATTCCATAGTTGCTTTTAAACTTGTCATTTACTTCAAATGCATAAGTAGAGGATCATATTTTGTGTGGCTAGTAACTTAAATTTTATTAACTGATTAGCATAATTTATGAATTGTTTGTGTGTATGTATGTATGTTTACTAAGACCTAAAATTTTTCTTTAATTCTTGCTTAATCCAGCAGTATATAATTTAGCAAATTAGGAAATTTGACTACATTTTGTAAGTAATTTCCTTGTAGCTTCCCTTCTAAGTGAATCAGTTCTCTTCGGACTTAGGGTTTTGGAATGCTGAGAACAAAACAAAAGCCAAACACATTGGTCAAATATGTTTTTAATAGTGGAAGTGAAATAAAAGCACATTTCCCACATCATGCCTAGCATAATAAAATGAAGAGGAACGTTGTCTTGAATGTCAAGTTGGGTTTTTAGATAAAAACATAACCTATATTAAAATAATTTGTCATTTTTCCTCTGTCTCCACTAAGTATAAGTCTACAAATACTCATCAAATGAATAAATAAAGGTTTACAAATTTTCTAACAAGATCTTGAATTTTGTGTATTTATTTTAAGGTTGCTTTTAGATGTCCATTATAGGTAGCTTCAGGCAAAAACTTCTCTTTATCCCCCATCCTCCCAGTATCCCACAAAAAGCCTTTGACCACAGGTGAGCGTGCTGGCACTGGGAAGGCGGGCTGATGGTGAATTCAGGTGTCCTGTGGGCTAATTATGTGAATCTCTTCCAATCCATTTCCAGATGGTCAAGCTCATGACGTTCTGTTCCTACTTATCTTGTCTCCTCAGATGAACTGCTTTCTTTCTGGCGCTAGGACTGGTCTTCGGCAAAAATTACTCCTTCCTTGGTCTCTGAAGTAATGATGCTGCTCTTTTCTAACACAGGTCTGCCTGTGGCTTTTGAATGGTTACTCTGAATACTTTCTTGCCTTCTTAGGAGCAAATAATTACAGAATCTTGGGGGAAGAACTGAATAGGAGTGGTATAAAAGTGAGCCTTTTACATTTATGTGTCAAAATCCTGTGGTGTCAGTGTGATCACTGTGAGTTTGGGGAAGATTTGACCCGCACAGGTACTGCATCGGTTTTCAGTAATGATGGAGGGAAAAGCAAAATAGATGTGATTATCCTTCAAGTCATTAGAAGAAGAGAATGTCAGTAAACGGCTTGGACCATGGAATGGATGTAAGGGCCTTTACCAAGCAGGAAGCAAGTGTCTAGACATTGTCTTTAGCCCCAGCAATAAAAGTCACCGTCATGTCTTGGATCTAGTTCTGCTCCACAGTCCAGCAGGTTCCAGGCCACAAAAAGTGAAGAACCCTTTAATTTTTGTCCTCAGAGAAACAGATGTCTCTAGAGGCTAGGCTACACTAATATTAGCATTCTAATATTCGCAAAAAAGTGCCTGGAATATAGTAGGTGTTCAGGTATGTTCAGCAAAAGAAGTCAATTTTTGGACTTACCCTAAATTGCTTCCTTGTCTCATTCTTTTTCTAACCCCCAACCCACCAACCCCAATCATTTTTTATGCCACCGTTTAATTAATATCATGGAAAAATGCAAGTTCATTTCTTAAATGCCCCATCACCCACTGTTAAATTAGGAACTTCTCATTTGTGAATAAATGTCAGCTAAGTAATTTTAGGTCATGGGAGTTCAGAGGGGCTGGAAAATGAAGGACCTTTCTTGGAGTTGTACTTTGAGAGATGGTTCATGTTGAGAAAAGACTGGGATCAAGAAGGCATTCTATTTGGAAAATGAAGGCACGAAGTTTTGAAGGTAGAAATGCGTGCAGTATGATTAAGATATTCTGATTGAAGGTAAATAGTCAATAAAAAACTTTTATTGGAAGCCTAGCCTGCATTTGAAACAGTGAACTAGGTGATGGGATACAGAAATTGGAGACAGTAGGGAACTATGGAGATGTGCTGAAGTGAGTTGCTAAGAAACTAGAGAAAGAAAGATGAATTGCCAAACCTCTGAGGTTTATCTTGAATTTGTAAAAAGCTTATCTGGAATAATATGCCAAAGAAATGACTGGATCATAGGATTAAGATGCATCAATTAAGGCCATATTTTCTGTTGGTGCTTTTCTCAGAGAATTCCTGTTCACAAATGTTTTCCTAAGGAAGAGAAATGGAAATGTAGACAATAAAAAGATAGATGTGGGCAAATACATAAGAAGACAGTAAAGTCAGGGAATAAGTGGTCACTACAGAGGTAGCACAGTAGTTTCTGTCCTCAAGTGAAAATGATGAAATCCAATTAGTCATGCTAACCAATATGAAATATTTAGAATTGTGCTTTTGTTCATTGTGGTTTAGATGTAATAGAAATTTGTTGCGTAGGTAGCCTTAAAGCAATAATGTGATAATAAAATCTTAGTTATTTGAGGCAAGGTGGTAAAAGATAAAATGCACGCATCATGTCATCTTTAGGTTGATTTTTCTTAAGAATGTGAATATCTTCATAACACTCTGTATCATGGAAGCTTTCTGGTCTTGGGTCTCCTTTATACTCTTAAATTGTTGAGAAGCCCAAAGAGTTTTTGTTTTAGTTTTATCTATTAATATTTACTGTATTAGAAAATAAACACATAAATATTTATTGACTCATTAAAAATGGAAGTAATAAGGCAGTTGCATGTTAACATAAATAAAATATTATTAGAACTATTTTACAAGTAAAAATCCATTCCTCATAATTTGCATTTAAAGAAATCTCCTTAATATCTGGTTTAATAGAAGACAGCTGGATTCTCATCTTGCTTCTGCATTCATTCTGTTGTGAAAGTGTTCTTTTAGTTGAAATATATATAGAAAATCTATTTTCTCAGAGATGAGTAGTGGGAAAAGGGAAGTGACCTTTAATAATAATTTCAAATAACTGTGGATATTCTTCTTTGATACTACATCAAAAGCTGAACAGCAGTAATTTCTTAAAGTGTAGTTATAATGTGGAACCTGAAAACATATCAGTGGAGACATTGCTGTCTTTTATTTGAGTATTTATCTTGCTCTTTGAATGGATCTTTTATCTGTGCATGATTTTGTAACATCCTGCTTTGACCATTTGGAAAATGTGCTTATATTGAAATAACTGTACAATAAGTTAAACAGAACTGCCAAATGTTGACACATTTCATTATACAATAAAAAAGAAGTCAGATTCACTAATACCCCACCAATCTCTTCAGAAAATTCTGTAAGTATTGAGAAACTCTCATGCATATGGTAGTTTTACAAAATTCTATTTTTTGTTTAAAAGCTTGAATTTCATCACTGACAGAAAATGTTCTCAGTTGTTTTGCTTAAAGCAACTGACTTACTTAGCTCGGTTTCCTGAAAATGTTTGCCATATACTGTCAGACTACCATAGAATCAATCTTTCAAGTAAAAATGGTGTTCCACTAAAATTAACTAGTGCACCTGCATTTCAGTAGTACAAGTGCTTTTTCCTGGAGAGAACCTTTGACTTCCATTGGTAGCCGTGGAAATACTTTATGTTTACTGCCCATTTAATCATAAAATATTGAAAGAAATGTAACGCAAGGGTTAAGTTTTTTTTTTTTAAATGTTACTACTTCATCAAGGACATTCCTAAATGAAACTGGCTCTTTAAAAAAAGCTATGAATATGAGGTAGTGAAGAATACAGCAACTATTAGTAAAATTTGGTGCTGCTGCTTGATTCGTGCTAATATGCCAGAATTTACCCACTATTGGTTTTGTACCTTCAGTGCAAATGTCAACATGGTGAAAAATGCAAATAACATCTTTGGTATTATAAAAATTGCTTTGACCTTATAGATTTTCTGAGGCACCACAACTGCTGATAAAGGTGTTTGAATTTATTGCAAACATTAAATGGTTAATTTATTTTAGAAGTTGCTCTTGCATATTTGACTACATGAAACAACATTGTAGCTATAGACATACTTTTTATTTAAGGGTAGAGATTTAGGGGAAAAAACCTGATTTGTAAAAGCTAGCCAAGATATTTGGACCATGGATACATTATATATCAAGGAAAAGCTTTAGATCACAAGACTGTCTATGAATGGAAGTGAAGCAGCCTGAGTTTTCTACTATTACTGTGCTTTTTAAATGTCAATTTTAGTGTATTTGTAATTAATTATAGTCTATTGTCATTTTTAAAATGTCAGTATCATCTGATATATCATAGGCATTAGGTGCAGTTATGAATAATTAATTAGCATGTTTATTTTCTACATTTAAAATACCCAAAGAGTAAAATTTAAATTTGCTTGACTGTCGGATTAGTTCATTTTACACTTCTTGCAAAAATACCTGTATATCCTTGAGGGTTTAAATTCTTAAGAGAATTGTCTAAGCTGTCTACACATGATAGAAATAACTACACTGACAAAATTGAAAATGGAAGTCCAACATAATTTTTTTTTCTTTCGCATGTTTAAAATGTGACTTGGGGGTATTGAATTGCAAATTCTCTGTTTCTCTCTCAAAATGGTAAGTTTAAAATTTCCTAAAAGAAAAGTTCCTTTAGAATTCTTTTGCTACAAAAGGATGTTATTTTTTCACTGTCATTATTGGTGTTTGAATGCATTTGGAACTTAAGCTTTCTACTGACAAGCGTTGTGTCATAATTTTTGAGGATATTAAGGCATTGTGATTTTTCAGTCAACTACAGGAGCAGCCCTGTTTGTTTAAACTCTGGTTTAACCTGATTATTAACAATTAAATTGTGTTTCTTCTTACAATTAAAGTGTATTCAAATTTATTGGTCCCTTGCTTCACAGACTTATCTCAGTATGTGGTATATTGAAACAGAATTTTGTATTTTTAATTAGGGGATTAGATGAGTAATTCTGAAGAGCCAAAACAATTGTTAGCCATCACATTGCTTAAGCATCTGATATACCATCAGTGTGTGCATGCACTATGTTTCGAGAGCCATCTAACAGGCAGGCTTGTTTTTCAGGCAGTATTTTAAAAAGTGGACATGTGCAGAAACTGTGAGCACAATTAGCACCAAGCAGATAAATCCAGCACTAATCCTGTTTACGGTGTGCATCAGACAGATGTGCCAAGATTGACTTAGACAAGCCCTAGGCTTACAGTCATATTTTTAAAAGTGCCATTCACTGTTCTATTTTTGTTAAACCTTTGCTAAATATTCTTAAGTGTTGTTGGTTTTACTCTTCTTGTTAACCACTGGAACCGACTTTAAGCAGGTCTGCTTTGTTCTCACCGTGACAGGGTAACCTGCCAGCAGAGGTTATCTTTACTCCCTGTAATTAAATTGACTTTTTCCCCAAGAAAGTACAACAATAGGAAGTGGGTGCTGAATTAAATAAATACAATGATACTCAGTAGATGTATCCTTACATCCCTTCCGAGAACAGATGGTCCCCAGTATCTCTGTAAGTAATGCGAGAGGACAGTTAATGTTCTGAAACAACTAGCTATGACCAACATGATACTAATGAACCAATAGATTTCAAATAATAAACCACATGCCACAAAGCAAAATCGTATATCATCTGGAAGAATTTAATTCACATAACCTGCAAAAAAAAAAGTATGCATGAATTTCGATATTTTTACCTACTGTTATGTCAAATATCAATTTATCAATAAGGTTTTCTCCAAATTTCTCATCAGTAAAGATGTTTTTACCTTGAACATAAAAATGAAGGTAAAATTAGTTAGGTCTAAAATGTGCCTGCATGTATTAGATTGTACATGGAAATGCAGCTTTTGCATGCAGTTATGAAAGCATTTATTTTTATTTGTGGCAGAAATAGTTGTACTGTAACAAAGGTGGCTGGTATGGGAACCAGAGCAGCTGTCTTGTGGTGAAAATTTAAGCAGAGATAAGTCCTTACATTTTTTTTTCTGAATTTATAAGTTCATAAATAACTAATTTATAAGTAAGAACAATGGTTTTCTGATTGACCTGGAGAGGAAGGCGAGTCTGAGTCCTTTTTAAAGTAATGTTACAAAAGGATCTAAATAAGTGGTCAATCTTAAAGATCTTTTAATCAGATTGCTTATAAAATTTGTGGTCTAAGATTGCTCAAAGATGAAGTGTTTTCGTGTGTGCGTGGAGGGGGGGTGGGCCAGGAGAAGCGATGACCTACTTAGATGTTCTGCTTATCCTATCCCAGGATCTCCAGAACCTTCGCTCTCCTCTGGGGTCAACCTGAGGGCTTTTTCTACCCAGCAACCTGAGGAACCTTGGTTGTTGGCTCCCTTTCGTGTCTAGTAAGCAAATGTCCTGCTGCCTCCCAGAGCCAGCCGGTCCATTGGTCATATCTTAAGAACTTAAAGAAAAAAAAAAAGAGAGACATAGCAAAACACCACCTAAATCTGCTGATTGATAAGCAATATTGAGAGGGTACCAAGCCTCTTAACAACAACAACAAAAATTTAAGCTCAAGGTCGCAAAATTCTAGTAAGCGTATTCATGAAGACTGTATTCAGAATGATAACATTTTACCTTACAACTAATATACAGATCTTCAGACATGTTGGAAATAATTATTTTCATAATCAAGTGAATGCTGTGATTAGAGAGCCCCAGACAGATTTACTCAGGGGTTGTGAATGGTTAATGTTGCCAAAATGAGTGAAAGTTGAGAATTTCTACATTGGAGGTTATCACCTGAGAGATTTATATAGCTGCGGGGGTAAAAAGGTGCTGAAGAACACTCGACTATTTTTAGCTATTTATGAAAACTTTTTGACGCAGGAGTCAATTATGCTTATTTTCCCTTCAAATTAAAACTAAATATTTGTTCTAAATCTATAGTTTTCCCTTCTTGTCTCCCGTTGCCACATTGGCAGAGACCACTCATGTGAACGTATTGCATTTTGTCTGTGGGCACATGCAGAGAAAAGGGATTGGAAGCCTGAGCAGGGAAAGCAAGAACGACTACTCACGTAGTTACAGCATTTTGCAAATTGAAGCTCTGCACGCTCCCAGTTGCTACAATCTAACCTCATTTCCTTCCTGAAGTCCGCCTCAGTCTCTGATGAGCCACTGGTCAGTTAATTTACACTTTGCTTTCTTGCCGTTTTCCTACGGACTTCTACAAACAGGCAAATGATTGTTCAGTTTCTAAGTGGCTAAATCTGACAGGCTTTCAAAATCGTAGATGAGAGTTGTTTATCAGAAGGTCCCTACCTCTGGCCAACAGGAAGCAGTTTTGGATAAGACCAGCCAAAGTGCCTGGATTCAAATCTTGAATCTGTCCTTTCCTAGTTACTTAAACTCTCCATCCTGCGTTTCTTCTTTTGAAAGAAAGCATCTACTTCATAGGGGTGTTAGGATTGAACGAGATAATAATACATGTAAAGTGCTTAGGGAAATTTCTGGCATATAGTATGTGCTCACTAAATACCAGCTATTTTTAGAAAAGTAAATCTTTTTAATAAAGTAAGTTGATCAGAAACTATTTTAGGATGAATATAGGAAACAATCTTTTTCAATTATAGGAATATTCTCATTGTAAAAAAACTAACAAATACAGACAACCAGAGTAAAAGGCAGTCCCACCATCCTCCCAAGTTTTTACGTATATAGTCAGTATCTATGCATATGAGGATGTATTTCATAAACATTATATATTCAATAAATACATATAAAACAGTAATGAAATATGCTATGGTGTTCTGGGTCCCATAATCAGCCAACTTTCTACATTTTAATAGCTGAATAGCATTCTATTGTATGAATATACTTGATTTTACCAAACTAATAGTCAGTTATTGGATACTTACATTGTTTCCAAGTTTTTACACAAATAATGGTTGAGTAAGCATTCTTTTAACTAAATTGTGCATATTATTTACTTCTTAAGGATAAATCCCTTAAGTAAATTTGCTGGATCAAAAACATGTACTTTTTAAGGCTTTTCCCTTTTCTACATTTCTAAAAATTATAAAATGTAATGTTGATTATAGAAAGAGACAAGTATGAAGGTTTATACAAAAAACTTAATCTCATCCTCCTTTCTTCCTACCTCTCTTTTAATAGATAACCAATGATGATCTTGTATGTTTTCCATGTGAGTTTGTCATATTCTTTTTTTTTTTTTTTACACTTTTTTTTACATGGGCAGGCACCGGGAATCGAACCTGGGTCCTCAGGCTTGGCAGGCAAGCATTCTTACCTGCTGAGCCACCGTGGCCCACCCTATCATATTCTTTTAATGAAAGCAGGAACAGATCCCTCAAATTATGTTGCAATTTGCTTTTATTCCACTCACACCTCTTAGGATGGATGCCTTTGCGGAACGCAGATCTAATTTCTCATTTAATAGCTGTAGAAGAAGACTATAAATTTATTCAACCATTCTCCTGTTGAAGAACATGAATATTGCTTCAAATGCTTTTTTGCTATTATAAATACTGCTGCAATTAACATTTTGAAATCTTTTGATTCATATTCCCAACTTGTTCTTCAGTACTTACCGTTTTTGCATTCCGACCAGCCCTGGGACTGCTTCCTTTAACACTCACCAACACTGGGCATTATTTTTGATCTTGTGCCAATCTAAAAGGCAAAAAAATGGTGTCTTGTTGTTTTAATTTGCATTTCTTTGATTACTAATTAGATTGAACTTTTCATATGTTCATCAGTCAATTTGCATTTCTTCTTTTGTGAACTGCCTGCTTGGATCTTTTATGTACTTTCCCATTAGAGTGTTTCTCTTCTTGATTAAATAGATTACTTAACTGTCATGTGGCAAATATTTCCATCCATTTGGCCTTTGCTTGTGACTTCTATTTATGGGTCTTTAGGACTTTATAGGCATTAAATATTTTATGTTCAATATCTTAATCTCTATGTGTCTGCCTTTACAGTCATGCTTCGAAAGGGCTTTTATGACTATGGTAATAACTTTTTTGTTATCTAGAAATATTTTGGTGTATATTATGAGTGAAGGCTTTATTTTTTTCTCTTTCAAAAGATGAACTAGTTCTAAATTGCCATTTATAGAATAATTCCACTGAGTTGAGATGCCACCATTATTACAACAGTGAATGTTTAAGGGTGTTTAAGTGTTTTTCTGGTTTATTCATTTATCTGTTCCTAGAAGTTTTTATTATTATAGCTTTAAAATTTTATGTCTGGTGTGTACATACTTCCCCTTATTACTGTGCTTTTAAAACATTTTCTTGTCTAATGCAATATATTCCAAGAGAATTCGCAAATCACTTGATCAGGTTTCTTGCTCCTTCCATCAAAGAAAATACCATGAACTTTGATTGGAGTTGCGTTATAAGTGGTTATTAATAAAGAGAATACTGGCATGGAAAATATGTAATCTTAGAACTTGGTTTGTCTCCATTTATTAACTTCTTTGTCTCTAAGTAGATCTCTAGATGGCATAGGCTTATTTTTTCCCATGCATTTTAGCACCATTTTGCTAGGTTTATTCCTAGATAAAATATTTTTTATTGTTGATAATTAGTATAAGATCTCTTCATCCTCAGTATACTTTCTTCCTGGTTACTGACATATTGCTAGCCAACTTCCTTACTGGGTACTATTATTAGTTTTAATGATTTTATGTTAATTCTTTAGGATTTTGAAAATATATTATGATGTCATCTATAAATGGTAAGAGTTCTAACTATTCTTCTTCCTGCCGATTTCTTTGCTGCCAATCATTGTCTGTTAATTTATTTTCCTTATGTATGGTATTGGCCAGAATGTACAGAATAATTTAGTATAATAAGGATGACATTATTAAGTTTTCCAGTTCCTGGAAATTTTTGATGTTTTAAGAACTACAAATGAAAAAATAAATAAATGAAGTGGCAGTCAACTCTAGTAATTGTGTGACTTTGGGTGAAAATACTCACATTTATAACCAAGCCTACAAATTCCTTTAAGAAGGCAAGTGATACAACTTATCTGTATATATTCAGCTGTATGAGGCAGACACCAGTAGCAAGCTTCCTGGACTTTTACAAGGCACTATTTACCATACTGCCTGTTTTATACTATAGAGTAAGGATTTTTCAAGACCTTTGATTGACAAGCCTGCTTCCTTGCATTCTTGAGAGTAGGGAAGTGGTGTAAGATCTCCTTGATCCTTCCCAAGTGTTCTAAAGACTCTGGTCACATGTATACCGGCTAACCATGTGCAAATATATGTCTGGAGACTTAATGTGGAAGAGGTTGGTTACCCTTGTGCATATTTCCATACTGTCTGGCTTTTAGATTCTGATGGCATTTCCCCCCAAAGGAACCAAGATATCTTGAGAAATCCAGAATGAGCTTGGAGTAATATACTGTTATAAGAAAGAAAGGCTATTTTCAAAGATGTCTGAAGGTCTTAAAAAAGGGCCCAGATTGACTCTTCTGGTCAGTTTGTAGCAATTTTAAGTATTAAAATAGAAACACAAATTTTATTTAATTGGATTGTTGAGTCTGTAAAGGGTCATAATAATATAATCAAGGGGAACAAATCATATAGAGTATGGTCCAGGGACCCTATCAGAGAGTCAGAGAAGTAAGAACTATTTTCATAGTACTGCCAAGAGCTTACTTGCTCTTATATCCTCTCCCAAGGATACGGTGGAGTTTTCCGGTGGCTCTGTGATGTCTGGCTAGTGGAGTGTGTGTTTTGTAGTCCTGTGTTTAAAAAAAAAAAAGTCTTGGTTTTCATTTCTTAAACAGAAAATATCAACAGATATAATCTACTTGAATAAAAGTTACTTTGAATCCTCAATCTTTAAGAATGTAAAGGCATTTTGAGACTAAAGAGTTTGAAAAACACCATACTAGAGAAATTTATCTCACCTCCTTAGGTTGATCGATTATTAGTTACAGAAAAGGGCAGGGTGAATCACTCAGTTCATAAAGGCATATGGAATATTTTGGCTTAATGGGTCCATCTATTTTACATGCTACCTGAAATGTACAATTCCTTTCCTTTACATGCCTTCAGCAACCTACCAAACTCACTTTTGTTAGTGTAGTCTGTTGTTTCCATAAAGTTATGGAAACATATTAATACCAAAGTAGCCGCTTGCATGATAACTATTTTATTTTTACCAGAAGATTGCTTTGTTTGTGTTCTTGAAATATTCTTACATTGAATAGCCTTAGATTATGAATGTCCTAAGTTGTGTGCCAAGGACTCTATTGCATTTATACTGTATTTTTTCCTCTAGTTCTTGGGAAAATAGACCCAACTTTTCTTTTCTTCTCTTCCCATCTTATACAGACACAGGTTTATGGACAATCAGCTAAATTTCATATGTTAAAAAGATTTTTCCGGGTGTTCACTATTATTCATACAGATAAGGTATGAATACAATGGTTTTAATAAAAAAATTTCATTTCTTTTCAGGTGATTCCAAATTTGATTTGCTATGTAAAGAAGAAGTTATTGAACTGAAAGACATATTCTCTGTGAAACTGAAACGGCGTTGTTTTGTTAAACAGCAGAGAAGTGGTACTTTACTAGGAATCACACTCTTCATCTGCTTGAAAAAAGAGCAAAATAAATTAAAGGACTCTGCAATTGATCTTATTAATTTAAGTGAAGACCACTGTGACTTATGGTTTAGACAGTTCAAGAAAATTTTGGCAGGTAAGTGCTCCATTATAGGAATTCATGAGTCTATTTTCCTTCATGGGTTATTAGCTTAAACATGATGTTATGTTTATGCACATAAGCAATTCACAAATTTCTGCTTTTAAGAATAAGCTTGAATAACCTGAAAACACAATTCTTAAATAACTGTATCAATTTGAGAGTTGCTATTTTTGGAAGAATATTTCCCTATTAGTGTCTTTCTACTAGGAAAATATATCAAGCTTATATTACAGTTTATTTTCTTTCCACCCACCCATTGATGGTAAGTGTACATATATATTGGGCAGCCTGAGAATAAAAATTTTCTGAAAATAATCTTTAAGGGACCATGACTTATACTCTGCCAATTGAGTTGCCTATTTGAACTTAAATTTCTCTAAAGGATGCTATCCAAAGAAATGAGAGCATGTTTATCAGAATATTGCTTGCTTTCCTTTTAGCCTATTTCTTCCTTTTTGCAAGACTGATCAGGGTGAATGGTGGCAGATGGTATAGCTGCTGACGGTGCAGTTTGGGGGAGATGGGTGCCAGGCAAAGAATAGGCACATGGTGATGTCAGGGGATTACAGGTCTGGCACCATTGATCAAGAACTGCACTGGTGAAGGACAGCTAGCTGATGTACCCATGAAAGTTGAGCTGAAGTGATACTGCATTAAAACTGGGAGAGCCTGGAGCTAGGTGACCCCATCCTTTCTTGTTAGCCCCTGTTTCAGTTTGCCAGGCCACTATGACAAATACCACACAAGAGGTTGACTTGAACAACAAGCATGGTTTTAAGGGCTAAAAGTCCAAATTCAGGGTGTTGGTGGGGCCAGGCTTTCTCCCCTAAGTCTGACGTTCTGGCTCTAGCTTGCCGCAACCCTTGGAGTCGTGCCTCCCTTCTCTGCCTTCTGCTGCATGATGATGTCTTTGATCTCCTCTTGTGGCTTTTCTCTGATGATGTCCACTGACAACTAGCTTCTGTGGATCCTCTAGCTGCCTCCGAACTTCCTTTCAAACTGCCCTCATTCAGTTTGGCCACACCTAAATAGGATCTTATTTATCCTAGTCACAAGTGAATCTACACCTTAACTGATGATGCATTTTTACAAGTCCTGTTTGAAAAATGGGTTCAGACCCATACGAATGCAGATGAAGAGCATATCTTTTAATTGGGTGACATAGTTCGTTCTACCATAGCCCTTTTAAGACCTTCATGGAGATCTGATTTTCTCAAAGGGGCCAGGATCCCCAAAGACAATAGTTTACTTTATCTCTTTGAAAACGAATAACATGTGTATTTAGTTAAAAACATTCCACATTAACAGTAAATCTTTTTAGTATTATTTTAAGTTCACTTCAGAAGATAAAGTTAAAATAAATTAATAAATGCAGTTGTATTTCACATGACCAGATACTCATAGGACTTTACTAGGTCTGTAAAGTAAGAATGTGTCATTTGACTAGGAGATGCAAGGCTCTTCCCTGCATGAAAATCTGAGGAAATCTCCCTTGGGGCTTATGAAGGGCTTGCCAAGTGATGTGTGAGGCAAATTCTCCAATATATCTCACTCATAAAGCCAATAACAAGTAAGTAGAGGATGTAACAACATAGATCAATTTAGTAAAAGCACTTTTATAGGAGTAGAGGGACAACTCTGATGGACTAGTCAAAAAAAAAATCCATCTTTTTGGCTCAGATCTAGGATCATAATCTAGACAAATTACAGAGCTCAGTAAATTACATATCTGTTAGATTATTATCCTGGGAGAATGTTATTTTTATCCTTGTGATTTTGATAAGAGTTGGAGGGAATAGGATATTTGGAGTCATATTCTCTGATGTAGTCCTGAAGTATAGAGTGATTGTGCTGACTAGAAGCAAATGGAGTGTTCTGGTTTAAAATCAATCAAAACAAACAAGTCAGGGTAAAAATCTTCTAGTCAAAATGAAAGAACCTAACCAAGATAGTTTGACTAGACAAACTGCTACATCTCCACACCTACGTAGACTCAGGGGGTCCTAAGGAGGAGTCAACTCCTCACTCCCATAAACAAAGGACCGGATCAGCTTCATCATCCATAATTGAACATTCTAGGCTCTAGAGCTCTCTGCTACAGTCTATCGGCATTTCTGTTTTAAGGTTACATTCTCAGGTTCTTTTTCTTCATATTTCTTTCACTTTAAATTCATGTAATTCAGGTGTTCAGTAAAGTTTCTGTCTTCTGAGAGTCAAAAGTGACTCAAACTTCATTCCACAAATTGAGGGAACCCTGTATCTTTCCCAGTCTCTGTGGGGTAAGGGTGACTGCTTACCTAATCCTGGTCGTGTCTGGCTCTGATTTCCACTCTTTTGGAATTGTCTTTCTGCCCCACATGCACTGTTCCTATTCCATATTATACTGCACCAGATTTGACAGATGGCGATTGTTCATTGATTTAAAAAAAAAAATTCCTAACCCAAAGAATTTGTGTGGAGGCAGATTTAACTTAAGTTTGGGGGTGATAGATAATAGTTTACTTTACAAAAATACAAATGACTTAGCAACTGAATACTAGATTTCTTTATTCTAAGGAATAAGGTTTATAAGGATTTATTTATTCATTTTGAATTTTGTCTTCATGCAGCAAATGGGATTTTTTTTCCTTCCATATATTTTCTCCTTTGTTTCTTATATAAATAAAATAATTAAAAAGACATTAAAAGGTGCAAGTGGTTAGTCTTTTAGTCTAGTCAAAAATGATAATTTTAGTGCAGTTTGGATATGAAGGGTTATTTTCAAATATGTACATCTATATTTTGAACTGGAGTAATGAATAAGATGCGACAAATTCTTAAGAAAAGAAAAAAAAATAGCACTAGAAGAGGGACATGGGTAACTATCAAATACATGAGATTTTAAAACTAAATACCAAAGGAGTGACCAGATGAAAGTGGGTTTACAGCTACCAAAAAAGAGCCTTAGAACTCTTTCTACTTTTAGTTGAAAATGAGTTAACTTTTCACATTCCAATTTTTAGCATAATGCCTTGTTTTATTGTCAGTTATGGAAAAGTCACCATAATTCTATTGACTAGCAGGCAATATGTGTTAGTTCATCCATCAGCCATTTCTGTCAAACACTGTGGAAAGTGCTGGCATACACAAATGAATGTGATACAATCTCTCCTCAGAATGTCCTTGTCTTAGGGGATGTTCTAGTTTGCTAGCTGCGAGAATGCAATATACCAGAAATGGAATGGCTTTTAAAAAGGGGAATTTAATAAGTTACAAGTTCACATTTCTAAGGCCATGAAAATGTCCCAATTAAAGCAAATCTATGGACATGTCCAATCTAAGGCATCTGGGGAAAGATATATAGGTCTAGCTCGCCTGGAACAAAACAATCTCTTCACTAAATGGTGCCTAGAGAACTGGATATCCATATGCAAAAGAATGAAAAAGGATCCATATCTCACACCCTATGCAAAAATTAACTCAAAATGGGTCAAAGACCTAAACATTAGATCTAAGACCATAAAACTGTTAGAAGAAAATGTAGGGAAATATCTTATAATCTTATAATAGGAGGTAATTTCCTAGACATTACACCAGAAGCATGAGCATTAAAGAAAGAAAGAAAGAAATGGGAAATCCTCAAAATTAAACACTTCTGTGCATCAAAGAACTTCATCAAGAAAGTAAAAAGCCTACACAATGGAAGACAATATTTGGAAATGATATGTCAGATAAAGGTCTAGTATCCAGAATATATAAAGAGATTGTTCAACTCAACAACAAAAATACAGACTTTTTTTGTTTGTTTAATTGGTTTTGTAAACCAATTACAAAATGGGCAAAAGACTTGAACAGATACTTCTCAGAAGAGGATATACAAATGGCTAAAAGGCACATGAAAAGATGCTCAACTTCCCTGGGTATTAGGGAAGTGCAAATCAAAACCACAATGCAATATCATCTCACACCCACCAGAATGGCCATTATCAGTAAAACAGAAAACGACAGGTGCTGGAGAGGATGTGGAGAAAGAGGCACACTAATTCACTGTTGGTGGGAATGTCAGATGGTACAATCGCTGTGGAAGACAGCTTGGCGATTCCTCAGGAAGCTAAGTATAGAATTGCCATATGACCCAGCAATACCATTGTTGGGTATCTACTCAAGGACATGAGGGTAAAGGCACAAACGGACACTTGCACACCAATGTTTACAGCAGCATTATTTACAATTGTCAAGAGATGGAAACGGCCCAAATGCCCATAACAGACGAGTGGCATTTGCCCATAAACAAGCTGTAGTATATACATACGATGGAATGTTATACAGCTGTAAGACAGAATAAAGTTATGAAGTATGTAACAACATGGATGGACCTTAAGGACATTATGCTGAGTGAGATTAGCCAGAAACAAAAGGACAAATACTGTATGGTCTCGCTGATATGAACTAACATTAATAAATGAACTTGGAGAATTTCAGTTAAGAACAGAGGTCTTCAGGAGATAGAAATAGGGTAGATATTGGGTAATTGCAGCTGAAGGGATACAGATTGTGCAGTGGGACTGATTGCAAAAATTCAGAAATGGATAGTATAATAATACTACCTAACTGTAATACAATAATGTTAGAACACTGGTTGAAGCTGATGTGAGAATGATAGAGGGAGGAGGCCTGGGGCCACAAATGAAATCAGAAGGTAAGATATAGGATAAAGACTGAGTTGGTATAACCTAGGAATGCCTAGAGTGTATAATGATAGTGACTAAATGTACAAATTTAATAATGTTTTGCATGAGAAAGAATAAAGAATGTCAATAATGCAGGGTGTTCAAAATAGATGGTAATTTATATTTTAAAACTTTAACTTATGTGTGAGACTAAAGCAAAAAATGTTTATTTGGTACAAAATTTATATTCTGACTAGTACGTTTCCTAATATAACTTATGTGGACAGCTTAATTGAACACCGTAATACTTGGAACCTTGAGTAGGGCATGAGATTTTGTAGGTTTGTCCAGGGTGATGCCCCAGTAAATTCCAGAGTGATTTGAACAGTGAATTAAAAAGTATTTGCAAAGTCCCCATGGGGGAATGGTGAGAAAGGGGGAAAATTCAACTTCCCCAAGTGAAGAATTCTTGATATTCTCACAATCAGTGGGGACAACCAAAGCAATAGACTAAGCCCGCAATCTTGGGGTTTGTACATAAGAAACTTAACTTCGCAAAGGATAGGCTAAACCTACTTACAATTAGGCCTAAGAGTCACCCCCAAGAGAACCTCTTTTGTTGCTCAGATGTGGCCTTTGTCTCTCAGCCAACATGACAAGCAAACTCGCTGCCCTCCCCCGTCTCTACCTGGGACATGCCTCCCAGGGGTGTGGACCTTCCTGGCAAGGTGGGACAGAAATCCTAGAATGAGCTGGGACTCAGCACCAAGGGATTGAGAAAACCTTCTTGACCTAAAGGGGGAGAATGAAATGAGACAAAAGAAACTGTGAATGGCTGAGAGATTTCAAACAGGGTCAAGAGGTTATCCTGGAGGTTATTCTTACAGATGAAGTAGATATCACCTGTTTAGTTAAGGTGAAATGGAGAGGCTGGAGGGAACTGCCTGAAAATGTAGCGCTGTGCTCCAGTAGCCATGTTTCTTGAAAATGATTCTATAATGATATAGCTTTTGTGATGTGACTGTGTGGTTGTGAAAACCTTGTGTCTGATGCTCCTTTTATCTACCTTATTGACAGATGACTAGAACATATGAATTAAAAATAAATAAATAATGGGAACAAAGTTAAAATAAATTTAGTAGATTGAAATGCTAGTGATCAATGAAAGAGAAGGGTAAGGGATATGGTATTATGAGATTTTTTCTGTTTTCTTTTTCTGAATTGATGCAAATGTTCTGAGAAACAATCATGACGATGAATATACAACTATGTGAGGATTTTGTGAGTTATTGACTATATAACAAGAATGTAATGATCATAGGTAAGAATGTTTGTGTTTGTATGTGGTTATGTTTCATAAAAAAAATGATTATGGTGATGAATACACAACTATGTCATGATATTGTGAGCCATTGATTGCATACCATGTATGGACTGTGTTTGTGAAAATTTGTCAATAAAAATATGAAAAAAGAATAAAAGATACCTTGGTTCAAGAAGGCTAATGAAGTTCAGCATTTCTCTCTCAACTGGAAGGGCAACATGGCAAACATGGGGGCATCTGCTAGCTTTCTCTCTAGACCTCTTGCTTCATGAAGCTCCCCGGAAGGTGTTTTCCTTCTTCATCTCCAAAAGTTGCTGGCTGGTAGACTCTCTGCTTTGTGGTTCTGTGGTATTCTGCCATCCTTCTCTGCGCTCTCAGAATCTCCAAAGGTTGCTGGCTGGTGGACTATGCTTTGTGGCTCTTGTCATGCTGTTGTCCTTCTCTGCTATCTCCGAATCTCCAGCTTACTCTAAAATGTTTCCTCTTTTATAGGATTCTGGTAAACTAATCAAGACCCACATAGAATGGGTGGAGACGCGTCTCCATCTAATCAAGTTTAATAGCCACAATTGATCATCACATCTATGTGGAGATAACTTAATCAAGTTTCCGACCTTCAGTACTGAATAGGGATTAGAAGAAACCATTGCTCCCATAAAATTGATTAGGATTAAAACATGGCTTTTCTAGGGTATATAAATCCTTTCAAGCTGGCACAGGGGACAAACAAGAAAACTCATTGTTTTACAGATGTGTTAAGACCCACAATCAAGATGTTAATGGTTTGATAGGGAACATAGCAATCGATCACTGATTCAGAAATTCAAACCATTAGGAAATATACTTGGTTGAAACTGAGGCTACTAGGAAGTCATTGTGGTACAAGTGGTTGAACATAGTCTTTTCTGCTTTTTCATACCTGAAGTACAAAAATAAGTATGAGTAACTGTGGTGGTTTGGAGCTATGTACCCCAGAAAAAACATGTCCTTAAACTTATTCCATTACTGTGGGTGTGCCATTGTAAGTAGGGCCTTTTGATGAAGTTACTTCAGTTAAACAGATCAAGAGATTGGACTTAATCTTATTACTGGAGACCTTTTAAAGCAGAATGAAACTCAGAAAGCCACAGAGGAAACAGCCAGAAGCTGAACATCAATGGAAGGCGGAGAAGGGAGAGGACAGGATGGGCTGCCTTGTGCATTGCCATGTGACAAAGGAGCCCAGGGACCAAGACTCGCCAGCATCCAGGCCCAGAATCTCAGGCTTTGGGGAAAAAGCCTTGCCTTGATGATGCCTTGATCTGAACTTCTCCTAGCCTCAAAAACTGTGAGCCAATAAATTCCTCTTGTTTAAGTCAACCCATTGTAATATATTTGCTTGAGCAGTCAAGGAAGTGAAAAGATTAACATAAATAGATCACATGTATGTGCTAGACATGGTAACATAATATTTTTATTCAACCAAAGTGTGGTCCAGTTTCTGCATAGTTAGGTTTTTAGAAATAGTGAATTGCAAGCTCCAACCTTTTGTAAAACATATTCATGGGCTTTAAGAAAGGCACCCCATGCAGGAGGAGCTATGACCACTTGTGTGATCTTCAGGGCCACTGGGAATTAAGGATGTGTAACTATCTGAACCAGTTCATTGCAAGTGGCAGACTTGACAGAAGGCTGTGGAACCAAAGACAGAGAACGAAAACTCTAAAGTCTTAGGCCAAAGTAACTTGTAGAATGGTAATGTCATAAATGGGTGCAGCAAAGTCAGGACACTGGGGGATTTGAAGGAGGGACTTTCTGTCCTGGACATGTGTGGGATGTATTATAAGGTCTAGCTGGACATGTTTAGCAGGTTGGCATTTTGAAAGGAATATATAAAGAGGGAAAGAAGAAGAGTTGATGTGATGGGAGTAGATGAGAAATCAGAGGGAATAGTATAATACTTAAAAAGGAGAGGACTAAATTATAGATAGAATCTACAAAGAAGAGATACTAAATAGTTGGAGAAGACAGAAGTCATAAGAAAAAAAATCGAAGAGCCTTTATGGCATAGGACTACTGATTTTCTTGTATTTATGATTTGCTAACTGATTTGCAATGTTTGATAGTTACCCAGAGACAATTAACAAGGGTAGTTTTAGTATAAATTTGGTTGAGTTATTTCTGTTGTCATTTTTTGTTTCAATTCTAAATGCTAATTTCATAAAGTAGACAAATGTAAAAGTCAGACTTATTTAGTACCTTTTGTCCTTATAATGTAGCCTGCTTTTCTATTTCAACTGCTTCACTCAATTCGCAGCTGTGAAAAATAAAGAAAATGGAAAAATTACTTAAATACCTATTTTTTATTCTTAAGAGTAATCTTTTCTAGTTTACCATTAAATAGCAAATCTATGCCCCAACCCATAAAAGTATTGATAGCCAAAACCAGGCTTCTTAAAACATTAATTTTATTTGACATTTATATTATCTTGTATAAGAAAATCATAGTACAATGTGTTGAGTTTTTTTCCAAGCTATTTCATCATTTCTATTACCATAAACCAGCCAGAATTTTTCTTAGCAGGAGAACAGAATGATGTGAAGCTTCTACTCAAATATGCTTCCAAATGAAGGACTTAAAAGGAAAAACAAACTGGAAATAAGTATTATAGCGATTATTTTTAAAATGAGCTGTTACATGTCAAAAGTATGAAAACTTCAGATTTTTGGTTGTGCACTATTTGAGTTGGCAAATCTTGTCTCCTTAGGAATGAGTTATTTTCTGCCTGAAAAATGGTTAATTTATCTTGACGCACTGATAAAGTGATTTAAAACTTTATTTTTATGACCAATGAAGTTGGAGAATGAAAATCATGCATATCACTTTTGAATATGTATTTACTGTAAGATATAGTAACAATAATGTCAAAACCGATTAAATATGCATTATCTCATTTACATGTTAATATCAAAGTCCAATCCTGCTGGAGGTACTCTGTCCAAAAAAGCTCCGTGATGTCAGCCTCCTGTAGTGACTTCAAACCGGGCTCTGTGGAGTGTCACCACCACACCCTGCCTCACTTGGGGGCCAATGTAGCTCCTGATTGATGTTTTATATTTAGCAGGTCTGAGGAAAGCTTTGTTTGAACAAAGGTTCTAAAATTAAAACATTTGAAGACCTCAGATTTAGTTGTCTTCAAGTTTGATAACCTGTTAGTATATTATAACCTGCCATGCATCCTTTCTGACTTCCAGGATTCTACAGACCTCATACTGCCTTTTTGTTTGTTTGTTTTTTGACATGGGCAGGCTCTGGGAAATGAACCCAGGTCTCCGGCATGACAGACAAGAATTCTGCCACTGAGCCACTGTTGCACTGCCCTCATACTGACTTTATTTTTATTATTTATTTATTTATTTAATTAATTAATTTATTTTTACATGGGCAGGCACCAGGAATCAAACCCAGGTCTCCAGTATGGCAGGTGAGAATTCTACCGCTGAGCCACCATCGCACCACCCTCTCATACTGCCTTTTAACCACCCAAATAATATACTCATTAAGGCAACTATATATTCTGAACTCTCAGGGCCTATTTCTGTACCTTTATTCTTTTCAATTAAACTTCCCTGCTAAATATATAATTAAATGTATTTTTGCTTTCTGTACCATAATAAGATATTGCTTACAAATAAAAATATTTGTTATCAAACCGAGGATTGAAAATGGAGCTAAAAAATAAGTTGACTTTAAAGTTAAGTCTTTTTATCTTCTCCCTTGAGCTTTCCTTGCTTTCTGAGCTGGTCATTGAGCAGAAAACAGTGAAATTAAGCTAATTTCTGTTAAATTCCAAATGAGTAGTGGCCCCGCTAAACTCTTTAAAGAATATTAATCTATTAATAGATCATTTAAAAACCAAACCTCCAATTTCATCAAATTTGTAACTGAAAATATGAATGTATAGGCACATGGTTACCATGTAAAATTTGCTTAATGAAAGAATACTAACAATTATTTACCTAGAAAGTTTGACAATGTGAGCCATTTCCATTCCAGCAATTAATTGTGTGAAAAATTCATTGAGTCTTCAGACACAACAAACTGTAGCATTAGATCCCTAAGAGTTTGACATAATAGAACAAGCAGAGAAATAAATACATTTTAAGTCATCAACCCAAAAGAGAAATTGAAAACATAAAAGAATAGGATGCTGTCAAAAGGAATAGCATTTTTAACGTTTCGATTATGGATGGTGGTGGTGATAGCATAACGTGTGAACATAATTAACGACACTGAAATATATAACTGAATGTGGCTAAAAGAGGAAAGGTCGTATATATTCAGAATAAATTTTTAAAAAATCCATGAAACTGCACAACACGGTAGGTTAAACCATGGACCATAGGTTAGGTTAAATAGTTAATAGTACAATTATAAGAATGTACTTTCATCGATTGTGACAAATATACCGCACCAATACAAGGTGCTACTGAGAAGGTGGTGTATGGAATCCTCTGTTTTATTCATGATTGTTCTGAAAACCCCTCAATTTCTCTTAAAGAAATTTTAAAAGGAGATAACCGTTTTGATGAAGTTAAGAAAAATGTATTTGAAGGAGATGAAAAATAAAATCTGCTCCTGCATGGACAAAAAGATAGCTTTTTTGTTATGATTCATGATGAGTTTCATTAAAAAAAAATTATCCCTCTCAGGCCCTGATGGCTCTGAGTCTGAAATTCGTAAGTTCCAATTAAACTTGTCTTGGTGTTAGAGACCCACACAGGTTTCCTTTAGACGCCTATTCAGTCATTCTAATGTTTTGCCGCGGTCAAGAACCACACCAGGGAGGTTGAAGAATTGCACACCATAAGTTTGATTTAATGAGCATATATAGAACATTGCACTCGATTCTTATTATAGGTTTTACAGGGATTAAAAGGACGAGAGGGTGCACGGGTGCCTCAGTGGTTAGAATGCTCACTTTCCATGCGGGAGACCCAGGTTCGAGTCCTGGACCATGCACCCCTCAAAAAAGGGGGCAGGGGAATAGTCTGTGTTCTGATTGTCATGTTAAATATTCTTAAAGCTTGACCGTTGTCCATTCCTGAGTTGTGTGAGGTTAGCACTTATTTTCTAAGGTATTAACTGCGGGACTGATTCAGAAGACTCTAGTAAAGGCTGGCAGAGGCATGCCGAGGGTTCCCTTGCCCCTTCAGAATCGACCCTAATTTACAGCTATTGCCTTTCAGTGGAAGACAAATTTGAATTAGCTCTTTACACTTTTAATGCTGTTTTATACTTGCGATGAGTGAAAAAGGCATCCTTCCCAAGGGTTTCTCACTGGCCTCTATAGCAATTTTATTCTAAGGCAGGGATTTTTTTCTGTGTATATAATGGATTCTTCTCATATTTAAAAGATATTAATTGGTATTTTACAGTAGAAAATTATATTCCCATTTCAGTCATTGTCAGCATATTTTGATAATAGGAATTGAGCAGTATTCATTCTCCAGTTATTTCTGGTATTTTCCAAATCCTATTGTAAGAAGAAGCATAACCTGCTGGGTAACAAAATTTCTTCCCTGAAAATAATTTAGGCATGCTTTGTTAGATCTTATGTGATTAACTTTGAAATGCTAAATGAAAATTCTTCTAAATATTTTCAGTGAAATGTTAAATTAAGTTTTCATGCTGTTATATAAATTAGCTAAAATTTCTTCTTTGATATATGAAGCCATTCTTTTGAAAATTTAAATCCCTCATGATAACTGATTTTATTAAGCCTTTATTTGCCATGAAATGTCAAACACTGTTCTAGGCAATTAACTATAATCCTCATAGAAATGGCATCAGCAACTACAAATACATTCTCATATAATAGGGGGAGTGTGCCAGTTTGAAAGTATTATGTACCCCAGAAAAGCCTTGTTTTCATCCTGATTCAATCTTTTGGAGCCAGTTATTTCTTTTAATCCTGATTAAATCACATATGCTGGAAACTTTTGATAAGATTATCTCCACGGAGATGTGACATGCCCAATGTGGGTGTGACTTTGGGTGGAGATGTGACTCCAGCCATTCCAGGTGGGTCTCGATTACTGGACTCTTTTAAAAGAGGAAGCATGTTGGAGAGAAACAGAAACTACAGAAACCTCAGAGCCCGTAGAAATTTCACAGCAGACCTGGCACAAATGCCAGCACGTGGGGAACAGAGACACGTATGTTTGGACATGCCTGGAGCCCAACAGACATTGCCATGAGATGCTAAGCAAGCCAGAACCTGGAGAGAGCCAAGGGAAGCCAAGAGGTGAAACCAGCCCTGGAGAAGCAAAGTGAGGAACCCCCATAGGAACAGAGGCTGAAAGCAACGAAACCCAGGAGCAAGGGACCAGCAGATGCCAACCACGTGCCTTCCCAGCTGCCAGAAGTGTTCCAGACCCGACGGCCTTTCTTGAATGAAGGTTAACTGCTAGTTTGTGCCTTAATTTGGACGCTTCCATTTCCTTAGAACTGTAAACTTATAACTTATTAATTCCCCTGTCTGTAAAAGCTATTCCAGTTCCGGTATATCATGTTCCAGCAGCTAGCAAAAAAATACGGGGAGTAATATTACTTATTTTATGAGTTTTGTGAGGTTTGAGGAATTAAAATAATACATGACTTAGCAGATGATAGAATTAATTATTCTCATAATCATCTTTGTTTATATGTGAGAAAACTCAAGCTAAAAATAGTTCAAAATTTTTAAGATCTGGATTAAACAGTTAATAAATGGTGGAGGAGCTGGGTTCAAGTATCTTTTGAATGTGGGAGAGCACTTAACCCATGTGCTATTGCTGTTAAGTCTTTACTATACTTTATAATTCTTAAATATATTTACATTAGGTCTTAATCTGTCCCCTGAAGAAAGGTCCTCAGATGCTCTACTTTTTAGGAAGTATATTATCTCATTTGAAGATTATCTCTGTAGTGTTGTTTTTCCAATATTATGGTTCAGAAATCCAGGCTTTTGGAGGAGATAACATTTTTGGGTGAGCAGTAATATTTTAATGCATTTCCAACTCTTAAACATTCCTCATAACTGCCACCATTATTAACTGAGTTCCCTTAGGTGGATTGGGGTGAGTTGGAAATGCATTTTGGAAGAGATGGCACTTTTTGTTGTTGGCCTAAAGGAATTTTTAAAACACACCCGTACACATGCACACACACACACACACACACACACACACACACACACACTGGTTCATAACTGATTACTGGGCTTTGTAGTTGTATCACATTTTGTAAACAAAATACGAATGCTGTAAGTCTATAGGAGTGAATTAAACGTTGAATTAATCCTTAGATGAGAGTATAATGGATTGTCATTTAAAAACTTTTTCACCAGAAAGAAATAAAGTAAAAAGTAATAACGCAGTGTTCTCACAGTATGCATAAGTAGGAAATACATAATATTTCATATTAACTGACACTATTATTAAGCCCCCTGGTATTCATTAGACTAGCACTAATGGTAATGAAATTGTGTGGTATTTATACAGATATTATATATAACTCCAGGAATTTTATTATAATCTTGTATAAATATATCTGTCACTGTTTGCGGCAGGTAGTAGGATATTTATTATGACTACATGCTGAAGCAAGAATGGCAAACATTTTTCAGATCAACAGATTTTTTCTCCTTAAGTATCATGATTAAAGAGAAAACATTTTTTGCTTTTTGTTTTAGTCTTTGAGAAAATACTGGTAAGTAGAAAATTAAATATTTTTAAAAAGTACATTTTCTGTTCCTATTAGTTACATCTATTGGGGGTTGAAGTGTGTCTCCAAAACGTATGTTCGTGCCTTAACCCCCAGTACCTGTGAAAGGGACCTTATTAGGAAATAGGGTCATTGCAGAAGTAATCAGGTTAAGATGTGGTCATACTGGATATGCTTAGCCTTAATCTAATATGACTGGTGTCCTTGTACAATGAAGGGAATTTGGACTTGGAGAAAGAGATGCCTGGAGGAAGATTACCATGTGAGTCGAGGCAGAGAGTGTGGAGTTACACTGACACAAGCCAAGGAGTTGGGGCTACCAAAGCAAGAAGAGGCTCCTACAGCAGGGAGCTTGGCCACACTGCCATCTTGGTTTTGAACTTCTAGCCTCCAGAACTGGGGAAGATTAAATTTCTATTATTTGCAGGCACCCATTTTGTGGTACTTTATGACAGTCATAGAAAACTAATGCAATTCCTTAATTCACTTTTCCAGTGAAGATGGAAGAAATGGCAAAGACATGCCTATTTGCATGGTCGGGTTACTGTCTCCTTTCCAGCATCTAATGCCAGACCAAATTTCTAACCAACCATGTTCTCTTTTACCTCAATGCTTCCCTGAATGCTGTTCCCTCTGCCTGGATTGTCCTGTATCTCTTGTTGTTTGCCCAGTGAAGTCCAGTTTGCTCTTCACACCCTGGTATAAGCTAGCAAATCCTCTGCTGTGAAACTTTGTGAACCACGCCTCAAAATCGGGCACTTGCTCTTCGATTTTCATAGCATTTCCTATACTCCTGATAGACCACGTTGTCACTTGTACTAATTGTTTGCTTATAACTAATGCCTTACCAGGTGATATGGTCTTTTTATGACTTTTACAAATTTTTATTATGGTGACATATGTAACATGAAATTTCTCGTTTTAACCACCTTTCAGTATAAATTTCAATGATTTTAATTACAATCAAAATGTTGTGCTGCCATCACATCTATTATGAAGACTTTTCAGTGATCCCAAACAGAAAATCTGTGCCAATTAAGTATTAACTCCCCACTCCCACTCCTGCCTCTGGTAACCTGTATTCTAATTTCTGACTGATTCTATGAATTTGTATGTTCTAATTGTTTGTGGAAAGGACAATATTTGTCCTTTTGTGTCTGACTTATTTTTCTCAACATGACCTCTTCAGGGTTCATCCATGTTTTAGCATGTATTAGAACTCCATTCCTTTTTGCAGCTGTATAAAATTCTTTTGTATGTATATACCACATTTTGTTTTTCTGTTCATTTGTTGACTGACCCTTGTGTTGCTTTCATCTTTTGGCACTTGTGAATAATGTTTCTATGAACATTGGTGTGCTCATATCTATTCGAGTCCTTGCTTTCAATTCTTTGGGGGTATGTACCTAGAAGTGACATTGCTGGATCATCTGATACTTCTCTGCATAACTTTGAGTAACCCCCTGTGCTGGTTTGAATCTATGATGGACCCCAGAAAAGCCATGTCCTTTAATCCTCATTCAATATTGCTGGGTGGGAGCATTTTGATTGTTCCCATGGAGATGTGACCCACCCAATTGTGGGTGGGAACTTTTGATTAGATGATTTCTATGGAGGTGTGTCTCCACCCATTGAAGGTAGAGTTGCTTACTGGAATCCTTTAAAAGAGGAAACAGTTTGGAGAGAGTCCCTTTTTGTAGAGCCACAAGAAAGCCAGCAGACGCTGCTATATTCACCACGTGCCCTTCCAGCTGAGAGAGAAACATTGAACGTTGTTGGCCTTCTTACCTGCTGAGCCACCGTGGCCCGCCCTGTCTTTATACTTTCTTGATATGCTTCTCATAAAGTTTTTAATTTTGATGAAGTACCATTTATTTCCTTTGTTGCTTGTGCTTTTGCTATAAATAGAAGAATCCATGTCCTACCACAAGTTCTGAAGATGTTTCCCTATGTTTTCTTCTGAGAATTTCATAGTTTTAGTTCTTATGTTTAGGTCTTCGATCTATTTTGAGTTGATTTTATATAAGGTGTGAGGTGGGAGTCTCCTTTCATTCTTTTGCATATGGATACCCAGTTTCCCCAGCATTATTCTTTCCCTATTGAGTGGACCTGACACCGTTGTCAAAAGTGGAACATAAATTTGAAGATTTCTGAATTCTCAGTTTTATTCCATTGGCCTATATGTCTGTTCTTGTTTCATTGTTATGCTGTTTTGATTCCTGTAGCTTTGTAATGAAATTTGAAATAGGGAAGTATGAGTCCTCCAATTTTGTTCTTCTTTATTAAGATGTATTGGCTGTTTGGGACTCCTTATCCTTCCATACATAGTTGATAATTGGCTTTCCCATTTCTATGAAGGGAGTTGTTGGAGTTTTGATTGGAACTGCACTGAATCTGTAAACTGCTTTGGATAAATTTGACAATTTAACGATTTTTAGTCTCCCAATCCTTTAGCACAGTGTCCTTCCCTTCATTCAGGCCATCTTTGATTTCTTTTAGCAATGTTTTATAATTTTCCATATATAAGTCCTTAATATCCTTGGTTAAATTTTCTTGTAGGTATTTGATTCTTCTAGTTGCTATTATAAATAGAATTTTTTTTCTTGATTTTCTCTTCAGGTTATTTTCTACTAGTATAGACACACTACTGATTTTCATGTGTTGATCTTATACCCCATCACTTTGCTGAATTCATTTAATATTTCTAGCAGTATTATGGATTTATAGGCTTTTATATGTACGGGACCATCTCATCTTCAAATAGGGTAAGTTTTACTTCTTTCTGTTTAATTTGGATGCAGGCTTATTTGTTTGTCTGTCTAACTTCCAGTACAATGTTGAATAATACTGGTGATAGTGGATATTCTTGTCACACCTATACATTCTGTGCATGGTGAACAATCAGTGGCTCACAATATCATCACATAGTTATAGATTCATTACCATGATCATTTTAGAACATTTACATTACTCCAGAAAAAGAAGTAAAAAGAAAAAACAAAAATGTATGCATCCTGTATCCCTTACGCCTCCCTCTTATTGACCGCTAGTATTTCTAACTACCCAATTTATTTTACCCCGCATCCCCTCCTATTATTTATTTTTTATCTACATTTTTTTTTTTACTTATCTGCCCATATCCTGGATAAAAGGAACATCAGATACAAGGTTTTCACAGTCACACAGTCACATTGTAAAAGCTATATCGTTATACAATAATCTTCATAAATCAAGGCTATTAGAACACAGCTCAACAGTTTCAGGATTTAATTCCAGCCACTCCAATACAACATAAACTAAAAAGAGATGTTTATATAATGTCTAAGAATAACCTATAGGATAATGTCTCAACTCTGAAATCTCTCAGCCACTGAAACTTTATTTTGCCTCATTTTGTTCTTCTCCCTTTTGGTCAAGAAAGCTCTCTCAAACCCATGGTACCAGGTCCTGGCAAATCCTGGTAGTTCTGTCCCACAGTGCCAGGAAGATTTACACCTCTGGGAGTCATGTCCTACATAGGGGGGAGGGCAGTGAGTTCACCTGCCAAGTTGGTTTAGGGACCACATCTGAGCAACAAAAGAGTTCTCTGGAGGTGACTCAGGCATAATTATAAGTAGGATTAGCCTTTCCTTTGCAGGAATAAGTTTCACAGGGGAGAACCCCAAGATTGAGGGCTCAGCCTTGATTTGGTTTTCTCCACTGTTTGTAAGAATATCAAGAAATCTCCAAATGGAGAAGTTAATATTTCCTCCTTTTTCCCCCATCCCTCAAGGGGACTTTGCAAATACTTCTTTATTCGTTGCCCAAATTATTCTGGAATATATTGGGGCATCACACTAACCTGGATAAACCAACAAGATCTCACGCCCTATTCAAGATTCCATGTACTTGTGATGCTCAACTTAACTAGGACCATACAAGTTAAATTAGATAATATGCTACCTAAAATTAAATTTTCCACCAAATAAACACCTCTCCCTTTGGCCTCATGCAGAAGTTGAAGTTTCAATAAATGGACGATATTGTCTTTAACCTGTATTCTGATCCACTGCAGTCCTATCCAGATTACCTTCATTCATATCTTTGGTCAAAGTCTGATCCCTTTTTCAACTTTTTAACATTTCTTGTAGGGGTATTGCTGACTTTCACAGCTTCATAGCTCTAACTCCGAGTTTCAGGCTGTTCACTTTTCTTCAGTCTTCTCTCTTTTTACTCTTCAAATGGAATAATTTCAGTAGTCCTATCTTTCATTGGTTCTCTTTTCTACCAGCTCTAATCTTCTGTCAACCCCTTCTTCAGAATTTCTCTCATTTACTGGGGTCTTCAGCTCTGGTTTTTCTGTTTGGTTGCTTTTTAATTTCTATCTCTTTATTGAATTTTTCATTTTATTCGTATATCATTTTTCTGATATCCTTTGGTTCTTTGTGTTTTTCTTTAGCTCTTTAAGCGTAATTAAATCTGTTTCTATGAGTTTTTGTCTGGTAAAATAAAGTCTGGTCTTTGTTTTTGGTTTCTGATATTTTCTTTTATTCCTTTGGATGGGCTGTTTCCTGTTTCTTTGTACACCAAGTTATCGTCTGTTGCAAACCGCACCTTGTAATATTTTAATATGTTAACACTGGAATTTAGTCCCTGAAGTGTCTGTTCCTTAAGTTTTTATCCAGCTAGTGATGTGACAGATTTTTTTTGAATGCCAGGAGTTAAAATAAACTAAGAAACAAAATGCAAAGCACCTTTCAAGGTCTTTGCAGATTGACTCCACATAGACTGGAGTTCTCCTTTAGAGCTTAGCCCGTCAACCAATGAATCTGAAGAATACCTAAGGCGAAAGTGTATGTTCTTTTTCTTTTTCTGAGCATATGTCTTTTCTTGGGCATGTGTATCTGGCCTTAGGAGTTCTCCATTTACAGGAATCCATATGCCCTCTCTTCTCCCTGGTCTGGGTATTTTATGCTTTAAATCTGGCAATCTTTTTGCCCTAGGCTATTGCAATTTGATTCTTATACTGCTTTGGCTCTCCACCAGCTTCTGCAAGTAGAACAATTTCTGGGATGGCAAGCCAAACATAAGTATTCTGGTCCTGTCTTTCAGAAATTCCTCCAGAGAGATTGGCATAGCCATACATGTACCCTAGTATGCACATACAGCTTCTTCTGTTCCCTCTGAAACAGGAATAGGGACCTACTTTAAGAGCATAGGCTGACTCCACACTGAGCTGGGGAGAGGATAGGGGTGGAGTCAGCAATGCTGCCCAAAGATTTCCCTACTGTTTTTAGTTTGTCTTTTTCTCGTTTTGTTGCTTACCCAGTTAACTACAACCATTAACCATTTTCCAGAGCGCTGAGGCTGATGATTCTGCCAGTTTTTTACCAGTTACACAAAGATCTGTGAGGGGCTGGTATCCTGGAATATCTCACTCTGCAGAGGTTCTTTAAGCTGTTTAGAATGAAGAGACTGTCAAGCACTAGTAAGTGCTCAGTCAGCATTGGGTTATTATTTTTTTTATTATATATAACACTTAGCCTGCTGCCAAGCTCAATGAGTATTGAAGTAAATTGAATATACTGCTTATTTCTTATACTGCTTGGTAAAGTGTGCACTTTTATTGAACTGGTCTCAAGTCAATGTACAGGTAAGTCCTGGCTGCTTCTGCAACATGACCAACTCCCAGGGACACCAAAAGCCTTCATACATCTAAAGTTAGGGAACAAAAAGGAAGGGGGGCACAATAGCTGACCATTCAAATTAAAAGATAAAAATGAAAAATATTAAGGTGGAAAGATTTTTTTATTTTGGATGACACATGATTTATATGAAAGCAATGCCATCGCCCTCCCCAGTGTGAGTATGGGGAAGGACTAGGCCATTCTCCTTAGGGAGAAGCGGGTGGATTTTGGGAAGGCAAAGAACTTCCTGTAACAATGCATCTCATGGCATTTGGAAAGACCATTAAAAAAAAAAAGGTCCATGTACAAAGCCCTCAGCCACCCTGAGGATGCTAGCTCAACTGCTGTCACTTTCACTGTTCCAGATTTTAAATCCTTAATCAAATGCCAAAAAAAAACACGGCAAAAAAAAAAAAAGAAAAAAAAAATGCCATGTCAATCTCATCTCGTTTTCTGTGCAAGTTAGGTTATGTCAAGAAAGAGTGTAATTCTACTAAGTATCAGTCCACCTAAAAGCGTGTGCGGTGGACGATGGAAGGGCTGGACTCGTCGCACTCCTGCTTGCTCAGCCACATCTGTCTAGCTGCTTTTAACATCTGTCGACTCATTTCATCTTTCTCATAACCGTTTGAGTGTGGTCGGGGTTTCTTTTTCATCCCTGAAGGTGGATAATGAGATAGACCCCTGAGAGATTGACTGGCTTACCCTCTGTCTCAAAGTTACTGAGTGGTGGAGTAAGATGTGAACCCAGGCTTTTTAAACTCCAAAATCTACCCTTTTCCTACTGTACCATACTGCCTCCCAAAAGAATGATTTAAATCTTTTAAAAATAAGTAACACTACTTTCTTGCAAGGCAATAAATAATCTGTTTGTGCTATGTATTGGGAACCTCTATTTTTGCCAAGAATATTAGACAATCCAACTAGGAATGAACACTTGATATTGGCAAAGGAGAGGCCTCTTTTGCAATCTAAGAGGAAAGACCCTTATTCCCCAAGTTTGGTTTAGCAGACTATTATGCAGAAACCACCAGCAATGTTTGGAGTTTAGGGGCTAGGTGGTTCTAGAATATCATTCTAAATTTCACTTTTAGTTAAGACAGTAACTGTAAGATGTTCTCATAGTAATTTTATGCAATAGAAAGTATTTTCATGTAGTTGATTAGTTTGCCCTTAAGTTATAATGGAAATGAATCTGGCAGTTTTAATGTTGTCAGAACCCAAGAGATGAGAAAAGAAAAAATTAAAGTTTTTATGTCAAGGAATAAGCTGGATCAAGGGGAGCAATTGATGGATCTATTGACTTAGACTTTTTTTAGTTGGTGGATGCGAATGCCTGGAGTTGAAATAAAGGAACAGGTATAGGAAGAAAGATAAGGAATTTTATTTAACATAAGTGGAGTTTGAGTTTCCTGTGAGGTATCAAGTTGAAGACAACTTCAAGCTCCTTCGAGCTGACCCCTGCGTTTTTTTTTTTTTTTTCAACATGCTTTCATCAGTTTTGGGAGCATTTCTTTGCTTTCTCACATAAAAAGATATTCTAGGCTTATCTCATACATTTCCCCCCAGCCCTGTAATCAGTCATTTCTTTGAGGATCCCTGATGGCTTTCAGTAGACCATGGTATTGAGAAACCAAGACCAAGGAACCATGTGTGCTCACTGCTGTTAATATGTCATAGCTTCTAGGCTCTTGCAGAGGACAGAATTAGGGAGTATGTTTTTTTAGAAATCATAAGTTTATGTTGGTATTTCCAGTTCCAGTTCAACCTTACAGGGTTCTGTATTCACATCTCCCTTCTTCCATAGTAAGAACTTTGGCTCCCAACAGTAGCAATTTACCCATTTACTCAATCATAGGATATGCACAGAATAGTTTGAGTCACTGTGGCCAAACCACTATGAAACACAAACCTATTAAAACGAGTTCAAGATTTGTTGGCAGTTCTTTATTGGTTCCCTAGACTGAAAGTATTTCAAGTATTATTTTCAAAAGTTATTTGGGTTGGCTTTTATTCCCTTGTGAATAGTTTTGCTATTCTTTTTAAATATATTTGACTTTATTTCTGTTCATACTCAGTTTTTGTGCCTTTTTTACCCTTCACCATTTTCATTGATTTAACAATATTTTTTGGGTATGTTGAATGAAAACATGTTTTCTGAAGGAAAACCCCCAACCCTTTTGGTATCTTATCCGCCTCAATCCTCTCACCTACCCTTTATAGGTAACAAGTTTTACTGGTTTCTGGCTTATCTTGCTTATATATTTATTTTTTAAATAAGCTCATATATATATATATATATTTCTCTTTCTTAAACAAAAAGCGCAACAGCATTAATGGTGGTGTGCTTTACTTTTTTCACTTAACAGCATTGTTTTAGTTTCCTAGACTGCTTAAAGCAAATATGAAATGGTTTAGCTTAAACAATGGGAATTTATTAGCTTATGGTTTTGAAGCCAAGAAAATGCCTAAATCAAGGCATCATCATGACAATGCTTTGTTCTCTAAGACCAGCATCCTTGGCTTCCCTGTCACATGGCAAGGCACATGGTGGCATCTGCTGCTCTCTCCTTTACCTTCTGGATTTCATTGTCTTCAACTTCTTGCTTCCATGGGGCACTCTCTCAATCTCTCTCTCTCTCTCTCTCTCTCTCTATATATATATATATATATATATAGAGAGAGAGAGAGAGAGAGAATATATATATATATTCATTCTGTTTATAAAGAACTCCAGTATTAGGATTAAGCCTTATCCTGAATGAGGTGCGTCACACCTTAACTGCCCCATGAAAACATCCTCCTTACAATGGGTTTCCGTGTACCAGAATGGATTAGATTTAAGACAGTGTTTTTCTGGGTTATGCACAGCTTCAAACCACTACAAACATACATCCATATCATTTTGAGCCAAGCTTCATTATTGTTATTTACAGCTGTGTAAGATACTGTTGTGCTGTCTCCATATTTTATTCAACCAATCTCCCATGTTGGGGGCATTTTCGTAGTTTATAATATCTTACAGCATAAATGCTGCAATAGACACTTTTGTTAATATGGTATGTTAAGGGTAAATTTCTAGAAATGGGTCTCTGGGTTAAAGCATAAATGTCTGTGTAGTTCATTAGGTGTTGACATATTCTCCTCCATTGGATCTGTACCATTTTTATATTTACCAGCAGTGCGTAAAAATGTGGGTTTCTTCACATCTTCATGAACACATTATCTCACAGTTGAGAGTTTTTTCCAGTGGTGATAGGTAAGAAATGATATATTAGTGTAGTTTTAATTTATATATAAAAAATTGAGTTAAGTTGAACATATTTGCATGTAAGACCCCTTTTAATATCTTGTGAATTGTCTACATATCATTTGCCCATTTTACACAATATTTCTGGTCTTTTTAAATCAGTTTTTACATGTTTTTTATATATTAGTGATATTAGAACTTTTCTTACGTGTTGCAGATGTTTTTCTATTGATACATAGGTTGTTTCTTGATTTTTTAAAATAGTGATTTTGCCATGCAAAGATTCGAGTTTTTAAAATTTATGTACTTAGATTTACCAGATTTTTATTGTGTTTCTAAAAATTTATATTTATTAGAGTTGTATGGGTTTATAGAACAATCATATATAAAATACAAGTTTCCCGTCCGCCACCCCACCACCATACTTTGGTGTGGGACATTTGTCTGATGATAACATTTAAAAAAGTAATTACACTAATTTTTTTTTAACAGTAGTTACCTTTGTTACAATTGATGAAAGATTATTAAAATTGTACTATTAACCATCATCCAGTTTACACAGGTGCATTTTTTTCCATACACCACCCTATTATTAACACCTTGTATTAGTGTTGTACAATATAATTCATGAAAGAGCATCCTTACACTTATACTATTAACTAGAGTCCATCATTTATAATAGTGTTCACTTTGTTATACAGCCCTATGTTTTATCTTTTAATTTTTGTTCTGGTAATCCGTATAACTTAGTTTCCCCTTTTAACCACATTCACCTGTATAATTCATTGCTGTGAAATTCACCCACAATATTATGCTACCATCACCACCATTCATTTTCAAACCTTTCCAATCAACCTAATAGAAATTCTGTACAAATTAAGCATCAACTCTTCATTCTCTAAATCCAGCCTAGCCCCTTGTAACCTAGGGTCTAGAGTCTATGAATTTTTTTGCATCTGGTTTTTGAGTCAAAATATAAAAGCCTTTCTTCCCCCTCAAATTATGGGGAAATTAACCCTTGTTTTCTTCTAGTACTTGTATAGTTAAATTTTTAGATCTCCAATCTATTTGGTGTTTATTTTGTATGCACTGTAAGGTATGGGCTCAATACATCTTTTATAAAAAATGGTATCTGGTTGTCCAGTACCATTTATGAAAAAGATTATCTTTGTAGTAGAGATTTGAGATGCCACCTTTATCACAATCTGAATTTCCCTTCGGATTTGGGTCTGTATATGGGCTTTCATTCTATTCCATTGGCCAATTTATCTATTTATATGCCAGTTTTATGTTTAGAGAGGCTTTGTAGTAAGATTTGTTATCTGGCAGGGTTAGTTCTTCTCATAGCACTTTCTTTTGGGTGTTGTTCTAACTATTGTAGTGTGTTAATTTTTTTTATATAAACCTTATTATCAATTTGTCTAGCTTGGTAATTTTACTGAAAGAACATTACACTTAGCAAATAAACAGGAAGAACTGACGTCCTGATGATGAGACATCTCGACCAAGGGTAAGGGATGCCTTTTCATTTGTTCAGGTCTACCTTTGTACCTTTCAGGGGTGTTTTATGGTTTCCTTCATTAATAGTTTGAATATCTCTTAAATTTATTCCTAAATATTTTATTACTTAAAACTGTTTCTTGGCATTTTGCTATTGCAAACAGAATTCCATTATGTTTTCTAAGAGTTATTTATATATATGAAAGAAATTGAGTTTCACATTTTGTATCTAACTTGGCTAAATTATTTTATTATTATCTTTCTATTTTGGGGGGTTGAATAGTGTCCCCACCCACAAAAGGCACGTTCAGGTCCCAACCACTGGTCCTGTGGTGAAGACCCATTGTAAATAAGATCTCTTGAAGATGTTACTTCCGTTAAGATGTGGCCCAAATGAACCAGGTTGGGTTTTAATCTGGGTTACTGGAATCTTTTACAAGCAGAGAGAAGGTCAGAAAGAGAAGTCACAGGGAGCAGCCAGAAACCTGAAATCAAAGGAAAACAGAAGGGGATGCTGCCCCATGCCATTACCAGGTGACAGAAAAGCCAAGGACCAAGGATAGCTGGCAGCCAGCCCTAGATGGCCACAGTCTTCTGAAAGTGTCACCTTGCCGATGCCTTGATTTTGGACTTCTAGTCACAAAATCATGAGCCAATTCCCATTGTTTAAGCCAACCCATTCGTTTTCCAGCTGGGAATCTAAAACGAGAATTATCATTGATAGTTTATTTCTTTTCTTTTTCTTTTTGCTCCTGATATTTTCACATTTTTTCCCCCTTCCAAATACTGATTTTAATTCTGTGATTGTGACGTGGAAGATTCAGCTTTACTACTTGTGATGAACTTTATCAGGATCATAAAGCTATTACAGAATAGCTGCACTCTACAGAGTATTTTAAAATGAATGCTTTTGAGCCTGGAGGTGAACAATGACAATAACCCAAATACATCATCTGTACAACTCAGAATAGATACAAATGAGAAGTGTTTACCTGGACAAACAACGGATAAGCTTAAGGGTAACACAGTTTCACAAGAGAGTCACCTGAACCCAACTAAAATTCTCTCAGTAACCTTTGATACTGATGTTGTGTAGATGTACACAACATCTACACAAAGATGTTGCTGCTGGAATCTTTTCAAATTCTCATGCCTCTAATTGTCATCTCTCGACTAATCATGTTTGCACAAACCTCCAGGAAAATGAAAAATGGTAGTAGAGATAGTTGATTATCCTTGGCTTCTTCCTAAGAATAAGTAAGGATGATTCTAGTGTTTCTGCATTGGGCAAGTTGATGGCTATGGTATGGATATATTTTTCTCCATCCATGTTAAGGAAGAATCCATTCACTCATTATTTTGAGAGTCCTTTCCCCTAGTTCAAATGTTGAACTTTGTCAAATGCTTTTTAAGCATCTATGGAGATAACCTATTTTTCTCTTTAGATTTTATAAATATGATAAATTATATTAATATATTTTCTGATCTGGTACTATTTTGCATTCCTGGTATAAACCCCACTTTTATCAGGATGTATTTTTAATACAATAATTTAAATAATTATTTAAATATTTAAACGTGCAGTCTATTGACTATTTTATTTGGGATTTTTTGCATCAATATTTGTAATTGATACTTATCTATATTTTTTTTAATCTTTTTGTGTTCTTCATTGGGTTTAGGTTTCAGTATTATACTTGCTTCATTAAAGGAGTTTAGAAATTCTCCTTTGTTTTATATACTCTGAAAAATCTCGTGAATTGTCCCACTTGTCTAAAAGTTTGATAAACTCCTCTTGTGAAACATCTCTGCCTGGTGCGTTTGTGTAGGGTAGTTCTTTGAAAACTTTTCAATTTCTTTAGTGCAAGGCTTGCTTTCTCTCCCTCTGCAGTGGAATCAATTTGTGTAAACTACATTTTCTAAAGAAATTGTGTATTTCATCGAATTTATTTGCAAAAAGTTCTGGTAGTATAGTCTCCTATGATTAAAAAAAAAATTCTCAGTATTGATAGCCCACCTTAGCAGTTATGCTCTATATTTATGTTTTTTTCATTTTTTGTTATGTTAGCAAGTAGTTTGTTTATTTTTTTCTAAGTAGTTTTTTTAGCCCCCGAAGAACTAGGATCTTAATTTATTAATTTGATCTACTATTTTTAGTGTCATCATTTTCTGCTTTTATCTTTATGTCCTTTCTTTTTTTTTATTAATTAAAAAAATTAACAAAACATTTAGAAATCATTCCATTCTACATGTACAATCAGCAATTCTTAATATCATCACATAGTTGCATATTCATCATTTCTTAGTGCATTTGCATCGACTCAGAAAAAGAAACAAAAAGACAACAGAATAAGAATTAAAACGATAATAGAGAGAAAAAAAAAACCTATACCTCACATGCAGCTTCATTCAATGTTTTAACATAATTGCATTACAATTAGGTAGTATTGTGCTGTCCATTTCTGAATTTTTATATCCAGTCCTGTTGCACAGTCTGTATCCCTTCAGCTCCAATTACCCCTTCTCTCTTTTTTTTTTTTATTAACGGAAAAAAAGAAATTAACCCAACATTTAGAATTCATACCATTCTACATATGCAATCAGTAATTCTTAACATCATCACATAGATGCATGATCATCGTTTCTTAATACATTTGCATCGGTTTAGAAGAACTAGCAACACAACCGAAAAAGATATAGAATGTTAATATAGAGAAAGAAATAAAAGTAATAATAGTAAAAACAAAACAAGACAAAACAAAAACCTATAGCTCAGATGCAGCTTCATTCAGTGTTTCAACATGATTACTTTACAATTAGGTATTATTGTGCTGTCCATTTTTGAGTTTTTGTATCTAGTCCTGTTGCACAGTCTGTATCCCTTCAGCTCCAATTGCCCATTATCTTACCCTGTTTCTACCTCCTTGCTGGACTCTGTTACCAATGACATATTCCAGATTTATTCTCGAATGTCCGTTCACATCAGTGGGACCATACAGTATTTGTCCTTTAGTTTTTGGCTAGACTCACTCAGCATAATGTTCTCTAGGTCCATCCATGTTATTACATGCTTCATAAGTTTATCCTGTCTTAAAGCTGCATAATATTCCATTGTATGTATATACCACAGTTTGTTTAGCCACTCGTCTGTTGATGGACATTTTGGCTGTTTCCATCTCTTTGCAATTGTAAATAACGCTGCTATAAACATTGGTGTGCAAATGTCCGTTTGTGTCTTTGCCCTTAAGTCCTTTGAGTAGATACCCAGCAATGGTATTGCTGGGTCGTATGGCAATTCTATATTCAGCTTTTTGAGGAACCGCCAAACTGCCTTCCACAGTGGTTGTACCATTTGACATTCCCACCAACAGTAGATAAGTGTGCCTCTTTCTCCGCATCCTCTCCAGCACTTGTCATTTTCTGTTTTGTTGATAATGGCCATTCTGGTGGGTGTGAGATGATATCTCATTGTGGTTTTGATTTGCATTTCTCTAATGGCCAGGGACATTGAGCATCTCTTCATGTGCCTTTTGGCCATTTGTATTTCCTCTTCTGAGAGGTGTCTGTTCAAGTCTTTTTCCCATTTTGTAATTGGGTTGGCTGTCTTTTTGTTGTTGAGTTGAACAATCTCTTTATAAATTCTGGATCCTAGACCTTTATCTGATATGTCATTTCCAAATATCGTCTCCCATTGTGTAGGCTGTCTTTCTACTTTCTTGATGAAGTTCTTTGATGAACAAAAGTGTTTAATTTTGAGGAGCTCCCATTTATTTATTTATTTCTTCAGTGCTCTTGCTTTAGGTTTAAGGTCCATAAAACCACCTCCAATTGTAAGATTCATAAGATATCTCCCAACATTTTCCTCTAACTGTTTTATGGTCTTAGACCTAATGTTTAGATCTTTGATCCATTTTGAGTTAACTTTTGTATAGGGTGTGAGATATGGGTCTTCTTTCCTTCTTTTGCATATGGATATCCAGTTCTCTAGGCACCATTTATTGAAGAGACTGTTCTGTCCCAGGTGAGTTGGCTTGACTGCCTTATCAAAGATCAAATGTCCATAGATGAGAGGGTCTATATCTGAGCACTCTGTTCGATTCCATTGGTCAATATATCTATCTTTATGCCAATACCATGCTGTTTTGACCACTGTGGCTTCATAATATGCCTTAAAATCAGGCAGCACGAGACCTCCAGCTTCATTTTTTTTCCTCAAGATGTTTTTAGCAATTCGGGGCACCCTGCCCTTCCAGATAAATTTGCTTATTGGTCTTTCTATTTCTGAAAAATAAGTTGTTGGGATTTTGATTGGTATTGCATTGAATCTGTAAATCAATTTAGGTAGGATTGACATCTTAACTATATTTAGTCTTCCAATCCATGAACACGGTATGCCCTTCCATCTATTTAGGTCTTCTGTGATTTCTTTTAGCAATTTTTTGTAGTTTTCTTTATATAGGTTTTTTGTCTCTTTAGTTAAATTTATTCCTAGGTATTTTATTCTTTTAGTTGCAATTGTAAATGGGATTCGTTTCTTGATTTCCCCCTCAGCTTGTTCATTACTAGTGTATAGAAATGCTACAGATTTTTGAATGTTGATCTTGTAACCTGCTACTTTGCTGTACTCATTTATTAGCTCTAGTAGTTTTGTTGTGGATTTTTCCAGGTTTTCGACATATAGTATCATATCATCTGCAAACAGTGATAGCTTTACTTCTTCCTTTCCAATTTTGATGCCTTGTATTTCTTTTTCTTGTCTAATTGCTCTGGCTAGAACCTCCAACACAATGTTGAATAATAGTGGTGATAGTGGACATCCTTGTCTTGTTCCTGATCTTAGGGGGAAAGTTTTCAATTTTTCCCCATTGAGGATGATATTAGCTGTGGGTTTTTCATATATTCCCTCTATCATTTTAAAGAAGTTCCCTTGTATTCCTATCTTTTGAAGTGTTTTCAACAGGAAAGGATGTTGAATCTTGTCATATGCCTTCTCTGCATCAATTGAGATGATCATGTGATTTTCTGCTTCGTTTGTTGATATGGTGTATTACATTAATTGATTTTCTTATGTTGAACCATCCTTGCATACCTGGGATGAATCCTACTTGGTCATGATGTATAATTCTTTAATGTGTTGTTGGATACGATTTGCTAGAATTTTACTGAGGATTTTTGCATGTATATTCATTAGAGAGATTGGTCTGTAGTTTTCTTTTTTTGTAATATCTTTGCCTAGTTTTGGTATGAGGGTGATGTTGGCTTCATAGAATGAATTAGGTAGTTTTCCCTCCACTTCGATTTTTTTGAAGAGTTTGAGGAGAGTTGGTACTAATTCTTTCTGGAATGTTTGATAGAATTCACATGTGAAGCCATCTGGTCCTGGACTTTTCTTTTTAGGAAGCTTTTGAATGACTAATTCAATTTCTTTACTTGTGATTGGTTTGTTGAGGTCATCTATTTCTTCTTGAGTCAAAGTTGGTTGTTCATGTCTTTCCAGGAACCCGTCCATTTCATCTAAATTGTTGTATTTATTAGCGTAAAGTTGTTCATAGTATCCTGTTATTACCTCCTTTATTTCTGTGAGGTCAGTAGTTATGTCTTCTCTTCCGTTTCTGATCTTATTTATTTGCATCCTCTCTCTTCTTCTTTTTGTCAATCTTGATAAGGGCCAATCAATCTGATTGATTTTCTCATAGAACCAACTTCTGGTCTTATTGATTTTCTCTATTGTTTTCATGTTTTCAATTTCATTTATTTCTGCTCTGATCTTTGTTATTTCTTTCCTTTTGCTTGCTTTGGGATTAGTTTGCTGTTCTTTCTCCAGTTCTTCCAATTGAACAGTTAATTCCTGCATTTTTGCCTTTTCTTCTTTTCTGATATAGGCATTTAGGGCAATAAATTTCCCTCTTAGCACTGCCTTTGCTGCATCCCATAAGTTTTGATATGTTGTGTTTTCATTTTCATTCGCCTCGAGGTATTTACTAATTTCTCTTGCAATTTCTTCTTTGACCCACTCGTTGTTTAAGAGTGTGTTGTTGAGCCTCCACGTATTTGTGAATTTTCTGGCACTCCACCTATTATTCATTTCCAACTTCATTCCTTTATGATCCGAGAAAGTGTTGTGTATGATTTCAATCTTTTTAAATTTGTTAAGACTTGCTTTGTGACCAAGCATATGGTCTATCTTTGAGAATGATCCATGAGCACTTGAGAAAAAGGTGTATCCTGCTGTTGTGGGATGTAATGTCCTATAAATGTCTGTTAAGTCTAGCTCTTTTATAGTAATATTCAGATTCTCTATTTCTTTATTGATCCTCTGTCTAGATGTTCTGTCCATTGATGAGAGTAGTGAATTGAAGTCTCCAACTATTATGGTATTTGTGTCTATTTCCCTTTTCAGTGTTTGCAGTGTATTCCTCACGTATTTTGGGGCATTCTGGTTCAGTGCGTAAATATTTATGATTGTTATGTCTTCTTGTTTAATTGTTCCTTTTATTAGTATATAGTGTCCTTCTTTGTCTCTTTTAACTGTTTTACATTTGAAGTCTAACTTGTTGGATATTAGTATAGCCACTCCTGCTCTTTTCTGGTTGTTATTTGCATGAAATATCTTTTCCCAACCTTTCACTTTCAATCTATGTTTATCTTTGGGTCTAAAATGTGTTTCCTGTAGACAGCATATAGAAGGATCCTGTTTTTTAATCCATTCTGCCAATCTGTGTCTTTTGATTGGGGAATTCAGTCCATTAACATTTGATGCTATTACTGTTTGGATAATATTTTCCTCTACCATTTTGCCTTTTGTGTTATATATATCATATCTGATTTTCCTTCTTTCTACACTCTTCTCCATACCTCTCTCTTCTGTCTTTTCGTTTCTGACTCTAGTGCTCCCTTTAGTATTTCTTGCAGAGCTGGTCTTTTGGTCACAAATTCTCTCAGTGACTTTTTGTCTGAGAATGTTTTAATTTCTCCCTCATTTTTGAAGGACAATTTTGCTGGATATAGAAGTCTTGGTTGGCAGTTTTTCTCTTTTAGTAATTTAAATATATCATCCCACTGTCTTCTAGCCTCCATGGTTTCTGCTGAGAAATCTACACATAGTCTTATTGGGTTTCCCTTGTATGTGATGGATTGTTTTTCTCTTGCTGCTTTCAAGATCCTCTGTTTCTCTTTGACCTCTGACATTCTAACTAGTAAGTGTCTTGGAGAACGCCTATTTGGGTCTAATCTCTTTGGGGTGCGCTGCATTTCTTGGATCTGTAATTTTAGGTCTTTCATAAGAGTTGGGAAATTTTCAGTGATAATTTCTTCCATTAGTTTTTCTCCTCCTTTTCCCTTCTCTTCTCCTTCTGGGACACCCACAACACGTATATTTGTGCGGTTCATATTGTCCTTGAGTTCCCTGATACCCTGTTCAAATTTTTCCATTCTTTTCCCGATAGTTTCTGTTTGTTTTTGGAATTCACATGTTCCATCCTCCAAATCACGAATTCTATCTTCTGTCTCTTTGAATCTATCATTGTAGGTATCCATTGTTTATTCCATCTTTTCTACTTTGTCCTTCACTTCCATAAGTTCTGTGATTTGTTTTTTCAGTTTTTCTATTTCTTCTTCATGTTCAGCCCATGTCTTCTTCATGTCCTCCCTCAATTTCTCGATTTCCTTTTTGAAGAGGTTTTCCATTTCTGTTCGTATATTCAGCATTAGTTGTCTCAGCTCCTGTATCTCATTTGAACTATTGGTTTGTTCCTTTGACTGGGCCATATTTTCAATTTTTTGAGCGTGATCCGTTATCTTCTGCTGGCGTCTGCGCATTTAGACAGATTTCCCTGGGTGTTGGATCCAAAAGTTTGGAAGATTTTTCTGTGAAATCTCTGGGTTCTGTTTTTCTTATCCTGCCCAGTAGGTGGCGCTCGTGGCACACGTTTGTCTGAGGGTCCCACCAGTAAAAGGTGCTGTGGGTCCTTTAACTTTGGAAAACTCTCGCCGTCCGGGAGGTTTGCTAGCCGAAGCGGCTTGGAAGAGTGCCAGCCGGCCCGGGGTCTGAACGCGGGGAGGGTCGCTGGCCACCGCAGCCCGGGAAAGCGCCTGTCCGAATTTCCTAGTCAGCCCGGGGCGCCAAGCGTGGCGGGAGGGCGCCAGCCGCAGCGGCCCGCCTGGGAGAGTGCACCGTTCCCAGGGAGTCACAGGTTTGGAAGGGCCCCCCCCCCGTCACCATTCTCCATGGCCTGGGGATTTCCGATCCAATTCTCTCAGTTGGTCCAGGGGGCCACGCGTGGTGTGGGCGCCAGCCGCCGCGGTTTGAGGGGACCGCCTGTCCAATTCTCCCAGCCGGCCCGGGAAGGGGGAAGGGAGTGACTCCGGCCGCTTGCCGCCCCGCCCGGTGAAGCCCACACCCCTCGGCGATCTCACCAGAGCGGGTTCTCTCAGCCAGCCAGCCGTTCCAGGATGGGGTACGCTGTCTTTTTTATCTCTGTCATAGCTTTGGGAGCTGTTCTGTATCGTTTCTACTCCTCTAGTAGCTGTCCTGGAGGAGAAACTAAGATCCGCGTGTCTTACTAAGCCACCATCTTATCCGGAAGTCCTTTATGTCCTTTCTTGTATGTTATTTTTGTTAACTTTGTTCTTTGTCTAGCTTTATAAGTTGAGAATTAAATTTATTTTCACTCTTTCATTTTTGTTGATTTTCGGTGATTTTCTATGAATTTTCTTCTAATCACTGTTTTAAGTGTATCTTATCGCTTCTTTTATGAAATATTTGCATTCTAATTTTTTAGAATTTCTGTGTTTTTTGTTTGTATTACCCAATCATAGGTTTTAAAACTTCCTAGTAGAAGACTTTTAAAATTGTTTTTAATTTCTGAATTTATTGCTTTGTCATCACTGTGCATAAATAGATAATTACTGATTTGTGAATATCTCATGAGTGTATGAGAAGAAGGCATATACTCTATTCTTTTTCTTAGTTTTTGTTTTACTTCTTCAGCACTATCAATTACATTTATGTTGGAACTTCCTTGCTTCTCTTATTTTTACCACTTTCTCTCTGATTCTTTTCTTGATCTCATTTTCATCTTCTTGATTGTTTTCCTGCCTTCCTTCAATATGTCTTATTATATATTCACATCTGTTCTCTTTTGAGCATGTTGTAATGCATTCTTCATTTCTGATATATAAACCCATCACTTGATTGAAGATAGATGCTTCAATTTAAATTATTGTACTATGTATTTTTCTCCAGTGTGTTATTTTGTTGTTGAGTGATAAGGATAATCATCAACTAAAGTATTCTGATCTACAGTTTCTCTTTTCTTCCTAAAGATGCTTTGTATGGGAATTGGTTTGATTTAAAAAATATTTCTAGACGTTTTGTGGACTGGGTTGCCGGTTCAAGATCACTTCCTCTCAGCCTGGTGAAGGCATTTTTAATGGATGATAATGGTTGTGGCAATGAGGAGACATTTGCAGGACATATTTATATTTTGTTTCTGCAGGATCCTTAATTTTCCCTTTTTAGACTGCTTTTCTTTCATAGCAACATCTCCAAGAACATAATATTGTCTGTATTTCTTTTTGTAAGAAGTCATGATTATCCAAGACTGCCACCTTTGGTCTCCATCAATTTCAAGCCTTTTCCCTAGACCTGGTGCTATGAAATCTGAGCCTCAGACCCATGCTCAGTATTGTAGCATTTGATGTTGAACTTTCTCTTTCTAGGGGTTTGCTCTGTGTTTCACCTCAGTTATCTGGTCCTCTCTTTTGTTTATCTCAAAGTCTTTTAAGATGACCTTCCCCTCTTCTATGAACCCACAGATTTGCAGCCACATGTAGAGTTCTAGTGGTAAGTCTGTAAAGCATACTTTCTTTATAGGTAATTTGAAGTTTGTGGTACTCTCTGTTTCCAAGTAATGCTAATGGTGTGGGTCAGGTGTGATTGTATTTGTGTTCCTGGTTGGTCCCATGGTTTGAGAAGATTCATGGAGTGGTTTATAGTCGGACTGCTGCATAGTCTTCCAAAATGGAAATCCTAAAACAATACCATTTTAAAGAGTGTTTCTTCGAATTCCTTTACAGTTTTCTTATACTGAGTTGTTAGACATTTATAAACACATAGTATCCTTATCATGTAAAATGTAGGCCTAATTTTATTTAAGTATTGAATAACTCGCTCCCATCTTAGCTTCTGCCAAAAGCAATGTGGTCCAGTGTTGTGGCCTTTGGATTAAGATTGAAAATTCCAGCCCTGGTTTTGCTATTTAGTAATTAATGTTATATGCTCTGTGCCAATCAGTTAATCACTCTGATACTCTTTCTTTATTATAGATTAGGATATCAATAACTCCCTCATCTGTTCTAGATGATGTGAGATCATGGGCTCTAAAGCAGTGTCTGGGCTCAAATTCTGGCTCTACCAGTCATTGTGACCTTGGACAAGTTACTTAAATTCTGTGTGTCACTTCTATTTTACAAATAGGTAAAATGGGGAAATATAGTATCTACCTTTAAAGGAGCATTGTGAAAATTTAAAAAAAGGTGATTTATTAAAACATGTTGGACACATAGTCAGCATTCAGTAAACATACCTATTTACATTATCTGGGAAATAAATGATCCTTTGTTTCCTAAGATATTACTTGCACAATAGTAGTTTTATACGTGCATGTGTTAATTTTTATACATTTATCATTTAGAATATAAAAGGAGCATAAAAATATATTAAACGAAACAACAAAAAATATATATATATTCAACTACTTTTTATTTGCTTGAAACTTATTTTACAAATATGGCAGTGTGACCTATTAATTCATGTTCTTTTATATGAATTATTTAAAAATACGCAACATGAAAACCAATACATAACTAATAACATAAGTATATTTTAGATATATATTAATAATTTTGAAATATTATAAATTTATTTTATGTGGGTTTAGGGGATTTTATTGTTGATGTAATTTCCAGCATAAACAGAGGATTAAAATATAATTTATATATGGTACATTAAAATACATTAACTGTCATTCAAAGATAACTGTGCTTATGAAAATGTATAAATCTTTAACAGATCAATTTAAAACTTTCTGCCGTTTGTCTTTAACCCATTTTACAGTACACAGACCTTTTTAAGAATCCTCATTTCTACAATGGAACATATGTTCTCCATATACTAAAAGCAAAGTGATTTTTTTTTTAAGGCACTGCTGATAATTAAAAACTTCTCTCTTAAAAGTCACAAATAATTATTCATATATGATCCATAGAGGATACTTTGAAAAAAACTTTCTAACTGTTGAAATCATTAAATTAAAACATGTTCATGACATTATTCTCTAACATTTCATAATTTCATAGTTTGTGAGCGACTTAAATGTGTAATTATTTCATCAAATTGGATTTTTAATATATTTAATCATTTTAATTGCTGTTTATTTTCACTTATCCTGTGATTGACTAGAGCAGAAAAAAGAAAAAAACTCCAAAGCTAGTAATATGTATTTTGTTCAGTCTGGATTTTCAGTTGGGAAAAGTGACACAGTGAAATAGATCATCCAAAAGCATCTTCTAAAAATGAATAAAAAATATTTTATCAATATTGTTTAAAAACTATGGAAAAAAGTAGTGGATGGTCTATTTTGACTGAAGTCTCTCTCTCTCTGCTGTTCTGTGTACTCCTTCATTCTTGCTCTCTCCAGACAATCTTGGCTCCTTTATTATTGAAATCCTTAAGTATTGAGGTGATTATTTCTGACAGCAGGTGACTCTTTCTACTAATTGTTGTTTAGTCAGTTTCAGCTGTTAGAAATAGAGATATGTTTACATTGGAGGGTTGCATGTTGAATTTAGAAGTTATTGGATTTTGTTATTTTAAGTAGACTATAGCATTAAACTTTTTTCCACCTGTATGTGCAAAGATGTGCATCAATAAGCTTTTAGTGACAAAGTGAATGAAACGAACTTCAGGTACGTTGATATAAATCACCTAATATTAAATCTCTCCAACTCTGAGATCTAATGGGAAGTTGTCAAATCTTAGGTATGAAAGGGCTTACCAGCGCTGTTACACATTAACTGGGCATAGTTTAATATTAAAAGCTTCTGAGAATTGTGGTGAACTGTATTTTTAAATTTTTCTGTGTTTAGGGTTTATATTTACAATAATTTGGTTGCTTTCTATGAAAACAGTCATGAACATACGCATGAATATGACAAGGTTCTGGGCTCTTAACTCTGAATGCCGTGCCATTTCCGTCACATTGCACTCAAAACAGCACAGATGTGAGTCTGGGAGTGGCGTCCCTGCCGCTCTCGTGAGCCTTTGTTTGGAGAACACCCTGATTAACCCCCACCCTTCACGGTTCATTGACTCACTGATAGATCAAGTTTAAACTAGTACATATTAGCACATTTGTTACTAACAGAGGAACAGTTGGCCATTCTGTTTTACATTGCTGGTTCATTTCAGAGTGGCGTGCTAAAAAGGTCTATACTCAAGAGTACGAACTGAGGGTTACCAAAGGGCTGAGAACCAAGTTAGTTGCATGTTAATGCTGAACTATACCTATATTTTAATACTGGATGATACTTATTGGGGATGCTGATATGATTGTGAAATTATGAATAAACGCGTTTATTACTTTGAGATTCAAAAGTGCAGGGGATTTGTATGTCTCGGTGTAGTTTTTATATTAAACAGTTTGTCATAATTGAATGAGAGGAGAGCAGTGTCTTAACTGCCTGATGCTTTGTGTTGCCACATGCTACTAAAGCTTTTCATGGAGTTCTTTGTAGCTACTGATTTTACATAAATCCTTGAAGTTGTATTTTATTATATTACATGGAAATGTTAATATTTGGTCAAAAGTGCTAGGATATGCTTGTCTATTTACTCACTGTCAAAGTTAAATAGTTCCTTTCCTGTTTATTTCTTTCTTAAAAATAATTTACTTTGTACTCTTCCTTTTCTTCCTAACATTGTTTTCAAATCTTCAAATGCTTTTCTTATTGTTGAAGTTCTTACTATGGAAGACAGGTTTATAGACTATTTGGCAGTTGCAACGTGTGAATTTTGTATTGGTTTCATCTTTACTTAGCGGTGCCATCCCTTTGGCCACCTGCTTCTTTGCATTTTCCTTTCTTTTGTGAGATAACACGAGCGTCCTGGCAGGACTGGAGGACGGCACCCTGAGCCCATGGCCAGAATAAGGTAACTGAGGTTGCCTTTTAAAGCAAACATAAGTCCTGTACCCTAATGGCTATTTCTTTCAGGCCCATTGTTCAGATTTTATTGTAACTGATGCCCCTGTTTCTGGAAGACAAACTGATTTATTTAAATTCTGAGCAAAAGGATTAATATTTATTTTCATTGCGACTGTAAGATTTAATTTAGAAAATATTTTACTGGCTCTTACATGGTTCTTCTACTGGTTTTAAATGTATAGATACGTAGGTGTGAGATAGAGACTGAATTGCTTTTGTTTTTTAAAAGCTTAACTTGGCGGCAAGAAGAGATTGTTAATTTCTCCATGCTAAATACTCCTTTCAAAGGATTTAGTTGTCTATTGATGAACCCACTTTTGATAACTCTTTGGTTCTTTATCATAAAGTATTTGGCTTTTGTTTGATTTTTTAGGGGTCAGCAAAAATGGTTACATTTTAAAATTGATTTTTTAATCATAGCAAGTTAAAAAAAAGCTTACATAACTGTTTGCAGTGTTGATATTTTTCTTTACTGTAATTAAATTGCAGTTTTATCATTTCTTTTCCCTTTTACTTTTAAAAAACTATTAATTCAGTATATATATATATATATTTATTGGACATCTACTATGTACCAGATACTATTCTAGGAACTATCAATGTAGCAGAGGGCAGAACCCAAAAGAACCTGACTTCATGGAGCTTATATTCTACTGGAAAAGGGATGATTGAAAAGTATTAAACAAGTAAATTTAAAGTACATGGAATGGTGATACGTACTGCCATGCAATGTGATGAAACTGTTTGCTATTCTCTATAGGGTGACTAAGAAAGGCTTCATTATCTGTGACATTTTTGAAGATACCTGAAAGAAATGGGGAAAATATTCCAAGAAGAGATAACAGCAAGACCAGAGGGTTGCACAAGAAGGTCATTTGTGGAGTGCAGTCAAAAGCAGGCAGGGCAGTGGGAGCTGAGGTCATGCATGTGGCTGGGAGGAAACCATCAAGTCTTGCAGTGTATGACTTCTTTTTTAAAAAAAAAATTGTTGTGGTAACATACATATAACACAAAACTTCCCGTTTTAAGAACTTATATGTGTGCAATTCAGTGGTATCAATTACATTCACCATCTTTTGCCACCATCACGCTATCCTTTTCCAAAAGTTTTTCACCCCAAAGAAAAACTCAATACCCATTAAGTGATAAGTCCCCATTCTCCCCCTACCACCCCCAGGCTCTGGTAATCTGTAATCTACTTTCTATCTATGCATTTGCTTATTCTAGGTGTTTCATATAAGTGAAATAATATGTCTGTCCTTTGTTGTTGGGCTTATTTTGCTTAGCTTATGTCTTTTAGGTTCATGTGTTTGGTAGCATGTATCAGAACTCATTCCCTTCATGACTGATTAATATTCCACTGTATGGATGTATATATACAACAAATTGCTTATCATTCATCTGTTGATGGACACTTGGGTTGCTTCTACCTTTTGGCTAAAGTTAGTAATGCTGCTGTGATCATTGGTGTTCAAGGTTCGAGTCCCTGTTGTCAATACTTTTGGGTTTATACCAAGAGGTGAGATTACTGGATCATATGCCTCCTTTTCTTTTCTTTTTAGATTTCTTTTTTGTTGTTGTTGTTAATCATAGAAGATGTAGGTTTACAGAAAAATCATGTAAAAATAGGGCATTCTGATAGATCCCTCTCCCATTAACACTTGTCTTAGTGGGGTACCTTTGTTACAATTGATGAAATAATATTATACTAGTACTATTAACTATAGTCCATAATTTACATTAGGGTGTATTTTTTCCAAATATACCATGCTATTATTAATGCCTTGCATTATTATGATATATTTGCTATATTTCATAAAAGAAAATTTTAATAATTGTACTATTAAGCTATAATCCACCACTTACAGTAGAGTTCAGTAGGTTGTTCAGTCCTGGTTTTATATTTTAAGTTTTGTTCTGATAACGTATATATGACCTAAAATTTTCCCTTTTAAGAACATTCACATCATTAAATTCTATTAATTAAACTTACAATGTTATGTTACTATCACCACCATCATTTCCAAAACTTTATAATCAACCCAAATAGAAATTCTGTACAATTTGCAGAATTCCCTACCCTTAACCCAGCCCCTGAAAACCTATATTCTAGATTCTGAGTTTCCTTATTTTTTTTTTTTATTTTTTTATTTTTTTATTTTTTTTTAAAGGAAAGACAGAGAGAAGGAAGGAAGGATAGAAGGAAGGAAGGAAGGAAGAAAGGGAAACATCTTTAAACATTTTCTTGTTTTTTTTTTTATTGTATTTTGTTTTTTTGTTTTTGTTACATGGGCTGGGGCCGGGAATCGAACCGAGGTCCTCCGGCATAGCAGGCAAGCACTTTGCCCGCTGAGCCACCGCGGCCCGCCTGAGTTTCCTTATTTTAATTATTTCTTATCAGTATGATTATATGGTATTTGTTCTTTTGTTCTTATTTCACGCACCATAGTTCCTTCAAGTTTTATCCATGTCATCACAGGTATAGGACTTTGTTCTAGATTTCTAGCTGCTGGAATGCAATATACCAGAAACACAACGGCTTTGAAAGGGGGAATTTATTAAGTTGCAAGTCCACAGTTTTAAGGCTTTGAAATGTCCCAGCTAAAGCTAGGCTATAGAAATGTCCAATCTAAGGTAACAGGGGAAAGATACTTTGGTTCAAGAAGGCCAAATACATTCAGGGTTTCTCTCTCAACTGGAAAGGTACATGGCGAACATGGCAGTGTCTGCTGGCTTTCTCTCCCGGCATATTTCATGGATCTTTGCCGGGGGGTGTATTCCTTCTTCATCTCCAAAGGTCTCTGGTTGCATGTGCTCTGCCTCATCATTCTGATGGATCTGCTGTCATGGAATCTCAAACCTTTTCCAAAATGTTTGCTCTTTTAAATAATTCCAGTAAACTAATCAAGACCCACCTAGAATGGATAGAGTCCCATCTCCCTCTAAGCAAAGTTTAATACCCGCAATTGGGTGTGTCACTTCTCTGTGGAGATAACCTAATCAAATTTCCAACCTACATTATTGAATAGGAAATAAAAGAAGTGGTTGATCCCACAAGATTGATTAAGATTAAAACATGGCTTTTCTAGGGTACATAAATCCTTTCAAACCAGCGAAGACTTCACTCCTTTATAATGTTGAATAATATCCCGTTGTATATGAATACTGCATTTTGTTTATCCATTAATCAGTTCATGAACACTTGGATTGCTTCCAATTTTGGCAAACATCCATGTGTACATGTATGTCCAAGTTTCTGCTTTCCATTCTGTTGAAATTCTGATATTCTGTCCAGATGTTTGATGAGAGTGGTGTATTGAAATCCCCAACAAATATTGTAGAGGTGCTTATTTTTTACTTCTGTTTTGCCGGTCTTTGACATATGTATTTTGGGGCACTGTGGTATTGTGTATAAATATTTCTGATTGTCCCTTTTATTAACACATAATGTCATTCTTTGTTTCTTTTAACAGCTTTTGACTTAAAGACTGTTTTGTCTGATGTTAGTATAGCTATCCTAGCTCTTTTTTTTTATTACTATTTGCATGGAACATCTTTCTTCATACTTTCACTTTCAACCTATTTTTGTTTTTGCTTCTAAGACAAACAACCAACACATGGTCTTGTAACCAATGCATAACTGGATCAGGCTTTTTAAAATCCATTCTACCAATTTGTGCCTTCGATTGGGGTTATTAATCCATTAACACTCTGTGTTCTTTCAGTAAAGGCAATACTTATTTCAGCCATTTTGTCCTTTGGATTTTATGTCATATCTTTTTTTTTTTTCCTCTCTTTTCCTTTATTGCAACCTCTTTTTCTGTACAGTTGATTTTTGTGATATACCTGCTTGATCCTTTTCTTGTTTTAATTTCTGTATGTATTTTTAAATATTTTCTTTGGAGCTACCCTGGAGATTGTATTATACAATCTATATCTATAAATTACTAATTTGAGAATATACCAATTTAGCTTTAGAATACATTTTCTCTGCTCCTATATCCCTGTTTACCTCTTTGTTCATTATCAGGAAATATACCTTTTTTTTCCTGTTCAATTGTATTCTGACTCTTATTAGGGATTATAGGTTATAGTTATATATTGAAGATAGAGTACTTATCAGGTTTTACATTTCCCCTTTTAATTACTTTTGCTGTAGATCTTCATATTGTAGCTATTCTAAGCCACTCTCTTCTGTCTTTTCCTTTCAACCTGTACAACTTCTTTTAGTCATTCTGGTAGGGCAGGGCTTTTGTTGACAAAGTCCTTGAGTTTCTTTTGTCTGTGAATATTTTAAACTCTCCTTCATATTTTTTCTTCCTTGTTTTTGAAGGGCAGTTCTTCTCTTGTGGTACCTTAAATATATCATAGCACTGTCATCTTGCCTCCATAGTTTCTGATGAGAAATCAACACTTAGTCTTATTGAGGATCCCTTGTCTGTGGCAAATTACTTTTCTCTTGCTGCTTTCAGGATCCTGTCTTTATCTTTGGCATTTGACATTGTGATTGTTATGTGTCTCAAAGAAGTCCAAGTAGGTTTTATCCATTTGGATTATGTTGTGGTTCTTGAATATGTATAATTATGCTTTCGTTAGAGTTGGGGAAATTGGGGGCCATTATTGCCACAAACATTCTTTCTGCCCCCTTTCCTTTCTAGTCTCCTTGTGGGACACCTATGATGCATATATTCGCACACTTCATGCTGTCATCTTTATATCCATTAGCTCTTTATCCATATTTTTCTTCTTTTACTAGAATTGGTTCAGCATATTTGTTTGATCATATTTGATTAGTTCCAAATTCTGTTTCTCCCCTGAAGTTTGAATTGCCCCTTAGTATAGTTTGTATGGTTTTGAATGTCCTTTTTCTAATCCACTGAGTCTTGTGCCTGATCAAATCTGTTGTTATATGCCTCTAGTGCGTTTTAAATCTCCATTACTGTGCCTTTCATCCCCATAATTTGTCATTTTTTTTTAAACTTTCAAATTCTTCTTTATGCTCACGCATTGTCTAAGGCCTGATTTAGAAATGATTCTGCATGATATAACAAAAGTGATTTACTTCATCATTAAAGGTCCCCCCGCCCCCACCCCCCAAGAGTCTTCCTAAAAGATAGAGAAATCCTCTTAGTGGGCAGAACTTCAGTGATACTCTTTCTCAAGAAGAAGAGAAGGCCAGAGGGATTGCTGTATATCAATTTGTCAACATTTAACTGTTAGGAACTAACATATATTCAGGAACTTGGAAGAAAAAGAGTGGAAGGTTGGTGTTCTGGTTTGAAGCTATTATGTACCCCAGAAAAAACATGTCCTTTAATACTCATTCAGTATTGCTGGGTGGGATCATTTTTTTATTGTTTCCAGGGAGATGTGACCCACCCAATTGTGGGTGGTAACTTTTGATTATATGGTTTCCATGGAGATGTGTCTCTGCCCATTCACAGTGGGGTTGCTTACTGGAGCCCTTTAAGAGGGAACCATTTTGGAAAGACCTATAGAGCCCACAGAGCCCACACAGACAGAGGTCTTTGGAGATTCAGAAGGAAAATGTCCCCCAGGGAGCCTAATGAAGTGAGGTGAGAAAGTTGGCAGATGCCACCATGTGCCCTCCCACCTGTGAAAGGTGTCCGGAAGTTAGAGACCCCAAGGCTTGCACAGTGGACACATAACTAAAGTACTTTTGGTGCAGGGATGGGAAGAATATTTGGGTTTAATAAACACTTCTCCTCACAAAAACTGATTTTACTCCCTGTCATTGATGAATGTGCTATGTTCAGACAGAACAATCTTGAGCCCTGAATAGAGTGCTATGTCCCAGGGCCCCTATCTCCCCACCTGGTGGGGATTGATACAGTGGATCCCCCCCAACATGGAAGGTCAGTGATTTGTCCACAGTATGTTCTGGTCGTAGAACTATGTAGAACAATGAATACTTACTCTAGGTATGGATTTGCATGCCCTGTCTGCTGTGTCTACCATGACCTTACTAAATGCCTTGTTCAATAAATTTATATCCTATGCAAAGTATTTTTAAACAAGGGACTTGTTTTACAACAAAAGAAATGAGATAATTGAGTGACATCTATGGGATTCACTTGTTTTATCATGTTTCCTATTGAATATATTATATTCCAGCTGGGAGGCAAAACCTTGTGATATTAAAGAAATTTTAATTCCAGTCTTTGACTGTTTTAACTTCAAATCTAATGACCCATTCACAGTACTTTTGGTTTCTGCCTCTGCAACTTTGACCTTTTTGGTTGAGATGTTTTAGTATGGGGAAAGAGTATTTCTACATGGGAACATGACTATGATTCAGTTGAAATGGCCACATTACTGAACCATACAACTAACTATGTTTTCTAAGGTGATGTATTCTGATTAGCAAGGGGAAATGGTGTTGCCATACTAGTCACTAGGAGGGCTACCTCTAGAACCCAGGCATCAATCTGGGATGCCTCCTAGTAGTAGAATGAAATGAATGAAAATACTTTCCAGGGAAATAAAAATGGCCAAATTGACACCAGAAGACATAGAAACCTAAAAAAAAAAAATTATTTTCCATTGAAAAACAGAACAAACTTTTTTGGTACTCTTAAGAAAGCAGCAGATCCTGATGTTTCATGTGGATATCTAGCATACTTTTAAAGAAAAGGAAACTTCTCTACTATTTCAACTGACTCAGAGCATAGGAAAGGAATGCTCCCAAATTTTACTTATAGAGGTTGTGTAAAATCCTACGAATGTCTAACAAAGTACCTCCAGTCTTATTTATTTATCAAGTCACAAAACTCTTAACAAAATAAGAACAGATGGATATATCATCAACATGATATATATAAGTAATTGTAAAATCCTACTTGAATAAACACTGGAGGTTTTCCTATTAAATTCTAGAACTGACAGAAATGTCCTTTATTAGCATTATTACATTGTACTGGGAAAAGAAACTAATACAAATAAACTAGAGAAGGAAATGAATTTGTATGAAAATTGAAAAGGGGAAAGTGAAACTATCATTATTTTCAGATGAATTAACTGCTAATCTGGAAAATCTGTGAAAATGCAGAGAAAATTTATGATGAAAAGCTAGTGATTTCAGAAAAATATTGGGTGTAGGAATCAATGGCTTTCATATATGCAGTCACTAGCCAATTAGGAGATGAATTGGGGGAAAAGATACATTCAACAGCAACAGGAGAAAAGAAAGATCTGTCTAGAATTGTTATACACATATCTGAAGAAATGACTCAAATTTCTTATTTGTGTAGAAAAATTTATCGTCTTTCTGTATAGAAAGATTAAATATCATCAGTGTTATTTTCCCTTAAGATAGTTTATATTTAAATATAATCCCAATAAAATGCAAAGAGAATTTTTTTCTTCTACTAGACAGACTGACTCTAAAGCAAAGATTTATCCATGAATATTCTGAAAAATAAAAGTAATATGGGGAAAGGCACTCCCAGCTATTAATATACGATGTAAAACCATAATATATCAACTCTTGTGGTACTAACACATGAATAGTTGAGTGGCTCTTAGAGTGCAAACAGTTCAGAAATAATCCAAGTACATTCAGAAATTTAGTATATATAAAAGTGACATTGTGAGACCCATGGGGAAAGATGTATTATCCAATGAATAGTGTTCTAGTTTGCTAGCTGCCAGAATGCAATATACCAGAAACAGAATGGCTTTTAAAAAGGGGAATTTAATAAGTTGCTAGTTTACAGTCTAAGTCTGAGATAATGTCCCAATTAAAGCAAGTCTATAGAAATGTCCAATCAAAGGCATCCAGGTAGATACCTTGGTTCAAGAAGGCCAATGAAGTTCAGGTTTCTCTCTCAAGTGAGAAGGCACATGGTAAACAGAGTCAGGGCTTCTCTCTTGACTGGAAGGGCACAGGGTGAGCACGGCATCATTTGCTAGCTTTCTCTCCTGGCTTCTGGTTTCATGAAGCTCCCCGGGAGGCATTTTCCTTCTTCATCTCCAAAGGTCGCTGACTGTGGACTCTCTGCTTTGTGGTGCTGCAGCATTCTCTGCTCTCTCCGAATCTCTCATTCTCCAAAAGGTTTCCTCTTTTATAGGACTTCAGAAACTAATCAAGACCCACCCAAACGGGTGGAGACATGACTCTACCTAATCCAACTTAACAACCACTCTTGATTAAATCACATCTCCAGGGAGATGATCTAATTACAGTTTCAAACATTCAATACTGGATAGGGATTAGAAAAAACACCTGCCTTTACAAAATGGGATTAGGATTAAAACACGACTTTTCTAGGGTACATACAATCCTTTCAAACCAGCACAAATAGCGTTGGGACAGGTAGAAAAAGGAAAGTTGAATCCCAATTTTATTAAAATATATTCCAGAAAGATTAAAGATAAATATGAGATTGAGACCATAAAATATTAGAAATAATTTAGCTAAGAGATAGGGGGAAATCTCCTAGCCAAGCAGGCCATGGCAGGCTTCATCAAGGGAGTGATGCTGAAGGTGAGTCTGAACAAAGAGTAGAGGTTATTTGGACACACAAGCTGTGGTGGGAGAGAGTATGGATAAGTAGGCAGAGAAGTGAGCAGGTGTATCGGCACTGAGTTAAAGGAGTGTAGAGAGTTCAAGGAAGTAGAGTCAAATGAAGTAGGAGGAGACTTGAGAGGATATGGAAGAGATGTTTGGAAACTTTTTTTTTAAATGTATCTCTTCATTCTACCTAATTAAGAATAGTTTTTAAAATCTCACTTTTTTTCAATAGAAATCGCCCTCTGATGTTTAATTGGCATCACATTACTGCCCAATTTATACGTGTGTGTAAATTTAGACTCAGCTTCATACGTTCCACATTAAATGCATCTAAAGAAGAAATAAGAAAATAAATGCATGTTCAAGGGACAGATTTACTTGGTTGATTACTGTTTAATAAACCCTCAATTTACCAGAATGTCTAAGGAGTGGGATATTCTGGTTAATTTATTTATATTTTATTTTTATTGCTGTCAACTGAGACTTAGAAACAAAATCTTATTGTTTAAATCTGAATTTAAAAATCTTTTTAAAAAGAATTTTAGGCCCTTTTCTGCCTTATCTAAGGGATTCTGTCATAAAAATTGGGCAGGAACCTGCCACACGCATTTGTTCATGTATAGTGGAAGCCCACAACTCTTAAACTTCAGTGTGATTATCCTCACAAGCTCCAAATGACTGTTCATTTCTACAAATTTCTACTGTTCATCCCGTGTCACTGTGTAGGAGGAAGGGGAATAAAAGTTGGTTTTTAATGGTAATAATATTTGGGGAATGTCCATTTGGGACCTAAATACCATCCTTAATGAGACTGACCGTCTCTGAAAGAAGAAGAAGGAGGATATTCCCATGAAGTTACATGCTAGGTAAGGTAAACAATCTGGATTTTTATTCCGACTCTTGGACTCTGGGGTTTAGAGCAAATTTCTTCTCCACGTTGTGTTTTCATAAAAGTGAGCCTGGAAAAAAAGTTGATTGTGATGCTACAAAAATATTGAAGCCTTCTAGCTTCCTGTATGCTGAAGCAGCTAGAAGGAAAAATTTGAGAGGATCATATGGTAGTCCATGACAAACTCTAAGATCTGTCCTGTAGCTATTTGTTGAAAACTATTGCTTTTTTATTTCTGTGACTTGTACATATGTTATGCTATATAATAAAAAAAGTTTAAAAAAGTTAAAAAAAAAAAAGTGAGCCTGCTTAGTCTTTCCTAATTAAAGGTTAGCAATGGCCTATAAAATGATGTAACATGTCCACACATTGCATTTAGTTGTCATATCTTTTTAGACTTTTTTACCCTGAAACACTTCATTAACTATTTTTTTTTTTTTTTGGTCCCTCATGCCCTTGGCATTTTTGCAGTGTATAAGGTTAATATGTGTATAGTTTTGGGTGATGTCACTTAACTTGGGTTGTCTGAGCATTTCATCGTGGTAGACATCGTGGTCAGATTCATGTGTCAACTTGGCCAAATGGTGGCACCTGTTTGTCTGGTTGGGCAAGTGTTGACCTGTTTGCTGCCATGAGGACATTTCGTGGAATTAAATCATGATCACATCAGTTGCATCCACGGCTGACTCCATTTGTAATCAGCCAAGGGGAGTGTCTTCTTTAATGAGTGGTGCTTAATCTAATCACTGGAAGCCTTTTAAGGAGGATTCAGAACAGACAGGCTTCTTCCTGCTTTGGCCAGCGAGCCTCTCCTGTGGAGTTTGTCCAGACCCTCCATCAGAATCATCAGCTTCACAACCTGCCATACAGATTTTGGGCTCTACTTTCCATTGTTATGTGAGATGCTTTTATAAATTTTATATTTATGAGTACTTCCTGTTGATTCTGTTTCTCTAGAGAAGCCTAACTAATACAGTAGATTGACATTATGCACTTTGGGCAGGAATACCATGGAAATGGTGTTTTCTTCTCAGTGTATCACCTCACAAGGCATGTGTGTCATTTTGCACCATTAAGAGTGTTAAGTTTGATTACTTGGTTAAGGTGGTGTCTGCCAGATTTTTTCTGCTGTAAAGCTGCCTTTTGCCCTTTGTAATTAGAGTAGCATGCAGGGAAAGAGTTTAAGAATGTATATATTTTGTTCTCTAACTGACTTTCATCTGATGGCCTTGCATCCTTTGCTGATTCTTTCCTGAATCAATTATTATGATGGTTGAAAGTAATGACTTTTGGACTCTGTATTTTTCTCTATAATTTGTATTTAACTATAAGAAAGAACTTTCTCTTTTTCCCCCTTTTTTTTTTGTTGTTGGTTTACTGTCAATTCGACTAATGGAGAGTTTTTAAGTCACTGTAATACAATACATTACTGTCATCATTCAATTTTTATTTCCCCGGGTTTGGCCAGTGGGAGCCCTAAGGTATTAGGTCTTCAGAGGTTTTTTGTGTGTAGATGGTTTGCATTACATAATAGAGGCACAAAGAATAAAGTGGGAGCAGAGATGCCAGGGAAGTGAATTCTGTTGGTGATTTGTCAGGGCTTCGGTGAGGGAGTGGTGTTTAATGTAAGCTTTGAAGGGGTGGTAGAATTTTGATAGAAGTGGAGCTGGGTGGAGTGGGAAGGGGAAACAGCCTTGACAAAGGAAGGCTGGCCTGTCTGGTATTTGGCAAATAATACTGTGTCTCTGGAGCATGATGGTGGAGCTGAAATGGAACATCAACATCCTCTACACTTACTTAGCTGAATGCATTTACTCATGCTGATGTCTCTGCTTAAAATTCCCTCCTTTGCCCTACCATTGCTGTTGTGATAAGGGCTGGGATAAGATGAGAAGAGGAAGGAATTCTAGATAATGAATACTACAGGAACCAAAAGCCGAACTAAAATACTCATTTCCCATGAAGCCTTTTCCAGACCCCTAATAAGAATTAACCATTTCTTTCTTGCACACTCCGTTGCACTTTGGGTCTCTGTATGCTAAATCTGTTCTGCCCTGTACTGTTTGTTTTCATGCATGTGTCTTCTTCTTTCAAGCACGAGCCAGGTCTTCACTATTTTGCTGCTCTTCCTTGTATTCGGCAGCAGTGCTCAATAAGCGTTAATTGAGTATGTGAGTGAGAGAGAGAAGAGAGATTGGGGTTTGGAGAGGAAGAGCTCTGGATATCGCTTCGAGGGGGTTAGAGGTGCTCGGTAGCAGGGATGAGCCATGGCAGTTTTTGAACGGTGACACGGTAATCAGAGCTGTGATGCAGGAGGCTGAGGTGGAAGGAGAATAGCAAGGCTGCAGAGGCCCCAGAAGGCGCCAAGCCAGAGCAGGACAGCAGAAAAGGGAAGAAGGCCCTTGGGGGCAAGGAGATGCCATCTCATGAATCTGCGCCCTCATTTGAATGTAGGAATTGGGGCGGGGTGGGGGCGGGGAAGCAATTGAGCACGGCTTGGAGGTTTCAAGCCTGGGTAACCGGGAGGTCTCTTACCTAGGTGGGGACTTTGGAGCAGTTTGTGAGGAATATTTAAGGAGTTCAAGGTGGCTCTCTCCTCCTCATCCGGAACTCCCTGGATTCAAAACCATATATGTTGCTGAAAGATTTTTATTGTGTCAAATGGGATGAGAAATGAGATATTGTCTCTACTTCAGGATGCACAAAAATGTGACCTTGGTGTCATAGATATTTTTCATTTATCTTGAGTAATGGTTTTACGAGAAAATGGATGTTAGTAACTGTTTTTTGAGCCTTGAAATACAGTCCTCTTAAAGCAGCTTGCGATAAAAGAAACGGTGGGTCGTGAGGTTTCTTCTGACTCCTCTCTCCTGCCTCCCCTTCTTAACGACAGAAAATTTGCCTTGCACCTGCTCCAACTGGGTTCTAAGTGATAAGCATCTTGCAAGCCCAGAAAATTGTAGTATCAAATCTCAGCCCCAACTGTGAAGCAACGCTATCAGCAAATCCCGGCTGAGAGGCGGTCTTTTCTCAATTCCCAGGACAATAATTCTTTCTCCCCTGGCCTCTTTTCAGGCTAGAACCCTGACAAAACCCCCTCATTTTAGCTACGAGCTCCTGGTGCTGGCGATGACTCATCCCTACTTATTCCCACTCAGCCTGGGTCTCGTCATGGACTGGGCGACGCTAGCTTGGGATTGCTGAGGCACCTCATTCCAATAACGAGAATGTTTAAGGAGGGGTTACAGACCCTTCTCTTTGTTCCAGCCCATGGCTCTTTCTCCAGGAACAAATGCCCCAAGTGCATTTGATCTATTAAATGTGATTTGTTAAATAAACGTAAATATTGCCTAATAGTCACAAAGCTGCTTTCATTCACACCTTCCTTCATAAATTAAATGCTTTGTTATAACTAATGATTTATTTTAATAGGGATATGCCTAGTTCACTGTTCGGAGAGACATAAATGTTTTAGAATCTTGTGAAACATTTTTTTAAAATAACACATTCTATTTAAATACGTGTCTAATATTCTAACTAGTCTTAAGTATGCAATTTTAAGAGGAAAGAAAAAATGCTGGCAGAGATTTTTTTTTTTAATTATTATTTTTTTTTGGCAGAGATTTTCAAACATTGTGTTTTTCTCTTAGGTTTTTCAAGCAGACCAAAGTCATTGAAAGTACTCCTTAACCCCCAAAGTCATAAGAAAGAAGCTACCCAGCTCTATTATGACAAGATTGAACCTCTGTTGAAGCTTGCAGGAATAAAGACTAATGTAACAAGTAAGTCATTTTCAAAATGTAATTCTACATTTAAAAAAAGAAAACAGTTAAGGAAGTTATGTAATCTAACCTTTTCTCCTAGTCGAAATTTATAGAATGTTAATTATAACATTGAAGTTTTTAATGTATGTCCATAATCTGCAGTTGCCAGCTCCAGGATTATAGCTTAATTCTTTCTTTTTTTTTTTTCTATTATATTATTTTTATTGGAATATAAGTGGTTTCTCTTTAGAACAATTGTTTAGACTTTAAAGTTTATTAGGCATTCTTTTAAAGGAAACTGTACACACTTTGGCATCTTCATTTAGATTTTTATTTATATATTACTTCTGTTTGTCAAGCAGTTGATCTTTGCTCAAGTTGCATGTTTGATGTCCTTTCCTTCATTAGGTTGTTTTTGCTCTGACTCTGACCCCTGCTGGTTAGGTCAAAACTAAGCACTTAGCTGCTGGTTTTAGGTAAAGTTAGAGGAGCCAGAAGCTTAAATTCACTGTCTAAAATAGCAAAGGTGCTAGGTTTGTGCCAAGGAAAATGGAAATTTGCTAAAATTAATGGAAAGAGGATTAGTAACATCCTTTCTGACTTTTTAAATTTGGTGACCAAAGCTTCCTTTATTTCCTTGAGACTCTTATTTTCCCATAATCACAGTGGGGCTGGAGGTAGAATCGAGGGGAAAGAGCCTTGATGCTGTTGAGAATCCACCCTCACCTTTTCTGGCTTTATTTTTTATGACTCCTTCATATACAATGTAAATTTACAGTAAATTGTGACTGATTTCTCTTGAATCCCTACTGTAGATGACTTTTAGGGGGGCTGTCCTTCCCACAAAAAGGGTCCTGTAGCCTTACTTACATTGTGAGACCCGTCTCTCTTTCTCATGGATGAGCAAAACCAGAGCTCTCTGAATCCCTTTCCTGTGAACTCAGAATTGGGACTAAGAGATTCTAAGTACACTTGGGGCCTGTCTTCTAAATAGACTTATTATGTAACACTGTTCCTCAGTCACAATTTACTGTAAATGTATATTGTGTATGAAAGAGTCATAAAAAATAAAGCATAAATGTTAAAGATTTACAAGGAAAAGGGCAAATCTAGATCTTTCATTACTCTCTCCAAAGATTGTCAAGGATTGACTGAAAGAAAAGTTTGAAATGCATGTTAGGATGAGACTTGGAGTTTTTACGTGGATGTGATATAGTAGCTTAATAGGCCAACCTCAGTAGCACTGACGAAAGTTGAGAATTTATTGATAAATTAATGGTTTTGTTTCATTGATTAAATATGTAAATAATACAGAACAATTTGTGGATATAATTATGTATCATTTAGTTCAAGAAACTCTCATTGAATACTTTGTGTTAAACACTGTGCAGGATGTAAATTGAGTAAGATAGCTTCCTGCCTTTGAAGGACTTGCACTTTTTTAGATATCTAAATAGATATTTAGAACCAATCATTATGATTGGGTTTACATAAAAGATTGTCTATCTCCGAGGATGATGGTAACTGTGATCAGAAGTCTCAAGAAAAACATTTGAAGTGAACATTGAAGGTTGGGCCAGTTTCTGAGAGGTAGAGAAGACAAAAGAGAAAAAAGTTTTCTACACATAAGGTGAGGAAGGAAAGTCAGGGAAGGCAGGCAGGCTGTCTGTCGGGCACTTACGAGTCAGCTTGGTGGGTGCGTCTGTGTTATGGGCACAACATCTTGGGACTTCTTTCTCTATATAACTTTGTTCTGAAATCCTCGCTATTGGCTTCATCATCTGTTTTGTTTTTCATTGTCATACAGTGGCTTCCACTGAACTGAATGTATCCTTGTTCCTACCTAGTGGGATAGGGAGAGGCGTGAGAGAGAACTGACATGCTTTAGTCCCAAACATGGATTAAAATTTCTTTCTTTCAGTTTGCACCAATATAATATCTGTGCCCAACATGAACCAATCACTCCTTTAGCCAGTAAGACCCTTAACCAAGGTCTGAGGGTCGGGCCACCCTTGGTCTGAAGGTCACAGATGCCTGACCTGAATCCAGGGTCTATAAAGAAGAAAGGGTGAAATGGCTTCTGGGTAGGCTTCCATCAATGCACAGCAGAGGACATTTGGGCCACATTGTGGATGGATCTTTCTGCTACTCCCAGGGATTTACTCATCGAGCATTGATCCAGAGTTGGTGTAAATGTTCATCATTATATTTTAATCCAGTTTACCAGAGATGATTCCATCAGGTACATGAAGATGGGATAGAGAGAGTTGTAGAAAAGGAAACATGATATATGAAGACTGAATTCAGGCAGAGGAAATGATAGGAATTTGTTTTCCTTCTTAAAACAATTGTATTGGGGGAAATTTTTTTTTCTAAATTTTTAAATGTTATTGCATGTTATATTTAATTTTAAAATAAATTAGAAATTTAATATTTAAATAAATTAAAATAAAATTTAAAATTTATTTATAAAATAAATTATTACATAAAGCATATTTAAAATTCACTTAGATATTTGTACAAAATGACTAATGATTAGCTGCCTAACACTCCTCCTATAGGTAAAATTATAAAGTTGTGTCTTTTCCTTTCGAAATTATTTTTGTATGTGTATTGATAAGATATTTTTAAAAGTTTCCTGTTTTGTGTTAAACATGTGGATACTCAAAAAGGTTTAGTCTTCCCGCCTACCTGACATTGTGGTTTTGTAGTTAAAATAAAGTGACATATTTAAAAATATCTTGCATATAATAAAACGGTATAAAAATATGACCACAATGCCTTAGTTTCAGCTTTATAAAATTAATAATAATAAGATGTGACAATTTTGGAAGTGATTTTTCCATAAATTTCTTTTTAAAATGGATCATATCCCATTAATAAAAATAGCTTTCATTTTGGCTTGGGCTGAAACTCTACTTCCTAATATAGATGAGAGTCTTTTGAAATATTTGAGTTAAGGTTGAATTCCCCCCTTTGACACCCCACCTCAATGCAATACTTTATCTAATATTGGCATCAGAAGAACTTCTGGAAGAACTTAGAAAGAACTGAGTTATTTTTCTCAACAACCTATTGTGATCAAAAAAGAGCAGGAGTGGCAAGGCCGTGTTGGCATATATGTCAGCATTTCTTTCTCTTGTTCCCCCAAAAAGCGAATTTTAGGAATTACACCCTTAAAGGTATGAGAGGAATTTTGAGAGATGATAGATTTATAGGAAAATATGTAGAACAATAAAGTAAAGAGTTGAGTCAGGAGAGGAATCACACTGAATAGAACTATATAAGCCATCAAGTCCAACCACCCTCCCTGCCCCCAGCTGCATGTGGGGGAACATCGGTTGTGCTCCCCATGGAGGACCACCCAGCATCAACCAGGGCACCTACACTGGAGGCATTGTGTGCCATTACTGGATGACACTGAGACGTTCTTACTTTGAGTTCAGAGCCACTGTGCATTCATGCATGTTAGGAAAAGCTACCTCTTCTGTGCTTACAAAAAAAGGTGCCCCTTCTGGGCTGATTCACAGAAGATTATTCACATGCTTAATCGGAGCATCGGCTGGATTGCAAACTTGCCAGCCTCTTAGCACAAGTGCTTCTGTTCTAGATATAGACAGTACAACCATCCACTGAGGCCATGAGGGGTGACATTTGCCTCCCTGTAATTTTTATCTATTAAGTAAACTCATCGCTTATGTATAAGAGTCACTGAGCTATTGAAACACAGGTATCTTGTCTCCCTTTGATCTCATTTGTTTTCCATAGGCGTACCCATCTCCTTCAGTCACACTTTGTAGTAACAAAACTGCTAGATAGTTTCCATCATTATATTCAAAGATGCTTCTCTAAGGGCAGCCTTGGTCTCTACCAGCTCAGGGCCCCTAAGTGTCCAGTCACCAGAGAGATTTTCCACCTCCTGGCTAGTCCTGGAAGAATTGTCAAGAAAGTTGGGTTTGTTGTCAGTTTCCTCTTCTTGCTCCTCCTTATAGAATTATGTTTCTTTTACTTTTGCACTTTTACCAAGTCTCCCTCCTCTTTGTATTGCTGCCCTTTGACTCTTTGTGGGTCAAGTTGAAGCCCTTCCTTCCTTGGAAATGTCTACTGCCATTCTAGCCTGACAGAGAGCTAGACAATTGATAAAATCAGTGTCACAAAAGACGCCTCCCAGTTTTACCTGCAGTTTAATGAAAATGTGAATAGTAAATTTTCATGTATTGTATTCGGCTAGATAGAGAGAAAATTCTGGACAGAGGGTTCTTTTTACTGTCCCCTTAATTCGTTGTGGATGTACAAGGCCAGTCCGGTTTTTGACAATGAGATGTGAGTTAGGGAGTTGGAACTTTATACGCTAGAGGCAATGAAGAGCCATCATATGGTTTTAGGCAGGGAAGTGATCTGATTCAGCGTATTCAAGAAAGGTCATCCAGGCCAACGTGGGAGGTTTGAGGGACGCTGGTAGAGAGGCTATTGTAGTGCTCACGTGAAACATGGTGGTGACCAGATCTGAGGCTTTGCGTTGAGCAACTGAGAGATTCCACAGCATAATTCAAAGGTAGAGAAGACTGGTGTTGGGTATGCTTGGTTGTACGGAGTGAAGAGAGGCACAATCTACGATGAAGTTCATTCTTCTCACTTGGGAAGTATGGATGATGGAAGATAAAAGGAACAATGTACTTGGGAGAGAATGTATTTAAAGTTGAACATGACAGATTCAGTTTTGTGCTTATAAGTTTGAAGTACCTATAGGACAGAAGGGAAAATGACATGTCATTATCTTTTCTCATTATAGAATTTATCACCTGATCAAGAATTCTTTCCTTATGTCTAACTCAATTCTGATGTGATTTATTTCAGCGTATTTCCTCATCAACATTAATTATCAATCCCAGATAATATCTGTAGTATTACTGGAGTAATATGTAATATTTAAACTGAAGTTTGGGGAGAGATGGAGAAATCCTAGCATTGCAAACTCTATATTTAAAGACCTGTAAAAAGTGAGGACTTTTCCTATACAGAGGGGGCATTGCATGGCAATCTCATTGAGAAAGGAAAGTAGATGGAAGAAAAGTCTAGGTTAGTTGTTTTGAAACTGCATTTGCCTTGCAGCCCACTGCGTAACGTACATTTATTTGGGATGGAATGCTTGTGAATCTGGATCTTTTTTTATTCCAGAGACCATATTATATATTTTAATTCCTTCTACTATAGCTACATAGTAGTCCAAATCACTCTCTATCCTTTTACCCTATGCTATTTTTCTTTATAATCATATATTCCTACTTTACATTGTACATGCATTTCTTTATTCATGTATATTGTCTATCTCTCTCTAGAATGTAAACTCTCTAGGCCAAGGAATTTATTCATTTTGGTCATAGTGCTAATATATTTTGTAGAAGAGGGTTGTCAGGTTTCTTTCAACTTTTCTGTCTTTCTGACTCAGATTGGTGATTTTATATAACTTTTAAAATGTTACTTTAAAAATTACTGTTCTTAGTTTACATTAGTGCATATTCAAATTCCATCTGCGAATCAAAGGAAAAAAATAGAATATCATTCCAATTTTTCCTAAATATAAATAGCATTCAGCCATTACATTCAGCCAAGTTAATACTGGATTTGAAAAGCTAGATCAATATAAATTTTTGTATAAGGGCAAAATTTGATGAACTGACTCTCAACATAAATATTTCTTCATAATATCCTTAATTATTTTTAATGCATATATGTAAGACACTTTATTATTTTGCATTTTCAGGTTGCAAACACTTGCTGTGGTTGTAAATGAAGGATCAGTAGACAATCTTTTGTGTTACCTTAGCCTTCCAACTTTAATATTAATATTTTTTTTTCATTTGGTAATAGCTTTCTTCTGATTAGCAGTTAATGTAGAGAGGGTTTATTCATGTGACTGTTAGCAACATTTGAATAAGCCATGGGAGAATTACAATGTAACACTGCTGGATGTAGAATGATTTTAGACACCAAGACTAATAATTTTTAACAAAATCTAAAGACATTGTAGAAGAAGCTTGAACTATGCTGGCACCAGGGACAGACAGGCATGAAAGATTAATGTAATCTTGCATATGATGATGCACATTCTTACACAAAAAATCCATCCACAATGACATGTCAGTCAGCAGAATTCTTTGATGGGTGGATGCAGCTGGGCTGTCTCTTCTGGCAGAGCTGCTCTAGGAAATGTTAAATGTGGTTGCAATGCTCAGTGCCATCTGCACTATGCTACTTCATCCTGTCTTCACTGGCATCTGCAATACCACATAGGGCATCAGTGACTGTGCAGACAGCGATGTAGACTGACAGATACGTTTTCTCTAAGGATCTGAGTCCTGGTGGGCCAGTGGGCCACCCTCCTCGGTTTTGGTGCTGGCTTCAGTTTACATTTTTATGCCCAACTCCTCTCTTTAGTCTAGCAGTTCCCTGTACATCTTACACTAACGTTTCAGCTAATTTATTCATTTAAGGTTGCCAAAACGATTTAACATCGACTGTTCGATGCCAGCTAATATGCCTTATTTTCAAAATACTATTGCTTCTAGGCTTCTGACTTAAAGGAAATGTGTCTAGGGAACACTAGACAGGCCACAAGGTAAATTATCTACCCACTATGTCTGGGTTATCCCCAAATGACTTATAGTAGTTGGAACAAATCTAGGACCCTCTTTTGCATGAAGCAGTAGAACACATATTATCCTCTTTCTCATGAGTAAAATATAAATATTCAGGAATAAATGTTTTTAATGATCATGTCATATCACATGTTTATCTTATTTTGCCAAACCAAGTTAAGAAGTGTAGAGTATTGTTTAAAATGTTCACTTTGTGTGTGTGTTTTGTTTTTTATAAAATAGTAACGGAATATGAAGGGCATGCTCTGTCACTGCTTCAGGAATGTGAACTCCAGGGATTTGATGGGTAGGTTATATCCTCTGTCTGTCTATCTGTCTGTCTGTCTATCTATCTGTCTATCTCTATATGTTGTATAGATTTTATTAATGTTTATATATTTGGATCTAGAACTTTAAGTATTTGTAATATTGGAGTTAGGCTTTATTCCAATCACATTCATGTGCTAATAATTAACATAATGATAACATGGCATGCCCATCTACCTCATAGGGTCTGGCAGAGACAAGCAAAAGAAGAGATCTAATTATATACAGTGGAAAATCATAGTGTAACCCACCCCCTTACTTACCTTATATATTTACATTTGCATCTATATTCCTTAGTTCTTGGACTTAACCAACTGAGTATCTGGAAAATCATTATGGAGATATTATTTTGGTCATGTGGTATAACTATACTATGGTCTTAATTTTCAAATTTACTGATAGTTTTAGTAGCTACCTGCTGGTTAATTTGGCGATGATTAATTTGGGGGTAAATGTTTTATAAAAAACAAATATGTTATTCTCAGAATGAATAAAAAAAGCTAAATTTAATAATCTCTTATAATTTAGTGACCACCAAATAGATATTTTATTCATAGTAGTCATTGCCAATTATTGCTTGCAATGCACTGTAAAGTGTACAGAGGTTACTTAATGGTGTTAAACATTAGAAAAAAGGCATGTGACATATACTCAAATGGCTGTTTTTTTGTTTGTTTGTTTTTTAATGAGCTGAATTGATTTGTTAAAGCACTGAATTGATGTGTAAGGCAAAAAAAAATACTCTTATAGGGATAATTTTTTTGCAGGGATGGATTTTTTCAGGTTTTAAAAGGTGGCGAGTATGTGAATTAGCTATGTCACATGGTGATGAGCAAGAGGGCAAAAAGAAAAAAAGCCCTTAACTTTAGGAAGGGCAGTTGAGCCTTTCAGCTAAAGTGCAAGGCTCTGATTAGAATGTTTAATGAGGGAAGTGAACACAAAAAAAACGGAGCACCAACAGGATATTTTAAAAAAATGTTTAATATTGCTTATGAGAAAAAAATAGCTGATGAAGAGTAAAGTTTAGTAAGTAAAATGTGAGTTTCAAAAAGGAATTTGAGAAGGGTAAATCTGAATGGCAATATTAGATAAATATTGAGGATGAAGAGTATGGGATACGAGATGACCTCAGAGATTTATACTTAGAGGTAGACAGAAGGTTTAATATACCACGTGTAGGAAATTATCTTGCAAGTACAAAGTTTAAGAAAAGTAATTAGCGAAATTATGTCTGTTAGCTACTTCCCTTTTAATATGTTGCCCACCACAGAGGGGCATGAGGTAAGCTTGATATTCCATGACACTTTGATGAGTTGCCCACATTCCTTTGAGTACTTTAGCCTGAGGTGTCTTTGCCAGATTCTAGACCAGCTATTGGTAGGAAGTGATTAGCAAATCACCTAAAGATTTCTAGATATAGAGCAGATGGATTCGATTAAAAAAAGGAAGAAAGAAAAAAAGAAAGAGAGAAAGAGGGCATTACAATGGTGGCTCAGTGACAGAATTCTTGCCTGCCATGCGAGAGATTCCTGGAGCTGCTCATGCAAAAAAAAAAAAAAAGAAGAAGAAGAAGAAGAAAGAAGCTTTGCACATTGTTTATTAATGAGAAATTATTTGGCAAATAATGTTTAAAAAGTCCTATTTGCTATAGTGTCGAGAGGCTACTCGAGGTTATTCTTATGCAAGCTACAGTTAGACATTACGACCTATCATATCTTGCCAAACTCCAACCAAATCCATTCTAGCTAATCCTAAAGAACACCTAGGGCATTATGTAAGATTCTACAAAGGTTCCATGCACTAGGGTAACTTTCCAGAAACCTACAGCCTCCAGATAGGTCCCGGGACCAGATAAATCCTGAAATGCCAGGGGCCAGCCTCTCAAGAATATCAACTAGTTCCACCTCTCTATCCCATATTATAACAGCCCCTTCCAACATGATCAAGTTAGAACGGGCATAGCCCAAATACCACTAAAGATGAGAGAGAGAAAGATCAAAGGTGATGGTGGAGTTATACAGAGAAGGTAGAGTTTAACAAACAGGTATGAATGCTGAATCATTATATTGATATTTCTTCTAGTCTCCAGTATCTTAGAAGAGCTAGTAGTAAAAATCTAAAATTGTGGCATTGTAACCCATACCAAACTCTGAAATCTGTTCTATAACTAGTTGTTGTGATGTGCTTTAAAATTTATTGCTTTTTTGTAAATATATTATTTTTCACAAAAAAGAAAAAAATTCTTCTAGCCTCCAGTGTTTTGTAGAAGCTAGAAGGAAAAATCTGAAATAGTGGAATGGTAATACATAATAAACTCTGAAATTTGTTCTGTATCTACTTGTTGAAGTGTACTTTGAGAATCTTTGCTTTTTCTTTCTTTTCTTTGTATATGTGTTATATTTAACAATAAAAAAGTTTTGAGAAGTGCTATTTGCTAAAATATTGCAGGTTTACATATGTTACATATGTTTCTATGTTGACATGTTTCTATGAAGACACATTTACGTTTTCAAAGCCAAGAGGAACAGTGTAACTCATGACAGCTAGTGTACAATCCAAGTGTGTTCTCGAAAGTACTCACAGATCCACTGCTGATACTCTCGGAGCTTCAGCTTGTGTATTGCCCCATTTGTACTGGCCATGAATAGCACATTTTAATAGGAAAAGAAAGGGTAATATTAGGTGACTATATATGAAGCAGTACTAGTTGAATTTATAAGTGTGAATGTAGTTAAGGTCAATCCATAACTTTCCAGCTATTATAAACACTCGGACACTTTGTTTCAAAGGAGTAATTTGTTGAATCACATCATTTTTTCTTCTTTTGTTCATTTTACCTTAAACTATAACCACAGTAATGTAGATGTTACTAGCTAAGACTGATGTTCCATAACATTGCCCATGATATCTATATTAGTTACTAAGGTAAAAACTGTATCTTATCTCTAATTAATAAAGAAAAAGTCTAAACCAAAAATACAGTAATATACTCAATATTTCAAAGATGATATTGTTGATAGACAAATAGATACACATCCATTTAAAAAGAATATTCATTTCCCTTTACAAAAGGAAAGAGGATATTAGCTTCCAATTATGCTTTTTGGGGCAGAATCATTCTGCTTAGGGCTCTGCCTGAAGTTTACTTATCTGAAAACAAGAAGTACCCACCTGCAAAGAATTATTTACTTTAAAGTTCGTGTTTCAGATAAACTCCAAAGTATGGTTAAATTAGCTCATTATAAAAGTTATACGTGCACACACACCTTTTCCTGTAATATCCAGACTCTCATGATGTTTTGTTTCCTAGACTGAGCAGTTATATCTGATGATGAGGTTAATGAACCAGTAGTTTTCAACATAAATAAATATATTCTTTCCTAACATTCAGCTGGTTCTGGTAGTAAGCTGATTTGTGAAATAATAAAGTGTCCATAAAGTTATTTTCATTGGATTTCATATAGAGAAAGAGTATATATATTGAATAGAACCACAGACTTTAGTGCTAATTGTCTTGTTTCAATTCCCTGTTGAATGATTTACTATTGGTATGACCTTATAGAGTTACTTGATCTTTCTGTGCCTTTAGTTTCCTAATCTGTGAATTGAGGATAATAGTATCTATTGCATAGAGTTACTGTTCAAAGTAAACAAGCTAATACATGGAGAACAGTGAGAACATTGCTGGCACATAGTCGTTGTATACTAAATATTACTTTATTATCACCATTTGAACTAATTTCACAAGATTTAAAACAACATGTTATGAAAGAAGTTCAGAGTTTTTTCTAGCAGAGCATGCTCATACAGAGACCATCTCTACTAACTCCAACAATGAATTTACATATACACGAGGCTGTACCTGGATGGAGGATTCCAGGGATGAAATGTTGCCAATCTACATGTAAAAGTCAAATTTTTGGTGCCAAATTAGATGCTTTGTCAGGTGACTTTAAATTGTTCCTTTAAGCCACACACACCATGGAGAGTAAACGGGCATGGATCCAGGAGTTAAAATTAAGTTCATTGAATGTTTGGAAATCTGCTCATAGAGATTGTTGAAATCAGACACATGAGGTTCAAATCAAGCCTGGTTTCCCGTTTATATAAAGATCAAGTTAATGCTTGTTTCTCAGAATTCTGAGGATTTAATGAAAAAGAGTAGCATAGTATCTGGCATATAGTTAGCCCTCAGTGCTTTAGAATTCCTTTCTTCTCATTCAATGGTCATGTTGTAAACCCCTGAAATCAATTCATACATTAAAAGAAAATAATGCCCTTAGCCAAAAGGACAGAGACTCATAATCTGAGTCTCTTCCAACCAGGGTAAACCTGGTTTGTCCAGTCTGTGTTCAGCCGTAGAGCTCAGCCTCACCTGGATGCAGCAATTGGAAGACTCAGGAAGATAGAGGGAATCAATGGAAAAGGTAACCTTCTGCCTCTGGATGTACCACTTTCTGCAGCTTCCTAACCTTAGAGAACCAGCAACCTCTGTTGATTATGGCCCACAGGCTATTTTGTTTGGTACATAGAATTTTTCAGTATACTGAATGAGCTAGTTGTGGATATTTAAATATTAGGTGACTGTCCTGGTCAGGTTCATGTGTCAACTTGACCAGGTTGTGGCACCTTTTTGTCTGGTTGGGCAAGTTCTGGCCTGTCTTTTGCTATGAGGACATTTCACAGAATTAAATAATGATCACATCAGCTACATCCACAACTGATTCCATTTGTAATCAGCCAAGGGGAGTGTCTTCTTTAATGAGTGATGCTTAATCTAACCACTGGAAGTCTTCTAAGGAGGATTCAGAAGAGACAGATTCTCTTCCTGCTTTGGCCAGCTAACTCTCCTATGGAATTCATCCAGACCCTTCATTGGAATCATCAGCTTCACAGCCTACCCAACAGATTTTGGACTCTACATTCCCAAGGTTACGTGAGGCACTTTTATAAATTTTATATTTACAAATATTTCCTGTTGATTCTGTTTCTCTAGAGAACCCTAACTAGTACAACTTGGTACCAGGAGTGGGGTGCTACTGCGGTTTGCAGATACCAAACATGTTGAAATGGCTTTTTAAATGGATAAGAGGAAGATTCTGGAAGAGTTGTAAGAAGCTTGATAGAGAAGGCCTAGAATGCTTTGAAGAAACAGTGGAAATGTGGACTCTGAAGACACATCTGAAAAGTTCTTATAAAGAAATGAGGCACATGTTATTGCAGACTGGAAGGAAGGTGATCCTTGTTTTAAAATAGCAGAGAATCTGGCAAAATTGACAAGACTTTGGCTGGAAGACAGATGTTAAAAGCTATGAACTTGGATATTTAGCAGAAAATATTTCCAAATTAAATGTGGAAAGTGTGGCCTGGTTTCTCCTCACAGCTTATAGTGAAATGTGACAGGAAAGAGATAAGCTGAGAACTGAACTCTTGGATACAAAGAAACCAGAAATTGAAGTTCTGAAAAATACTGGGCCTCCAGAAAGGGAGACCCCAGAGAATAGTGCCCCACATGAAGATTTGTCCAAATATGGAACCAGTCAGCCATTTCAGAGAAAGCCAGGATTAGAGATAGAGTTATCCAGGAAGGATTTGTGGAAGCTCCTTATGTCTAATGGGCATGATCCAAAGCTACTGCATAGAAAGCCAACGAGAGTGCTATGGGACCTGTATAAACAGGGCTGCTGCCAGTCTGGACTAGGGGGCTCAGAGAAGGGACACATTGGAGGAAAAATAACTTCAGAGACAAAACCATGGAGGCCAGGGTCTGAAGTCAAGAAGACTCGGGCTAGGAGAGCAGACCCACCCAAGCCCATATAGAGGGTGAATTTGCCCTGAAGGCAGAGAATGGGCTTTCCACCTCGTTGCAGGGGACCCAAGCCCATATAGAGGGTGAGTTTGCCCTGAAGGCAGAGAATGGGCTTTCCACCTCGTTGCAGTGGAAGAGTCATTGCACCTCATGCCTTGGAGAAGGTGAAGCACATTCATTGGGGTTTGTCGAGAGCCAGGCCGCCACCACATGGAGGGGTTGAGCCTGGATGTGACCCTAATGCTTGTATAGGGTGAAGCCAAAAAAAGGTCATCTCCCCAAAGTTCCCCAGGTTGTGTTTGGAGAGAAGCAAGCCTCTGCATAGGTCCTTGGAAAGGGTGGGACTGCCACTTTCAGAGGCCCCGAAGATAAATGACTCTCAGATTTTGAAATCTAATGGACTTTACCCTGTGGGTCTTCGAAATTGCTTGGGTCCTGTAACGCCTGTGTTCCTTCCTCCTTATGGAGGAATTTTTCCTTAGAACAGACTATGCCTGTAACTAACTTTGATAGAAGTTTGTGCTGTTTCTAACTTTGTATTTCATTTGTATTGCTACTGAAATGGTTTAAGGATTTCTGATATTGTGATGGAATGAATGTATTTTGTATATGGGAAAAACATGTCTTTTTTAGGGTCCAGAGGGTAGAATGTGCTGGTTTGAAATGATGTGTGTACCCTAGAAAAACCATGTTTTAATTCTAATCCCATTTTGTAAAGGCAGCAGTTTCTTCTAATCCCTGTTCAGCATTGTATGTTTGAAACTGTAATTAGATCATCTCCCTGGAGATGTGATTTACTCACGAGTGGTTGTTAAACTGGATTAGGTTGAGGCATGTCTCCACCCATTTGGGTGGGTCTTGATTAGTTTCTGGAGTCCTATAAAAGAGGAAATATTTTGGAGAATGAGAGAGATTTAGAGAGAGCAGAGAAGAACGACATAGCTGCGAGAAGCAGAGAGTCCACAAGCCAGCGCCTTCGGAGAGGAAGAAGAAAAATGCCTCCCAGGGAGCTTCATGAAACAGGAAGCCAGGAGAAAGCTAGCAGATGATGCCTTGCTCACCATGTGCCCTTCCAGCCAAGAGAGAAACTGTGACTGTGGTCACCATGTGCCTTCTCACTTGAGAGAGAAACCCTCAACTTCATCGGCCTTCTTGAACCAAAGTATCTTTCCCTGGATGCCTTAGATTGGACATTTCTATAGACTTCTTGTAATTGGGACATTTTCTCGGCCTTAGAACTGTAAACTAGCAACTTATTCAATTCCCCTTTTTAAAAGCCATTCCGTTTCTGGTATATTGCATTCTGGCAGCTGCAAACTAGAACAGTGACTCACTTCAAATCCAGAGTCTAGGGGCTCTAGAAAGATCAGATCTGGTTCTACTCGAGCTACTTCTCCTATTATGTAAGTGGACCGGGACTGAGAAGCTGCTGCTCCTGTAGACTGAGCATACATTTCCCTTCCTTCTGGGCCCTTGTAGGCCTTGGCTTTCTGACACCTGCTTACAGTAATGCAAAATCTCCCTCCTTTTGGGTAAATTGATGACAGTTTTACACTTAAAATTATTTTTCATCTTTTAAATTTAAATGATTATGAAACAAATTATTAATATCTTATGGATTATTTTCCTTCTATGGTCTATTTGCCATAAAGTCTTAAAAAGTTATTATAAGGACTAACTTGGATCAAAGGATAGTAACACTAATTTTGAAAGTGCCATATAATAGCAGTGTCAAGGAGATGGAAACCAGTTCAGGTTTGCAGTGACTGCATTCATATACTAATGATAATTAGCAGTACCTTAAATTAAAGCTTCATATTTTTATGTGATTTTTATTGCTGTCTGTTCAAAGCTACATTGAGAATTAGCAAGATTTTATGACTTTGATTTGTGTTAGTCAGATGAATTTTAGATGACAGTATTTTAACATAAGCAAAACGAGAATAGTGTGCTCTTGGACATTAGGGCAAAATTACACGTCCAGATATGAGTTAATTTGTTGAAATTATTTATGCAGCTTAAACCGGTTTTGACTATGTGGGATTATCTGGGTATTGCATTCTGAAATAAAATTTCCCTGTATAGTGTAGTGTCTTCACATCTGCTGGCACATGCTAAAATGTTTGTGGGTGAATGATCAGTCATATACGATGTGTGAGATTAACAAAATATTTTGAGCTTAGATTTTATGAATTATTACCAGTTGTAGTTAGATTTTTCATTCACTTACTTCATTTCTCTTTGTCCCCCAATAGGGTCGTCTGTGTTGGGGGAGATGGATTCGCCAGCGAGGTAGCCCACGCTCTGCTCCTTAGAGCCCAGAAGAGCGCCGGGGTGGAAGCAAGCTGCGTCCTGACCCCCGTCCCAGCACAGCTTCCTCTCGGTGTGATCCCAGCAGGCAAGGCAGTGTCCACGGCTTTGTCAAATTAACGTCCCCTCCCATCTTTCTCCTTTGTACTTTCTATCCTGGACAGTGTAACAGAGTTAAAAATACAGACTGTAAGTCTGAAAATTGCAGGATTGACTTCCAGCTTTTCCTCCAGCAAATGTGAAACTTTAAAATCTGTAAAATAGGGATAATAGTTGTAAGATTCATTTCATTATGAAATTGTTGTAACATTAAATTAGATGGTGCCTGTGTGTGTGTGTGGGGGGGGTAGTTTACCACATAAACAGTCAATAAATGAGATTAAGATGATTCTGCCTTGCCATAAAGGAGGCTAATGGCCGGCAGTACCAGATATGAAATTTCAGTAACAGGCAATGCCAGTCAAGCTGCTTGCAATTTCATTTGAGGCAAAATGCAGTAACTCAAAATTGCAGTATAAATAAGGAATAATTCCCACTGGAAGGAGGATCCAGGGTGCAAAAGGATGAGCTCCCTAAGGGCCAAGCTTTTCATCTTTTAAATTCATGGCTGCACCTCTAGCACCTGGACTAGAACACGACATAAAGTGAGTACTCACAGTTTATGAGGTGAGTGAATTAAAAGAAGACTTTATAGATTCACTAACACTTGGAATAGGCCCTAAAGATGGGTAGAATCTGGACTGAAGAAATAAGAGTTACTTTCTTGGTTGCAGGAACAATATATGCAAAGGTAAGAAAACTCAGCAGTGTTTGAGGAGTAAAAACAGGTAATTGATGGGGAGAAAATGGTGTCAAAATAGGCCCAAATCATGCAGATTCCTGGATGTCACAGTAAAGAATCTGAATTGTATTTGATAAGCAGTAGGGTACAATGGAAGCTTTTAGAGTTAAGGGAGCAGTCTGCTTGTTAGTATTATTTTATACAATTAATCCATCTGAAATTATTATTTAAATGAAAAATAGTGATGAAATTTTTTTTTTCCATTTTCAGGTCATCACATTATCTCTTAAAGAAAAAAAGAGAAATAATTTTCCCTACGAAAATAGTGAATACACATGGTTAAAAAAATAACATTCAATCCATTTGATGACATTCATTGAGTAGCATTTTCATTATACTTAATATTGTTAAATTGACAAGAAACAAAATTATCCAAATACCCTTTTAAAGTCTCTCATAAAAACAAGAATTTAGAAAGAGAGAAATAAAAGGATGTGTCCTGATAATTTAAAAATATAGAGAGAAGAACCTATAATGATTTCTAGTGCCAGACAAAAAAAAGAACCTTAACTCAGTTGAAAAAAAAAAAAGATTCATTTTAGGCCAGCACTTTGACCTTTCTGTGTCATTTTAGTAGCTCTGACTGTGATGGCGGAATTTTTCCAACATTTCCCACCACGCAAATTGGACGTGTGTAGGTCACTTTTTCTCTTCATTAGTGCTTACACTCCTGAGGTTATTTATTAACTGCCATGTGTCCAAAGTGGAAAGATGGCTGCCCCGGCAGGTATGCATTTGACACGAAGTGGATCAAATACAAATTCTGGTGGTTATGCTTATCTTTTAAACATGTAAATCAGATTTTTATAAAGGAATGCCATCGCGTTCTATTGACTATTATATGTTTAAAGCATGTTTCTGATTTTAAAAGCATCCTCTATAAACAATGGATATTTGTAGAAACGCCATTTTAAAGCTTTTTTGTTTAGAAGGTACCGCATGGTGCCAAAACTCTGACTCTCAGGGCTGTATCGGAGTTCCAGCCTAATGATTCCACCTATTAGGAGGAGAAAGTCATGTATGGGATGTATTTAATATGAGGACTCTGTGCCTAGTCAGGGTTTTGATAGGCAGAAAATGGGAACGAGAGCTAGGCAGGAAGTTTCCAAGCTTCTAACCATGAAGAGACAGTCTGCTTTTGAAGCCATTTGCCTCCTGGAGAGAGACCCAGAGGGAGAGTGTTTAGTAAATTACTCCACTGAGCCGACAGACTAAGCTGCTGAATTATGGTCAGATTCAAATGGATCAGATGTGGGGAAGCCTGTATTTGAACTGCTGGCCATTAGCGATGGTGTTTGTTGCTATGGGAACTGGTGCTAAGGAACTATACAGAGAGATTCCGATTAAAAGGGGAGGGGGGTGGGCAGAGAAAAAAGCCCGAGAGGACATAAAAATAAAAAAGCAATCCAGTTGTTGTAAAACAAGGCTCAATCCATACACTGATGGCTGTGAGCCATATATTCCTATAGAGTTTGCATAAATAAATTCATGCTTGCCAATTAATTAAAGGAGAATAAAATATTGCCGAGGGACTGTTAATTTCTATGATATTTCAGGCAAAGAACCAAAGTGTAGGTGCAGTTTTCATGAGAATTTTAGATATGCTTGACTAGGAAGTCATTACATCACATTTATCTGTCTGGATGTGAGAGACATTAACAGCCTTATGAATATTCATGGTGTCTGGTTAATTAAGTTAATTGTTCTGCAGAAGTACTTGTTCTTCCAAGGACAATTTTTTAATTCTTTTTTTTTTTTTGTTTTTGGCCTCTATGGTTTCTGCCTGGTACCTTCATCCCTCATTCTTTACGTGAACTGTTCTTACTTTTTGTATTTGGCACATTTAGCTGGTTTGTGGAGGGGGTGGTGAGTGAAGGAGCTGGAGTGCTAAGAAAAATAACTTTTCAGGCTAATTAAAATGTTTACCTTGAGCTAGGACATTTATAGCTTTTGTGAGAACGTTAAAATTACACCGTTACTTCTGTGAGCAACATGTTCTTTTGTCATGTAAACATCTTTTCAAATAGAGTCCAATTTCCTGAAACAAAATGTGATCCATCTTTCAGATTATCCAGCAAAAATATAGGACGATCTCTGGTTTTATAATTTTAACTCCATCTTCCTCAGGAACTTTCCTTTTCTCTTTACAGTATAAAAACCATGTTTAAGGACTAAGGTGCAGATTCCGCGTAGATGATGACAGAAGTTTGCTGACTTCTGGTCATGCTTACTATCAATAGAAAGTTCTACAGAATTAACGAAATGTTGCAGAGGGGTTCTGTAGAATTCTAAAAGAATGTGTGTTTCATCATATTCAGCGTACTTCAAGTTCACAGGGAAAAAGGTCTTTATTTTCTTGAGTTCATAATTTGTATCATTCTCTATTGTACAAGACAACATTACATTATGGTTTTTAATAGCTTTTCTAGAAGAATGCTTTCATGATAATGGGGGAAATGTGTTTCATGGAGTATAGCAATCCATCGATGATCCTAAGTATCTCACTCCAATTACGTGGCCTCCTCTAAAATATTTACCATAAATCTGCCTGGGAAACAAAATAGGTTGATTTGTCCCCCCCCCCCCCATCGCAAATTAATTAACAATTAGACAGCCAAAGAGCAGGCTGTGGAGGGCCAAAGGAAAACTGAAAAAGCGTGAGTAGCCAGTTCCTAGGTAAAGATCTACTGAATAACAGGTTTCCAGAGCACTTATTCCAAACCTGAATTCCAACCTGAAGGGTTCATAAGACTCACTCTGGGAATTTGCTTAAACAGAGATGCTTGAGTCCTACTCCTATATAGTTTGTTTCTGTGGATAGGTGGTGGAACCCACAAATTTGCATTTTTAACAAGCCCCCAGGAATTGTTGATGCTACTGATCCATGGACCATATATTTTAGAGGAGTACTTTCCCAAGTGGATTGTGCATACAGATCACCTGAGAATCTTTTACAGTGCAGACTCTGCTCAATAGTTCGGGAATGGGTCTGAGATTCAACATCTTAATAAGTGCCCAGGTGATTGCTGCTGGACTGTGGGCCATATTCTGAGTGACAAAGTTTGGAGCAGAACTTTCCCTTTGGTGAATCAGTTGAAACCACCTTATCAATTGGTTGAGCTGGACTTTACTTTTCTATGCACTGGTGTTACTAGAGGCTAGGTGATTGTTAATGCTTAGATAGGAACCTGATGATGATTTTTATTTTAATCATAGTCTTGTTTGGTAATGACTGAGCTATTGAAACACATATCAAAGGATTGTGATCAAAGGGTCACAAATTGAAAGAATTACCTGTGACCATACAGGATTGCTTCTGAATGACAAATCAGGGGACTGCCCTTTGGCCTTGATAACTCATTTGCATACCATGTACGTGCATTTGCAGCTCTTGGCTGCTGTTATACTTCTTCCCCATATTTCTTCCTTAATTCAAGGATAATTGTAGATTAATTCACTTTCTTATCCATTTTAGACAGCTTTTACCTCTTTGAAATGAGAGGAGCTAGCTGGTATCTTCTTCTGAAGCAAGCCTTTTATTCCAAGATCTCAGACACATACATTTTATAGGAGCCTGAATTGGGAGAGCTCTTTCCTTCTGCAATCTGGTGGGAAAATTCATGAAGGTTTTAAAATTGTCCTGATAATATGGAAATCAGAAATCAACCTATAATGTCTCAATACAGACTTCATACTAGAGAATACCATGGAAGTCAATATTTTCTTTATCTAGGAGGTCTTTGTCTCTCAGGTAATAGAGGAGACTCCCATTTGGTGGGAGCTTATCTTTAAGAATGATTAAATATATTTAGAGCATCCTTTATGTGCATTATTGTTATTTTGTCTTTTTCTTATTCATTATGCATTACTCTGTTCATCAGGGTTATCCTTCCACTTTTGATCCTCATTTTGTTTTAGAAGTTAAAAGCCCATTCATCACAGTTAGATGGAGTAGGCTTTGATATAACAAGCATTTTTTTTTTTGGTAGAAAATAGCTTTTTCCATCCCAAAATATCTATGAGTAAGTAGACACTATAAACTCTTTTCTAATTTTTAAGTTATTGGAAGATTCAACAAGTAATCTAGCAAACATTCACTGTGCATCTAAGCTGCCAATGAAAATGACATTCTCTACTCTAAAGAAATTCAAGGAACAGGGAGTCCAGACTCCAAATCAAATCTGAAGTAGCAATACAATGTGATATATACTAAATGTGATATACACAAAAGAGGGAGGAATTAATCATGCTTAAGGGTGTAAAGAAAAGCAATAAAAGAGTGACATTAAAAAGTTTATTTATATGATACATCATATGCCTTACTGCCCATGCTTGGAATTTATATCACCCATCATGGTTTATTCTCCTAAGAGTTTATTAGTCATTTATCTTTTTTATTTTTTGGTAAACCGTAATATCTAAAGTTTCTAATATTCCATGGAATAGGAACTTCTTGATGGAGAGAAAGTACAAAGAAAGTATTTTTATCAGTGGAAAAATATATAAATAAACACAAACATACATGTTTAAACACACATGCATATATATATACACGTATGTATACTCATCAACATACATGTAACACACAGCATGCATATTTTACAAATATAATAAAAATGAATTTGGAAATGGTCCAAATTCTAATATGTGATTAAAAACTATACTTACTGTTCCTAACTATATTCCATTGAGAAAAAGTTTGCATGTCTGAAATGCAACTTTATAAATTGAAGCATGATCTTAAAAGGGCAATTGCCAGAAACTTTAAAATAAGTGTGTCAGAATGAAAACAATGCTCAATCTTTAATAGCATTAAAAGCAAAAACAAAACAAAACAAAACAGATGTAGCTCCTGATTTAATGCAATAATAGAAGGCATATAACAAAATCTGCGAAGTGTTCTCCCACCTCACTCCCAATTAAACCTAAGTCTACGGAAGACTCTAGATCCAACCACCCATTTACAGAAAGCAGGGAGGAGAGAGCCTCATGTTAAACATCATCATGAGGATAGAATCAGCCAAATTCAACACTGAGAAACCCCACAGGAAAATTAATCCACCATCTTCTTCAATACATAAATAGCATTAAAGGAGGAAGAGAAAAAGGAAGGGGAACTGTGATAGATTTAAAGAGATTTAGATAGATGTTAATCAAATACAATATGTGGAACTTGTTGGGATCCTAATTCACCAAATCAACTGGAAAAAGACTTAGAGACGATCAAGAAAGACTGAACATGTGCTGGGTATTAGATGCTTCTTTAGTATATTGTTAAAATAGTGTTTTGTGGGGTATGATAATAGTATTTTGACATCTTAAAGAAGTTCTTATCTCTTGGAGATGCATTCAGAAGTATTTAGAAGATAGAATATAGCATATATTTATTCAAAAATATTTCAGGAAAATACTACATGGGAGAGATAAGCAAGAATGGCTGAACATTGATAATTGTTGAAGCTGGGTGATTAATACATGGGCATTTCTTCTGTTTTATTCCTTCTGATTTTTAATTTGAACATTAATTTTTTTTATTTTTAAAACATTTTTTAGAGAAGTTGTAGGTTACAGAAAAATCACGTAGTACTGCATTCTCATATACTGCCCACGCCTCATAATTAGTATTTTACAATTCTGTAGTACCTCTGTTACAACTGATGAAAGCCTATTATTTTTGTACTATTAACGATAGTCTATAGTTTACATTAGCATGCATTTTTTTCTGCATATACCACCCTATTACTAGCACCTTACATTAGTGTGATACATTTGTTATGATTCATGAAAGAACACTTTTACAATTGTGATATGAACTATAGTCCCATTGCTTAGAATAGCTTTTACTGTGTTGTAAAGTCCTATTTTTATCTTTCAATTTTAATTCTATTATGTATATGACCTAAATTTTCCCCTTTTAACCACATTTTCGCATGTATAATTCAGTGCTGTTAATTATACTCACAATGTTGCGTTACCGTCACAACCATCTATTTCCAAGGCTTTACTATCAATCCAAATAGAAATTCTGTACAACTTAAGCATTAATTCCCCATTCCCTGCCCCCATTCTAGTCGTTGGAAATGTATGTTCTAGATTCTATTTCTATGAATTTGCTTATTTGAATTATTTCATATTAGTGAGATGATATATCTATTCTTTTGTGTCTGACTGATTTGACTCAACATATTGTCTTTAAGGTTCATCCATTAGTCACATGAAACAGAACTTCATTCCTTTTTAGTGCTGAGTGATATTCCATATATACATATACTGCATTTTTTTTATACATTCATTGGTTGATGGACATAGGAGTTGCTTCCATCTTTGACAACTGGGAATAATACCATTATGAACATTGGTTTGTAAATATATGTGTTCCAGTCCCTGCTTTCAATTCTTTGAGGTATATGCCTTGTAGTGGGATAGCCAGGTCATATGGTATTTCTATATTTAGCTTTCTGAGAAATTGCTCCACTGTCTTCAGCAGTGGCTGCACTATTTTACATTCCCACCAGCAATAAATGAGTATTCCTATAACTCTACATCCTCTTTAACACTTATAATTGTCTGTTTTTTTAATACTAGCCATTCTAATGGGTTTGAAATGATATCTCAGTGTGTTTATTTTTGTTTGTTTGCATTTGCCAGATAGCTAATGATATAAAAAATCTTCATGTACATTTAGCCACTTTGATATCCTCTTTGGAGAAACATCTATTCAAGTCTTTTGCCCATTTTTAAATTGGGTTGTAATTTTCTATTGTTGAGTTGTAGGATTTATTTATATATTCTGGATATTAAACCCATATTAGATATATGGTTTCCATGTATTTTCTCCCATTGAGTAGGTGTATTTTTACTTTCATAATAAAGTCCTTTGATACACAAAAGTTTTTAATTTTGGTAAGGTCCTACTTACCTATACTTACCTATTTTTTCTTCTGATGCTTGTGGTTTGGGTAAACATTGCATACAGAAGATTCTGAAGACACATTTTCTTCTAGAAGTTTTATAGTCCTGGGTACAAGACTTTTTTGTTATTGTATTTAGGTCTTTGATCCATTTTGAGTTAGTTTTTAGTGAAACTGTGAGATAGGGGTCCTCGTTCATTCTTTTGCATGTGGATATCCCAACACCATTTGTTGAAGACTCTATCCTTTCCCAATTGAGTGAGCTTGATGACCTTTTCAAAAATCAATTGGCTGTGGTTGTGAAGGTCTATTTCTGAATTCTCAACTTAATCACATTGGTCTGTATATCTATCCTTGTGCCAGTATCATGCTGTTTTGACAACTGTGACTTTGTAATAAGCTTTGAAATCAAGAAGTGTGCCTCCTCCCACTTCATTCTCCTTTTTCATGATGGTTTTTACTGTTTGGGGCCCCAAGATTTTCCAAATAAAATTGATAATTGGCTTTTCCATTTCTGCATATAGGCTTTTGGAATTTTGTTTGAAAATGTGTTGAATCTATAGATCATTTTGCGTAGAATTGACAGCTTAACAATATTTAGTCTTTTAATCCATGAACTCCATGATCCTTCCATTTATTTAACTCTTCTTTGATTTCTTTTGTAGCTTTTGTATGTGTGTGTATAAGCCCTTTACATACTAGGTTAAATTTGATCCTAGATATTTTAGTTGCTATTATAAGTTGAATTTTTTCTTAATTTCCTCCTCATATTGCTCATTACTAGTATATAGAAACATTGCTGATGTCTGCATGTGGATCTTGTACCCTGCCACTTTGCTGAATTGGTTTATTAGCTCTGGTAGCTTTGTTATAGATTTTTTGTACTCTTTCTATACAGGATCATGTCATTTGCAAAAGAAAATTTTACTTCTTCCTTTCCAATTTGGATGCTTTTTATTTCTTTTTCTTGCCTGATGCTCTGGCTAGAACTTCCAGTACAATTTGACAATGGGCATACTTGTCTTGTTTCACTTCTCAGAGGGAAAGCTTTCAATCTTTCACCATTGAGTATGATGTTCGCTGTGGATTTTTCTTATATTCCTTTATCATCTTGAGGAACTTTCCTCCCATTTCTAGTTTCCTAAGTGTTTTTATCAAGACAGCAGGCTGGATTTTATCAAACACCTTTTCTGTGTCAGTGGAGATGATCTTGTGGATTTTTTTTCCTTTCTGCTGTTAATGTGGTGTACTACATTAATTTAATTTTTTATGATGCATCAAACTGGCATACCTGGGATAAAGCCTACTTAATCATGGTGTATAATTCTTTTAATGCATTTTTTACTTGAATGGATAGTATTTTGTTAGTTTTTTTGCATCTCTATTCATAAGAGAAATTGGTCTGTGATTTCCTGTTTTTGTAGTTTCTTTATCTGGCTTTGATATTAGGGTGATGTTGACCTCATAGAATGAGTCAGGTAATGTTCCCTCCTCTTCATTTTTTGGGGAGAGGTGGGGCAGGGGTGACATTAATTATTCTAGGAATATTTTGTAGAATTCACCTGTGAAGCCATCTGGTCTTAGGCATTTCTTTTTTGGGAGGTTTTTGATGACTGATTCAATATTTTTACTTGTAATTGGTCTCTTGAGATCTTCCATTTCTTCTTGAGTCAGTTTAAGTTGTTCATGTGTTTCTAGGAATTTTTTCCATTTCATCTAAATTGTCTTAATCTGTTGGCATACATTTGTTCATAGTATCCTCATGATCCTTTTTATTTCTGTAGGTACAGTAGTAATATCAGAAAGTAGTAATATCAGAAAGTAGAATACCCCTTTCTGATTTTATTTACTTGCATCTTCTCTTTTCTATTTTTTGTCAGTCTCACTAAGAGGTTGCCAATTTTATTGATCTCCTCAAGAAACCAGCTTTTGGTTTTGTTAATGCTTTTTGCTTTTTTTGTTGTCTGTTTCATTTATTTCCGCCCTAATCTTTATTTCTTTCCTTTGGATTGCTTTGGGTTTAGTTTGCTGGTTTTTTTTTTTTTTTCCCCCTCATACCTCCAAGTGTGCAGTTCAGTCTTTGATTTAAGTTCTTTCTTTCTTTTGAATGTAAGCTTATAGGTTTCTTATTGTCCCTCTGATCACTACCTTCACTGAATCCTATAAGTTTTGATATGCTGTATCCCATTTTCATTTGTTTTGAGATATATACTGATTTACCTTGTAATTTACTTTTTGGTTTTTTTTCTTTTTTTCTTTTTTTTTCTTTTCTTGTAATTTACTTTTTGATCCACTGATAATTTGAATGTGTTATTTCACTTCCATGTATTTTTTTGAGTTTCCAGTTCTCTGCCTGTAATTGATTTCCAGCTTCATTCCATTATAATCAGAGAAGAATCTTTCATAATTTCCATCTTTGAAAATCTATTGAGACTTATTTCCTGACCCGATATGTGGTTGTCTTTGGAGAATGATCATGTGCAATTGAGAAGAATATATATCCTGCTGTTTTGGGGTGCAATGTTCTGTAGATATCTGTTAGGTCTAGTTCATTTATCATTTCATCCAAGTGCTCTGTTTCCTTAATGATCTTCTGTCCAGATTTTCCCATCATTTGATGACAGTGGTGTACTGACCTCCCCAACTGTTACTGTAGAGGTGTCTATTTTTTCCTTCAGTTTTGCTAGTGTTTGCCTTATGTACTTTGCAGCACCGTGGTTAGGTGCATAGATATTTGTGGTTGTGATTTCTTCTTGATGGGTTGACCTTTTTATTAATATAAAGTGTTTTCCTTTGTCTCTTGTAACAGCTGGGTTTTGACTTTTAATATCTCTTTTATCTAATATTAGTATGGCAACCCCAGCTCTTTTTTATTACTGTTTGCATGGCATATCCTTTTCCATCCTTTCACTTTCAGCTGATTTGTGTCTTTAGGTCTAAGGTGAGTACCTTGTAAACAACGTACAGTTGGATCAGGCTTTTTTATACGTGCTCCCCATCTGTGCCTTTGGGGATTTTAATCCATTAGCAATCAGTGTTATTGTAAAGGCAATACTTACTTCAAGCTTTAGCTATGTTGTTCTTTGGACTTTGTGTCATACTTTTTTTGCCTCTCTTTTCCTTTATTGTAATCTCCTTTTCTGTAGAGTTGATCTTTTGTGATGTACTTGTTGGTCCCTTTGTCATTTGTTTTCCCGTATATTTTTAAAATATTTTCTTTGTGGTTACTCTGGAGTTTGTATTACACAACTGTGCTGGTTTGAAAGGATGTATGGACCCTAGAAAAGCCATGTTTTAATCAAAATCCCATTTCATAAAGGCGGAATAATCCCTATTCAATACTGTATATTTGAAACTGTAATCAGATCATCTCCCGAGATGTGATTTAATAAAGAGTGGTTGTTAAGCTGGATTAGGTGATGACATGTCTCCACCCATTTGGGTGGGTCTTGATAAGTTTCTGGAGTCCTATAAAAGAGGAAACATTTTAGAAAATGAGAGATTTGGAGAGAGCAGAGAATGCTGCAGCACCACAATGCAGAGAGTTCACGAGCCAGTGACCTTTGGAGATGAAGAAGGAAAATACCTCCCAGGGAGCTTCATGACACATGAAGCCAGGAGAGAAAGCTAGTAGATGATGCCGTGCTCGCCATGTGCCCTTCCAGCCAAGAGAGAAACCATGACTGTGTTCACCATGTGCCTTCTCACTTGAGAGAGAAACCCTGAACTTCATCGGCCTCCTTGAGCCAAGGTGTATTTCCCTGGTTGCCTTTGATTGGACATTTCTATAGACTTGTTTTAATTGGGACATTTTCTCGGCCTTAGAACGGTAAAGTAGCAACGTATTAAATTCCCTTTTAAAAGCCATTCTGTTTCTGGTATGTTGCATTCTGGCAGCTAGCAAACCAGAACAACCTACTTTTATAAGCTACCAGTTTGAGAATATACCAACTTAGCTTTAATAGCATACATTTCTTCTGCTCCCATATCCCTCTATTTACCTGTATATGTTGGTTTTGTCTCACTTTACCTTTTTATGTGTTGGGTGTCCATTATCAGGAAATATGCCCTTTTCTTGTTCAATTGTATTCTGACTCTTATAGGAATTAAAGCATAGAGTTGTCGATTGAGGATAGAGAACTATTGTATTTGTATTTGCCCTTTTAGTTACCTTTGCTGAAGATCTTCATATCTTCACAGTACCCAAAGTCATTCTCTTCTGTCTTTTCCTATAATCCTTCAGAACTCCCTTTAGTAATTCTGATAGGGCAGGTCTTTTGTTGATGAACTCTCTCAGTTTCTGTTTATCTGTGAATATTTTAAACTCTCCTTTTTTTTTTTTTTTATTACATGGGCAGGCACTGGAAATCGAACCCAGGTCTCTGGCACGGCAGGCGAGCATTCTGCCTGTTGAGCCACCGTCACACAGCCCACCCTCCCTCATTTTTGAAGGACAGTTTTGATGAATAAAGTATTTGGGGTTCGCAGTATTTCTCTTTCAATACCTTAAATGTACCATCCCACTCTCTTCTTGCCTCCATGATTTCTGATGAGAAATTGGCACTTAGTCTTACTGAAGATTCTTTACATATGACAAACTGCTATTCTCTTGCTGCTTTCAAAATTCTCTTTGTCTCATTTGACATTCTTATTGGTATGTGTCTCAGAATAAGTTAATTATGGCTTATTTTATTTGGAGTATGTTGAGCTTATTGTACATGTATATTTATGTCTTTCATTAGAGGTGGGAAATTTGGGCTATTAGTTCTTCAAAAGTTCTTTCTTTCTCCATTCTCTTGTTTTCTCTTTCTGGGACACACATGATGTATACGTTTGTATACTTCATGCTATCACTCAAATCCCTGAGCCACTGCTCTTTTTTTTCTATCTTTTCTTTTGACTGTATGATTTAAATTGTCCTGTCTTCTAGTTCACTGATTCTCTCTGTTTCTCCTGCCTGTTCAGATCTACTGTTGTATACCTCTAGTGTGTTTTCAGTCCACATTATTGTGCCTTTCATCCCCATAACTTCTATCACTTTTCTTTTTAAACTTTCAAATTTTTCTCTATGCTCACCCAGTGCCTTCTTAATATCTTTAGCTCTATATTTATATTTTCCTCCATGTCTTTGAGTTGACTTGGATTTGTTTTGAAATTAGTTTCTGATGCTGAGCATCTGATTATCTTGATGAGTTAACCTTGAAGGTCAGTTTCTCCCTCTGGCCTAAGGTTTTATTGTTGATTGGCTTTGTTTTAAAGCTCTTCTTTGATGTTTGGTCCAACTTATTCTGGACCTTTAGAATAGCCCTTGTTTAACTCTTTAGATGTTTTTAGCTCTTTATCACCTTTTTCTTGTTCTACATATGTGGAACTCTTTAAGATTTGTACTTTTTGTGCAATTGTTTCACCTCTAAGTGAGAGCTTCCTTTTCTGTTTCTTCTCTGGGAATCTTGTTCTGTTCTGTTTGTTTTTGTGCAGAATTGTTTCCCTAACTTCTGTGATTTGTTTAAATTCTCTCCTTCACTCATTGTCCCTTTTCCTTATACTTTTCGGTTCTGAGACCTGTCCTGCCTTACAGCAGTTCAGTTATCCCCTTCCCTTCCCCCCACTTTTCTTTCGGTGAGGCTTTTCTGCTTTTAGTTTCTTTCCCATTAAGGTTTCTCACCCCAGGGATCTAGATGGGGCCAATCTAGAAAGGTCCATTTGCATTTAGGTAGATTAGTAAACAGAGACTGGATTGAATCCTGCTAACAGTTCTGCCCTGGTCGCCCTCTTTTTTTTTTTTTTTTTTTACCCTGGGTGCCTTTTGTATGTGGCACTCCTCATCTGCTTGTGCTCTGCTCTCAGTCTCCGTGGACTTGGGTTCCTGTGCCTGGATATGTGTGGGGTTCTAACTCCCTGCTGTGAGTGGTCTGTAGCTTGCATCTGTGGGAGGAAGGAGCTGGGTCATGCTGCCTCCAAGGAGCTCCCTACAGGACTGAGTGGGGGGAGGTCCGAGGTGGAAATCTCTTACCTGATGTGGGAGATTCTTTTCCTTTTCTTTGATTTAGCAGGTTGGAGTCCCTTCCCCAGTCTCTATCATCCTCCAGAGGTTCAAGTAAGTGGGATTTATCCTTTTATTAGTTTATTCTAAGGGAAGACTTTTCCAGGGGGTGTCGTGTGTTGCCGTGCTGATGACATCACTGGAAATTTATTCTAAGATTCTCTGTACTTTTGTGTATATTTGACAACTGCATAATAAACTTAAAATTTCCTGAAGAGTAAGACTATATTCATATATACTTCCTTGTTGTATCTAAATGACTAGTACATGTCAGAGGCTGAATAAATGTTTTTGAATAAATAAAAATCCTTAACCTGTGCTTAATTTCGTTGCTTAGAGCTTGAAGGGGAAGAGAACTGTATCATCCATTTCACTCACATATAATAATGTATTTCATGCCTCCACCACCCAAATCCAGTTCAGTTGGAATACTTTGGAAGTAATTGTGGGATGGAAACATGCATTTGTACTCAATTTTGAATATTGTAGTACCAGAAATGGCCTATTTTTCGATCTTTTATTTTTGTTTTCTAAAGTTTGATGTTTGTGAATAACTTTTTTATATGAGTGATTTTAAAAGCTTGTGAGCTAACTCTCCTGGAGAACCATGTAAATTCCTAACTCCATAGCATTTCTAACTCATTAGGTATAGGTAGGGCCCTGGAATCTTATATTTTTAATAATCACCCCAGATGATTCAAGTTTAAGATGACCATGGACAAACTTGAAGTCAGAAAGGTTTAATGATCAAGCTTCAGGGTTAAGATTTATACCCGGATGACAGAGACCCTGCTCTCCATGACACCTCCCCCCAGGGACCTAAGAAATATAAAAACATGAGAGCACATATCATCTGTGGAAACTAAGAAATGGTGACATTTAATTTTTGGAAATTTTCATCAAATTTATGTAAGGCTGTGCACAGAGGGCAAAGTGGAAGGAAGCCTTAGAAGAGAGACTAATGGCATTGATGTCGTTGGTGTGAGAAATCTTAGTTCCCTGGAAGATGCTTTAGGACCAGAAGTCAGGGCAGAGAAGGTGCTAGATGTGAAAGTTCACTTGGAATTCGTTGGGTTACTGATGGTCAGTGGATTCAAAGGATTGTAGTGCTTGACATTTGCAAGCATTTGGCCTGTTTTGCTATCCAAATAGTTGGCATGTTCCTTAAGGGCAGGGCATTCTTCTTTTTTGGTTCTAGAGTAACTATAGCAGATTGATTAGTAATAATGGTTTCAACCTTCTAAGTATCTTATCATTTATTATGTGTGTGCAGGGTTCTGTGCTAAGGATTCCTCAGGGCTCTCAAATTTAATGCACAGTTTATCACCTGGTCCTCATAGCTGGCCTAAGTTTAGTTTTTATTTTTATATAATAAATCATATATAAAGTTTAAAAAGTTCAATACTGTAGCACATGTAACGAAAATAGCAATCCTCTGCCCTACCCCGCCCTTGAAAAAGTCCGTTAATTTTTCATCTGAACATTATATAGTGACATCTATATAACTAAGAGCAATTGTTAATTTAAAGCATATGTTATGCTGACCATACATGTTTTTTAATGATTTGGCAGGCTCTACTAACATATTGGCACATTCTCTTCTTGGGATCCCTCATGTGGTAACAGCAACTTTGCACATTATAATGGGTAAGAATTCTTCCAAGGATTTTCACGTCTTATTGGGAGTTCTTACTTACACACAAAGGTATTTCATGTCTTTTATACTTATCAAAGGAAAGGCAGAGAAATGACTGACTAACAAACAAATGCCAAATAGTCAAAGGCTCACTGTTTGGATTGCCTACCTTTTCAGAATACAGGTTTCTGTAAAGAGCAGTAAATGAAGTTTTACCATGATCTTGATAGAAAAAATACTGTAATGATGTTCAAAGTCACAATTTTATGACCAGAAAAGTTAAGAAAATCCAAGCATGCTGTTTAAGTATATCAGACACTTTTGTTTGACTCTATCCAGACTCTAGGACTATGATTTTATTTATTTATTTGGACTACAGTTTTTTTTAAAAAAACACAAGAAAAAATTTCAACCTATGTGGACTTGCTAGACCTTTTATTATCTCAGTTGTTGCAAAATACATAAGTATAGATAAAAGCAATAAAAATATACTGTTAAACCTAAATTTACTTTGCAAATCTATTTCAACTTTACTTCCCCATCCATGTTTTATATGAAGTAGCAACATGCTGCAAAATTTATTGCTTTGTGTTTGTTCACTTAATACTAATGGCAAAAAAGTTTACAAATGACTAATAAAGTAGTTGTAGGCAATGAGAATTGAAGAGAAAGCAAGGCTGTTTATCATGGTATGTAGTAGTACAAACTATTCTTCTATGAGTCAATTAATATATTGTCCTCTGTTTGCTGTTTTGGGAACTGGCCCTATTGCACTCATTGACTGGCGGGTGACATACCAGGGCACACACAGCTGGTCGATGTCTGTACCTTCAGCACCACGGGCAAGCTTCTTCGCTTTGGATTCTCAGCCATGTTTGGCTTTGGTGGAAGAACTTTGGCTCTGGCAGAAAAACATCGATGGATGTCCCCTAACCAACGGAGAGATTTTGCTGTACTTAAGGCACTGGCAAAACTTAAGTAAGTCTTTTTCTTAAATCTCAAAAATTCCACATCCCAGATTCAGTGACTGTTAATAACAAATTTCATTATATTTTAGGCCAGAGGCCTGTGAAATATCATTTTTACCATATAACGGCTCTCAGAATTTACAAGAAAGGTAGGCCAAAGCTCAAAGCAATATAGAAATCTCTAAGCATCTTTCCTTAAAGCATAAAACATTTTGACATAAATAATTTATCAAACTTGCACTTTAGGCTAGCTGGTTGTTTTTCTGACATACGGGTAAAGCATATAGAATTGTGGAGTCCTCTTCCAGTAGGCCATGTAGTTTGACTTCTGTCTTTAGACCGTTCACTCATTCATTCAACAGCTTTTTATTAAGTGCCTACTACGTGCAGATAATTTAGATACAACAAAAGCCAATTTTTGCCCTCATGGTAACCTATCTAAAATGGAATACAAATGTAAGTCAGTCACACTTACATTTAAATTCCATGTTAAAACTGGAATTACAGTATAATATATAGAAGCACATGATGCTTGGAATGCCATTAGAGTGAGAATTGTCCTTGTCAGAGAGATGCAGTAGACTTCACATAGGAACTGACAAGCTGAAATCTGAGAGAACAGTAGTAATTAATTGCATAAGTTGTCATTGAAGGAAGGGCCCTGGTCTTTTACAAAACATTGCTCCTATTATAATATTCTACCTTTAACTGAGTTAACCCATTACAATGTTGGCAGTAACAGAATTGTTAACATATTTTTTCTTACTTCTAATTACTTTAAGAAAGTGTTTAAAATATGCAATATTGGATTCTGTAATTTCCTCATATTAATAAATGCTATTTGTGTGTTATGTGTTTCTGTTTCCCTCTCTGGTTTTCTTTCAGGAGGGCACAGGGATCTCCCAAATCTGGTGAGTCCAAAATTATCTCTTTGAGTACTGATTTAGGTCCTATTGACATTTGGCTCCTGTGAGGAAAGTAACAAACACTTCCATTGCCTTTAGACTGTGATGATCAATGGCACGTAATCCAGGGTCAGTTCTTGAATGTCAGCATTATGGCAATTCCGTGCCTGTGTTCAGTGGCCCCGAGAGGCTTGGCACCTAATACCAGGTTAGTAAGCATTTGTATTGAATGATGCTTTTCATACCTATCTAGAATCTTATCGAGAGATGGGCTTTCTTTGGCTGCCTTTGGCATTCGTCATCAGAAGAGGTTGAGGACCACTGTTAAACTGGAAAAATTACCAGATAACAACATTGAGATTTTAATGTCATTAAGGCTAAAATAATATAATTTGGGTATTATTGACATAATTTTATCATGTTATTTGATGGCTAATTTATTGCTCTATCTATCCGTTGTTAGAATATTACATTCATTTCTGGCATTTCTTATGACTGTCTACGTTTTCCAATTTTAATGTATACAAAAATTTACTTAGCATGCAAAGCTTGTGGGTATGTATATTTTATGTCATTTTTTCAAAGGAAGCATTCCCATTTATTTAGTGTGAAGATGGTGGATATGCACCTACTGCCCATATTGGCGATGAATAAATCATGAGACATTTTATCTCAAGGTGTAGATATTTCTCCGGTGGCACATGTTTTTCAAGCAATTGTCCATTATTGCTCTGAAAATATTTGTCTCAAATCCAATCCTATAGAATGTAAAAGAAAGCCAACCCTAGATTTCTGCCTGGAAATGGAATAAAAGAATGACAGGTACTTTGGCAACTTATAACTTCATGTTAAAGATTAGTTTCAATTTTCCAGAAAAATACTTAGCCAGCTAGGAAAAGCAATTGATTTTAAATTTCTGCTTTGGCAACTGATACCGAGGTAGTGGACAGGGAAATATATAAAGTTAGTGAAGAAAAAGAGAAATGAAAGACTTTCATTTGAAAAACCCAGTTGTCACAGCCCTCATTAATGGCCTCTAGGGCTAAGTCTAAAGGAGTATCTTGAAGCTTATGTGTGGTAGGAATTGACCCTGATTGTTTTCTCATCACACCCTTAGAAATCTTAGGCTCCTATGTGCTTCCTTGAAGTGCCTGCCCCACCACACCCCAACCCGGATCCTCAACACACACCATGGAGACATGGCTAGCACTGAAATTCTGCAGAACTTGAGACAATGCTTATCTAACCTTCCTTCCTCCCCCACTCTCTGGTGCATGGGAGGGAGTTCAGTACTTTTTGGAGCACTTGATTTATACCTCCTTCAAAGGTGCCCATAAATTGTCATCTTGACTAGAATTCAGCTGCTGAGGCTCCAGGTTTAATCATTATTGATGACTTTTTCAGAGAAGGATGACTAGTTACAGATTTCTTTCTTTTATGGATTATAATCAAACATAGCCATTTTTGCAAAGCCCTTTACACTGCTGGCCAGAGATTTTCAGAGACAGCTTCTGAATGAATGATTCAGGATAACTGCACAGGAGAGTCAACTTTCAGACTTCTGTTTTCACGATGAAGCATAATTTACTTCCAAATGCCTCCATGCAAATTGCTGATAGGAGTGAATATATTTATATTCTAAGATTAAATGTTTTAATATATATAAAGCATTTAGAGTGGTGACAGTCACATAGATGTGTTTCAATTATTAGTAAGTATTGAGACGTAGACATATGAAAGGTTTTTCATGTTTATGAATAAAAATTAAGCATTTTTTTTAATGAATAGAAGGAGCACTAGATACTCGGAATTAAGAGCTCTGGTTCTAGTGATTATTTTGTTTTTCTCTATATCCCCTCGAACAAATCACTTAAACAAGTGTCTTCTTTTCCTTTCATAAAATAAGTATGACTAGATAGAATCTCCAAGGTCCCTTATAGCTCTAATTCGAGCTTCTATAAAAATTAAAGAGCTCTTTTTTTTGTTTGCTTGTTTTATGTCACTGTTGTTATTCTTGGAACAACTTTAGATTTGTACTGAAAGAGAGCTAGAAGTCATTTGCATGTATAGCTGCAAACTGCCTTCTAAAGCTAAATGCTGTTGCAAGTGACTTCTTTGACAGTAACTCATACCTCTGAATTTTTTTTGTCTCATATAGAACAGAATAGTTGTACAAGATTAAAATGCTGTGTCATTTAACTTGACCATATTATAGTAACATTTCTTCGTTCCATTTCATCTATTCAGGAGCCAATTGAGCTATATAGGTTCCCATGCCACTTAAAACTTCCATCCGTAAATAAACATGTAAATCCTACCTTAGATTTTAGAAAGTATTTATACCTTAAATCATTTGCATATATTAACCATTTTTAATATATATTTTTAAAACATACATGGTAAAAAACATACATGGTTTTGCATTAAGAATTCCTAAATAATGGATAGGAGAAAAAATATGAAACTACTAAACTTTATCACTGGGAAAACCCCTGATATTGTGTCAAATATTAGGGACACCAAAATCAATAGGCCAAGCCCTTGATTTTGAGGCTTGCTCTTTGAAGCTTATGTATGTAGCTGAGAAGCTTACCCTACCTATAGGTATCCTAAGAGTTACTTGCTCTCCCCCCTACATGGGACATGACATCCAGGGGTGAAAGTCCCTAGCGGCATGGAAGATGACTCCCAAGGATGGTCTGGCCCTGGCACCAGGGAGTCAACAATGCCATCCTGACCAAAAGGGAGACAAAAGTGTAACAAATAAGGTGTCAGTGGCTGAGAGAGTTAAATAGAGTTGGGAGGCTATACTGTAGGTCACTTTTATGCAAGCTGAAGTTAGACATTGCTACCAACCTACTATAACTTGCCAACCCCCAACCCAAACCATTCCTATAGAACACCTAGGGCATTATGTAAGATTCTACTAAGGATCCATGCACTAGGGTAACTTTCCAGAAACCTGTAACCTCCAGATGGGTCCCTGGACTGGAAAAGTCCTGAACAGCAGAGGGACCAGCCTCTCCAGAACATCAACTAGTTCCATCCCCCCAATCCCATTTTATAAACAGCCCCCTTCCAACATGATAAAGTTAGGATGGGCATAGCCCAAATGCCCCTAAAGAATGGGAGAATGATCAAGGGTGATGGCAGAGTTATATAGAAAAGGTAAGGTTTAACAAATGAGTATGATTGCTGAATCATTATATTGAAATTTCTTTTAGTCTCCAGAATCTTAGAGCAGCTAGTAGTAAAAAAACAAAAATTATAGAATTGTAATCCACACCAAACTCTGAAATCTGTTCTACTACTAATTGTTGTGATGTACTTTGAAATTAAAAAAAAAGATAATGTGGCAGTTTAGGAAATGTTTTCATGTGCTAGATAAAAAAAGGAAACAAAATTGTATGTACATTTTAATTTTAACTACATTAAATAGATCTGCCTAAGAAAAACAATGGAAAATTAGACATTAGTTATATTTATTAATTGCATATGGGTTGTTGGCTTGTAACTTATTTCTTCTTGCCTTCCAAATATTCTATGATATTATGTTAAATTTTTCAATAAAAGTTTTTAAAAATGAAAAAAAATTCTTGAATCATTACATTGGAGTTTTAAATCGTGTCTTGAGGTGTGAGTAGGATGCATGAAGTTTCTTTCTTAAAAAACCCTTTAATGTAAACACTAGGCTAAGGAAGAAATCAATTGTTTAATAAAACGGATTTGAAAGCCTACTTAACTTGTAAAATAACAGAAGATGATACAGTTTAAGAATTTCAGGTAAATTTAATATGACAATGATTTATCTATCTTTCCAAAAACTTATTGTAAACACTGCATTTGTCATAAGGAAATATATAGAGTTATTTTTGTGCAGTCTATTATAAGCTTCTTCATGTCATAACAAATGTTTAATTTCAGATTAAATAATGGAAGTATGGCTCTTATAATTGCACGAAACACTTCTCGACCAGAATTTATAAAGCACCTGAAAAGATATGCCAGTGTAAAGAATCAGGTATAGTAAAATCTTTTTGGTACTATGTGCCAAGCTATTAATCATAGAGGCAGATATGCTATAAGAGTTGATATCACGCCTTTGTCATAAGAAGACTTTATTTTCTTCTGAATATATTAACCTTTCTTTAACCTGTATTTTATTCAAACTTTAAAAACATCGACCAGTATTAATGTAGATTGACCTTTTTAAAACTATGGTGTGGTGGTTATTTACATTTATGTTTTGCACACAGAGAAAATAGAAAATGCAATGCTATACTGAAATGTGAACACATTAAGGATAAAATTACCTACTCATGTTGTTCTTGAGAATGAAAAGTAATTAAATATGAGATTTTCAGCCTTTTGATTTTGTGGCAGCAGAGTTTCACTAGTTACAACGTTTAGATTTTTCTGACATTGTTTGCAGATCTGCCTAGTTCATTGATTGAAGCAGATTTGCAGGTACATATTTTAAAATATACCACCTTTATACAGATATCTTAAATTTTATTCAACACTTGAATGTGTAGTGGTCCTTATGGGTATGTATTTACATTTTCATTTAAGTCATTTGCTTTAAAAAGAAACAATAACTAGTATGGGCCATATTCTTAGGCAGATATTTTGATCTAAGATTTAAGAAACTGATTCTGGAAATATATGAATATCTCAAGATTTATAATTCTTAAATTACATAGGTATTGATATAAATTCCTATGGTCTCAACATATTTTTAATGCAATTTTATTGAGATATATTGTATATTCACATACCATATAATCATCCAAATTGTACAATCAGTGGCTCACCATATAGCTGTGCATTCGTCATCATAGTAGATTTTTGAACATTTTCATTATCCCCCCAAAAAAATAAAGATAGGAAAAGTAAGAAAGAACACCTGAAACATTTCATACTCCTCCTCCCCCCTACTATTTATTCGTTTTTTGTCTTTTTTTCTTACTCATCTGTCCATACACTGGATAAAAGGGGTGTCAGTCACAAGGTTTTCACACACACACACATTCACAATTTAAAAGCTCTATAGTTATTCAATCATCTTCAAGAATCAAGGCTATTGGTTACAGTTCAATAGTCTCAGATATCTCCCTCTAGTTGCACCAAAAACTGAAAAGGAATATCTATATACTGCATAAGAATAACCTCCAGAATGACCTCTTGACTCTATTTGAAATTTCTTAGCCACTGAAACTTTCATTTCTCTTCCACCTTTTGGTCAAGAAGGCTTTCTCAATCCCACAATGCCGGGGCCAGGCTTATCCCTGGAAGTCATTTCCTACATTGCCAGGGAGATTTACAGCACTGGGACTATGTCCCACCAAGGAAAGGGCAGTAAATTCACCTGTGGAGTTGGCTTAGAAAGAGAATCCACATCTGAGCAGCAAAATAGGTTATCTGTGAGTGACTCATAGGCATAATCCTAAATAGGCTTAACTTCTCCTTTAGTAGGATTTAGTTTCATAAGGGCAAGACCCAAGATCAAGGGCCTGGTCCATCAAATTGGCAGTCCCCAGTGATTGTGAAAATATCAGGTCTTCCCCAGGTGGAGAAGTTAAATATTTCCACCCTTTTCCCCAGTCTCTTAGAGGTACTTTCAAATATTTTTTAATCTTCTACCCAAATGACCCTGGAATGTTTCAGGGCATCACACAAACCTGTGCAAACCAGCAAGGTCTCATTCCCTCTCCAAGTTTCCACGTAGTTATATGTTCAAATAAGTTGTTCATACAAGTTAGATTAGTGTGCTATTGAAAATATAAATTTTGCACCAAATATTTTTTCCTTTGGTCTCACACAGAAGTTGAAGTTTTAAAATACAGTCAATATCATCCTTTACCCTTTAGTCTAATTTACCTTAGTCCTACCCAGATCAGCCTCATTCATATCTCTAATTGAAGTCTGATTACTTTTTCAATGTTTTAAGCAGTTGCTGTATGGGGTAGCACAGACTTTTGTAGCTGCAGAACTCTAGCTCTGAATTTCAGGTGTCACACAAACAACTGAAGTTCGAGGGAACTACCAGATTGTACACAAAGAGCTCAGGATCTCAGAATTTATAAATAACAGTTACAACTCCAGAATAGATGTGACTGCTGTGAGAGCTTACAATCGTAACATTTACAATAGGCCTTCACCTGATAACATGCTTTCAAATTCAATTCTCAGAGTTTGCACATTATTGTTAGTCGATATTAGTGAAGCATTATAGCTTCACTAATATCGCCTTACTGTTTCTGGCTTATTTCAGTCAACATACTGTCCTCAAGGTTCATTCGCCTAGTTGCGTGCCTCATAAATTCCTTCCTTCTTGCAGCTGCTCAATAGTCAATTGTATGTATACACCACAGTTCTCCCTTCCATTCCTTAGTTGATGTATCCTTAGGTCACCTCCATCCATTGCAAAACTTGAACACTACCACCATTAACAGCAGTGTGTGCAAATGTTCATTCCCGTCCTCTCTCAATTCCTCCAAGTATGCACCCAACTACTGGGTTGCAGGATCACACAGCAGCCCCTTCCCTAGCCTCCTGTGGAGCCACCACACTGCCCTCCAGAAGGGCTGCACCTCTTTGCTTCCCTACCTCACATATTCTTAAAGGTATACAATTGTGCTTGGACATGGTTGGGAGACAACAAATGGGAGAAGAGTAAATTCAGCCAGTGACGACCAGCTGATCCTTGTTTACATATCCTTGTTTAGCATTGCAAGCCTTCCATTATTGCCGCTTTAGTATTTCAACCTTCCTTGGCAGCCTCATGAAGTCTGTGTATTCTTCTGCCTACTAAATTATTTGATCCACATTTATTGCGCAGCCAACTGCAGCATTTATGAAATGATTCTATATACAGAATATCCCCAACCTTTAACGAGCTTTGCAGTGGTTTACAAGTTCAACATGTGAAAATCAGTAGTAATGAACAATCAGAAGAAATCAAGAAAAAAAGTTCATTTACAGGGGCACCTTAAAGAATCAAATATCTAGGAATAATTGTAACCAAGGGTGTAAAGGACTTGTACATATAAAACTATAAAACATTGCTAAAAGAAACCAAAGACTTAAAGAAATGGAAGGACATTCCATACTCATGTCTAGAATTATTGGAAATATTGTAAAAATTGTTATATCATTCTACTCAGTGATTTATAGAATCAACACAGTCCCAGTCAAAATTCCAACAACCTTCTTTGCAGAAATGGAAAAGCCAGTCATCAAATTTATATGGAATAGTAAGGGGCCCTGAATAGCCAAAACCATCCTGAAAAAGAAAAATGAATTTGGAGAACTCACACTTCCTGATCTTGAATTATTTATTTACTGGCACAAGGACAGACATATAGACCAATGAAATATAAGTGAGAGCTCAGAAAACAATCCTCACAACTGACTATGGGGCAAAAATCACCCAATTGGGAAAGAACAGTCTCTTTAACAAAGATTGCCCCCTACCTCATGCCATATTTAAAAAAAAAACCTCAAAATATTAATATAAGAGCCAAAATTATAAATATATGACCTAAATATAAGAGCCAGAATTATCAAACTCCTTTTAAAAGAAAATGTAGGGAAGCATCTTCAGGACCTTGTATTAGTCAGTGGCTTCTTAGACTTTATATGCAAAGCACAGGCAACAGAAAAAGGAATTTATAAATAGGACCTCATCAGAATTAAAAATTTTTGCATCAGAAAAGACTGTGTCATGAACATAAAACAATCTACACAATGGTAGGAAATATCTGTAATGCACATATCTGATAAAGTTTTAAAATGCAGAATATGGAAAGTAGTCCTCAATCTAACCTCAGAAGGACAAACAACCCAATTAAAAAGTAAGTAAAAGACATGACTAGACATCTCTCAAAAAATGATATATAAATGACCCAAAAAAGCACATGAAAGGATGTTCAATATCATTAGCCATTATAGAGAAGTAAATCAAAACTACGTGAGATAACATTTTACACCCACCAGAATGACTAGTATTTTTAGAAAATGGAACATTACAGATGTTGGGGAGGAGAAATAGGAACACTCTTTCATCACTGGTAGGAATGTAAAATGGTGCAGCTGTGTCCAAATTGGAGGACAGTTTGGCAGCTTCTCAAAAAGTTAAGTATAGAATTACCAATGGCACAGCAATCCAGCTTCTAAGTATATACCCAACAGAATTTAAAGCAAGAACTTGGCCAGATACGTGCACACCAATGTTCATAGCATCATTATTCACAATTTCTAAAATATGAAAGCAACCCAAGTGTCTGTCAACCAATGAATGGATGTGCAAAATGTGGAATATATGCACAGTGGAATATTATTCAGCCTTAAAAAGGGGTGAATTCCTTATACATGTGACAATATGGATGGACCTTGAAGACATCTTGTCAAGTGAAGTAAGCCAAATGCAAAAGGAAAAATATCACATGGAATAGAGGTTACCAGGTGATAGGGTAGGGATGGAAGATACAGAGTTATGGCTTAAAACACACAGTGTTTCTATTTGAATTGATGGAAAATTTTGGTAATGAATGATGGTGTTGGTAGCACAATATTTTGAATGTAATTAACAGCTCTGGATTATAATGTGGATAAAATGGGAAATTTTAGGATCTATATATGGTACTAGAATATCTTTTTTAAAAATCCATGGAACTGTACAATACAAACAGTCAACTCTAAGTTAAACCATGGATTATAGTTAATAGTACAATTTTAGAATATGTGCTTTCATGAATTGTAACAAAACATCACACTAATACAAAGCATTGATAATATGATGGACTATGAGGATCATGGATTTTGTGCATGATTATTGAGTGAACCCACAACTCGAATAAAAAAATTAAAAGGCAGAGAGAACTTTCTCAGTTTGTATTAGCAGTAAGGGATAAAGCTAGTATGCTGATTGTTTGCATTTTTTTTTTCATTTAGTTTAACTTTCCATTTGTTGAGACTTACACTGTTGAAGAAGTAAAACTTCATCCAAAGAATAATACTAGTGAAAATAATCCAGAAAGGGAAGATGAACCTCATGAACCTGTTCCAGAAAACAGTTTCCCTTGGAACATAGATGGTGATTTAATGGAAGTGTCATCAGAGGTCCATGTTAGGTAAGTCTACTTATTTCACAACCTCATGTGTTCACAGAGTAGACACAAAATCCCTAGTATAATGGAAGTTCTGTTCACTCATACCATCATGTAAGCATTTGGGGGGATAAGTTTTTAAACTTTCAGGTGATTTTTGAAACCTTTTTAAAGTATGGTAACATAGACATCTCAACATTTCTCATTTTAACCTCTTTGAAATATGCAATTTTTTGGCTTTAATTACATTCACAATATTGTGTTGTCATCTCTAATATCCATTCCTCCAACTTTTCCATCACGTCAAACAGAAATTCTCCCATTAAGCTGTAACTGTCCCCTGGCCCATGGTATCCTGTAAACTACTCTCTGTCTCTAGGAAATTTGTTTATTCTAGGTATTTCACATAAGTGATGTCATACAATATTTGTGTTCTTGTGTCTGGCTTATTTTATTCAATATGGTATCTTCAAGAGTCATCCATATTGTAGCATCTATCAAAACTTTTTTAAATGGCTGAATGGTATTTCAATATCCACATACATATTTAGGCAACGTTATATTTATCCATTCTTCTGTTGATCATTTGGGTTACTTCTACTTTTTGGCTATTGCAAATAATGCTTTCTATTAATATTGGTGTAAAAATATCTGTTCAAGTCCCTGCTTTCAGTTATTTTGGTTATATACCTAGAAGTGGGGTTGCTAGTTCAAATGGTAATTGTATTTCTAATATTCTGAGAACCTACCAAGCTGATTTCCACAGTGGCTGCAACATTTTACAATATCACCAAAAATATAAAATCATTCCAATTTCTCTGCATCTTTACTAATACATTATTTTCTGTGTTTGTTTTTAAACAAGAAGGCATGAAATGGTGTATCATTGCATCTCCCTAATGGCCAGTGATGCAGAGCATCCTTATATGTGCTCACTATATCTTCTTTGGAGAAATATCTATTCAAGTCCTTTGCCCAATTTTAAATTGGTTTATTTGTCTTTTTTGCTTTTTATAGTTACCTGCGTCTTTACCTTTTATGTCTTTTTTTTCATTTTTTTTCATTTAAAAAAAGCAAACAGTATACTTAGAACCACCAAAAATGGATATCTTAGTTAGCTTAGCCCATAGGCTTATTTAAATAAAGTATCCATTTAATCATTGTAAAGCCTGTATTTGTGCAGTAAGTTTCATACAACAATTTAAAATTAAGGCAACAAGGAAAAATTCTGCAAATTCAGATAGCAAAGTTCTTAAATTCTAAGTATTAAACACTTAGATACATTTGATCAGCTGTCAAGACTGTGAATGTTCTCAAAATATGAAGTAGAAAGTTCTTACATCTAATCAGGAAAATATTTAGCAACATAGGTTGTCTTTTTTGTTGTTGAGTTGTAGCACTTCTTTACCCATTCTGTATATTAAACCCTTTTTAGATATTTGTTTAGCAATTATTTTATCCCACTCTACAGGTTGTATTTTCATTTTCTTGATAGTGTACTTTGGTGTAAAAGAGTTTTAAGTTAGGTGTAGTCCATTTTTCCATTTTTCCTTTTGTTACTCATGCTTTTGGTATCATATCTATGAAATCCAAGGTTATGAAGGTTTACCCTTTTGGTTTTTTCTATGAGTTTTATGGTTTTAGCACTTATATTTAAGTGGTTGACCCATTTAGCAGTCATTTTCGCATATGGTGTGAAGTATGTGTCTACCTTCATTCTTTTTCAAAAGAATATCTAGCTCTCCCTGCACTATTTGTAGAAGAGAGTCTTCTTTCCCTAAAAATATACTTGGTACCCTTGTCAAAAATCAGTTGGTCATGAATGTTCCAATGGTCTGTATGTCTGTCTTTATGTCTGTACCATACTACCACACTGTTTCAATTACTAGGGGCTTTATAGTAAGCTTTGATATTGGTACATGTAAGACCTACAGTGTTTTGAGTTTTTTTTGCAATATTGATTTTGCTAGGTGGGACCTCTTACAATTCCATCCGAATTTGAGGATCAAATTTCTGCCAAAAAAAAAAAAATGGCCCCTGTGTTTTTTTTTATAGATATTGCATTAACTCTGTGGATTGCTTTAGGTAGTATTGGCATATTAATAATACTAAGTCTTCCTATCCATGAACACAGGCCATCTTGCCATTTATTTAGGTCTTTAATTTCTTAAAGGCCATTGAGTGTAATGTTAGCTGTGGGTTTTTTCATAAATGCCCTTTTTCATGTTGAAGAGGTTACCTTCTATAATTCCTATTTTTCTGAGGGTTTTATCATGAAAGGATGTTGGATTTTGTCAGTTGTCGTTTCTGCATCAATTGAAATCATCATGTGATTTTGTTCCTTTATTCTGTTAATGTGACTTATTTCATTGATTTTTCTCAATTTAAGCAACTCTTGAATTTCTGGTATAAATCCCACTTGGTCATGGTGTGAAATCCTTTTAATATGCCATTGGATTCACTTTGCTAGTATTTCTTTTACTTATTGTTCTTTTTTTTTGCTGGTATTTTATTCAAAATTTTTGCCTCTATTCACCAGGGAAAATTGATCTGTAGTTTCTTGTACTGTCTTTATCTGGCTTTGGTATAAGGGTGATGTCTGCCTCATAGAATGCTTAGGAAGAGTTCCTTCCTCTTCAGTTTTTGGGGAAAATTTGAGGAGTGGTGTTAATTCTTCTTGGAATTGTTTAGTAAAATTTCCCTGTGGTTTTATTTGTTGGGAAGTTTTTGATTACCGAGTCACTGCCCTTAACTTGTTATAAGTCTGTTGCAATCTTCTATATGTTCTTGAGTCAGTTTATTTAAATTGTATATTTCCAGGAATTTGTCTATTTCCCCTAGATTATCTATTTCATTGGTATACAATTATTCATAGTATTCTCTTAAAATCCTTTTAACTTCTGCAAGATCCAGTAGTAATTACCCTCTTTTATTTTGGAATTTTTCTGCTTCTTTTCTTTTTTCCCTCTGACAGTCTAACTAAAGTTACGCTAACATTTATTGATCATTTCAAGGAACCAAATGATTACATTTATGCTGTCAATTTGTTTCCTTTCCCTAATTCATTTATCTCCACTGTAATCTTTATTACTTATTTCCTTTTACTAACATTAGATTTAGTTTGCTTTTCTTTCCTTAGTTCCTTCAGATGAGAAGTTGTTACTGATTTTAATTCCAGCATTATTAAAATCAATCTAGTCAATCTAGTTGTGTTTGGGTCTATGGTGAGCCGTTTGTATACAGCGTATTGTTGGATTATACTTTTTTTATCCATTCTGCCAACCTGTCTCTTTTGATTGACGAGTTTAATCCATTTACATTCAAAATAATTCCTGATAAGGTAGGACTTACTTCAGCCATTTTGTTCTTTGTTACTTGTATGTCTTTTGCATCCCCCCATGTCTTCTTTTGTAGCTTTTCCTTGTGTATAGTTGATCTAGTAACCTCTCTGTATATATTTTAGATACTTTCTTTGTGATTACCACTGATTTATATTTAATATTCTAAATCTGTAGCTAGCTGGTTTGAAGTTTTACTAACTTAATTTCAAAAGCATACACAATCTCTGCTCCTATACCTCTATGCTCCCCCCTTTTTATGTTGTTCTTTTTCACACATTACATCTTTTTATTTTGCATCCCTAATAACATAGAAATATTATTATGTAATCATAGTCTAAATCTTGCAAGACATAAAATGCAGTTACATACCAAGAATACAATAATATTGGCATTGTATTTACCCTCCATACTGTTTTTCCTTTAGCATTTCTCACAGGGCAGCTCTGGTGGTGGTAGTCTCTCTGCTCCTTATCTGGGACTGTCTTAAACTCTGTCATTTCCAAAGGACAGTTTGGCAGATTTAGAATTCTTGTCTGTCAAAATTTCTCTGTCAGTTCTATAAATGTCATCCTACTGCTTTCTAATCACCATGGTTTCTGATGAGAAATTAGCATTTAATCTTATTGAGGATCTCTTGTATGAGAGCAGTCATATCTCTCTTGTCATATCTCTTGTCATTCTTTAAGTTTGTCAGTTGACATATTAACCATGATATGTCTCAGAGTCTATCTGTTTGGGGTCATCCTGTTTGGAGTTTATTGAGCTTCTTGAATATGTATATTCTTTGTTTTTTTTATAGTCAATTTTGGGATATTTTCAGGCATTATTTCTTCAGATATTATTTCTGCCCCTTTCTCTTCCTTCTTCTTCTACTCCTATAATGCATATATTAGAGTGTTTAATGTTGTTTCACAGGTCCCTTAGGCTCTGCTCACTTTTTTCTCATTCTTTTTGCTTTCTGCTCTTCAGATTGATTTCATTTATCCAGTTTTCTAGTTCACTGATTCTTCTGCTGTACAAATCTGCTTTTGAACTCCTCTAGTGTATTTTCAGTCTTTGTGTCTTTTTTTTTTTATTAATTAAAAAAAGAATTAACAAAACAATTAGAAATCATTCCAATCTACATGTACAATAAGTAATTCTTAATAACATCACATAGTTGCATATTCATCATTTCTTAGTACATTTGCATCGATTTAGAAAAAGAAATAAAAAGACAACAGAATAAGAATTAAAACAATAATAGAAAGAAAAAAAAACAAAAAAAACAAAAACAAAAAACCTATACCTCACATGCAGCTTCATTCAGTGTTTTAACATAATTGCATTACAATTGGGTAGTATTGTGCTGTCCATTTCTGAGTTTTTATATCCAGTCCCGTTGTACAGTCTGTATCCCTTCATCTCCAATTATCCCTTCTCTTTTTTTTTTTTTTTTAATTAATGGAAAAAAAGAAATTAACCCAACATTTAGAGATCATACCATTCTACACATGCAATCATTAATTCTTAACATCATCACATAGATGCATGATCATCGTTTCTTAATACATTTGCATCAGTTTAGAAGAACTAGCAACACAACCGAAAAAGATATAGAATGTTAATATAGAGAAAAAAATAAAAGTAATAATAGTAAAATCAAAACAAAACAAAACAAAACAAAACAAAAACCTATAGCTCAGATGCAGCTTCATTCAGTGTTTTAACATGATTACTTTACAATTAGGTATTATTGTGCTGTCCATTTTTGAGTTTTTGTATCTAGTCCTGTTGCACAGTCTGTATCCCTTCAGCTTCAATTACCCATTGTCTTACCCTGTTTCTAACTCCTGCTGAACTCTGTTACCAATGACATATTTCAAGTTTATTCTCGAATGTCCGTTCACATCAGTGGGACCATACAGTATTTGTCCTTTAGTTTTTGGCTGGATTCACTCAGCATAATATTCTCTAGGTCCATCCATGTTATTACATGGTTCATAAGTTTATCTTGTCTTAAAGCTGCATAATATTCCATCGTATGTATATACCAGAGTTTGTTTAGCCACTCTTCTGTTGATGGAGATTTTGGCTGTTTCCATCTCTTTGCAATTGTAAATAATGCTGCTATAAACATTGGTGTGCAAATGTCCGTTTGTGTCTTTGCCCTTAAGTCCTTTGAGTAGATACCCAGCAATGGTATTGCTGGGTCGTATGGCAATTCTATATTCAGCTTTTTGAGGAACCGCCAAACTGCCTTCCACAGTGGTTGCACCCTTTGACATTCCCACCAACAGTGGATAAGTGTGCCTCTTTCTCCGCATCCTCTCCAGCACTTGTCATTTTCTGTTTTGTTGATAATGGCCATTCTGGTGGGTGTGAGATGATATCTCATTGTGGTTTTGATTTGCATTTCTCTAATGGCCAGGGACATTGAGCATCTCTTCATGTGCCTCTTGGCCATCCGTATTTCCTCTTCTGAGAGGTGTCTGTTCAAGTCTTTTTCCCATTTTGTAATTGGGTTGGCTGTCTTTTTGTTGTTGAGTTGAACAATCTCTTTATAAATTCTGGATACTAGACCTTTATCTGATATATCATTTCCAAATATTGTCTCCCATTGTGAAGGCTGTCTTTCTACTTTCTTGATGAAGTTCTTTGATGCACAAAAGTGTTTAATTTTGAGGAGTGCCCATTTATTTATTTCCTTCTTCAGTGCTCTTGCTTTAGGTTTAAGGTCCATAAAACCGCCTCCAGTTGTAAGATCCATAAGATATCTCCCAAAATTTTCCTCTAACTGTTTTATGGTCTTAGACCTAATGTTTAGATCTTTGATCCATTTTGAGTTAACTTTTGTATAGGGTGTGAGAGATGGGTCTTCTTTCATTCTTTTGCATATGGATATCCAGTTCTCTAGGCACCATTTATTGAAGAGACTGCTCTGTCCCAGGTGAGTTGGCTTGACTACCTTATCAAAGATCAAATGTCCATAGATGAGAGGGTCTATATCTGAGCACTCTATTCGATTCCATTGGTCGATATATCTATCTTTATGCCAATACCATGCTGTTTTGACCACTGTGGCTTCATAATATGCCTTAAAGTCAGGCAGCGCGAGACCTCCAGCTTCGTTTTTTTTCCTCAAGATGTTTTTAGCAATTCGGGGCACCCTGCCCTTCCAGATAAATTTGCTTATTGGTTTTTCTATTTCTGAAAAATAAGTTGTTGGGATTTTGATTGGTATTGCATTGAATCTGTAAATCAATTTAGGTAGGATTGACATCTTAACTATATTTAGTCTTCCAATCCATGAACACGGTATGCCCTTCCATCTATTTAGGTCTTCTGTGATTTCTTTTAGCAGTTTTTTGTAGTTTTCTTTATATAGGTTTTTTGTCTCTTTAGTTAAATTTATTCCTAGGTATTTTATTCTTTTAGTTGCAATTGTAAATGGGATTCGTTTCTTGATTTCCCCCTCAGCTTGTTCATTACTAGTGTATAGAAATGCTACAGATTTTTGAATGTTGATCTTGTAACCTGCTACTTTGCTGTACTCATTTATTAGCTCTAGTAGTTTTGTTGTGGATTTTTCCAGGTTTTCGACGTATAGTATCATATCATCTGCAAACAGTGATAGCTTTACTTCTTCCTTTCCAATTTTGATGCCTTGTATTTCTTTTTCTTGTCTAATTGCTCTGGCTAGAACCTCCAACACAATGTTGAATAATAGTGGTGATAGTGGACATCCTTGTCTTGTTCCTGATTTTAGGGGGAAAGTTTTCAATTTTTCCCCATTGAGGATGATATTAGCTGTGGGTTTTTCATATATTCCCTCTATCATTTTAAGGAAGTTCCCTTGTATTCCTATCTTTTGAAGTGTTTTCAACAGGAAAGGATGTTGAATCTTGTCGAATGCCTTCTCTGCATCAATTGAGATGATCATGTGATTTTTCTGCTTTGATTTGTTGATATGGTGTATTACATTAATTGATTTTCTTATGTTGAACCATCCTTGCATACCTGGGATGAATCTTACTTGGTCATGATGTATAATTCTTTTAATGTGTTGTTGGATACGATTTGCTAGAATTTTATTGAGGATTTTTGCATCTGTATTCATTAGAGAGATTGGTCTGTAGTTTTCTTTTTTTGTAATATCTTTGCCTGGTTTTGGTATGAGGGTGATGTTGGCTTCATAGAATGAATTAGGTAGTTTTCCCTCCACTTCGATTTTTTTGAAGAGTTTGAAGAGAATTGGTACTAATTCTTTCTGGAACGTTTGGTAGAATTCACATGTGAAGCCATCTGGTCCTGGACTTTTCTTTTTAGGAAGCTTTTGAATGACTAATTCAATTTCTTTACTTGTGATTGGTTTGTTGAGGTCATCTATGTCTTCTTGAGTCAAAGTTGGTTGTTCATGTCTTTCCAGGAACCCGTCCATTTCCTCTAAATTGTTGTATTTATTAGCGTAAAGTTGTTCATAGTATCCTGTTATTACCTCCTTTATTTCTGTGAGGTCAGTAGTTATGTCTCCTCTTCCATTTCTGATCTTATTTATTTGCATCCTCTCTCTTCTTCTTTTTGTCAATCTTGCTAAGGGCCCATCAATCTTATTGATTTTCTCATAGAACCAACTTCTGGCCTTATTGATTTTCTCTATTGTTTTCATGTTTTCAATTTCATTTATTTGTGCTCTAATCTTTGTTATTTCTTTCCTTTTGCTTGCTTTGGGGTTAGCTTGCTGTTCTTTCTCCAGTTCTTCCAAATGGATAGTTAATTCCTGAATTTTTGCCTTTTCTTCTTTTCTGATATAGGCATTTAGAGCAATAAATTTCCCTCTTAGCACTGCCTTTGCTGCGTCCCATAAGTTTTGATATGTTGTGTTTTCATTTTCATTCGCCTCGAGGTATTTGCTAATTTCTCTTGCAATTTCTTCTTTGACCCAGTCGTTGTTTAGGAGTGTGTTGTTGAGCCTCCACGTATTTGTGAATTTTCTGGCACTCTGCCTATTATTGATTTCCAACATCATTCCTTTATGGTCCGAGAAAGTGTTGTGTAAGATTTCAATCTTTTTAAATTTGTTGAGACTTGCTTTGTGACCCAGCATATGGTCTATCTTTGAGAATGATCCATGAGCACTTGAGAAAAAGGTGTATCCTGCTGTTGTGGGATGTAATGTCCTATAAATGTCTATTAAGTCTAGTTCATTTATAGTAATATTCAGATTCTCTATTTCTTTGTTGATCCTCTGTCTAGATGTTCTGTCCCTTGATGAGAGTGGTGAGTTGAAGTCTCCAACTATTATGGTATATGAGTCTATTTCCCTTTTCAGTGTTTGCAGTATATTCCTCACGTATTTTGGGGCATTCTGATTCGGTGCGTAAATATTTATGATTGTTATGTCTTCTTGTTTAATTGTTCCTTTTATTAGTATATAGTGTCCTTCTTTGTCTCTTTTAACTGTTTTACATTTGAAGTCTAATTTGTTGGATATTAGTATAGCCACTCCTGCTCTTTTCTGGTTGTTATTTGCATGAAATATCTTTCCCCAACCTTTCACTTTCAACCTATGTTTATCTTTGGGTCTAAGATGTGTTTCCTGTAGACAGCATATCGAAGGATCCTGTTTTTTAATCCATTCTGCCAATCTATGTCTTTTGATTGGGGAATTCAGTCCATTGACATTTAGTGTTATTACTGTTTGGATAATATTTTCCTCTGCCATTTTGCCTTTTGTATTATATATATCATATCTGATTTTCCTTCTTTCTACACTCTTTTCCATATCTCTCTCTTCTGTCTTTTTGTATCTGACTCTAGTGCTCCCTTTAGTATTTCTTGAAGAGCTGGTCTCTTGGTCACAAATTCTTTCAGTGACTTTTTGTCTGAGAATGTTTTAATTTCTCCCTCATTTTTGAAGGATAATTTTGCTGGATATAGGAGTCTTGGTTGGCAGTTTTTCTCTTTTAGTATTTTAAATATATCATCCCACTGTCTTCTAGCTTCCATGGTTTCTGCTGAGAAATCTACACAAAGTCTTATTGGGTTTCCCTTGTATGTAATGGATTGTTTTTCTCTTGCTGCTTTCAAGATCTTCTCTTTCTCTTTGACCTCTGACATTCTAACTAGTAAGTGTCTTGGAGAACGCCTATTTGGGTCTAATCTCTTTGGGGTGCGCTGCACTTCTTGGATCTGTAATTTTAGGTCTTTCATAAGAGTTGGGAAATTTTCAGTGATAATTTCTTCCATTAGTTTTTCTCCTCCTTTTCCCTTCTCTTCTCCTTCTGGGACACCCACAACACGTATATTTGTGCGGTTCATATTGTCCTTGAGTTCCCTGATACCCTGTTCAAATTTTTCCATTCTTTTCCCTATAGTTTCTGTTTCTTTTTGGAATTCAGATGTTCCATCCTCCAAATCACTAATTCTATCTTCTGTCTCTTTAAATCTATCATTGTAGCTATCCATTATTTTTTCTATGTTTGCTACTTTATCCTTCACTTCCATAAGTTCTGCGATTTGTTTTTTCAGTTTTTCTATTTCTTCTTTATGTTCAGCCCATGTCCTCTTCATGTCCTCCCTCAATTTATCGATTTCATTTTTGAAGAGGTTTTCCATTTCTGTTCGTATATTCAGCATTAGTTGTCTCAGCTTTTGTGTCTCATTTGAGCTATTGGTTTGTTCCTTTGACTGAGCCATATTCTCAATCTTTTGAGCGTGGACAGTTATCTTCTGCTGCTGGCGTCTGGGCATTTATTCAGATTTCTCTTGGTGTTGGACCCAGCAAGGTTGTAATATTTTTCTGTGAAATCTCTGGGTTCTGTTTTTCTTATCCTGCCCAGTAGGTGGCGCTCGTGGCACACGTTTGTCTGCGGGTCCCACCAGTAAAAGGTGCTGTGGGACCTTTAACTTTGGAAAACTCTCGCCGTCCTGGGGGTTCGCTAGCCGAAGCGGCTTGAGCCGGCCCGGGGTCCGAACGCAGGGAGGGTGTCCGAACGCAGGGAGGGTTGCTGGTCGCCGCAGCCAGGGAAAGAGCCCGTCCGAATTTCCTAGTCGGCCCTGGGCAACAAGCGTGGCGGGAGGGCGCCAGCGGCAGCGGCCTGCCCGAGAGAGTGCACGTTCCCCGGGAGTCACGGGTTTGGAAGGGGCCTCCCCCACCCATCACCGTTCTCCGCGGCCTGGGGGTTTCCGATCCAATTCTCTCAGTTGGTCCAGGGGCTGCGCGTGGTGTGGGCGCCAGCCGTCTTTGTTTCAGGGGACTGCCTCTCCAATTCTCCCAGCCGGCCCGGGAAGGGGGAAGGGAGTAACTCCGGCCGCTTGCCACCCCGCCCGGTAAGGCCCGCGCGCCTCGGCGATCTCACCCGAGCTGCTTCTCTCAGCCAGCCAGCCGTTCCAGGATGGGGTACGCTGTCTTTTTTATCTCTGTTGTGGCTTTGGGCGCTTTCTATATCGTTTCTACTCCCCTAGTAGGTGTCCTGGAGAAGAAACTAAGATCCGCGCGTCTTACTAAGCCACCATCTTCCAGGAAGTCTAGTCTTTGTGTCTTTTATCCCCCAAAGTCCCATTTAGGTACTTTTTAAAATGCCTATTTCCTTCTTTTGGTCTTTCATAATCTTCTTGATTTCCTATAGTTCATTGAACTTAGGAACATTGTTCAATGTTCAATTAAGTTAACTGGACTTAATTTCCAGTTGTCCAATGTCTGTGCTTCCTCTGTTGTTTATTTTATTCCTTTGAATGGGCCATCTCTTCTGTTTCTTTGTACATCTTGAGATGTTTTATTGAAATCTTGACAATTGATTATTTTGATGTACTGACTTTGGTAGTCAGAATCTCTCTCTTATCTAGAGCTTTAGTGCAGATTGACTGTTTGATCCTCTTCTGTCATGCTTAGACCAGTTTCTGCTGAACCTATAGGCCAGCATGGTGAACAGTGAGGTTCTTCTCAGGTCTCTCTGAGCCTGCGTCTTGGCCTGGGCTGTGTAATACCTTTCAAGAATTCCCCAATACGTGCTATTTCCCTCCAAGGATGGAGTTCTCTCCCCAGGTTTACCCTTCCAGGGCCCTGGGCTCTACTCTTTGTCTTTTTTTACAGTTTTTCCTTCTCGGAAGCTGGGATCAGCTCAGCTGCAGTCCTGCACTCGGACCTTTTCAGCGCTGGATCTCCACTCCCATTTTGTGTGTGTGTGTGTGTGTTGCTCTTGTGTCTCTTGTAACTTCTATTTTGGGGACCCTGGCCCATGCTCTAGTCAGTCTTCCTCAGAGCCATTTAGCCCAATGTACAATGACACAGAATATTTTCATTTAGGTGCCCCTGGATCAGGCCTCAGAGAACGACATGTAAGTGTACACAGACCACCACGCCAATGCCAAGGGTCAGTCAGATCCCAGAGACCCACCTTACATGCACATGGCCACCAAGCTGTTGCAGTGGGTTCTGCCAGTTGCCATGGGGATCCAAGTGGGGGGGAGGAGCTCAGAATGGTGAATTTACTCCTTTGTTCTCCTATGGTTTTTAGGTGATTTCCTCCCGATTCAGTAGTCATTGAGTTGTTCTCCAGTCTCCATTTCTTCTAGTATTTTCAGGTTGATTATGGCTTTTTTTTTTCCTTCTGTTCCTAAGATGGGAAATGCATCAGCATATCTTATTTTGTCATTTTATTGATGCCACCTCTCAGGAGAAATATTTTAAAAGTCAGAAAATCAGGGGTATAAAGAAGATGCATACAAAACCTTCGGTAAATAAAAAAGCATAATTTTATTTATTCACTAATTGTTATGTTGGGCCAAGCCTTTTTCTTTGGTTACACAGCTCTATGTTGGCATTCTGAATTATTGTTCTTCATAAAATATACAAATAATGCCTGTCTAAAACTTCCCACTTTGGATTTTAAAAAATGGATAAACATCTTAAAGCCTTGATGAAGTTGAGTGCTGAATCCTTCTAGATGTTATAGTTTAATCCCCCAGTCATTTCCTGTTTACTCTAACCCTTAACTAATATTAAAACATTTTGAGTTTAGTAGCTGGCTTTTAAGTCTTTCCAAATCATTCGACCTATTTTCTATAGGAACAATTTTCTGTGTTAATTAACATGAATAACTGACATGAACATATTAAGGAATCTAAAAATTCATTATCACAAAATGGGTAGCAGCAGTATATCAGGTGGCTAAGCACGTGAGCATTCAGTAGGCACCAGTGACAGTGTTATACAGAGCAGTGGACAGCACGTGCTTGGGAAGTCAGTAGAGAAGGCTTTATGCTGGTGCCTAGTGATGATTTTTCAGGCCTCTTGAAAATTCCTAGATTTCAGCTCTTCCATGAATGGATGTTTGGTATTATATACCTTACTTGGTATTAGGTATATATGTGCATGCATACAGTGTGTGAAAAATAGAATGACGGATTGATGAAATAATAATATCTATATATTATGTTCACAGATTGCATCCGAGACTTATCAGTCTTTATGGAGGAAGCATGGAAGAAATGAATGACTCTAAAGCAACATGTAATTGCTTATAAATGTACAAATTAGAATTTTAATATGAAAGAGCATGGTCATGGCAAACAGATATCCTAATAGAAAAATCTTATTTTTGAAAAGAAATGAAAATTGCTATTTTTGGTATTACTAAAAATTAGCTTATAGGGCCTAAAAGCTCAAGATGATGAACAGATAGTATACCCAAACAATTCACATTCTGGCTTTTGGAAGGTATTTATTGGAATTGAAAATAAATATTTCATGTACTTAAAACTTAAGCATCCAGTAATTCACATAGATGCATGATCATCGTTTCTTAGTACATTTGCATCGGTTTAGAGGAACTAGCAACACAACAGAAAAAGATATAAAATGTTAATATAGAGAAAAGAAATAAAAGTAGTAATAATAGTAAAAAAAAAAAAAAAAAACTTAAGCATCATGATGATACCAATGTTTAACCTCATTAATTCCAAAGTGAAACAATTTGGTTTCTTTCATTTTTCAGGCTTTGCATCAATTCTGATGTTAAATTTATTATAAATTGTTATGAAGCGAGCACAGATCCCATGAGAATGCTCTGATTTTATTGATGAGGTAACTAATCCAGGAAGGTAAAATTTCAAGGTCACATAGATGTTTAGTAATATAAAGAAAAGTGATTATGGTACTTTTTATAAATATTCTATGAAAATATTTTTATAAATATTCTATGAAAATCGAAAACCCAGTTGAGTTTCTTTCTTCAAATTGGTATTTTTGTTTACTCTTACTTTCAAAGTAGGCACAAACATATCTTTGGAAAGAATCTGACCCTGTAGGTAGCAGCAGTCCCTCTGTACCTAAGAGGAAGGCTGAGGGCATTCATAGCACTTTTTTCAGTGTAACTCAGTAATACCTGAAGCACTGTCATTTCTCAGTAGACAAGAACCAAATTTAAATTTCTTCAGAGATCATCCTTGAAATGGAAATTCTAAATTTAGGCTTGAATTTTCAATCTGTGCTTCCAAACCTTCTCCTGAAAGACCTTCTTGGCTTTTTAATAATGATATAAGCATACAGATAGATCTTTTTCTCCAAGTATGTGTTGCTTAAATGGTTCAATGAACACTGTGTTCAGGAGGCTTTCACGTTCGTTGTGATTGGATTTCACTGCTTATTTGATTCTGCAACTCTCTATGCATTTTTTACTCTCTATGGGCAATCATGGATCAAAGCTCTGAATGGGTAACTCACCTGAATTAGGAAGTCCGAGGAAGGTGGACAGGTGCTGGCAGAGAGATGTTGTCACAACTTTATTAAAGATAGACATAGGACAATCCAGGTGAAATATTTTATAGTTACCAGCATTTAGCTCATATTCATGAAATAAATATTACTAATGATTGTATTTGCAAATGAAAATGCTTAAAGATAAATTATTCAAAATCCAGAAAGAAGCCAGTTCATTATAAAATAAATCTTATATAACAATATCAACAAAACACTTTAAAAAAATATTTCATAAACATACTGTATGGCAATTAATGTCACATTTATAGGCATTGTATACAAACCAAATCAGTATCTTTAGCTTATAGTTAAATTTATGAATTTTCGGTCCCCATTTAAAACAGAGTATTTTTATAGACCTTAGAGTACATATTTAATGCTTATATTGAAGAGTAAAGAGTATCATCCAAATACTTGTGTATGTGCTTAATTTGAGGATAGTTAATATTATATGCAGCATACAACGTGTATGAATTATTCACTACTAATCATTGGTGAGGTACAGTTTTCGTATTTCACTAAATGCCTCAGTGTATTTCTAATATTAGCTAAAGTGCAACATTCACAATCTGCTGTTTCAGAATATAAATTAGAATACTTAAGTACTGTTGTTTACATTTATAAACAAATAAAATGTGACTAAATATGTATGGTTTCTCTGAATTTACTCCTTGGTAGCCTTGATAAAGTTGTGTAATAGCAGGACTATTTTATACCTAAACACACACACATATTTTTTTCAAAACATCATATGTATATATACAGAAAGAAAAAACTCCCTAGCCATATAAACAATTTTTCAGAAGTCTTCTGTTAAGCTCAAACCAGTGTACAAGTTAGGGTTGAAGTTTGCTCATCGAGTCTGTAATATTCATAAACTGCCAAATAAATGGTTGTTGAGTCAAAGGAAATGTGTTACCAATAAAGGTTTTTAAAGAACATATTCCAAACAAGTCTCTGAAAGTGAAGCTGTCATGTTCCCGACTTTTCCAAGCAAGTTCAGGATTCTTTGAGATAAAAGATTATTTTTAGATATACTGATATTACTTTTGCAGTTATTTTCTTTCAAAGAGCAATCATTGCTTGGCATTTGCATTTGCATTAAGATGTAACGTCACAAGGTCGAGCATAAAAGTTAAGTACATGGAAGAAGTCTTGGCTAAATTCAAGTTTTCTTGGTAGAACCTGAGTCTCCTATTCTCTCAATTTCAAAGACGTCTTCAATCATCATTATTGCTTTTACTGTTTACGTAACTCCAGCTGTCTCTTCTGTGTTCGTCTTGCAAGATAGATTTGTATTGCCTTTTAAAGAAGCCAGCCTGAAAAGAATATTGCATAGTCACTAGTGAACAGCTAGTTAACATCAATATTTCTTAAACTGTATCCCGTGTACCACTAATTATGATGGTTATTAACAGATGTTATCAGTACAAATTAGTTTGGGAAATATTTGGTTAAAGATTCTTTTTGGTTACATCAGAGCTTAACTACATATATATCATATTATATATATCATAAATGATCACATATTTTACACACATATTCTTTTGAAATGAGTGCTATGGTTTGGGTGTTTGTTGAAAAGAAATTTTCTTTTAATGAAAAGGCATATTTTTCTACAAAGACACTGGTATTGGATATTAGGAGAACAATGAGAATGAAGCCATAAAATTGCTAAGAAACTTTAAAATGAGCATTAAAAATATTGAACTAATATCTAATAACTTGGCAGATACAAACTGGGCTTCGAAAAGATAATGACATTTTTGGGTGGTTTAATTTTGGTAATAATTAAAGGCTTACCTTCCACATAACATACGAAATCAACAAAAGTACAATAAGTCCAAGTAACAAGCTACTTGAAATAATCAGTATAGTGAAATGACGTTTGGGTCTTTGATGATGGAGTCCTTCTAGTAGAACCTACATAATTTAAAATAAAGAACCTCCAGTTTAGAAATCTGTCTCTATCTGTTTTGAATAGCCTCCACAATCCCCAGTGATATATTTAGAACAGCCTGCTTTATTCCCTTGCTGTCTCTAGCAGAACCATATAAAACACTGGTAATTTACCAAAAATGGATGGAACAGTGTGGTTTTTCTTCCAGTCCATCCTACCCTGTTCCATAGTCACACCCCTACACTGCTGCTTGCGTTGTGCCCTCCTGAAGTGATGGTAAATGTTGCTTCTCAGTGAAGTGTTCAAGGGTCTCTGTGATCTGACTCCACTCTCCTGACTTAGACAACCGGAGGTAATTACAAACAACCTGGCAACATTGTTTCCCTACAATCTTTTTTTTTTTTTTATTTAAATACATGGGCAGGCACCAGGAATCGAACCCTGGTCCTCTGGCATGGCAGGCAAGTGTTCTTGCCTGCTGAGCCACCGTGGCCCACCCATGTTTCCCTACAATCTTATTGTACCAGTTAAAAAGATAATTAGTCTTACATGTGCAACATTCTCATCCTTGTTTAGTTCAATAACTTTGGGATTTGGCTCTGGAAAGGCTGTTGTTCTTATTTCAAACTTGAGCGTTGAAGTCTCATCCTGTTTAAAAAAAAAGATCACCATAGCTTGATTCATAATATTATTTCATGAAGACATGTTAATAGAGATAATTTCTTATGATTTTAATCTAATTCCTAGAAGTTTTTGCAATTTATCTTCCCAGGTTAGTTTACCATTTGTAATGAACTGCAATGCCATGCTTCCTTGGGCTCCAAGAAAGTAAACATAGCTATTTTATTGTACATACCTTTAGATTTAAGCATTATTTGCTGGTTTCAGAAAGAGGTAACAGTTGCTAGTTTACCCCTGTGTTTTTTTCCCTGGGTATCGAATGTTCATCCCCAAACAAGACTTTCTTCACCTTAAACGCTTCCCAAAATCCAACTTGTTTGGGCTTCTTTTTCTTTCTAAATACTGTTATCTATCTTTTCTGATCAAATATAGTCTACCTAATAATATCTCAATGGAAAAGTCTGGTGCAAATAGTTAGAGACTTCAAGTATAAAAATCACAGGATGAGCTCGGTGGGCTTATAACCCAGAATCCATGGAGCTTGGGGATCTGTTTGAACTCCATCGGCTCTGGGGACCATCTGAAAATTTATGCAAAATTGAGATTTTTCCATGTGTGCATTTATCGGGAACGATGAGAATATATTCTTCAGTCAGATTTTTATAGAGGGCTGACTCTTAAAAGGTAAAATACTATTAGAGTCTTTATTTAACACTGTAGCGAGAATGTAGAATTTTAGAGCTGGTGATAACGCACAAAGTTCACCGAGATCTAGAGCAGCTGTCCTCAAATGGGGCAATGCTGTCCCTCAGAGACCATTCAGCATTGTCTGGAGACAGTTCTGACTATCAGGTCTTGGGAGATGGTGCTACTGGCATATAGTGGTTTTGATGAAAACAGATGTTCTAGTTGGATTTTATGAAAGTCTTACATTTATTTACTCCTTAGCTTTATTAAAATATTAGAATTTTAAACTGGTTTGGAAAGATATTTAAGGCTATATGAAATGTTGAGGCGACCAATTTCTTTGATTTCATCAAGGTTCTTAGGCAATCAGGCATGCTTTCTAAAATAAACCTGTTAATTATTCCATAACCTATTTTTATAGTCTGAATTATCTGTTTAGTTACAAAAACCGTGTCACTCAATGTAGACAAATGAAGTGATATATGGATATATAATTGTAGAATCTTACACCAAATTTTACTTTTTTTCTTAATTTGTTAACTGCCTCCATACCATCCTGCCTATGTAGCTGGTGGGATTTTAGATAATATAAACTTACCCACAAAGTTAGCAATATTTTTAGACTTACCATTTCTAAGACAGCTGGCCGGCCTTCCAACTGAATGTGAACACTGGCTTCTTTTCCACTTTCCATTTTTCCAAAATTGCATAAGAAATTTAAACACTGTGGATCAGCTTTTATGCAATACTTAAAAAGAATACAAAAGTACTAGATTAAAACCTAACATTTTTTAAAAAGCTGGATAAAATATTCATATGGAATTAAAGATCTGCTTCACTTGATGGCATTTAAAAGTTATTTCTTTTTGTTTGTTTCTATAAACAAAACACAAATGTTTGTTTTGTAAATTTCAACAGAAACAACTTTTTCAAACTAGAACACATATTCTCATTATTCTTGTGAACGTAATCTTCTGAGACAGAATGAAAAGACTCCTAATTACAGTCTTGCTGAATTACATGTTCTATGTTTGTTGTAAAATCTGAGATTGCTTCCCCAGTTTATTTTCATAAATTCACGGAGATGAAAAGAATGAAAAATAAATCTCATGCCACTAAGGGTATCTAGGGGAAGAGAACATCTTTGTGTCTTGAAGTATCTGAGAACTAGAATGGTTGCTATATAATGGGCACTATTTAGATAAATAATGGAACTGTATAATACATATTTAACCCTTGGTCTATACAAGCTTCCAATCATACCTGTTCCTTGTACACAAAAATATTACCCAAATGTGAGTAATCTCTCAACTGACGTAACCTCACCCTTGATTTTAAGTGTTTCTCTTGTCTATGTTGGAAAACAAAAAAATAATTGGGAAGAAGAAAAACTTACCAATAGCCTCTTATCAGTCTTTGACAAGAAATTGAATATGCCTTTCAAGGTCTCCATTGTCCCCCTCTGCTGCTGTAATGCACACTCTCTCTCATAATTTTCAAAATAACATTCCCCAGCAGTAGTCTATGAAGGTAGAAAGCAAGAAAAATCGTATCTTTCAAAGTTGGAAACCACAAGAAAGGCTATATATGGTTTTAAAATCTAATTGTTTGGGCAGGCAATGGGAGCTCAGAGGCAGAGTTCTCGCCACCCAGGTTTGATTCCTGGTGCCTGTCCATGCAAAAAAAAAAAAAAAGGCTGATTGTTTCTTTTCTAAAGTATGTCAGGTACTCCTGAAACTGAAAATATTTTTTCCCAGAGGTTTAAGAGATTAAACCTCTGTGGGGAAACCATAAACAAGCCAACAACAGCAAAATTATGGAGGGTTGGATATAAATCCTAAACTGATAAAATGGACTTAACCTTTTAGAAATCAAGGTAATGTAAAAAAAAAAAAAAAAAGTAAAGACATTTTAGCATGAAACTAAACACTTCTTACATATTAGGCATAGAACAATGTTTTATAAGAGTATGTCATATCATCCAAATCTGGAATTCAAGTGAGATTTTTAAAAATTGACCTCAAGTCTACTTAGTAGGGTTTTTTTTAATTGCTTGTCTTGAAACTGGGAAAGTTAAAACAAATTCTGATAGAATCATCCTAAGAACAGACCATCTTATGGAGTGATTTGAATAATACAATCTTAAAAATGGTTGAAGTCCTAATCTTTCAACAGCGTCCTCAAGCTTTATGGAGAACTCTACCAATGAAATTACTTCCAGAAGTTCAGATCCCAAAGTGAAGGTATCCTGTAATAATTATTCAGCAAAGACTGTGGGACACAGGGCTGCTATCTAAGTCAAATGCAGAGATTCACTGTCATCCTAAACTCTAATGCAATGTATAATATTCAAAACATACTTGACACAGGCACAGTGAAGCTGAGAGTAAGACTGACTAAAATCAGTCAAACTTTCTATTAATATAAGTTTTAATAGAAAGCTCCATTTGAGCAATATTATTTTGAATAAAGGGTTTGTTTGTATTTTAGTATTTGTTATAAATATAAAATAAAGGTCAGGGTAAAAGAAATATATTTATACCTGGACATCCAAAATGTTGAACAGTTTATCGGTTTTGGGTGTAAAAGAATTTGGTATTATTATTTCCGCACTAACATTTGGAGCCATGCTATGGCCAGCGTTCATTACCTGAAAAGAATGAACAACTTTAAAACAGTTTTTAAATACCTTCTATAAATGTAAGCACAGATTTCAGTGAGCTTTTATGTGAACCCAGAGGTAGTGGCAGAGGTTTGTAGCTGGAACAGAGGCAGACAGAATAGCCAGTCAGAGCTTAGCATTTGCTAATAATTTCAAGCTCCAGTCATTATTCCCCACCCTCTCTTTTTTGTATTGATTAGGCCATCGTGCCCAGATTGATGACTTTTATCGCAGAAATTGTCTTAAGGGAAGAGGCATCAGTAACAGACATTTTTAAACAATGGTCAATTAATCTTCATAACTACTCTATAAAGAGAGACCAACTTTTACTATTCTCCAGCTAAGGAAAATGTTAACAGATGTTAATCATGTGCCCAAGATGAAAGTTAAAAAGTGACAAATGTTGAGACAAAAGCCCACATATTCTAATTCTAAATTTTATGAATGTCTCAAAAAAAATCACTGTGCTGAAAGGATAGTCGGCAGCAGTAAGTGAATAAAAATGTGTTTCTAAATGAGGTAATTATGATGCACTTTGAAAATCACAAAGGGGCAGATGACTGGGTTTTAAAGAAGATACAACAGTTCTAATATTGCTTTTCAAAAATTTCATAAGGAATGATATTTCATTATTGTTACATTTAGGGATTGCAAAGACATTCCTACTGGCCAAAACGACATCTCCTAAAAGCTTAACTATAAAGCCAGGAAGAATCAGAAAACAGATATGCCTAATACCCAAACGAGGGAAAGATTCTGCAAGTACCTTTTGAATGCACATGGCATAGATGAAGAAAGGAAGTGTGACCCTGGGTTTATGGGCAGGTAGAATTGCAAGGCCATGGAAGTACCAGGCAGTTGCAAAAGAAAGCGTCAGTACCCGACAGTGCCCACCCCAATGCCCGGGTATCTCTCTCCCAAGGTCAGTGATCGTTAAGCCTGCCTGCTGACCTAATTACATTTAGGCCTCTGAAAATCTTCATCCTTGGACAGACTCATCAAGCCTAGAGACTGCAAATATCTACAGTCCCAGACACTCCATTATAAATTAATTATAAAACACTAGCTAGCTATTAATTATAAATTAATAAATAGGCCTCTGGAGTCCAGCTTAGTTTCTGCTGGAGTTTGTCAGAGCACAAACTGGTACTGGGTTCTAACAAGAGCACTTATTTGGATCTTCAGAGTAGAGGGCTAAATTATTACATGTGTACACTGGGGTAACAAAAACTTGAGTATACATAGAATCAGCAGGATTCCAAGGTCACTCTTCTTCTGTAAGTCTGGGCAAGGCCCAGCAACGTGCATTATGGATAAGCAGCTCAAGTGATTCTGATATGCATGCTGAAAAGCAGTGCCTTACAAAATCACATGTCCATTATCTAGGCTCACTTGCATCTGTAGTGTTTAAGAACTGGGCACTGTTTTTGGCTCAGAAAACAATTTTATGTGCATTATCTTTACTTATTCCACCTCAAAATCTCACTTTAATGTAACAAAATCCTAAAAAGAATCCTTGGTTTTATATTAGTACATTAATACTTCTAGACAGGGATAAATCATACTGTTTAAATTTATAAAGGATGATTTAATACATGGGAATTCATTTATTACAAGTCATATATCCATAGCCTGAAAGGTTAACCAAAGGGACTTTAAATGAAGAGCAGGAGGTACAAGTTTCCTTTACATGGTAATGGAAGGACTTTTACAAAGCTTTAACCATGAACACATTTTTCACTGGATATGCATGCAAAGCAACCTTTCCTTGACTTTCTTAACTGACCTTTTGTAACCGTTTCTAGTTGACTCAGCTCATCCCATCGTTTTGCATTACCCCTGTTTCTACTTGCTGTTCCCCACCTGTCCTGTAAGTAGGCTTGAGCATGGGTACCAGAGACAAGACCAGTGGGGATAAAGGAGAAGGGCGCCAGAGCAGAAAGGGCAGGAGGCACGAGTGCTGGGGCTGCCCACTCACTGTCAGCCGGCCATCCCCCACCACCGAGGGAGCTGGCTGATTTCCCCTGGAGCCATGCATCAGTAACATTCTTTAAATTTGTTACAACTATGCAAACAAACTTTTCTTACATGGAAAGTGAAGTTAATTTTCTCTGCCAGGCACGTTTCAGGTTCATTTTCCTCGTTTGGACCATAAACAAATGAAGTTGGGTTTACAAACCTGATAGAAAAAAATTCAAATGTAATTTGTTTATTTTATGAATCGATAAAATTATCTGTCAAAGTGTTGGTGGAGTCCTTTGAGAGTTCTAAGGAAAAAAAAAAAAATATATATATATATATATATATATACATATGGAACTACCGGACTTTCCCACCTGGGAAGTCCCGGGTACCCCCTCAACCACTGGGGACTCCCAAGAAAATGGGCCAGGCCCTTGATTTTGAGACTTGCTCTTGGGAAACTTGTTTCTGTTGGAGGCCCTTTCAGCCTCTTTGTGGCCCAGATGTGGCCTCTCTCTAGGCCTAACTCTGCAAGGAAGGTTAACTGCCCTCACGCCCTGCAGTGGGACCTGCCATTCAGGGGTGAAGGTCTCCCTGGCAGTGTGGGGCATGGCTCCCAGAGATGAGTCTGCTCCTGGCACCGTAGGATCGGCAATGCCTTCCGGGCCAAGGGGAGAAAAGAAGGTGTAATAAAATTAGGCATCAGTGGCCAGGGGAGTGCGAATGGAGTGAGAGGCTATTCTAGAGGAGACTCATGCAAGTTTCAGTTAGTGTCGACTGCCATGGTTTGCTAAATCTCCACCAGCATCACTCCTGTTGACCCCTAAGAACATGCAGGGCTCAAACTAACATGCTCTAAAGGTTTCATGCACTAAGTTTGCTTTCCTGGACCCTATCATTCTCGGAGGGTTCCTAGGGTCAGATAAATCCTGAAAGCCAGAAGGACCAGCTTATTCAAGATTATCAGTTAATTACATTGCCCTATCCTTTACTGTCAATATCCTTTCTCAACATGAAAAAGTCATAACGTTCATTACCCAAAGATCCTTACAGATTAGGAGAAGGATCAGAGAAGGAGGAGGAGCTACAACGGAGAGAACAGGATTTCGCAAATGACTATGTCTGCTGAATCACTGTATTAATATCTCTTCTAAGCCTTAAGTGTTTAGGAACAGCTAGAGGGAAAAATCTGAGATGGTGGAATAGTAGTCAATGCTAAACTCTGGGATCTATTCTGTAACTACTTGTTGAAAATTATTGCTTTTGAAAATTATTGCTTTTCTGTATCTTTGCTTTATATATATGTTCTATTTTACAATAAAAATGTTTAAAAATTTTGTTACTTTAAGATAAAGATTATATGATTATTTGTTGAGGTATCTTCCAGTTTGGATTATAGCATATTTCAGAGGAACTGTGGAACACTTTGTGGTTTCATGGTCTGGTGAGAATTTTATCATAAATGTAAGGGGATTAGGTAGTCAGAGGTTCTGACCTGGGTGACAATATCTGTCCTCATGAATACACTTTTCTTGCCTTCCTTAGCTCTGTCTGATTATTCTGCTGACCATTCCTTGTCTTTTATTCCTTAACTGATATGACAAAGACTGGGGTCAATCCTTAGCTTTTCCCTAGGCTCCTATATCCTCCTATACCTCTATCTTAACCATTTTTTAGTTATTTCTTCCCATCCCCCAACTCCTGCTGGCTATTTGTAATTAACCCCAAGTCTGGGAGAACAATTCAAACACTGACACTATAGTTAAATTTTTGTTAGAATACAATATTCTCACCTCTTACCAGTGATTAGACCAATGTCTGCTTAGTAATGAACTTTAAGAAATATTTTTCAAAGGAAATCTCTACGTTTCAGGTTCCTCATATTTGGCAGCTGATAATTGGTAATACCAAATTAGGGACCCACTAAACAGCAAAGAAATTGGAAATTTCAAATATGGTAGATTCAAAACAGTTCAATAGGTGGCAGAGCATTGCTTGTCCAAAATAATATGAAATGTGAGTAACAGAGTAATAAGAGGACACTCTTCATAAGAAACACCCCTAGGGGAAGAGAGAGAACCAGGAACAATGCAATCAACTTCTATTTGCTTACCCACTAACACTCAAGTCCCTAGCTCCTACTTTCCCATGAATGGCTCCCTGTGTCCCTTGTTTGCTTTCTAGCACAAATTTAATACTCAATTTTATCATTTTCAGATACTAATATTTTATTCTTATATAATTATTTATTTTTATATAATTTTCAACCACCATCTTAGTGATTAAAGTTAGTTTACATTTAGAGCAACAACAAATAACCTCATCTATTTGTTTGGTACTTCATATACTTTGTTTTAAAAATGTGTTTTTAAACAAAGTCTAATAGTCTCAACAATTTCCAGTGATATCATTGAAAGTTTTCTTAAAATCCCTTTCATTCCTCCTCCATATATTTTCTTTTTGAATCAGAGGATCCACTTACATAATACCAAAATCATTGGTTGAGAAATTTAGTTATCTCATGGGTACAGAAGCATGAAAAGGGCTACCTTGCAGGCAGCTCTCTTCTAACTCAATCCCCATGCCACCTAGGTAGACATGAGTTCTAGGGGGTGGTGACTTAGCTGACCTCACTCTTCATTGTATTTATACTCATCATGACTATTGAATCTGATTATGGCAACTGAGCTGTCCAGCTCCAGTGCCCCTGGAATGGCACAGTATATAGCTGGAAAGCTGAAGGCAGCTGCAGAGTCTTATTGGGACTCCTCCAACTGGGCAGATGTTCGATGTAGTCTCAGTGAGGATTAAAGGGTGAATTAAAATAATGAACAACTAAGCAAGGGATCGTGGTACTGGGGGGTAACTGTTAAAAGACAGAAACAATACAGCATCTTTTTAAAAATTGTTAAATGGTTTCCCTGGCAACATGGGAGATGATTCCCAGGGATGAATCCAGACCTGGCACCGTGGGATCAACAGTTACATCCTGACCAAAAGGGGGAAAGAAGTTAATTAATAAAGTATTAGTGGCAGAGAGAGTTCAAATAGAGTTGAGAGGTACTCCGAAGATCGCCCTTACACAAGCTTCAGGTAGACTTTACATACCTCTCATAACCTGTAACCCCAACCAGGACCATTCCATCCAATCCTAAAGAACACCTAGGGCAATATATAAGATTCCATGCACTAAAGTAACTTTCCAGAAACCTACAACCTCCAGATGGGTCCCTGGTCCAGATAAGTCCTGACACCTCGCCCAGCCACTCCAGAACATCAGATTGTTCCATCTCCCTACCCCATATTAGTGACAGACCCTTCTAATATCAAAAATTTAGAACTGCCCTAGCCCAAACAACCCCAGTGAGAGGGATGGAAAGATCAAAGGTGATGGTGGAGTTATACACAAAAGACAGGACTTAACAAATGAATAAGAATGCTGAATCATTAAATTGTTATCTCTTTCAGTCTCTAGTATTTTTGAGCAGCTTGAAGTAAAAACCTAAAATTGTGGAACTGTAACCCATGTCAAAGTCTGAAATGTGTTCTACAACTAATTGTGGTGCTGTGCTTTGAAATTTATAGCTTTTTGTATATATGTCATTTGTTCACAAAAAAAGAAGGAAAAAAAAGTTTATTGTGATGATTAAAAAAGTACTTAAGCCCTCTAGCCCCCTTTATTCTGGAGCAGCTAGAAGGAAAAATATGAGAGGATTGTATGGTAGTCCATGACAGACCCTGGGATGTTCTGTAACCACTTGTTGAAGAGTGCTTTGAAAGCTATTGCTTTTTTATTTCTTTGCTTTGCACATGTTATACTTTACAATTTAAAAGGTTAAAAAAACTGTTAAATGCAGTATTGACCAATCATGTAAAAAGCAAACTTTACAAGTTGAACTTAAATTCAGCTCTTTACAAAAGTAAACTTTACAAGAAACCTCAACACCTACTTACCCATGAACAGACAGCATAACCTCATACTTCAGAGGTATTACTAAAGTCACTTTGTTATGCCTTAAATTGTCCATTTCACCTCCATTTTCACTACAGAAGCAAATAGAAAGCACTGTTAGAATTCACCAAGAACAAATCATCTTCAGAGAGAAATAATTACATACCATGCATACCTACTATACTTAGGGGTTTGTTTAACAATACTTTATGGAGAGTAAGGATAAAAGCAATTGTGACAGTAAGAAAACCTATGATAGAGTTGGCAAAAATTTGCTCTCATTATTTTAACATCCATCATTCACTTTTCCATTAGAGTTTTTGTTTTTAAACATATCCTATAATAAAAGTTTTCTCCTATAGATAATTAATGGAACTCAACTACACACTTCCCCTACCGCTCCACAATAAAGATAGGGTGTGTCTTCGATTATAATTTTTTTTTCACAGTGAAGTATACCAGGTGGCATGCACAGTGATGTTGAGGTCCTCTTCTGCTCTGCTGAGTGAGCTTGCATCCAGGAGAAAGCTAATATCTATCTGTAAAACAAAGCAGGGGAAACTTTTTTTCAAAATCAAAAGTGCATTTTTTTCATAACTTGAATGTGTGTTTGTCTTAATAGTTTGTGCTCTGTGAAAAATAGAATTAAAAATGTATCCTAGAGGCACAGGCAATATCTCCCTTGAAAGAAAGGTCCAGGAAGGCTGTTGAGTTTGTGGCAACGTTTAAGTGCAAGCTTTTTGCGAGTAAAATTCAGAAACAAAGCTTCCGCGCTACTGCAAAAACAAGTAGGTCCAGACTGACAAAATTAGAAATGCCTTAACAATTTGAGTGAGGACTCCTGCCAAAAACACCTTTTTGTAGAACAGAGGTAACATGCCTGGCAGATAGAACCACCTGGGGGTTGTGGGGGCTGGGGGGTGTTGGGTAAGGGGGAGCAGAATTCTGAGTGATACAGTCGAACTTCCATCCTGCCATAAACATTTGCAACACCCCCCCTTCTTTTACAGTGAATGTTGCCAAGAAACAAACAAATCTCAAAGATTTCAATCCAGTTGATTTTAGTTTAGGTTTTATTTCATCACTTAACTAAGTAAAAAAAAATTTATATGTATATATATATACACACACACACATATGTATGTATCTATAGACAACATAAAGACAGAGAAAAATGGTAAACATTTTATATTCATCTTATTAAATGAAACTATAAATGCTAAATGCTTACCCTTGATAGATGATCTACATATATGTAACCAACACTGCAGTCAAGTTTTACGATGCCAGAATCGTCTGTTACCTCACAGTTTATTTGTTTCTCTTCCTAAATGGAAAAACGAAATGGTTTGGGTGGGAAGAGCTCAAGTAAGTTGTCGCATATGCTTAAGGATAGTTTTTGAAAAGAAAATCATCCCAGAAGTGTTTACTTTCCTAGAAAACAAATTTCTGTTTACTTTTGGGATAAATATAAATGAATGATTAAATATGTGTGCATATATGTATTATGTATATGCTAATATTAACATAAATTCTCCACAAAATAATTCCTGGATTTATAGCTTTCATCCATGTTTGCATGTTCTCTATTTTATTCAAAGCCCAGTTACTGGTAAAGTCATAAAACAAGCAATCCATAGGCCCATATCTCAATGGCTCTCCTCTGTGACGTGAGACTATGCTGAAGGTATGTAATTACAGTAACTGTAATCACGATAGCTGTAATGGGGGAAGATATAATGCTTTTACTTAAAAAATACTGGCAATTTGTGGGATAGCTGTGAGGTTTTTTTTTTTAATTTCCTAAATGCTTGATTTTCCTCTTATTTTTACTAATGGGCCCCCAACGGTCTAAAGAAAGGGAACAATGTAATAGATATGGGCGAGTGGTCAAAGGCTTTGTTCAAATGCCCTCGGTGTGAAGATGCGGTCTCTGATTGAGATTTGTGAATTAGCTAAGGGAGAGAAAAGCATGCTAGAAGAAAATGATCAAGGTATTTCTTTTTGAAATTCAACCTTAATATCTCTCTGATAAATTTAAGTGCATAAATTTAAGTGACTGAGGCACGATGGTGAGAAAAGGTCTACAAGGGCTTCAAACTTTTGTGAGAAAAGAGAAACTTGTTGGCAACCTGGCTCAACATCAAGATTTCAGAATCGTTGAAGAATTTCTGGTTCTGCACATTGAAGGTCCTTGGGGATCAAGCCTGAATATGTGGGCTTAAAATAAGAGCAGTAACTCAGGGAGACCCAGCATGGAGGAGAGCTGTGTTGTTCCAACAGGAACATGATCACAGCATTGGATAGGCATGTGGCATTGAGAAAGCAGTGGTACCCAAGCAGCCTGCTTGGATAACTGGTCAATCGTTTCTCTCCCTTGCTGGCACTGGGGGGCAGGAAGCTGAGTCTTAGTCTCAGTCTGATCCCAAGGAAGAGTGGGGCATAGAAGAAGTCTCAAAATTATCGGAAGTCTGTGTAAAGAGTCTGCATATTAAGACTTATATGCCAAATATTTACCCCTCAAATTGATAAAGTGAATAAGCCACTTATATTTTTAAAAAGTAAATAAAATATTAAGTAGTATCTTGCAATTGTGGTTTTCAATACTTACCAAGTCTAAAATCTTAATGAAATAAAAACCTGTAGGTAGTTTGACTTGAAGAGTTGTTCCATATGCATCATCTCCAGCATTAAACAAGGACACATTCAACATTAATGTCTTCATACTTCCAACAGCAAGATAGGTTTTATTTTCATGTGGCCTAAAAGTTAAGTAATATTATTTAGTACAAGCTTCAGAAATAAAAACCCAATCTTCTCATATATACAGCATTGAACCCAAACATAAAATATTAATTTAGAAAGTATCTATGGGGATAACTCTATGAAAGTAGATACAAATCCATGTTAAAAAGAACACTTAAATTCCCATGTTTCAGATAAACTCATTCATCTATCACACCCCCAAATTTTTATTTTTAATGAGTAATATTTAAATGACTCTCTTCTTTGGTTTACTTGTTTTCCGTTTAAATTTTTGCTTCTTGATTTTAGCATATTTTCCTCACTGTTTTGCAATGCTTTTCTAAAGGAAAGCAATTGTTTCTTTTCTTTCTTTCACATCCTTGAATAGATGTTAAACTAACTGCTTCCCAATCCAAAGGGAGAAAATGGAGGGAACTGGAAGAAAAGGAGAATTAGAGAATGGAAGGAATGTTTTGCTGGAAATAAGCAAAGCTTGGGAAAGAATATTATGCCTAGCAAGTGGATGACTTTGGAATCTGTTGGGTAGAAACTTGCTTCTGACAAAGGCTGAACCAATAACTACCAATAACTAGGCCAAGAGATTGCAGAAATGCTTCACCATCCTGAAAATTGTAAAGAACAGATTGCTGCAAATCCAGAAATGTGAGTGAGTTGAAGTTCTGGCTCTGTCACTAGATCTCCTAAGGGTAGGTCATTTAGCATTTGTTAGCCTGAGTTACACCATCTGTAATAATAATAGTAATGATGATGATGATGTTACTACTCCATGAAGACTTGTGTCATTCACATTCCATGACATATTCAGAGCAACACTTTTTTAAATGTGAGGATTCTATTCTGGAGAAGCTCAATCTCTGGAATTACTAAGCAAAGATCTTAAATCAACTCATTTAAATAGGATTAATGAAGTAAAGGGAAATATGGACAAAGAACTAAAGGAAATCAGGAAAACAATGTATAAACAAAATGAGAATTTCAATAAGAAGACAGAAATTACAATAAAGAACCAAATGGAAATTCTGGAGCTAAAAGGTATAGTAACTGAAATGAAAAATTCAATACGGTGGTTCAACAGTAGATTGGAGGAGGCAAAAGAAGGATCAGACAATTGAAATTGTCAAGTCTGAAGGACAGAAAGCAAAAAAAAATGAAAAAGAGTGAACAAAGTCCAAGGATCCCATGGACACCATCAAGTTGTACCAATATACACATCACAGGAGTCGCAGAAGGAGAAGCGAGAGATAAAGGAACAGAAGAGATACTTGAAAAAATAATCGTTGAAAACTTCCCAAATGTGATGAAAGACACAAATAAATGAATCCAAGATGTTCAACAAAGGGCAAGCAGGATAAATCCAAAGATACATATCCTGGGACAAACTACTATCATCATGTCAATTGCCAGGATAAAGACAGAATACAGAATCTTTTTTTTTTAATTGTAAATTTAAAAAAATAAATGACAACAAAGACAAACATTCTTAACATATGATCATTCCATTCTACATCTATAATCGGTATTTAACAATACCATCACATAGTTGCATATTCATCATCATGACCATTTCTTAGTACATTTGCATCAATTCAGAAAAAGAAATAAAAAGACAACAGAAAAAATTCATACATACCATACCCCTTTTCCTTCCCTTTCTTTTTTTAATTTACTTATTTTTTATTTATGATACATAACCACATTCAAACACAACATTCTTATCATATGATCATTCCATTCTTGTTATATATGCAATAACTCACACTATCATCATAGTTGTATATTCATTATCATGATCGTTTCCTAGAACATCTTCATCAATTCAGAAAAAAGCAATAAAAAGAAGACAGAAAAAAATTCATACATACCATACTCCTTACCCCTCCCCTTCACTGGTCACCAGCATTTCAATCTACTAAATTTATTTTAACATTTGTTCCCCCTATTATTTATTTTTAATCCATATGTTTTACTTAAAGACAGAATCTTAAAAACAGCAAGAGAGAAATGGCATATCCTATTTAAGGGATCCTTTATCTGATTTCTCCATAGAAAGCATGGAGGCCAGAAGGCAGTGAGAAGGCATTTTAAAAGTGCAGAAAGAAAAAAGACATCATCCAAGATTAATATAAGTAGTAAGACATTTCTGGACAAACCAAAGCTGAGGTAGTTCATCATCATTAAACATGTCTTACAGGAAATGCTAACGGGAGTCTGTGTTGAAAGACAAGACACTAGAGAGTAACTCAAAATTGCAAGAAAAAACAACATCCTCAGGTGTAAGTAGCTACAAATTACCTTTTTATCAGTGGATATCAGGGACAAATGTCAATGCTGGTATTATTGCATTTTTTTCATTTCTAAGGGTGTCTTTTACTTCTTATATGGCTTCATATTCAAAGGCACACACACAAAAAAAACATCATAGACCTTTATTACTGGGCACAGAATGCATAAAGATGTAATTTTGCAGCAGGAACAATAAAGGGGAGGGATAAAGAGATATAGAGCAGAGTATGCATAGGCTATTGAAGTCAAGTTGGTATCAACAGAAACTAAATGATAGTACATTTTGGATGCTAAATTAATCTCCACAGTAACCATGAAGAAAATATGTAAAGCATCTACACAAAAGGAAATGGGAAATGATTCAAAATGGCTCATCATAACAGAGCATCTAAACAAAAAATGAAAGCAGTAATAGAGGATTGGAGGGGCAAAAAATTATGAGACCTAAAAACACAATAAGCAAAACAGTAGAAGAAAATCTTGCCATCTTCATAATTGTGTTAAATGTAAATGGATTAAACACTCCTATCAAAAAGCAAAGGTTGGTAAAGTGGATAAAGAAACACGACCAACTCCATGCTGTTTATAAAAGACTCATTTTAGATCCAACGATACAAAAAGGGTGAAAGTAAAAGGATGGAAAAAATATTTCATGCAAATAATAACCAAAAGAGAGCTGGGTGGCTATATAAATATCAGACAAAATAGACTTTAAGACAAAAACCGATTCAAGAGATAAAAGAACGGTATTAAATATGGACAAGAGGGTCAATTCAAACAAGAAGATTAAACAATTATAAACAGTATGTACCTAATGATAGGGACCCAAAATATATGAAGCAAACATTGACAAACTGGAGGGAGAAATAAAAATTCTACAATAATAGTTGGAGATTTCAATATATCACTTCCAGTACTGGATAGAGAATTTAGAAAGAAGATCAACAAAGAAAGGGAGGACATGAGCAACACTATAAACCAACAAGATCTAACAGATATACAGAGAACACTTCATCCAAAAACAGCAGATTACACATTCTTTTCTAGTGTACACATCATTCTCTAAGATGCACCACATGTTAGGGCATAAAATAAGTCTGAATAAATTTTAAAATATTAAAATTATACTAAGTAACTTATATGACCACAATGGAATGAAGCTAGGGATCAGTAACAGATAGAAACTGGTAAATCATAAATATATGAAAATTAAAAACATGCTAGCAAACAATCAATGCACAAATATGAAATGGCAAAGGAAATCAGAAAATAGAAACAAAGGAAAATGAAGGCATAGCATACCAATACTCATGAAATCAGTAAAGGCAGTGCTCAGAAGGAAATTAATAGCTATGAAAATCTATATTAAAAGAAGAAATATTTCAAATTAATAACCTAACTTCACATCTTGAGGAACTACGAAATGAGCAAACTAAATCCAAAGTTAGTAGGAGCAAAGAAATAAGAGTCGAGTGCAGTAAATGAAACAGAGAATAGGGGGTGGGCCACGGGGGCTTAGTAGGCAGAATTCTCACCTGCCATGCCGGAGACCCAGGTTCAACTCCTGGTGCCTGCCCATGTAAAAAAAAAAAAAAAAAAAAAAAGGAATAGAGAATAGGGAAACATTTGAGAGAACAAAACAAAAAGTTGGTTCTTTGAAAAAAAGAAATAAATTGAGAAACCTATAGCCAGACTGACAAAAAGGAAAAAAAGACACAAACAAAAACCAGAAATGAAAATGGTAACATCACTACTGATCTTCCAGAAATATAAAGGATAAGAGAATACTATGAACAATTGTATGCCAACAAATTACATAATCTAGACAAAATGGAAAAATTCCTAGAAATACACAAATTACCTAAACTGACTCAAGAAGAAACAGAAAACCTCAACAAACCTATAAAGAGATTGAATTAATAATCAAAACCTTCCCCTAGAGAAAATTACAGGACCAAACTGCATAAATGGTTAATTCTACCAAATGTTTAAAGTATAATTGACATCAATCTTTCTAAAACTCCCAAAGCCTGCAAGAGGAGTGGATACTTCCTAATTCATGCTCTGAGGCCAGCATTACCCTGATATCAAAGCTAGTAAATATATCACAAGACAAGGGAATAACAGACCAATTTCCCTTATGAATATAGATAACAAAATCCTAGCAAACAGAATCCAACAGCACATTAAAAGAGACAGCAGTTTTGACAACGTGCAAATATTGCATTATGGGGATTTCCAGAATGCTTTTGGAGAAAGAAAAGTGTTACTTTACTCTTTTTAGGAGAAATGTAGTAAGGAGTGAAGGGGATTAGCAATGTGTTTATAGCACATTATTTACAATTGCAAAGAGATGGAAACAGCCAAAATGTCCATCAACAGACGAGTGGCTAAACAAACTGTGTTATATACATACGACGGAATATTATGCAGCTCTAAGACAGAATAAACTTATGAAGCATGTAATAACATGGATGGACCTAGAGAACATTATGCTGAGTGAGACTAGCCAAAAACTAAAGGACAAATACTGTATGGTCTCACTGATGTGAACCGACATTAGTGAATAAACTTGGAATATGTCATTGGTAACAGAGACCATCAGGAGATAGAAATAGGGTAAGATAAGGGGTAATTGGAGCTGAAGGGATACAGACTGTGCAACAGCACTGGATACAAAAACTCAGAAATGGACAGCACAATACTACCTAATTGTAATGTAATTATGTTAAAACATTGAATGAAGCTGCATGTGAGGTATAGGTTTTGTTTTTGTTTTTGTTTTTGTTTTCTCTCTCTATTATTGTTTTATTTCTTATTCTGTTGTCTTTTTATTTCTTTTTCTAAATCGATACAAATGTACTAAGAAATGATGAATATGCAACTATGTGATGATATTAAGAATTACTGATTGTATATGTAGAATGGAATGATTTCTAAATGTTTTGTTAGTTAAGAAAGTAAACATATACTACTTCACATCCAAGTGATCTGAACCTGACTCACCTGACTTAACGTTGTAGTGGCAATACACTTATTTAAATAACCAATAAATTAACATCATGGTCACATGACCACTGCTATAACAGTAAGGAAAGGGACATACAGTTTTTGAGAAGGAAATTATTAATTCTTACAAATCTCAGAATGTGCAAACAAAATAGATTTTGGACAGCTATAACTCTAAGAAAATGGATGGTATATGATACTTAAAAATCTTCCCTTATGAATTTTCCCCTTTAAACCTAATTATCAAAGCATGATATATATTCAAGAAAAGGAAGATATGAGTGTAAAGCATGATGAATTTTTACAGACTGAGTATACCTGAGAAACCAGCACGCAGAACAAGAAAAGAATAGTATCAGTACTATAGAAATAACCCGTGAGCTTCCTTCCTTCTGGTTGCTGTTTTCACTCGCTATCTTGATTTTCACTAGTCTAGACTGGTTCTGTCCAGTTTTACTTTTTATATAAATGAACTCATCCAATAATCTTTGGATACATGCTTTTGTGTGTATGGCTTCTTTAACCCCAAATTATTTTTCAGCTTATCTGTATTTGTGCATGTAGTTGTACATTGCTTATTCTCATCTGTACATATATATTCTACTTTGTGATTATACCACATTTTATTTATCTGCTCAACTATTGATGGGAATCTGGGTAGCTACTAATTTAGGGCTATTATAAATTGTCCTTTGGCGAATACATATATGGACTTCTGTTGTATCTGTGAAGATGATTATGAGTTCTTAACCCAGAATTAATTCCCTAAAAGGTCTTAATCCTGGCTGATTTAATTAACCTGCTTAAGTTATACTAACAAAGTGTATTAAAATAAGAAAATATACTACAAGGAAATATACTTTTTAATAACAAAAAAAAATGAAGATGCACTGCAGAACTGAAATGTAGAGAGCATGCACACTGTAGAGGTGGAGTGTAAACTACTGCCTACAGATGAAATTTAGACCTCTGCCTGTATTTGTAAATAAAGCTTTATAGGAACACAGTCATGCTTCTTTGTTACTATAATGCCAGTGTTCAGTAGCTGACACAGAGACTCTGGCCTGCAAAGTCCAAAATATTGATCTGCCCCTACATGGATAAAGTTTGCTGACTCCTGCCACAGAGCAATTAGAGAAGCCTAAGCGTTAGAGAAAACTATCCACCAGTCCTATTCACTCCTCGGCAGAACTGGATTTATGGAGGAGAAAGGAATGAAGACTATTTCCGCATGTAGCATTTCTAACTTCTGATCCTTTATTGGAGAGTTTGTTGGAACCTGTAATAGCTAGCAAAACAGTAATTCTAAACGACGGTACAAATTCAGGGTGGGGGAACTTGACTAAGTGGCAGTGTGTTTTATCTCCCAACATTCTACGAAATGGCTGGTTTCCTCATTCCTGTATTGTAAACCTTTGGGTTACATAAGTAAGCATCTGCTTGGTAGCACTGTGTCAAATGGGAGAGAGGAAATGTGCGTGAACAAGGCTGTCCTACATTCCCCCTACTGTTTTGTAATCATGTTACAACTAAAGGAACCTAAGAGATTCTAAAAGTAAACTTCAGCTTGACATTAAAGTTTAATTAAGACTTGTGGAAAAGCTGCCTAGAAATAGACATTTATAAAATATTCTGGCTTGTAACCAAAGCATTAGTCACTGAACACCTTTGGGAAAAAAGTTGGCACTTAGACAAGCAACAGAAGGTGAAAGCACCGCATAAACAGCTAGGTTCCAAGACAACAGCAAATTAAAGTGAAGCACAATGTTCACATTTCAGCAACCAGACTCCTGGTTTATTTTCCATTTGCAACCTTTTTTACCACATTATCATAATTACGATTCTGCTCCTTTCTGATATACATCTTACTGTTTCTTGATTCATTAACGTGCCCTCAGAAGGATGCCCACCAGCGTTCTCTGTGAGACATAATAAAGGACCAGGTGCACATCTGGAAAAGCGACAAGGCTGAGCCAGAGCTTTCCGGGGAATCATAGTTCATTCTTCATTAAGACATGCACATGCAGACTTGAAATTTACAAAGCAGCCCAGAATCCATGCAATTTAAACAAATCAAGGTACTGTGTAATACGGAATCATAATTTAAGTGAAGAAGGGAAAACAGAATGATGTACTTTAGGATTCCTGTCTTTGATTTTCCTCAGTGAATGATACACCTTCATTTTGCAAGAAACGTTCCCCAATTTGTTGAATATTGTACGTCTTTTCCTCAACAAAAAGAATTAGTGCTTCATAGCTAACTCACTTTTAAATCAAGATGCTAGAACACATCATATAAAGTAAACTGTTATCACAACTTTACTGTATCAAGGCACACAGCTCATTTGTTTGCCAAAAAAATAAGTCTGCAGCCATGACCTAAAGGCACAAGTAAAATTTTATCTTCCCCTTTCCCACTGATCTCAGGAAAAACGAAAATTGTGAAAATTTAGGACTATTTCATTGAGTAACGCCAAACTCAGTGACATCAAGGGGAGAATGGCAGAACATGGGTGAGAACATTGAAGTAGTAATTAGTGTGTTTCAGTTGTACAAAGCATATGCATCATCATTCTGAAATCTTATGAAATCGTGAAGCAAATATTCCTATTATCTCCATTTTAAAAATGGACAATTTCATTATGCTAGCTCTTTTGGTGGTCAAAAGCATAGTGGCAGATGTTGCTTACTGTCTAGCCAACAGTAATTTTCCTTTTTAGCTGTTAACAGAATCCTGGATTATTCAGGTAGCAGACAGCATTCCCTTTACACACAAGACATGCCCTTCAGCTTCAAGGAATGCATCTTGATCAATCTAATATAATCAAGATGACCCTGACTCCCCTTTAATCATGACAGTTTTAGGGGTAAGCATGTGACACAGTTAATGAGATATAAGAAATCTGCTAAAGCACTTTCCCTTCATGAAAAGAAAGCCCAAGAAGACAAAGCATCTCGCTCTTGCCCTATTTTGTTTTGTGTTTGGAACCTTGGTGCTACTGCAGCCATCTTGTGGCCATGAGGCAAAGGCCAAGAGAAATGCAAGACAACCATCAATGGCCAGATCTTGCTGAGCCCTTACACCAAACATGTAACTACCTCTTCCAAACTGCTTATTATGTAAAATAATAAAATTTCTTTGATTGTTTAAGTCACTAGTAGTTATACATTCTTTTGCTAGCACCTAAAAGCTTTCCTAACTGATATGAAAGCAATTGTTTGGGGAAAGTCTACATCACTTATCCTAGAAGCATAACCGAAATACAGATGAGAAGTAGTGTCATTTGTATCACTAATCTATATTCAAGATTTGATTTTAAAAGCCTTGTCTGATGGCTAACACCAGCTATTATATGTGTATCTTGATAAATTCATATTTGTAATTTATTTTGCTGAGGAAATCCATTTAAATGAGGTTGATTGTCCTGAGAATTTAGACATATAGGAGGAAGCCTCAACTTAATGAAAACATGAGACAGAGCACATAAGCACTGGTTAGTGTACTGTTGGCAGTCTATTATAGTGGATTCCAGAAGCTCATGTTCTTTACTAAGTAAATGCATTTACCTATAACAGGTGTATAGCTCTGGGACACATAAATGCCATTAATGCCAGGGGATTTATAGTCCTGAGAATGCAAAGAACATATGGTCACAATTTGCTACAGGTACTGAGAAGGGGAGAAGACAACTATGTGAGAGAAGCAGATTTTTCTGTGGTAAAGCATAATACACTAAAAATGCAAAGTAGTTTGTCTGTGGGTCTAAAAATCAATTATAAGAGTTTTTGCTTGAAAATTCCTCAAATAAATTATCATTTACTAAGCAGAAATAGCCTGTGACTTTCCAAAGTGACACAAAAAGTATCGTACTCACTACTTTTGCTAGCATTCAAACCACTTCAAACCCTATAAAACTGAAAACTATTGACCCAGACAACAGCTTTCTCAGGACATAATGAAACAAACTCTGCACAAATAACCAGTGCATCTCTATTTAGAATTCATTGGCTATATTTCCTTTCATAACCAAGTTAAAAAAAATGCCTTGTGATCTATAAAGAGTTTAATTATAATGTATCAAAAATAACTTCTATTGAATCGTCACATGTACCAAGCTTTGTGCTATGCACTATACCTGCATTATGATCTTTAAAACAACCTTCCAGAGTTTGGTAATATTATTTTACCTGCTTACCAACAGGAAAAAGGTATAGAGAAGTTAAAGGCTTCTCTGCACAGATCATTCAGCAAGTCTATGGCAGATGAATGATTGGTTTGACTTCAAATCTGAAGCTCTCAACCATCACAATGCTGGTTCGTGGATTTTAGTGTGATAAAAATCACCTAAAGCCCTGCTAATAGTGAAGGTTTCTATCCTGGTCCCCAGAGATTCTGACTTGGACGTTCTGGGGCTCAGAATCTGCCTTTCTACTGTGCATTCCAGATGCTTCTCATAAAAGTGTCCCAGAGACCACACTGCCTTACACTCTGATGATTTGCCATTTAAAATCGGAATGAGCTTGACATTTCGACAACAAGAAATGTTATCCCTACAAAGTGAAAATGCAAAGTAGATATATTGTAAGAAAATATGTAATGGATAAAAACTAACAATTCAATTAATAATTCAATAAGATACAGTTCATTTTTCAGGTAGGAAACATTCTTAGTGCTATTTTCAGATAAATGTTAATATCCCCCTTTTCTCACCAGCTAAAGAGAGATCGAAAAAACTCAGAGATGACAAAGGACACAGCAGGAGTGTCCAATTTAAGAAAATGAAAATGTAACTGTAGCTTAGAAAAGCTTTTCCATACACAATTCTTCTTATTAAAGGCCCACGAAGGCAAAAACATCAAGAAAACTAAACACATTAGGGAGAAAATAAATATATAAATGAGAAGGTTATAAATTATTCAGCTAATAAATGAACAAAGGCACCACACAGTATAAAGTACTCAGAGCTCATTGTTTTTGGAGTATCTGAGCAGCCAATCTGGATAATGTAGGTATAAAGCCCAATTATCAATCAAATAGGTTAGGGCTTCTTGGCCCTGAGAATGGATGCTCAAGGCTATATTGGCCTTGCCTAAGTGAAAATAATTAATTTATTCTCTGCCATATGTGATCTCACCTCAGCAGGACACTCAGCACTCTTTGCCAACCTTTTTACTCATTCTTAGTTGAATCCTGTCTTATAACAGCTATTCTGAATATTTTCCTATTCCATTAAAGTTCCCAAACCATCCTCTAAGCTCTCACTTTCCATATGTGAGCCTGCTTTGTACCCCAGCCATCCATGAATTCCCTTCTTTCCACATTGAAATTTCTTTTAATGTCATCTTTTCATAGCATTTTCTCTCAATATAAGGAGAATTCTAACTTCTTTCTAAGGCTAACTCCACCTGTGAACCATCACACGCCATCTCCTTCAGGCCTCCTCTCCTTCCCAGCAAACATGCATTAGTGGCCTGCAGCATTCTAGGCACCGGGGCAGGCACTGGCAGGACACAGATGCCCTGAATCAGCTTACAGGATAACGGTGGTGATCACAATTACAACTGGACCAGGGGCGCAGGAGGACTTAGGTTTACAAAGCTAGAAAAGAGAGGGCTTCACCTAGGAGATTGCTGAAATTTACAGGATGAATAAAGGCTTATGAGTAGATAGGTGGGAGAAGTGAAAAGATATGGAGGCACAGGATGGCATAATACGACCAAGGAACTATAAATATTCTGCCATCAACGAAAGAAAGCTCTGGGGAATTGGTGAGAAAAAGTACTGAGGAATTTGTATTTTAAGGCTACGAGGAGCCACCAAAGCGCTGTAGGAAATGTTTGAAAGCTCACTCTGGAAATACTGCGGTAGAAGAATTAGAATAACACCACATCAGAGGCCAGGAGCCCAGAAGGTAGGAAAGCTTAGAGATCCAGGAAGGATACTGAATGCCTGATTTGCCGCAATGGTTGTAGAGATAGAGAAGAATGATATAAATATATATACATATATATATATATATATTTATATATCGTAGAATGATTGGATTTAGTAATTTACTGGCTGACAAGGTGACAAGCGTGAGAAAAAGAGAAGTATCTAGGTTCAGTCCAAGGTTTCTAGCTTTGGTAACGAAATCCCTGTCCTTTGTGGATAATAACTGGACAGGGGGATCCGTGGAACATCCAGGAGACATGTCTGCTAGGGAACTGGATACGGGAAATTCAGAGGTAGTGAGAGAAAGGTGTGAGAGTCCAAGTAGAGGGTGAACAGAGTCTCCTGTATTTACATAGAAAGTTTCTCTATTTTTCCTGCCTTTGATCCCTACTCTTGCTTACGCCTCCCTATGACCAAACAAATAACATTTGTTAAATACATAAAAAGCAACCTCATTTCATAAATTAAAAAAAGCCTTCTACTGAGCCTCCTTGTCCCAGTGTACCCTTCATCCTTTAATCACCATAATCCTTTACTACCCCTACTTCATCTCCAGTCTTTAAACCCTTGTCATTTGGCTACTATTAAATAGAAATTTCTATTTTAAAATTTGCCAGTGACATCCTTTTTTCCCCAACCAGTCACATTTTAAATGCCAACTCTCATGACTTTTCCTCAAACACTGTGCTATTTGAACTCTCTGCAAAAGTTTATAATACTGATCCCCTCTTTTCATATTCCCCGATGGCTACTTCAATGTGAACTGGGTTTTACTCTTAGCTCTCTGAGCATACTTTTACGGTCTCTTACAGTGACTCCCTATTCTCTTTAAGTTCTTTATATACAATTGTCTCCTAAGAGACAATTCTTTAGATTTTAATTTTAAGGAACTAAAAGAAACTTTAATTCTTATCTCTGTGGAACCCACATTTCTAGCCTCCTGGCATTCTCACAAGCCAATAATGTATAGAAGACAATAATGTATATATAATAATGTATAATCAATAACGTACAGATTTCCAAGCGAAGAACTGCATACAAACGACCCTAAATCTGACCTAATACAAATGAAACTTGCTTCCTTTATATCCTTACATTTCAAAATGATTTTTTCCATTTCCTGTACTTCCCAGATAACCCCCTCCCCTCTTTCACATCCCATATATGGGTCAGCCCTCAACCTGAAGTGAAGAGTCCATCTTTCCAGTTCTTATTTTCTTTCACCTGCTCTCTCATTATGTGAAACAACTTCAATATAAATATCTAGACATGATACAAAATTACAGTGGGTTTATTTCTCATCATAAAATAATAACATCAACCAACATTTATATAATACTTTCTATCTGCTCAGCATTATTCTAAGCATTTTACATACATTTCCTTTTTACTCTCCTTCCCCTTCTTTGAATTTAGAAGAGCATGATGGTTTATTCCTCTTTAAAGTTTGGCATACATTTTTTAGGGTTTTTTTGTTGTTATATCAGTCTTAATTATACAACCACTTTTCTGGGTGATATAAAGCTAAGCATTGTATAATGAAAGTTAGCTCATGTGCCATTAAAACCCCATTAAGAGTCACTTAAATATCTAAAACATAACTACAATTATGATACTATAGCTCAAGGCAAATGAAATCCTGAAATATCTTCTGAGTTTTAAGAAAAGAGGAAAGCATGCTCCATTTAGCCTTGGTACGCAGTCTCATTCTTTGAGTAACAGGTGTTTCTTTAACATGTGCATATATACTTACTAAGAGCTTTTGAACTCTCTAAATAGAATAGTATTCTTTTTTAGTTATTTAAGTACTGACAGACCCAAAGGTATACTCCTTAGTCCCACTTCTTACTGGGACCAACACACATCCATTCCCTCAATCATAATGAATAACAGAGAATGTATTATACTTACTTCAAAAATCCAATCTTCGCAGAAACATGTAAATCAGCTGAACAATTTTCATGAGAACAAAACCTTGCAAAGTTGATCTGAAAATAAAATATGACAATATTTTTTTCTTTTACTTCAATCAGATATATTTCTACACTTTTTAAAAGGATAGTACATCTGCAATGCATGAGGAAACTGATACTAGAATATCAAATTCATAACACACTATCTTTTTTGAAAAGTTCAATTTGAGAATTAGTCAGTAGATTCAAATGACAAGTAATTTCAGGGCTAAAGGGATTAAGTTCCTCCAATAAGTAAATGTAGAGTCTAAATTTGTTAAAGGAAATAAGGTTTAACAAAAGAGTTAAAGGCATTACACAGATCATTGTAGAATATGAGTGTGGTCTCAATTTTTCCCTCTCTTCCCAACAAAACATATCTTTTCTTGTATAACAATTGTGAAAACAGTTTATTCAAATTTTAGTAGTAACCTATATAAGGGTCTAACAACTTAGACTGCCAAGATGTTCATCAAATTCATTTTAATTTTCGGGTGCTGCAGTTTGATCCCACCTTTTACACAAAAGCAAAACATTCATTAAATTTTGGCAGATGGCAAGACAGTGACTTTATATTCATTGAAAATGAAAACCAGAAATGTGAATTTGACGACTCATGGAATAAAATTAAATGGCAATCTATTATAAGAGTTCTGGAATTTATTTTTTCCGAGCATTTTAACAGGACCCAGAGATACCACAAGCTACGTGGAAAGGCCTGAGGTATAAGCTAGACAAAAGGAAATGCAGAAAGGGTAAACGGAAAGGAAAATGAGAGCAATAGGTAAAAGAGGGAGAGATACAGAACAGAAAGAGATTGAGCAAGTCGCAAAATTGGGAGATACTGTCAATGAAATTGAAATAATTTGGAATATTTTTTTAAAAAGCAGTTTACCGGTTAGAATGCAGGATATTTTAAAATGCAATTAATCCTGGCATCTGGCTGAAAAGCATATTATGAAATTAAAAAACAGAAACTGTCAATAGCTTGTCAGAAATAGACTGCCTGTATGTGGAGTTGCAGAAGAGGAAAGAACAAATCTTTCATTAAATGTTCAAATAAATATACTTTTCTCTGCCACTCTTATTTGTAAAGCAGGTTATTCTGAGAATCAAAATGTCCATCACTGTAATAGAACTACAAATCACTAAGGTTTTAGTTTGTATTCTTGTAGCATTGAGATTTTCATTATTAAAGACATGTAACAAAGAGTTGGTATTGAAAAGTGAATGAACAGAAGAGTAGAAAAATGGATTTACATGAACATTTTCATATAATGATGAACAGCAATTCTGCTCCTGTATGAATTTCCTTTGATGTATAATATTCTAGACAATGAGACTCGTAAAATCAAATACCTAAAAATGTCTTAAGTGATGTCTGGGCATGATATAAACTAGATCTTTTAATGTTCCTTTCATCTTGCATCAGTGTGACATTAGCATACATCTTAACAAATGCTTTTATCCTGCCCACACTCATCCTGTCTTTGCAGGGTCACTGACGGTCCCTGACTGCCATGACTGTGCCTTCACACTGTGGGACAGTAGAGCTCTCAACCAACCGGACTCCTGGGAGTAAATATACTGTCAATGAAATTGAAATAATTTGGAATAATTTTTTGAAAAGCAGTTTAGTGGTTAGAATGCAGGATATATTTTAAAATGCAATTAATCCTGGCATCTGGCTGAAAAGCATATTATGAAATTAAAAAAGAGAAACTGTTGTGCAGCATCAATCCATATGTTTAAAACTGTGTAAAAAAACCAGCAAGGGAATGAGACTGACAAGACATGAGGGAATCCATGAGTAGGATAAGTTGGAGGAGACTAAATGAGTGAGGAATAGACAGAAAATGAGACAGAGAAAGAGAGACAGATCACACGTGATGACACTGAGTAACTAACTCAGGAATGCAACTTACTTTCATTATGATTTCTCTCTAGTAATAAATTTTCTTCACTGGCAAGGCATTGAGGAGAGAAAATTAACATTTTATATATATTAGAAACTACCACTATATTTAAAAATATTCAGTTCAATATCCTAAAGGGAATAAAAAAATAAAGAAAAATGGAAAACAATATGTACTATAAATATGTTTTAGAATGAAAATAATTCATAATTATGCCATATTTTAAAAAATTATCTAGTTCTATATCAAACAGTGCTTTGAAAAAAGGAAAATAGTCCAACCATTTTTTTAATCATGTCTTTTTCTTTCTTCTGTTGAAGAATTGGCTGAAGTGGTGGGAACTCCTCTGTACTTCGTTTACTGAGAACATGATGCCCAAGGTGGTAAGCAGCTTCAATCTGAATCGGAGTGAGGATGTCCCTCACATCTTTCTAAGGAAATTTAAACGTGTCTTAATTAATAAAAATAAGCATATACATAAATCAAAATATAAAACACCTCCGTTTATGCATAAGGCCAAAAACAACACACGGAAGGCAAAACAAATTCTGTCTGTTTTTAAAATTCTGAATGTGTACACATTTTCCCATTTAAAAAGTTTTCATTCTTCTTAGGAAAAACAAAGTATAAATAATGAAAACCTGTAACAATCCAATAGTTGTTAGAAAAGTCCTCATTCAAGCATATATTTCCATATATTTTTTCTATACATACTTTTCTTGACATTATAGCATAAACATTACATTATATACTCGTAAATAATTTCAAAATATTAGTCGATAGTTTATTCTATGTAATGCCTATTTCCTTGTATTATTAGACTAGTCGAAATATGCTATCTTCCAGTTTATTCAACTTTCCTTTTTATATCTCTCAGAAACATTTTGATTTAATATATCTACTATGAAACAAATCCTTTTCTCTATATATTTTTTTTACATGGGCAGGCATCAGGAATCGAACCCAGGTCTTTGGCATGGCAGGCAAGAACTCTGCCAATGAGTCACCACGGTTGCCCACCCTGGGCCTTTTTCCTCTTATATTTTCTAATAGGATATGAAAGTATATAGGAAAATTTTTTTTCTGTATAATTGATTCCATATCTTACTCACTTTATTGAATTTTTGTATTACTTGCTACAGGTTTTATTGAGCTTTAATATTTCACAGAGAAAGAGTTCTTTGCATTATTTATCCATTACACAGGAATTGTAATCCATGAGGAATCCATTCTTCTTGTAAGGTTTTCTTTTAAATTTAATATCTTAAGAATGTTTACACAATCTTTCCTATTTCTAATCTCATATATATGTGGTCAGTCTTATATAATTAGATATCTTTAGTTGATGGTCCTTTGTCCTCAAAGACACAGCTCTTAAACTTATTATGTTGATTGCCAATTTGTACATTTTAATCTTTATTTCTACACAGAGGCATTGTTTTTCTTTACTTGATAATTTCCCATGAACTTAAAAATGATTTTATCTTTTCAGTTGCTTAATCACTGGCTTCCTTATTAAAAGATAATAATACCACATGGCGATCAAAAACTTTTGCTAACATACATATGCACAAACAGTAAAACAACTGACAAAGTAAGTGGGAAAGCATTTGGCATTCAATTAAGGAAGCACTTCAATGGAATAGTACAGATGTTTTAGAGTCTCTAGTCTGTGAAAGAAATACATGGGAGTTAGGTAATATATCAAGCACAGTATCTCTTGGAAAACATTTAACTGAGCTATCCTCGGCAGCAATGACATTTTCCAAGTGTACTAAACAAATCAGAGTTCTTTCCTTTGTTCCTTTTTGGGAAGGGTGCGTTAATAAGATTTTTTTAATAAAGTAATCCATGAAGATTTAGAACAGAGTTCAGGTCACAGTCTAAATAAATTACAGGAAATAAGGCATCATGGAAATCTATAAAACAAGAATTTTAAACACAACAAAAATTAAAGGTAGAAATAATCTCAGGTTTTGGGATGGTAGCTTATAATTAGCAGATATAATCTATCTACATAGGAACTTTTTTAGAAATCTACATAGTTCTCATTCTTCTTAGTATTAGAATTGTTACCATATTGAGAAGTTATTTAACTAATTAGTTACATGTCTTTTCATAATAACAATTGACATTTTTTTTTTTTTTTTTTTTTTGCTTGGGCAGCCACTGGGAATCGAATCTGGGTCTCCAGTATGGCAGGCAAGAACTCTACCACTGAGCCACCATCGCACCGCCCCAACAACTGACTTTAAAAGCTCAGTTCGTCTCTTCTTTACATAAGTCCATTTCAATCTGCAGGTTCTTCTAATTTTAAAAATAGATTCAATAAAGTCCCTTTAACCATTAAATAAAGGGACTCCAATGTTTTCACTTGCGCTAATCATTCTACTTCAAACTGAAATTTTTAGTGAATTCCCCAAAGTAGACCCAAGACATTGTAACTGTCATATCTGCTTGTGAGTAATGTGAGAGAACAAGGTTTCTATCTATCTGTCTATCTATATATATATATATGGATGGTCTGTGGCTTAAACATTACTGTCTGAAAGCAAATAAGGGACAGATTTTCTACAATATTGTCAATTAATAACCCCTGATGGGTTGAAAAAAATTACCCATCAGACAAATTATTGCTGTGCTACTTACCTCTTTGGTACATTTTGGTAAAAATCAATGAAGTAAATTAGTACAGATGTTACATACAACAAAAAGACTATATCTATTCCTGTCTTCATGTAATTATAAACAAAAAGGATGCAATTTTTTTCTCAACATTTTCAACATTATCCACACACACGCATTTATATATGTAGTGATTAAGAGCAAGTGGGATCTGGAGACAGAAAGCATGAGTTAAATCTCGCATCCATCACTATCCATGACGAGTTACTTAACCTACGTCTCAATTACCTCAGCTGAAAATGGGAATGATGATGACAAAGGTAACGATCCCTACACCTCACTATACTGAGGATTACATAATAAGCCTGATACATGTTAAAATCTCAATAGCTGTCAGAATTATAATTATTATGTGTATGCTGCTTCAAAATTGTAGCTGTATCCGGTAGGAGAAGCTCTTGGCACCCTTCTGGCTCCTCTACCCTTCCCCAAAGTCACATGGAGCCAGCTGCTCTTCTGTTGTGGGTCCCAGTCCTGTTCCAGTGGGAGCAAAATAACCCATAGGCCGCACACTTGGGTCCCTGTATGTCAGTGCCAATCCATCTGGAAGGGGCCTGAAAGAATGACCCAGGAAAGACCTCTCTGGCACACCCCTCCTAGAATCTGTCCTCCAGACAGACTAGCCAAGGCAATGTAAGAAACAGCTAAGTCAAAGAAGCCTGGAGCAAGGGCTTACCTGTATTAAGTCATACATTGGAGTAACATGAGAGAGAGAAAGTCTATTTCCTAGGGAAAAGAGGGGACATCCAAATTCCTATGCATGGGGGGTAATTCCTAAGGCTACCAGCAGGCACAAGCCCAGGACAAGCCTTAGGCTCAGAGAAGACAAGGAGAACTTTCTATTCACCTTGGCCTGATCTTCTCATAGGAGGGTTGAATAGAGAGCACTGGCCAATGCAGAGCCAATTTCCAAAGATTATGAAAGGTGTTTTTTTTTGCTTGTTTGATTTTGTTAGCTCCTGGCACTCAGGAAAATTTCTGTCATATCACTAGCTGACTACAAACTTAAGGAGCAGGCAGCTCAGAGACTAAATCCCAGAAGTAACATTTTAAAATATTAAAATGTACACTGTGCAACTAATGATTCTAGGACAATCAAAGAAACAGGAAATGATGGCCCATCCAAAGGGACACGATAAAAATCCAGAAACTATCAACAAAGAAGACCAGATGGGGACATGGTGGACAATGATCCTCAAGGAGATCGAGGAAAATACAGAGAAAGGACTAAAGGTTATCAAGAAAACAATGAATGAACAAAATGAGAATCTCAATAAAGAGAGAAATTTTAAAAAGGAGCTAACCAGAAACACAGGAATTGAAGACCACTATAACTGAAATGAACGATTCCCTAGAGGGAGCTGACAGAAGAAAGAAAGGTGAATTCAAAGACAAGACATTTACATGGTCAGACTGAAGAGAAGATAAAAAGAATTAAAGAAACCAATATATCTTAAGAGAACTACAGGACACCATTAGCATACCAGTATAACCGTCATTAGAGTCCCAGAAGGAGAAGGAAGAGGCAGAAGGAATATTCAAGGAGATAATGCCAGAACACTTTCCACATTTAATGAAAGACATGAACATGCACACCTAAGATGTCAAAAAAACTCCAAACTCAAAGAGAAACATGCACAGAACCACAGTTGTCAAACTAGACCTAACAGACAGATATAGAAACACTTCACCCAAAGCAGTAAATCATACATTCTTCCCTAGTACACTTGAATCATTCTCCAGGATAGACCATTTATTAGGCCACAAAATAATCTCAATAAATTCAAAATGTTGAAATAATACAATGCATTTCCTCCAACCATAATGGAATGAAACAAGAAATCAATAACAGAGGGAGAAGTAGGAAATTCACAAATATGTGGAAATTAAACAATACACTCTTAAACAATCAATAGACCAAAGAAGAAAATACCAGGAAATTTAGGAAATCACTTGTGGCAAATGAAAATGAAAATACGGCATTCCAACATTTGTGGGATGCAGCAAAGATAGCATGGAGAGGGAAATATATAGCTCTAAACGCTTGCTTTATAACGAATGAAGATCTCAAATCAGAGACCTAATCTCACAATGGGAGAATCTATAAAAAGAGCAAACTAAACCAAAAGTGAGAAGGAAGGAAATAAAGAAGATTAGAAGAGAAATAAATGAAGTAGAATAAATTTTTAAAAATAGAATCAACAAAACCAATGGTTGGTTCTTTGGAAAGATTAATAAAATCGGCAAACCTTTGGCTAGACTGAGAAAGAAAAAAAGAAAATGCAAATAAACAAAATCATCATCTTTTCTATGAAAAGAAATGGTATTCTGATACATGTGACAACACAGATGAATCTTGAAGACATCATGTTGAATGAAATAAGACAGACACAAAAGGACATATCGTATGGCCTCTCTGATAAAAATAATTAGAATAAGCAAACTCATCGAGTCAGCAACTAGAATACGGGTTACTAGGCACTGGGATGGGAGTAGGGAGCGAAGGTCTAATCAGTACAGAATTTCTGTCTGGGGTACTGGAACGACTTTGGTAATGGATGGTGATGATGTTAGCTCAACACTGAACATAATGACATCACTAAATTTTATATAAGAATGTGATTAGAAGGGGAAATTTTAGTGATTATACATTACTAGAATAAGAATATTTTTAATTGGCCTGTACAACACAGTGAACCCTAATGTAAACCACAGACTATAGCTAAGAGGACAAGTACAGTCTCCTAATAATTATAAAAAAGGTCCCACACTGATGTAAAATGTTAATAATGGGAGTGAATATATGGGAACTCTGTAGTTTCTGCATGATTTTGCTATAGACCTACAATTTCTCCAATAAAAAAATAGGAAAAAATATAGTTATGTAAGCCAATAAAGGAATTAGTGAAAAACAACTGGAAGAATAAGAAGGAGAAAAAGAACTAGTCTACTAATAAACAATGAACATTAAATAGAAAATGAGCTTTAACAAATATTAGTCTTCTCTTAATTAGATGATATGTGGAAGGTTTAGGCATGAAGATTCAGGCATGATTAAGGCATTTAGTACTCTAGATCTCTAATCACTTTTCCGTTTCTATATGTTGACACTTTTATTAAATTACTTAAGTGATCATCTCGACGTGAAATCTTGACCATATAGGAATGCTGCACATCAAGGCTCAAATCCCAAGTTATCAACTTGCGAAAATGGAACAGCTTGAAGGTTTGAGTATTACAATAGCAAACTTGATTAAATTATTCCCTTAAGTGTAGCAACTAGATAGCCACTGATTTTTCCTCCACATGTCCACTGTTTTAATTCTTCTCAACAAGCTTGCTTTGGCCAAATCATGTGTTATCTAATTCATAATAATTTTCTACAAGATCTTTTCTACATCTGGTGTATATTACTTTCATTACCTTAATTAACTACTAATTATGATTCTCTTGCAATATATAAAATGCACATATTGCATGACCTCATTGATTTGAGACAATTAGAATATGCAAACTCATAGAGTCAGAATCTAGAATAAGGGTTACCAGGGGATAGAGTGGGGATAGGGAATGGAAAGTTAAGGCATCAAATGTACAGGGTTCTTATTTGGAACGAAGGAAATGTTGTGGTAATTGACAGTGATGATGGTAGCCTAACATTGTGAATGCAATTAACAACACTGAAATTCTACATATGCTATATCATTAAAAGGGGAAATGTTGGATTGTATATATGGTACAGAATAAATTTTTTTAAACTCCATGGAACTACACTATACAAACATGAACCCTAAGTTAAACCATGGACTTTAACAGTTCAATTATAAAAATGTGCTATGATCTGTCATAAGGAACGTTCCATACTAATGCAAGGTGTTGGTGGTGGGGTGGTATATGAAAGTAAATGATTTCTCTAATAAAGGAAAAAGAATGTACAAGTATTTTCACAAGAACTGTATTTGACATATATTCACACTTACTTAACTTTAACAACTCCACTTAAGGACATAAGCTATAATATTAAAAATGTCAAGTAACTAAGTATTTGGGATGAAAAAAAGTAGATTTGCTTAACATTTTTCATTTGAATGTGCATGTACTATCTATGTTAAAAATAATGATGATTCCATGCTACATTTTTTGGGAACATTATATAGCATTGGACACCAAGAAGCATAAATATTAGCATATGCCTTGAATTGCACAAAGTCTGCCTTTTTATTCAACCTTCATGGGAATTTGTGTTTAAGGCCAACTTTAGAGTGTAGATGTAGGCCAATGTCCTCCTATTGTATTTCTGTAGTGAAGGAATTTATTTTCAGGGTGGGGACAGACAATATTTACAAAATAATATTGAATAAAAATGCTGCTGAGGTATAATCATATTGAAGATAGCTATTCATGGGTCTGTTGGATGCAAGGAAGGCACTGGGGATGCAAAATTGAACATCAGTAACTAGGTCAGAGCCTATAACCCAATCCACACATATATATGAAGGGTGAATGCCCTGAGCAATGAAGGCCACCTAATGTAGACTTGTAGAGGGGATCACAAAAAGTTTCTTACACAGGAAGATCTTAAGCAAGAAATACAGGTCTGTTTTATATTATATCCCCCCATTGCCAACGTGGGGAATAGATTGAGGAGGGGAGAAGGCAAGACTAGAGGCAGAGATCGGAAACTACGTCTTATGGTTTCTAGTTATGTTATCTAGTAAGCTTGATTTAGGTGGCAGAGAATTGTATCTTCAATTCCCCTCCTTCTTTTCTCCACTACTACACTGAAAATGCTTTTGTCAAGATCACCAAGAGCCTCAGCATTGCTAAATCCAAAGGTCAGTTTCAACCCTTATATAATTTGACCCTGCAGCATCCCCTGGAAATATAGTCACACCTTCTTTGCTGAACTTTATTTACTTCACTTGCAAGATGCCATACCCTCTTCGTATTCTTCCTTACTCAGTGATTGCTCCTTATCTCCTTTGTTGGCCTCCTCTTCTCTACAACCTCTTTAATACCCCAGAGTACAGAGTTTGGCCCTCTTCTCTTCCTATGGTGATTTCAGCCATGTCATCTGACTTTAAAGGCCATCCATATGCTAAAGATGCATTAAATGATATATACCCAGTTCTATGCCTCTCCACAACTGCAGTCGAGTACATATAAATGCTTATCTGACATTTACACTTGATGATAAAACAGGTCTTTCCAGCTCAGAAGATCCACAACTGAACTCCTGAACCGTCCACCCCAAAACTGCTTCTTTGGAATATTTCATCTCAATTGATAAAAACTACATTCTTCTAATTGTTTGGGATAAAGATCTTGAAGTCATTTTGGAGCCTCTCTTTTCTCAAATGCCAGGCATCCAGTCACCAGCAAATGGTGTAGGATCTGCCTTCAAATACCTCCCACCATATGGTCTGCTACACTTTGGATGGAGCCACCATCATCTCTTATCGGGTTTTTGTGATATCTTCTCCTCCCTGTGTCAAACCTTGGATCCCTATTGTCTATTCTCAACATAGCAGCTAGACAGATCCTTTTTATACCTAAATCAGACCAGTCAGATCAGATCATTCCTCTGCTTAAAATTCCCCTTTTCAGGCAGAGAAAACACAAGGGTGCTGTGTGATGAGACTTCTACCCTTTGCTCACTTTCCCAGCCAGTTTCTGCCTTCCAGTTGTAAAACAGCCAGGTATACACTGGGCTGCCTAGGAAGGTCAGTGGCTCAAAAAAGTCAGGCACCCAATTAGCATCAGCATCACCTGGAAACTTGGTAGAAATGCAAATTTTCAGGGTTCTTCCCCCAGAAATATTAAATCTGGATTCTGTGCAGGCCCTAGAAATCTGTATTTTAATGCGCTTTCCAGGAGATTCTGACAGATGCTAAAGGTGAGAATCCCTGCTCTCGACATCCATATGGGTAACTTGCTTAGTTCCTTCAAATCTTTGTCCAAATATCACTTTTAGGACCACTTTGACTATCTTGCTTAAAATTGCATGCTTCGCTCCTGTAGCAGTACTCTGCAGTTTCCTGTGTTCTACCCTCCTTTTTCCTTTACCCGTTTCCCTTTCCTTCTAAAATACCATAGAATTTTCATTTTTATCATATTTGTCTCCCCCTACTAGACTATAAGCTCTATAAGGGCAGGGATCTTTTTCTGTTTCATCCACTAATATACACAAGTGTCTCATACAGAACCTGGCACAATACAGGCATTCAATAAATATCCATTGAATTGAGTGAACGGATAAATGGAATTCAGTAGGTATGGCCAATGAAGACAACTATATAAGTATAGGAAGTGGCGGTGGGGGGCTCTAACAGCTTGGGGAAGGGGTTAGGGACCTGAGTACATTATTAGCAATTGTCACTTCATTTCATTGTAAGGGGTGCTTGAGGTAGAATGCATACGAAAACTGGATACATGTTTATATAATTCAGGAACAATCCAGGCATCTTGACTATTGTCCATTTTCTTTTCCACTATGAGTAGGAGGATGGGAGAATTCAGGTTGCTGTACTATATAATTATTTCAGACCATAGGAGCATAATAGTGCTAATATTTCCTAATACCTTGGGATGCCACTCTAGAGGGGGTGCAAAACGCACCCACTGTGCTCCCACACACTCCTAACTATCAGTTAGAGCTCCCTTTACATAGCTCATGTTTGAGGCAGCTACTTCCATGCTTCTTAAATTGTCCCTGGGTTGGCTGCAAGTGAGAGGGTTGGAACGCTCTTTTGCCTTTCTAAATATGAATTTGAAAAGCATCCCTGAACAAAAACAATATAAATTAGAAATGCAGAAAAGACACTGGAGGGAAGAATCACATTTTTAAAGCCCCTACTATGTGTCAATTCCAGTACCAAATGCTTTTGTTTGAATGTCACAATATGCCTGCTGGTTAAATAGCTTAAAATTAATGGGTAGAATCTGGTCATCGACACCCTGGTAAGACTACAAGTTTACATGCAGCAAGCACAGAAACCTCTGCTAAACTGTAATTTCTACTACAAATTTAATTCTGAAGTAAAAGTAAAATATTCATAAACCAGTAGTCACAGGAACAAAGAAACACAGGACTAAATATAAATAAACTAGGTTGATCTGTTCCAATTTTTACAAATTCAATGCAACGTGCTTCCTTGTGAATATCTGATGTTGGCCTTTGTTTTCGTTGTTAAAATAATTTTAATATTTGTCACTAGAATTGACCAACCTAAGTAAAACTGCATCTGCTAAGGATAAAAAAGAACCCTTTAACTCCTCCTATATAAAATGATCATTACATTCATATTCTTTGCTTTTGGTTCTCAAACATCTAATAGCTTTATTCTAGTCGATAAAAAGTGTTAACGGAAATGAGAAAATGCACAGGAATTACAGCTCTTAGCTGTTAATAGTGTATTGGAGTCTTGATGATCATTTGCATTTGCTTAGAATAAGCATCTAAGGGAAAATTAAGTTCTAAGCTGAGGCTACCATTTGAAATCCCAGAAAGGCTCCTGGGAATAGTTTGGCTTTTTGTGACAATAGATTTCCTGAAGTGTACCGTTCCCTAGGAGAAAGACCTGGCACTGTCTCACATGATAATATTTGACCAATGCAAGGAACAAGATCATCAGTTTGGGAATGAGCGTTTTAATAAAAGAAACATGAACTCGGCTGTGCTTTGGCAGGACATACCCCCAAACTACTACATGAGCCGCACTCCTGGCCCACAGATGATACCCACCACGCTACACCTGTTCAAGTTCCTGCTGACATCACTGACAATGTTGGCACAGAAACAAAGGCATAATTCAAAAAGCATTCATGTGGGATTCTGCTTTGTTAACCCCATAAAAAAACAATTCAACAGCGTCACAAAAATAAACAAGAAAAATCTACCCTGGAATAGATCTGAGGCTGCAGCAGAGTTAGGAATATGTACAGTTTTAGTATATATGTATATAAACAGGAATAGAAGACATAATTTTGGAAAGAAGGCAGGTCTTTAAAAAAATATGATGTAATTAGGTATGAGCAATGGGAAATGAAGAAAATAGGACAAATAGACTTTGAATTAGGCAAATCAAGGTCATCAAACATTTTGACTCTGGGATAATAGTTCATGCAGTTAGAAGGAGAAAACACTTGCTCTTTACTACATTTTATAAAAAGATGTCAATGCAGTAAGGTTAGTATGTCAATAATATTTGTGACTTACATATCCATTAATAAACATGATTTACCCGCATAAATGCTTGGTGTGTTCTACAGTTAGCTGTACTGCTTGATACTTGTATGCTTCCTGTAATCACATCCGAAGTGCCATTAGACGAAAAGTAAAATCTTGACAGAGTCTCTGCCTTTCTGTTCACATCCAGACTCATGTTATAAAACAAAACTGCAAATAGGTAGAGAGAATTGCAAGGAATATAAATAATCATCTAAAATAATTTAGTTTTTGGTTTTTGAAATGAAAATAAGCAGTCATACGGAACAATACAATTTTCTCATTAAATAGAAATATAAGGAGAACAATTAAAATGTGCAAATTTCAAAAATTATTTTTATAAGTTAGAAAAAGATTTATAAACTTTTCCCTAGGTTTATATTAACATCTTTAGTTATTTGTTTAATCCTCCTACAAAGAAAATAGTTTTGAAACTACAATAACAAAATTGTTACTAATAAAAGTGCTGAGTAAAGTGTAAGATTTCATTGGAATCCTTTGTATCCTTAGACCATCCTAGTAAGGAAGTACAGTCAGAGTACTATGCTCAGAAGTCACATGGAACACTGCCATTTTGGGTGGTCATGTGACTGATTTCATATATGGTTATGCTCATTTATTCCAGTTTGTTTCTAATGTGAAGGCTTGCTATTCTTCTTTCTGATTAATTTTATTTATGTAAAGTGCATGCACGATTTAATCAAAGATGTCTTTTTCAGCATTCTCCCCAGTTACAACCATTCCCTCCATTTTTCTTAGTCTCTAGTTTGATCTTCTAGTGTCGATTTGTGCAAAAATAAATTGTATATACACTCACTTAATAAATATTTTGGCACTTTGAGAACTTATTTCAAATCTGCCATAGTAACGACTCACCTGCCAAGGAAGATCTTCAATAAACAAAGATATAAATTAAAAAACAACCAAAAAATTCTAAGCCAGATCTGGCCAAGAAACAGCCAATAACTAAGAGCTATTTCTTAAATCTAAATGGGTTCTTGTAAAGCAAGATTAAGATAGTATTCTGCTGAGATCTCACTCATTCCACAGAAGCAACAATTCATAAGATATGCTTCAAAGAGTCTGTACAATTCCTGAAGTATTAATCTCTATTTTAGGAACTGCTCTTTTGGAATGGTCTCATTTATTTCAAGGAAACAAACATGAAACCTATATTATGCCTACAAACTTCAAATAAATCCTTCAGTCTTACGTTATTTTTAAATTTTATTTAGAAAATAAATGTAATAAAGTCCAAATTCATTGCTTTTAGAATTGCAAGAACTGAGATTAAACACCATAGAGAAAGAGAGCTGCAACTGAAATATTCATCTATAAATTCATCACCCTGAGTTTAGACAGCAAATGGGATGAATAGAAATCCACTCACAGTAAAAGATAAATGTCTTGATTTCATCAAATATGCTTATGGTGTATTCCAAGTATTTATTTTAGGATAATTATGAAGCACGTTTTTGTAACAATGCTGAGGTTATTTATGAATTTCACGTATTTGTTTACGATCATTTTTTAAAATATCTGGTCACTTTGGAGTTAGAAATACAGGAAACCTTGATCTTACATAAACGGAGATAGTAATCTTTCTTCAATATGTACATTTCAGATAATGCATCATCTTCACCAGTGTGTCACTACGTAATTCACTCTGGGGTCATACTCACACTGCCACTTCTCCAATCAATAACTGGATGAGGGCTTACCTCTTCTATTATCGCAGCTCTACCCAGGACTTTTCCAGAGCACCATTAAAAATAAATGTGATCTAAAGTAGAGACACTAGCTCATTCTTCACATCTCATCACAATCTGATTCAGACCAAGACCTCTGTGACATATTCAGAGACTGATTCAATAAATATGTGCTGCTTTCTTGACATTAAGATGACAGCAGTCTGCAGGGTCATGGGTACGGTCAACTCTTGATCACTCTTGTGGGGATCATGAGCTTTATTAATCATTAATGTTCAAATGATAAACCCAAGTATGCTACTCTCCTAACACAGGCTAGTTTCACTAGTAGTTATTCAAATAATGGCTTTTAAATACAACGTAATTACAAACATTAACCTGCTAGCAAAATGTTCAAGTTATAAAGTCACATATTTGGGATTAACCACAATTTTTGATGATGCACATCAATGCTACTTTCCTGGCACAGATAATTGAGAGTGAGTTACCGATCTATAAGGAAATTCTCATGAACTGAGCGTCACAGGGAATCATTAAGAGATGTGTGTCATTGATGGAAATTGGAAGCATGGTCTAGACTCAAAAAAAACACTTCAATTATTCCAAATGGATAGAACATGAAGAAAAGAATTTTCCTTCTCCCAAGCTTCCTGCCATAAACCAGCTCCAGGCTAGGAGCCCAGGAAAGCAGAGGAGGAGCTGTAGTGAAGTTCTTTCTTCCTCAAGGAGATTTCACAGATTACACTCAGTTGGTTCACCTTAAACTAACATAGCAAGGGATACGTCTGTTTTGCTTCTTGCCCTCACCTCTGAATGACTATGACATCCTAACTGTCCCAATTACTGGTTAAAGCACTGTGAGGGTCCGGAAGGTGGGGAAGAAAGGGTGTAGAAGGTAGCTGCTCTCTCCCGTTCTTGCACAAAAAGCCTTCATGGTGAAGAACACTCAGGGCTCAGACGGTGGTTGGGACGTGAATGAGTGACATGCAAGATCACCAGGCATTACCAGCATAAGGGCACACTTACCAATGTAACCTGGAACCTCTTTGCCTTTATATGAGAAACAGAGTTTTAGATCCATGCAAACAGTAGGCAATCCATTTTCATTACAGTCAAATTTTGTTCTATTTACTGACTCAGGGTGGTTTAGAGAGGCTTCGACAATCACTACAGGCCTTGTCCTGAGAAGGAAATGAAATTAGCAATATTGATTGCAGAACTATTTTTCCTGAAGAAGAGTAACAATTGCATTGGTTTTGCCAGTTAACTTTGACCAGTAATTTCATGAATCTGCTTTACTAAAAAATATTGACTTTGTCTGATGATTTATTTAATCATATTTATGTAGAGTAGGCAAAATCTAAAGTTTAATAATTAAACTTCAGAATGCCAGAAAAGAACATTATGAGGTCACTAACACTGCTGATTTTTGAAATTGCCTCCCATCATTTGCAATTAAGCCCAATTGTCAATAAGCAGTGAAATGTATCAACCTTACCTTAACAGAACAGCAGAATTAGACCGAAAAGCACCAACTGCTACATCTGGAGGATATAAAAACAACAACATAGATTAATGATCATCATTAGTCAGAGAGAATTACTTTTCAGCCATAAATACTTAAGTACATATCACCTTTTGACAATATCAAAACACAATTTACAGAAAATTAATTAGGAAAGGTAAGGTAACATCGCAAAATTAATTTCACTTTTGTCTGAATCAATTCATTTACAAAACCTTCATTCCTTTATAATACAAACATAAGCTTTAGTATATAAGGATAGGCTTAGTGAAATAAAATCTGTATTTTATTGGATAAAAACCTTTACCCAGAATCTACTTTCAACTGAAAAAATATTTATTTTCATCACCATATCATTGATTTATTTTCATGGGTGTTTTTCATGTTTTCAAGAACAAGGAACATAACATTAAGTAACTAGCAGTATAAAATTCAGGAAAGACTTTGTCATTTCTGACCCATTCTTGAATTTAATAAAGCTTTAAAACTGAAGGGGAAAAAATAATCAGTAAATTAGAAGTCTTCTGTACCAGCTTTATATACCCCATAATAAAGTTGTATCTACAGTAGAGCTTATCCAAATTTATAAGATATGGGTTTTATACTCACCTACATATCCATTATTATCTGCATCAATTTGTCCAGATATAGACTGCCCAAACATACTTAATGATTCACTGATTTGAAGTCCTTCGATTTTCTGAAAAATAGGAAAAGTAAATGGGAAGGAACTTTTGAACAAGAAGAGATGATTTAGTTACACAGTGAGTTTTGCCCATATCCTAGTAGATTCATTAAGAGAATATATTCTATTTAAGTCAATTACTTCTGTCCAGAACAAACAAAAATTTCTAACTTGGAGCAGGTAGTTGAAGTCTATTTCATGATTAGAAAAAAATTATCTCCTTCAGGAAAATTATGGAGAATAGATTTTCTAAAATGGTTCTGGCTCCCTCCACTCTTCTTTCAGGCTCTGTATTTATTTCTCTGACCAATAGGGATAACTAAATAAGTAATTTGGAAAATAAGACATATATAATAACTGAGGAGACCCTGCTAGTCAGACTAAGGATGAAAGCACCCTCTTAGGCCAGATTACTTCTTAGCATTTAACAAGGACAGCTCAAGACAGATAGGTGCTTTTTATTCCATGCTTTTAATTTCACATCTAGATACTGATTTGTGAATGTCAGGCTGCTAGCCATTCTAAGAAAATCATTATGCTTTTTGCCGGACAAGAAGATACCTTTTATATTTAGTTTGAAGTCACATTCGTCCATTTCTGTCTAATCAAAAAATAGCACTATTAACTAATGTTTCCTTAAAAGTATCTATGGAACAAGTTTTCTTCTCTGAGTCATTTTTTCCTATACCCTGAAAATCCCTGAGTTTTTCTAAGTATCAAAGTGAAGCCAGAGTTAGAACATGAATCTTTAATAAAGTGCTACTGCCTTCCTCTTCTGGAATGGAAGAAACATGGAACAACACATGAATGTTTCCTATCCCTCTCCAATCTCCATTAAATACTGGGGTTTAAGCTGCATCCTCCTACCCCATAAAGTCAACACCTCTTCTCAACATGAAGAAGTTAGAATGGTCATTGCCCAAATATCCCTAATGACTGGGAGAAGGATCAAATGAAAAGCAGGAGTTGTAACAGAGAAGATAGGATTTAACAAATGAGCATGACTTCTGAATCATTACATTGATTTTTTTTAAGTTTCCAGTGTATTAGAGCAGATAGAAGGCAATGCCTGAAATCGTGGAACTATAACATACCACACTTTACAGTTTGTTCTATAACCACTTGTTAAAGTGCACTTTGAAATATATCACTTTTCTGCATATATATTTCACAATAAAATTTTTAAAAATTTTGGGGTTTAGCCACAAGTCAATGCATAGTTACTTAAACCCAAATGGGACTATTTTGAACAATATGGATACTACCCTCAGAACAGTAATAAATTTGATGGAATAAAGAGAGAAACTTGAACAGAAATGAATTCTTCCATAATAATGAAATACAATGGCTGATTACAAAGAAGGATTGGTAACTTTAAAATGCAGTTGCATACTATTTTAAAAATAGGGTGAAAAACATTAAATATTTGAAAGGACAAATTAAGAAGAAGTTCGTTTACATTGGCACTGGTAGCTTCAAGGAAACTTACTAGCAATGCTTCTTTTGAAAATACAACGGTCACACACCTGCGAGAAGGTGGGGGAAATTCCATCCACTCGGCCATTGTAAATATAAACAGCGCCGCGCAAGTCATCTTCTTGTGGCGCTCCAACGGCAACATCTATTCAAGGATTTAAATGGTGGAAAAATAACAGACTTGTGACACAAAAATTTCTGGTCAAGATGCATACAAATCTGAAAACTAAGCTTCATGAAGTTTAATTCATACTGCATATTATAAAAAGACTCCCTCATCAAAAAAGTCACATTTTTCTCATCAGACAGAAAAATAACAGAATATTTATCATTATAACAATGTATACAACTGTGCAGAATGGCTCGTGTTTGGAAGACCCTGGGTGAAAGGAGTGAAGGAAGCAGACAGAATGAGCTCTGAGAGGCTAACAGAGTGGCACACTGAGGATAAAGGCTCTGCAGCCACAATTCCTAGGCCTGACCCCAGCTCTGCCACCGGGTCCCGCTTAAATGGGCCCTCCTGTAGAATGCGCTCATAAATGCACCCACCCTCAGCGTAAAGGTCCCTGTGGGAAGTTAAGTACTTACTATGTTATTATATGAAAATCATAGCCACAAGAATCTTTATTTTAGCTTTGGGCTCCACCTTATTTGAAAAATAACTTATAAATGAATTCCTTGTTCCGATGAAAGTTATTAAGGTATTTGTTAAGGACATCTGCATGCATGCTTGCATGCACACATTCACCAGATTCAGAAAATGGTTTTGCTCTGCAAAAGTTAATGGTTGCACCACATTTGTGTCCTTATTGGAATTCACATCAGATTATGATACCAAGAGGGAAAAAAATATTTGATCAACTGATAAGAAAACTAAGGGAAGAATATAAATTATGAACGGCATGGTTGTTTAAATGCTCTAAATATATAGCACATAAGAGAAAAAGAATATTCTAAAGTTCCAAGTGCATTTTGCTATTCTTTACAAAATATTTCTTTGTTAATGTATATGTATATATATTGATATAGTTATTTATATGTAATATTTCCTTATTACATTAATAGAAACCTAAAGTATAGAAATCTTCCTCTCATGATATTCATTATTTGTCACTGATTCAAGTTTAAAACCTTTTAAGCAATCATGATAACAATTTTAACTTTCTTCATTGGGGATAAAAAAAACCTTTGATATAACCCTATGCTAAATGTTACACAGTTTAAAAAAGACAAGAGCTTTTCTATTTTCATTGAAAAGATAGATTCCTCCCATACAATTTTTATTTGTTTAGGTTAAGGCTAACCCCTTTTGACTCGAGCAAATTATTTTAAAGTTTTATATACAAAGGTTTTCATTCATGTACTCAGTGGGCATCTCCTGGGTACCTACTATATTACAGAGTATTTGCCAGAACTGGGCATACAAGACAGCAGCCCTAAAAAAGAACTCAGAGTTTAGTGGGGAAGTGGGCAAGTAAAAACACAAAAATAACAGCACATCAGGAGGAGTTGGAAGAAGTTATAGAAGATGATGCTTAAGTTGAGATTAAAGTATTAATAGGTCATAGCCAGGTAAAGAAGAACAAAAAAGCAGTAAACACCTAGAAAATGCCTGTGCAAAGGTTGGGGAGCAAAAGACATCATTGCATACTTGAAGAATGGCAATTGGTTTGGAATAGCTGCAGCCAGATATGCGCAGGCTAAATATATTCAGGGACAGAAAGGGAAGGAAGAAGGAAGCAGATAATGGAAGGAGAGGGAGAATAGAAGGGAAGGGAGAAGATTTATCTTACACCAGTTAGCATTTCCCTAGTCAGGGCTTTGTTTACACCTCTACCACTGCACCTAAAGCCCTGGTGATCAGAATTTCATACCTTGATTTTTGAAGATAATACATGAGAAATAACAAACCGGAGTTATGAAATTGTTGATACACAGAAATTCTACCAGTATCAGCTATTAGCATTCGTGATCGGCTTTAAGGCAAACATCTTTAAAGCATATAGATGAGCCTTTCCAGCTGAAAAAAATTTTAAAACCCTGGTCAATTTTTCTTCGCTACAGAAGACATGTGAGTATATTCAGTCCTTATCTCTTATATAGATCCAAATTTGTGCTTTCTAGGATTATACTCGGATCTGCTATATAATGTACTAAAAAGTTCTAGCTATCATAAATACTACGGGAAAATATTGAATTATATATAATCCAAACTAAGATGCTGTTCTGTGCTTACGCAACTAAAATATGTAAGTTTGGTACCTAATATACAGAACAAACATGAAGATATTTGACAACTCTCTTCACTTTTCATCAGGATATATTGATCTCATGTAACACTCAACGACCATATGAAATGAGTAATTTCAACACCCACTTTACAGATGAGAAAACTGAGGTATGGAGTATAATAGCTGTGCTGGCACAAAACTGTTACGTACTCTAGAAAGTCTATGCTCTTTTAATCCACTCTTGTGGGTGCAGACCTATTATGGATGGGACCTTCTGATTAGGTTGTTTCAATTAAAACAATTCAATTCAACGTGACCCAACCAATGCACGTTTTATGAGGAGAAAAGAGAATCTTTTATGAGGATAAAAGAGAAAGAAACCCCAGAGAGCTCAGAGAGAAAAGTGCCAGGAGAACAAAGCTGGAAGTTTCCCACAGAAACTGGAAGAGCCAGAACCTGAAAGCAATGAAATCCAGGACAGATGGATTAGCAGACGCCCGTCGTGTGCCTTCCCAAGGGACAGAAGAACCCCAGATGCCATCAGCCTTTCTTCAGAGAAGCTACCATCCTACTGATGCCTTAATTGGGACATTTTCATGGCCTTAGAACTGTGAATTTCTAATAAATCCTAATTGTAAAAGCCAACTTATTTCCAGCACATTGCATTCTGGCAACTTTAGCAAACCAAAACACTTGTTCAAGGTCACGTAGCCCGCATGTGATAGAGTGGAGATTTAAACCGCAGACTGGCTCTAGAGCCTATGGGCTCCATAATCCCGCTCTATAAAATCACTAACAACAGGGGTTATACCCGACTGTGGGGGATTGAATTATGTACCCTAATTGACACATGTTCTTGGTCTTAACCCACTGTAAATATGACCTCTTGAAGACATTATTTTTAGTTAAAATGGGGCCCAACTGATGAGTTTGGATCTTAACCTAGATTACCGAGGCCTTACTAGGCAGAGAAAACTTAGACATAGTAGGAGAAAGACATGGAGAAAAGACAGATGCTAGAAGTCAGCAGAAACCCAGAAGGGAAATGAAAGGGCATTGCCATATATCAGGAAAGCTAAGGAACCCAATCGCCAACCGACCAGAACACTTCTGACCCAGAGAGGAAACAAGCCTTCCAGTCTCCAAAACCATGAGCAAATTTCTCTTGCTTAAGCCAACCATAGGCCTAATTCCTATAGTATCAAAAAGTGTTCAATCAATGATAATGATAATATATCAGTACCTATTTCAGAGACACATAGTACAGCTTGTAATTTATAAGTTTAAAGTTTTATGGTTCTGATTGAAGATATTCAAGCTTATAGTTCAAAAGTCAGATAAAAAGGCTCAAGGTGAAAAAAAATCTACACCAACAAGTGGTTTTGCCAAATCTTACACTTGAAATCCAAAATGCTATCAATTCTATCTATTGGTCCATCCATGTCACAACTTTTTCATAATTTTGATTAGATTTTACAATGGACTCGTGCCAAACAGATTGGCCATCTCCTTTAAAAATGGTTTGCTTGCTTTTCTAGGGACACGAGAAATACAGGCTGATGTTTTCCTTGTGAAGAAAAAAGTAATTTAAAGAAAATATGAAAAATTCTTCTCCATAGATACTGTAGGCCTGCTATGCAAAAACAACACAAAATTTTGCATGGTAAAAAGTCATTAATTCTGATTTGCATCTAAAACTGGAGATGGAGGAAGTAAAAAAAAAAATGCAGGAATAGTTTTCATTCCCTCTTTACGCAATCCCACACTCCCCACTATGAACACAAAGTATCTTTATCCATCTAGTTCAGAAAAATAAAACACGGTGGAAGTTGGTAAAAAGGAATAGGCAACCAAATAAAGAAAACTAAAACACATGCCCTGGTGTGTCCTCCAGGCAAACGTGGCAGACTAGAACTCAAGACCTCAGCAAAGAACTAGAACACCCTGACGTTCCTTACAAATTAGCATGGTCTTGCACATATCCAGAAGTAGAAAATGCCTAGACATGAGCAAAATATAAAATAAAATTAACAGGGTGGGCCACGGTGGCTCAGCAGGCAGAGTTCTCACCTGCCATGCCAGAGACCCAGGTTCAATTCCCTGTATCTACCCAGGCAAAAAAAAAAAAATTAAATTAACAATGGACCCAGTAGAAGGAAATACATAGTACTACAAAACATTCACTGGAACGAGCCAGCATTAATGTAGCCACTAGATGTATGTATGTTGTGAGCTATAAACAGAACCAAAGATGAAATCATAAATGGCACAAAAATTTGCTGAAATATATTGAAAACTATTTGGATATGAATAATAATCTTCATATTATTATTATAAAGTGCTGCTTGAAGCCCAGGTTTTCAAATGCATGGCATGAGACTGGATTGTACCCTGAAAGGCCCCTCTAAATTCTTCTCCCTAAATTTCACAGACAGGGTACTTTCTGTCCCTCAAACCACTGGAAAATGCCTGGGATATCGCTGGATACTGGGGTGACTTCACTAAGGGGACTTTGCTACTGTCCATGACATTTTTACAAATCTTTCTTAGATTACAGAAATATCATTCAGGTTTGTCATTGACATTATGGTGCCACAAAAATAATTTCTAATGCACATGCACACTCACACACATATTTTAGTGTATTCAAAATAATAAATGGTCTTCCTCAAGCATGTCAATTAAACTAAGATGACAAAGGAAACATAAGTAAACAAGTCTTTTACTAAATGATTGTTTTTAAAAGGATTATCTTGTCTTGTATATATAATATATAAGGTGTATAAACATGGTTTTATACTAGATATTTGTTAAGTAGGAGGTCTCTATGCACTTAAACTTGCCACCAAGTTTTTCCCCCATACTTTCATATTTTGATTGCAAGACTATTTCTTCATTTGAATTTATTACAGCATGTAATCCATACCAGGTATGATATATCTGATGCAACTCTTTCTGAAATAGCTACCATTATAACATTTTATAGATGCTCTAATAGAAAATTTTATGTGTCATTATAGCCATAAAAATAGCTACATAACATTTTTTTCATTTTTAAATATTTTTATACCAAATTTCACTGTTATATTTAATAGGATTCATCAAAAGCATATATTCAAACAATTATTCAAGAACTAAATCACTGTCTTGTGGAATAATGAATTTTAAACACTTAAAGTATATTGGGGCATTTTAAGCACAAGCAGAATTTAAGGAGGTGAGAGTTCATAGCACCTCCTCACTTATTTCCATTATTCAAGTAAATTTTAACTTAATGCCTATTTTATGTATTTTTTCATAACAATACACCGTCAATGCCCATCTCAAGAAGAAAGACACATTTCTGAGAACTAAAAATAAGTTTCAAATATTTACTCTAGAAAATCACACACACTTCTCAAACCCACTTGTTATTTTATGCACAATTTAACACACTTGGCTTGTACTCAGCATTAGATTGGAAAAAAAAAAACACAACATTTTAGGTGGGAATGCGATAGAGACAGGTCACTAACAGCCGGGACAAAATCCAGACAATATGTAGCTATAATGGTAGGATCTATTAATTATTAAATACTTAGATAGCTGGTAAAGAGCATGGTTCCTGAGCCTGCAAGGGTCACCCACCTTGGAATCTTTCAAATCCCTCCACACATAATGCAGCAGCCTAAAGGTAATGCCCTTTATAGCAGGGAACTTTTCAGAACCTGCTCCAGCTCTGCCATCAGCATCTGTTGGCTTCCGTACTGATAGTTAAATATCAAATTCCAAGGAATCTAAGCTACACATTTTTTAAATCACATTTTAACATTTCTGAACTCAGGATCCTTCTTAATATAAATGGTGTGTCATAATTTAATAGGCAGTGTTGTTTTTTTTTTTTTAGGGGCACATAAAATAATGCAACTTATAATCAGTGTTGTCTGAGAATCGATGAAGTAAGGTATTATAACATTTTCATCCTTCATTAACACAGTAAGAATCAAAAGCTGACAACAAGAAGTTCAAAGTAATACTGAAAGGGAAAACCGAAGGCAATACTATTGCATACTACTCTGGCTCCATTTTCTACAGAGGGGAATGTAACACAAAATTCCAGTCTCTGCCATGCACCAATTTAAAGTAGAAATCAAGTACCCTGTTAGATACTTTTCATTACCATCAAAGCCATCGTTGTCAATATCTCCAAGATTAACTATAGATTCCCCAAATCTTGCAGCATATTTGTCACTTCCAATGAGCTCTGTTTCCATTTCATTCATTACTGCTTCCTAGATAGAAAGGAGAAAAGGTGTCATTATATAGCACTCTTTGACAACTTTATACACAATTTATTGTTGTAATGGGATATGGAAATTTTTCAAATGCTTCAAACAAGTTAAACAAACTACCGACTGAGCTTTATACACACATATCAGTTCAATTCAATAAATATTTATCTAGTATGTCAACACATAATGTTAATAGAGCTCAGAGGACATAAAAAATTGTCAAACTCATGATCCCTAGCTTTGAAAAACCAATAAATCATTTTGATAATTCAATTTAGCAAATATTTATTGAGCGCCTACTAAAGATAATGCACTGTGTGAAGAGCAAATGCTTGAAAAACCCAGTTATAGGGAGGGCTTAGTACAACTTAGGAAATGTGCAAACTGCTTTGCACTGTTAAGAAGCAAAGAAAACATGCCTAATTTTGAGAACCAGGAAAGAGTTCATAAAGGAAATGGCAGCTACTGAAGGATGGGTATAATGTTGATATACAGAGAAACTCTATCAGCAAAACACAGATCCCATAGAATTGGGCTATAATGAAGGGTATGTATAATGGATGAGGCCAAAAAAAAAAGTCAGATCAGAGTCTTATGGTATGAGATTTTTAATGTTAGGGTAAATCTAATTTAGGGTTCAACAGAGAGCCACTGAAGGTTTCTGATGTGAGGAGTGGCATAGCTGGAGCTGGCCTTGATTACCTTAATCCAGCAGTAGTGGAGCCTGGGTTGGTTAACTGATAACTTCAGAAGTTGCAAAATGAGTTACTGCAATAACAAGCTATTGTAATAACAACTACTAGACCTTTTCCAAACTCTGGTCATTTCACTTTCTTGAATTAAAAACAAATTCCCAATGTACTACTCCTCATAGATTCTGCCTTCTTCTCCAATAAAGCTTTTCAACATTTCCTAAGCGCACATGTGTTCTTCCCTACGTGACGTACTCTCCACCTTTTATTTTCCAACTGAAAAATTTCTATTAAGGTCTTGTTTAAGTACTAGCACCTCTGTGAAACTTTCTCAACCCAGAGTTAATCATTTCTTCCACATGGAATGTATTTATAATGTGTATTTAATGTGCTGTATTCAATTGTTTTTTAAAATATCTTTACTGAGATTTCTTCACATCCATCCATTCATCCAAAGTATACAATCAATGGCTCACAATATCATCACATAGTTTTATGTTCATTATCACGATCATCTTTTTAAAATTTTTATTAATAAAACAACATACAAGCACATACATTCTTAACATACAAACATTTCATACATGGTATACAATCAATGGCTCACAATATCATCACAAAGGTGCATATTCATCACATGATCATTTTTTCAGAGCATTTGTATCACTCCAGAAAAAGAAGAAAAAAGAAAAAACTCATACATACCATGCCCCTTACCCCTCCCTCTCATTGACCACTATGTATTCAATTATTCATATGTTTGTCCCCTTAGTAGAGCCTGAGGTCCTGAAGGACAATATTAAAATGACTCCTAGCTCTTTTCACAGTCTTTATTACATTTCAGGTACTTAATAAATATTAGCTTTTAAAAAAAATTAAATTTGGGAATCATCTCCATAGATGTGGCCACTGACCCCAAAGCACTGAATGATTTCATGAAAAGAGCAAAGGAGTAAGGAATTAAATAATAGAAGAACATGACTCCCGGGGAAAGGGCCAATTTAAAGAGAAGGGAAAAGAGGCTTGGAGAGGAGAGAAAAGGTGCAGACCTAAGACGATGCAATAGCACTGACGTTCCAGGAAGAAAGTTTTAAGGAGAGGTGATCACTCTTGTCCAAGTATCCTCCAGTTACAAGGACAGCTACCATGACCAAGAGTTCCCTGGTATCCCCTGAGAGCTATTTCAGTGCAAGTAGGTCTAAGTCAGATTCATTCGAATATCATTGTTTCTTGACTTCATCCAAAAACAATTACTGAGCTCCTGCTTGTCCAGGACTCATCCAAGTCCTGAGGAAATGGCAATAAACAAGACAGACTAATTCCCCTCTACCTGGTACATACACTCCAGTAGGAGAACAGAAAACAGCAAAGCAAACAAATATACTACCTAATGCCAGGTAGCGGTTAGGGCCACTTCAGGGAGTGCAGGAGGAGGGGTTGGATGGAAACAAAGGAAGACTAATCTAAACCAGAAGTTTGAAATGCTAAAATCAATTAGGAAACTAACCCTAGCGCTTAACAGTGGTGACTGAGGACAGGACTGAGGGAAAGACAAGAGGACCCCTAACTGGCAGGGCTCTTCCTTTGCCCTTCAAGCAGAAGAGCTCCACTTTTACCTCTTTTTCATGTTGGAGTGAAGAGTTCAATGGAAATAAAAGGTCCTGTCTATTGTCTTTTTTTGGTGGATTAGCTACTGTTTAAACTGTTCTCAAAAAGTTCAGTTGAATAGGGAAGAAAAAAGAGAAATTTGCAGAATGAGGTAGCACATATAAAGAAGATCATTTATAGTCAAAGAAGATGCGACATGTCCATGGAAGAAAATAATTATTGCCAGATAGTACTATCAATGAGATTTTAACAATCATGTTGTAAATGATATGCCTTTACTATTACATCTAATTCTAAACACAGCCTAGGGATATTCCAGTGCTGGAATAACTTCCTCATTCTATATTTAGTATGTTGAGACTCTCCCAGTTTTATCAGACTAGACTATTTTTTTTTCTCGAATTGCTAAGAGCTTAGTCTGGTGCTTGGTATAGGAAATCAGTAAATGCTCTGAAACCACTGATGAGGTTAGAAACCCATTACTAAAATACATTCTACTTTATTGAAACCTGACTGAAAAATTCTATGCCAAAAGAAATGAACTTGTTTTCTCACAAGCCAGATTTTGTTTTTAAAACAAAGGAACAGCTCAAGAGGATCCTTTTAAAGTCCTACCAATTCTTCCTTTGGATTTAATGTCAAGGAACTAGGCTGACAAGGTAAGGCTAGCAGAATTTCTAATTGAATCATCAAGTGATCGGTTTCTATAAGCAGCAATAACCTATTTCTACAATGAATCTATCCACTTTGGAATAAATCATGACAATTCTATATTCTTCTCAAGAATATAATCAATAAGAATTGTTCAAATTAACATTTTTATCAAAACATCTTGTTTCCAATATTTTCAAGTCAAGAAACTGAAAGCAATTAATTCTTTATCTTCTGCTTTTATTTTATAATTTATTAAATTACATATGGGATATTAACTATAGAACCAATAAAAAATTCATATTCTGAAGGATGTATAGAAATCATTCTTTTAAGTCAGAGTTTTGTCTTAAAACTGGAAGATGTTTCAATTCTTAGGGTGAACATGTACAAGCTGTGAGTAGAGAAATTCCAGAATAATTTATCCCATACTTCTGGAGCATAAAAATGGGACAGATGCTCATTCATCATCGTGTTTCATTCCATTTTTAAAGCATCAGTGCAATACTGAAATTTTAACTTCTATCAGCAAAAACAATCAGAATTTACCATTGTATAACCCTAGAATAGAAGCAACTTCAGTTTTTTATCATAATTCCATAAATGGCTTCAAGTTTACATGCAGATAGGACATACCGAGCCAGAGTTGATGTACACGAACACTCTTCCCTCCTCCCGGACAGTGCTCTGCATGGGTGCTCCCACGAGTAAATCGGAGAGGCCATCGGCATTGAGGTCCACAGCACAGATGGAAGCTCCAAAATATGAGCCAAGCTGCACCAAAGCAAATCAAATAAAGTCATTGAGAAAAAAAGACGCAAAAGCCCTCAGAGATACCAAAGATGTGGTCATGTTGCCATTACCATTTTCATTTTTAAGTTTGGGAGTGATTTTTTTTGCATGGGTAGGCACCAGGAATCCTGGGAATTAAACCCAGGGCTCTTGCCCGGCACTTGAGAACTCTACCACTGAGCCACCATCACACCACCCTAAGTTCGGGAATGATTTTTTACTTTAGATCTATAGTCTACTGTTAGTAACCAATCTTACGTTATCAAAAGTAATTTAATGTTATTTAAAAATGGTAAATCTTACAAGCCTTATGAAAGTTAATGAGCATGAGCATGAACTTGATTTATTATTGAAAACTTTTAAGATTATACTAGAGTTCAGCCACTTAGACGTTCCCAGTCACTCTGAGAGCTGTCATTTGCATGCATGCAGTAAAGTATCACATTATTGTGTGAATGAGCACACTAGGATAGCACGAACACTGATTGTTGATTTAATTTTAAAACTCACGCTAGAATCTTTTATTTTAGCATTGCTTCTCATCATCTCCTTTTTTCATCATTACACTTATTAATCCACATTTGTTACAAAGTGGCATGTTTCATAACTTCGTTCTCCATAGTGACCCTATTCATTAAATGGGTTTGGTATACTACTCAAGTAAATGAGGGGGTAAATGAAATGTTTTACAATGGCTGTCTCAATGTATTTCTTAGCTTAAATGTTTGTTATTTAAGAAGGTATTGCATTGTTGCTACTATCATTCTAAGGATAGGTAACATTAGTCTTATGGATCTTACCAAAGGTCACATACAACTGGACATATTACCTTTTTACCTTTCATTTCATATAAGATATTAAGCTCTTTTTCATCAATGCTGAATATGTATGCCTGAAATTGGGAAAAGAGTTAGGAAAGGTTAGACTTCTTTCAAATTAAACAACTATTTTCAACTTGCTTAAAACATCAGTTTTCATAACTTCTAATTGCTCAAATATAAATAAATTCCTTTAAAAGTGATGCAAAAGGTTTAGGGGCCACTTTACCATTAAAATGACTTATTGATAAACAACCTTCTAGGGACTCCTTATGTTAATCCCATAGAAGGAGCAGAGAAAGTGTTGTTTGCCCCACTTTCAACTTCAGGCTCTGAAAAAAAACAAGTGTCTAATGTTCACAGAGCATGTTAAATGCTAGAACTAGCTATAACATGCTAGCCTTGCCACAAAACACACAACTATCTCAATTTCCTTTTAGCTGTAAACTTGCCAACCAATAAGAATACACCCTGGATATTTTTTAGGTAATTCCATCTTTAAAACATATTGGAAAAAGAAAAGCCTCATTTGACTTCTATATAATTTTCCTTAGAGGTTTTCTAATACATTTCTTCTAAAAGTCATTTTTCACCAATTCTACTAAATACATTCATCATTTCTAATATTTTATCCTTAAAAATTTTGCAGATCCTTTTTTAGTATCTTCTTATTCTCTTGAGAAATTTATGTCAAGAAATCAAAGTAATTCTTACTTTACCAATCTGTTCATGTTGAGGGGCTCCTCCCACTACTTCAATAGTATGCTGACTCCGAAAATGACCAGCTCCAACTGAGTATCCTTTGAGAAACGGGAGAAAAGTCTGAGAATCATCATTTACAATGGGTGAGAGAGACTGTAAATTCACTCAGAACTAAAAAGAGACTGAATTAAAAATGACCACATTAAACAGAGTTTTAAGAATATTTAGCACAGAAATATTCAAAACTGGATATTCATTATATGTTCAAATCAATTCTGGACATGCCTGCTCTGAGACTGTAGCTACATGGTTTATATTTCCAAGCCCAAGAAACCGAAAATAATTCCTTTACATTTGTCCCTGTGTAGGAGCAGGCCATGCTAGCATCTAGGATTACAACAGAAATATTTTATAGTATATAAAAGGCAACATTTTAAACTTTAAATTAAAAAAATTTTCCTAAGCTTCAATTTTTTTGTCATGAAAACCTTTCTATTGTGATAGCTTTATGACAAAAATAATATTATTTTTATTATGTGATAAAAGGCAAAATAACAAGTTTATTTCATGTAATATTTCAAGATATCTTTCAACCACCAAGAAAACATTTAAATTAAAAGGAATTTCTTCCATTTCAAAGGGAAAAAATAATATTGCTTTTACTGATTATAATGGTTTCTGAGTATAGGATGTTCACATTTAAAATACATATGTTTAAACAAATATATACTGTCTAAGAAATTATAGGAATGTTATCTATCAGGGGAGTTGGTGCCAGAAAATCTTGGGTTTCTATAGAAATGTTGACTATAAAATGTTTTACTGCTGACTTATGAAATAACACAATGATGATAACAATAAGGAAGAGGAGGAGGATGATAAAAATAGTTAAGCTCTGGGAAATATTCTAAGAACTTAAGGGGCAAAAGTCAATGAGCTGTTTTTAGACTTGCCTGCTTCATAATGTCACCTCTCATCTATCAAGCTCACAGTTGGTCTCTTAAGAAATTATACTTACTTCCCACATGATTAAATGAGTTCATTAATATAAAGTGCGTACAAAAGTGCACCTGGTATACAGTAAGCACTCAAGATATGCTACCTGTATAAGCTGACTGAATACAGAAAAAAGCTTATAAGAGTTTCACTGTATTTCAAAGAATAAACTAAACTAGGGAGTCCAGTCTAAGAATTATATATTGATGATTGTAGTTATATATATAAATGAAATAAAATATTAAATTAAGTTTCACAAATTTTATCCTTAAAGAGACACCTTGTGAACCCTAAAAATTACTATCAGCTATTTGGTGTTTCGAAATACAATTTCCCTTATTTATAATTACTAGCATTTGTAAGACTGAGATAATTCGAGTTTTTCAGCTTTTATAGTACCTAAATAACTTCCAAATTTTACTTGATTGTGTTTGTCTAAGAAAGCCTTGTATTTATTTGTAGTGATATTGTAGACAAAAAGAGAGCCAGTCCAATAAAAAGATCCTGGGGCTCCCATCACAATTAAATCCTGTAAGAAAAAACAAAAACAATCATTTAAAAGTTCAGTCTCACACAGAAAACCTCCTCCAGATACAACAAAATTTTAACTAAGTAGTAAAGGATATATACTTTTGTAATAAATTTCTGAAATCTGAGCATTTTATGAATTTAAAAATGTAATAGAAAAAGCCAAAGAAGCTGGCTATATTGATTTTCACCTAAAAGAATTTCAGAGAAGGAACTCTGCAACTCTCACTTCATACGTACCAGTGGACGTTTTGAAATAGAATGTGGAATAACTGAACATTACAGTAAGCTTCTTGGGGAAAGGCAATGTGTCTCTATTAGAGCAAATCTTATCTGGATAATTCATTAGTACTCATTAAGGAGATAATAATGTGTTGCCAAAGAGTTAGAAGTGATCTTTATTTCATTTGAAGTAAAAAAAAAATCACGGACTATTTGTAACACTAATAGCTTAAAATCCACTGGAATTTGGGGCCATATTTGATTATAAATAGGAATTTAAGTAAAGGAACCAAAGGGATGGTTGGCAAGACAAGCACTTGTCTGGTCAACTATGAAAACTTTCACGATCCACTCTATTTAACATATTTCTAAGTTTCTTAAATGATGCTGATTTTTTTTTCACATGGGCAGGCACTGGGAATCGCACCCGGGTCTCCCGCATGGGAGGCGAGAACTCTGCCTGCTGAGTCACTGTGGCCCGCCCAATGCTGAACTTTTTTTAAAAATCAATTTAAATATAAGCTTGTGTTGTTGTTTAACACAGTAGGTAAAATTTATGGAAATTGTTTAGCCAAGACTTCATATAGCCTATCTTCGCAGATTCAGAAAAGATTCGTGAATTCATGATGGATTCTTAAAAGTTACTGGGGTATTTGAGGGTTGAGTACAACTGTGCCATTTCACAGTACATACTAGAGTGTTAAAAAGAATAATAGAGTTCAGGACCATATCTGATCTAAGAAGATGTCATTAAGTTCTTAAATCTCCCAATTCTCAGAATTTTAATGGAAAAAATATAGACACATACGCCTCTTTCCCTCCTCAACTAGTAATCAGAAATAACATGTTTGGATAGAAAATTTCAAATCCTAAATTAGCAAAACAAAAACTGTAGCTACTTTTGAGTTCCCTTAATTTTTTTTTTTTTTTTTTTTCTTTTTGCATGGGCAGGCACCGGGAATCGAACCTGGGTCTCCAGCATGGCAGGCAAGAACTCTGCCTCCTGAGCCACCATAGCTCGCACTTAATTAAAATTATAGTTAGTAGAAATTTTTAATTTGTCTTGTATGGTACAACCATCCAAATAATAGCTTCTCAAAATATGTGGAATATTGAGCAGCAAAAATTAAGTTGAAATGATCCCAAATTTAAGAGGCATATTATATTACATGTTTCAAAGTTTTTACCTCAATACATAATATCAGTATTCTAACCTTCAGAAAAGTTAAGGTTCCATAGGTAAACATTGACAGTAGCTATTTTTTTGGATTATTACCTCTGCATAAAAACTAGATATTCCAACTTGACATGATGCAAAATTTTCTCCAAACTTTCTCACATAATCTAAAATGAAATACAAAAACAATTCAGGATTTCATTGAAAACTATTTAATCTCCATGATTTTGTTTCTTGCAAATACACCTTTTAAGGCTGTATTTTACACTATTTTAAAGTATGGGTAAATTTTAAGTTGACAAATCTCTTCCATAGCAATCTTCAAATTATCCTTAAGAAATGACAATAAAAATATCTATAGTTGCCTATTTTTCACAAGAAGAACATGTAGCATATATACAAAATTTGTCAATGAATAACCAAGACAGGATTTCTGACCCCTAGTTGAGTTCTTCATTAAAGACAGGCTTCCTAGATTTTTACCAGTTGAAAATAACAGACAAGTTAGGATCTGCCTGGAGATGGAGGGTCTCTTATTACAATTTCCATGAATGAATTGCTTTTAGAACTTAATACTTGGACAAAGCTTTGCTGCCCCTGAAAAGCTCACATAATTAAACCTCTGTGAAAATAAGAATTATATCATGTACCACATTCTTTCGTTTTGTTAACAAGAAACTCAAATAAATTGCTAACTCGCTTATAAATACTATTCCCTGCCACGTTTTTTACTCTTTTTTACATTTCCTGAATCTTACTTCTTATTTTGAAAAATTTTACCATAATCTTATGTGTCTTAGGTTTATGCTGTCTTGAGTTTTTGAAAATGTGGCTAGGTATATCCGAGAAAAAATTAAAACTCTGCTATAAAAAAATGTATAAAACTGTAAACCATAAATCAGTAGGAAAGAGAGGATAATAAATGTACAGAAACCAAAACTGAATTTTGCTGCAAATGAGGATTAAAAATTCATCTTCTCGTCATCCAAAGGCAAAATAGGATTATATATGATAAGCTTCCCTGTGACACCAAATTTCAGGGGAAAAGACTATTTTAATAGAATCAATAACTAAATTGGCATAGTTGACTGAAGTTATGACAACTAACAGAAATGTTCTTTGAACTCTACGGTAATCATTTGTTGGTAAAAAATGGAAATTGACATTTACATATATTTAATTCTTAGTTTCTTAGAGATACATTTTTAGAATTTTTAAAGTCTGTTCTGTAAAGTTCTATTGCAGATTTAAGTTTTAAGGGTCTGCTGATATTGACCCCTAGCTTCGCTGATACAGTTGTTTCTGTACTAGCTTGGGTCACTCTCGTCCTACCTATAGCTCAGAATTTTCTTGAGAAAGACCTTTCAAATTTAAGACATTAATCTTTCCTAGCCATTTCAAGGAAAACATGAATTCGTGAAAAAGGTACTGAATGGGAAAGATTTGCTCATACTTATACTTTGAATCTTTCTAAATACTTCTGAAAACTACAGCAAGAAACCTAAATGGTTTTCTTCTGATGAGACTCTTCATTGTAATGTCATGATTTCAAGTGCTTTGCAGGAGCTTAGCATTCAACTTAACTGATCTGAAATTTGAAAGTAACTTTAATACAAAAGTGGGGAATTATCAACTAGATTCCAGCAACATTCAACTAAAACAGGAGAATTTCTATTTCTAAAAGCACAAAGTACATTTATGAAAACATACTACTGCAAATAGGTAAAGGAAAGGAAGGAATACTTTAAATAGTTAAAAGAACATAGATATGTCTCTTAATCTCTAAACATTCAAAATTGAAAATAAAACTTAAAAGCATTAATTTGTTTCTCTTGATCCACTGAATATCAAACATCAAGTCTTACCTTGATAGCACGGAGCTATTCTTTTACTCAGTTCTGTCCGTAAATCAGAGGGCATTCCATAGCAAACGCCAGTGGGAAGCTTATTTTCATTTTTTATGTAAAAGATGTTTTTCCATCTATGCCCACAAGTCTGAATAAAACACAGAAGTAGAGAAAACGATGAGATAGTCACACCCAGGATGCCCGATTTCACAATGTTGTCAGTGGATGAATGCCAGCACTCACCACAATAGAGCCATTTTCTCGTGGCTGTCTGGAAAGCGTGACTCCCAGCCACTGATTGTCTCTCTCTTCCACACAAGTCCTCCCACAAGGCTCTCCATTAGGGCTGCCTGCAGCATGTGGAAATAATCTTACCATCAGTTGTCTGGAAAACAATGTTATTCTACAAGAGCAGAGAGAGTAAATTCGTGTGTTCATCCCCCAACCAAGGTTTTTTGTTTTGTTTTTTTTTAAACAAGCATCTCCTGCTTCTCTGTCATCTTATAGTCAGCGCACACTGTGGGGCGAACCTGTGATTTACTTTTGCCAACAGGACTGTTTTCTCATACAAGGTGAATTCTGTTTGTAGAAATGACCTCCAAGGGGTTATGCCCTGAAAACAGGGTTCAATGTTATAGAAGGTAGCTAAACAAGTGGACTAGGAGGGGAAAACAAGTTCAAATAAACATAGGCTGCCCAAATACAACTGTAAGGTCTTATGCTCAGGAAAGACTGTGCACTTTCAACCATTTAGTTAGCAACATAAGCAACATTATCAGAGCACTTGTTCAAAAGTTTCCTACACTGAGACACTAAGAATAGGAAGACTACTGTGTGGTCTTTCAGCAATTAAGGTAGTTTATTGGGGCTGGAAGGTGACAGTTGAGCAGGTAGAAAATGCACTCTGTAATTAGCATAGGAATAATGCCCAGTGTTTAAAACAAAATGCCCCATAGTTTACATTTAATGCATTATGACTCATGTTTTGCAACAAAGAAAAAAAAAACAGTTTCAAAAGTAAATTAAAACTGAATGTGTATTTTGTCAAGTGGATGAATAGAAAGCCAATTGTTACATAAAATATTAATCAAATGTAATATAGTACTTTAAACTGTACAATAAGAGTAATCTTCTAGCAATATTTTTTCCCTTTTATTAGAGTGACTGCTTTGCTTTATAGCAGGATCCTATGTTAAAATTATTTCTTAAGTGGGTTTTTGGAGATGAAGATGCAGTTACCATAAGATTCCTTTGCTCTCTTTACTTTCACCCTTTTCAATTGACACCACAGTATTCCATCTCTACATTATTATGATGGCAGGTAAATACAACAGCATCAATTTGTTTGGATAAGGATGTGGAACTTGGGTCGAGTTCCTTAGTTTGATGGACTCACTGGATATCAAGCCTTTGTACATTTAAATTTAAAATTTCTGAATTATTAAGCACCACATCTTTTCTATAATCTTGGCCCCTCGATAAAACTTCCTGGACAAACTCAAAATGCCTACTCACATGGATAAGGCTAATATTTTGGAAGTCAAATTATTTGCACTGAAAATCCTGGGGAGGAGAGATTTTGTTTAAGGAGTATAGGAAGATGTTTGTGGATGAATCTGTTGATTCTCCAAATTGTCACTCAGAGGAAAAACAACAAAACCTTTAAATGCAGCAGAACTAGGAGGCAGGGAACACAGAGGGAGAAATAAATGTATTTTTTGCATGTAGGGTGTAAGGTCTAACACTGGAAATTATTATTGTGGCTACATGATACCAACATTAAAGGAAAGTGAAAGAGAATGACAAGAAACTTTTATTTTCATTATGAAGCAATTTCAGTTTGATTTTTCACCAACGTAGCCAGTTATTTTTATACTAATGATAAAAATAGTTGATAAATGGTAGATTAGTTTTTGTTGAAGTTCATGTTATCTACTACTATAGATACTTCAATAAAATAGCTTTCTGAAAATACTAGTCTTTCTAAAATTATAGTCTACACTCAGCTAAGGCAATTGACTAGGAGGAAAATTAAGACAGGATAATTCGGAGGCCACAAATAACGCATTGCTTTCGTTAAACTGCAGTACACTTAATATACACATTCCTTAAGGTTACACCCAATATTTTAAAATGAATTTACCACTTTAGAGATACCATCAAAAAGTTTAAAAGTGATAAATATACAGTAGTATAGGCCCACAAAACACCATATAAACTGCTTGATGAAAACAGCCAAAAAGTTAAGTGCAGAATTGATGCATTGTTATTGTCCATTTCTTAGGTGAGCTCTGTTTTTTGTGTCAATTTAAAAATGAAGACTGGAGAATTGCTTGTGCCGTTAGTCCATTTTCTGGGTCACAGGTGACTCAGCATTGTGTCCTCCCCATTTTCGTTGTAGCAGATGATATCACAATGTCATCACTGTCAGAATCTCACACTTAGGTTCACATCATAGCTTAGCTATTTGCATGTCACACTTTCCATTCTTATTAATGTCACCTCCCTCAAATATCTCTCTCCCCACACCTGAGTCTCTCTCAGATTTCTAGGAGGTGTGTATGTGGGGGATGGGTTAAATGTCACTAGACATAATGTAGCATCTATTGGTTACTATGTGTTTCCAAACAATAAATAACTTCTAATATAGACACAAGATTTCTGATTTATGGTGATTAATTATCAAATAAATATCTATTGCTTGTTAGTTAATCCCCTTTGGATAACTGTAAGATGACTCTAAACATCAGCAGTCAAGGACACAGAGGATATGATCACCCAGAGAAAATTATGGTGAAATTGATTAATATTATATAGAAGGAAGGATTTTCATCTTTGTTAGGGAGGATGACTCTGATTCATTCATAACTATCCTTTCTACTTCCAAGGCTTAGTTAGTAAAGCATTCCTAATTCATCTTGGCCAGGACCGCATCTCGTTCAGAGCTGACTCTCAAAAACAGCCCAGGCATGTGGGTGAAAAATGGAAGGGTCAAAAAATGAAGACTAATTCAAAGCTTCAACTGTAGTGTGACTAAGCATCTCCTATTTATTTTGTGCTTAACTTAAAATGTGCATATAAAAGGATGGGGACACAGACAAAAAGAACAAAGATATGAAACAATTTTTACCCCACGTAAGGAGTAGAAACAATATTTAGTAAGTGAACACACACCCACATTTTGACGTTTCTCATTTCCACTTCCTAACTCTGCCCCTACCAAAGAGGCGGCAGGTGGACGGAGGATGATGCCGAGACATTTCAGCACTGGTTACGAGACAGAGCCAGTGCAAAGAACATCTGCAAGTTCTCACTCCACTCTTAGGGTCTCCCTTAATTTCTGGAAACTCTTTACCTTTTTCTTTTGTGTTACTTGCAGAACCTTGGCAGAAGAAGCTAAATCTTCCACCATCAATGTAGGCTCTGACATCTTTGGGCTTTCCTTGAGCTTTCTCTGTTCTCGATGCCATGCCTCTACCACATGTCACCACGTGGTTCCCCACTAGACTGAAGATTAAAATCACCTTCAGGGAGTTTTCAAGCACCAGCACCTGGGCCCCACTCGCAGAGGTTCAGATTTGGTTTGTCTGGCTGGGGATGGGGACATCACAATTGTTCTAAAAACTCCCCAGGAGGTGCTCTGCAATGCTACAATGCAGGGAAAGGGGTTAAGCCCTTTCCTGGATTGTATCACATTTGAAAAGGAACTACTTTGCTTTCAAATAATAGTTTTATCTTTTTGTCTCCCTTGAATTCAACTAGATACTGCAATGGAAAATTAAATATTAAGTATATTTTCTTCATGTGAAAATACAGAATTTTTTCAGAAATGATGATTATTAGAACTGCCATGAGAAAGCTAATTCTCATGAATTTCCCTGACAGAACACCATAAATAAGCTCGTATTATCTTTATATTTTATCTAAATGTCATGCTGAAATGATTTATAATCTGGTTTTCAATTCAGTTCATACATTGCTAATCTAAACTCTTAGTAAATCAAATCAGCTTCCTAATTGAAAAAGTACTTTACATGGTTTAACATAAAAGAGGTCAGCAGAAATTAACATGTGATCATTTTCCATCCTTTTATACAACTAGAATGACTAATTCTTAGCACAGTTGAATGTAATCTTCCAGTAGGCATTTTAAAAAACAAAGCCACGGAAAAAACACCCTCTTTATTCTAAAAGTCAAGCCCATCTTTCTCTTTCCTTTTTTTCCCATTTGGGAAAAAATATGTAACTATGTATGCCTACTACTCCAGTTTCTTATTTCTACCTCTTGATTTGTATCAGTATATATACTTGTGTACATAAATAAATACTTTTGATGCATGAATATAAAAAATGTTACTGCAAAACCAATTAGATAGATGCGTTCTTTTACTCTTTTGTCTGCTATTCATATCACCAGATTTAGTGTCATGGCTCCAAGTGCCAAAAGTGCGACAGGGACTGTGGAAGACTCCATGTTCGATCCTATGTGTCACCTCCAAGAGGGCAGAGAGACTCTGCATCCCCACTCAACACTGCCTTCCATGCACTGGGCAGGAAGGCAGGAAGGAATTCTGACATACATATATCACCACAAAAATCCTTTACTAGATGCTAGTACCACAACATTTTCACCAAACACTAAGGGATCTAAGCTTTGGAGAGCTTTTCTTCCATCATGACTATTCTTCCCTACTTCTATTCCAAAATATGATTCCTGTAAGTTTTAAGATAGTAACAGCCTACAGGTACACAAGATGTGCAGGCATGAACATCATTACAAAGTGTGATCTGTGAGCCTGACAGGGCTGAGGATGAGAATCAGGTGGGACTCATAGGAGGCACCCATTGCAGAGGGATTCTGCAAGGATCCTGGGGAGTGAAGGAGATGGGTGTGAGGTGCTTGAAGGCACTCCATCATCTTCATCTCCTTCTACCTCCATCATTATCATTGTAAGGATTAAGCTAAACATATCATTAAACTGTATGTTTCACAGCATTCATTTTCCTCTTTGTGGTAATTAGGTTCAGATGTCAACTTGGCCAGGTATGAACATGCCTAGTTCTGTTACTGTGGACGTGAACCAATGGTACGTGAACCTCATCTATTACTCATTACATCTGCAGTTGGCTAAGAGGTGTTCCTGCTGTAATGAATGATGTTTGATTTAATCGACTGATGCTTAAATGAGAGAGCTCAACGTAGCACAGCCCAAGCAGATCAGCATACCTCATCTCGGCACTCACTGCTCAGCCCAGGCCTTTGGAGATGCAGAAAGGAATCACCCCAGGGAAAGATGCTGGAATCCAGAGGCCTAGAGAGAAGGCCAGGAGAGATAGTCTTGTGCCTTCCCACATAAGAAAGAACCTCAGTCAAAAGTTAGCTGCTTTTCCTCTGAAGAACTAATGAAATAAATCCCCTTTTATTAAAAACCAGTCCATCTCTGGTCCTAGCATTCCAGCAGTGAGCAAACTAGAATATTCCTTAAAATGTATATGGCACATCTCTGTCAGTGAAGCCTTACTGCACCCATGAACTCATTGAATTCCTACAGTGGTAGAGGACAACTATATCATCAATCCTGTTTTACAGATGAGAAAACTGACCCTTAAAGAAATGAAGTAATTTGTTCAAATCTATGGGGCTGGAAAATGGAGCAAATTAGACAAAAATAATTACTTGTATCTCTATAACTTCCCACTATTCTTTAGCATGTAAAACAAAACTTTACAAATATTTCAGACATGTGGCTTAACTGAAATCAATTTCAACTTCTAAGTCCTTTTTTTTCCCCAGCTGAAAAATGCATAAAATATCGTAAACCTGCCCCAGGAATGTACAATCACCTTTTTACAATTCAAGAAAAATGTCACATTTTGGTTCCTATCTTGTCCTGTCCTTTCCTGACATTTACATCATTTCTCAGTATTTTCACATTTCCCCCAAAGAAACAAGGACTAAAAGAAAAGGACAGACTCAAAGTTCTTCTTTCTATAAACTTTTAACAGTTCTGGGGAAACACTTTGTGGGTGGGGAAGCCCATGACTTTTGGGTGCAATTGAACATTGGGTTTTTCTGCTTATGTCATTGTGCTGTGGCTTCCCCACAGTGCAGACATTTGACTGAGACGCTCCATCTGACCTTGGCGACAGCATACACATTTACGTGTTGTTCAATACTACTGACATGATTTCAATGTTGAGGAAAACAGTGAAAGTTCTCACTTACACCATTTACTTTTTTTTTCAAGTTGATGTTCTATTCCACAGAAAGATAAGATCTTCAGGTATATATTTCAAATTTTCTTAAATTAATCCTGAAAAATGAATGACCCTTGTTCTGTGTTCCATCAACTTTATTAAAGATATCTTTGTTTGTAAAAGCAATAATTATTAAGTGGAAGTAACTATACAGTCTTTTTCTATTACACAGACATACACTCGGGTTAAAAGTGAAAAAGTAACGCTCAAATATCACAAGATTATAACACCTACACCATTGCAAGACTGAAAATCACAGAATATCTATGTCTGCGCATAGAAGAGTGTTTCACACTTAGTAGGTGTTCAATAAATGGTAAATGCATCTGCTGCAGATGGTTCGTATGACAGGCTGTTTGGACTAAACCAGCAGAGGGAGCCCGCGGGGCTGTGAGACCAGATCCAACAGCCTTTAACTTTTAGATCCAGTTGGCCCCTGCTGTTAGTTTGTGCTATCAAATCCTAATTACCGCTAAATCCAGTATATTGTGTTTGCCATATTAAATGATGTACTTTCCCCACACAACTAATAAAATGTGGTGGGGATGTTTCTAAAGAGAGGATGCTGTCTGTGAATTCAGTAGTGATTTAAATAATTTGGGCTAATGAAAGTAAAATACCCAAGTTTCAGAGATGGTACAGGACATGAAAATATGAAGTTTCCAAGGTCTTTTCATCCAGCTAGTCGAGCAGCAACCAAGAATCAAAATATACTGGTTACCAGGGGCCAGGGTAGGGGAGGGAAAGGAGTGTTAACGCTTAAATTGTACAGTTTCTATCTGTGTTAATGGAGGAGTTCTGATAATGGATGGTTGTGAGAGTAGTACACATGTGAACATAAGTAGGACTGTATTATATATTTGAATGTGGTTAAAAGAGGAAATTTTAGAATACATATGCTATTAGAATAAAGATTTTTAAAAAAACAAACACAGAATTCTATAACACAGTGAGCCCTAATGTAAACCATGGACTATAGTTAACATTACAAAGCTAACATTGTATGCAATTATAAAAATGTTCTCCTATGAATTATAACATGCACTACGCTAATGCACAGCGTAAATAATAGGGTGGTATAAGGGCACTCTGCATTTTATGTGTGGTTTTCCTGTAAACCTTCAACTGCTCAAACAAAACATCAAAGTTAAAAAAGAAACACAGCTAGAAACCATTCTCAAGTATTTTCCTTTTGGAAAAAACAAACAAACGCGTTTAAATGTTATATTTTCAGACCACCTTATCAAAATCTGATAATGGTAATAATCATGCTTAATTTATATGATAAACCATTTATAAAATCACGTATCTGAAAAAGTTAATCAGTCCTCTTTTATTTTACACTTTTAGAAAGTCCAACATAGAAAAAGTAAACATCCTTACAAAACAGAGCCACGCTCTGGGGTTGCAAGTGACAAATCTGGCCTGTCCTGGGTCTGGAAAACCAAGTCACTCATCAGTTTGATTCCAGGTTCAGATTCTCCTACAGCAATCTGAAACCCCAAATTCTTCAATTTCCTACAGAAAACCTACACAAGCCTTTTTAACAACCATGGGCTGAAAAATGTATTCCAACTGATATCCCCAGTGAGCATAGCATATAAAGGGAAAGTTGACTTATAATAACAATATTTACTACCAGGCACAGTTTTAGTATATGTAAGCACACACACGACTTCATTCAATTTTCCTAACATTCCTATGATGTAGGTATTATCATGATACCCATTTTACAAATAAGGAAACTGAAACAAAGGGAGATGAGACATCTTGTTCACCAACACACTGCTAATAAGTGGGGGAAGGAGGCATTCAAATCTACACTGCCAACTGCCATTCTCTGCTGCCTTCAATCATTTACTGTTAGTGGCTTCCCTGTTAAGAAGGGAAAGAATCCAAATCTTGATATCATTAACAAGTCCATACTACATATACTAATTGCATGTTTGTAATGCCCCTACTGCTATAATATTGTAACATTAACTGCCAAAAGTAGAAAAGAAAGAAAGCAAATTCTCTACTTCTGTAATTTTCAATTTAACCTCTTGGATTGAAAGCTGCATTTGAAAAACCACCATTGATAAAGGATAACCTTTTGTATATCTTTGAAATATGAACAAGGCAAAAATGGAAAAACCACCTCTAGAGAAACCTACTCACACTGAACGCTTAGGTGGTCAGTACTGAAGTTCTGTGCTTAGTTTGGGGATTCACATGGTAAGATAAATGCAAAAAAAAAAAAAAAAAGGAAGATGTTAAGAAGACAGCAAGTTTTAAAAGTATTTGAGGGAAGTAAAATCACTCCTCAGCATTAGTCAGGGAGTCCATCATATCGTCTTTACCAAAGGAGGACCTGACCATGTTGGGAACATACAGAGATCCATGGACATTTCTCTTCCCAAAATGTAAAGGGCAGGGAAGATGCTGCAGAGACAATGCTTTGCAGACAAAATGATGAGGCATTTTAATGAACATTATGATAACTTTCCCAAGAAGACAAAGAACGGTATTTTAGAGGTGATGTAGATTTAGAAATGTTTTCACAGAGGTTATACACTTATAAGGGTCTTCTGCGGAGGGTATAATTATAAAAGAACTATGCCTAATTTATCTCTCACAAGGATGCCATAAAAGAGATTTGACTATTTCTCAAGATGTTCATTGAGTGAATTGTAGTACTTCATGTAATCTATATGAAAAAATATTTCTCATTTGTTTAATTATCAGGGGTAAACTGATGGTGGCAGAGCAACACTGCATTACTAAGTACAGTCCCATCCTTTCTAAGTCCACTTCTAGTCACTCTTAAAATAACAATTCCTGCTTTTAAAGATGGTCAGTTCCAAGCTCCCCCCAATGCAGAAATGGATGCTACTGTGTGGATTTCCTGGCCTAGACTACACTCTTAAAATGAGGCTGAAATGTGTAGCAAATCTGAGAAATGTACCCATCTGTTTCACGTTTGTTGAACTTTTACTATGTGCTCATTAAAACCAATCAGAACTGATTGAACTACTCAGGCAGTCAGCTCCGCTCCAAAGCCTTCTTTCATTATCTAAACAAAACTTCTTCTCCCCCATTATTTTTTCATTTCATCACCCTTTTTATATCGTTTCATAATTAAATATCTGTTACCTGTTTCTCTGGCCTTCTAGACCAAGTTTTTAAGGGCTTCAACCAGGTTGAAGCCCTTAAAAACTCTCTATTCCCTATATCCAGTATAAGCAATCATAAAAATTTACTGAATAAATGAAGGAAGAAACCAGTTAAAATAATTCCTTGACACTTGCTATCAACAATTCCTCATTCCTCACTTTTGAACCCTGTGCAATTTGGCTTCACCATTGATATTGCTCTTAACAGGTTACTAATAAACTGCTCCTCTCTAAATCCAATAAGCCTTTCTGAGTTCTCATCTCACTTAGGCTCTTGGAAACCCTTGTTATTGCTAACCAATCACCTCTTCTTAAAACACTTATATCCTTTGACTTCCATAATTCTGCACTGGCCTAATTTTGTTGCTGCCTTCCTGGCTTCTCCTTCTCAGTCTTTTATCAGACTCCTCTTTTTTTTCCAGTGGTTCTCAACCATGGTTGACTAAAGAACCATCCGGAGAACTTTAGAAAATCATGACGCCCAATCTAGACCCACCTCCAAAAACGTTATTTAGTTTGTAATAATGATGACTAACTTGTGATGGGCCATTGTTCTTTCCAGTGAGAAACAAAGAGGTACAAATAGAGAGCTTAAAAGCATAGTAACTACACAACATTTGTTTTGAAAGGAAAGTGAAAGTCCTACTCACTTATGCACAGATTACTGGGAAAGCATCTGCTAAAAAAAGTTTTTGTTGTTTTACGGTGTTCTTAAACCTCTGTAAGGAGAACCTAACTTGAAATCAGGGTTAGGTAGCATCATTCTAGTCACTTCATAAACCGAAGGACTCTTTGGGGATCTATCCTTGGCTCTCTGATCTATTTACCTTGGAGGGTCCCCAGGTTGAACTCATTCACCTGCATGGCTTCAATTACCATCTCTTTGCTAATTATCCTCAACTCTGCGTTTCACACAGTGAAATCTCCTGCCCACCAGACCCCTACATCCAACTGATCACAAGAATTTTACTTCTGTGTTTGACAAGAACCTCAATCCAATGAAATTCATCATTTTCTCCAGAAACCCTTTTGCTTTTCCATTTCTCTGTACTTGGCACGATCACCCACTCAGCAGACCAAGCCACAACTTTGAGTAACATCTTTGAGACCTTCTCCTTCCTCATCTCCCTCATTCAGTAATTACCCAGTTCTATTAAATCTGTGTTTTAAACATTTGTAGGACCTCTGTTTTTCTCCCTTCCTACTGCCTCTGTGCTAGTACAGGCATCCACCGTCTATAGCCTAAATAACAGCAAAATCTCCTACAACTGTTCTGCTAGCTTCAGTTTGTCCCACCCACTCCTCCACATTCATTATTCTGCAGCCAGAAGGATCTGTCTAAAACACAAATCTGATCCTGTCACTCATTTGCTTTAAAATTTTAGGTTAAATTCACACTCCTGCAGAGAGTTTACAAAGCTGAATCCCAAATAATCTTTTCCTACCTCTCTAATCTACTCCTATCATGGTTCTTTTCTCCAACTATTTGAATTTTTCTTTCAGTTCTGCAAAGTTGCCATGTTCTCAAAAACCTCAGAGTCTTCTTGTATGCTATTTGCTGGTCTGGGACACTTGCCCTCTCACTACTAATTGTTATCTGGCTTTTCATTTAAACATCGATTCCTTAGGAACACATCACCTTTATTTCCTGACTAGATCAGATCTTCTCACCATAATAACCTAGCCTACAGAGGGAAGTACCTGAAACTGTAGAGCTATGTTCCCTTAGCCATGTTTCCTGAAGATGATTGTATAATTAAATAGCTTCTGCAATATAATTGTGTACTTCTGAAACCTTGTGTCTGATGCTCCTTTTATCTACGGTATGGACAGATGAGTAAAAAATATGGATCAGAAATAAATAATGGGGGAACAAAGGTTAAAATAAATTGAGTAAATTGAAATACTAGTGGTCAATGAGAGGGAGGGGTAAGGGGTATGACATGTATGAGTGTTTTCTTTTTTCGTTCTTTGTTGGAGAGATGCAAATGTTCAAAAAAATGATCATGGCAATGAATATACAACTATGTGATCACAGATGCCCAGTTTATTTCTGTAGGTAGACACTGACAGTAACCATGTCAAGAACCTTTGTATATCAAGAATGTTTTTAGTTTGTTGTTTAAAATAAAAACATTTTTTAAATAAATAAAATAACCTAGCCTATAGGCTACAAATCCCCTGGGGGCCTGTGCCCTGTCTCTTTTGTAGTCCACATTCTGGTCCTAAGGCATCCCTCAATAAATGACTGAGTAAATGAAGTTCATGTACAAGGGATTTCCCTATCTGGCTCCAGATTCATTGTCAAAGCAAGATATTTCTTAGTCATTAGGAATATCATTCAGTGATAAAGTAAACTTAAGGCCAAAATAAAATGCATTTAGGAAACCTCACCTCTTAGATGGAAACTTCATCCTTTCAGAGACAGAGTTCAGGAAATTACCAGAAATCAGGGAACTTTATTTTGTTATCATAACAGTTCATTAAGGAAGCACTTTGTCTTGATGTTCTGCAGTTTGATCAAGGATCTCGTCCCCAAAAGTAACCAATCTGCATCTATCTTAGCTTCATAAGCTACAATTTAGAGTTTCTCACCAATGAAAAAGAAACAAAGTTTTCAAGAAGATACTTGAAATTTCAACAGTGAGACATTGCCTTTTAATATTAAGCTAATAACTCCTGAGAATCAGGCAGATATGAGGGCAAGGGCTGGATGAGTTTAACGATGCAATGCTAATTAACCTCTTTCAACAAGATGAGGTTATATAATACAGACCAGGAAGCTAGCTAAAGTCATATAATTTCCAGAAAGAAATCTGAAGGGGGATAATGATGACGAACTTGTGACGGACCACTGTTCCTTCCAGTGAGAAACAAAGAGGTACAACCAGAGAGTTTAAAGGCATAGTAACTATACATCTGGTTTGGACGAAAAGTGAAAGTCCTATTAATTTATGCATAGATTACTGGGAAAGCGCCTGCTAAAAAGTTTGTGTTGTTTTACAGTGGGAATTTCTGCTTCTCAAGAACAATGCTGTCTAATAGGTATATAACGCACTCTACACACGAAATTTTTCATTTTTAAGGCACTACATTAAAAAAGGAAATAAGTCTATTCAATTTTAATAATATATCTTAGTCCAGTAAATAAAAAAGTTATCATTTCAATAAATAACCAACATTAATTTTTTAAATATTGATTTTAACATGTAATCAATATTTTAAAAATTAATGAGATATTTTATATTTTTTGGTACCAAGAGTTTGAAAACAAGCACATAATTTATATTACAGCAAATCTCATTGCAAACAAGCCAAATTTCAGGTGCTCAATAGCTCATATGGCAAGTGGCTACTGCATTGAAACTATAACTCTAGATTCTATTAACTAGGAAGTGTAAGTTTGAGTGTGTGTCTGTGTGTTTATGACGCTATTAGTGATAACTCAAAAGTTCTGAATGATCTTGAATGTCTTTGGAATAAACAAAGACAATATTTTTAGTGTAAATTTATAATTGTTTATATATTTTATTATATTCTACTGCTTTCAATATTAGTAATGAATGGATGGACAATGACTAATTGTATTAATAGAGTCTATATTTGTGATGTGTTGATTTAGGAACCACCTGTGAACAAAGCTCCTTCTAACAAGCCTCAACCAGGCTGCAGAGTACCTTAGTGGAAAAGTAATCGGACATGCAGAAATCATCATGGCCTCCCTAGACACAGTACCCTCATGAGCAAGTAGGGTCCAGCCTTCTTGATGCAAAGACTGCCTTCTGTTGGTTCAAGGAGGGAAGTACCATATGAAGATAGAGACAGGAAAGGAAGTGAGAGAAGGGCACCTCCCAAGCAAGCAGGAAGGTAGAGGAAGCCTGTTTTTGTTTGTTTCTTTCTTTCTTTTGTATGGGCAGGCACTGGGAATTGAATCCAGGTTTCAGGCAGGCAGGGCAGGCGAGAAACCTGCTGAGCCACAATGGTCCGCCTAGAAGCCTCTTTTTTGGCAGGAAGAAAAAAGCCCCTTGTGGTACCAACCAGGCACCCCTCTCAGACTGCTTCAGCATTCAATTTGCTTCACTAAAAGGGGTATCGTACTCCCAACACCCTGTGTCCTGAGCGTTGTAGATAAACAGGCATTTACTGCTTCTAATTATTGCTACAGTAAATATACTATGGTATGTGGTAACCATTACCCAAGAGGGATGGGACACTGACCTCCTCTTTTGAGGGAAGGAATCTCTGAATCAACCTTTGATCTGATACTCTCCACTGAAACTTAAAGGTTAGTCTATGTGGATAGCATTTTGGATTGCATAGGCAGTGGGCACTGCATTAAGATATCCTGCACCTTCAGATCCTTGAAAGCAAGTTAAGCTATTCCAAATAAAGAAGACACCTTACTGGCATAGCAATCATAGCTCAGTCTTTAGTTATTTAACAATTTTAATAATTTCTGTTAGTCCAAGAAACTATTTTTCATTTGCCTTTTATTTCAACTGTTAACTTTTAATTTATACATTTAACTTTTGGTTTAGCTTATTAATTGTCTCTACTTATTTACCTCAATCTACTTTTTATAATTGTATAACAGATATAGCCTTAAGTAGAAAATAGAGATAAGAAGTAAATGTATTTTTTATTGTCAATTGTATGCCAAGTACTGAGCTGAGAAAATTCCAAACATAATCACCCACATTTAAAGGAGGACAACTGAAGCAATCCTTTATAGAAGATCGTGCTTGTGCGTGCATGTGTGTTTACTTTTTCCTTGAAACATCTTCGTAAGGAATAGTACTTGGGCCACAAACCTGAGAAGAATCTGTAAATGTCTTTGGATACCTGTATTATTGTCATCAGCTTTTCCTTTCTAGACTTTAGCCTCAGTGCCTTAGTTTATAGTTTTAACTTATTTCTTCTCAATCTGTTCTAAATCTGTTTCTTTATATAAGGAAGAGAAAATATATTGTTTAAACTGATACATGAGAAATAGCTTAGTCCACTCTTTTGCAAATATTCAAAGAAATTATCACAGACTTTTTTTTTAACCACTGGAATGAATGACTATAAATTTTGTTTTTCTATTTTCCTTTCATCTCAGTAATCTTTTTTCTTTTTTTTCTTTTTTTTTTTTTTTGGTGCATGGTCTGGTCTGGGAATTGAACCCGGGTCTCCTGCATGGAAGGTGAGCATTCTAACCACTGAACTACCTGTGCACCCTCAGTAATCTTTTTATTGACTAAAAATATGGAAGATAAAAATATTGCTTTGGCTTATAATTTCTGACTAATTCTCTCTTATTTGAAACTTAGTCTTTACATTAATCAATTTAATGTCAATCAAACTTTCACTTTACTTTTATTCATTCATCCAGTCAATAAATCTTCATTTATTTATGTTTGCTGTCCATGTGCACATTTCTCTGAGATTATTCCTAAGGTCAAAACTGATCCACTTGCTGGAAGACTCTAGGTTTTCCTTCAATTGACAGACATTAGTATCTTAAAGTTTGCATAATATTAAGAATGATCTTCTCCAGTTAAACACAGACATCTCAAAATAGATTCAATGCCCTCTCAGACAGGAAGTGCATGCTAGATGCCAGTAGTTATTATGTCTCAGATCAGGAAACTATGACAGAACAAGAGAAATGAACCTTTTCCCTCTTGAGGCCTTGTCAAGATCCTCTGGTTGATCAAGGTTGGCTACTGCTCCTCTCTAATTCCTGATCACACAATTCTCTCATACAATGAAAATTATACTTTGCAAAATTATTTCCAACATACAGGTTTATGGATGAGTTATGTACTGCAAGTCTGCCCTTTGGGGTGGAAGATGCTTAATAAAAGACTGAGGCTTAATCTACATGTTACAGAGGACTCCCAGGTGCTTATCGGTGCTCTGAGTTAAAAATTATTTCATGCACATTATGTATTTGAATTCATTTCAGTGAAAGGAATTAGCTTACCAGTATAAGAAAAAGCAAAGACCACTTAAAAAAAACAAGAGGTTAAAAATACAGTAACTCATCTCAAAATCCCATTTATAGCAAAGATAAATATGAATACAATAACAATTGTGACCTTTGACTCCCCATTTACGGATGATCTATTCAGCTCACCAGACATACATGACTCTCTAATTTTCTTCGCATTGAAGACGTGTACTTGAAAGGAAAGAGGGCGGACTTTGGACCCAAGCAGACCTGACTTTGACTTAGAGTCCCACCTACAAGATCCCAGCTGAGTCACCTTAGAAAAGGTACTTGGAACCATCTGAGCCACAGTATCCTTAAGTGTAAAGTAGGAACAATGCCAAATACGACCCAGGGTCACTTTGAGCGAAAAAACTTAAGCAATACATACAGCAGTGCCTAATCGTGTTTGAAACAAGACAGGTCTGAATTAATATTAGTTCCTCTTTCTTTCCCCATGTGTCTGTGTGAAACAAATTTGCTTTTGACTTTGAAACACGAACTTCCTCCCCTCCCCCACCAGAACACACTTTTTACGAGTTGCCCCATATCTAAGAAGAGATATCAAAAAATGATTGCAAATGGATAGATCCATTTAACTTGACAGGTTTAGGGGAAGAAAATCAATAATTATATACTAAGCCTCATTTTAATTATACTTACAATGGAGATGACAATTTTTCCTTGTACTCCTCTTGTATATTTCATATTCTAAGTAAAACAATATTGCTTTCTGTTTTTAAAAGCCCTTAAGGCTAAATGACAGTAAATGCAGTCAATTCTGACTGCTATTTCTGTTTTGCCCCTGAGCTTGTTCTTTAAGAAGGTTCACAGGTCAAAGATGAAAATAAAATTCTGAAGTCTTGGCTTAGCTGGATTCTGTCCTTAATATTCTGAGAGACCTTAAAATGTGCTTTACACATGGAGGGAGAGAAGGAGAGGCGAAGAGAAGGTATCATACGAAACTTGCCCCTAGGTAGTTCTGTAAGAGTACTGAAATCATTGTCTTAAGCAAAAAGGAGGAAAATATTAATAGAAACAAGGAACCACTTGTATATTTAAGAAGAAAGATGGTATGGAGTTCAGAATGAAAACCATGACCTTTAAACTAGATGAAATAGGCAATGCGGGTTTTGCATAACTTGCTCTATGGTGGGGCTCACCAGTGGGGGACACGCGCTCCTGGTCCCGGACCCAACTCACCCAGCTGGAGCTGTTCACACGTTCGGCCTGGGTTCTTTCCAATCTTGCATCTGTAAATCGCCCCGGGACTGACCACGGAGGCGTTGGCGAGCCAGTTGGCAGTGGGCGCCCCCACCACGAGCCTAAAGCGAGAAATGCGCACGTGTGCACAGGCGTGAGCCGGCTGCCCACTGAGCTCCCCGGATCCGCAACAGGGCAGCTGGCAGTGGGGCCTCTGGCCTCCCTCTCCACCTCTGCCCACCACGCGGCGCACCCAGAGGGCCACCCCAAACTTGTAACTCCAGGACTTTGGTCCAGAACACACTCTGGGCGCTGCCACCCCTTGATAAGTTAGTTTGCCGGGCAAATCTCCAGCGAGCTGACGGTTGCTGATGCCGGTGACGCTGCGCCGCAGCGCTGCCCTCCTGCCTCCTCCGGAGGGAGGAAAGTTTTAAGCTGGGCAGGGAGTCCCTAGAGACGCCGTTCACCCGGCGCTCTGAAAAACCCAGTGCGCCCCAGTCCGCTTCCACTCACCAGCGATTCGCCCCGTGGCTGTGCAGCACGACCGAGTAGCCGAACAGGGTTTTGGGGGGGCCTTTGTAGAGCAGTGCGCTCTCCGTGTCCACGTTGTAGGGGCGCCCGGTCGGGACCCCCAGGCACAGCAGCAGCATCACCGCCTCCCGGACGGCAGCCGCTCCGGAGCTGGCCCGGCGCCGCGCTTCCCCAGCCATGCGCTCTCGGAGGGAAACATTCAACACCCAACCGACACTGACCCAAAGTTGCGCGGGATGCGACGGTCGGCCGAAGGGAAGAGAGCCCCAAGAGAAGAGACGCTGCGTGTCCGGCGCCAGCGGGCGGGCGGGAAGGAGGGAGGGAGGAAGGGAGGGACAGAGGGAGGGAGGGGAAGTCGGCCCACCGCGGGCGGAGCGATCGGGGGTGGCCTGGGATGCAGCGCGCCCGCCGGGCCCCACGCCCCGTTTCTGCGGCCGGGAGATGCGAGTGCGCTCCCGGGCGCGGGGAACGGGCCGCTGGGTGGGGTCCCGGACGTGGCGGTGGGGTCCCGGACGTGGTGCTGAGGCGCAGGGCTGGGCACTGTGTCCCACCAGGCGCGGCTGTAGAGGGCGCTGGGGGACCTCTGCTGTTCAAGGGTGTGCGGCCAGGCCCTCACCTCACCTGAACAGTGCCGGATGGGACACGGTTCCCGAGACTCTTTGCACGAGTGGAGCTGAAGGAGAGAGGGGACTTCTTATTTTAACCGCAACTTGGGCCTCGGGCCTCGGTGCGGAGTGGTCTGCGGGTAGAGCCGCCGCAGCCCGCCTGGCGAGGCCTACAGCCTGGCCATAAATTCCCGTGTGAAGACTGCAGTGGGAGACTGCCCAGGGCTTCGATAGTTAAGCCGTCTATCTGATTTTTCCAATGTGAGCAACCACTAGAGAAATTAACCAGAAGGCCACAAATTTAAAAAGAAAGAAAGAAACACATTAACAAAAACACCAACTCCATGAAGGCTGGGGAATATTTTGGTGTCAGACGTTATGGCTATTCATTTCAAGGTTCGGAGCCCTGAACCCTTGTATGCCCACTTCCTTCCTGCCCACACTTCCTCTTCAGACCAGGCTTCGATGTGAGGAGGCAGAGGGGTGATGCCTCAGGCTGAATGGCATGCGGTTTAGCTCCTTGGGATGAGGCTGACCCCAACAGCGAGGCTGAACTTCTGAAAATGGGCTGGAGACCCACAGCGAAACACACCTGAACTGGAACATTCTACAGTTGTCCACATGTGCCTCAGGTCTGTTTCTTGAGTAACCAGAGAAACAGTCGGGTGTGATAAGTCTGATACTTGCCATGAGACGTGGTGGTTATTTACTGTTGCTATATGAAAACAAACAAGCAAACAAACACCAAAGAAGGCAAAGTCCTGACCAAAGGATGTGTCTTTGTGCTTTAAAACCGTAGAATAGTATATCTTAATAGGTAATGGCAAACACATAATTAAAATAGTTGTTCATCAACTAGGCCTATTCACTGAGCAGCCATTTTGTCAGGCCCACAAGATTCCATGGTAAATCGTCAGAATTGATATTTACTGATAGTCCTCAGGAAAAGTGGTAGATAAACAAACATTTACTATCTAGAAAAAGTTCTGGATGCTTTAGGGGCACTTAAAAAGAACTGGCAGGAGCCATAATTTCAAGGACAAGGAGGGTTGAGTCAGATTGGGAGCAGGTAGGAGGAAAGAGCAAGGGTTCCAGCCAGTAGAGGATCTGGCAGAGGTTCTCTTGGCTGGAGTCTTTAGCTGAGCACAGGTTGGTGAGAGAAGACAGCTGAATAGGGGAGCAGGGACCAGATGATGAAGAGTCCTGTAAACCGGGTTAGGAGGTTTTAACTCCTTGCTGGGGATGATAGAGAACTTTTAAAGATTTATCTTGGTCAACTCTGAACTTTAGGAGGAACGTTTTGTCTGCAGTATGGATATATGTCTGAACATAGAAAATCTATTTGGGAGACTCATGCAGCAAGTGAGTAGAGATGATGGTGATCTGAATTAAGAAGTACCCAGAGGGATCAAGTCAAAGAGTATAGATATCTCAGAGATAGAACCCAACAGAACTTGACAATGGATTTGAATCTGGATGGGGCTGAGCTGAAGGAGTGAAGATGACACCAAGTTCCTGGTTTGGGAACTAGGTGAATGGTGGTAACATTCTTGGAGGGAAAAAAAAGGGTTGAGAAATGAGTTCAGGCGTGTGTGTGCATGTGCACATACGCGTGTAGATGGGAGGCCCTGGTGAATTAAGCCTTAGACAGAGAGTTTGAGATGTTTATGCAATATCAGTTTATTCGAACAAAAATCAACCCAGTTATTTTTATTCTGTTGTCAACAGACTAAACAATAGGAACGTTAATCCTCTCTCACGGTTTGCAACAAAGTAAAGAATAATGATGCTGTATAATAAATGTAAAAATGAAACGAAATGGCTTCCAGGATGGTAGCTACCTAAGCCCATGGTGAGTGGTTCTTCCCTATTTCTTCACTCAGACTGAGTGTCTTCCTGTTGATTTCAACCCCTTCCTACAGCTAGCTCACATGGTCATCATTCTGAGATAAACAACTGTGCTCGTTTGTAGCCACAATTTCCAGTGGAAGCATGCTTAGCAGGCACCCTAATACCCTCCAAACTCTGCAGGGTCACAGCCACTGATAGGAACTTTGCTCTTCTTTCTTTCCCTTCCTTTCCCCAAATCTTGTACCATGCAATTCCTTTAACACACTTCTTTCCATAGCATAATTAAGATGAGCAGTGGCTAGTAGAAACTTTGATGTAATATCATCTTATTTCTAACATTATGATTATGATGCCATGAATTTTCCAGAAACAGCCACCCTGTACAGTTCTCACACTGTATTAGCTCTGAGTTCCCCTTCCCTGAGGCTTTAAAAGGAGCTCACATTTCCTAATGTCAGCAGGGATAAAAAGAGTTTAATGTTGTTTTGACCAACCCTCACAATACTGCTATCTCTTTAATCAATGCTTTCGTAGGCAAGTGTGAAAATTTGGGAGTGGAGTAGGGGAGGAATTTTAAAACTACTTATGTCTGTCCCTCAACCTTAACTGGACTTAAATATTCAGTGATTTAATGTATATGTCTTGAATTTTCACTGTATACCAGGAGTGCATTAAGGACTCAAATAAGAATTGTATACCAAATACAAATGGTCTCTATACTCGCGGAAGAGGTCCTCCCCAAAATATTTTAATATGGATTTTGCAGTTGGCACGTCATCCAAATGCTCAGTTGACATCAAAAGTGACCATTCCTCCCTCTTGAAAGACTCTTTTTCATGATACCACCATCTTTGAGCCTTTTATCCCTCCCTATCTGGCCACTCAGAGTCTCCTTTGTTGAATCCTTCTCCCCAACTGTAAGTCTTGGAAAGACCCAAAGTTCCATTTGGCCCCTCTTTCCATCCTCTCTTTAGGAGTCCATTTCCTATGGCTTTAAATATCAAGTCTCCAATTCATGACTCCACCTTGAATTTTTCTTCTGGGTTCCAAGTTCATATATTCTATTGCCTACCTGGCATCTCTACTTGGATGTCTAGTGGGAATTGTGCATATAACATGGCAAAAAACTGTGTTCTGGTTCCCCTACACCTCATCTAAACTACTCCTCTATCTAGTTCTTCCTTTTCAGAAAATAATACTTCATCTGCACTCTTGCTCAAACCAGAAATTTGGAACGCGGTGTTTCTTATCCCCTATATCTAATCCATCACTGAGTCCCGTCAAGTTGATCTTTATAACATATCCCAAACCCATCTGCTTATGTTTTTCTGTACTGCTACTTCCTATTCCCAGACTGCAGTAATGTCATCTGGGTTATTCAATAATCTTCTTCAGAGTCTCCCCACTTGTCCCACCCTTGTCCCAATCAATTTTCTAAAAGAAGCTAAGGAGAACTTGTAAAATGTTAAATCACATCATGCACACCACTCCTTTGCTTAAGTTCTTTAAATAGTTGCTCACTGCTCTTACAATACAAACACACTTAACATCACCTATGAGACCCCATGTGATCTGGCCTCTGACCACTTCACCAGTCTCCTCATTGGCCACTTCCCCCTCTGGATCACTTTGTTTTAACCACATCTGCCTCCCTTAATTTCCTTAAATGCAGCATGTTTTGTTTTCACTCTCAGGGCCTTTGCCTCTCCTGGTCCCTCCATCCAGATACACAACCTCTAACTTTTCACAATTCCTCTTTCTCTACTTTCAGTCTCAGTTTAAAGTCTTATCCTCACAGATTTTTCTGATGATACTATTTGAAATGGGTCACCATCCTATTCACTTGCAGACAATTCTGTTCATTCCCTTCAGAGCTCTTTACCTAATTTGTACTCATATGTGTATTTACTTTTGCATTAGGTCTCCCCCACCAGAGTATGAGAGCAGAAAGCATCCTTTTGCTATTGGTGTTGTTCACCACTTTATCTCCAGTGCCCAGCACATTGCCTGGCAAATACTAGGTGCTCCATATGTATTTTGAGTGGCACTTACATGGTTTGAAGTTCTTACATCATTATTTCATAAACTGAAAGAGTACTGGGTATTTATAGGTTTGTGTTCACTTGTTTATTGCATACAAAATGGTGCTATGTCCTTTGGCAGATGCAACGATGTATAACAAAGTCAGTAAAAACTGACTTAAAAGGAATTACAATGGAGATAAAAATTGCTATGAAGCAATTTGGGATGCTCATTTTGTGAGAATAGATAGCATGATTTTTAATGCAATTATTATTGTGTCTCTGTACAGGAATGCTTAGAGAACTTGGGATACAGAAAGCAATTAGTATGAGTTACACTGAGATTTGCCATGAGTGATTCAAAGGGTGAGAAAAGAACTATAGAAATGGCTGATGATGGAAACAAAATCATATGGGAGTTGTGCTAAATGAAGCTAAGAAGACAAGAAATGATTGAAGTACTAAAGATTTTACATGATGGAAAATATATTTGAGGGAAGAAGAAAGGGGAAAGGGGAAGAACAGGGAGGTTTAGAAGAAGATTAGGAATTTAGAGACCAACATCTAGGGAAAGGAAGCTACTCTAAAATGGGAGGGTATGGAAATAAACTGGTCACGGAGGATGTGGAGTCGAGACTCTGGGAACCCAGAGTATTGGAAAGATATTAAAGGATAAAGGCTGTGTATAGAATTTAAAAAAAAGAAAAAAAGCAGGTGAACTCAGTGCCCTCCCTTCTATGTGGGGCATGATTCCCAGGGGTGTAAATCACCATGGCAATGTGGGACAGGATGAGCCAGGACCTGGCATCAAAAGATTGAGAAAACCTTCTTGACCAAAAGACAGAAGGGAGAAATGAGACAAAATAAAGTGTTAGTGGCTGAGAGATTTCAAAGAGTCAAGAGGTTATCCTGGAGCTTATTCTTATGCATTATAAAGATATTCCTTTTTAGTTTATGGTGTATTGGATGGCTAGAAGGAAGTACCTAAAACTGTTGAGCTGTGTTCCAGTAACCTTGATTCTTGAAGACGATTGTATAAAAATATAATGTTTACAGTGTGACTGTGTGATTCTGAAAGCCTTGTGTCTGATGCTCCTTATAGCCAGGGTATGGATAGATGAGTAAAAAATATGGATAATAAATAAATAAATAATAGGGGGGACAAAGGGTAAGATAAATTGGGCAGATGGAAACACTAGTGGTCAATGAAAGGGAGGGGTAAAGTGTATGGCATGTATGAGTGTTTATTCTTTTTATGTCCCTTCCTGGAGTGATGCAAAATGTTGTAAAAATGATCATGGTGATGAATACAGAACTATGTGTTGATATTGTGAGCCATCGATTGTACACCATGTGTGGGATGTGTATGGGTGAAGATTTCTCAATTAAAAACAAAAAAAAGCTATGCCCCAGGTTCTGGAAAATGGAAATATACTAGAGGGCAAGGAAAGAAATGAACTAAAATTTTTGAGCACTTCTGGGCCAGGTGCTTTTCAAATAACGACATGATGATTAAGAGTACCAAGTTCTAGAGCCCAGCTGTCTCACTTTAAGTTCTGGCTCCGTTGTTTAAAAAGAGGTGTAACTTTAGGATAATTGTTCAACTTTTTTCAGTATTCCACTTTTCACATCTGTATGATGTAAACCAAGTATGAACATTGACTCATGAGATTGTTAGGTATTAAATAAAAATTTCCAGTAAGGTGGTTGGTAGAGGACTAGAAATATAGAAAGCTGTCAATAGATGTTTGGTGGTGATGATGATGATGATGATGATTTTGATTATGATGTTGCTGTTGCATTAATGTCACATCTGGACAAATGAAGTAGACATTTCTTTTCTGCCTACTCCCCAATCTACAGAGGAATAATTGTCCAAAACCATTAAAAAAAGAGTGAAGACTGGCCCTGACCTTCTTGTTCTTTCAATTCAGGATCCTGACCCTCCAGGGGTGGGGAGGATGATGCTCTTTTATTGAGAAACTTGGAAGTTTTATGGTTGAGGAGTAGCATTATTTTCCATGGTCTTTTTAAAACCACATTTACATCAGGAAATTTTGTTTAATAGTATATATGGGAAAAAGAATTGGAGCTCCTTGTTTATTATTGTAAAAAAAAAATCTCCTTTTGTCTCAGTTTGTATCTCCCAAGAGCAGAACTTTGTGGGTGCTATTTTGGTTTGCTAAGGCTGATGGAATGCAATATACCAGAAATGGGTTGGCTTTTACATTGGGGATTTATTAGTTTATAAATTTACAGTTCTAAGGCCATGAAAATGTCCAAATTAAGACATCAAGAGGAAAATACCTTCTCTGAAGAAAGGCTGCTGGCATCCGGGGTTCTTCTTTCACATTAGAAGGCACATGGCCAACATTCGCTGGTCCTTTTTATTTTGAATCTCTGAGCTCTCTCCAAATGACTTGGGGTTTTTCTCTCTGTCCTCTATCCTCTCATAAAGGACTCTAGTAAAGGATTAAGACCCACCTTTAATTGGGTGGGTCACATCTCAATTGAAACAACCTAACCAAAAGGTTTACACTCAATAGGTCTGCCCCCACAGGAATGGAGTAAGAGAACATGGCCTTTCTCAGATATAGAACAGCTTTAGACCAGCACAGGTGTACTTAAGAAACACAGGTAGGGAAGTGGGAAAGTGAAACAGGGAAGAGAGAAAAAGCTAATCTAGAGTGTGTTAATGAGCAAATTGCCACTGTGAGCAATTGGGGTTCTGTCTCCTGGCACCTGCTGAGATACTGGCTGGGGCATTTATCCAAAGATTCTCAGACCCTACTAGTGTAGGGTAAACCACCCTACACCTACAGGTGTCACCTGTTTATGGGCAAGCACGCTCCCAGGTGCTGGAGAAGTGCTCAGGCAGACATGTGTGATGTAGGCCATCAAGCTGGGAAGCTGCCAATATGCAGAAACTGTCTTCCCCACTGCAAGTGAGCTCCAGCCAACCTAGGGGTGAGGCATAAACTGGGTGGGTCTGCTACAACTGCCAGTTAAAACCTTGAGCAGTTTTTAGTGTTGCTCAAACATGGTTTGTATTTTCATGACTATATTTTCTCTGGTTTGATGGGAAAAATGAGCAGATTTGTATAAAGCACTTAATACAGTGCTTAGGAACATAATAAATGCGGAATAAATAGTAGGCCTTTACCCTTCACCCTCTTTCCTTCTCTTATTACCATGATCATTAGTGATATGTTTTATATAGAAATAAACTACCTACAGAAATAAACCGGCCATCTGTGACCAGGGCTAACGAATCATGTGTGGAAGGTTTACCTAGTTAATAAGAGGCATTTTTGTCTCTATTCACTCATTCAAGAAATATTTACTGAACACCTAGTAAGCATTACTGAGAGATGCTGTGCATTACATGACAAAAAGGAAAGCTGGTATCCTTATACTCATTAGATGTACATTTCAATAGGTCAATCAGACAATAAATAATAGATTAACAATTGTTCCTATTGTTATTCTTGCCACTTTTCAATACATCAATATATACATATGTACGTGCTGTGAGTTTTTCCTACAACGCAACTTTGAATATGCCATTTTCCTGCTCAGAAACATCTACTGCTGCTTCTCTTTCCCTCTCCAACCCAACTGATTGTTTCAGTTTCCTAGCTGCTAAAACAAATACCATACAATGGATTGACTTAAAAAGAGGATATGTTGGCTCACAGTTTCAGAGGCTAGAAGGCTTGCTTACTCCTGGGGTCAGATATCTTCTAGCTGACTGGCAATCTTTGGGGTTCCTTGGCTTTTCCATCACATGGCAATGCACATGACAGCATCGTCTCTTTTCTCTTTTAGGTTTTAATGACTTCCAACTTTTTGGTGCTCTACATGGTGCTCTTCTCTTTATCTGACCTTCTCTACAAGTTTTCCAGTAGTAAGATTAAGATCCATCCCCATTCACTTGGGCCACACCTTAACAGAAGCAACCTATTCACAATGGGTTCACACCCCACAGAATTGGATTCAGTTTAAGAACATGTTTTTCCGGGGTACATAACTCCAAGCCACCACACCAATTAAAACAGAATTTCTTGCCTGGGGCTTAACATCCTCCATGGTTGATCTCAAATTAACTTTCTTTCTGCCCACCCCAAACATGGCCTAATCTTCCCACCCTCTGGAAATGTTCCCTTTAGTTTGGGAAATTAACAGATCAAGAAGTAATTCCTATCCAATCCAGTAGGTATCAAATGCCATATGAGACAGTATATACCAGATAAGTTCAACAGAAGGAAAATTTCTTCTGCCAGGAGCATTCAAGGCAGTTTATCTGGAGTAGTAGGGCAATTTTGATCAATTCCAGTCTACAGGTCTTTTCAAAACTCCTGACACTACTGATACTTTATCACTTTTTAAACCAAGTCTATTTCATCAGTTTGGAATAAGAAACAATTGCTCCTTCTGTTATAGTCTATAACGGATTTGGCATAAAGCCATTCTCTCCTCAGAACACAGTTATTATGTTGACAACATTTTATCTCATAAGTAATCTGACTCGGAAGATTGGATTTGAGCACTGGAATGATTTAACAACTGGTCTATGCACAATCTCAAACTCCACAGACACCCAGTTTATAGCATCTCTTTATTATCAGAGGGTAGAACCCATAAAAGTGCTTCCCAGCTACGTCCTGTCTCAAACCTCCCAAATGCATGACCTCATTTTGAAAAAATAACAAAACAGAGTTCCTGGGCATCTTGGAAAGGCACATGGTGAAAAAAAACAGTGAAAATTGATTAATTGCTTGTGGATAAAGTGATAGCCCACAATTAGCATTTATGAGCATTTATGTGCATGTGTCCCAAACACTTGGAAGACACCAGGAAGTTAAAGATATGTTTTATTCTTGAATAGCTGGCAATCTAATTAGAGACAATACATAAACCATTAAAACCAGAAAACACTTTCAAAGCAATTTATAGAATAGGTTGTGACTATAGCACTAATTATGTAATTAGTTATGTTGTTTTTGGAATAGCAAAATGTTTCATGGGTGGACAAAAAGGAATATATTTAGTTCACTCTTACATATAACTGAGTTACTTTCTTTCTTTTTAGAACCAGACCAAATTGGAAGAATGTAGAGGTTAGTTTAAGAAGACGAGATAAAAAAGATAGAGAACATAAAAGACTAAATTATTATCAGTAGATAGAAAGAATGTAAACAGTGGATTGAGGTCATTTCACTTTATATAGACAATAGTGAGGGACAATAAGGGGCAATAAGGGAAAGAACTTCTTGCACTAGTTTCCTGATAGTAGAAATCTAGCCGAAACTTTGGGAAAATAATGATAATTTGGCTCAGTAAAACATAGAGAGTATTATTACAATGATAAAAATAATATCAGCTCTAAGTCACGCCTATGCATTGGAAGACCAGCAGACAGCTTGGGTATTCTACTTTTGGTGCACATTGAAATTCAGTTTTGTTTATAACAGTTGCATGATATATTGACCCAGTAAAGTAAATTTCCTCTGTTTACAGAAACAAGAAACAATATTTTGATTTTAAAACTTTGTGTTGTTCACAAGGAACTAATGAGAATTTTGAAGGAAAATTAAAACAAAACCAAATTCAGACCCATCTTTTTACTACTGCCTAAAAGGAGGGTAAAATTAATTCAAATCAGCAATAATATAAATATTTTCTTTGTGGATTGTACAGATATGTCTTACTCTTTTAATGCTTCATATGAAAACCTACAGGCTTGTTTAAAACCAGTTTTAGAAACAAAACAGGGATTTGGGAGAGCTGAAGTCTGATCATGGAGCCACCCTTATATTTTTACAGCATACTTGTCATTAAAATGAAAGAGCTCAATTAGAGAATGACTACGATTAGTTTCAGTTCAAAAATGTTATTGTTGTGAGTTTCGACATATAGCAGAATAGCCCCATTCTTTCAGAGCCTGCAATCGGAATCAAGGAATTTCACAGGCATATGGGCAGATGGAGGGCAATTCTATTTGGATAACTGGATTCCAGGAGGTAAAATGATGCAACTGCAAGGAGAAAAATATGGCTCTTGAATAATATAAATTTGTGTCTCTATTTAATCATCTATCTATCTAATCATATGCAAGCTCAATTAAGTATATGCAGAATAGAAAGGTTTAACTTTACTTTCCAGAACTGGTTTAACTTTACTTTCCAGAACTGTTGGATAACATTTTTTTTCTATTGTTTTACAATCACCTTCTCTATGCCTTCTTTCCCTTGGTACCTTGCACATATGGCCTTATTGTACATGACCAAACAATAAACTGCATTTGTGTGAATTTTTCCAATTTGCAAAGTATATTTTCCAAGCTGCACCAAAATGAATGCGAAACAGTTAACAGTATATCTTTGCAATTCAAGGAGGTATTGTGTGCTGCAAAAGGAAATGATACCAAATGTACCATTGTAGCCAAGATTACATTTTTAAAAAACCATGGTGCTATGGATTGACTTGTATCCCTGAAAAAACCATGTTCAAGTCCTAACCCTCAGCCCTATGTATGCAAACATGTTTGTAAGTAAGATCTTAAAGATGTTTTTAGTTAAGATGAAACTAAACTGGATTAGGGTGAGCCCTGCATCCAATATGAGTTGAGACCTTATAAGCAGAGGAAATTTGGACACAGTAAAACAGAGACAGACAAAAGGAGAGGGCCACGTGATGGAGGCAGAGATTGAATTATGTCACAAGCCAAGGAACATCATTCTGGCCATCCCCCAGAAGTCAGGGGATGAGGCATGGAAAGAGAAAGTATGGCCCTGCCGAAACCTTGATTTCAGACTTCTAACCTCCAGAACCAGGAGATAAATTTCTGTTGTTTAAGGCAACTAATCCATGGTACTTTGTGACAGGAGCACTGGCAAAATTAAAACACATAGGGACAGAATTTTCAGTTTTGGCTCAAATTGGAAGTTTTTCTTCTCTTAAATAAGTGAGCAAGTGAAAACATGCTGCAAAACTCAGAGACAGAGATGTCAGAGACACCCGGCTAGCTCAGTATATGATTAGATCTCAGAGAGGAGAACAGTTAAGTCAGAGGACATTCTTGTAGTGACACAGAGTTGATCACAGATTGTGTCATAATGTAACTAGAGAACACTGAAACCTCTATTAATGAAGTTTGTGCTTTGAGTAATTGTAAGTGAAAAGGTTGAGAAGCCTTGTATTTACTATGAACTGGCCTAGTGAAAGGAAGTGCCATTCATGTGATGTAAGTACAAAATGGGGCATGTAGGTAAATGATGTACAAGAACCAGATCAAGAAAGGAGGTGAGACAGCATTGGCCAGGCTAGCGACTATTTTCTTGGCCAAGCTGAGTAAAGATTATCACTGATTTTTCGGGGAGGAGTGATTAGAAACTATTATCAGAAGTCTGCAGCTTCCTGAGTTTTTAAAAAGTTAACTGTGTTATAAATTACATGTAGTTTGCAATCCTTTGTGATTTTAATCAATCTTAGTTGAGGCTTTTATTACCACCAGGAAGTACTAAGGCACCATTTAAAATTATATCTCGAATTCTGGCCTAGGAGTATCTTAATTAAAAATTTCAGTCAATACTCTGCTATCTAGAATACTTATCAGTAACAGGTTACGGTGTCATACCAGAGCTTATTCCTAGCTAGGTAAACTTTAAATTGCAGGTTTATATACACTAACTAGATTGATCATTAGAAGAAAATATTGAGTTGGGTAAAACCATTTTTTTCATTTAAGAAATGAAGCCATGACTTCCAAAATGTTAAGTGGCTTACCCGAGACCACTGCCTACAATCCTGACCCCCTCACTTTCTTTTACAACGGACTGGATTGGTGGCTACAGAAGGACAGCCACCGGGGTGGGTGTCAGGGATTAGGTCTCTAGGAACAGAAATGGGGCAAAACTAGGAAAAGCCTAAAACCTCCCTCAAATTTGATTTAGAAACCAGCAGCAGCCCATTCATACAAATAAAAGCAGGAGTGGGGCAAAAGGAAACAAAACTAAAGTTCAGGAGGCTGGTAGAGACTGACAAAATGTCCAAATGTTCCTGGGCAATTGCTGGGAACTGAATGGTAGTATCTCGGGCTTCCCTTGCCTGGCCTTGGTGCCTTAGAGATCCGGAGACTGCCTGGGAAGGAAGTTATTGAGTAGGGCCCTAGGGCTGGTATGCTGATTTCAAAGTTACCATTCCTCTCAATATACCACAGCACCTATGCTGTCTGAGGAATTCTGTATATACAGAAGAGAAGCTGCGGCTCTGAAGACATCAGAAAGACTACCCATGATTGCTTCAAGAAATCTGGCCTTCAAATGTATTGACTGTTAGTTGATAGCACCTTTTTCTCCAGTGTCTAGCTTGGCTGATAGCAGATTCACATTTTCTTTCTTGTTTTACTTGTAAATTAAGGAAGCCTTGGAAATTCAAATTCTTAGCAACTCTATCAAGGCAGTTCTGAGAAGCCCCTCTACCGAGCTTAGTGTTTTTCCTGTGCATGAGAGTTAAATATTTGAAAATGAAGCTGAAGAAATAATACAGAACAGCTATCATTAAATAAGGCATTAATGAAACTTTTTATTTAAAATAATTCTGGACTACTTGACCCACATGTATTCAGGCATAAATACAAAAATAAATCTTATTTCAAACCTTATTCAGTATAATTATCCAGTTATTCACTCTTGAGACATAATTATGCTGGCTTCATTTCTGCCAATAATTATAGATGGATCATACTAAAATTTAATTGAACACTGATAAGTTAATAATATAAAATCTGCATGTCTGAGGCCTCAGCAATATTGAATAATTCTTCAGGGAGAGCAGCCATGGGTGGTGAGGCAGAAAGAGCAAGATCTGAGTGGAAATGATCCAAATCTAATCTCCTCTTTTACAACCGTCACTTTCACAAGTCTCTTGTTTTATTCAGATACAGGGAAATGTTACTATAAGGCTTTCAACTGTTAAGTGATTTAGGAAGTGTCCATAAATCTTTATGCAATCCAATTCAGTTACAAACCAGTAATAGTTTAGGAAATGGGCAAATATTCTTTCATAGCTCCATTGATAGTATTTCAAAAATTTTCATTGAATCACATGAAATTTTAGTAGCTTGACTGAAATCAACGGTAGTTACTATCAATGGGCGTTTTACAGCTTTGAGTCCCTTAGGCTGTTTATAAAATAAAAACTATAGAGCAGAATGGGGGTGGGGCAAGATTAAACTTTTCCCACTGCCCTCATAACAGACTCTCATAGTAAACCAGGTTATCAGGAGCCCAGATTATCCTGTAAACCAGAGAACTACTTTTAAAAAAATTCCCTAAGATTTCATAGCCTATTTGATAATCTTTCACAGACAGGACTTTAAAATGATTTTCTGAATCTGTTTTAGAAGAATTCCTTATTTTTTACAGCAGAGAATTCAGCTAAAAGAGACAGGTGATGTATAAAGGGCCAAGATGTTGTTTGAAGTGAGATGGTAGTATGTCTTGTAAACATCGAAAGGTCTCCTGTATGAGAACTGAACTAAAGAAAGAAACATTTGCCTGAGTGTAAACCTTTTCATTCTGTTAGGACCCTCTGTGTTTGTAACTCAGATGTCTGTTAGATAAAATCTGCTGCTCATCTTTTGGAACCTTCCTTACCACTTGTCAATGCCCATCTCCTTGGGACTCTATGATCTACCACCACCCAGGTTCTCCCATCAAAACAAGAATGACTCTGATTTAATTCCTGTCCAATTTACCTGGGTTTTTTTTTGGCTTGGCAGGGTCAGGAACTCGAACCCGGGTCTCTGGTATGGCAGGCGAGAACTCTGCACTGCCTGGGCATTTCATTTTAAACTTGAATTGGTCCTCATAAACAAATTTCAGGCATCAGTAAGTCAACTATTGACAAGTTCTCTATTTTCCTTGAATTCATTCCGTGCCTTATCCATTCATTCTTTCTTTCAGTCACTATGTTTGGTGCTACAAATACAAACATAAAAAAGACAGGCTCTCACACTCAAGGAATTTTCCATATATATATATTTCATATATATGTGAAATTGACATAAAGCAAATGAAGTATTGCATTTTTTTTTCTTTTTGCATGGGCAGGCACGGGGAATCAAACCTGGGTCTCCGGCCTGGCAGGCAAGAACTCTGCCTGCTGAGCCACCGTGGTCAGCCCTAGTGTTGCACTTTTAATGAGTACACTCATTCATGTGGGAACAAGAAAGGAGTGATCAGTTAGATAAAACTTCATCAAAGAGGGGTTACCTTAAGTTGAATCTTTCAGTACCAGTACTTGTTACCAAGGTAGACCTAGGGGAGGCCGATGTTAGGAAAAATAGCATGGTGCATGGAGGACACTTGAGGCATTTGGCACAGATCAGGGAGAGGCAGTAGAGGCACAAACAAGGCAGTGTTTAGATCATGAAAACTTTCTATGCCATACTAAGAAGTATGGATTTTATTGGCATCAGGAAAAATATGTTGTGTAGTAGAAGATCATACCTAGATAGATTAGAGTGACAGTAAATTAGGAGCAGATAGACTAAATGTCTGATGTATTAGTACATAAGAGAGATGTCAAGAGCCCAAATTAAATAAGGCTAGAGGGCTAAAGAGAAAAGGGAGGAATTAAGGATAGTGTCTACAGTTCTTGAGTGATTGGGTTGTACTCTTCACTGAGATAAGGTATAAAGGAGGGGTGCAGATTTGAATGGGAAGATAAGAAGGGCAGGGTTGGTTGTGTTGGGTTTGAATTTCCTGAGAGACATCCAAGTGGATGTCTCATTCAGATGATTAAATGAGCAAATCTGGATCTCAGGAGATATAACTGTTCTAAAGATGTTACTTCACCATCACATTGGTGGATGATGAGAGCATGTGAAAGGGAATAGAAGAGAGCTACGGAGAGAATCCTGAAGGATACCAAAGTCTTGGGTCAGGCAGAGGAAAAGCAACCCACAGTTAAGTATACAAAGCAATCATCAGACACATGAAAGAACCAGTGAAATGTTGTATCTCAGAGGATCAAGAGCAGAGTATTAATAAGTGGCCTACAATGTGAAAAGTGACCCAGAGGTCAAGTTTGATGGGGATTTAGCAACGAGGGCCTCTTTGGAAACAGATAAAACTTTATACACTTAGGAATGAAGATGGGTGAGAAGGATAGTTCTTGGGGCTGACCCAGGAGTTGTATGCCTGCTTCCTCTGTAAGGAACAGCTTTAAGATTAAAAAAAAAAAAAAAAAATCAGTGCTGAAAAGATGCCTCCCTTCTCCCACCCCCAATAGGGGTTTTTCCATATACCTGGTTTCCTCATTTCCCCATCCACCCTTTCCTGCCAGCATATGCCTCATCTTCTCTTATTTCTACTGTTACTTTCAGAAGCCAAGCCCTCTCTCAAACCTCCACTCTAGCACCCTTGGTCCTAACTAACTTTTAGTTCCCTCTTCCCTCATCTAAGGATGACAATGTTTTTTTAATCTACCCCCAAACCTGCCCATGCACAGCTTTACTGCCACAAACTCCAATTACTTCAGACACTTCACATTTAAGAGGAATTAGTTCTTTGAAGGAGGTAGTTAATGTAAGAATCTTGGTACTTAACAACCTCAGACAGAAGATACAGCTTTAATAAAGAGAACTGGAAAAGGAGATACAAGAAGATACACATTGAAAGACCCAGACGTGGTCATGCTTCAGCATGAGGCCAGACTCTCTTCTTCATACCAGGTCTTGCCAGTATCACTGCTCCGAAGGCCTGGTGCTGGGCTGAGCTGTCAGCACATTACACTGTATTTTGGTCAGGTGAAGAAAGAAGGTCAATCTCCGAGAAGATCAGAAAATCTTGAAATTCTAAGCGAGGTTCCATGCCACACAGGTTGTCTGCCAATGCTTTTATGACTGTGTTGAGTTTTGAATAAATTCGGAGATTTGAGAGAAATTTGGTTCATAAACTTTGATCAGAATCTAGGGCAGAAGTGTATCAAAGAGTTCAGATACTTCTGATAAAGTGAAGTTCTGGTTCAGTGGCAGAAACTCAGCTGTTTGCATTTTTGCTATCTGGGGAATTGAGCCCAGCCAGCTCCGAAGTGTGCTAAGAAGGTAAATCCTTAAAAAAGGGCAGTAGGGAGGGAAGGTGGAAGGGGGAGGGAGAGAGAATGTGCTTTGTAAACTAGTCATCTATGCAACATTTGCACCTAGGAGCTTCACAAAATGTGGGAAATTATATTTTTCACTCTAAGCAATACTTCAATCTATTATAGATCATAAATTTTAAGTGGGTGCTTAGTGAAGGAGCTGAGCTGAAATCCCAGTGTCAGATTCTTAGGAAAACCTGCTGATCACCCCAGGTGGCAGAACAATCCTCAATGACAGCAAAACACCTGGAGAATGTCTTTTAAGACAGTGCTTCTCAAATTTTAATGTGGATATGAATCCCTAGGAGAGCTTGTTAAAATGCAAATTCTGATTCAGTAGGTTGAAGATGGGGCCTGAGATTCTGCATTGCAACAAGCTCCCAGGTGACACCCAGGTGGTCTATGGACCACCTGTTGAATTTCTAACTCAACAGTTTTACCAATAAAGTGTAAAATCAAGCATCAGACAAGCCAATGAAGGAAATTCACACTGAGCGGCTAAATGTAAATCATTCTTTTCTGCCAACATCACGTAGTTGAGAGATTAAATTCAACTCCATAATAAAAATCTATTTTGACATTTAGTTGCAAACCATATTAATCCTTTCTTTATGATGAAATAAAATTTCTCAGCATGCTATATTTTACTATCAAATTCAAAGAGTTGCAGTTAGAAACCCTTTCTTTCACTTTGGCTGTTTGTATATTGTCAGTGGTAAAATTCCCAGTGTAGTTTCAGATTCTTTTTAAAAAAAACTAAATACTTTTTAAAACATACTGCCAAGCTTAACTTTGTCAAGAAGATTCTTACCTGCTTGCTTTTTTCTCTTCCTCTTTTCTTCCATCCTTTCTCTTCCTCTTGCTTTCCCTCCCCTCCCCTCCCCTTCCTCTTTTATCCTTCCCTCCTCTCCTCTTCCTTTATCCTTCCCTTCTTCCCTGTCTTTCTGGGGCAGGGGGAGAGCAGCTTCCATAAACACTCAAGTTCATAATGAATTAATAGGAAAAGGAGAAAAATCATCCTGGAAACAATTTTATAGTTATATCTGTCTGAAACTTTAATTTGAAAGCCTTCTCTCTCTCTCTCTCTCTCTCTCTCTCTCTCTCTCTCTCTCTCTCTCTCTCTCTTTAGAATAAATAAGATTTCTGAGAATCTAAATATGAACATTAAGGTCTACTTTGGTGGATTCTCCCAAGTACTTGATCTATTTTCATCTCAGAAAACTTCAACACTTAAATCTGTGAATGTTTGCTGCCTGCTGTGGACTGTGACCATATAATTAATGACCCGTGGTTTGGGAGAATAATTATTTGATTCTATATAAACTGCCCTTTGTTCAATATTACCGTAATGGTGTTCTGAAGACTAGTTCTGTGATCAAGAATATTGTTATCCAAATAGGAATTCTATGGTCACCTAAGTTTGGAAAAATCTAGTTACTATAGTTCTCTCTTAGAGATCCGTGGAACATACTACTGTTTGAAAAATTCTGAGAATGAAGCTGTTGCACTGTATTTATGACAGTGCCTCTCAATTTTATTTGGCCATAGAGCACACTTCAGCAAATGTTTCACTTTTCCACTTTTTTTTTTTTTTTTTACCTTTTTCCATATTTATCAAATTTCTGTTGGTGGGTGACCTACAGGGAAACCTTTCCTTATGTCATCAATAAGGAAAAAGCCTTCACAGAGGTGTCCCCAGATGAATTTGTCCTAAGTCTTTTTGGATAAACTGGACATTTTGTGAGATCCTATGCGATCCTGGTCAAGCAAATATCTAACAAAAACAATGGGACCGTCAGGATATGATTAGACCAATCATAACTCATCACCTGGGGCTGGCATTCTGTCTAATACCACAGCTCTGCCAGCAAGGAATGAAAGTGGGGACGGCTTCTGGGAAGACAACTATAGGTGCTGCAGGACATTTTCAAAAGAAAGGTGTTTGCCAACTCCATCGCTTTCCTGCTGGTTCAAGTCACCGTCTTTTTTCATTTCTGTAAAAGCTTTTTTTTTTAAAACTGCTGTTTTGATTCTTGTCCTGTTACCATCAATTCTCCACACAGCATCAGAGTGATCATTAGAAAACACATAAATCATGTCCTGTTACTTTCCTGCTCAAAACTCTCTAACCGATTCCCACCTCATTTAGCATGAACCCCAGCTCCTAGGTCAGGACTAGAAGTCCTGTAAATTTCGGCACCTCACCTCCTACCATTCCTACTTCGTTTTGTTCATTCTAGTCCTGGCATTACTGCTGTTCCTCCAAAATGCCAGGCTATTACTTCATCTTGTTTTCTTGGCACTTTTTGTTATCTGCCTAGAAGTCTCCTTCATATTTTCATGTCCTACTCCCTCATTCCCTGCTGTAAGAATAAGATTAAGTTTAACTTTCACACAAGATGGCGCAGGATGAGAGAGACAGAATTAAGTCAACATAGGGCTGCAAAATGGCTCAGACTGGTCTTACAGGCAGGCAAAGGAGAGGGCCTCTGATGAAAGCCTAGAATTGGCGCCAAATCCATATATAGGTAAAACCAAGTTTAAATAAGTAACAGCCAGGGTCACTGAAATGTAAAGAATAAGCAAAAGTAGGAACTGTTGGTGGGAAATTTGAATTAGTTAGACTATCCAGATAGGCTATAACCTTTGGAGTATCCAATCAGCAGAAAAACAGGGGAGGGACCTGCGTGCTAGGTTTAGGGTATAAAAGCTATGGTATTCTATTGCTTGGCGCACCAGCCACCACGTTTTGGTTGAGTGTCCATTCTTGCAAGATCATGAACAAATTATTTCTTCTCTACAATAGGGCATTTATTCTCTTTCAGGTATGGCTTCTTTTCTAACACTGCTTATTCATCTTTTCAGGGAGAATGTCCCTGATTGCACTCTCTAAATACCTGCTTAATTTTTTTAATACATTTTTATTGCATACTTTTAAACATTACTATTTTTTGCTGCCTCCACTGGAATATTAAAATATGAGTTGATCTTGTTTCTTCCTGTTTGCACACCACTTAGAACAGAGTCTTCCCATAGCAGGCTTGCAAATACTTGTGGAATGAATGAATGAAATCTATAAGGTTAAGAGAAAATTGGTACAGACAGTTAAAGAAGATGATGGGTTGTTGTGAAGAAAACTACATAGTAATTGCAATCAATTGGAGCTCTCCATAATGATAACTCTGAATAGCTAAGATCTTATTGACCTCTTCGATTTCATTAATACCCAGGAAGGAGGCTGAAATCACTAGATGTTCGCAAAGCTACATACGAAGTTACATTTGTAGAGCTTGGTTTTGAGGTCCTGTGCCTCCAATTGCATTTGGGCCCCAATCTGAGTGTTCTGCTGACACCTCTTACATTTTGAAAACTATCACGTTAGATGCTGAAAAGAGAGAGTTTTCTCATCTCTATAAGGAAGAGCTACCTATATAGATTTAGGCATGGGAGAATAATTCTAAGAGTGTCACAGATGGAAAAGGACTGAGAAATATCTCTGAATTAGACAGAATCTAAGGTATTACCAAATATTGGGTTTTCAACTCCAGCTTTGCACCTATCCAAAAGCCAATCCTTTCCTTCCATTCAAATTCTTTTAAAAGCATCTTTCTTAGAAAATATCTTCTAAGACATTAAAATTCAAATCTAGATCATTTATAAATTTATCACACAATTTTATCCAGATTGTGCATTCATTGCCTTACATATGAAAAACTCAAATTAATTTTCCTAATATTCAAGAACATTTTAAAGATTACAAGTGATATAGTAGCTTACTCTGATTTCTGTATAAACCAATATTTTTAAAGCTTACTTCATATCCATAATACCTTGTCATATTCTGTATATTAAATCCAAGGAGCAAGAAATTAGATTAGAAATATGGAACTGATTAAAGACATTCACTTTCAACTCATGGCCTTAGTACCAGAAGGTTTATATTAGCATGTAAAGCATTCCAATCTAATTGAAAAAATCAGATTAAAATTACTATGAGTGATTATTTTTCAAAACACTTTCTAGTCCTGTTAATGATCTGCAGATAAAATGTTCAAGTTAAATTTTCATCAGTAAGGATCTTTATATGTAGTTAGTGCATCCTAGACATGTCACAAACTGGTTTTGGACATTAGACACCGAAGCCAGGGCTGACTAAGAAGTAGCTACAGCAGGGACTGCTGGCTATTCACCAAAGTCCATCCTCCCCTTATTCCCTAGTAATACAGTTGGGCTGGGGATGTGACCACACAGCCGGAACTACATTTTCTAGCCCTGCAACCCATCGCCTAGTCCTGTGGCTATGCGACTTCATTCTCACCAGGGGAAAATGAATGGTAATCATATGCATCTCTTCCAGACCCAGAGCTTTAAAAACTGGCCATGTGCTCCCTCATGCTCCTTCCCCCTTCCCAAGCAAGAAAAAATTCTATTTAAAGGAACTTCCTTAGAAAACATTTTTAAGAGGGATGAGGGCAACACCATGGATGATAGTGGAAAAAAAGATGGAAAAGATGTGAGCAAGAAATGAAAAGTCATTTTTAAAGGTATTCTATTGTTGACACTCTGTGCTAGAATTACAGCAGCTTCACCTTCTACTCTAAAAAATACCGGGGTTAAAGCCATCTTTGGTGTCCTCCCACCTCTCCTTCATCTTCTGCTGTCCTCATGGTGCCTCCTCATTCGGGGAGGTCCACAGGAAGCTGCCTGAGCGTGGGCTCTCTCTTCAGTACCCCTGTCTTCATGTCCTTGAGTGAGTCTTGTCGCGCTTATTTTTTGCTCTCTGGCCCTTCCAAAGGACTATGATAAACTCAATTGTTCTAGATGTTTGTAGACCATTGCTTCTCCTAAAGGTATTTATTTTCCCTGAGGGTTGTAACTTAATCCAAATGAATGGATTTTTATTGGCAGATACTCAGGCACACTTGTATTATGAAAAGGAAAGAATCTTTTTCCTTTAAGATTCTCAGGCTAGAGCAGTGTTCAGCCTCTCCTTTAAGAGGCAAAGAAAGGAGAAAGGGAGTCTGGACTTATCTCATGTCTTGCCACTGCTTCCCTAGATGACTGAAAGTAAGAGGTTATCCCGGTATTTAATCTGAGAAACATAGGTTTAATTTATAACGTTAAACAATCATAAGCTATCGATTGCTGCCTTCTATCCGTAAATAAATTTAATTAATGAGATTGTGTGAGTCAGGTTTCAGAGATTTCCATTGACTGGTTTCAATCCACTAGAAATTCAAAATTGCTGAGTATTGCCTTAGATTTTCTAATTTAATCAGTCTTTATAAAATGAAAAGTGAAAGACTTTGGTGGCATTGATAAAAAAATATCCTGTTTTCTTGCCCCTTCCATTTGGAAGCCAGAAAACAGGTGCTAATGATACATATCTCCCTCCCCTCCCCTCCCCTCTCCACCCCTCACCTCCCCTCCCTTCTTCCATGCGACTATCCCCTTATTGCAGCAACATTTGCTGAATTTCTGTTTGTTTTGTTTTTTGTTTCTTTGTTTGGGAAGTGCATGGGCTGGGAATTGAACGCTGTCTCCCACATGGCAGATGAGAATTCTATCACTGAACTACCCTTGCACTCCCCACACCTTTTTTTATAATACACTTGGTAGTGCTTTACATATTGCTGGTTGCTACTCTTCAGTAAGTCACCAAATAATTTATGGTTCATGGTCAACATGTAAAAAGGTAGAGTAGAATAATATAATGGTTCTTGGGCCACAATTCCAGTAAGTATTGAAGTATTGCTTTGTAAAATGTTACTTTCAATTGTGTATGTGTGTGTGTGTACACGGAGTTGTGATGTAAAATGTATTTTTCTACTACTGAAAAAAGTTTTAAAACATTTACTTTAGCCCACCAGCTCATTTTGAAAACAGTGTCGCTGTTCTTTGTGGGTGTTTGTCTTCTGCCTCCTTGTCATTCAATGGAGTCTCTTGACTTAATCTTTAAAGTGCTTCAGTGCCAGGGAACCATAAACTAAACATTTATGTACCAGAGAGTTGGAGCCAGGGCTATCCTTTTGGAAATTTACTGAACTCTGTCTCATTCTGTGAGATCAATACCCAAATCCCAGTGCTGCTCCAGTTGTTAGAATAATACCTTGGAACTGCTTCACCCTGTCTTCTTTTTGTGTGTGTGTGTGTGTGGGGGTGATGGTGGATGTGGGGTGGGGTGGGGTGCATGGTCCAGGAACTGAACCCGGCTCTCCCACATGGAAGGCGAGCATTCTACCACTGAACCACCTGTGGACCCCACCCTGTCTCTTTTTAACCTTATTGAAAAATGGGTGTTCAAATAATATACAGGCATTACATATTCACTGAAATTTCACCATAAAATATAAAATAAATCATTTGCCTTGACATAGTACTGGTGAGTAGACAGGTACTTTAAAATATGTAAAACTAAAAGGGCAAAGAAAAAAAATAGTAGTTTCCAAGCTTCTCTAATATACAATTTGTGAGTATTCAAATGGAGCCTAGGGTGCAGAGATCTATTATCTATTGAGGGGAGGGAAAAGAGAGGAGGAGGGAAAGGAGCTTGTTAAGCAAACAATGGTTTGCTGGCACTTGAGAAATATGTAAACACTGTAATTGCCATACAAACAAAGGCCACTCAGTTTAGCTCATCCTTTGAGATGGTAACTACTAATTGCCTTTTCTCTTAATAAAGCAGGACCTCCAGATAGCAGCCCTTGGGTCCCGAGGGCTGATAGACTAAATAAACTTTACTTTTTTTGTATTGTGCTTTAATCCTAACAAATTTGGGATCACAGTGTTAGTATTTTTCCTGTGCAACCCTTGCTATGTTCCTAGGTGGTGTAGTGTGTTGACTTGCCATCCTGGTAGACCATCAAAATGGGTGGGTGGAGGGATTCCCAAAACTGCAGATATTTTCCTGTCCCTAAAAAAATAAAAGAAAAAAGAATCTCTTAATTTTGTCTTGACTTTGAACTTTGAAAGATAAATTTTGGATTAGCTTTTTCTTGCTAGTTGCAAGATGTAGGCAGCAAATGGTGGCAATGCTATATCCATGAATTGTAAGCTTGACTGTAGTTAATAATTTTGCGGAAACTATATTTTGTGGTCTCCTAAATAGATACACATAAAGTCAATTTCTCCCTCGAAAAATTATCATCTTCAATGGTTTGGCACCAGACTGAGGTCCAAGCATCCATAGGATCAAGAAACACTAATGACCAGCCCGAGGAAGAATTTGGCAAGCAGAAATGAATCTTCTATGGAAATAACTGCCTCATTGTATCAATGAAATTGTTGTCATGAAAGGGTTGGCACACTAAAAAGGGACAACTGCAGAGAATTCAGTCAAGGGGCTATTTAAAAGTATGAGGTCAGGGGTAAGGGAAGCTAAAGTGGGGTATGAAGAACCCAGGACTAGCAAGAATACAGTGTGTAGAAATTGGCCTTCTGGGGCCCAGAGCAGAATGGAGATGCATATAAAATGGGTCTGGAGGAGCAAGACTTTCCAATACACTCAGATTTCCTGAAGTATGAGCTTGAGGGCTGGTTACACAAGATAAGTCACTGAGTAAGTGTCCTGAGAGCAGTGTTGATGTATGTGAGAGGGCATTTGAAAGTTATTATTAGTAGTAGTAATATTTGCAATTTGCCAATTAGCTCAACTTAAGAAAGAAGGCAGGACAACTTTATCCTGAATAGGTGGAGTGCTTTAATTCTCGAAAATTCTGCCTGCTCACTTGTTCCTTCTTCCCCATCCACCTGTGCAGTTGTATCAGGACATCAGTGAACTAGTTTCTGAAGCAGGGCCGTTGGTTAGCAGTCAGGGGAATAGATTTGAAGTCATTGGTTCCAAGAGTATAGATGGTATAATTTGTTTGACTGAAACCTTATCATGTGACCTAGTGTAGCTATGGGCAGTGCAAGGAATGGATTGATACCCCATATTTTGCTAAGATAATGTCACCTTAATTACTGAAAAAGTGAATTCACATGTGTCATGGTCAGGTTCATGTGTCAACTTGGCCAAGTGGTGGTTGGGCAAGTGCTGGCTTGTCTGTTGCAATGAGGACATTTCATAGAATTAAATCATGATCATGTCAGCTGCATCCACAGCTGATTCCATTTGTAATCAGCCAAAGGGGCGTGTCTTCTGCAATGAGTGATGCTTAATCTAATCACCGAAAGGCTTATAAGGAGGATTCAGAAGAGACAGGCTCTTCCTGTTTCCGCTGGTGAGCCTCTCCTGTGGAGTTTGTCCTGACCCTCCATAGGAATTGTCGGCTTCACAGCCTATTCTGTGGATTTTGGACTCTCTGTTCCCACAGTCACGTGAGACACTTTTATAAATTTTTATATTTGCAAGTGTTCCCTGTTGATTCTGTTTCTCTAGAGAACCCTAACTAATACAACATGTTAGTAACATCATTCTTGATAACAGCTCTTGTAATAATTATTTCTAGGGTGCTCCGCTATTTGCAAACTTCTCATTTGATACTCATAATTGTCTCACGAGGTAGATTGGCTAGATTTTAATAACACAAGAAGAAATCTCAGAGCTTAACTAGGAAAATCTGAATTATGACTCTCATGCATATAGTCCTTCACATAGCACTAAACTTCTGGAGGTTTATAAACCAGAGCACCACAAAAGCCACTGAGGTAAGTCAGTATTCCATTTCTATTTTTTAAAGTCCCATTTTACTCTCCTACTGTGAGAATAGGAAGAGGCATTTAATAATGAATTTAATTAAAAAAATGTTTAAATAAAAAGAAAACTTAAATCCCTATACAAGATGATTTCTGCTTCAGCTTACTTATTCATAGGGTTTGTCATTTCAGGGATTATTTTTAAAAAATTGGCTGGGTAATTAAAAAGGATCAGTATGCTTTTTCTGTGCCAAGATAATAAAAACTTCTGCATTCAGACTAATAATAGATTTTTTATTTCCATTAGGTAGCAGAAATTATTCTTAAATACTATCATTTGAGTAAAGTTCTCTTGTATTCTCTTGGTGGAATTTATAAACTATTTGATATTGAGTATAATATAGATTGATATATTTGACATAAACAGCCATTTTAGGGATGTTTCCTCTCTACAAATTCTTGTAAAAATAGACTTGAAGGATCCTTAAAATATTCATCCCAGGCTCTAGATCTACAGTGGAAGAAATACTTATTTATGCTGTGGAGGGCCACTGTCTCTGGAATTTCCTTTCATCCAGTAAGTCCCTGATTTATCTACATTTATCTTGAGGCAAGGCAAAATTACAACATACCCAATGCAGACTTGTTTGACTTGGATTATTACTAAAGCAATGTAAAACCATCCCCAGTTGTCATTAACTACACCTTAACTCTCTCAAGGAGTTCTGCAGACTCAATATTTACTAATAGGAGAGTAGTATCTTTTTTTTTTTTTCACAAAAGTAGCTTTAATGAGGTTTAATTTGCATACCATAAAATTTACCCATTTTAAGGGTTCAATTCAATAATTTTTAGTTAACTTACATAGTAGTACAACTATTAACACAATCTAATTTTAGAATACTTGCATTTCTCCCAAAGGAAAAAAAAATGCTTGATTTTTACATTTGTGAAACCACCACCACTACTGCCACAAATTTAAGAATCCATAAAAATATGAACACAAATGCTCTAATGTGAACAGCTGTTATGGAATTCATAGATTTTTGTATTCAAAGACTTTCCACCAAATCTTGTTCATCACTCGGTTGATAAACTTGTTGAGTGAAATGCAGTTGCTATGAGCACATTGCTAAACCATGTAGATGTTTGAAATTTTAACCGAATTGTTTTTTAAAAATTATTCAACATTTAAAATAAATATTTTGTAAAGTGATCTAAACACATGACAAATCATAATTATACAATATATTACTCTGAAGAAGAAAAGATTGATACACTAAAAAAATCTGTAAAGGTAATTTATCACATTGCAACCAAGAAATCAGGATTTGAGGGAATGATTTTTATTACTGAATCATTATACAGACATTCCTTTTTGCTTTCTGGAATACTGGAGTAGACAGAGGGAAATAACCCAAATCTCTACGTTGCAATCCAACTGCATCGATCTCTGATAATGACTGTACAGCCCTTATCCTGTGCCCCGTGATGGTAGAAACCTTATGACTAACCTTCATTTGTAATCATTTATCCAGTTTTTCAACTTTAAAGTCTTGTAATCACTTAAGACAGCCCCAATCTTTATTAACGAAGGGTTAATTTAGGTCAGCCTAGAACTAACCCACCCCAAGTCCAAAGTTATCTTGATAACCGAGACTTGATCTAACTAAAGTGGACCCACTTGACATGTGCAGTTGCTCAGACCTTAACCTATAAGCCCCCTACACCTCTCCTCCAGTTTCTTATATAGGTTCTGTAACTTAGCATGTAATTAGTCTGCGCATGTGCAATAATCATATCACATCTAATTATATCATCTGGGGCCGCAATACTTATTATCCTAAACCCTGCCCAACTTTTTCTCTAATAAAACTATCAGAATTACTGCTGTTCGGGGAGACAGATTTTGGGCCAATAGGCCATTTGCTCTCCTACTAGGCACCTAGTAATAAACTCTTTCTCTCTTTGAAAGCCCAATGTCTCTGGAATTTGTTATTTAGCATGTCAGGCAAAAGAATCCATGGCCTTTGTCTGGTGACAACACTTACTAGGATTTCTTTAGCCTCATTAACATTCTTCCAGGAAGAGCTCCTGTTCAAGAAATCCAAGAAGCTCTACTGACTATTTCGTTCTTAATCAGAAAATTTGTAATTATTACTATATACTGAAATGAATTATTTTTTATCTTGCATCAGAATTTGCTCAAGCTGAGGAATATACCAGAAAAACAGTAAATATTTAAAAATTCATATTTGTACAAATAATATTATAAGGATATCTGTAATCATTTTTGAGAAATAAAATGGTTTTCTTTTACAAATGCTAAAGAACTACAGGGTCTGGAATCTATTTAGACAAATATTCAAGTCAGAAAGGACAGGCCCAGTGGCTGCCCTGAAACAACTGTTTCCAACAGTAGTCTACATATCAGCACCAAAATTGGAAATGGCTCTCCTCAAGAAAAGGGCAACGATCCAAAAAATTTTCTCAGATCAGATAATTATTTAGTGGAAGCCTGAACCTCAAAAGAAACCCATCATTCAGATTCTGTATCTGCAGCTGAAATGTTCTTTTATGTGGTTCTGCAAGAATCATCAATTCCATATACACGTCTCTGTCATAAGACTTAGGGATTTCCCAAAAAGCAATGAGTATCTCCAAGGTCATTTGTTTTAAGGTTTTAAAAGCTTCTAAGTTTTTACAAGGTCACATCTCTTCTCAGATCATGTAGATCCTGCTGCATGTCAAGAAACTAAAAGAGAGCTAAAAGAGAAATGTGTAGTCTTATTCTATTTTTTCAATATTTGGGTAATTTCATGGCATAAAGTGTTTATGGAAAATAAACACCCCTCATTGTTCTCTAGTTTTTCATACAAAACACACATGCAAATATTCCAAAATGAAATCATATGACTTATATTTCTTTCACTTGTAATTCTAATTCATAGATATAAAGAGAACTTTATTTCCCTGTTTGAAGTCCAACATGTGTTTGAAAGTATAGCTTCTGTGGGAACAAGCACTACAGACTGGACTGGATGAGCTTTACTTTGTCCCATGCACTGGTCAGATTTTCTATTTAGCCTTTTCTAGGCTTCACTTAGCCAGACTGGTCTTACATTCCAATATTAATTTCATGATTTTGGTAGGTGCCTAACATGTATCTGTATTGCTGTAGCAACAGGATGTTAAATAGAGCTCTTCCCGTTTAGGGTTCAGCCGAGACCTGAATTAGAGGTGACAAGCAGACTCCTTCCTCCAAAGTGAGGTGCTAAACAGCTGCACTGGTAAGGAAGGAGCTTTTGCTACCCTTAGCTAACCATCCATCTCCAGCTTATAAAGAAGTTTGGAAAACTCAAGGGAGGAGAAGGGGAATATTCTTTAGAGAGCTGTCATAATGCTGGTCGTGAGTCTTCCTGGCATGTGCGGCCTGTTGAAAGGTCTGTTCTCGTTACCCCCAGTCAGTGTGAGGAGCATCTAGGAGGCCACACAGAGGGTTTTATACGCATCTCCTGAACTTTGTGGGCATGGTAGACGGCAGAGTCGTGGCCAAGTAGTCCATGGCAGCCGAGAAAGAACTGCTCTTGGGAAGTAACCACATGTCCTAAAGACAGGGTTC